>NC_134564.1:31435460-33835460 GCF_025594145.1 Primulina tabacum
CAAACCATACTTCTTCTAGTAGGAAGTGTCCCAAGGAATAGATCCGTCTTTGTTGGGGCCCCTTAAAGGCTATCTCTTAGTTCTGTAAGGGAGATACCACAAGTAGCTGTATACCTTTGAGCGGGCCCAAGCCCTGTAGTTAGCGATAGAGTAGGCCGCTTTAGTTGGAAAGGTTATATGGTCTATAATTCTGACACCTGCGAAAGAAAGGTAGCGAAAGATGTTAAGAATGGCATTCCCCCCGATTGAGGAGAAAGAGCCTGTCGTAGTCCACTAATGTAATACGCTTCAAAGCCCCAATCCGCTCTCGCGCGCCCCTACTAACGGGCTTAACCGCGGAACGTACGTTCAAGAACCTTGGGTCGTCTCTGTTTGACCAGTCGGTCTCACAGTCAGGCAGGCTTAATCAATGAGAGTAGCGGATAGGTAGGCGGCATTTCCCAAGCTTTTTTGGTGCTCCAACTGATGGTTCTCCCCACCTCTTTCTTTGAAGCAGAAAGGCAAAGAGCTGGTTTTTCCAAGGCACTGGACCTCAAACGACTAGAATAGCATCACCTACGTAGAGGTACTTTAAAAGTCTAAGTGTATAGATGAACTAGAAGGGGAAGGCCAAGTCTTACCAAGTTCTAAATAGGCAGAGTCGTAGTACATGGGGAAATCGGTCCTAGAGAATTGAATTGTTTTCCATGATAGGTATAGAAGATGTAGTTCGACTAAAGTCAAAGATCACAGAGGTACGAAGCCTTAGAATCTGTTATATTTTAATAAATAAGTTTTAAAAATATATTATTTTTAAAAAAAAACCCATGTTTGTTATCATATAAATATAGAATAATTATTATATATATATTATTGATGCATACTCATACAATGTTTTTTTTAAAAGAAATTATAATTATTTTAAATTGTTTTATTAAAACGATAATTTAATTATAAAAATAAATTTGATATTGTATATAAAGACTGACAGAAATGTATATATAAAATGAAGAAAATGAGTACAAAGTTACAGTCAGTCAGCATCTAAGAGATCAAAAGTATCCAATCAGAGATCGAAACGCGTCAGCTGTCATAATAATACCATAATAATGGTGAGACAGCACTCATATCACCTTCAGCTGTGGCCTACTCTTCTTTACTATTTTGCTTTGTTTTTAATTTCTCTGCACAGTAGGACATATTGCAGTATCTTATTGCCCCCATTTTTCCTTAGACACATAACATTCAAATTATTTAGTTAGTTAGGCTATACAATTAAATGTACGAAAAATCAACTATATAAAAGCTTCTCAAAGATTTACAAAATAGTTCTCCGACTCTCGAACTCCGAATTAACTATGAATAATAATTCAAAAAGACTCAACATTTCAAAGCCTCAAAAAAACTAGCACACACTTAAAATTTTACAAGTACAGAACGTCATTTGTGCTATTCTGATTCACACTCATTCATTGTTTCAATTACTATAGTGTGTAGCATTTGTACTATGTGGAAAGAGTATTTCCCATAATTAAATCTTTTAGGTCATCTCTAATCCATATCCTCTATTTTTCATCCTCTATCCTCCAAAATAGAGATCCATGATCTCTATTTTCAAAACCTTCTCCAACCCATATTCTCTAAATATTACCAAATACTCTATTATTTCATTTTCAACCCATATGTCTAAAAATATCACATGTTTATCAATTTAAATTAAGTCAATAATAAGTGTTTATAATAAATTGTGTTATGTATTTTTTTGTCATTAAATTGTTCATTAATTCCATTTGATAACTATTATAAATAGTAAATTATAATTAATTTATTAAAAAATTAAAACAACTTTTGATCAACAAGGTCGACCCAAGCTTTATCTTGGTCGACCAAAGCAAGACCGGTCTATCTTGCTTTGGTCGACCATGCTTTGGAGCATGGTGGACCAAAGCACACCAATGCTTTGGTCAAAGCATGGTCGACCAAAGCATACCATAACGACCAAATTTGCTTTGGTCGACTTAAGTGTCGGTGTTTGACTTCAAGCCCAGTCGATCCATGAAAAGTGATATTTTTCTAAATTTTTTTTCAAAAGTACTATATTGTAAGTTTTAAAATATTTATTTTTAATCATTTCCCACTCTTTTTCAATCCTCTATATGAACAGTGATCCTCTATAAATAGAGGATCACTGTTGCATACTCTAAAATGGAGGAAGCAAATAGAGTACGGTTGGAGAAGATTTCATCCTCTAAAATGGAGGAATCCTCCATTATGGAGAACGGTTGGAGATGCCCTTAGTGTTGAGTTATAATACTTGGAGTATAAGTAGGTAAGGGTAAGACCTATTGAATGGGTTTGTACAAGTATGTATCAATCAATGTCTTCTAGCGATATCTTCTGAAAAACATAAGAAGGAGAGATGTGGAAGGATTTTGTCCTTTGAACTTCTAGAAAGAAGTCTTGTATCTTGTTGTCTTCTATTTCTTTTAGTATCACTAAAGTGTTGTGAACTGATTCCCTACTTTTCAAAGTAGTCTGTTGCGCTTTCAAAGAACGAGACTAGCTTCTGATTTCTTAAAACATTTCAGAAGCACACTAAACCAAAAGATCATAGTCAGCAGAGATGTTAATTTTAAGAAAGATCTGAGTATTTTAAAGGTTTACACTCTTGAAAGAAAATGTATTGGAGAATTAAATGGGACAGAAAGCAATAAGATTAAGGTGGAGCTTACTAGAACATAATCATATGATCAAAATGAATGCTTGAGAGATAATGATATGTTGGACATAGACATACAAGGCTCATCAAATCTGCAGAATTATAAATTAGCAAAACAGAAAATGATCATAAAACCTCCTCAAAAGTTTGGGCATGCGAATTGCATGTCATATGCATTCTATGTTGCATCTCAAACTGAAGATGAACCAGTAAACCTTCAAGAAGCTATGAGGTCACGAGCAAAGGATAAATGGCATGGAGCCATGACATATGATATGGACTCCCTTAGAAAGAATAATACATGGACACTAGTTCTAAAGCCTAAAAATCGAAAGCTAGTTGGATCCAAATGGATTTGTAAAAAGAAACAAAGAATACCAGGTGTTGAAGAATCAAGGCACAAAGCAAAGTGACCATTTCTCTCGTGATGAAGGGATAAATTTCCATGAAGCATTTTAACCTATAGTCAAGCATAGGTCAATCAGATATGTCTTAGCATCGGTAGCAATGGAAAATATGGAACTTGAACAACTTGATGTTAATACAACTTTCCTCCATGGGGATCTTGATGAAAGGATTTATATACAACAAAATCATATGTTTGAGAACAAATATGATCCAGAACTAGTATGCTTGCTAAATAAATCTATTTATGGCTTAAAGTAGGCTCCCAGGCAATGGTATAAATATTTTGACGATTTCATGATATCACATGAGTTCACTATAATTAATTAGGATTGGTGTGTATATCATAAGTAGCTAAACACTAGGAAATTCATATACTTACTCTTATATGAAGATGACATGCTCGTTTCATGTCAATGAATGGAAGAGTTAAAGTCCTGAAGGCTGAATTAAGTGCAGAATTCGAAAGGAAAGACTTAATACATGCCAAGATGATATTAGGTATGAAAATTCAAAGAAACGGAAGTAAAAAATGAATTGTTTCTATCACAACAAGGATATGTTCAAAAGGTGCATGAAAGATTTGAGATGCAAGTGAAAAATCTGTTGCCGAATCTATATCTCATCACTCTAAACTTTCAGTAAGTCAAGCCCTTCAAACATAACATGCCAAAGAATACATCAGAAAAGTGCCCTATGCAAGTGATGTAGAGAGCCTAATGTATTTAATGGTGTGTACCAGGCCTGACTTGGATTACTCAATAAGTATGGTAAGCAGATTTATGGGCAACCCGGGTGAGGAACACTGGTTAGATGTAAAGTGGATACTAAAGTATATCAAAGGTGCTTTAAACACTGGACTGGTATTCAAAAAACAAGAAGTACTGAAGGGAAACTTGGTGATTGGGTATGTTGATTTGGATTATGCTGAAAGCATAGACACCGGGAAGTCTCTAACAAAATATGTATTTAGTGTGAATGGCACTGCAGTAAGTTGGAAAACAACTCTTCAACCAGCAGTTGATTTATCATCCAAATAAGCTGAATATATGACAGTGACAGAAGCCTTCAAGGAAGCAAAATGGATGAAGTGTTTCATGAAAGAACTTGGATTTAGACATGAATCTTTGACTGTCTATTGTGACAATCAAGGTGTTATACTTATATCCAAACATCAATTCTTTTAAGCACAAAACATATATATGTAAAAGACTCCATTTTGTAAGAGAAATCATTGAATCTTGAGATGTGCAAATTCATAAGATAAGCACTAATCATAATCCATCATATATGGGCACTAAAGTCATATCCACGTACAAGTTTCATCATCGTGTGCAGCTAGTAAATGTAGCCAAGGGCTGCATCACCTAAGGAGAAGAGGAACCTGGAGGCATTCTCATCGTAAACTTAAATTGATGAAAAGGTGGAAATTTGTAATTCCAGTGTCAACAATTGAAAATGAATTAATTAAAGATTAGTTGGAAGACTTTGGATCAATAACTGACATTCAAATGGTTGAAAGTGAAATAGATCAAGGGGTTGTATTTTCGACTGATCAAGGACTATTGGATCATAAAACTCCAAGGAAGGTCAAAGCATATTTATATGCTGGTTGATCAAGTCAATCGAGAGAATATGACAAGGAGTGATCTTACTCAATATAGACTGAGATTATCTCAAAATAGCCAAGAGTGTTCTTCTACAATCAATAGGAGAAGAACAAAAGTGAGCTAGAGATTCGAGAGCAGTGTGTTCCTGTATTCAAAAGTCTTGTAATCGGATACTGTCAAATTCTAATGAGATTGCCTCCCACAGACGTAGATCAATTTATTGATCGAACCAAGTAAATCTCATATCTCTTTTGCATTATATTCTTCACAAATCATATTTGTATGTTTATCATTGTTTTGGGGTGATTACTGAATCTATATGCAATATTAAATACTCTAATTTTCTCAAGTTCTTGAATCATAATCTTATTCATTTACACGCTAAGAGATTAAATCTTTACACTAATGAGAAGGCATGACGTAGTCATTATTATTTAGTAAATTAATCTAATAAATAGCTCCAAAATTCAAATTGTTTGTGTTTAGTCCTAAAAACGTCGTATAATATTTTACTCATCTTCTATCACTCGAATCCAATATACCAGTAAAGCTCTGACTTAAATTATATTATAAGAACGAAGGTTTGTCATTTTAATAAAATTTATATTTTGTAGTAACGGTGCATTACTCTATACAATAGAAACAATTATTACACATAACAATATATCTTTCAATAATTGCATTCTTTGCGATAAAACAAAACTCATGACTTTGACTATGATACTAATTATAGAACCCAACGCTTTACCGCTTTATTAAAAGTGATGGCTAGTGATAACAGTACAACTTAAATTTTTTTAAATCCACACATCAGTTTAAACATCATGATTCAATGGATCTACACAACATAGACGATTATATCTAATTGTAAGTTTTCAACGTTGATATAGCAATTACACAAAACGTGAAGTAATATAGTAATTAATTAAACAAGTCCGAGAAAATAATTATATTATGTTACCTTTAAGATATAAATGATCTGAAGGGATCTGAAAGGTGAAGCGATTTACAAAATAAAATTATGCGAAACTATAAAACAAACTCAAAAAAATATACATACAGATTTTCAAACACACCCATGACCCAGGTCCAGTGCTGCAGAACATTCAAAACTTGAAATTATTGGCAAATCCCTTATCTATTAAGATAGAATTTTATTTTCCAATAATACAAATGAACCCACTCTTAATTTCATGTACCACATATAACACATACGTGAACCAAGAAATCGTGTCATAACGCAGAACATAAAATTTGGGATGGTAACATTAAAATTACAACATCAACAACAAAACTACGAGCCAATTGTAATACACAAGCTCTGAACACAAATTGTACATATAACACCTCTATAATACTTACCCCACAACCCCCCCCCCCCCCCCCCTCTTGCCTTGCCATTTTTCAGACCACTTCGTGTACCAAATCCGGATCCGTTGCCAATGGATTTCTTTGTAATAATATGGGTGCAAAAAGGGCTATGAGTAATGGTTTGCTTCTCAAACAGGATTCGAAATCGGCCTTGCTAACTCTCCCATCATTATCCGAATCGAACAAACTAAAAAGGCTATGAGCCTGCAAACCTCAAAGTCAACAGTTTTCTAAGTTAGTACAAGAACGAAGAGGAATAAACACAACAACGCATCCTCAATGCACCCTAGCTTATCCTGTATGAACTAGGTAATATATAACGAGTCTATCTAAGAACTACAAAATTAGCACAATGAAATGTATGTGATTAACAAGTTTTGACTAAAACTATTTATGACTAATCATTTTCGGTCATTCTAGCCAAAATTACGAAATGGGTCTCTGGGGAAGATGAAATTATGCCTTGGGATATTACGGCCTCTCCATAACAGGTATTATGTAGTGCAAGTTTATTGATTCAACTAAACAGAATTACGATGTGTTTAGAGGGAAAGGGGATCTGTGTTCTTCATCACATCAATCACCTCATCGCAGTTCAAGTTTGGAATTGCAAGTGAAACAGCATCTTGAAACTGCGACATTACAATAAGGTATTATAAGACTAAAAGGGATGAGGCAATCACGAGCCAGGGTTTGAAAGAGGTGAGATATGAGAACAAACCTCAGGCTTCAAAATGTAGTTCTTTCCATCTGTTTCAATTTTAGTAAATGTAAATTCGCAGGCATGCCAGAATAGTGGCTGCTTCAAGATATGGGCTGAACCAAGCAAGAACTGAAATAACAAATCTCCAACTGTGAGAAAGTCGGGAATCTTATAACACCAACACTATAGTTTCGAAGACGTTATTGAAGAACTCAAGGAATATGTCATAGGACCGAGCATTAATCAATATATCAAAAACTATAGTTAGTTATAACAATAAGACTCAAATATTTTAAATTGTCCAGCAACCTAATTATTAATTTTCAGATTTGTGCCTTGAAAGGACAATTTTTGCTCCCCCAACATATACTTGTGAATTTAGAGCAATATTGTCTGATTCTGTGCTGCAAATGTCAACTTAAATAAACGAATCAATTTTTATCGGCCTTGTTATCTAAATATTTAGTGCTTTTGAAGGATATAAAACCCAACAAATCTTCCAAATTAACTCCGCTGCACTCGTGGGTGGAGAGAGAGCTTCAAGGGGGTTCTCAACTTTGAAAAATACAATTTTTCCCCTCAAGTTTCTGAGGAAATTTAGAATAAAATTGTCCGCACTTCACCCTCCACTCTTAGCTCCAACTTGGCTGCACTTGACGAAAGTCAAACTCTTATGCCGTTCAAACAGGACAGCAGAGCAGCACCTTTAAAGGTACGAACAGCAGAATGTACCATAAAGACATGGAAATTTACCTGTTTGAAACTGACTTTCCCGATCTTCTTCACATCAATGAATCCAAACATCTGCAAAACAGTAATGTTCCTTCGCGTTGGTAAAAGGAACAAAACAAGAAATACAATGCCACCTTCACAATTGAAGACTGATGCTGCTGTCTTTAGTACATATCTTTTAGCTAAAATTTTAAATATGGCAAGTGAATTTTCTGAAGTAAATTCAGCACGTAAGGGATATAATCTATGAACCATGAATTACAATAGTTTTAAGGTCAAGATGGTATTTGTTACTTGGTAACTAGTAACTACAAAATCCTAGAAATTGACATATTGACATGTATCTCCCTTAGTTATCAAGTAAAGAATCATATCATATCACCTTTTCAGAAAGACTGCAAGGCTTCAGTTTCAGAACTCTGAGGAAGTCATGGAATTCAACAAGTCCGCTATAAAATCAAGGAGAAGAGTATTTCAAGTAATCGCCAAAAAATAATTAATTTGTAACACCTTGGATCTATTTTCCACAATATAAGTACGTGTGTGTGTGTTTGTGTGTGTGTACCTTGAATCTGGATTCATAGACAGAAATATCTCCAAAGAGGCAACAGCTTCCAAGGCTTTTAGATGAAATGTCTGAAAACAAAGTCACGCCATGAATCCCGCACTCGGTTATATTAGAAATAAGAAAAATAAAATATTCTCCAACAGTTAGGATGAGGCAGGACTTCGAAGTACCGTAAGAAAAACTTCTTAGATTAAGGCTAAATTATCTTATTTTCAAGCATCATATAAGAAAATTTAGCATATGAAGCCTTACAAAGTCGGAAGACAAGTTATGGCTGGCATCACACGTAAAGAGCCAAACACTTTCGTTTAGGTGAACTAAAGTATAGCTATAAAATGACAAATTAATCTGTTTGTCTGCCACACTAGAATGAAGAAATTCTAACATACCGTTTCCACCCACGCCATTTCTACCATGTATAGAGATGGATTTTCCTGGCAAAAGGAAATGCTTGCATTAAAGTCTATATTTAGAAAACCAAGAAAAAAACAGGCTAGCAAATGGTCATGCATAGTACCTTGAATAATACTCCCATTTATCTGGTTATTGCATATAGCACACAACAAGAAAAAACCTAGGGAGTGAATTTTTATTCAATAACACATAATAACCTATATCACTATAAAATATAGATACAACTGGATTTCTAATTTTTTTAAACAAGCAGCAGTCTAACACATTATTGCAGTGAGTTGAGCGATTCAACAGGGCTATACAAGCAACTATGGAAAGTAACTAAAAACCTGCTTCAGCTCTGCAGCCTTCGAAAAAAGCATCGTGTCACCATACGAGTGCGACGTCTGTACTACATTGAGAGCTCTCGCAATGACATGACCAGTCTGCATTTAATCTCACATATTATGTAAGCATATCAACAAAAGTTGAGCAGAATAGTAAAGTTGAACCTAGAAGTAAGGATTTTCCATATTTGTACGGGTCAAAAATTAAAACTGGAGAGAGTGGTCAATTTTTAAATTAAATAGGACTCACCCTCTGAGCAAAATCCATAGCATTTTCCTTCCGATTTTCAAGAGGTGACACTAGTGGAAGATACTCAACCTACGATAATAATTTCAAAAAATGATGAAACTGCATTAGAATAACATGCAGCATTACAAATATCAGTTCAACAAGCCGTACAAATGTCAATAGATCAGTCAAATCTAAAAGCTCCCTCTTGTGACCTTTCACAAATATGTCACCCAAATCAAATATTATTTCTTCTCCACTTTGTTATATGACAAGTAATTCCAGAGATGCTCAGGGAAACATTAGATACAGAAACATATGGAATATCAAAGTGAGAAAAAACAAAAAATAAAAATCATAAAAGTTAGTAGAAATAAGGTCTATTCAGTGAATATAATTAAAAACGTAGTTCAAAATAAAATATGTGGCTGCTGAGATTCGAGCCCAGGTCTTCACGGCCACAACATGGAATTCTTACCACTAAACTACAGCCACCTCTTGTCCTTTTGTTCTGTAATACCATATCAATGGGATTACCCTAGGAATGAAGGTTCGATACCTTCGTTGTTGTAATTTACACTTACTCAACATAACCGACATATACATTTGCTTATATTCAGTAACGGGACAAAAAAGACACTATTGACCAACTCGTCAATTCCTACATTAATTGACCATTCAACTTTGAACGCTTGAAATTCTGACTTCCTAAGTATGTTAAGTTCATGCCATTTTGTTGAGTTGACTTTCCAAGCTGCTAAGGTTGATCTGTATCATAATGTTTCAACTGGACTAGTTAACGGTTCATTTTTGAAATTATGAAGGTAATATACATAAACATTTAAAATCCATGTCTTTTAAGTCAAGCCGATGACAGTGCCTGGCATGTATTTCTTAATTGTTCGGCTTAATCTTTGTCAAGGTATGGATTGTTGGATAGGACTTTAATTAAATATGTGGAGGGTGTTTCAGCCCAAAACCCATAATTGTTAGGTTTTGTAGTCCATGAATACAATGCATAATTCAAGAGTTTGGCTAATTTGGCTGAGAGGACGAAGATTTTCATTATTTTTGGTTTAGCTTAATTTTTGCCAAGGTCGTCAAAATTATCAGATCGATATGGCTATAATTATAGAGTTTGTCCATAATTTTTAAATTTGTCTATTTCGAGAGTGACACAAGACTAATACATATTTCTTCTTTCATTTTTGTTTGAGTGAGATTATATCAAAGATGTAATAGTTGCTCTGATATTCTAAATAAGTAAGCCAAATTTTGTTTCAGAGTCTCAATACAGGAAATTTGCAATGAAGCTCAGCATGTAAGCGTACCAAAAAACCCATAATAGCCCCTCCTATGTGGCATAGCTCAAATTGTATGAGAAGTTTGAATAAATGGAGAAGGTAAAGGACACACTTCAAGCATACCTCCATGAAATTGTGGAACTGTGTAAACATTCTGAACATTAATTTTGCAAGAGTAATATTTCCCCTGGACAAAAATGGAAAATCTTGTTCAGGTATAGATAGTAAGAAACAAAACAAGACAACCAGAGAACGATAGTGCAAAAGGAAAGGAATAGTAATACCAGGACTGATCAAAGTGTACATGGGGATAACGGACTCTGACTGGTTGCACAGTAAAACCAGGGATGAATGCACCAAGTTGGAAGGAGATTAGAGCTCTTCCATTGGTTGTTGTTCCCTCAGGAAATAAAAGCAGCCGAGGATATCGATTGCTAGAAGCTTTTCTCTGTATTCAAATCCTAGAAAGCATATTTCTGTATCAAATAATTTATATATTTGATAAATTTGTAATCTCAAACTTCATTTGAATACAAAATATTGAACATTGACAAAACCAGGCGACCATCCTTAGCTCATGGTTTCTTCAACTACTAATTTAGAGTTGATATCAATATTTGTGGAAGTTTATACAGATGCTTTTACCTTTATTTCATTTACAGCAAGCTTCCGGGAGGATCTTGAAAATCTATCAACATATATCACCTACATTATGATATAAGATGCACCAAGATGACAACGTTACTTTCAAATATAAATTATTCAGAGTTAAAATTCAGTTGATTATAAAATTTTGTTCTCAAAAATTTCTGACACCCATCACAGGCCTTCCCAGAGTTCAAGAAGACAAAATAAGGCCAATGAAACTTGTAACTAAAAGGAAAAAACTGCATACTGGTTGTCTGGGAACTTGAGATTACCTGCATCGCTCTGATGATGGTTCCAACAAAAGGCATGGAATCATGCGATTCAGAGGATACTATGGTCGGAAATAATTCATAGAAAAAGAAAATCGGGTCAATATATGATACATGATTAGATACAACTATAGGAGCTGTCGCCCTTGGAGCAGGTTTTCCTCTTCTTTTTATCCAATGATAGCTGCAGAAACAATGCAGAAAGAAGATATTTAAATTTCTGATTTAGACCAAAAATGAAAGCCAACAAAGAAAACCAGAAACGTATTGCTGTGAATTATCTAGATACTCTACCCTGAACTGAATCTCTTAATTAGAACTGTATATAAACTTGGTACTCGTTAAGGAAATTTTTATTCAATTATTTGGTGTCAAAGCAGTCAAACAAACCAATTATGGTATGTATCCACTTTTTCACTGTTTACACTTTACACCGTCCAAAGTCAGGAAATGTGATTAAAAAACAGCACAAATCCCATGCTCTAGCATACATTGTGCGCTTGTAATCTTTACAAGTACAATGCATTCTGATTTTTACACATTAAAATTTAATGCTTAAATTCAATATTAGAGCAAGTAATATTTTATGAAATTAAAACATTTAAGAAGATCAATAAACAATCAATCTTGTATGTTAAAATCATATATATTCAATCTTCATATAATCATTAGAGGTGATATTTTAGAAAAGACAAAAACACAAAAATATCGACCAAGAAGTCGTTTTCATCCAAGGTTGTTATTGCTTTTGAAGGTGATACAATTGTCAGTGTCACCATCGATTTTTTCCTACCACTGAAAAGGAGGAGTGCCATACCAACAGACTGAAGAAGTTAGTATAACACTCACTCACTTAATATATATCAGCATATCGTAAAGGAAAAAGACAGAGAGTTTAAGAAAACTACCGGAGCATAAAATCTGCAGTAACTCACGTGAAACGCTACTAAGACATTAACGATGTTTCTAAAAGAGAAGAAGAATTCTAAAAGAGAAGAAGAACCCACTAAACACATTCAACAGAATACACCCCTCCTTATCTTGCTGTAATTAATGGAATCTGCCATTATTCGCAGATCCTTTACTTTTATATTTCTTTCTTACCATAGTTAGTGCAGGAATTTTCTCCATTAATTGTCTTGTTATCAATTTAGATCCTGGTTTATGGACTGAATAAGAATTCTCTCTACTAAAATTTAGATAAAAATGCCTTAGGCGCGCTTGAGGAAAGCTCTCCAGGTGAGCCAAGGGGCGCCAGGAGCGCGCACCTTCTACAACTATGTATCAAACTTATCATCAAACCACCAACGTCAACAATTTCACTTTTTCAATCAATAATTTATCTTAATCTATATACTCAAGACTACCTAAAAGCAGGTCATAATGCGTTAAAGATTATCGTGTTTATCATCGTACAGCTAAAACAAGCAAAAACCAACGGGAAGAAGTCATTTTCAGCCATAAAATTGCTTCCTAATCAAATTGTTTCTTCAAAAAAATAAATAATTAGATAAACAGAAAGTATGTGCTCATCGCATAAGCAAGCAACAAGAGCCGCCTTGATAATTCCACAAAAAAAAAAAAAAAAAAAAAAAAGAAAGCTGACAAAGCCAAACTATGGTTGTGACCTTTATCCTTGCGCAATTTATACTTATGCATATCGGTTTCCTTCCACCATAGTCATTTGAAATTGAAACTCAAATAGGAAGGTCGACTAAATTGCAGAAAAGAAAAATGAAAAAAAGAGTTTTAAAACAGAGAATTAAGACTTTAAAAGTGGATTTACGAGGAGATCTTCTCCGGGGAGTATATGTTGCGAAACCACAAATTGATACATGCTCTAACAAACTCTTTTGATTAAGATCAAATCTACCAACAACAAAAGTTTCAGCTTTGACCACAAAAAAACACCGTAAAAAGCCGTAAAAAGACAAATGACGTCCAAAATCTGAAATTAAAATTTCCCAAACATAAAATTACCACAATTTCGAACCTTCCCAGAACTTAAACTCGAGAGAAAGAAAGAAAGATAGATACCCAAAAGAGAACAAGATTGCGCGAGAACAAAAACGGGTGACCCACATAAGCCGACAACGCCACTTAGGCATAGGATTCTGCTTATCCTTCCACCCCTGCAGCGCCAAACGTGTGGCCACGTATCCCACCGTCAAACACAGCCCGAATAAGATAAGCCGTACAGCCGCAACAGGCAAGCATATCACGATCTTCACCCACTCGTACAAACCCTCGATGTTTGGCGTTTGGTTCCGAAACGGGTCGACCGTGCTGGACCCGGGAACTTCGTAATCCTGATTTGCACCGATGAAAGCAAACGGGTTCTGACGCGTTTCGTCACGCGGCTTAAAAACGACTGGAGCAGGGGATTGCTGCGGGTCCTGGATGTCGAGGATGACGTGCGGTTGGTGATCGGACTGCTGAGATTGGAGGAGAGGAGTGGAAAGAGAGTGGTCCGCAGCCGCCATTGATGATGTTAGGGAAAGAGCAGGTTTGGCGAATGCAATTCAGACAGTAGGTGAAGATGAGGAGTCGTACGTGCGGATGATTTATTGTGTCGGCATGAGAAATGCGTAGTTGAATTTCTTTAACTATTTATAGAAATATCATAAATTAATTATATTTAGTATAATCGATCAAATAATGAAAATAATAAAAGTAGACTCAATATTTTCATTATTTTAGTAATTTTCATTTGATAGCATCCCAATATAATTAATCAGATGTAATCATTCACAATTTATTATTCAAAAACTAATATTTAATCGCATCATAAAATGAGAAATATTTCAAATATAATATAGATAATCCCAACAACATTGTCACGGTTCAGCCCACTTGTGATATTGTCCGTTTTGGTCTGAGGGCCTCACGGCTTTAAAACGCGTTACATGGAGTTGCTACACGCTCATTTAACTGTTCAGCATCTCTCTCGTTGTTTAGCGATGTGGGATTTCACCTAAGGGCTTTCTGCGAAATCTCACGTCGCTAAACAACGAAAGAGATGTTGGGCATTAAAATGTGCGTGTAGCAACCTCATGTGACACGTTTTAAAACCGTGAGGTCCTCGGGCTAAAATGGACAATATCACAAGTGGGCTGGACTAAGACAAACATCGTGGATTCAGAGGCAATTTATGCCAAAATTCTTAATTTTTCTGGAAAAAAAATTATTTTTTTTCGTGTCCCACTATATCTTATTCTGATAGTCGACTTCAGAAATGGTTTTCCTATTTTTTTTTTCAAGAGGATTTAATTTCTAAATAATTTAATAATATGAAGACACCTGAATTATTATCACTAATTTGTTTAATTGTCGGGACCTTTCCTGCAATCAATACGTTTGAAATTAAGTGTCGATTGATTAGGGTAACAAATGGACTGCTACGTAGCACGCCACATTCGACGCTCTTGTCCATAAACGTGTTTCTCTTCTATTTCTCTTTTTTTTAAAACAACGACTAATTTAAGTTGTCATGATTTATCTATGACTGTCGCTTCTCTTTTTTATTACTATTGCTTAATATGCCAGTTAAGGACACCAACATGGACACCATCACGAATTTTTCTCAAAATCGTTCGTACAATTTATTTTTAATATTGTCTTTCTATTACTATTATTCTTTACTAATTTTTATAATTATGAAGTATCTTGTTTTAATATAAATTAAATTATTATAAAAAAAAAACTGTATGGTGTGCGAATCGACTAGTAATTATGATCATTTTGCGTTTGTAAAAATGTTTATGATTTTTAACTTGTAGATCGAATAATTTAAGGTGTATTTGGAGATGAATTTGAAACATGTAATTCCATTATAATTTTATTATAAATAATAAAATAAAAAATCAAATATTAAATTTGTATCTTATTTATTCACACAAAAAATAAAATAAATTTCAAATGATATAATTATTTAAAAAACTTGAATTTCAACTTAATTAATATAAAACATTATTTAAACAATTAATGACAGATTTTTCTTCTCTAAAACAACAAAAATATATCCATCCATTTAAATACAATCTTATTAAATATGTTATCATCACACAGAATTAAATAACTTGACCATTTCGTTTTTCAAGAAATATAATTAAATATATATTTCTGTCCCCTGAAAATTTCTTTTTATTTTTTGATGAGATCCGCTGAACATTTATAAAAGACTCATTTTATCCATAATAACGCCGAAACCAAAGCTAGCTTTATAGAGAGACGGTAATTGAATAATTGATTAAAAATAATATTACTTTCATAGAAACATAAAACTATGTTATGCACAGTCTCAAAACATACAATTTATCTTTACCTTCCCAAACATTTTCAAACACCAACTTCATCAGGCTTCATCACTCTTTTCGTTCTGCCACTGCAATTTCTAGCGTTTTCCAAAGCCCTGTTAGCAATCTGTTCACAGTGATGGTCGAAGATTTCCCCATTACTCCGAAAAGCCGGGAGTGTGTTCATTCTATTCCAATTCACGCGTACAAGATCGAGATCACTCGTCACCAGAATCACTGGAATCAAAATCTGTTTGGTCTTGATAGGCAACCGTGCTCTCATTTCCATTGCTGATGCTTGTTAAATTGTCATCTGAATCATCAAACAACTCGCTAGCATTCAGAAAGTAACCACCCTCTGTGGATTTGTAATCTTTTCCCCTCCATATCACTATCTGTTCCTTTTCAAATGTAACCAGAATGCAAGGAACTAAATCCTATGCAGACAAATATAAGCAGACACATTATTGAACACTTGAACCCAAAAGATGATTGGTACGGAATATGGATTATATTATACGGTTGCATGTTTATAATGTGTCTGTTGGCTATCTACAATGATAAGAAAGATTACAGAATACATAAAGAAACCATAATCAGAGGAAACAAGAAATCAATAAGAAGAGTGGCTGAAAATTGTATTTTCCACTTGTTCAAACTTTCAAGAAATCCAGATTCCATCTCTAGGTGCACCAATAATAAGCATCTCTAAAAGGAAATATCGGCATCCGTAAGAAAATTTTTAAATACCAAGAATAGTATACAGCAACTCCAAACTTGAATCAAGAGAGAATTATTACCTTAAGTTTGCATCCAATTTTCTTGTAGTCACTCGTAGGTAGGCCTTTACAGTCTACTACGAACCAGCTCATCGGCAAGAAAAGCGTCCCGGACCATGGGTACAAGATTACCATAGTATCCATTTTTAGCTGCAATAACAGTTCACATGTTGGAAAAGACATACGCTATTAGTGGGCTAGTGGCCAAGCAGCACAAAAACAATTTACCAAGTCTGGTCAAGGCAGGAACAGATGATCCTCTTTTCCTCATCTCCTTGGTTTCCTCAATGCTCAGGCCATCAATAGTAGTTTTGATAAGCCTCGGATATACTGGCTCTTGAGGTTTCCACATCATTAGTGGAACAACGGGCCTCATTTGGCACTTGTAATGCCTACCTCTGTATAATACGAGTTGGCCACCATGTCTATGGATGATCTTACCAAATGTTTTATCCTAGAAAATAAATAAAATGAATTATAACCAAACAAAATGAAAGCATGCTTATAAAATCAAAAGATTTTACATGTATGAAACCATAGATGAAAGCATACTAATAAGATCACAAGATTATACAACCACCAAAAAAGGGGGATACTAAAATTTTGAAGTTGGAAAATAAGACAAAGTTGTGGTAAAAAGGAAATTTGACACCTCATCAGTCTTGCAGATTCAATTATTCACCAAAACCATGATAACCTAGAAAAGATCCACATTAAAAAAGCAGAGCTATGGCAAAAAGTTCTTAAAACAAGGTAATACCTCCAACTGCGTGCATATATTTTTCATGTCAACAGTTGGAACTCCCATACACTTTATCCTGACAGCCTCCGTGCGTTTCCAGTGATTGTGGATATCACTCAACATGTTGTGTGTCAGACCATCTCTCCCTAGAATGAAGACACAAAAGCACAATAAAATTTAAAGACAAAAATACGAGTCACTCAATTGTTTTGTCTTAAAGATGTGTAAAAACACATTCTCTACAAAAGTTGTTTCTTTCCAACTATCCAAATGTAAAACTTCATAAAATGTTTGACTGAAGTGAGTACATTTATAAAGATTGCAGGAAGGTCAGAGCATCCTCATCATAAAACACAAATCCAAGCAAACTCAATTCAACTGAACATCGCTCTATCCAACAACCTACAAGTTGTCCATTTGAATTTCTTTACATTTCAAGAATTACTAACTCAGACTAAGTATTAGCATAGACATGCAGTTTAAAAGACAATTGTAAACAATAACAATGATACACGGTAATGGACTTATAGGAACAATACAAGATTAATTAGCTTTTTAAAGCACAAGCGTTGTCCCATAAAAAATGATGGCCAACAACCAGTTTTTTACAAATATTGCTTCCTACCAGATCAAGACTCTGCTTTAGTTGAATTTTTCCAACAAGAAAGCTACATGATTTAGATTTAAGTGAAAATTGAATCTAAAGTTGGCTATTACAAGCAACATATAGAATGCATGAAACCAAATGTTATATTGTCATCTGGCACCAGTAATTACCCTGTAAACCATTGAAAGTATAAAAGTTGTTGCGAAATCTCTAACGAGATCAAATCCATTGTTAAAAAGAAAGACAGAATCGAAGAGCTATTAAATTCATAAAAGAACAAAAGAGCAGCATTTCATCAAGAACAAAAAACTCAACTCCGAAATAATAAAATTTACCTAGATTAATTTGCCTTTTCATTTTATGCCTTTGAAATCTCTCCACAAGAGCTTTTCTTTCAGTATTACTTAAAGGTTTTCCCTGAATTCTCTCTCTCATTCCTCTCCTCTTCTCCTCCAACTCATCGTTTTTCTCTAAAGAACCCTCTTTCGGATCGATGGCTGGGGCACAAACCCCAGTCCATACCCGGTCCAAACGACCCGGACCGAAAGGAGAGTATTTGGGCTCCCTAAGCCCAATAGGCCTGACTTTTGAATTACTCTCTGTGTAGCTGAAACGAAAATCGAATGGAAGGTCGGACTGGGCCGGAGATTCGGTCAGTTGTAGGGAGGAGGGCGGACGATATGGGGTTTTGGAGGGCCTTGAGTTGGTGGTATTGGATTCGCGTTGAAGATGGGTTTTAGTAGGGGTTTGTGGGTGCGGCGAAGGAGGGGAAATGAAGTTGTATTTGGATCGAAGTTTCGAGGAGGAGACGGAAGTGGTCGTAGAGAAACAGTGGTGGCAAGTGATCGCCGGTGGAGGTTTTCGGCGGGAGAGCTGGCTGAGAAAGGTCAACATTTCTTTGCATACCAAGGAAATTCGCTACTTCACAACTAGTCATTCAGGTGGCAAAAGTGTAATATTTGTTTTTCTGGTGATAAAAAAGAATTTTCGAAAATAACTGAAAATGTTATTTTTTAACTTAAATAAAACTATATTTTCTTGCTCAATTTCAAGAAATTTCGTCTTGTTTTCGCGATATGAAGTATCCGTTATCTACAAACGAACTAGTTAACGGCGGGCGGGTATCTAACCAGACAGTATTAAAAGACATATGGGTCTATTTCATTATATCCAAAAAGCGAGGGACTGAACCGTGAATGACCCAAAACTATAGGGATACGTTTTGTATTATCCCTTAATTAGGAATATGGTATAGTGAAAACCCAAAAGAACATTAAGAATTGACAAAATCCTCAATTATCAATGTTTATTAAACTCAAAATTGTTTATACAAATATTAATGATTAAATAAAAAACTACAATATGATCTAATCAAAATTTTGAATTAAATAGAAAATCAAAAAACATAATCTAAATCAATCTTAAATTATATACACACACACACACAAAAATTCAAAGATCCTGATTTTATCATATAATATGTTAAGATAGAGACGAATATTTAATTAAGTACCCTTTTAGTATTTTTAAAAAAGAATAAAGTGGGTTTTTTTTATTAAAAAAAAGGGTGTAAAAATACATATTTAGTATATTAAGTACCATTCATCATTAAAATGATGAATGATTCCAAAATGTATCATCCTAGTGCAACTCTATTTGAACGAGAAATATGATGTGATATCAATATATATGTCAACTTTCATAAAAATGGGAGGTGATTATCTCGCTTGCAAACATGCTTGGGCGGGAATTAAATAGATGATAAGGTTACCTGATGTTGTAATCATCGTTGATCCGCATGAAAAATATACGGTCCTACGAGAATGTGTAATATTTTGAGAATTCCAACAATTTTTTTAATCGATATAAATTGTAACCCAATCTTGGAGATACTTCAATAGGGGCTTTTGGAAATAACACTTTAAGCCACAAAAATAAAAATTAAAGGGCATTCGGTCCACAGCATGAAGTGTAATGCGTTTGAAGCGATTGGGCATCATTTTGGTCCATTCACCAACCTGATGCATTATGCTTTAAGTCGAAGCAACAGCACTATAATGAATGGATGGTCCACATCAATCCTTCACAAACAAGTCCATTACACCAGAAGCGATCCAAATATCAGAAATGTTAAAGTTCAGTCATTTGTTTTCGGATTCCAATCTCCCAACTGACCCTATCTTTGGTATTACCCAAATAGTTGATCCAATTGCTACAAATACATTGGGCAACGAAAAAAAATGTGACTCATTTACCATAATAATTGGATGGATGAATACTTAGGGTAATTTCTATCTTAAATTAAAAGTAGTTTAGGAGATTGAAAATCTGGACTTAACGTCATGCATAACAGTAAAGGACTAACGAATTCAACGAGCTCATCAAGGAAATTTATTTTTATTTTTAAATCCAATCTGCGCGTGCACTGTTACTTAAAGAGGAAAAAGTTGGAACGCACCCTTTCAATTGTTGAAAAGAACATACGAGTATGATTTTCAAGTTTGGCTATAAAAAGCCACCTTCCCTTCTGTTCGATTCATTTCCATGTCTTTTACTTCAATATTCTGGAGGTAAAAATGATATCCAGGAGATCATTGATCCTATTTCTAGCTATTTACGTCTCAGTACTGTTATTTGCTTCGGCATTAGACTCAGAAACATACATAGTTCACATGGACAAGTCCAAGATGGAAGCTTTGGACGTGTCTCTAGGCGCATTCAAAAGATGGTATGAATTTATCATCGAATCCATCACCGTCGAAGATGAAGATCAGCAAAGCCGAGCGATGGTGCCACTTCCTCAACTCCTTTATGTTTACCAGACTGTCGTTTCTGGTTTTTCTGCCAAGCTTTCGAAGCATCATCTCGAGTCTTTAAGAAAAGTCGATGGCTTTCTCTCAATGACTAAAGATGAATTACACGACCTTCATACAACTCATTCGCCACGGTTCCTTGGCCTACGAGAGGGCGAAGGACTTTGGAGTGAGCAAAATCTCGCTTCTGATGTGATCATCGGTGTAGTCGATACGGGAATTTGGCCTGAACATGTCAGTTTTAGTGGCTCGGGCACGACACCTGTGCCCGCTCGTTGGAAAGGAAAATGTGAGGCTGGCACGAAATTTACAGCTTCAAATTGTAACGAGAAACTTATAGGTGCCCGTGCCTTCTTCAAAGCATATGAGTCCATAGCCGGAAGAATAAATGAGACGACAGATTACCGATCGCCCCGTGATTCTCAAGGCCATGGAACACACACTGCATCAACTGCCGGCGGTAACCTTGTTAAGGGTGCTAGCCTTTTCGGCTTGGCTAAAGGATCAGCTGCCGGTATGAGGTATACAGCAAGAATTGCATCTTACAAAGCTTGCTACAGATCAGGATGTGCCAGTTCTGATATCTTAGCTGCCATAGATCAAGCAGTCACCGACGGGGTAGATGTGCTGTCCCTTTCTTTAGGAGGTATTCCGAGGCCATATCACAGCGATAGCTTGGCTATCGCAGCATTTGGTGCGATCCACAATGGGGTTTTCGTTTCGTTTTCAGCTGGAAATTCCGGTCCATTTGATTCAACTGTGAGCAACGTTGCGCCATGGATGATGACGGTTGCTGCCAGCTACATGGACCGAGTATTTCCAACCAATATCCGACTAGGAGATGGCCAGGTTTTCACCGGGGCATCACTGTATTCTGGCAAACCCACCAAACAACTGCCACTCGTATACGACGAAACTGCAGGCGGCCGAGGGGCTAAATTTTGCACCACTGGCTCCCTATCTCCAAATCTCATTAAAGGAAAGATTGTTGTTTGTGATAGAGGGATCAATAGCAGAGTTTCAAAAGGAGAGCAAGTGAAAATGGCTGGCGGAGACGGCATGATACTAGCGAACATCGGAAATCAAGGAGACGAACTATTTGCTGATCCACATGTCTTGCCAGCCACGTCGTTGGGAGCTTCAGCAGCCAATGCCATCAAAAAGTACATAAACTCGTCATCCAAAGCAACGGCCATGATCAAGTTTGAAGGAACAAAGTACACTAAACCCGCCCCGGTTTTGGCAGCATTTTCTTCCCGGGGGCCAAGTTTGATAGACCCCAACATAATCAAGCCGGATGTAACCGGCCCTGGGGTGAACATTTTAGCTGCATGGCCATCAAATATCAGTCCAACGCAGCTTGAAACTGACAAAAGACGAGTGAAATTCAACATAGTCTCAGGCACGTCTATGTCTTGCCCACACATAAGCGGCCTTGCAGCGCTACTCAGATCTTTCCATAAAGATTGGTCGCCTGCAGCCATAAAATCAGCCCTAATGACCACTTCTTACGTTCTGGACTCCCAAAACGCACCGATATCAGATGCTGCTTCAAGAAACTCAACATTAGCAACCCCTTTTGGATTCGGTTCTGGTCATGTGAATCCCGAAAAGGCCTCTGATCCAGGGCTAATATACGATATCTCCACAGAAGATTATCTTATGTATCTGTGTAGCCTAAATTACAACTCCTCCCAAATAGCCCCTTTTTCGAGAGGGAGTTTCGCTTGCTCAAACCATACAAAGCCTCGTCCCAGAGACTTAAACTACCCTTCTTTTGCTGTCGATTTTACCAAGAGTGCTCGAAATGCTACCGCGCATTACAAGAGGACGGTCACTAACGTTGGAACTCCGAAAAGTAGATACACAGTTGAAGTGACTGAACCTAAAGGGATATCCATTAATATTAAGCCCAAGGTTCTGAATTTTAATAAAATGGGACAAAAACTGAGTTACAAAGTTAGTTTTACTTCAGTCGGTGAAAGTGATAACTACTCATTTGGATCTATAGCTTGGGTTTCAAGAAAATATGTTGTAAGAAGCCCTATCGCAGTTACTTGGATGTAGTAATCTTCACTCTTGGGTAGGGTAAGATTTCTCATTTTCATAATTTAAGAATGAATTATTGAGATTTATTAAATAATATTTATATATCTCGTTTACACGTACCATTAAAATTGTCAAAATTATTTTTCTTTTCATGATTTAGAATACATATAGTACGTAACGTGAGTGTAACACACACTCAAAGTAATTTCTGAAACTATAACTCTTTTTTGAAATTCATATTTAATACAATAGCCAATGAAATATCTTGTTTTTGACTAATTTAATTAGTTGAAATTTTGTATAATATTAAACTAAATTACAGACTATATAATTCTTTATTATTACGATATTCATAAAATTAATGAAGAATGATCTTTCGCAATATATTACAGCTAAAACATCATTCGAAAGGATTGATTTTAGCGATATATATGGCGTTCAAGAGGAACCGATGTGGTTTTTCACTTCAATTTTACAAGCTTGTACTTGATGACTTCTCCTTTTTCTTTTAAAATAACTTATATCATTTTTAAAGTAATAATAATAAATAAAGTTATGTTTAACATACGAATTTGAGGGGAAAAAATGACAATATTATAGTTTATATATGTTTATATATCGACTTGAAATTAGTTGGATTTGTAGTAAAGTTATATCGAAAGACCAAGTAAATATACACTTATTTCATTATATGTATATAAGAGCTTTTAAAAAAATAAATGTCAGTTATTGTTTTCAAAATACTATTATCATCGATTTCATCTATCAAAGTTTCAAATTTATATCGAAATCTCGAATTCAAGACCCAATCATAACAATCTTTTCTCCTACTTAAAAAAAATATATACTACCATTACTTAAAATAGGAACTATTTTTAGTTTATTTTTTTCTAAAAAAATTGAACTTATATTTTATTTAATGGAAAATTCCCTATTCCATTTTTACATGTTTTTTAAAATAAATTTTCAGATTTTAACCATGAACGAATTTAATAATAATATGTTTGTTTGTTCATGCAAAAGGGTTCGAATTTCAGAGGAAATTTAAAAAGAAATGAATTTAAAGAATATAATTGTAACTTATTATAAGCTATTTTTTTATATAAAAAAAACTTAATTCAAGGCCATAATTCATTTTAGTAGTTTATAGATTTATTCAATCGATTTGAATTGAGCTTTATTGTGACAGATGTTGAAGGTAGCCCATTAATTTAATCCACTCATTGGCCCCAATTGGGCTTCACTTTACTAAACCCAAACTACTAAATCTAATGGGTTTTTTAACATATTATTGTAATTTTTTAAACCCTTTATTAAAATATATTGTTTTTGGTTGATTTATCGAATTACCTTAAATTATAAATTAGAAAAATATATAAATTACTCCATGCTGCCCCGCCATTGGAAGGGGCGAGATAGCAAAAAATAAGAAATTCATATTCCCCCCGCTAGCACTAGCAAGGTATATAAATTTTTTTTAAAAAAAATTTATATTATATATAAGAAATAAATATATATTTTTATGTTATATATATATATATATATATATATATATATATATATTGATTACAACAATATATATTGATTACAACACACGCGGGAGGGGGTCGAACTCGGAGAGGGGAGCCAACTAATCTGACGGTTGAGACCACTGGACTACAAGCCCGTCTCTAAATGTTATATTGTACACACGTTCGTATGTCCCAGCTCGCTAGTATGTAATAATTAGCCTATTGGGACAGAAATTAAAATATATATGCAAAAGTACTATACTACTATCGTCCCATGTTGTGGACCACTGAAAGCTGGCCATCTTCATGGGCGGACCAAGGTGGCCATTTTCTTAAATAATTGATGTTTTATAATTATTTTACAAAAAACTACGCAAATGTTATGTCATTTAGGTTAAATTTAGATGAATGGATTTGAAATTAATAACAAATATTGGTTTTGTTTCGAGAAATTCATTTGACAAATGATTCAGACCTCAAATATTCATTTTTTGGATCGTTACGATGAATATATCAGACATACCACAAAATGAAGTCATTTTAAGTTATCATCTCGAATACTTCGTCAAATCCAAATCCTGATATCCAAACACAAGACAAGATTCATTTTTGGATTTAAATTCCATTTGAAATATTGGAGTCCAAGACTTCATTAATTAAAGTTAAATCCATCTAAATAGCCGACAATTTTCTTTTAAAAAAAAAGAGAGAAAATATATTTCAATTTTGGAATGAAAAAAAAAAGCCTGATTGGGATGTGAGGCAAATGAGCAGCACTTAAATTCCTTCTCCTTCGTCCATTGGTGGTTCGTTACCCGGAACACCCTAAATATAGCCCACATTTAATATTGTCCAAATGTGTACCACTTACCTAATAGCTGTGGATTGTCCACTCAGCCATGGGCCCATAGTCCAGACTATTGCGGCCCACATTATTCACTATAAAATAAGGCCCACATATTATTTTTTTATTGTTTAATGCGAGAGGTGGCTTTGGTTGACTAATGTCCATTAGCACGCGATATATATATACATATTAAAAATTATGGAGTTATATAATTTTTTTGAATTCAAGAGATTATATTAGAATTTAAAACTTTAGAAACATTTTTATAATAAGTTTTTATGTTATGCGTGGTATGATTAATTAATTTTAAAATTCAAAATATAGATATAGGTAAAATTATATCTTACTCACAATAAAAATTAATATTCTTAATAAAAAAATTAAAATCTTTTCATGGATGACCTAAATAAGATATATGTCTCATAAAATACGATCCGCGAGAACGTCTCATACAAGTTTTTGCCTTCAAGTTTTTATTTTGTTTGATTTGTAGAAGTTAGATTTTTTTTATGTTAGTATTCGATTTGATGCACTTGCATGTGGCACGTCCACATGATCGAAATTTTGTGCTAAAATTTATATTATAAATATTAATACACAATACCAAATAAAGACAAAAATTTGTGTGAGACGGTCTCACGGGTCATATTTTGCGAGACGGATCTCTTATTTGGGTCATCCATGAAAAAGCATTACTTTTTATGTTAAGATTATTATTTTTTATTGTAAATATCGGTAGAATTGATCCGTCTCACGGATAAAGATTCGTGAGATCGTTTCAGAAGAGACCTACTCCCAAATAAAATAAAATAAAATAGCATTGAAAGGACACATACCCATGAACAACGAGGCCCACCGAAACCTGTTAATAGCCACGTCTAATAGCCCATAAACTTCCTTTGTAGGGGTCCAGTTAGCAGTGGATAACATATAGGCCCTTGATGCAGGACCACCTCGCCGGCCATGGCACACCACCCCTCCCGGCACCCCCCGCAATTTTCTCTCTCTTTAAAAATTTGTTGATTTTAATTAAAAAAAAGTACTCGTTAAATAATTTTTTTTTAAAAAAAATATTAGATTTTTTTTCTCCTCTGGGAAAAGGGTAAACATTTATAGACTCAAGCTTTTCTTATATATATATAATAATATTATACCAAACAAATATATATATATATAATTAAAAAAATTTATTGTAAAAATAGTATTTCAATAAATTTATAAACAGTACACAAATCCAAAAATTAATTTTTTTTATAAAAAAAAATCCAAACAATAATTTTTAAAACGCATTTTTGAACACCTTTTCTGGAACGTGGGTCCTGCTCAATTGTTAAACAGGTAAACATGTCTGTAGACCCTACATCAACCGGATTAACACGTGCGAATTGCTTCTTTGACCAAACCTTCGCAAAAAAGAACCAGCGTTCCCTAAAATATTTTAGAAATTAAATTAGAAACATCATGTGGACATCACTTTGTTTCACTTCTTCAATCATAATTCCAAAAATCAGGTTAAGGAATTCTGAAATTTATTGTTCTCATACTAGAGTTTTGCTGATTGCAGATAGTTTTTCTTATTTATTTAGATAGATTTAATTGTTTATTTGTAATCAGAGTTAAATAACTCAACAAACAATGACATTATATTTTGTAATCTAGAACAATATCATAGTTGTGATCTAATTTTTTTCTTCAAAAAATCAATACTTTTATATCGACATTAACACATAAATATGCCAATCATTTTACGAATGAGTTCATCACAAACTTACTAGTTATTTTTATTTAACTCATGTTTATAATTAATAATAATCTATTATTGTTATTTCTGTATATACATCTTGACTCCACTTATTATTTAGCCCGACTTACCAAATAATTATACTAAATCAAATTTTACGTTGAATCTCAATAAACATATAAGTGTCACCCTATTTCAAGTGTAATGAAGTAATCTTCTTTCAAGAAAAGGGGAAAGTATAGTTTCGCATCCAAATGACAATGAAAACCCAAACCAAATAGACAAAAATTTGTGTGAGACGGTCTCAGGGGTCGTATTTTGTGAGACAGATCTCTTATTTTGGTCATCCATAAAAAAAAATTTATGCTAAAAGTATTACTTTTTATTGTGAATATAGGCAGGATTGACCCGTCTCATAGATAAAGATTCATGAAACCATCTCACAAAAGATACACTCAACCAAATAATCATATAAAAACAAACATTAGTGATTTTCTAGACGGGGGAGCTTACCAAATTCATGGACAGCTTCACAATAGGTAAGTATGATATGAGATACAAAAATTGTCCAGTTTATATCCACCGGCATCGGAGTCCGACGACAAATGAAATTCAATCGATCGAATCTTTGGGTTGTGCTCATGTGTTTTAAATGTTGGTTGGAAAATCCAGATTTGAACTTCAAGCGAAGTGCCAATTAGTATGTAGAGGAAATTACGAACATTGCTACATGGCTTTTAAAAAAGAATAAATAGTTAATAGGAAAATTATCAAATTTAATTTGGTTAGCTAAACTTTTGTTCGTTCACTTACAAATTTATGGGATCAACCAAAATCAAATTTGCTATAGATGAAAAGGAAGTTGGTAAGATTACAAGGTTACTAGATCAGAGGACAAAGAAGGCGATTTTGCTACCAACTTTTTGACTTTGGCCCAAGAAATCGAACCTCAACGCTCTGCCGAACGAGTGGGAACAAAAGTAAACTCTTTTTTCTCTCGAATTTCCCAAGAAAAATCCCTCAGCATTTGTGTCCTGATCGATCCAGAGCCATGGCTCGAACTCGGCAAACTCTGTTTCTCCGCCTGGGCTCCCATTCTAATGCTGCTATAAATCGTAGCGCCGGGATTTGGAAGATAATTAACACCGACAACTGGCTGCGTGGCGGCGATGGGCGCGGAAACAGGCCTTGCAGCGGCGGAAATATTCAAAAGATTGAGTGCAGCAGCGGGCTGAATTGCTACAACTTGTGGGGTTTGATTTGGTGGGAGTATGAGAAAAGTTGGAGATGAACTCGCGTTGTTTTGGACGACGGTTGGTATAGCCCACATGGTGGGGATTTGAACTATTGACATTAACGGAGCTGAAATCGAAGCGTTATTGCTTGAAATGATTGCTGAATTGTTAGCATTCGTAGAGGAAAAACTGTCACAGGTTGTGGTCGTGTTTATGTCGATGTATTCGCTGGTGACGGGCCGCTTTCTTTTGTGGTTCGTCAGGTCTTCGGTGGCGGAGGCGACTGGAGCGGTGGTTGGTATTTTTAAGGTGCCGTTGACTGACATGGCTATGGAGGGGACGGTACCAGTGCCTGTGGCGTTGATGATGGCAGGCTCAGCTTGTTCTAAGAGCCAACGTATGGTTTCGCCGTCGGACTTGTGGCCGAGTTCTCGGGTTAGCTGGAAAACTCTGGCGGCGCACGTGGCTGGCATTCGGATTCTCCTTCCACGGCCTTCCACTTTAGTGTGTCGGTCTTTTCTCGATGATTTTATCGCCGGGGGCGCTTCTGGTGGAGCTGGTTTCTCCTCCGCCGCCTCGGGTTCTTCTTCTTTAAGAGAGAAATTAATCGTGGGCGGCACCATGCGGATTGGCTGTGCAATCGTAAGAGGCGGCGGCGGCGGCGGCGGGGGGCCGGATCCCATTCTGTCTCTTGTGGGATTCATTTCTTTTCCTCCCATTCCTCGATTCTTTGGTGAAGCCATGATTTTGGCACGAAGCATGTAAAAACGAGAAATTTATTTTATGGCTTCAAGAGAGAGTGCAAAGCCAATAAACGTATCATTCGATCTCCTGTTTGATACTTATCCGTTGAATTTTGACAAAAAAATGTTACATGAGGATCTCACGGATCGTATTTTGTGAGACAGAACTCTTATTTGAGTCATCCATGAAAAAGTATTACTTTTTATGTTAAAAATATTAATTTTTATTGTGAATATCGATATGATTGACCCGTATCACAGATAAAAATTCGTGAGAACGTCTCACGTGATATCCACTTTTCAAAATTTACTATTTTCATTATAACTCATTAAGTCAATAGCAATAAATTTATTTGAACAGTACATGTATTTTCGATTTTTTTGTGATTTTTATAATTTGTAACATTATGTTTTTTTATTATATATTTAAATTTATATTCCATTCAAAATTAATAATATATTAGTAATAATAATAATGTTTTAGAATGATAAATCTCGTTTATCTGAAAATTTTATCCGGTTATTTAAACGTATAGGGGCCCATTAAAATATTTTCTGTCTATGTTAGGACCAATAAGAGAGCGTTAGGAGGTCCATCTACGGCATGCTTCATTTTAATTTTATAATTTTAATATTAATTTATATATACAATAAAGTTTATTCCTCGAGTTTTGAGGATATGCTTCTCTAGATTAAATTACTTTTTTATACCTTTTCGTACGATTAAACATGAGAATTTTGCACTACAAATACTTAGATTTTGCAAAAATTTGTGTGAGACGGTCTCACGAGTCATATTTTGTAAGACGAGTCTCTATTTAGATCATCCATAAAAAAATATTACTTATTATGCTAAGAGTATTACTTTCTATTGTGAATATCGGTAGGGTTGATCCGTCTCACAGATAAAGATTCGTGAGACCGTCTTACAAGAGACCTACTCAGATAAAAAATCATAAAGCTCTTGGTAAATGTAAATTATCTCGTTAATTTTTACAATTATGATTTATTTTTAGTTGAATATAAATTAAATTATTTTTAAAAAATTATACAAGCAGTTTGCTCTTGGTGAATGTAATATCTCCCCAGTAGAATAGAATATAAGATGAAGCTATTCCCCATTGGAATACACGCGGCATACCAGAAGGCAATGGGGCCTAAACCTATTCAAAGAATTGAATTCAACCATCCCTAAAAGGCTCCCACTGGGTAGGGGGTGGCGGTGGGGTAGTGGGGGACCGGCTGCGATGGTGGACGCCAGCTCTAGGTTGGGCCCGACTTGGCCTCCCTTAGCCCGCTTACTTTAAAAGGTAGCCCCACATGGTTTGGTTACATGGCGACTCTTCATATGAACTAACGTAGTGTTTTTTCCCATCGTCCGTTCACTCTAAACCATGTCCAAATTTTACATTAATTATTACACAAAGGAATCATGATGCATAACATAATATCAGATTTGCCTCTGTTTTCACACACTAATCTTATGTATATGTTTGTAAAATGATGTTATCGAATGATTAATTCGTAAATTTAGTCGATCTGTTTTTGAGTATAGCCCTCACTCATAGGTGAGACGTACCACTTGTCGGGATCTATTTTATAAATAATTAGCTAGTTATGAAGTTTCGAGTAGCATCGATCATGTATGTGGAGTCAATAAAATTTAATGGCAAGAAGAAATCGCTCTAATTTAAAACCACAATATATTTTTTTAATAAAAAAATTCCGACAAAGTTCTAATGAAACAATATCGTTTGCCCACACTCACATTTATAGCCATTCCACCATTAACTTTTACCAAATCTTGCGCTTAAAAATGAGATGACTTATGAGACTGGGCTTTGGCCCAAGTGATCTCACCCTCTTTACCTTGGCTCGAGTAGTCGAGTTCGAGTCATCCTCACCCTATAATTTAGGAAATATAAAAATAAAATAAAAAACTGAGATGATTTATTACCAGTAGTGCATGCATTGTTGGGTGGGTGGAGTGGAGTGGGGTGTCCCCTTTCTTTATTTTCAGTAGGGGCCAAGGGACTTGTACGAGAATGTAGCTTTGGGCCTACTCTCCTCCTATTTATGTCAAATTTCTTGCCTAATCAAACATCCCATTTCCCACAATAAATAATAATAATAATAATAATAATAATAATAATAATAATAATGTATCATTCATCTAATAAAAATAAAATAGATTGGATAGAAGATCTCGAGTAATTAAGAACTAAATCCCAAGCTAACTCATTGAGATCCAAATTATGGTTCCATTAATTAGTTTAATGAGCAGAATTTATAAGGACTTGATTAAAGTTAGGCACTTCATCAGAAAATAGCTGAATAATAGCTCATTTCTTTAATCCAAAGTCAAGCCAAATCTCCAAAGTCAAGCCAAATCTGGGATTTGAGTTCAAATTCAATGTATTCTTTTGTGATATTTAATATCATTTAAAAAAATACATAATTTTCAATGATCTAAAGTAGGCAAATGGAACATCCGAGAAATTGATAAATATTACATGTTTCATATCAGATAGATTAGGTCATTTGAAGTTGTATATATAGATTTGGTTAATCATATCCTTTAAATGATATTTCATGGTTTCATACAGAGAGAAAAAATATCACATGCCCGACTTCCAAAGTGCATTCGTGTACAACAATAATTATTAAGCATCCAGTCATGTGTATTCATCGTTATATGACACTATCGAACGATCTTTTGAAGTGTGGAAGAAAAAATCTGTCATGCTAACTAATATACCGGTCGACATTATGTGGCCAAATCAAATTGCTCTTGTGTCGGCTAAAACGGTGATCTACAATTTCGTAAGATAGACTTGGAGGATAATGATTTTCTGGAATATGAGGTGGAGGTAGTGGACATAGTAGCAAAATTTCATCTCAACAAAGTGGTGAGACAATGAATGAGATGAATGATTATACAAGCGCTTCTGAAGGCAATAAATAGACAAATTATAGAATATCACAAGGTAGTGTGCACGGATTCCTGTTCACATTTACCACACATTGCACTATGACTCTGTGGAAGGCACGAACATGAAGTCCTTCATCGATGTGAAGATTTATCGATCGTTCTGTATTTTACTTCCTCCCATCACTTAATCGGAAGATGAAAAATCTCAACCGAACAGCTGCGAATATTTTCATCTGTCTGTAAGCAAATTCCTTCCCCAAACAGACTCTTGGTCCACCCTTTTGATCACAAGTTTACATCCAAATTCCATTATAACAAAAGAGTAACTATGACACTCAAAATAGATTCTACCGAATTTAAGATGATGGTCTGGACATGTTTTGTGGGGCCCTTAGCTCCTAATCGTTATTACAATGCAATCTGATTAGGGTTAATTAATTACAGCGGAAAACGAGTTTAAATTTTCTTTACAATGAGCCCAAATCATTTTATTTGAATACTAAAAATAGTATTTAATCTCACGTCATAAACATGCCCACACGAAATCAAAATCTATCATATACAAACAACTCACATTCTCGGGACATGCCCCGGTATATAGATACATATACATATATACTGGGAACAAGAAAAAACATAAAACCTCAGCCCAAGTTGTGGCTCCCTCCAGAAGTACCCTCTCCGGTCTCCTGATATCCTGGAGTACCTGCCATTGTTCACACACAAAGACAACAACAGCCCCCTTGGGGGTGAGCAAAGCTCCGTATGGAACAACCAATCATATATACCACAGATATCTAAGCAATGATATATGGTATGCAATGCATGTATGTCGTGGAGGTATCGGGTCAAATGCCCATCCACTGAGCACATGTCAGAATCAATCGAATCGCTATCAAATCAATGCTCGAGCTGGCACACCGGCCAATATGGGATACTCGTATGATAGCGTCGGCAAAGCGCCATCAAGTCCCAAATCTCATATCCAATCATATGGGGCCACAATTGTCTATGCTTTACGGGTCATATAATACCGGCATAGCGATTGTGTTCACAAACCCCAGAAGGCAATCAAATCATATCAGGGTATCCAAGAATCATAGCTCAACGTGCATGTCATGTATCGATGTATGCATAAAATGATGTGTGTTAACAAAACATTTATTTTATACATCGATATCTCAATCTCAATGTCATGTACGCTACATAAATCAACAAATAAGGCATATAGACACATAATCTCATTCCAATCAATCAAATCAATCCGACATATATCATATAATACAGATATTTTTCGTATGTTACCCGGTCGCAACATACCTCAATTCTTCGTTTCCAGTTGATGTAGCCTGAAGATATTGATATTACACTTTATCTACATCAATAACATACTCATTCCAATCAATAACATACTCCAAAATCATTAATATGAGTTTCAAATATCATTTGAAACTTCAAAAATTCATATCAAATCAAATTCATATCATAATTCAATTCCGACTTTGAATACAAGTTTCTTGTCGGTTATTCTACTACATATCAGAAATTCAACTTCAAATACATGCTATTCCAGCACTTTGATATTTCGAGCTGCTGGAACTAGAAGAAAATTACCTCAGTCAGAAGCTCTCGACGCGACGATCACAAATATATAATTTGTTTCGCGTGTAGACAGCGTTTTGAAGTCGATTTGGACGAAAGAAATTTAAATTCCCTCGTATTCTCTCGAAGTCTCTGAAATGAAATGAAGAAAATGAATGAAAGAATTGTTCTTATCAACTCACCGCTTCGGCGCTCGGGAGGTAGAATTCTCGCGCCCGAGCGCGAGAGGTTCTGCCCCCGAGTTTCAAATGCACCGCGCTCGGGCGGTCAAAAATTACCGCTCGGGCGCGGCATGTTCTGTCCAAATGCCACTTGCTCCGCGCTCGGGCGGTCACAAACTACCGCTCGGGCGCGAAGTGTTCTGCCCGAACACTCAAAATTTCTACCTTGGCGCTCGGGCGGTCATTTTCTACCGCCCGGGCGCCACTCGTTCTGTGCAATTATTTATGTTTGTACTAAATTGGCGTCCGGCCTCTTCAATCGAGCTCTTACAACGTCAATTCATATTCAATATTCATTTTCTCAATTTCCTTGTCATAATATACATCAAATACATAATCACATATCAATTTCATGAATTATCGATAATCACACAGGATTTACGATAACACGATACACGGTCCTTACATGTTCTATGTAGACTATGTTGTTTATTTTAGAAACCTGTGAGGAAGCAGGATTTTGATACTGATAATATACTAAAAAACCTATTATGCACGTATATTTCTCCTCGGGTAGTACAGCAAAGCAATGTCTCGCCTCCCCTATGTTCATTTTTTTTTACTCCAATGTTGACTTAAACGGGACACAATGTAGAAAAGAAATTCATGTCAAACCAAACACTAGTAACCACATACCCACAACGAACGTGAACACAAAGTTTGACTACCATTAGGGTAATGAATCCAAGTGCGGATTTAGATCATTTCGTGTTGTTCACTTTTTACACGAGATTGATCACAAGATCATCTTGTGGACATCACACTATATGAGATAAAATTAAAAAGTTGTTAGATTAAAATGTGAATGCTTGCAAAGCATGTAAATAAACCAAGAAAGAGATGTTGCTGTCGTGTCTTTCCCAGATCTTATGAAGTTCAATATTATATCTCGCACGCATTTAGGATTTGTATTGATCAGCAGCAAGAACCTCGACAAAATGTCTTCTTTTTTCAACTGCATCTGTCACACAATTATAAATGTCCAAGTTTTATCTTCAAATACACAAAGCTTGCGTTTGGACGGATGGAGTTAACTTGAACGAAGGATTTGAGATGACACAAATACATGAGTTCAAATCTTTCGGTCCAAATGCATCCTAAATTACCACCCGTCATTAAATTCATGGGTCCCTCACTAAGTTTGAGTAACTACAAAAACTGCAGATTTATTCACATACATATGTCTCATCCGGGGATTTGCTCATTTGCTCGATCTTGCTAGAGATCAACTTATGAACACATTCATCAATCACTTTAAGACTTGTTTTCAATTTCGCTTCCCAACAAATATCGAGAATTCTCTTAATCTTCCACATAATATCCACGCATCTACAGATAGTCATTGCACTCGCATCATCAAAGGCATTACTAAATTTAGTGCCTTCTTCATTTGAACCACACATACTGTCTACATCAACTCCAAACGCAACTCTAGAGAACGAATCTAAAGTGGATTTCATGAAAAGGTCCTGCATTTATCACGATAATCAGTGGATTTTCATTTTAAAATTCATCTGTTCTGTTGAAAATCTTGGAGAAAACTCACTTGGATATCCATTTCTTGATTGGAATTTGCAGCATCAGATACTATCTTAGCGAGCTTTATTACATTTTTTCTAAAGATGACGATACTGAAATCTCTTAGAACCCTTGTGGAGAACTCAGGGCTATATAATTTTCTCTGCTCTCGCCATTTTTTGATCCTTCAGAGATCAAAAAAATAAAAACCATGAAGTTCCTGCATTTTTTTTAACTAGAAAAATGTACGTGTGTTGCACGTAAAAATCTAAAATGTTGAAAATATATGTACGAAATTTTGATAATATTTAAATGAATTAAAACATGGTTAATAACATTTATCAACTGAAACAAACTAAGCCATAAAAAATAAAAAATCATGACCATAGACGGTATATGAATCAGATAAATTATCTTATCCACTTGACACACTTTTCAATATGCTTCTTGGTTGATTTTGACAACTCAACAACTCTTTGTCGTAGTTTGTTATAATATGCATATAACTATTTTGGTATGTTCAGCAAGTATCTGATCGTCTTTAACATCTATTATGTTATTTACAATCTTTATCGGGGATCTGACATGCTCGTAGTTTGCTTCTTTATCACGCCATTTTTTCTGTTTTCTACATTGTTTTTATCTCATAATCTTATTTTCCCGACTATTTTTTTATTGTTAAATGATTTTTCCGCTTTTGACAATCATCAACTATAACTCTTAAGAAAAAATGCTTTTTCTCGTGATAAGTTTTCACTTGTGACTAAAAATATGTATAACCTATATATTCTTCAACAACATAACCAATGAATGATGTTGCACCTTCTTCAAATATTGTGATATCATTTTTATATATTTAGTATCAATATTATCAACATATAGCTATAAGGTTAATAAATTTTTAACAACTATTTCTCAATCACTGTGAGAAAAATACTTGAAATCTCTTCAAATGACTATATCTTAGAGTTGTGTCCTCATTTAATTTGACGCAATTGAAGAAAGTCATCTTGATCGTCATTTTTTGGAAGCTTTGAAATAATGATTGCGTGCATCATGTCATGAGGATGATATAGTTTCAATCTCATTTGTTGCGTTTAGAACATAATATTATATTATTCATTGAAACTAAACAAATTTTATTCTATCGAGTTTATATTTTGTTTTATAATATTTTATATCTTGTGGAACGATATATAAAATTAATTATTGTATTTTAAAAATCTTGAGAAGAGATACGAATGATGTAATTAAGATATGCATATGAGATATCATTCAAATATATGTCAAAGTATTTGTCTCATTCAATATCTCATGATTCTCATCTAATAATATAATCATTTAGATTTCATGAGCATTTTATGATAGTCAAAATTAATTTGATGAAATATTGTAGAATTTTATTTGAATTTCAATATTTGGCTAAGTGAATTTATTTGACGAGGGATTTTATATGCTACCATCATATATGTTATGAATTAGCTGGTTAGACACTTTGACTAAAAAAAAGAGACAAAAACAATCTTGTTGTCACCTCGAAATATATCGAGATAATATTGGAGGAAGTCACACAATTTTTCTTAAACCATAGAAAAATATTAGGCATGTGTTAACTTGTGATATAATAAAAATTTAGAATCATGCATAATCATTGAATTAGAACAAAATCGCATGCCAAAAATCTACTGGATATTATATATTTTAATAATTTATCCATATTTGTCGTTCACCAGAGGACTCTTAGACCTACCAAATTTTGTAGTTCGCCTATTATTTTCATAATAAATAATATTACAAAAATAATATAAGCAAATACATAAAAACTCAAACTAAAATGCCTTCTATCAATCTAAGTAAAACAAATTGATTAGAGAATATAATAATGTCGTAAAAATTTTAAATATTGATTTATAGACAGAAGTTTGGAAATACATTTGCCCCAATAAATAAAAAATATTTCTCTTGATATTCTGAGACATAAGGTAAAAACGAAGAAATATTTCAATTTTTTTAATATTTTCTAAGTCACTTCAAACCAGGTAATCTAAGCAAACAGAAAACATGCATTATGTGTTTAAAAATTAACAAAATATCTAAACAATAAAAAATTGAAAAATAACCATTTTTGTTGGATATTTGATTTTGTTTTCTCTTTTCTTTGTGCAAACAAACAAATCACATAAACAATCCAAACACAATTACATGATCAATACAAATGACATATAACAATCAAACATGTTAACGCTAGGGTAAAAAAACTCCTCTAACTGCAATTGCCCCAATAAATAAAAATATTATCTCTTGATATTCTGATACATAAGGTAAAAACGAAAAAATATTTCAATTTTTTTAATATTTTCTAAGTCACTTCAAACCAAGTAATCTAAGCAAACAGAAAACATGCATTATGTGTTTAAAAATTAACAAAATATCTCAACAATAAAAAATTGAAAAATAACCATTTTTGTTGGATATTTGATTTTGTTCTCTCTTTTCTTTGTGCAAACAAACAAATCACATAAACAATCCAAACACAATTACATGATCAATACAAATGACATATAACAATCAAACATGTTAACGCTAGGGTAAAAAAACTCCTCTCATTGCAAGAATACAAAATGGTCAAATGGAGCATATTATTTAGTAATATTTATTTAGCATCATTTATAAAAAAATTGACTAAATATTTATTAATAATTTATTTTTATTCAATCCGACTCATCTCTCTTTGTCTTCCTATTATTATTTGACGGCAATGTATAAATTTAAGTAATTAAAATTAAATTTAAAAGTAAATTAAAATAATGATTAGTTTGATTGAGTTAAATACACTATTAATGATCTTATTAAACTAAGATAAAAAATGATTTAAATAACACCATTAACATGACAAATTGTAAAACAAAAAAAATAATATAATAGTAAGCTCACAAATGAAAGTCATATATTTAATAGATTAATAGATAATATATTATTTAGTAATATGTATTTAGCATCATATATTAAAAATTGATTAAATAACTTAAATGTTTGCAATGAAATCACTTACATACAAATATTTTCTATCATTCACGTATTTTTGTTGATACATAAGTAATCTAATATATCTACATTCTAAATGGGAAAAAAATGTGTTATATGACCTTAATATTTATTAATAATTTAATTTTATTTAATCACACTCATCTCTATTCGTCTTCTCATTATTACCTTAATGTTCGTAATACTAACAATTTATAACATTATGATAGTGATTTTCTGTGAATTTGATCTCGAATGTGAATTGTAGATATATTTAGATTCACAATTCACATTCATATATTTATATTGATATAGATTATTATTAAAAGAATATATGAAAAAGAAAACATGTATTAATTTATGTAAATTTTAAATTTAAAAATAAAAATGTATTAATGATTATTATTAAAAGAATATATGAAAAAGAAAACATGTATTAATGATTATTATTAAATGAAGGTAATGATAATAGAGATATAGATATAGAATATTATTAAAAGAATATATGAAAAATGTAAATTTTAAATTTAAAAATAAAAATATATTAATGATTATTATCAAAAGAATATATGAAAAAGAAAACATGTATTAATGATTATTATTAAATGAAGGTAAGGTTATTTATGTAAATTCACAATTCACATTCATATATTTATATAGATATAGAATAATATATTATTTAGTAATATGTATTTAGCATCATTATTGAAAATTGATTAAATAACTTAAATGTTTGTAATTAAATCACTTACATACAAATATTTTCTATCAATCACGTATTTTTGTTGATACATAAGTAATCTAAATATATTTACATTCTAAATGAGAAAAAAAATGTGTTATATGACCTTAATATTTATTAATAATTTAATTTTATTTAATCACACTCATCTCTATTCGTCTTCTCATTATTACCTTAATGTTCGTAATACTAACAATTTATAAGATTATGATAGTGATTTTCTGTGAATTTGATCTCGAATGTGAATTGTAGATATATTTAGATTCACAATTCACATTCATATATTTATATAGATATAGATTATTATTTAAAGAATATATGAAAAAGAAAACATGTATTAATTTATGTAAATTTTAAATTTAAAAATAAAAATGTATTAATGATTATTATTAAAAGAATATATGAAAAAGAAAACATGTATTAAGGATTATTATTAAATGAAGGTAAGGATATTTATGTAAATTCATAATTCACATTCACATGTTTATATAGATATAGATATAGATTAAAAAGGAGAATGTACGCAGTAACTGCACCTGATTTTGTTCTTACTAAAATGGAGAGAAAATAAACGAAAGGCATTGAAAGTATATCTCGGCAACTCATAAAATGAACGAATCTGGATTTGACCCTTGTGTGCAAATCAAGGGTCTACTTGGCCAATGCCAACAGTCCCAACCAAACATAGTTTACTCTCTACATTATTGATCCAAATATAAAACACCTGACTTTGCGGGGATCTAAACTCGAGCAACACAAATTGTAAACAGGGTTACATCTACTTCAAAATCAACTATGGCTAAGTTCTTATTTTTAAATATTATTTTTCCTGATATATCATTGATGTTTATCCTGTGAATCGGTTGAGCTGGGTCGGGGCAATTCACCGGATGATGATAAAGTGTTGTGTTTAAGAAAGTGAGCAAGGAAATACAACTTGTGATGAAGTTACTGTAACCTGCAGGCAATAAAATGAACTTGTGAATGAGCGTCGGAGGAGTGTCCGGCGTAGCCACTCCGATGCTTAAGTCAGCACGTGAAGAAAAGTAAAATGGCTGTATATGTGGTGATATATGTGAGTGCTTGAGAGTTCAAAATTCCAAAATCCGTAAATGAGAAGTATACCTGATATTTATACGAGGAAATCTCATGATTACCTAGTTTTCAATGCACACCTGCTAAGTATGGTAAGGCGGCTGCCCATACCCTGCTTCTGATGACTTTTCTGACACACCAAACTCATGTAGTTCTGACAGTAATGATTATCAAGCATAAGGTAGCCCATACTGATACACTCGAATGTGGTGCGCTTCTCGAGGTAGCCCGGGTAGAAAGTTCCCGTAATGATTATCAAGCATAAGGTAGCCCATACTGATACACTCGAATGTGGTGCGCTTCTCGAGGTAGCCCGGGTAAAAAGTTCCCGGGAGCTTGCATGAGAGTCTGGGCTCCTGATCGGGAGAAAATATCCCGGGCATCCCTCTGCCCGGCTGTTGAAGAAAGCACTCTGCATATTGACTCTGGTTGGGCTATCCATTTAATTTCTCGAGTATCCATTACCCGAACTCTCGTGGGAGTATGATCATAACTTTAGTTTAATTCTGGGCAAAGATGATCTCCATCCACCTGATGTAGCTGATATGCTACTACATCCTAATCAGCAAACAATGCCTGTGCCAAGTTCAGCAATCCGCAAATATTGCGTGTTCCAATTATGAAATGAAAATTTTAATTAATTACATGATTTTTTATTTTTATTTTTTGTGAGCCGGCCCATCTAACTCGCAACTCACCTTTGTGCCCGGCCTGTCATGAGTTGGTCCATTTAACGGCCCTAATAATCAACACTGCAGGGACGTCAATTCTCATACATTCTTACGAATTTTCGGAGCCTATTGTTTTTGGTAAACAGTTGTATGGGCTTGGTCGATGTGGTCCTTATTCTGGAGAGACAGTACGAGACTATTTTGCCAAGTTGCTTAAAGAAATTTGTCTCGTATCTATGTGTTCTCTACCAATCCACATATGTTAGTTTCAGGTAATACCTTCTTGTTCTAAAATCCTTTGAGCTTTTCTTGGAAGTACGGCGTGCGTTGGTTCAATGCTTTCGAGGTTTCGCATTCCATTATGTGACTAGCTTCGAGATTTACACAAAACCAAAAAGTTTAGATGTGAAAAACTGCAATCTTGAACACTTAACTAACACGGGAAAAAAACAATATAGTTTTAGGAAACTGCATGGAGACATTAGGATTTACGAGTGTGTTTTTTTTTTTAAATACATTAATCATGATTGGCTAAGAATTATTCTCTTAAATACAGGCAAAGTTCACTTTCACGTCACTAATATAGGGCCAACATTGAGCCTTCTTCAAATTTCATAGACTGAAAACTTAAATACATGAGAATCTTGAGTTCTGAATTTCTGACCGGATTATTTCGACAAATTTTTAAATATACATCAACCAGACGGCTTAGTTTATGTTTCCTATTTTGTCCTTGGAACAACCAAAACATCAAGGCTTCCCCTCATATGAAGCGTAATCATGGTCCTGTAAGTTACATTTTTGGCATCATCCCTTAATTTGAAACGGAAGAATCGAACCAGACTAGCCGATACTATCTTCATTTGGCGATAAGCAAAGTCCTTGCCTAGACATATCCGTGGCCCCGCCTGAAATATGCAAACAACAAAAGATACTTGTCGTTTTTGTGCATGCTCTACATAATTTTAATAGCTTAATTAAGTGGTATATATTGAATAAAAAATTTACGTGAAATGCAATGAATTTGAAAGGCGATTGGGGTTGAAAGATGCCATTTTGCAGCCATCTCTCTGGCAGAAATTCCTCGGCGTCATCTCCCCAAATATGGGGCATTCGTCCCATTGCATAAGCCATGTAATACACACCATCTCCCTTTTTAAGCCTATGCCCATCCGGAAGAGTATCATCTGTTTCAGCACACCTTCCATCCTAAATATTCAACACACACACACACACACACACACACACATATATGGTTTTAATTTGTTAGTAAAATTAAAATTGCATAAAAATTAACTTGTTGAAAAGGTTGCTGATCAAAAGCTTACCACTGGTACCGCGGGGTACAGCCTCAAGGTCTCAGTCAATGTTGCATGAAGGTAATGCATTTCTTCCAGTGCTTCATCACTTAAACTTTGTGTAAAATCGTAGATGCTAGTGTCGTCGTTTGGTGCAACGACGACTCTGTTCAATTCTTGTAAGATTTTTTCTTGGACAGGCGGATTCTTGCAGAGCATGTAAATGAACCAAGAGAGCGTGTTTGCTGTGCTGTCTTTACCAGCAATCATGAAATTCAGAATGATGTCCCTCAAGTATTCATCTGTCATCGTGTCTGGGTCCTTCTTGCTTTCAACCAGAAACCTTGACAGTATGTCTTCCTTATCAGTATCCTAGAGTCACAAAATTCGATTTTGTTTTGAAATTTTCTATTGAATCATTCATGAGTTCGATTCGATTCTCATGAGAATATATATATAAATATTTAACCAAAAGTTTAATTAACGCTACTCACACAAGGTTGTTGGGTCTCCATTTGTTCCTTCTTGATTTTGATAACCCTGTCCACAAAATCATGAATAAATTTGATATTTTTCTTGAGGGTTGCTTCTCCGCCGATATTGAAGTATCTCTTGATCTTCCACAGTGGATCTGGATAACGCCAATATATTAACTCATTTGAATCATCAAAGGCTTTGATAAATTCATTCCCCTCTTTGTTTGATCCTTGGAGGCAATTTAAGTCGACTCCAAAGCCAACTTTGAATATGGAGTCAAGTGAACACCTCATCAACAGAGCCTTCAAACGTAAATAATTAAATCATTAGCTTGCCTTGACGTATTATATTCGTTCTAAGCTTCATTAGTTAACAAGTCACCTGCATATCAAAAACTCGATTGTTCTCCGAAAACTCATAAACGATTCCGACCAATTTCGCCGCATTTTTCCTGAACACCGCGCAGCTGAAATCTCTCAACACTCTGGCCGAGAACTCAAAGCTCGCCAGTTTCCTCTGCTGCCTCCACTTGTCTCCATCCACCGCAAAAATCCCTTGCCCGAACAAATCAGTCACAACTTCTTGATTGGACTCGCCCTTGGAATACTTACCGAAATTCGTTTTCAGAATATGCTCGATGTTTCTTGGTTCAGTCGTGTATATTTCACTGTGCTCTGGGGAGAGCAGCCTCCAGGTTTTGTGTTTCTTGGACGTTTTGATTTGGTAGTCGTAGAGTGTGCTGAAGTAGAAAAGTTGATGGAATACGGTTCCCATGACCGGTGGGTAGTCCGGGTTGTTCAAGGATTTTCCGGTGTAGGTTTTGATTACGAGGGACGAAATAAGGATCGATAGAAGTAGGAGTGTGGTTGCAGTGATGTAGAAGATGACTTCAAGGATATGATCCATGTTCGATGTTGGCCAAGGAAACATTGGATCAATATATATATACAAAGGAATAACAAATTCAAAACTTATAAATTCTTCTGTTGACGAACATTGTTTTGTCATATTTGTTATTGATCTATCGGTAAAGCTATCAAGCTACGGTTCAAGAGATTACGTCATGTTCACTTATAGGTCATTTTAAAACAATAATGCTTATACATATAATAATCTCTCATAATTAATTTAAAGTACAGTTTGAGAAATCTCATGTATAACTTTATATATGATCATAAACTCTTCCCATAATTGAGGGAACATGAGAATTATAATGATGATTTGTTTCATTTCAAAAATCTTTCTGTAGCATCGTGAAGAAATCCAAGGCACGTTTACAACGTTTTCTTTTAAGAAATATTTTCTCCATCGTTTTAGTCACATGGATATAAGAAAAAATTTTCTCAGGATACAATGGAGATATTCTGTGTTTGTGGTGACTAAATCAAATCAAAATCTAAATACTTTTCTTGAACTAATGGACGCGACTCTTTATGAAACAATGCATTTTTTCATGAAAATGAGTCATGAAATAAGGTGTTGTTTCCAAATAGTTACCTTACCCATTGCGAAAAATTGTGTGGTTTCTGAATAGTTTTTGGGGCAACCCGTGACCTGACCGATCCCTGTAATTTTCACAGCGGAAAAATTTATTCGTTATCAACAAACTAAATAAATTATGAAAAATTGTTCTAACAGTAACAACATGTGAATAATCAATAAATATCACGAAAATCATTAATAAAAATGTATAGAAAATATTGCCAAATATTTGAATAACCTTAACATGATTGGGTAAGTTACCAATTATTGGCTGCTTTTTAAATTATTCGAATGAATCTTCCCAAGTTTATTCGTAACATATGGTTTCTCTCCGTAAACTCCAAGACATTATATTTCTCTATGTTAGTGTAAGATAAAAATATTATTTTTATATTTGAAAATTTCGTCTAGGCTCATCATGAGTCCATGACTTTGAATGATTTTGTTGGGAAACAAGATCGGAGCTTTAGAAATTTATTTACGTCTTGTTTGATCCAAATTGTTATTGGGCTCGTACCAACAACGACAACCGCCCGATTAAAGTTATTACTGCAAAAAATAGGGAAAAGTTAAAGAAAAGAGAGGCGGGGAGTTATCACTTATCAGCCTAATACAACAGTGGGTTACAGCACAGCGCCAGCAGAATCCAGAGCATATTTTGTTCTCTCTAACTTTTAAACAAATTAGAACTGATCTGAATCCATTAAATTCCATTTTGGTAAATACAACCAAAAAATATGCGCTTGAATAAATACGCTAAATTCGTCACATCAAAGGAGATGCCTGTTTATTTGGAAAAACAAGAAATGGTGAAAGAAATTATGTTTGTACTATGGTTCCTAAAAATGAACGTTTGTCATTCTCAAAAATAAAATAAAATAAAAATGGGGCTTTTAATGCTTAAGGTACGTTATTATCATACACTTAATTGGGATTTCATACATGATTTTTTTAAAAAAACATTTAAATTGTTTGAAAACGAGTCGAAAATTCATTTCTTACATGAAAATTACGATATTCATCGCATACAATGATTCGTCCGACCTACGAGTTGGTTTGACACAAAATCTAGAAGTAAATATTATTGGTTAAGTTAAGATTGCCTTTATCGAATGAATTATAATGACCACCACCGACGAAATCCAACAATCTCACAACAAATAAGGCAGAGTAGGGTACCCCTTCCCAATAAATGTCTCCCAAAGCAAAAGGCAGGGACAGCCCTGTCATTTCAGACAAAAAATTTAATTTATCAGGACCAAACTTTTGAATAAATAAAATAATTCCAGGCTGGTACTTGGAACCATTACCACCACTCACATGACTCTAATCCACACAAATTACAATATCCAAAAACATGGTTGGTCCAGTTTTTAAATCTTGATTTGTACTTCCCACACATTTGTTTGAATTTTGGGCATTTATTTAACGACAATACATATCTGTTTTTTTTTTTTTTTAAAAAAAACCCTGATTATCTATGTTTTTAAGAAAAGGATTGCTAGTATGTTTTTAACGTTGTTTATGTTACAAATTTAGCTGACAAGGCCAATTGGTGTGGGAAACCCATGATTTGGGAAAATGGACTGATATATAAACCTTCTCCTTCCACCGACTCCACTCAATACAATAAATCACTGCACTCCACCGCCGCTGCCTCACGATTCCGAATATGGCCGCATTCCGCCATCTTGTCCTCGCCCTCTCCCTCATCTCTATCACGATTCTCTCCGCTGCCACCAACATTACCGAAATCCTTGCCGCTTACCCCGAATACAGCGAGTTCAACGATCTGTTAAGCCAAACAAAACTCGCAGACGAAATCAACAGCCGCGAACCGGTCACCGTCTGTGTCCTGCCTAACGGCGGACTCTCTTCATATACTGGGAAATACCCAATCAGTGTCATTAAGAGCATACTGTCCCTGCACGTCTTACTCGACTACTTTGACGGGCCAAAACTCCACAAAATCTCAGAAGGTTCGATACTCTCTACCACGCTGTACCAGACCACCGGGAACGCCGATGGGAAGCTCGGATTTGTCAACATTACTGTTTTGAGAGGTGGAAAAGTCGGATTTGGATCCGGCATTCCTGGGTCGCCGCTGGATTCTACTTTCACTAAGTCCGTCAAACAAGTACCGTACAATGTGTCGGTGATAGAGGTCAGCCAGGCGATTGCTCCGGCAGAGATTCTGACGGCGGCGCCACCCGCGGCCGACGTTAACATTACGGCTTTACTCGTGAAAGCCGGTTGCAAAAACTTTGCCTCGTTGATTGTTTCTACTGGGGTTTTGAAAGTCTACGAGTCCGCCTTGGACAACGGTCTGACTATTTTCGCTCCGAACGATGAGGCGTTCAAGGCGGAGGATGCGCCAGATCTGAGCGCACTCACCAATGCTGAGTTGGTCTCGATCTTGCAGTATCACGCCCTTGCGACCTACTCTCCCATCGGAACTTTGAAAGAAACCAAGGATAAGATAACTACTCTCGCAACTAATGGCGCCGGGAAATACGCCCTTGGAGTCACAACAAAGGGTGACTCGGTAAGTCTAGACACCGGCGTCGACATATCGAGAATCGCTTCCACTGTGCTGGACTCGACTCCGCTCTGCATTTTCACCGTCGACAGTCTTCTTCTTCCCATCGAACTCTTCGGTAAGCCTCCGTCTCCGGCGCCGGCTCCTGCGCCCGAGACTTCTCCATCGCAGTCTCCTGCGGCTGACGCTCCAGCTCCTGAATCCTCTGCGGCTCCCGCCCCAGTACTTTCCCCTCCAGCCCCTCCGACTAATTCACCCAGCGACGCTCCATCAGATGGTCCTACAGACGACTCTCAGAATAGCACCTCCGACAATTCCGCCGGCGTTTTGGAATATCCGGTGTCGATGAAAACGGTGCTGACAGTTGCAGTTTCGGTATTTGCTTATGTTTTGTTGTCCTAAATCGTCATTCCAGGTTTGCTTAAATTCAATTAATTTTTCTCTTGTGATTTCCCTTATTTTGTGTGCCACGCTGTTTTTAGAGGACCGCTGCTATTATTTTGTACTTTTATCTATGAGAGGAAGTAGAGACTCAGAATTGGAATTATATATTTTTTAATATTTCTTCCATTTATTTCTCTTAGCCCACGAATCATTTTACAAGTGATTATTTACTTTTAAAATTTGAGTGGTAAAATGTAATGGTATCTCGTTCCTTCGGGTTGGGCTAGATCCGTGAATTTGAAACAATTTATTTTTTTGCATTATACTAAAAAAAAAAGTCATTTCAAATTCATTTTATATCAAATTTAAACTAATTGTTCACTCTGAAAATTCCATTCCTTCGTCCAGCAGGAGTTTCATGTTCCCACCATAGGAGGGATTGACTTGGTTAAATAAAAAATGTACCAAACATGTGATTAGGTAAGTTAAAAAAAAAAAAAAAACACGCAAATGGAATGTCAATGCAGAATCCAATCTAAGTTCATTTCGACTTTATTGACCAAATCAAATAATTAGCTCGAACCATAGTTATTTATAATCCTATTTAACTCAAATTGATAGGACTATTTATTCAAGTCTGGAATCCTATGACCTGTATTCCATTTGCTTAAATTGATTCATAATTCGACATTTAAACCACTTCGGGTTTTATCCTGAATCCAATATTCAGATATCCAAAACAGAGAATTAAATTTGCTTCTTTTCAATTCATAAACTTAATGACTTTGAATCACAGTTGAGCCACGTTTATTTCATTTAGCTCCCTCCTGCTATTTACTCAACTCATGACTTGCTAATCAGTACTTAATCTCATTACTCTAATTTCGAAGCTTGAGAAACACGGGTGCATGGTGTTCCCAAGTACTATTCTTTTCTCAGCATTATATTAAGAAGTTTCGATATTAGATTTGCTTACATTAATCACTATGCTAATATATAAGCGAAGTAAATCATCTAATGATATTTTCGTTACGTCAAAATAACCGAATTACTCAAAATTAAATTAAATTTTTTTATATCATTTGATATTAATTTATATTTGAATTTAATTATTCATATATTCGTATTTCATAAATTCATTTTCTAATCCTTTCCTCGATCATATTATTGATAATTAAAACTTGATTTACAATAATATGGTAAGAGGGCATTACATACTTTTTTGGGTTTACAACCTAATATTGATGATCATATTAAGAGACGACGTAGTGGAAAGGAGACCTAAAAAAGGGCTAGTGTCAATAAAAAAAAAGTATAGATTGAATTAAGGTGTATGATACATGCATTTATACTGAAAAAGTAAGTGAAAGTCTTCTAGAGTGAGTCGTCGCGAACATCGGTTTCTCAAGAGGTAAAAAATGTTACAAATATCTCGCACCGAATATTAATGCTAAAGAAAAATAGCTTATAAACTCATGAGAGTATACAACTCATTATATAAGTCTTTTGGCATGGTGCATGTGAAACCTCCCACCTCCATTCGCTTGTAACTGTCGGGTAATGATGATTAATGAGTGATAATGAAGGTTTGTGACCAATAATGGTGATTAATGAGTGATAATAGAGGTTTATGGATGATTATGAACGTTTATGAGCCTCATATAATAGAGGTTTATGGATGATTATGAACGTTTATGATGGTCAATGATGAGATTGTAAATCTCGAATATGTCAAGGTCTCAAATTCTAAAATTACCGAATCTCTAAATTAAAATAAAATGCTGTACATATGTGGGTAAGTCGACATCTTATTTGAACCAAAAAAACATAAAGTACAGCTGGGCCCGGCCCACCACAAAGACATGACTAGATTCTCTCGCACTTCTTTTAAGGCAGTTCAAAGTAAAATACGAACACGAGGTGATAGTGGAAGCCCATTTTCGTCAATTTACGTATCCACTACTACCGACAGAAAAAGTTGAGGCCTTTTCCTCCTAAGGGCCTGTGTTTGGTATATTATTATATGGATATTTTCCCCTGAAAAGCTTCTTGGCGAACAGTTTTGTTCTTTTATTCATTGAATACTAAAAATGTAATTCTGCAGTCACCAAACAATCCCTTATGATGTAAACCCCACAGCAATTTGTCCTGCTGCTTCCAGTTTGAATTTTACTTAAAAAGCACTGAAACCAAAGTACTAAAATCTCCCCGTATTGTTTACTAAATCCCCATCGTCACCCTTCCTGCCTATATCCTCGAGTCTCTTTCTTCTTTTAATCATAGCAAAGAATAAAAATAGACGCACATGGCCACAGTCGGAGGTTACAGAAATGGTGCACACAAATCGCCAAATTTTCGTAATTCGTCTTCTTTCAAATCGAAGCTTCCGCCGTCGAATGTACGCCGCAGCAGCCCTGCCACTCTCGGTGGCCGCGCCCCTTCTGGTAAATTTCGCGAACTTAGTTCATTTAAGCATGTTCTAAGATTGCTCGATCTGATGGTTTTTGTTAGAAGATGTAATAATTACGGTGTTTGATTTGTTGTAGGAGCAATGTAGGTCAAAATGTAGTTTGACTTCATTTTTATTTATTTTTTAGTCCTGTCAGCGAACCTAGAGCTCGTGTTGAAGTGTGATTTTGGATATTAAAGTCGTACTGATTTTTATTTTTAAATGCGGCTCTTAAAATAAGATTCTCGGGGTTTATGTATTGCTTGTTAGTGGATATGTTGGTACCACGTGCTCCAATTTGAAATATAAATACGAAAATAAAGAATAAATTAGACCTCCAGATTTACATGAAAAACCTCCAAAAATTATTAGAATAAAAGCCACGGACAAGATAAAAAGAATTCAAGTATAATATTTTATGTTGTATAAGTACTCACTTTATTTCTAAAGAGTTTCTAAAGATATCACGCATTTTCTTAATGAAGGAGAACAAACACAACACAAATATTATAGAACTAAGTACTTAAATACTATAAGATGATAGAAAACTCGATGGGATAATCTGAAATGAGGGGAGGGAGCTCTAAATAGAGCTGTTCCCCGTCGGTGTGAAAACGCGTTTTCCTATCTGAATGCTTCCGTCAAATTTGATACACAATAAATGCATGGGTCGATAAATGCATTTCTTGTATATTTCTTTGCTGACTTTTGTTGACTAAATCACTCACCGAGAGGATAAATAATGTTTTGTACAAGTAGACACTCATATGCCTCTAAGTGCGCTCGCTTATGTACGAGTTTGGGGTGTCTAATTTGTTTTTGAAGTGGATTCTGGAGAAGCTATATTTCATTTTTGGAATGCATAATAAGTGATCAATAATTGAAGATTTTTGTTTAAATGCTATCCCTTGTCCAACGAGATTGATAATTTGAATTGCGGTGTGATGAGGAATCTAAAATATTCCTTTTGTGAGCGTGCATCCATGCCACATTTTGTTGTTTTGACTGTGGTACATGTCAATTGTTGATATGTTTAACAAAACATGATGGACGGGGTTGGTCTGGAGCAAGAACAATAAACCATGACTGTATTTCTTGTTTAGTTATATATGTTGTGAGGTTTTCCTTGGAAAATCACTCAGGGTTTCAGCTTAGTTGGTGAAGCTTTATTAACTGTAGAGCTGGCTGCAATGAGCCATTGAAATTCAAATCTTTCTTACCCCAATTAGAGAAGAGGATCTATTTGATGCATGTTATTGGAAAATTTCAGGAAGAGTGCGTGTTGCCGTAAGATTGAGACCTCAAAATGCTGACGAATTGGAAGCGGATGCAGATTTTGCTGATTGCATAGAGTTGCAACCTGAGGTTCTCTATTTAATTTTAAATATGTTTGTTTAGATCTTTTACCTTAAGGGATAATATAAACTCATCTGTAAATATTTCCATATGATGCTATTGTTTGCTTTTTGCCACAGCTTAAAAGATTGAAACTTAGGAAAAACAATTGGGATTCAGATACCTATGAGTTTGATGAGGTTTTTACTGAATTTGCATCACAGAAGCGAGTCTACGAAGTTGTCGCTAAACCTGTGGCTGAGGTGAGTGGTATAAAGTCATTTTACTTTCTAAACTTGGGCATTTATTCTCTGAAGATGTGTAGTATACGCCGATTTTCCTGGCTGAATGTCTCTTTTTAATTGCTTGACTTTGTGGCTGCAAAATTATGTTGAATTAATGCATTTATGCATTTGATGATTGGTTTGATTAATCATAACAGCTAAAAGTTTTGATAATAAATTTTTAATCCATAAGTCATCTTAAGAGGATTATAAACAGTTTTTTAAATTCTGTCAGTTAAATAAATGATATTTCCCCTCAAATGGAAAGAAACAAATTTAAGTTCGTTATGTTTTGCCTCAAAAACAATTTATGTGCGGCTGAGCCACAATGCCACATACAGAAGCAACAAGTAGTATAGTATTATAAAGCTATACTTGATTATCTACTTTGCTTATTTATCCCTGTTTTCCAGAGCGTTTTGGATGTTTACAATGGAACTGTGATGGCTTATGGCCAGACTGGCACCGGTAAAACTTATACACTTGGACGACTGGGTGATGAAGACACCTCAGCTCGGGGTATAATGGTTCGCTCTATGGAGGATTTAATGGCAAACATCTCTCCGGATACTGATTCTATCTCAGTCTCATACTTGCAGGTTGCATGCCATGCAGGATTAAGTGATAATACTGCGCAAAACATTTTAACTTTTGTAGCATTTCACCAGAAGATATCTGGAATTTTAATGAATGATCTTGAATAATGTTTTTTATTTGTAGATTTATATGGAAACCATTCAGGATCTACTAAACCCAGCAAATGATAATATTTCTATTGTCGAGGACCAAAAAACTGGTGATGTTTCTTTGCCAGGGGCAACTGTCTTGGAGATCAGAGACCAGCAAAGTTTTATTGAACTCTTACGCTTGGGTGAAGACCATAGGTTTGCTGCCAATACTAAACTGAACACTGAATCTTCTCGTAGTCATGCCCTTCTCATGGTAAAAATGGAGATGATAATATATAGTGCATGTTGTTTTGTATTTGCTTTTCCTCGTCTCTGTTTTCTCACATGCACGAACAAATTCTTTTTTATTCTATTCTTGTGAAACTGTTTTTTATTATCTCGTTCTACAACTAATGTTGCTCGGAACAGGTCCATGTGAAGAGGTCTGTATTGGACGGGAACAATTATTTTTCTCCTGAAAATCGCTCCCATTTGATTGATAATTTGAGGCCACCAATGCTACGAAAAAGCAAACTAATTGTCGTGGATCTTGCTGGTTCTGAACGTATTCAGAAATCAGGTCCTTTTGAAACTCTGGACCTACGTTTTGAAGAAGAAATTTTCATTTTTTATAAAATGATGGCTTTATGCCAAAATGTATAAGTTGTTCATTTTATTGCCTTTTTATTGTGCAGGAGTAAAATTAAATAAAGAACCTAGTAGTTCCTTGTAAATGTCTTGCCAAAAATAAAAATAAAAGTAAATAGAAGTAAGCTTTTCTGATTGATATGATCCTTAGTTTCTATCCCTCAACTCTAGATGTTCCTTAGAGAATCCTCACTTTTATTTGAACAAAAATAATTTATGCTTTTGAGATGCTTTACATGAACTATCTGTAAGTTTTCCTGAACCAATTTAGCTATGTGTCTGTGTTCACATATATTATTTTCTGTTAATAATTTTAGTCGTAAGTTTTTCTTTAATTAACTGTTATTTGGAATAGGAGATATGATCTTTTTAGTTTGAACCTACTCAATTGATCCATGTCTAGTTTGTAGCCATTATAGGAAAGAAAGGACTCCAAAGTTGCTTCTCTATTTAGGATCAGAGTCACTGATAAGCTTATTTGATGCATGATTCCATGTGGACTTAGAGCCTCGCTACCCCCTTGATTAGAGCCTTGCTGGACCATTCTTGCTTTGACAGTTTAGATTAATCAATTTTGTTTGCTTTAAGTGGCTTACAATTTGAATTATCTTAGAGAATTTTAATTTTTCCTGAAGGAAGTGAGGGACACATGTTAGAAGAAGCGAAGTCTATAAATCTTTCACTTAGTGCTTTAGGGAAATGTATAAATGCCTTGGCAGAAAATAGTTCTCATGTCCCGGTTCGGGATTCAAAGCTTACGAGGTTGCTTAAAGATTCATTTGGAGGTGAGATTTTCTCTGTGTTAATTTTCTGGCTTCTGTCTTAGGATTTATTTTCAACAAAATTCTGTCTGATCTATAAGTTAAATAGTTTGTTAATTCTAAACTTTTACCCAGGTGTCCTTAGTCGGCACTGTTTTCAAGAATTATTGCTTGATACTTTTGTGTTACAATTAAGGTTTTAGTTGGTTTTTTATATAATAAAAAGATCATATTTGTTGGTTTATTATGTCGAAGTCATGCACAAGTTAATCACGTTCCTGTTATGCTGCAGGCACATCAAGAACTTCATTAATTGTCACAATTGGCCCATCTCCACGTCATAGAGGAGAAACTGCAAGCACCATATTATTTGGACAAAGGGTGAGTAGTAAATATCAGAATTTTACGTTTGGAGTAACTTAGAACTGAGTAAAGAGTCACGTTCTTGCATCTAATTTGTTATTTAGAACAAAAATGGTTTCTTTGTTGTATAAGGTTGATTTTATTATTTGTTAATTTTGATTTTTTTGCAGGCAATGAAGGTGGAGAATATGCTGAAGATCAAGGAAGAATTCGATTACAAGAGTTTGTCCAAAAGACTTGAGATGGAAATTGATAAACTCATTGCTGAAAATGAAAGACAGCAAAAAGTTTATGAAAATGAAACGGAGAGAATCAGGTTAGAAGCCCAGAAACGTGTTGCTGAGGCGGAAAGGAATTATGTGGAAGTTTTAGAGGTATTTGTGTGTGTATCCCTCTGTGTCTGCAGAAGAGTATATTGTCTTCATAATTGCAAAACCATGGGCCAACTTTTCGGTAGGAGTTATGATAAAAATATTAAAAAAAATTGAAATTGTTGCTTTCATATCACTGTTATAACCTGGCAAGTTTATAGCAATCTTAGAAAATCGAAGACACGTTTATGTATTACTGCGAAGCCTTTTTAAATGGTTAAATAAGAGATTGTTAATTGTTTCCTTCAATTTACAATCTGCCGATTGCTAAATTGTGTCACCCTCGGTCTAAAATCTCACGATACTAGTGTCTGGCCAACACTACGTGGCAACAACAATATTTGAATAAAAATGTTATATGCTTGTAAATGTTTGATTCAAATTATATATATTTTTGTTTCTTGAGTTCCTGATTAATCCTTTTTTGCTGGCACATTAGGAGGAGAAAATGAAATGTCAGATGCATTATATGAAGTCAATTAAGATGCTTGAGGAAAAGTGGGCTGTCAATCATCAAAAGCAAATAATCAATGGAGAGGTAGTAGCTTTCTCGTTTTCTTCAAATATGAACTGGTAGATAAATTTGTACTGAGGTGTTTTCTTCTTCAAAAGAATGGGACAAAGGAAAGGGGAAGTCACAGGGAGTTGTTCACTTGTTTCTGCAGTGAAAAATGTCTATCTTGAGCATCTTTTTATGTGCAATGGGAACACAATGAAACAAAAAAAAGGGATTCAAGTTTGAAGTTACTGCCAAAGTGCTCGGGGGTTGAGATCTTTTACGAAGTTGAAAGTATTTTTTCATTAAGTTTTTCGGTTAGATGGAATAGCACTTGTGGAATATAATGAAAAGTTCTTTAATAATAGGTCAATTTTGCAGCCAGGAGCAAAGCGCGTAAGCAAAGTACCAACCCACTTTTTGGTAGATGAAATAAGACTCTAAGAGGCTAAAATATCATTTGCTTTTGAGAGGAGGTCTGGGATGTGTGGACTGGACACATAGGGTTATCACGAGTAGGCAGTGGTTAATGGAATATTATTTTATCTTGTATCAATTCTACATATAGGTGCACCTGAAATTCACTGGATATCCTTCACAATTCATTGTTTTGACACTTGAAACCGTCAAATTATTAGAAGCAAAATGTGAAAACGAGTTACTCTTTTGGGACTTTTCGCCATTATTGTTGAGGAAATAAAAAATTTCTTGTTGCAGATTCACTCGGGTATTAGTTATGAAGAAGTTGCTGAGCTAAAATCCTTGCTGCAAAATGAAAGTCGGGTCCGTAAGACAGCTGAAGAGGAAATTCAGAAATTAAAAAATCAACTACTAAAATTTTCTAAGGTGGAGGTAATGGTCTGAGCTAAAAAACTTTTAGGGACTCTGTGTTATTAATACATTGGATCATGGATTAAACCTTCAAATTCAAATTGGGTTTTGAGTAATGAGAGATTAGAAAGTCTTTCCAAAAATGCTTCGAAAACGCCCTTGAAACCTTGGTCAAAATCTTACAAATTTTAATAAAGAAGTAGAAAGTGTGAAAGCAAAGAAACAGGTTCGATAGTACTTTTCTCTTGGTAAAAACCATGGAAACAGAGTTGATTTTTTTAGTGGAACCTAATGACATGGAATACGTTTCAAAATAATTAATATTTAAACTACGCTTAAATATTTTTTGCATTTGCCCAAAATACAAGAGCTACAAATATTTAGGTGGATATTTACTGAAATTTTAGTTCTTGAGTTGGATCTATATTTGAATTGTACATATTCCAAATTTATTTTTGCAGTTGATGGGAGACACAGAGGTTTCGAGTTTTCATCAGGTACTGGAAGAGGAGAGCCGTCAGAAAAAGAATTTGGAAGAAGAAGTGAGACTTTTATGAAGTCAATTGGCAGAGCTCTCCATTGAGGCTAATAAGGTATTTTTTGTCTATATTATTTTCATTTGTAGCTATGACGTTGAATGGTAGTTATATAAAATTTTTGAAATCACGTTTGCCCCTGTTTTTCGAGTTCTTTTAGCTTCTCAAATTTAACATTGCTATGGTTGAGTATCCTGTGTTTTCTCTAATAAAATGAATGATTGGCCCTTGACCAGATCAAAGTACAGATATATCTCATTGGCTGAATATGTTATGTTTCACCAACTGTAATCAATCACTTGTAGAGATACAGTACAACACTTTCTGTTTTCTCAGATCTTCCTGTGTTTAACACAGACGTTTCTATTATTTGAGTTTTATTTGTTTGTATATTTGTAGCCTAGAGGCAGTCTGAACGGAGGAAACTCTGCAAACCCTCTTCTTGGTTTAAATTCCCTTTCTCCACTTAATCATCTACGATCTAGAGATGGCAGTGATGGAGAAAGAGCGTCAATTGCAAACCTTCATGAACAAGGTACTGCTTTTTTTTTTTCGTTTCATTTAAACTTCTTTGAGCATTTACTTACCTAAATCTTATTCTGACAGTTGGATTGCAAAAGATATTGTCATTGCTTAAATCGGACGATGCAAGTATCAGGATTCATGCTGTCAAAGTAGTGGCCAATTTAGCTGCCGAAGGTGCTTCACTTTCCTCACATTTCTTTGCATTATATAACACTATATTTGAACCACATATATTGTATTTCCCTATTACATCAAATGGTAGATCTCTAGACTTGATCAACTTTTCAACTTTTTAGATTTTTTTCTATCTCTATATAACACATTACTTGGTGTTCTGTGAACCTGATGTTTCACATTTACAACGAGACACTTGAGCTTTTCTTCCTTGTACTTTATAGAATCAAACCAAGAAAAGATAGTTGAAGCTGGTGGTCTCACTTCATTGTTGATGCTCCTTAGAAGCTACGAGGATAAAACTGTTCGAAGAATTGCTGCTGGTGCTATTGCTAATCTGGCTATGAATGGTAACGTCCTTTTCAATTTGCTGTCTTCATATATCTATTTATTTTGTGAACATATATTTTTGAAATGGTAGATTGTCCTCAATGTTATGCTCTTAACTAATCAGTCGCCATGTTCCATTCTTCTCCGATCAATTGACATTCCCGTGAATTATGCTTGTTTGCTGGCCCAGAGGCTAATCAGGAACTCATAATGGCCCAAGCCGGGATCACTTTGTTAGCGATGACAGCCACCGATGCCGAAGATTCACAGACCCTGAGAATGGTTGCTGGAGCCATAGCTAATTTATGCGGCAATGGTATATGATTATTTGCTTTTGCACTTAGCTCTCCTCCCTTGTGTCCCATTGATATGGATACCTGACGACTGTTTTAACATTAAAAAACAATGGTGTCCAGTTGTAGATAGCGCAAGAAAGTCCTTTAATTATCATAAAAGCATTACAGACTTTCTGCGAGGTGCCATTTAGTTGGAATTTTATTTAACCACTCTGGAATATGCTCTCGTTTTAAGTTGATATGGGATAGTCCCCGTGAAACTATCCGTTCTAAATTTTTTTATTTAAAACCCTATCAGTAAGAAGTTTTCGTATCCTTGACTTTTCAGATAAACTACAGACGAGACTGATGTCCGAAGGTGGGATAAAAGCTCTATTAGGAATGGTCAGATCTAGGCATCCGGATGTACTCTCTCAAGTTGCCCGCGGTATTGCTAATTTTGCAAAATGTGAATCGAGGGCTTCTACACAAGGTAAGTACTCTAGTGGGTGTATTTTAATAGACAAAATTGATCAGGCATGCCACAATTGTCTGTCCGCCTATTAAAAAGTCTGTAGAGACTAGGGTAAGTGTTTGAGATGCACAACACTGATGTCAGGAACAAGAACCGGCCGTTCTTTACTAATAGATGATGGAGCATTGCCTTGGATTGTAGAGAATGCAAACAATGAGGTGTCACTGATAAGACGCCACGTTGAACTGGCGCTGTGTCACTTGGCACAACACGGTAATTGTCGAATCACTGAGAAACCAAACCAAATTTTTTGATTGCTCATTTTAATGGGAATATTTATTTATTTATATTACCCACCAGAGATCAATGCCAAAGACATGATCAGTGGAGGAGCCCTTTGGGAGCTTGTTCGTATTTCACGCGACTGTTCTCGGGAGGACATTCGGGCTCGGGCTCGTCAAACTTTGACATCAAGTTCCACGTTCCAATCTGAAATGCGTCGCTTACGGATTGAGGTGTAAATTCTAACTTCATATATGCTTATTCACAGGCTTTTGCTTCTAGTTATCTTCAGTTGCGTATTGACTCATCATATTGGGCAACTCGAGTGACCATAATTTCTGCTTGATCAGTATCAATTTTGTATTTAGTTTCATTGTAAATAACAAGATTTTGAGTAATGAAAGAGAGCTATTATTTTTTATTATCATATGGTAACAGAATTTAATTGTCACCTTGAAGGTGTAGCTAGGCTCGTAAGTTTGGTTGAGGCGGCAACTTATTTCTAGTGGGAAGTTGTCTTCAGAAATCTGAAATATTTTGATTTCAGTAGAGATACTCGTAACTATTGGCCAAATTTGATTGTTATTCACTGCTTCTCAATTAAAATATCGACTTTAAATTCAAAGCTACATATGCAACCGAACGCGAATAATAAATTTGATAAGACGACAAGAATGTATCGTTGCTCTATGAAAATCAATCTATGCTCTGTGTGTTTAAAAAGTTCATAAATTTTTTTTAAAAAAATATTCATATCCAAAACCGACCCGGTTGCACTTTAATTTGTGCGAGTACTTGAAATATTTAGTTACGCCAGAAGATTTATGCGAATTTATGGAAGAATTTTCTCACGATCAGTTTCACGTCCATACGAACAGTACTCTTTCTTATCAAATTAAATGCTAAATTATTTGTATATTTTGGAGATTTTAAAGAAAGTCAAAAAGACTTAATTAGCGATACGTACATAATTGAATGGAGGCGATGTCCCAAAAACTGGAATATTAATTAATAAACGAGTTAGACTGATATGAGAGGAGGCTATTTACTGGGAATGAAAACTCTAATTTGAAATAACTTCACATTAAAATTTTAATTTTTTCAGTAATAGTTTTCCCTACTTGTATTAACTTGTTGAATCCCAACTCTAGAACTAGTTGATGCATCATAATGCATGTGAAAGGGAAAATAAAGGCAAGACATGCAGTGGTAGATTAGATAAAATAGAGTCTTAATACACTGAACCGTGCACGTTCCTGAATCTAGACCTACTCGTCATTTGCTCACATTACCTTGTAGGCCCTTCTCATTAATATGTATGTATATGTGCGCGCGCGCGTATTTATAGGTAGATAGAGACAGTGGGAAGGACTTTAACGTTGCTCGAGATGTTTATGCATCGATGCATGCATATATAATATAAATCTTATTAAGTTATAATGGAGCAACGAAGTTCAAATTATCGACACTAATCCAATGATAATCGTCCCAGATCTTTCGGTACAGTAAGTACTATAAGATTAAGTGCAAAATACAAACAGTAGTTAATGCGATAAAATTTCTGAATTGGAGGCGGGAAACATAGACAACATTGTTCATGCCTAGCTAGTAAGAAGTAGAAATAATTAGGTTAATTCAGAGCCAATGCACGTGTGACACAGTACCCGATGTTCATGTCTCCGGAACTGAGTCAAACATGCAAGAAATCAAGGCACGATGTTGTGTTTCTGCCCCATACCTCTAGGCTCTAATTTTTTTCAGTCCCATCCCATTATTATCAACCAAACCCCCATTTGCATGCAGTCAAAATCTCTCGCCAACTGCCTACCAAATATATGCCTTGAAACTTGGAATTATATCTTACTGTCTGCTGTGGAAGAACACACACAATGGATCGGAGGAGAGACATATTCATATTAGTTTGATTTTTAATACTAATTTAATATTAAAAAAAGTATTTTGGATCGAGTTATTTCTATTTTTAAAATGATTTTACAAGAAAATAAATTTTTGCTTTCATCGAAAAAATGGCAAAAGGCAAAACATTCACACGATGTTAATAACTTTCGTGTTACTAATAGACACGAAACATTAATGAAATTTATCTATCATTCGTAGGAGTCTACGCACTTTGGGAATTGTCCATTCAAGGCGAAAAATAATACCGATCGATAGAAAAAATTTGAGCGATCCTTCAGCACAGTATTCTTTCAGTACTTTTGAGAAAAAAAAATTACGTTCATTAATTTTGGATCATGGGGAGGCTTAAATCTGCAAGTGTAGAGTTGAATATAATTAAATTAATGATGCTTTTTGCTAATGGGATTTTATTATTTTTTCAAATATGCATACACACATTCACAAAGATATTGATTTATATATGTCTTCTAAAGTGAAGATGTTTTAACTAGGGTTGAGTTGTACGAGTTTTTGGATACCATGTATGCTAAAATGGAAAACTTAAAAGAAAAAAAAATAAAATAAAAAAAAGCAACCTAAAAAACTCTTAGTTCTTTGGCTTAAAGTACCAGAAGCAGAAGTAATACTACTGCAACAACAAATTCGAGGACTTGAGGTTAGAACACGAGGAGAATTTTCTCACAAAATGATCAAACCCACAAAATTCATGAATTTGTACATCCCTCTTCCATCAAAGTCAAGAAATGATCAAAGTACGATGTGAATTTTTTTTTTTTAAAAAAAAAGATCAAGAAAAAGAAGAATTAAAGCCAAATAATTTGCAAGAACTAGAAGTGAAATCATGTCATAATTTTAAGATTCTGGAATATAAATATTAAAACGGAGGACGACCTGTTCCCCAGTAAGCTTCAGCTGGTAATTGGCATGAATTCATGAGATTAGTTTGGGGCATTCCATGAAACATATTCGCATTTGGATCACTCATCATTTGCTGCCCCGCAATCCCCGGCGGCGGCGGCGATCCCAGCTGTCCTCCTCCCGCCAGTGCCGCCTCTTCATCTTCCAAAGGCAGCCTCTCATAAGCTGCATTACCAAAAGACGCAGCCATTATCATCACCGGCCCGGAAGCCAGAAGAGGCCCAACTACCGTCCCCCCCACCACTTGTCCTTGCCCGCCGGCCAAATATATAGTAAGTCCAGACGCTGCCGCCGGAGCCGGAGGAGGAAGAAACGATCCCGAAAGAGAGAGAATTTCAAATCTTCCATGCAAATTCACAACCGCACCAGGAGAAGAAGGCTGACGGAGAGTTACATTCGTCACGGCGCCGCTTCCGCTCAATATGCAAACACCCCTCTGCCGCCTGGTGGCGAAGATTGTTATGCTTTCTTGAATATCACAGCCATTCGCAACTTCCATAACATGAGACCTGAGTGCGTTAGCACTATCTCTAGTGATAATAATAGGAGGCTTAGGCTTGTTCTTTGAGCCGGAGGGGCGGCCCCGAGGTCTTCTTGTTACCTCGTTTTGATCAGTCCCCAGTTGCTCCATCTCTTTTTCTTGATCGGCTGTGTTGGTGGAGGTGAGGCCATAATTCTCATCCGGATCTCCCTTTAGTGGGTTGCCGTTTCCGCTTTGTTCGTCTTCGAGACTCCGGCGGTGCTGCTGATGCTGCAGGAATTGATGCTGGTGGAGCTGAAGATCTCCGCCGTGGAAAGGTGGCGGTAAATGGCGAGGACGACCGTGAGTTAGCTGATCCATCGCTTGTTTCGAAACTATTTATGTATATTCAACTTCCTTCTTCAAAACCAATGCAAATCCTCGGTGAAATAGAGGAAATTGAGAGAGGGTATACGAAAGCTCAAGAATCAGAAGCTACAAGGAATCTAATTCAACGGGAGTAAAATAGGTGGAGACTAAATTTTCCATCTCGTTTGATTTCCAACTAATTACATATGATTCTGTATACTGTTTTATGAAATTTTGTAATTTGAGAGAGAGGATGAATAAAAATTGATGTTTGGGTTAGGGTTTGGTCAATAGAGAGGTTTGGATAGATAGAGATAGATAGATACGTGGAGGCTAAATTTGGTAATTCAAGAACAATTTTCAGAGTGCATTGACATAAATATTCCTAAATCATATAACTTACAAGACAATGAACGTTCGATTTATTTTTTTATATAATTATTTCGAGATAAATTGTAATTTAGTCATTTAAGGCTCCGTTTGGTATGTGTGATGGGATAAATAAATGATTAGTAATTAGAGTGATTAAAAAATGAGAGTTATGGATTAATAGTATGGTGGGATAAATAACATGGTGTTTGGTATTATTTTAAAATGATGGATTAATTTTGTAAATTTTATTGTAATGACCAAAATGCCCCAAGTGTTAATTAAATTATATATTCTTAAAATAATATGATAGTTATTAAATTATTATTATTTATTACTATTCTTATCACGTATATATTATTTTTATTAGTATTATTGTAATTCTTAATATGTTATTATTTTTTCTTACTGTTTTATTATTAAACCTTTTTAAAAATGTGTACATTTTGTGATATATTGTGAAGTAAAATATCTATTTTTTTAAGCTTAAAAAATATCTATTTTTAGTATTTTGAAAACCATTTTCTTTTGTAATTAATTTATCATTTTTTTCTTTCAACCTTAATTTCACATTTTATCTCAAAAATTAACGAGTTGTTGAAAAACTATAAACAATTACGTCAGATTATAATGGTAATAAACTATTCTAATCATAAACATGCACAAAGAATCACACCTCCAAAGAGTGATAAGGCATCACACACTTCGTCAGTACAGTGCGGGCCCAAATGAGGGCCAATAGGATAACTAAGAACATACAATATTCCAACCAAACGCAGGATGATGAATGATTAGTTATTAATCCATCCTTTATCCACCTAACCAAACTGACCCTAAGTTGACATGTGTAAGGTTTGTTAATCATATAATTTGTCAACATTTGCCGAATTCATTAAATCCACCAAATGTCGCTCATTTGACATCAATATTTGATTTTTAACCAATAACTTAGGATATATGTTTGGCAAAAAATTGTGTGAGACAGTCTCACGGGTCGTATTTTGTGAGACATATCTTTTATTTGGGTCATCTATGAAAAATATTATTTTTTATTCTAAGAGTATTAATTTTTATTGTGAATATGGGTAGAGTTAACCCGTCTCACAGATAATGATTTGTGAAACCGTCTCACAAGAGACCAACTCTATATTTTTTGGTTTGGTCTTTTTTGTCAGAAGCCAATAAACAATCGAGTGTTGTTTATTTGACATTGATTCTCACATCGAGAATAATATATGTTACACTCATTAAAATAAATATAAACTAAAACAAAGAGAGTAAACAATACAAAACGATACACAATATTTCAAAAAATGAGAACAAACTTCTTGTTTTTCTCTATTTTTGTTTAGATATAATTTAATTTAATATGTATAATATATGTTTTTTTGTCACAACAATCATGTATGAGATGATCGATGTCAAATGAGCAATATTTGGTGGATTTAGTGAATTCGGCAAAAAAAAGACCGAAACCAAATTAGAAATTAAGTTACTTAGCGAAAATCAAATTTTGATAAATTATATAACTAAAACGCAAAATATACCATTTACGATACTAAAATTTCAATGTTATTAATATTTCGATCCCTTTGAAAATTGAAAACAATCTCAAAAAATTTAAAACTAATTTCCAAAATTGAAATAAAAAACAATGACTTGTAATTCGATTTTTATTCTTAAGAATAAAAAACAAGAACCAATATTGAAACTGGTACCGTGCAGGACTTGTGCGAAATCTGAAATTAAGCTTAGAAGTTTCAAAGTACTCGAATAAACATAAATAATTTAAATGATATAATTAATTTTTTTTAAAAAAAATTGATTCATAATATTTGTGTAATATTATTATTAGGAAAACCTGTAATTTTGCATATATATTTTTCTTTTTGAAATTTTGTTCTTTTATAATATAAAATTTCAGTCTTAGTCAGATATTTTTGACTTTTGTGTTTGCAAATTTTAGTCATTTTTCCATGTAGCGCTAAGATGACACCAATTTACCACCGACATATTTAGTGACATCAATATTCCTACGAAAAGACTAAAATTGTCAAAAAATTAAATGTATGTGACTAAAAATGAAATTTATCAGTATAGAGATTCAAAATCGCAAAGAATTAAACATATTAGACCAAAAATTATAGTTTTTTCAAATGATTATTGATTACATTTAATTATTTTGATTACCATATTAGTTGTAGTACTATTATTTTTTAAAATCGATAAATTTTAATGTGAAAATTTTAAGTTTCAATCCTACTCATTCAAAAATGAAATATTCATAGATTATAAACCATAACCAAAATCGTACCTCTAACTGTTCAATTTTGGGACGAAATCATCTGCTCTATTTGATTCTCCCAATTGTATTATACTTTGCTAAACAAGTCCGATGCACGAATTATTTAAAATTTAATACGTAAAACATTATCAATGATTAAACAAAATATAACAAAACATTCAATTCATTTCTTTTTTTTAAAAAAAAAGAATAGTAATCTCAAGCACGATAATTAATTAAAACAATTTATTGTCGATTTTTTAAAGAAAGGTGATGAATTAAATATTTTGTTTGTGATTTATTGGAATTTGTTTATACATACTGTTTGATGCATTTAATTTTTAATAATTCGTGCAATCGGAGCTTATTTGAGCAAATTGTAGCACAATTTAAAACACTTTTATTTTTTTAATTATTATCAAATCTATCATCATCATTATTCTCAATCCACTAAACAGAAAATAATAGCACCTATATTATTAATAATATAATGAAAATTTTTAAAAAAACCGTAGATGTTATTAATGATTATAATTGAATTTTATATTTTTAAATATGTTATAATATATTTAACAATGGAATTAAGATTAATCTTACCCAAAATGTGGATAAGAATACATTTTCTAGGGTGAAAGTTTAATGTTGATATTAATCGATATAAATTTCACTATGAAAGTTCTGTTTCCACAGTGTATGTGTGAGTTGAGAGTGAGTGTTGTGTGTATCAGAATGTAGGTGTTATGCGTAGGTGTTGTAATACCCACGACAACATGCAGTGGAAATTATGATTTTAACACACCTACACGTAGCTGGAATAATGATAATAATACGAGATACGAGATGTAAATTATGCACAAGTATAAAATACTTGTGCGGTGCCTCAGGGCAAAATAGTTCACTAGAAAAACTTGTAAGTTTACAAAAACCAATACTAGTGAAAGAATAAAACAACTCCCTTATTAAGGCGAGTAACAAATTGCATCCTAAACCTCTAACAAACCGTATAACCAAAATACATAGGATGCATCAACTGAGAAGTGAAAAAAATCTTCAAAACTCCACACACTAATCAACACGGTGATTAGGTGTTGTCTTCGGATGTTGGCAGCACTTCACAGCAACAAGTTATCAATCACGAGATGGCTTCAATCAGAAAACCTTTTCTTCGTACAAATGCATCTTTGTCTCTCCGAAAGTTTTTGCTCTGTATCGTCACTCTCTCACACTTTTGTTTCTTCTCCTTTGAGTCCTATTTAACATAGAAAAACCAATTTCATTAGGAAACAAACTCTTTTTAAAACAAGGATAATATCTTAAAGATATTACGAGTCATATCAAAATATAGTCTTATATCACATATTGAATTTATAAGAGATCATATCATCAATTTCGAGATTATCCTCATGTCTAGAAAGGCAAAATATTAAAGATAAAAAAGGAAAATATATCAAGGAATAAAATTCCTTTCAATCTCCCCTTTTTTGCCTTTCTGGACAAAACAACCCAAAAATGGTTGTACATCTCAGCTCCCCCTGAGTTAGCAAATCAGTGACTCAGCCAACTTTAGTTGACTCCCCCCTGAATTCTACCGTTAAGCCTTCCCCTGATGAAAAATACAATTCACACAGGTGTTGTATGTTAGATGTTGCAACATTCAGATCATAACACCGAAATAGTTCATTAATCAGGAGGAACAAAGATCAGAGAGAATAAAAGGACTACTAAAATACTAAAACCATCAAGAGAGAAAAAAAACTCAAAATCTCATTATCCTTCATTACTGCCATCATCATCAGCCATTTTTGCTCCACTGGTTCCAGCTATATCTGTATCTACATATCTACTCCCCCTTTTTGTCCAGAATGGACACTTTCACCCAGCAGAAGCTCATAGTCAGCCACTTGATTTTCATAATGTTCAATGGTTTTCTTGGCATTTTCAATCTGTTGTCGACCATAGGCAATCTGAGCTTGAATGTAGGAGATAGACAGTGTGACATAACCAGTAGGAGGAACATCTGTAGGTGGCTGTTCAGCTGTCTCAGGCACATGTTCAGATGTTGTATCATCAGTGTTGCCAACATCCGGAGCAACACTGGAAATCACCCACGGCAGATCAATCTGTCTGTTGCCTTTAAAATACACAGGAGAAATCTTCAGGGAGTCTCTAACAAGGCAGAGATCTTCATCAATGTCCCTAATGAACCCTTGAGACTCCAAGATCCCATAGATCAGTGAGGGATATGGTAGCTTAGTCTTCTTGAAGTCCCCTTCAGCATATTGTAATGCTGTCCTGAACACCAACCTCCCAAAATTAAAGGCCCTTCCAGTGCCAATATTAAACAAAACCAGGGCTTGAGATCTGGTCACAGTGGTGGAATTTGTTGACGGGGTCCAATTCCAAATGGAGGTCTTATGTAGGACAGAGTAGAAGGACGTGAGATTAGCAGCGCTCAGCTTCTTGGGATAGTCGGGGAATACTTGGATCACACCTCCAGTGAGCACAAAGGTGACAGCATGTATGTCAAGATCCTCGTCAGCTTCCTCAAGATCCGGAGTGTTGTAGAATTCATTGATCACCGACGGGGAGAACTTGTAGATATGATCCCGAACAAACACTCTCCCATACTTCACCGATTCCTCATGTCCAACACTGCGCAGAAGATTACAGTAGAATTCTAACACCACACGGCGACAGTAGGGCATAACAGTGGTGACTGTGGATAGCAACTTTCTGTTTTTGAGAAACTCAACCAGGTTGTATTTCCCATAGGCAGTGACATCAATATTTTTCTCCTCAACCAACTCTATCTGAACAAACAGCGGCCATAATGCCAAGGCATCCTCAGAATAAAATTTGGGGGAAAAAGACTTACTCACATCATAGTCAGCAGAGTCAATGTTGTGCTCGGTGTTGTCAACATCCACCTCAACACCGGCAGCAACATCAGTAGCGTCATCTTCAGAAGACTCGCTAGATTCAGAGTCAATGTCCTCAGATGCATCATCACCTTGTTCCTCAGATTCAAAGTCAGATACAGACGATGAGGAGGAGTCATCAGAGGCACCAGGCCGGTTTTGCTCGAATTCCTTCATCATTTCTGAGTCGGGTTCATTCTCCTTAGCCATTTGTTTTCGGGCGGCCTTATCTTCTTTGAGCTGAGCAAGAAACTCTGCCAAAGATTGTTCATCATCTTCAGGTTCACCAGGAGATTGTTCTTCTGCAGCTTCATGAGAATCCGTGAATGGGTTTGGCTTTTGACTACCAGAAGTAGAACCAGATTCCTTAGCAGCAACAGTTGGTTTGGGGCGAGCCACCAACTCAAAATCATCATCATTGGAGTCGTCTCCAGATGAGAAATCAGGGTCCAGAATAAATGGGACGGTGGATGTCCTTGGTTTCTTGGTAGGGACAAAGTCAGGATCGAACCCTGCTTGTCTCTTTGACTTACGGCGCATAGGAGCAGGGGGAAAGGCTCTATTCACGGCCTCAAAATTTGGGGGATTCTCGACAGTGATTTCGTTCCCAGGTTCACCAGGAGCGATCATTTCCAGCGGGATTGGTTCTTCTGGTACACCCACAATTTCCATGCCCACAACATCGGTTGCGGATGTGGGTGTTGTGTCAGGTGATTTGTCGCCCATGCTCGCAGCCATTTCACTCCTAATGTCTTGAGGATCAAAGCCAGCCATCTGCGAAATAGAGAATAGCAAAGTAGGAAAGTTCGAAAAAGACAGAAATTTACGAAGAACACAGATACTTTTGCGCGAAAAAGAAAACAAATAGTTAGGGTAGGAGAGATTTTAGAATATGAGGGAAAATAGTAAGCCGTAAAGTTGTTCCTTATTTATCCCTAAATATTTAAGCACACCTCTCTAACGGTAACATTCTGTTGAACCGCAACTTCAGCACCTTTTCAACTCAATTTTTACTCTCACCCAACGGTAACTTTCTGAACCAGTGTACTTATTATTTCAAGTAACCAGTCAGCAATAGATCGAATTAACCCCACAAACAATTAGCAATCAAGATATTTCAAAATTACGTTGGTTAGGGTGTTCTTCGAATTTCATGAATCAAAAACTGGTAGCCCACTGGACATGATGAATTCACAAAACAACAGTATGAATGACCTAAGTTTATGCCTAAAATATGATCAAAGAAATGAAATACACACACATGTGATTAAACAGTGATCAGTCTGTACTCAGGTGTTGGCAACACCTCTTGGCAACACTCACAAGTTGGACTCAAACTTTCTTGAACATTTTTAATTCAGACATGGTAGCTCCCACTCTAGAAGAACGGTATTCATAGGACTCCTCTAGGTAGCTTTTTCCATCTGTATTTTGACTTAGAAGTGGTAGCTCCCACACTAGAAGAACGGTCTTCATTGGACTCCTCTAGGTAGCTTTTTTCCATTTTCTTCTAAACATTTTTTTGTTCTATTTTATTCTCTTTTCTATTTTTCACCATATTGCTCAAGAATTTTCTAAGTCATTATCTACATTGGACAAGATCATGTGGTACACGATCATCCTCAACAGCTTTATGACTTAGATTGAGCACACACCATTCTTTGGAGAATATTGATGGAAAGTTTGATTCACAACTGAGAGCACGCCATTCAGTATCCTACATTTGTACAGGCTTCACACAAAGCAGGATGTATGCAATATGTCTAGCATCCTAAAAATAAAATGCACATGCATGCTGGGTGTTGTCCACAGGTGTTGTAACACCGAGGACAACATCCGTGAGTGATCATTGTGTACACAAGCTGAGAGACTTCTTAAGATTGGAAAATCTCTCAAAATCCAATGGTTTTGTAAAGATATCAGCCAGTTGGTTCTCAGTTCCAACAAATTCCATTCGAATTGTACCCTTATCAACCAAATCTCGAATAAAATGATGTCTAATGTCTATGTGTTTCGTTCGAGAGTGTTGTACTGGATTTTTTGAAATATCAATTGCACTTGAATTGTCACAGTATACAATTAAGGTGTCACTGTTGAAACCATAGTCTTTAATCATTTGATTCATCCACAAAAGTTGTGAACAACAGCTAGCAGCTGCAACATATTCAGATTCAGCAGTGGACAGAGATACACAATTTTGCTTTTTACTATACCATGACACCAAATTGTTACCAAGATAAAAACACCCACCCGTGGTACTTTTCCTATCATCTAAGTTTCCAGCCCAGTCAGCATCACTAAAGCCCACTAAATTGGTGTTTGTTTCTTTGGTGTACCATAAACCTAAGTCAACTGTTCCAGATATATATCGCAAAATTCTTTTGACAGCCTTTAGATGAGTGACTTTAGGATCAGCCTGGTACCTAGCACACAAACAAACACTAAACATGATATCGGGACGACTTGCACTTAAGTAAAGAAGACTGCCTATGATGCTGCGATACTGGGTGTTGTCAACACCTGCCGCAACATCGTCTTTGGACAATTTTTCAGTCGACCCCATTGGTGTTTTCATGTGCTTAGTGTTCTCAGTAGAGAATTTCTTCACCAAATTCTTGGCATACTTGGATTGACATAGAAAAATACCATCATGCATTTGTTTAATTTGCAATCCAAGAAAGAAACTTAATTCTCCTACCATGCTCATTTCAAATGTGGTAGACATGCATTTAGCAAATTCATCAACATGCTTTTGAGAAGAAGCACCAAAAATGATGTCATCCACATAAATTTGACACACAAGAATATCATGCTTCGATTTTTGAATAAAAATGGTTTTATCAACCTCACCTCTTTTGAAGCCTAAGTCAAGCAAATATTCAGTAAGCCTTCTATACCATGCTCTTGGAGCTTGTTTAAGTCCATAGAGTGCTTTCTTCAACTTGTAGACATGGTTCGGGTGGTGTGGATCTTCAAATCCTTTAGGTTGGCTTACATAAGCTTCTTCTTTCAAGATGCCATTCAAAAAGGCACTTTTCACATCCATTTGATATAATTTTATGTCCATATAACATGCAATAGCAAGTAAAAGTCTAACCGATTCAATTCGGGCAACAGGGGCAAACGTTTCATCAAAATCAATTCCTTCAATTTGAGTATACCCTTGAGCCACTAGCCTAGCTTTATTTCTCACAACAATTCCAGATTCATCAGTTTTGTTTTTAAAGATCCATTTGGTTCCAATAACATTCACATTATCGGGTCTGGGAACCAAATCCCACACATCATTCCTAACAAATTGTTCAAGTTCCTCATGCATTGCATCAACCCAAAATTCATCTTTTAAGGCTTCATTTATATTTTTGGGTTCCATGAGTGAAACAAAACAAGAGTGACTTACTTGAGAGTATACGGAATTCATGCATACTAGTCCCATCATTTTGCGATAGTCTACCTTCTCCTTTCTTCTCGTTTGCATTCCTCCAAATGTTTCTCCAATGATCTGAGATGATGGATGATTTTCTGAACCTTGCTGGGAATATCAATCTCTTCATTGGTTACACTGTCATCATTCTCAGTATACTTTCCTAGTTCATCATTTGATTCTGCCAGTGCAGGTGTTGTCTCTGGTGTTACAACACCGGGTGCAACATCTGTGTTAGGCAGTGTCTCACTTTCGTTCAGCAGCCCATCAATATCATCCTCGATTGTTTTTCCCGTTAGATCTGCAAGATCATCAAAAACAACGTTAATAGACTCCATAGTCGTTCTTGTTCTCAGATTATACACGCGATAGGCACGACTATTAGATGAATAACCAACGAATAAACATTTGACACTTTTAGAGTCAAACTTTGCAAGATGGTCTCGGTCATTCAAAACATAACATACACACCCAAAGACATGAAAATACTTAAGGTTCGGTCTCTTTCCCATGATGATTTCATAGGATGTCATAGTAGAATCACTCCTTAAGTACACACGATTTGAAATATGACATGCTGTGTTCAAAGCCTCGGCCCAAAATCTCTTTGAAATATTCTTTGAACTTAACATGACCCTAGCCATTTCTTGCAGTGTCCTATTCTTCCTTTCGGCTATTCCATTTTGTTGAGGAGTCTTAGGGGCCGAAAATTCATGAGTTATCCCTCTCTTTTCACAAAATGATATAAAGTGTGAGTTTTCAAATTCTTTACCATGGTCAGTCCTTATCTTACCAACCCTCAGATTATGTAGATTAGTAATCTTGGCATGTAATTTCTTGAAAACATCAAATGTATCGGATTTTTCTCTAAGAAATCTTACCCAAGTAAAGCGAGAGAAATCATCCACACAAATGCATGAATACTTCTTACCTCCAAGACTTTCCACTTCATTGGACCCATAAGATCCATGTGCAAGAGTTCAAGACACCGTGTTGTCCCAAAGTGTTGCAACACTTGATGGGGAACACGTGTTTGCTTACCCTTTTGACATGCACCACAAACATACGGAATTCCAGAGGATAAATTAGGCATACCTCTCACAGCATCGTACTTACCAAGATTCTTTAATGTCTTGAAGTTTGCATGTCCCAATTTTTGATGCCACAAGTTTAGTTCACTTACTTTTGAATGATTGCATACTAAGTCTTCTCCAAGTTGATAGCAATTATCAGCAGACCTTGTACCTGTCAAAATACGAGTATTAGAATTATCAAACACTTCACAATTGTCTTTATCAAACTTAACATGCAAACCGTCATCACAAAGTTGACTTATGCTTATTAAGTTTGAGTTAATCCCTTCGACATAAAGCACATTGTGTAGATTAGGCAGTCCATCAACATTCAAGGTTCCTTTGCCAGCAATTCTTCCTTTAGCACCACCACCATATGTCACATGACCACTCCTCAGTTCAACATAGTCAATCAAATGGTCTTTAGAACCTGTCATGTGGCGCGAACAGCCACTGTCAAAGTACCATATTCCTGCAATGTTAGTCTTTAATGAAGTATAAATAACGGAACATTGAATCTTAGCCTTTGGTACCCAAACCCTTTTTACCGTCGGTTTTCTGTTGGCAGTGTTGCGTCGGGTGTTATACAACACCTGTGGCAACACCTGTTCTGATTCCCATCTCTTGTAATCATCTCTCAGTTTAAAGCAGTAGGGTTTGATATGACCAGGTCTAAAACAATAGTGGCAGATAAAGTGGCGTTTTCTGGATTTGGACTTCTTGGTAGATATTTGCCTTTTAGATGGAGCACCTTTTCGGTTTGTGTAGCATTTGAGGTTTCAACACTTCCTTTGACAAAAATAGTTGGTTTTCTCTCAGTATTGGAAGATTCTCCAATTTCGAACAGACTGTTCGGATAACCAAGTCCAGCTTTGTTCATTTTGTCCAATCATCAAAAGTGAATCAAGTTTGGATGAACTTGAATTCATCTTGGCAAGAATCTGAGTTGCTTCTCCAAGTTCCTCTTTGACTTTGCATAATTCCAAATCTTTCTTGCTTAAGATTACTTCAAGTCGTGAAATTTGTGACTTTAACTCAGCATTCTCTTTGGAGAGAATTGCATTTCCTTTAGTTCTTTTGATCCAGTCTTCATATAATTCTTCGTACATCGTCTGCACACTTTCTAGAGTGACTTCATCATCATCTACCTCTTGAGTTTCAGACTGACTTGCTTCCGCAAGGGTTGTAGATTTAAGACATACTGAATTCGAAGAGGTGTTGCGGCCAGGTATTACAACACCTGAGGAAACACCCAAAGGATTGATTTGCATTGAGCGTTTTTCCTTAATCACAGAAGATAACGATGTGTGATTTTCAGATTCACTTGATCCTTGATCATCATCAGACTCTTCATCACTCAGGGTGACATTCATGCCTTTGTTTTTCCTAAGTCGATTGGCACACTCATTGGCATAGTGTCCATATCCCGAACACTCTCTACATTGCACCGAGTCCAGGTTTCTGACATTAGATTGGATTTGCACTTCGGTTTTTGGTCGAAACTGTCCTTTCATAGGAGTAAACTTTTGAGCTTTTGCAAAAGTGGTGTTATTGGGCAGTTCAGATTTTTGTCCAATTTTCTTCTTTTCTCTCATAGTCTTCAAGTAATCACCAAATTTCTTAGTAAACAGAGAGATCGATTCTTCACCTAAATCAGACTTATCCACCTCTTTAGATATTTGAAGGATTTCATCATAAGATTCGGTTGAGGCTTCAAAGGCTATTGTCTTCCCTTTATCCTTCCTTTGTAGATCAAGATTCATCTCAAAAGTTCTGAGAGAACTCATTAGTTCATCCAAGTTGATCGTTGAAGTGTCTTTAGATTCTTCAATAGCGCAAACTTTGACATTGAATCTCTCAGGAAGAGATCTTAGAACATTGTTCACCAATCTTTCATTTGGTATGGGATCTCCTAGGCCATGTGATTCATTTGAGAGTTGTCTCAACCGGCAGTCATACTCAAGAATAGACTCCTTGTCCTCCATTCTCAAACTTTCGAACTTTGATGTCACCATCCTTAGCCTAGTTTTACGCACACTTGCGGATCCTTCACAGTGCTTCTGGAGTATCTCCCAAGCATCTTTGGCGCATACACAAGTGGTGATTAAATTAAACATCCTTGTGTCAACAGATGAAAATATAGCATTGAGAGCCTTGGAATTAAAGTTTGAAGTTTACACTTCATCGACAGTCCATGTACTTTCAGGTTTGAGCCGTGTGTCTCCATCAGCATCCTCGAGTTTTGGTGGACTCCAACCATCAAGTACACGTTGCCAAGCTCTTTCTTCAATGGATTTAATAAAAACCCTCATCTTTACTTTCCACAATGCATAGTTTGATCCATCCAACACGGGAGGCCTAAAAACAGTATTTGTTGATCCTTCCATAATTTCTTTTCACTCTGAAAACAAAACAAAACAGGATCTCACTTAGTAGCGTCAAGTGGAAGCTCTGATACCAATTGAAAGTTCTGTTTTCACAGTGTATGTGTGAGTTGAGAGTGAGTGTTGTGTGTATCAGAATGTAGGTGTTGTGCGTAGGTGTTGTAATACCCACGACAACATGCAGCGGAAATTATGATTTTAACACACCTACACGTAGCTGGAATAATGATAATAATACGAGATACGAGATGTAAATTATGCACAAGTATAAAATACTTGTGCGGTGCCTCAGGGCAAAATAGTTCACTAGAAAAACTTGTAAGTTTACAAAAACCAATACTAGTGAAAGAATAAAACAACTCCCTTATTAAGGCGAGTAACAAATTGCATCCTAAACCTCTAACAAACCGTATAACCAAAATACATAGGATGCATCAACTGAGAAGTGAAAAAAATCTTCAAAACTCCACACACTAATCAACACGGTGATTAGGTGTTGTCTTCGGATATTGGCAGCACTTCACAGCAACAAGTTATCAATCACGAGATGGCTTCAATCAGAAAACCTTTTCTTCGTACAAATGCATCTCTGTCTCTCCGAAAGTTTTTGCTTCTGTATCGTCACTCTCTCACACTTTTGTTTCTTCTCCTTTGAGTCCTATTTAACATAGAAAAACCAACTTCATTAGGAAACAAACTCTTTTTAAAACAAGGATAATATCTTAAAGATATTGTGATATCATATCTTAAAGATATTACGAGTCATATCAAAATATAGTCTTATATCACATATTGAATTTATAAGAGATCATATCATCAATTTCGAGATTATCCTCATGTCTAGAAAGGACAAAATATTAAAGATAAAAAAGAAAAATATATCAAGGAATAAAATTCCTTTCACACTATTATATTATGTTGCTACTAATAAAATTAAGTTGTTCGATTGTAGATTAATTGTGCGTATTTATGCCCAAACCTTCAGACAAATTTTTATAAAATCCAAAATAATATAATTTTATAGTGTTGGTGGTTGACATATTCTTTTGGTATCATTAGAAAAAGTTAATAATTAGAAGAAATTAAACTTAGAGTAATATTATCTATCGAAGAGAGATAAAATAAACCGGTGTACAATTATCCCTTAACTGTTAGATTAATATCAATATAATATATACACATATCATATTATTATTATTATCTTATTAATAACAAAAAATCTCATGACACTGTCTCACAAATTAATTTTATGATATGTTTTTCACAGTTGATACATTAAAAAGTATTATTTTTCATTTCAGATTTGGATCAAGTTGACTTGTCTTTTATAAAAAAAATCCATAAACCGTATCACATAATATATTATAACTATTAACATGTCCACCGCCTCTTCCATGACTCGCTGTTCACGACATGTTTGTAATAGAAGTCATCGTAAACCTTTACTAATTGATAACAAAAGATGCAATGATTTTTTAGCATCTAAGTGTAATATATTGCAAATTAATGTACAAATATGGCACTAAATGATAATAAATATAATTTTATATGAAGAGATGTAATGTAATTTTTTTTAAAAGTGTCATGTATCATGGATTCGAAATTTATTTTAATTCTAGATGTTAAATTATATTCCCGGCGGAGTCATAAATATATTTGTTTATTTAATAGGGCTGGTTGGTTTGATGCCCGAATCCCATTGGCTAGCTGCACAACCTAACTATTGAGCTAGCTAGCTAGGATTGGGAATAACCAAACAAAGTCAACGGAACATCCCAAATATTTGAGAATTTATGATTATTTAATTAAATTCAAGAACTGAATCTTCAATTAATTTTCCAACAAAATAATCCTCTCAACTGAAAACAATTACATGCTATGCTACCGTCTACGTAGCTTAATCTAATTAGACGCAAACGAATGAATAACCATGCGCCCACAAACTCGAATGGTGAATATGTAACTAATTAGAATTTTTAAGTTATGATGTCCCGAAAAAAGATGCAACTTGTTTTTGATACAAGTAGTATTTATCATATCTCTTAAGTCTTTCTCGATTGTACAATCTCATACCTGAACAGTTTTGGAATCTCTCTTATTCTGGTTTGAGATCGGTTCATTTATATTTTCTTTATCTAGAAGCCTGTCGAGAATTGCTCATTGCATGTCCATGCAACCTCATGGTACCAGCGATCACTCCCTAAACTCTTCGGCCTTGAGCTTCACATGCCCACCACCTTCTGCTTGGTTCGTTCCCGAACTACACCGTACTAAGATAGGTCGGCTCTAAACCATTTTGTAACTCCTCAGATTCAACAATCGTCTCCACTGTACCAACACGGATATTTTCAACGTGCTTATGTAATCACTCACACGCACTACGAGAAACTTCTCAGAGGGTCACTCATCTCGTACTTTGCCCACTTGATAATTCAATTGGATCACTATAAATTTAATGTTGCTGGTCATGAAAGATTTTAGTATTTATCAACTATTTCTGAATTATGTTGAATTTTAGTGAGACAAATAAGTCAGAAACCTACAATTTGATTGACAGATAATTTTCTAATTTGTTAAAGTTCAAAAATTATATACGTCATAGTTACATCGTTTAAATCCAATATATTTTATTTAATTGGTATGTTGATTCATCTTTTTTAACTCTTACCGCTATTACATCAACAACGGAACGAACATTTTCAGCTATGGAACTTGCTAAAACAACTCTTCGTAACAAGATGGAAAAATAGTTTTTATCATATTATATAGTAATCCACTCGAATGAGATTTGGTTGAAAATTTTGATAATGATTTAATAATAAATGAGTTTGATTTTAAGAAGAATCGAAAAACACAATTTCATTTTTTCTCCATGATTTTAAATGTATTGAATATCAAATACAGTACTTGTTCCTTTGTTTTCTTTACACTTTTTATTTTATATTTTTAAATTATTAAACTTATTGTATCAATTACAATAACAAGACGATGTAGTCAGCTCTCAACTCCAGATATTTCTGAATACTGACTTCACCCACATACATGCACATGCGCAATGATCAATTTGTTCGAATTAGGTGGAGTTGCAGTCCAACATTAAACTGAAAACATATCAAAATTAATTGGTGGGGGAGAGATGTATCCAAAGTCAATATGAGACCAGAGATGGTAATTACTCATGCCTTTGACCATTCCCCTCTTATTTTATGTGGGTCTGCTGGCATGATCATGAGGAAGAGATGTCGTTTTGTAGTTCAAAGAGGACAAAACGACAAGAAATTGAGATGCTAGAAAAATATTGTTTTCATTTTCTTATTTTAAATATGATATTTAATAGATGATAAATTTCACCGTATTATCGAAAAATTAGGGAACAATGCATATGGGAATCATTGGGAATTGGAGTAAATAGGTCCAAAAATTCACAAAACACAACGGAGGCCAGAGGGGTGCAGCCCGTGTCTGAAGGGCGATCTATGTATCTTCTCTCTAGCTACTTCCCTGGCACCACACACCACTAATTATTGCTATCTATTTTGTCTTTTCTGCCAATTACTTTTCTTTATTTCATAATAATAAATCTTGAAAAATAATGTCTATTTCGATATATTGTAAATATATAACTTATTTGCCATCAAAATTTTGAATAATAGGCTTAAAAATTAAATTTATAATATATATATATAAGTCAATATATAGTCAATGAACTAATATAGGTATTATGTAAGACATCTGAAAAAAAAAAATTATGCGGATGATTAGTGGTCGATAATTAACAAATTGAAACATCAATGAAACTCCTTTTACCCTTAATTAGTTTATTATTTTCATTTCTAGGGAAGTTAAAGATATTTATCTCAGGTCAACGAGTCATGGGGCGCAGACCTAGTTGTACACTCCCTTTTGACGGCCTAACCCTTTTTTATGCGTCGCTAAATTGAAAGACAAAATTTGGGGTAGTATTAGCTCAGTAAACGTTCCAAGTTATTGAATTTATCCAAAATCGAAACTTTTTTTTTCTAAAAAAATTCGAACTTCAGTAAATATTATTTTTCGATAACTCACAAATCTTAATATTTTATTATTATAGTTATATTTCATATATTATATTATATACATTTGGATCCTTTCAGATATTACTAGCTTTGAACGCTAATTCGAACAAGTTGCGGATAAGTTCGAACATTCTGAGCCAAATTCGAGCCAAAAAATTAAATTTTTCGAGTTGTGAATCAAGCTCGAATATATTTAATTTGAACATTAAATATTTACTAATATTCGACTGATTTCGATTAGTTTATACTCTTAGTTTAAATGCAAAAGTAGTTGATTGATTTTCTTGGTACGTAAATTGTACTTGAAACATTATTAATAATTAATGTATTAGAAATAATTTTCTAGTGAACTTACTTGCCCACTCCTTATTCTTTAATTTCTCATAAATTATACTACTCCCTTTCTTTTATCCAATTAAATTGCGAAATTCAATTAATATTTTATAAATATAAATAAAATACGTGTGCTAGAGGCGCCTCTAGCCCAGGTTCAAGTATGAATTGATTAATAAATCTCGATAATTAAGTTTGGACATGATGAAGAAGAGGATTCGGATTAAAACTCTTAGTCAAACCCAAATCAAGCTCAAAATATAACATATTCATGTTTTAGGTCAGATAAAGAAAAATTCAAGTTCGAACTTACATTTAAGAAATATATAATATTTTTACTCGGTTCAACTCATTTATATCTCATAATTAGCAAAAACTTGTGTGAGACGGTCTCACGAGTCGTATTTTGTGAGAGATATATCTTATTTTGGTTATCCATAATTTTTTTTATTTTTTATGTTAAGAGTATTACTTTTTATTGTAAATATCAGTAAGGTTGACCTATCTCACAGATAAAGATTCGTGAGATCGTCTCACAAGATACCTACTCCTCATAATTTATCTACACATTTTAGGTAATAGCAATCATTCTCAAACCCTTTGTTTGGATGAAATCCATACTCCATCTATATATATATATATATATATATTATTTAACACAATATGGAGCACATGATTTCATTCCCTTCATACGTACTTTTATATATAGATACATATATATAGATACGTAATGCGGGTCATTAAAAATAATCGGTCCTACTCGATATCCATGCCTCGATGGAACATTTTTATGGCATTCACTTTAAATAGAATTTAAAAAAAAAATTGTAGGAAAAGAACATGACAATTTTTTAACTAAAAGAAACTTTGGGACTTGTGCGACAAGGGTTAATTGTAATGCTTATCTTCAAATCACCTCTATCCCTATTTAAAAATTTATTAAGCTAATCAATAGCGCGAATGTGGACCACTAAAAACGACACTATTGCTTTCATGTGATGTGCAACTAATGCTTGGAATCCATAGCAAGAATTTTTATTCTTGTCATTAGTATAGGACTCGAACTCGAATATATTTAAAAATCACAATATTGTATTGCTTTCATTTCACCTACATTTGATTACTCGAAACATATTAGATTTTTCTTCGAGTAGCTATGATCAACTGTAATATCCAAGATAAAATCTCAAATTTAGGTCTCCTAGATTTAATTGTGCTTGAACTCGATCGATCACCATAACCAATAACTCCAAAACCTCGCCACCGAACTTGTCACAAACGAATGTATGAAACAACCATGTATGTATATAACTGGCCACGTTCTTCTAACTTTATTGGAAGTCGCATTTGGTCGAATTAAGGGGGCTTGAAATGAAATTGTTGCTCCCCATGTACTTATCCTTTTGGTTGAAGACCAATCCGTGCTAGGGTTACAACTTGGGATTAATTAAATACACTTGTCATGTGTAATGGCAAAACAAGGGCCGACCAAAATAGAGGTCAACACGTGATGGATAGTGATTGATTTGGAATCATTTTAGTCATCTCTCCACCTACTAGATTTAATTAATTGGTAATTTATTGTGAGTCTTCTTCTTCTTCTTCTGTTATTATAAGGGTTATATGTCCCTTTATCTTTCCCGTAAGGTATTAATGGTGAAAAATGTCAACGGTTTATCCCTTGTTGGATTGGCAGATCCAGCGGTTTTGTGTGCCTCTTTGAGTTAAAGATGCTTAATTATTGTAGGATCAAATATTTGATATTTTATCGATGATAATGATATTACAACTTAAAAATTTTAAACCGTTCAAACTTTATATTTCAGTTACTCTCTGAGCAAATTCAATTATTGTTATATGAACCAAATCTAATGCTATTTAAGTCGGGTTTTTTTTTTTTTTTTTTTTAAGTTTGTTGTGAAGCTCATATGATTGTATTGTAATTTTGGAAAGCACAAAATTTATATTTTTCGAAAAAAAATCATATAAAATTACATATATTTTCATTTGAGAGGATGACTGGCTATGCCAAATCACAATAGTCCATTCCCGCAGGTGAAAATAGTACCACATAGTTCAAGGCCATTAATTAATAACGTATATTTGAACCAGATACTTTAAATTATTTCGAACGAAAATCAAAGGATCCTACCTATTTGTACAATTCCGAAACTTCTGCACGATCGAGAATTTATTATTTCAACTTCTGCTCGATTTAATTATCAGAGGACGTTTGATGATCAATAATAAAGTCACTTTGAAAAGTGAATAATATTTTTAAATTTCAAATCTTTTTTCCGACATTGTTGTGATAGACTAGATCTACATTTGTACTAATTGATCATCACTAACCAGTTTTCAACTTTTTTTAATAAATCCTTACATCTTTAAAGTATTGATTTATAGGAGTCAACAAATGATAGAAATCATAAAATAGCCGAATAAAAAATAGTTTAGTACTGTATTAATTATATCATTTTGTGGGTATTTAATTATAAATAAATATACACACATAGTCACAAAAATATCGTAATATATATATATATATATATATATATATATATATAAATAAAGAAAATTAAACCGAGAAAGAGAAGATGGATTAGGTTTAATTTGTCTTCACATGTAAACCCATTGAGTGATTAGAGTCAATGCAATAAATGTCGGATATGATATATTTTTTTAAATTCAAAGATTAAAGAAACTTTTAGGATATGTGAACTTTCGGTTTCGTTTTTATATTTTTTAAAACCGGAAATTCATAAATATATATAGTTGCACAAAAACAGTCCATATAAATAGCGAACCACCTTGAAAAATTTTTATAGTCGAACAAACAATAATATATTGTTACATTGACTACTGCAAATTGCAATTACGTAATATCATGTCAATCTTTTTTGGCAAAAATTTGTGTGAGACAGTCTCACGGATCATATTTTATGAGACGGATCTCTTATTTAGGTCATCCATGTCTTCTGAGAAAAAAAACATAATTTAAGTTCAATTTCGTTTTGATTTTATAGTCGATAGGTCAGAAAACCCAACAATTCAATGGAAATGGACATTTATATAACAATACTTGGAACCACAACCTAGAAGTGTATCTCGTGTTAATTAATCCCGATTCCTTTGGTAACTAATATAGCTAGTGATGTTTAAACTCGTGCTTAGATGTAAAGATTTGATTTTGAGTGAGGTGCTTCAACGTTTTTAATTATTAAATAACATTCATTATATTGATTGATTAAATAAAATTCACTGTATAAAAAGAAGGAGAAGAAGAAGCCGATTTATCAAAATTATTAATTTAGCACATTGGCTCGAGTCGAAACTTATAAATTATATCATATTAGAGAGATATTAATTTATAGAAGTTTTACTATATAATTATAATTATATTTATAAAATTATTGGAAATCAAATTGGTTACATACAATTATAACTGGATAATAGTTGGGGGAAACTCGAAATAATTTCGAGATTCTGTGAATCCCAAGCAGGGATTGAACTTGAACCGAAGGCTCCTTGAACAGTGGTCGCAGATTTAGGGACTCCAGTCCCGTTGTATTAACAGGCCTGTGTTTTGAAAGCACGCGCTCAAAGGACTAAATATTTTCACTGTTGGGCTCTTACGCGTCATGCATTGTTATTGGGCCGTTTACTTTTAAAATAACAATAGTAATTAATATAAGGTAATGCAAACTACTTAATCAACAAATTCATTAATATGATCTGCATTAGAGCTGTCAAAACAGGCTAGTGGAGCGGGCTAGTTCGCAAATTGTGACAACTTGTCATTTGGCGAGACGTTGGAAAATTGTCGACTCAATTCGCCTATTTGGAGGGTGGTGCAATCAATCTAGCGGGTCTAGCCAGTTTTTATTTATGTTAGGTGTGGCGGGACGTCATTTGGACATACGGACAAATTATCACCCTAATCAACCTATTATGTGATGCTAGGCAAATCTCTCTCATTTTAACAGCTCTATAGGCTTAAAATAGGCTATAGTAAATCCAAATTATAAACTGAGCTGTATGTAATTGAAGTTTGGCCTCAATGAAACATTTTAATTGACTGAATTTATTAGTAGATTTTTTTTAATAAAGTTTATTAGTTGATTAGTTAGATACATATATTTACAATTTTAAATATAGTATTTTTGAACGATTTGACAAGGCACGGGGACTTAATTATATATGCGATAGAACCTGAAAAAATTTAAAGGAAAATCTACTCTAATCCCAAAGATATGCAAAGCATTGTAATAGCCTCATTTTATATTTATTAAAATTTCATGCATAATTTTTATTTTTAAGAGAGCAAAATATCAAAGAACGAGGTTAAGTAAAATCCTATTAGACATGCAAAAGGGTTTAATAAACAAGAAAAATATACGTACATACTAGTACTAGCAGAAATTAAGATCCATAAATCGATCTCTCTCGGCCATCATGCAGAAAGAGACACAAAAAGAAATTAATTCTCTCGAAGATCAAGGTCTGCTAATAAAGTTAATAATCTGATATTGGAGTCAGTTTTTTTAAAATTATTAATTTTATCTGGGCTGTGGTGGCATAGTTGAGGCATGGTTTCTGCAAGTTATTGTCGGATTTGCATGTCTATTAAGGAACTCACGAGCTACTTCTTGAAGATCCCCGACTCCTCCAGCGGCGAAGTCAGATGAAGGTAGCTCCGGAGATGATCCAATGGCGGCGGATGAAAACTGACGTAGGCCGATCTGCTGCCGCTGCTGTTGGAGGGAATTCCATGGGTTCATCATCGTTGGATCGAATAGCGAGGATAAGTCGTATGTTGCAGAGGCTATTGAAGATGTGGGTAAGTCCGATATAGAGAGAGCTGGAGGCAAGAGAAGCGGAGGTGGCTGCGGTGGTGGAGCTGGGAGCTCGAGGGTGGCTAGGTGCGCTTGCAGGTAGGAGAGTTCCGCTTGTAAGATCACCACCTGTAAATGTCGGAAACAATTAATATTTATTTGAATATGTGAAATTAAATACGATAAATATCAATGAACTGCTCGGATTTATTTTGGCAACATATTTTTTTCCGTAGACTCGAACTACAAAAAAATCAGTTTTGTATAAATAATTGTATATATATACATGAAGATAAATAATATAACATGCATAAAATATAATCAAAAATTTGAAAATATTAGACAATTGCTTGTGAAAACAAGCAAAATAAAGTGAGGAGACATGCATGGCTTCTGTTTAAAGCAACTGGACAGAGAGTTGAAACAATCTACTGTACGTGAAGATCATTTTAAATATTGTTACAGTGGCAAATTAATATATTATAAAAACGTACTGGAATAAAGTAAAATCCGTTTTGAAAAAAAATGCCAAATTTCACTAAAACGAGCAGAGGTACTCGTCGCTTCCAAATTCAAAAATCTAAAAACCATTATATTTATTTAAGAAAAGATTCGTATATTAATATTATGTTGAGAATCTGTTGATCAAGAAGATTAATAAAAAATGAAGTTTAACACTTCAGGAAATAACAGCATTACCCAAAAAGCTGCAATATTTGGACAAAGGAACCCAGCTCTTCCCTAAGCGTTACACAAAAACTCCCGACCAATTCCTTAATAACAGCAAATATAATATAATTATAATTATATATATGTGAACACACACACACACACTGTAACAGACGCCACCACATTACAAGTTAATCAACCAGAATCAGGTTTCTTGATTTCAGCAAAGCACGTAACTGTTCCCCCCATGCACCACATCATGGTCCACAATACCACAAACCCTACATAATATTCTAACATCGATCTGTGAGTACGAACAAAGAAAAACTACGTAGTACAAAAAAAAAGCACCCCATATTTTAGTCCTTGTTTTACATATATTATATGTTAAGATATGAAATAATTTTGGAGATGTATATATGTAGAAATGGATGTGTGGCTTAAATATTAGAATCGTTCTAAACAAATTGTTTGAAATTGAAAAGTATTCTCTAAATGGCTGAAGAAAATTTAAGATGCAACCAACTCAAAACTTAGGAGTTACTCAATGACAACTCAATAATCAAACTCAAATCCCAATTTTTAAATTTCCGATGTTGTTTGCAAAAAAGAAAAAAAAAAGAGACTAGATTAGGTGATTAACCTTTAGAAGTTAACAAGTCATTTAAGAATCGACACTATTTTATCCAAGAAACCCATATATACCTTCAAAAGATTTTCGATATAATTTTATTATAATACTTGTCCAGATCCAGATGGAGAAAACTTTACTGACTCTCGGTGTTTATAGCTAGAAAAATCGTTGTAATTGAGTAAAAATAAGAGATTTGGATTAAATATTAATGCGATTTTGAAGGGTAGGAGATTTAGGAGTAGAACGGTAGAAGACATGAAACTGAAGAAGAGAGAACTCAAGGGTTGTATTTAGTTCACCAACTCCGATGAGTCAGATCTTTAAGAATAAACCAAGCACTAAGAAAGCTATTAACTGTTCATGGTACTCATCGTCAATCTTCCTAGTACTAACAAAATTTTGACTGTCATTTTAACCAAGCTACCTAGCAGGATTAATTGTACAGTTGTTTCGTGAAAAAGATCGAATTTTTGTGAATCGTTTGATGATTTAATCTATAGTGAATTACCTGTTGTTGAAGAGCAAAGATATGAGCAACACAGCCAAAAACAGGGTCCCGGAGCCGGGCTTGAGCCTCGTAACAAATGGTAATAACCGAGTCGAGCCGCTTGTGTACCGGGATGCGATGCAGTAGCTTCGACACATTACTGGCGCCAAACACCTTGTGCACCGCCGCAAAATGAGCCGCCCCTTGCTCCGAGTCGAAATATGGCGCAAATATGCACCCTGCCACGCACTTCCTCCTCAAGAACTTGCATGCTCCACAAGGTCCACAGCCGCCGCCACCTCCACCCCCTCCTCCGCTGCTTCCTCCACCCCCTGCTGCCGTGCTACTGCTAGGAATATTTTCTGTACTCATCTTGCAAGACTATGTGATCCCAAACACCAACTGATCAACGAAAACTGTCACAGCAATTAAATGATAACATGGTTAGGGTTTTTTTGAAAAGGGCAGTTGATCTTCCGAGAACACGGGCTGATGAAGAAAGAGATGGGATTTGGGAGTGTATATAAATTAAATTTAGTTGGATTTAATTAGGGTTTGGTGGTATATGCTGTTTTTGGGAAGAGGGGATTTTAAACACTAAATGAAGACTTAGAAGCCACGCGATGAAGCAAACCCCATTAGATGCTTGCGTGAAGCAAACATGCGAGAGAGCCACCTGCCTTTCTATTTATCTGCCTTTAGATCGTGAATTTCGCCTATGGAAACACATGTTTTAGTCGGTCTCCAAAACGCACAGACTGAACTCATGACCACATTAATGACACGTCATTGTTATACCACTATATACAATTACTTCTATAGATATGACTGCATACCCATATAATTTTGTAGCATCGGGTGTGTATATATATATATATACACACACACAGTTGTACCAAAATAGCCACTGATTATTTAAAGTTTGGTTTTGATTCAATAATTTTGTTCTTTTTTTTTTTTTTTTGCTTTTAGTCATATTTTGTCGGAATGTTGACATGACACCAAAAACTATGACGTGTCTAGCGTCATATCAATGGTTAAACCAAAATATCTAGAAAAATTTAAGATTAAAGCAACAAAACAAAATTTTTACGAATTAATGGACTAAAAAAATCCAAAATTTGATAAGCTATACTAGACCAAAAAAATTATTTTCCTTGTAACATATAAGGGAGAAACGTGAGTTTGGTATTGTATATCTTAAAAACTAACCTTTTTAATTAGTTGGGTATTATTTTTTAGTATTTAAACAATGTATTCACAAAGTACATCACATAGTTTGTAGTAGAACCAGTCTCTATATATTTGAAAATTTTAAGACAAAGAAGGGGCAATACCAACCGGTCCAACCCCATTTTAACTTCAATAAAAAGTAGAACATAACATTGTCGTATGAACATAATTTCTTTTTCTTTTTTTCCATTTGAGGTTACAACTTGCAATTTCTGCTATACCAAATTGATAATATTGAATTGAAGATAGAAAATGAATGGTGATCATTCAACAATCATCGTTAATAATCTCAAGCAGATAATTACTAAAATTGCACATTTATATCCTTAATTTATGTCGGCATTTGGTCGTGAAGGATAAGGATAGCCGACCTGAATCTGACCCTAACCGCATATAGACCCGAGCCCATCCATTAAATTGGGTTGGCCCATGTACTATACAATTAAGTAAAGGCTAAGGACCAATACTCTCCTAAGAACCCGGACTGATTTCACCTTAGGAAGCATTTCACAAATGTAAAGAGCTCGGACAGCTGAGCCCTTATGATGGTTACATGAGCCGAGCCCATTATTCTCACTCGATACCAATTTTATTGCTTTCTGAAGTGTTAAGTATTTATAGCTTTTGGTAAAATAACAAGTTCTATGTCATACAATTGATATCGGAATCAAGGACATGAGTTCAATTCTCATTGATTGCAAGAAATAAAATTTTTGAGAGAAGATTGTTGGATGCAATAATTATCTCTGCTAGGTAGAACAATTGAAACGTGGTGTTTCAGCTGATGTTCGATTTAAAAAGATTTGAGTTGTATTGTTACCACCAGTTATAATTTTTGGTAATACGACAAATGTTCGGTTCTACAATATTTCAAAATTATAATTTAAAATTAACACCCATTGAAATTTTTTGTTTATATAAAATATTTTATTTTGAGGATATTGTTCTGATAGCAAAAAAATATTATCTTAATTAATATTTGGAAAATTAAATTTTTTAAATCCTATCTCGCCTGAACGTGGACGAGATATCGAAAATTGTTTATTTATCTGTTGTCACACATCAGTTTGACCAAAATAGCCAAAAATTTAAAATTAGTATACTCAAATCAAAATGAACAAAAACCTAAAATTGAATTATTTAGTTGGGAAAAAAAAAGTCAATTTCCGTTGATATTTAGTGTTATCGTGATAGGATGATTCAAATATACTCTTATTATAGATGGATGACAATGAAATTTTGGGTAGGGGCAGAATAAAAAGTAAATAACTGTAGATGAAAATACATATTTTAATACATTTAACTCGTAAAATAATATTCTATTAAAATATTTAAAAATGAAACGTGATTTGTAGATAAAAATGTGAAAGTCAAAGATGATTGTTCCTGGTTCAAACTTCAAAGCACAAGGCAAACAGCTAGTTTAAATGATGTCACATGTAACGGAAGAGGAACATTGATGACCTCATATATATATATATATATATATTAAATTAAAATTGAAATTGGAATATACATCAGTATTTTTCCAGTACGAATAGTTCTATAGATCACATGGACAATTTCCGTTATACAAGATATTATTTATTTTTAATTTAAATATTGGCATAAGAGTACATATAATTAATATTTACTAATTACTTTAGCATGTAATAATAGCTAATAAAGAATATTTAATGAATGGAATGCCAGTGTTAACGATGGGACAAGATAGGCCATCCTGTCATTGCTTCGTCTTCACCCCCAACCTTTAGACAGCAACCGGACGGCGCGGTGGTGGCGCCGTTACTCACTGTTGCTGATTTTTGTTACATCATTTTATTATTTCAAAATTTAACATTTGGATGAATGAATTATTTAATTGCCTTCACAACTTCGACTTCTGCCTTTGCATATTTATTCTAGTTAAATAAAATATCAATTTTAGTGTTATAGGTAGTTGTGATATTTTTAATCATCTATTCTTTATTAAATCAATTATGGTTATGTAACTATATTTTGATAATCAATTTTAGTATTTTTTTTCAATATTATATAATTAAATTGCTAATATCATTGTTAATTTTTTATAATTACATTATTAAACATATGTGAATATCACAAGGATTTTTTTAACCACACAGTTATAACAATTTAATATATTAATTATTTAATTACATAATTATGAGTAAAATGATCAAAATTGATAGTAGAGAAATAGTTAGACTATAATTGATTCAAAAAAATTTAGAAGATTAATATAGGCATTTTGTTTTTATTCTATAATAAATTCTAATTTTTTTCCCCCGAAATTAGGTTATAACAATCTGATATCTATGATCGTGGAATAGGCAATTTACCTTTTTCTTGAAATGTGTTGATTGTTTTTAATTTTGTGTGCCAAATAGTTTAAGGTAGCATTAAGATGACAAAAACTTGTGTGAGATGGTCTCACATGTCGTATTTTGCATTAAGATGACAAAAACCACTATCTAGAAGAAATAGTGGTTTCAAGATCAAGCAGGAAGTCATGGATACACCAAACGACTAGAATTGACCAGCTCTGGTTTTTTGCTCATATTTCAAAAAGTCATGATTCAAATGACCAGAGCTTAATATGGATGTTATCTATGCTAATCGGATGCCGCAATGTCCAGCTGGAAGTCGTGGATACAACAAATGGCTAGTTATGAGCAGTGCCAGTGTTTTAGGCATATATCTCTCGTATGAACTCTAAATTAGGTTATTTTTTATTCCTCGGAAAGTAAGATAAAGAACTACACCTTTTATTTTCACCACATTGCCTGGAAATCAGAGTATCAAGGCCTATAATCACCGAATCAGATCAGAAGACTTTTAGCATTCATCAGACTATTTTTTTAACCAGTTCTGGTATTTCGAGCATATCTCTCTCATATATAGTTGACATTGAATGATTTCTGATTATATGAAAATATAATAAAAAGATTGACGAAACAAGAGTTATAACCAAGAGAAGAAACTATATAGACTTTACTCAAAATCCAGCAGCTCAAATCCAACCTCTCTGGTCTGGAAGTCGAGCCGCTCAAATTCGACCGAACCGCTCCAAAAGTCTAGCCGCCAGTCCGATATCAAAAAGTAGACAGAAACTCAAATATGATCGTTTCAATGTCAGAAACAGTACAAATCTTTTTTAAATGGTCAAATTCTTGTTTTAAATGTTCAAATCATTTTTAGAGGTCATAAATACTATACTTTGAAGATCAAACAACAAGCTTTGATGGTGATTCAAATCACGGACAACCTATATAAAATAAAAACAAGCTAGAATGAGAGCATACCTAAGAAAAGAAGTCCAAATAGATATAGTACTTTAATGAGTGTCTGATTATGCATTTGATAGTATGTACATTGTAATAGATTAATTTTATCTAACACGTACACAATCACTAACACAAAAGAGAGTTGAGTTTCAAGAATAGTTGAGTGATAATTTTCACACAGAGATATTAAAAGATTGTGTTTGTAGTGTTGACATAAGAGACATCAAACATTATGCGAATTATGAGGTTGCAATATACAATCGAGACTAAAATTTTCGATTAGACAAGGGATATGTCTTAAATCGAAATAGGTTTGTACAAATGATTGTATAAATCAAAGTATTATAGTGAATCATACTTCAATGGAAGAATGAGTGACATATGAGTTTTATTTTCGGACATCTATAAAAAAAATTGTGTTTCTTAATTTATTGAATTTAATTATTTATATTGTTTTTAAGATTTTATATTGTTTTTAATATGCATCGTCGAAATATTTTATATACTTTTCAAATACTAAAATATTGCATATCATGTATTTGATGAAATGCTTCAACCAAATCGTTTTTATTATTTCAACTTGCATATTTTTAAATGCTTAACAGAATATTTATTGGTTTTTAGATGGATTATTTTGAGTTTCTTCCGCTTGATTTTAGAATTAAACTCGATTTAATTTCTCGATGATTGATTCATTTTTTAAAATTTCAAGAACAAGCTATTGTTGCTCTTTTATTCGCGAAAGCGTTTATATATCCTCCTTTAAACGCGTTTATGTTCCTAACAAATTCCAAATTCCATACATTACAAGTTTGGTGAATTTAAAAGCACCCAGTCCTTTATTATTTATACTAGTATTTTACATGTGTCATGCATTAAGTGTTATTATATGTAATTAATTATTAAAAATATGAAGTATTAACATTTGAAAATTTATTAAAATTATTTATATGATATAATTAATATATTTAAATTTTAAATATTATTACAAATATTTATTATATATAAAATATTTATATGATTTGAGCTCATGCTTAAATCATGTTATTTTATGTAATTAATTATTAAAATTATTAAGTATTAATATTTGAAATTTTATTAATTTTTATATAATATAATGCATATATTTAAATTTTAAATATTATTACAAAAAATTAATAAATCAAAAATATTTATATCATTTCAGATAATGCTTAAAAGGGAATAAAAATCTTCTGTCGTTAAATTGACTTATTTATCTTGAGTTAGTGAAATTGTTACTAATAAAAAATAACAAAATATATCTAAAAATCATATATTATTTTGTTTACCAAAATTTTAAACAATAAACAAATATTTTTCAAAAATGTAAATTTTTTGTCTTTTATCAAAATAATAAATTTTGATTAAAAATTTTAATTACTTTTTAGAAAATTTTAAAAAATATTTTTATTTTAATTATAATAATAATATCAATTTACGAATAAGCAATATATCAAAATTCACGACGACAATCTTTTAGGAAATTGGAAAATATATTATCGTATGAAAATTTATATTTTATTTAATATAGTAGAGAGTAGTTATAATGAAATAAATGATGTAACCAATGTAGACACTTAAATGTAGTCTATATTTTCAAATGACATCAAATTAAATTTTTTTAAAAAAACAAAATACTTCACATTTAATTACGTATTTATCTCATATTATTTTAAAAAAAAATTAATGCGATAGTTATTCTTTTTATAGTACTTTTTTTTGCGAGAACTTTCAAAATATGACAGTAATATATATAACTTTGATATATATGTCCATTAATATCAGCAATTCTCGTCTAAAATATCCCGTTAAGATTTTATTTTATAAATTTGTTCATTTTGATAAGTATCATGACCAAACATCTGGGAACAATCATAAATAAAAATGACTACAAATGTGAAAACTCACATAAATTTTATAATATATATATATATATATATATATATATATATTTGACATAATTATCGTTTTGCACAAATAAAACAAGGATGGAGTTAATATTGATGGGTATTAAGAAATTAAAAGGTTTTATAAATTTTCGTTTGATTAATTAGGTATATTTCTTTATAAATAAGGTGATCAATATAAAAATCTACTGTTCCACAGTATACAAACATCCATCAGAAATTTAGAGGCGACCAATTTTTACTTAAAAAAGAAATATATGTAAAAATTCGAGAAATATATCTCGTATTTCAATGTTCCAAATATGATATGCATGTTCGGACTAACATTTACTTGGAAAAACACATGGTTTTGACGTTTCCTCTAAGAAAAAATTAAATTATCATTATCGTGATTATAAATAATCACAATTATACTTCTGTTATAATCAATTTTTTTCGACTTCCATAAAAATAATAACTTGATTATTAAAATTATTAAATTTTATCTATAATATTTGATTCAGTCAAGTCCTTTCTTTCAAATAATAATTATAGTTGAAAATTCTATTATTTCTATATATGTGTTTATTATATATAAACATATATATGGAAAATAACTTTTTTCAATTATGGGTTTTGGTTCACTAAATTATCAAAGTTTTATTTTGGTGCAGTAACTTTGTTTTTTTGTTTTTTTTGTTTTATTTCAGTCATATTTCGCCGAAGTGCTGATGTCATATGAGAAAATATTGATATAAAATCCAAAAATGCTAGCGTGACATAAGATACTGGTGAAAACTTATGAATGATTATACTACAAAATTAATTTAGGAATGCAGCATATATATATACGCACTTTCCTGAGTTTTAGTGAATGAAATCTATATATATATAAAAACAGAGTTTTTGCCAAAAATAGTAATTTCCAGCCAAAATGTCATTTCTAAAAAAGGAAAGTTATATCATGAATATTGAAATACGTGTACTGCAATAAATGATAACTTCAATTATTGCTTGCATTTATTATATCAATTCATTTAATTCAAATTCGAATTTAATTCATTTTTATATTAATTCAAATATAATTGATGTGTTATATATATATATATATATATATATATATATATATATATATTTATTTATTTATTATTCAAATTGATACTAAACTCTATTGAAAACATAAATTACATTAAAAAAATTTGCATTGATTATATCAATCAATTTAATTTGTAGTATGATTTTGTGTTACTATGATATATTTGATCTCAAATGCATATTATTTCGAGATTACCTTAATTTGAAAGAATTAATGCATTGTAGTTTTCTTCGAAAACCATATGTATATTATATATCTTGAATTGTCTTCTTAAAAATTCAAATAAGAAAGCCCAAGAAAATTAAAAGAGATAGATTCAGAAGAATTTCAAATGGACATTAAATTATCCTCAATAAACATGTATACTATCTTCAATAATCAAAGATGTTTGACATCCAATGCATGTATTATATGTTTTTTTTTTACTCGAATTGAAACTAAAATATATTGAAAACGTAAACTATATTAAAATATTTGTATTGATTATATCAATCAATTTAACTAAAAACACTACAAATAAATTTAAAATACAAATGATTGCAATGTTCAGTATCACTCATGAGGTAAATCATTCAAAAACACATTTTGCTATTTTAAGTATTTCCTGCCCAAATTACTTACTAAAAAAGAAATATAATATTTAATTATTTTATTTAATTTTTCTAAATAAAAATTGGTTGAGTGTTAAAAGTTATCACCATAACAAATTTTTCCAATGAAAAATTAAATTATCATTTAATAATCATAATTTTTTTTAAATCTCAAATGCATATTATTTCGAAATTACTTTAATTTGAAAGAATTAATGCATTGTATTTTTCTTCCAAAACTATATGTATATTGTATATTTTGAATTGTCTTCTTAAAAATTCAAATAAGAGAGCACAAGAAAATTTAAAAAGATAGATTCAAATGAGTTTCAAATGGACATTGAATTACTCTCAATAAACATGTATATTACCCTCTATAATCATATATATTTAACACCCAATGCATGCAATTCGAGATTTACATAATTTGAAATAGTTAATGTATGATATAATTCTGTCAAAAATATCCAATGTATAATTTTTGTTCTTTGGGATGTCTTATTTGAATTTTAAATTATAAATAATGTAATATTGCATATTATATTATAAACCAATTTTATTCTATTTATCTTACTAAATATATCTACTCCGAATTTGAATTCTGAAATGACTTTTCTTTCAGCATCATATATGAGTTGAATTCCTTCCAAGATGTAATGTTCGTTTAAATTTAGATTTGTTCGTTTTTATGAACTGTCTACATATGGAAACAACGAGACATCAAGTTTGAAATATGTCTTTCATGATCGAGAAGTAAAAAATATTATTCTTCTATTTGTACAAAATTTTAATTATTACGTATTACTAATGTGATAATTTTCTTCTATATTACAAAATTTACAGATACATGATAGTATAAAATGTCCCGTAATAGAAATGATTAAACCAATTCTAAAGAAAGTACGCATCTTATTAGAAGACACCTTATAAAATTTATTGACGTTGTTTTGGAATACACATAGTAAATGTTAATAAAATAACTTTTCTGATTTATACATAATTTACTTATATCACATTTTCATTTTTCTTTCGGAATAATAGGCTGTTGTGTATATTATGAAGTGATTTTGTAGATAAAATCACAACTCATTTGGATAAAGATATTGATGAAACAATTATTCTTATCATTCAATTATGTCAAACATGTGTCATGTCACAAAATTGTTTGTGAATGTGGATTTAGACGAAATTACTGAATTTTTAAAAAAGTATTTCTCATTAATTTTATTTGAATGTGATTTAAAATTTTTTTTATCACATGTTAAAAAATAATAATATATAGCTTCTCGAAAAATTAAAGAATTAAATAAGTATTAAGGTTGGTGGTCGACATCAATACACTAAATACGGTAAGTATCATGTCATTGACTTGGGCTAACACAATCTAAAATTTTGATATATGATAGTGATTATTAGCCAAAAAATTAATCTATGTATTTAAGAAAGTTTTTTAAAATTAGCGAAAATAAAGTTTCTATTTTTATTTTTTCATAATTATATTATTTTTTCAATTTAAATATCTATTCATTTTTTACTAATTTTTAATAATATCATCCCGTGCATCGCACGGGTTAAATACTAGAATAGATATAAAAGCAGAGTTTTTGCGAAAAATAGTAATTTCCCGCAAAAATGTCATTTCTAAAATAGAAAAAATTTATTATGAATATTGATATATGTGTACTGCAATAAATGATCATTTCAATTATTGTTTGCATTGATTATATCAATTCATTTAATTCAATTTTGAATTTAATTAATTTTTATATTAATTCAAATGTAATTTATGTATTATATGTTTTTTTTATTTTTTTACTCAAATTAAAACTAAATTCTATTGAAAACATAAATTATATTAAAAATTTTGCATTGACTATATCAATCAATTTAATTAAAAACTGTATAAATAAATTTAAAATACAAATGATTGCAATGTTCAATATCACTCATTAGTAAATCATTCAAAAATAAATTTTTATATTTTAAGTAATTTCTGCTCAAATTACTTACTAAAAAAGAAATGCAATATTTAATTAGTTTATTTAATTTTTCTAAAAATAAATTTGGTTGAGTGTTAAAAGTTATCACTACAACAAGGTTTTCCAATGAACATTAATTTACAATTTAATAATCATAATTTTTTTTTATCTCAAATGCATATTATTCCGAAATTAGCTTAATTTGAAAGAATTAATGCGTTGTAATTTTCTTCCAAAACCATATGTATATTATATATGTTGAATTGTGTTCTTAAAAATTCAAATAAGAGAGCACAAAAAAATTAAAAAGATAGATTCAAAAGAGTTTCAAATGGACATTAAATTACTCTCAATAAACATGTATATTACCCTCAATAATCAGAAATTTTTGACACTCAACGCATGCAATTCGAGATTTTCATAATTTGAAAGAGTTAATGAATGATATAATTATGTCAAAATCATCAAATATATAATTATCGTCCTTTGGGATGTCTTATTTGAATTTAAAATTATAAATAATGCAATATTGCATATTATATTAGAAACCAAATTTATTTTATTTATTTTACTAAGTTTATCTACTCCAAAATTGAATTTTGAAATGACTCTTCTTTTCAGCAGCATATATGAGTTGAATCATTTCAAGATGTAATGTTCGTTTAAATTTAGATTTGTTCGTTGTTATGAACTACCTACATATGGAAACAACGAGAACAACAAGACACTTTGAGATCTGTCTTTCATAATCGAGAAGTAAAAAATATTATTCATCTATTTGTACAAAATTTTAATTATTACGTATTACTAATATGATAATTTTCTTCTATATTACAAAGTTCACGGATACATGATAGTATAAAACTTTCCGTAATGGAAATGATTAAACCAATTTTAAAGAAAGTAAGGATCTTATTAGAAGACACCTTAAAAATTTTATTGACATTATTTTGGAATACACATAATAAATGTTAATTAAATAATTTTTCTGATTTATATATAATTTACTTATGATCACGTGTTTCATTTTTCTTTCGGAATAATAGGCTGTTGTGTATATTATGAATAGATTTTATAAATAAAATCACAACCCATTTGGATAAAGATATTGATGAAATAATTATTGTTATCATTCAAATGTGTCAAACACGTGTCATGTCACAAAATTCTTTGTGGATGTAAATTTAGACGAAATTACTGAATTTTTGAAAAAATATTTCTCATTAATTTTATTGAATGTGATTTAAAAATATTTTTTTATCACATGTTAAATAATAATAATATATAGCTTCTCGAAAATTAAAGAATTAAATATGTATTAAGGTTGATGGTCAACATCATTACATTAAACACGATAAACATTATGTCATTGCCTTATACTAACACAATCTAAAATTTTGAGATATGATAGTGATTATTAGACAAAAAAATTAATCGACATGCGTAGTATTTAATAATTTTTTTTAAGATTACCGAAAAATAGTTTTTATCTTTATTTTTTATAATTATAGTATTTTTGCAATTTAAATATTTATTCATTTTCACTAATTTTTAATAAGGTGAAATACTAGTGTGTTAAAAATTACAGGATGTCACCCCATCATAGGATAACTTATCGTCTATAATCTTATCTTAAAAAATTTGTTGGGTTGCTTTGTCAAATATAGAATATTCAGAAACAAGAGGAGCATTTTAATAATAAAAGAAAGAAAAGAGGACCTTTTGCAATAATGGCGTTGAGTGCAATAATTGTCCTTACTTGGTAGAGCGATCGAACCGTGGTGCTTGAGCTGTTGTGCAGTTTAAAAGATTTGAGTTGCACCATTACTACTAGCTATAGCTTTTGGTAAAGCGTTAAACACTCGGTCCTACAAATGACTTTTCTAAAAATTAAAAAAAGAAAGATATTTAATGAAGTTTTCTGATAATCATGTATTGCTTGTGTAATTAAAAATTATTTATGGGGATGCTTTGAACTAAAAAAAGGGTCAGTCAAAATTAATTCAACCATGCTAATCATGAAAGCTATAATAATTTTATTTTTCTGCTTAAAAGTAGATGCGGTCGACTAATCTACAGAAAAATATAAAATAATATATTTTCCAAGTGTTTATATTAAATTACAGCTTGATCTAGTTTTTATAATTGTAATTAAGATAGTTCTTATGCTCATAGAATCTAATTCTTTAGCATTTTATAATTTGGTTTTTGCTCTTCCCGAATTTTTTTCTAATTCCTTTCGTAGTTTTTTAGTGTGTTGAGAAATCAAATTTTCTAATTGCTAATATGTGTGTGTATATTTATTATATATATTTGAAAACGGGAGGGCCCATTAAACAGCATGTCCATAAATTTGTGTATATATATATATATATTTATTGATTATACCCTGCTCACCATTTAGTGAGCGACCATGGACGTCTGCCCATGTGGCAGGTTATGTGGCGGCTAGCTGGATTTTTTAAAAAATTTATGTTTAACTTCTCTCTAACACAGCACTAAAGTGTCCATAGAATTTGTAGAGGCTTCCTCCATCACGCCACCACCACCAGCACTCCCACACACAATACCACCAGGCCACCGCCACACCACCGCGCACAGCACCACAGGCCACACTGCACTCTCCACCCAATCGCCTCTTTCTCTTGGCCCTGACGTGGATCGGAGTTGCAGACGATGATGATGGTTGTAGATTTAGGGAGTCTCGACGATTTTGGTGAGGGATATATGGTTGTGGTAGATTTCGATAGGTTCTGGTGGCGCCTGAGTTTCTCGGTGGTGGTAGATCTCGGGTGGTGCAGACAATGATATATGGTGGTGGTAGATCTCGAGAGGCGGCGATTCCGGGGAGGGAGATTCTCTTGGCTGCGGGAGGCAGAGGTGGTGTTGCTCGGTGGAGGTGCCGGTTGCGTATGGGTTGTGGCAGAGAATGGAAGTGTGGAGTTCAATGTCAGCCGTTCACATTAAAATTTTGTTTTAATTTTTTTAAAACTATTAAAGAACTAAAAAAAATGAGGTGGGCGTCATTTCCAAGTTATACTCATGCTTAACCTTGTGTTCAAAGCAATTCAATGCAAAACATGAAGAGCATACCCAATAATTTCAATATCGGTGCTATTTCTTTGAGGTCCGGGAAATTGAAATAATATGTCCTCTCAAAATTATTGTCGTAAACACGTTCGTTTCGATTGCGCTAGTATCACGGAGCTAGGGTAAATTCGACGATGTCTTTGGGAACATATATACACAGCTAGCGTAAATGGACAGAATTACTTTTGCCATAAATTGAGGGTGATATCCTTGGGGGAGCATTGAATTAACAGGAGGGGCTTAGATATTTCACTTGCAGCTTTTGAGCGATTCAATCAAAACTAGATTTTGGTTGATTTCAAAAAGCTTAACATCTACTGAGAGTTGAGTTCGAATAATAGTGGGTCGGATCGAGTGCTTGAGCTTGAATTATAAATATTTTATTGTTTATGTTATTTAAATTATTTTTCGATAATATTTTTTTAATCATAAATTAATGGTTCAAAACTTAGTATTATTGAAATAATAAACTTGATATCGACCGATACTAAAAAAATTGAGATTGTCAAGTGGCTTGAAAAATCGATAAATTGAACTCGAGGTCCAATGCTAAATTCTTTATATAGTTAAACTTTCGTAATATATTGCACGTCGGTTTCACACAAGTTGTCCCCAAACTAACTTGTTTTTATGTATAAACGATAACTAAAATTTTCATATATTCATCAAATTTTTTAGTTGAAACAATATATCTATATTTTATTTTATTAAATTTACAATAATGTAAATTATGAGTAAGATGCTAGTTGGTCAAAGTATCCAAAGCCTAAGAGACTTGCAGAAATAGGCTGGAAACTGAGTACTGACCACTCTTCATTGATCTCCGGCTAGTGGAGAAATTTGTGCAACGGCTTTAAATTTATATGTGATCTTGTACACTTTTCTCTTTGTAATTTTAGATTCTCCGTCGTCAAATTTCATTATTAGTCTTTTATTTTTTTATAATTTTTTTTAAGTGACGCTGACGTGATATCAATATGATGTTTATGTATATAGTATCACATCAGCACTCACAAAATTTTTTTTATTAAAATTATCAAAAATTAGAACATACAAAACTAAGCTTGAAATTTCTTAACATAGATTATCAAAATCGCAATGGGAAACATAAAAGATCAAATAAACAAAATTTCATATATATATTCAAAACTACAAGGGGAAAAAAAATTGATTGGATATTTTGTGGGATGAAAGGAAACTTGACTGGATCCGTTAAATCAAAGTGGGCCTGATTGGACAGCCCACGTGTGCGTTGATTTGTTTTTCAAACATCGATTAGTGTGCAGGAAGATCAGCTGGGCTATGGATGCCTAACCCACTCCGAAGCATTAATTTCTCCATTGACCAATTTCATTGCAGCACACTTAAATACAAGTGTAGGTTGATTCAATTAACTATATCCACAATTATCAGCAGAATTATATTTTGAAAGATTGATGCAAATTTCTTGAATAAAAAATTGTGGTTCCAATTGAATCCGTGTCAAATCCAATGGTTAAAACTGATTTTGAAGTCTTAAATAGTCCAAGGAATCAGTAAATCATTAATATGGTAATTGGACAAAAAGAATTAGCATCATCGGCTAATCACATTCTATTAACCTCGGGAAAATAACTCTGTCAATCTATCATCTGGTATATGATAAGTCGGTAACCTATCTTTATTCGTAAGTTGTGTCAATTATCTTCGTATTTATAATAAAAAATAATATTTTTTATATAAAGTAATACTATTTTACATGTAACACATATAGAATGTTTCACTCAAAAAATTAATTTATGATATCGTCTCAAGAGAATTGTGTGTTTGTAGTAAAACGATTTTCAAACTTGACTATTTTTTTTAAAAAAGAAAAAGCTAAAAAAAATAAATTGAGAAGAAAGAGAAAATACTCGGATAGCAACTAATAATTTTATTTATAAAGTTTATTTGGAAAAAATGTCTTGTTTAATAAATCAGTTCCCTACTCGAAATTAGGATGATAATGTAAACACTGTCACGCGCCTGTTTAAATATGTTGATGTTGTCAATCAATTAATTCAAAGTATCAGAGCAATTGATTTTGTGTATGACAAGGTTGTTGCCTTCAATCAAATCGGATGGTTGGATGGAAAAAAAAGAACGTGATTGAGAATTAAAATTTAAAATGGATTTTATATGTGATTTTAAAATATTTTTGTAAATATTTACCTGATTTATGTTTAAAATAATATTTTTTTACATAAAATATAATATATTTTTATAGACAAAAACTTGTGTGAAACGGTCTCACGGATCGTATTTTGTGAAACAGATCTCTTATTTGAGACGTCCATGAAAAAAATGTTACGTTTCATGCGTATTACTTTATATTGTGAATATGGATAGAGTTGACCCGTCTCACAGATAAAGATTTGTTAGATCGTCTCACAAGAGAGACCTACTCATTTTTATAAATCTAGTCGAGTTGGATATTCATCTTATAAAATTGACTCGTGAAACTATTTCAAAAGATTTTTTATATATATATTTTAACATGTTTTGAAATAAAAAAAGTAATGCATTATGTTTTCAAAAGCTCTTTCAGCTTTTATCCCTTTGTGACTTATTATTTAAAAACAAAAATTTGTGTGAGACGGTCTCACGGATCGTATATTGTGAGAGGAATCTTTTATTTTGGTCATTCATGAAAAAATATTACTTTTTATGTAAAAGTATTACTTTTTATTGTGAATATCGGTAAGGTGACATGTCTCACAAATAAAGATTCGTGAGATCGTCTCACAATAGACCTACTCTTATTAAAATATGCCGCAAGATTATGTTTCTTCTCAAAATTACTTTATTATCTACAAAATAAAAGAAAATATTTTATTTTCACATTCATCTTCTTGTTAAAAACATGCCTTTACTCATTTTCGCAACATCCAACGCATTTTTAAATTTAATTCTAGTCTAGTTGTAATAAATATATAATATATCTCTTATTTCTCGATTGTATCCCGTTGGTGATTATTAATGCATGCTAAAAGTTGAGAAAATATGTCGATGAGGTGCAAAATTCAATTTTGTCTTTTCTTAAAAGAAAAATCAGGCTAGTTTTTTTTTTTTTTTAATATAATATAAAAAGGATAAAAATTTAATTACCCAAAAGGGGCAAAAAAATGAATAGAAGCCTAAAACTAGTTTACCCGAGGTTGGGAAAAGACTGATCTTCCTTTTTCTCACTATGGGACTGATGGAAGTGACAAAAGGAAAAGAGAGAGCTGAAGATTTTTGCTGAAAAGATGGGATGTTTGTCCCACGTGTGACTCCCACGCTTCGTCGGTTGAATGAAAGAATTGACTCTGATTGTCTCTATGTGTGTGCTTCACGCAACACTTGCACTTTTCAAAACTCAATTAGTTTTAGATTATAAAAGTTGCAATTTAATTACAAAATTCCTTTTTGTATTTTAAGAAATAATAGCATATGATATTCATATATCTCAATAAGTTCAAACCTTCATTCTGTTTGAAATACCCTAACTCTCACGTTAGTATGACACTAATTAAATAGAGTAGGTCTCTCGTGAATCTTTATTTGTGAGACGGATCATTCTTACCGATATTCACAATAAAAAATAATACTCTTAGTATAAAAAATAATTATTTTTCATGTGTGACCCAAAATAAGAGATCTGTCTCATAAAATACAATCAGTGAGACCATCTTGTACAAGTTTTTATCAATTAAATAAACCACTGATATATAAATATCTAATATATCCTCGTGGATTGTGGGTTAAAAGAACGTTATAATGAATAATACTGTATTTTGCGAAATGTGCCGCCATCTTTGGGCTTTAAGATTTTTTTTTTATATTTTACAAAAACAAAATTTAGATTGTTTCGAATAATTAATTTTATGAGATGAATTTTCGATTCGATTGATTAATAAAAAAAATATTATTTTTTATAATAAAAATATGGCTTTTTATTATATGTAAAAAGTGGATCGATACGTTTTCGTGAGACCTATTACATGTGACTTACTTTTTATATTTACTAACGGACGATGCACACGTGCATGAGATGTCTATGTAAAATAATGATTGATGCGTGTATAAATCATGATCATTAATAGATCGAGTTGATTCATAAAATTTTGTTACATTTTTTAATTATTATTTTGATAAGTATAATATAATTTGTATGAAATATTTGATTTGTAAAGATGATATGTGAATTTTAAAATTTTTAAATAGATTATTTATTAAAGTTATGAATAAAATATATTTATTATTTATCTAAATGAACCAGATATTTTCATAAATAGTATGTCTTTTGTGAGATGGTCTCACAAATTTTTCTTCGTGAGACGAGTCAATCATACCAATATTTACAATAAAAATATTATTTTTTTGTCATAAAAAATAATATGTTTTTACAAATGATTCAAATAAAATACTTTTCAAACAAAAATGATTCGTAAAATAGTCTACAAAATTTTTTGTGTTTCATAAATACTTATTGAGATCATAGAATCAAACCACTGAAGACGTCAACAATTACAGATAGTATATAGATAAAATATAATAAATGGGTAAACAATAAAGTATAATTTCTAAATAATAAATTATGAAGAGTGTACATCATATTTTATTATAAAATGAATTTTGGCTTGGATTTGAACTATTTACGCAGCTCGCCTGCTAAACCTCTCAAGTCCGTCTCTGTCAATTGACCCACCGCCAAATCAAGCGACCTCCATTATTTTATATATTCGCAAAAGTTATCAACTTCCCCGTCCTAAAACTTAAATATATTCAAATGAGAGATGCATATATACATGAAACCCTCTCTTTTGTACTATGTGAAATGTGTTTTAGCACCCCATAAAGTAATTTGAGACAAACAAATCATATGTTCTCACAACCCAAAAGACAAATGAACATTTGTGGCGGCGGCGGCGGTGATCAAAGCACTGGAGGTGGTGCCGGCGGTGGGCCTTGCGGTGCTTGCAAGTTTCTGAGGAGGAAATGCTTGAAGGGTTGCATTTTTGCACCGTATTTTGACTCAGACCAAGGCACCGCCCACTTTGCGGCGGTTCACAGGGTGTTTGGTGCTAGCAACGCCTCGAAATTGCTGCTCAGAGTCCCGCCACACCGTCGGTTTGATGCGGTGATCACGCTTTGTTATGAGGCGCTGGCTAGGGTTAGGGACCCTGTTTATGGCTGTGTTGGCCATATCTTCTCACTTCAACAGCAGGTACATTCTACTTGGTCTATATAGACAAAGTTTCAGAAATTTTTGAAAGCTAGATAATGATAAGTTGTCAATAATTATTTTGTATATATAATGCAGGTGGTAAATTTACAGGCAGAGTTGGCATACATCCAAGCTCGTATATCAACCCTACAACGTTCGTCATTGCTGGTTCCTCTTCCACTTCCTAGTCTTTCGCCATCCAACATTCAATCTTCGTCGGAACTTGTTCAAACATCACGGTTCAATATGTCTCAGCACGAAGAAATGTCGATGGAAATAGTTAGTTTCCACGATCAACACGACTTCATCGACGAGGGTGACGATCTACATTCGCTTGCTCGGGAATATGTTGCGAGACACTTTCCAGGAGTTAGATTTAGGCCTCCATGTTCGAAATGAATTTATAACTTAATTTAAATTGCAGTAGAAAAGAATGCATTCCGCAGCTCTTTCCAGATGTTGTCAAGCTACGTTTTGTGTGCATCTTGTACTCCTCTATATATATAATCTAAACCAAAAAAATTATTTTGGTTGCGATCGAGTTGCCCTAAGATTTAATTATAATCATAGCTGCACCCTGGCTGTTGTCTAAAATTTTGACAAGAATTTAATATTATGAATTAAATTTTAGATAAAGAAGAGTCGTCTAGTTGAGTGTGAATAATCATAAAAGTTGATATCCGTAAAACCAAAAACTACATATTTGAAAAATCTAAAATAACGGACATAATTAAATTCTAAAAACTATTATCGAAAAAGGGAACTAGTGTAAGGTGCAATAAAATTGATATAAGTGTGTATATATAAAATATCTTAATATGTTATTCATTAATTGTGTCCATTTCTTTCATTTTTTTGTCAATCTAATATATATATATATATATATATATATATATATAAAGTGGGCAAGTGTATAAACATTACATATATAATGTAATGATTATAATTAAAAAAACAAGGAGGTAGACATTTAATTTTGTATTTATTATGTTTCTATTAACTGATTCATTGTAATATTGCACATGTTTATTTAGCATTCGATTTGAGTGGTAAAAATTTGAGCTCAGAACCGAGCTTAGTGGTTTTTAATTTTCTTTTAATTTTCAATTGAAGTTTATAATTCGAGCTTTGATTGAATAGCTGATTTTTTGGAGTGATGACCATCACGCGAGGACATATGGCGAAATATTTGTTATGGAAGACAAAGAAGATAGCTCCGGGAGAACTCACGGCCGGAGGTTGCTTCTTGGGGATCATCATGCAGGACTATATATAATGAAAAGGATTTGATATGTGAGATCGTAAAAACGAGAGGTGTTTGAGGAAATGATTGACAAAATTTATAAGCTCTCACAAACAATATAAATTGTTTTAGCTAAATTTAGTCAAACACACTTTAAATCATACAATTTATAAGCTTGCAGTACAACTTATAAAATATATCAGTTTATAAATTGTTTTAAATAAATGTATTTAAATACTCTATAAATCATGTCTTATTTGGTTCGGTTTTTACGATATATTAGATATGTATAAATTTCTGGCAATTATTTTTCAATGTCATGTTAGCATTTTCACCAGCACTCCGATGAATTATGATTGAAAGCCAAAAAAAATCAAAGTTAGTGCACCAAATCTCAATTTGAAAACTTAATAAAGCAAAACCCATAACATGCAACACTGAGTTTAAAGTGTACTCATTTTGATATATACGCGTGTAACAAAAATGGAAAATCATAATCTTATGTATTTCTGGTTTTGTGATTTTGGTCATCTATATTATTAAATTTTAGCAGTTTTAGTTCGTTCTTTTTTTTTTAATTTTAGATTTTTTCTCAATATGACAACGATATAGTAACAACACGATGCTGATGTATGTAGTATCATTTACACATCAGTATTCTTAATTTTTTTTAAAAAAATGAAAATATATTAGGAGCCTAATTTCTCAAAAAAATAAGTATTTACCATAACAAAAAACTCTAATTTCACATATAAAAATTAACTGAATGACCTATCTAACTTATATCGATCGATTGGTTTGATACCATCTTAACTTTTCCACACGTATATTCATGCTCAGACACATATTAGTAGTATCTAATTCAAGTGATTTTTATTTAAAACAAGATAATAAATAAACAAGGAAGACCGAATAGGGAAGAAAAATCTTTTTTTGAATTTCAAAAAAATGAACCCCGAGAGAATAATTTCTTAATCAATGCCCAGCCGGTATAATCAAATTATGCGTTACGCCAACTTTTCCTTTTGATGGTTCTTGAACCGTTTCGATCTTTCTACAAAAGTTCCACACTCGAAAAACCGCATCATTTTATGATTTTATCCTCCAGCGACAGTGATCAAATTAAACTTCTTGAATTTGAGGTTCGGTTTATAAAATAATCTCGGCTGAAGAAAAGGATGATCATGAAATGGCATTGTGTTTTTCTTTCTTTTTTTGGTTTGCCCTTTAACTGAGTAAGTATAAAAAGTTCCCGGTTCGTCGAGTCTTTGCGTTGTTTACGCGTTTCATTATTGCTTTTCTGAAACAAGGGGTGAGTATTACCTTGGTGCTATGCTTGAACTTGAAGGCGATTGATACGAGTATGTCTGTGAACACGAGTAAATATTGCATGCTGTTCAAAAATTCTTAAATGAATAAGAAATAATTTTTTCGCGCCGATTACTTGATTCTTTGAGATTGCCAGAAATCGCCTATCTTGTTTAATGTTAATGTGCGTATGAATTGGATCGCACTGCAACTGCTCTCCAACGTATTTTATTGATCTCAAAAGAAATGTGTTTGTGTACAGAGTGTATCAAGCCTTTTATACCATTGCTAACTAATGCTGTTGACTAAGTATTGAAAACTAAGTTGCTCTATTGACTAAGTATTCAAAACACGTTTTTTGGTTGGCGTAGTTGGTACTGTGTGACATCCCCCCTCAAGCTCGGAGTAAGTTCAGCATGCCGAGCTTGGAGACTAAGACATGATGCTGATCAGAACCCAAAGCCTTAGTGAAGATATCGGCATGTTGAACGTGAGTTGAAATATGTGATGTGGCAATGGTGTGATCCTGAATCTTCTCACGGATGAAATGACAATCAATATCAATATGTTTAGTGCGTTCATGATATAAAGGATTGGCAGCGATGTGAATGGCGGCTTGATTGTCACAGTGAAGTAAAGTGGGAGAATCAAATTGAAGTCCCATGTCACTGAGGAGGCCGCGTAACCACACAATTTCACATGTTGTGGAAGCCATGGACCTATATTCAGCCTCTGCCGAAGATCGAGAGATAGTGTTCTGTTTCTTTGACTTCCAGGAAATTGGTGAGCCACCAAGTGTAACAATATAACCAGAAACAGATTTGCGGCTCATGGGGCAGGAAGCCCAATCTGAATCACAGTAGGCGTAGAGACGAAAATCACAAGAAGAGGAGAAGAAAATACCCATGCCCGGTGATCCTTTAATGTAGCCAACGATCCTTTCAGCAGCACGCAAGTGGGAAGTCTTGGGGGCTTGCATGAATTGACTAAGGTAGTGCACAGCAAAACAAATGTCTGGACGAGTGATTGTGAGATAAATGAGGCGTCCAATAAGTCGCTGATACACAGTAGGATCAGCTATAGCCGAGTCAGGAATTGGAGAAGTGCATGTAGAAGCAAAGCTTTGGTCAAATGCAGGTGTGGTTAACTTGAGATGTTGTTCCATAGGAGTAGAATAAGGCTTACAACTAGCCATGCCAACATCAGAAATTAACTCAAGGGCATATTTGCGCTGGTTGAGACATATCCCATGTTTTGATTTAGCCACTTCAAGTCCTAAGAAATATTTGAGAGTTCCCAAATCTTTAATCGCAAATTGGGAGTGAAGATAAGTCTTCAATGCTTCAATAGAAGTGGAATCATTCCCTGATATAACGATGTCATCGACATAAACTAATAGAATGGTAATAAGGGCAGCTTGGCGCTTAATGAAAAGTGAATGATCATGTACAGACTGAATAAAACCATGTTGGAGCATCACAGAACAGAATTTTGAGTTCCATTGTCGCGAGGCTTGCTTCAAACCGTACAAGGATTTCAGTAGTTTGCAAGCATGGTTTCTTTTGTTGGAATGTTCAAAACCTGGAGGAATGGACACGTAGATGTCCTCTGTAAGGTCTCCTTGTAGAAAGGCGTTGGTCACATCCATTTGTAATAAAGGCCAATTATTGGCAGCAGCAAGAGACAAAAGACAGCGGACATATGCGATTTTTGCAACTGGAGAAAATGTGTCATGATAATCAATGCCATATTGTTGAGTATAGCCTTTGGCAATAAGCCGAGCTTTGAATTTGTTGATAGTCCCATCGGCATTGTACTTAATCTTATAAATCCAACGACAACCGATAGGCTTCTTGCCCGTAGGAAGAGGTACAATTGCCCATGTTTTGTTAGCCTCAAGGGCTTAAATTTCAACTTCCTTAGCCTTTGTCCAACGTGGATCAGTGGAGGCTTCTTTATAAGAAGTTGGTTCGGAGAGTTGGGAAATTGAGGCAAGAAATGATTGGCGAGAAGGAGAAACATGATTATAACCAAGGTATTGGGATAAGTGATATTGTGGGTTTGGTGAAGAAGTATTTACAGTAGAACAGATAAAATCCTTTGTCCATATTGGTGGTCTTGACTGTCGGGAAGGTCGTTTGTGATGAATTGGAGGGGAATTCTGAGATGGAGGGGTGGGAGAAGGAACAAGCAAAGGTGTAATTAAGGCATCATCATCATGATCAGCAGAATGCAGTGAGGGCCAAGGAGAAAAAACATTCGAAGATTGGGTTATGGTAGCAAACGGAAATATGTCCTCATGAAAAATGACATCCCGGGACACTGTGAAGCGGTTGCTAGAAGGATCAAGGAGTTTAAATCCCTTTTGATGAGGTGGAAAACCAAGAAAGATGTAAGAATGAGCTCGAACATCAAATTTATGTGTGGGACGAAGGTTGGTGGCATAACAGAGGCAACCAAACACTTTAATATGGTCAATGTTGGGGCTTTCTTGAAAAGAACTTTATATGGTGTTTTGTTTTCAAGTAGAGGAGTAGGGGTACGATTTATCAAATAAGCAGCGTGTAAAATACACTCACCCCAATGGATGTCAGGAATTGAAGCTTGAAATTTAATGGCTCTAGCAACATTGAGTATATGTCGGTGCTTGCGTTCAACAAGTCCGTTTTGTTGGGGTGTATACGGACATGAACTCTGATGGAGGATGCCAAGAGAATTGAACAGATCATGACACTCAGAATTGAAAAATTCAGAACCATTGTCTGTCCTAACATTCTTAACTGGAGTTTGAAATTGAGTGGAAACAAAAGCAAAGAATTGTTTTAGGATTCGGGGAGTGTCAGATTTGAAATGCATCAAGAATACCCATGTACACCTCGAAAAATCATCTACGAGGGTTAAAAAATATTTGGCACCTTCATGAGTGGGTACACGATAGGGACCCCATATGTCCATGTGCACAAGGTGAAAACAGTGAGGCGATGAATGTCTCGTAACCACAGGAAACGAACTTCGAGTCTGTTTGGCAAGGGGACATATATTGCAGTGGTGTGTAAGTTTGTGTTGGGATATGAATGGCAAATATTGTAAACGAGTAACAGACATATGGCCAAATCTTTTGTGCCAAAGATCAATGTTATTATTCAAATGAGATGAGATATGACAAGCAGCTATATGTTTCGAAGGGATGGTAATGGGAGTACATGATGGATTATCAGCAGATAGGGTGGGACTTGCAAGGTAATATAAGCCATCTCTGAGTCTACCAATCCCCATTATCTTCCCAGTCAAGATTTCCTGAAATAAACAAAAGGATGGATATAACACAACACAGCATTGATTATCTTTGGTGAATTGGGAAATGGATAGAAGATTAAATTTGAATGTGGGGACATGGAGCACTTTTGATAATGTGTGAGATGAGGATAGCTGAATAGAACCAGTAGAAGTAATGGGAATAGAATTACCATTTGGTAGATTAACTGATCCAGCGGAAGAAAGGCATGGTTGAGGATTTTGAAGTCCAGCAGAGGTACCTGAAATATGAGCATTTGCACCACTGTCCAATATCCATTCGTTAGTGGCCGAGAAAGACATTAAGCTGGTAGCCATACCTGCTAAGTTTGCTGATGGTGGAGAGTTGATAGTTGAATTCTCAATGAGGCTCAGAAGTTTTGCATATTGAGTTGGGGTAAAATGTGCGGAAGATGGTGGAGTAGACTGTGAACTAACAGGAGGTGTTGGCGCATCACTGATAGAGGTGTGAGCAACTAGTCGTGCATTCTTTGAAGGAGGCTTAAAACTCTTGTTTTGAGGAAAGTTTCTGTGTAGCTTATGCCCCGGAGGATAACCAATCAAGCGAAAACAATTGCTTTTTGTATGTCCTAGTACAGAGCAGTGATCACACTTGATAGTCTCTGAATACTTGGAGGATGAAGAATAGAATGCTGTTGTGGGGGCATCTGCAATGGGTTGGAAGACCAGTACATTTCGATGTGCTTCTTCTCGACAGACAAGTGAATATGCATGGCTAACCGATGGGAGTGGTTGCATCAAGAGGATTTGACTTCTAACTGAACTATAACTATCATTCAGCCCCATGAGAAATTGAATTAAGCGCTGTTGTTGCTCATGTTCAACATATGCTCTGGAATTGGGACAATCACAAGATGGAGAAGCAATTAACGAAGCTAGCTCATCCCACAGCTGCTTGAGCTTCGAGAAATAAATGGAAACAGTGACTGATCCCTGGGATAACCGAACAATGTCCCGATGAATTGTATAGATTCGAGAACCACAAATTTTATCGAATCGTTCCTTAAGATCTGCCCAAACACTTGATGCGTCACTTGCGTAAACAAGTCCACAGAAAATTTCTTTAGAAACCGAAGAAAATATCCAAGGCAACACCACTGCATTACATCGTTCCCACTGATATAACGTAGGAGAATTCGGAGCTGGTTTGCTACAAGTGCCATTAATGAATCCAAGCTTATTTTTCGCATGAAGTGCAATTTTCATTGCTCTGCTCCAAACACTGTAATTTTCAGCTCCAATCAATGGATCAGCAACTAGAGACGTACCAGGAGCATCAGATGGATGCAAATATAACGGATCGTTGAAGCTGAAGGTGGAGATTGGATTCGCCATGATCTTCGAGCAAAAAAAAATTCAATGTATGCGAGATTCTTCAAATTTATGCAAGTTCAGATTTGAATCACTCAATAGCAGATCAATAGCAGAGCTCCCAACCTGCATACGCATCAAAATTGAAAAAATTGCTCTGATACCATGTTAATGTGCGTATGAATTGAATCGCACTGCAACTGCTCTCCAACGTATTTTATTGATCTCAAAAGAAAAGTGTTTGTGTACAGAGTGTATCAAGCCTTTTATGCCATTGCTAACTAATGCTGTTGACTAAGTATTGAAAACTAAGTTGCTCTATTGACTAAGTATTCAAAACACGTTTTTTGGTTGGCGTAGTTGGGACTGTGTGATTTAAAAGTTGAAGGTTGGTCTCTGGTGCTACTCTGTTTCTTTTATCTCGTATGATTGGCCGATTTCATAAGGGCTGTTTTTCTTTTTTCCTTTTGATTTTCTGTACATCAGTTGAGTTTCATATGTCTTGAAGTGTATTTCTACAGCTGAGCATTCTCTGTTGGGTGTGGTTGAGGATTTTGGTTATTTCCTACTCTATTATTAAGAACGTGGCTATTATAGTACCTATATTTGGTAGGTTGATATGTTAAAAAAACAAATCTTATTTTTAATTAATTTATAATTTATTTTATGTATATCTTAACCCACATAAAACTTAAAAGATTGATCAAACAGTTGCCCAATCTTTAATTGGTTGACAAAATATTTTGACTAATTAATAAACTAATGCGCATGCCAGCACTACTAGTAGTTCTGAATGAGATTGGTGAATTTGTTTGGTATAATAGAATGGATATTCTGTTATTTATTTCTCACCTTCATGTCACAAAGTATAAATCGAAGTAACAGGAGAAAATTTACCACTACTGTGTTTGCCTTTTAAATGTGAACAGGTTGGATTGGTTCTTGAATTTATATATTTCTAAGTTGACGGTGTTATTTGATTGATCTTTATGTGATTCAAACTTATTCATTTCAACTATAGAAGTTAGATGATCTACTGCTTAGTAGTAATATTTGGCCATCTTTCTAGTACTTTAGTGTTTTTGGTGTTCTTGGTTCAAAACTTCATGCACCCCCAATATACTCATGGTGCTTTTCTTCTGTGTACTACTTCTGGTGCAGTTGTCTTTGCAATAATAACCACCTCATGGATCAGCCTTCACAAATGGAAACAATTTGTGGTTCTCTTTTATCTGAGCTGCAGGTGATCTCACACTATCTCAGTGTTATTTATTTATTTATTTCTCTTCGGTGAATTCAAAAAAGTTGGCTTATTACGCGAACATAAAGTCTTCATACACAAAAGAATTGTTTTGTGGAATCAGAAAATGTGGGATGGAATTGGAGAGCCTGATAACGAAAGGGACCAAATACTTTTTGAACTTGAACAAGTGTTTGGAGTGTATCGGAGAAAAGTGGATCAAGCAAGCCATTGTCGAGCTCAGATGAGACAATCACTTGCCGACTCAGAGGCACAAGTTGTAGACATTTCTGCTACATTGGGAGAGCAACCAGTTCATATATCGAAGGTAAGGAAAAGAGTTCTAGGAGTTCTGGGAATCGCACAGTATGTGATAACTTTGTGTGAATCATAAAATGCTACCATCTTTGACTGGGTGAAGATATTTGAATTATAAATGATACCAAGTTTTCTGTTTTAACCAGAGTTTTTGGAGTTTGAAAAAAAGGCTTCCGGACATAATGCGTCAACTTGAAGATATTAAAAAGAAAACGAGAGGAAGGGTCAATTTGCAGAGGTTTTGAAACGAATAAATATCATCTGTAAGGAGCTTTCTGGATCCATGGAGAGTAAAGTGATCATTGATGAGGGTGATTTATCACTGAAAAGCTTAGATGATTTACAAAATCAGTTGTGTTTGTTGTAGAAAGAGAAGGTTCGTTTCTTGCATTTGTTCACTTCTGTTAATTTTGTTTATATTGACATTAATTTTGCAAAAAAAAAAAAAGTAAAAATGGTAGTACTATGGATATGCCAGAACTATGCTATTTCCAAAATTATACGAAAGATTTGGGTTTTAATTTGAAAAACAAAGATTTTCTTTTCGGTTAATCAAGCAGCGTAAACAAAAATTGAAGGCTTGGTATGTGTGTGTTAATAAATACAAGTTTCATCTTGTTTGATAGTTCTTTAGTTACTACCATATTTGGGCATGATTTTTTCTATACGCAGAGTGAACGCCTAAAACATGTGCTCGGCCAATTGAATGTTCTCAACTCTCTTTGCTTGGTGCTTGGGATGGACTACAAATTAAAAATTCGAGATAGTCATCCAACTTTGGAGGATTCATGTGACATGAAAAGCATAAATGTTAATACGGTCGAGAGATTGTCTGCTACAATTCACAGGCTCAAGGATGCCAAGTTGCAGCGCATGCAAAAGGTATACCATTTTCTAGTGAACTTTCTTATCTACTTTTTCTTATTTTAACTCTTTTTCAGTTTCAAACTCTTGCGATGACCATGGTAGAGCTGTGGAATCTTATGGATACACCACACGAGGAGCAACAAAGATTCCAAAATGTGACGATTACTGTTGCTGCCTCAGAAGATGAAATAACAGAACACTCTATCTTTGGAGTTCATCAACATTGTATTTTGCCACTTTTTCTGCTTAAATAAGTGCTCAATCAATGGCATATGGCAATTATATAGTACATATGCAATAATTCTTGTGTTCAGAGAAGTAACAAGATTGGAAGAAATGAAATTAAGTAAAATGAAAGAGGTCCTTTCCGAAAAGAGGGAGGTTTTAGAGTAAATATGTAGAGAGGAACACACATGGCTGTTGAAGCACAATACACAACAGATCTTTAAGTGGAAGCGATAGAGTCGGGCGCTGCTTCTGCTCTTCTTTTACATAGGAAATGGAGGCGTGTTTTTGTCTGGAAAGGAAGGTGTCAAGCCTCTAACATAGGGACTTGTTCTGGACAATGGTGGAGCAGTCTTCCCTCTCCCCATGGTCCATCCCAACTGATAAAAATTAAATTGTGTCGTTTTTCAAATTGTGAGCTCCCGCTCCCATTTCTGCCTCATCTCGCTTCGAGATTCCTAGGTCTGGCCATGTTTACAGTTGTGGGGTCCTTAGCTCCTAATCGTTATTACAATGCAATCTGATTAGGGTTAATTAATTACAGCGGAAAACGAGTTTAAATTTTCTTTACAATGAGCCCAAATCATTTTATTTGAATACTAAAAATAGTATTTAATCTCACGTCATAAACATGCCCACACGAAATCAAAATCTATCATATACAAACAACTCACATTCTCGGGACATGCCCCGGTATATAGATACATATACATATATACTGGGAACAAGACAAAACATAAAACCTCAGCCCAAGCTGTGGCTCCCTCCAGAAGTACTCTCTCCGGTCTCCTGATATCCTGGAGTACCTGCCATTGTCCACACACAAAGACAACAACAGCCCCCCTTGGGGGTGAGCAAAGCTCCGTATGGAACAACCAATCATATATACCACAGATATCTAAGCAATGATATATGGTATGCAATGCATGTATGTCGTGGAGGTATCGGGTCAAATGTCCATCCACTGAGCACATGTCAGAATCAATCGAATCGCTATCAAATCAATGCTCGAGCTGGCACACCGGCCAATATGGGATACTCGTATGATAGCGTCGGCAAAGCGCCATCAAGTCCCAAATCTCATATCCAATCATATGGGGCCACAATTGTCTATGCTTTACGGGTCATATAATACCGGCATAGCGATTGTGTTCACAAACCCCGGAAGCCAATCAAATCATATCAGGGTATCCAAGGATCATAGCTCAACGTGCAGGTCATGTATCGATGTATGCATAAAATGATGTGTGTTAACAAAACATTTATTTTATACATCGATATCTCAATCTCAATGTCATGTATGCCACATAAATCAACAAATAAGGCATATAGACACATAATCTCATTCCAATCAATCAAATCAATCCGACATATATCATATAATACAGATACATGTCGTATGTTACCCGGTCGCAACATACCTCAATTCTTCGTTTCCAGTTGATGTAGCCTGAAGATATTGATATTACACTTTATCTACATCAATAACATACTCATTCCAATCAATAACATACTCCAAAATCATTAATATGAGTTTCAAATATCATTTGAAACTTCAAAAATTCATATCAAATCAAATTCATATCATAATTCAATTCCGACTTTGAATACAAGTTTCTTGTCGGTTATTCTACTACATATCAGAAATTCAACTTCAAATACATGCTATTCCAGCACTTTGATATTTCGAGCTGCTGGAACTGGAAGAAAATTACCTCAGTCAGAAGCTCTCGCACGACGATCACAAATATATAATTTGTTTCGCGTTTAGACAGCGTTTTGAAGTCGATTTGGACGAAAGAAATTTAAATTCCCTCGTATTCTCTCGAAGTCTCTGAAATGAAATGAAGAAAATGAATGAAAGAATTGTTCTTATCAACTCACCGCTTCGGCGCTCGGGCGGTAGAATTCTCGCGCCCGAGCGCGAGAGGTTCTGCCCCCGAGTTTCACATGCACCGCGCTCGGGCGGTCAAAAATTACCGCTCGGGCGCGGCATGTTCTGTCCAAATGCCACTTGCTCCGCGCTCGGGCGGTCACAAACTACCGCTCGGGCGCGAAGTGTTCTGTCCGAACACTCAAAATTTCTACCTTGGCGCTCGGGCGGTCATTTTCTACCGCCCGGGCGCCACTCGTTCTGTGCAATTATTTATGTTTGTACTAAATTGGCGTCCGGCCTCTCCAATCGAGCTCTTACAATGTCAATTCATATTCAATATTCATTTTCTCAATTTCCTTGTCATAATATACATCAAATACATAATCACATATCAATTTCATGAATTATCGATAATCACACAGGATTTACGATAACACGATACACGGTCCTTACATTTCTCCCCCTCTTAAAAGATTTCGTCCTCGAAATCTCAAACATCTCTATATACATAAAATTGGCAAACATACATATGTCACCAGTTATAGTACATATCAAAGCTAAAATCAGTAAAAGGATCAGAATAAATCGAATACAATGGAACAGATGGATTAGCATCAAATAAATGCGGATATGAATCTCGCATTTTGCTCTCCAATTCCCACGTCGACTCTTCAACACCATGTCGTGTCCATTGCACTCGTACTAGGGGAATCGATTTATTTCTCAATATCTTTTCCTTTCGATCCATAATACGAACAGGTTGTTCGACATAGGAAAGAGAAGGATACAGTTCAACCTCGTCAGGTGCAAGTACATGTGATGGATCGGGTTCATATTTCCTCAGCATAGAAACATGAAACACATCATGAATAGTAGATAGAGCTGGTGGCAATGCCAATCGATACGCAAGATCACCAACTCGATCCAGAATCTCGTATGGACCAACATAACGAGGAGATAATTTCCCTCGCATGCCAAATCGAACAGTGCCTCTAAAGGGAGATATTTTCAAAAATACTCTTTCACCTTTATGGAATTCCAAGGGTCGTCTTCGTTTATTCGCATAACTCGTTTGACGATCCTGAGCAGCTTTCATCCGCTGCCGAATCAACTGAACCTTATCGTTCATTTCCTGTATCATTTCAGGTCCAGTCAATTGTCTCTCACCAATCTCATCCCAGAATAATGGTGATCTACATCGTCTCCCATATAGAGCTTCAAACGGTGCCATACCGATACTTGTCTGAAAGCTATTATTATAAGAAAATTCGACCAATGGTAAGGCATCTTGCCATCCCATTCTGAAGTCCATCACAATCGCACGCAACATATCCTCTAGAGTCTGAATCGTACGCTCGGTCTGGCCATCAGTTTGAGGATGATAAGCAGTACTCATAGCCAAACGCGTACCCATCGCTTCCTGAAAACTACCCCAGAATTTAGAAGCAAATCTGGGATCACGATCAGATACAATCGAGACTGGCACACCGTGCAGTCTCACAACATTCTCAATGTATAAACGGGCCATTCTCTTATAAGGATAAGTCCGTTCATACGGAATAAAATGCGCAGATTTCGAAAGCCGATCAATAATCACCCAAATAGCATCACAGCCCTTGGGCGAACGAGGTAAATAAGTCACAAAATCCATAGCGATATGTTCCCAATTCCATTTCGGGATTTCAAGACTATGGAGCAATCCTCCCTGTTTCATTCTCTCGGCTTTTACTTGCTGGCAGACAAGACATTTCGAAATAAACTCAGCAATGTCCTTCTTCATACGTTTCCACCAGAATTGAGGTCTCAATGTCAAATACATCTTCCAACCTCCAGGGTGAATACTGTATTTGCTACAATGTGCTTCACGAAGAAGAGCAGATTTCAAATCAGAATCATTAGGGACTACCAGCCGACCATTAAGTCGTAAAGAACCATCAGAAGAAATCTGGAATCCAGATTGATGTCCTGCCGATACCAGTTCTTTCGACTTTTGGATCTGAGCATCGCTTCGTTGGGCCTTTCGTATCTTCGATATCAAATTCGGCTCAATTTGCAATGCTGAGACAGTAACAGAATTCCAATTCGAGTGAAAAGTCCAGCCAGAAGTACAAATATCCTCATGTACCTTGGCGACACAAACAGAAGTTAAAACAGAATCATAAACTTTCCGACTAAGGGCATCCGCAGTAACATTCACCGATCCAGGGTGATATTGAATCTCACAATCAAAGTCCTTCAAGAGATCCATCCACCTGTGTTGCCTCATATTCAAATCAGATTGAGAAAACAGATATTTCAGACTCTTATGGTCCGAATATATAACAAACTTTTCTCCGTACAAATAATGGCGCCAAATTTTCAGAGCAAACACAATGGCGGCCAATTCGAGATCATGAACAGGATAACGTGTTTCATGAGATTTCAATTGACGAGATGCATAAGCAACCACTTTTCCATGTTGCATCAAAACATAGCCCAAACCTTTACCAGACGCATCTGTACATACCACAAATCCTCCGGTACCTGAGGGAATAGTAAGCACAGGTGTTGTGGTCAATCTCGTCTTCAATTCAAGAAAACTAGCTTCACATTCATCTGACCAAATGAATCGCTGATTCTTCTATGTCAGTTGAGTAATAGGTTTAGCTATTTTCGAAAATCCTTCAATAAAACGACGATAATATCCAGCCAAACCCATGAAGCTACGGATCTCAGGAACATTCGTAGGTCTCGGCCAATTCAATACAGCTTCGACCTTAGCAGGATCAACAGATATGCCATGTCTTGAAATGACGTGGCCCAAAAATACCACTATGTCCATCCAAAATTCACATTTGGACAATTTGGCATATAAAGGACTAGTACGAAGAGTTTGAAGTACCAGTCTCAAATGTTCAGCATGCTCCTTTTTCGATTTCGAATATACAAGAATATCATCGATAAATACAATAACGAATCGGTCCAGATAATCTCGGAAGACACGATTCATTAAGTCCATAAAAATAGCAGGAGCATTCGTAAGACCGAAAGGCATAACCAGAAATTCATAGTGGCCATACCTCGTACGAAAAGCAGTTTTGGGCACATCTTCGTCTCGAACTCGTACTTGATGATACCCAGAACGAAGATCAATCTTCGAGTATACAGAAGTACCTTGAAGCTGATCAAACAAATCATCAATACGAGGAAGTGGGTACTTGTTTTTCACAGTAGCCCGATTCAATTGCCTATAATCAATACACATTCGCATCGTACCATCTTTCTTTCGAACAAATAAAACTGGAGCTCCCCAAGGTGATACACTCGGTCGAATATATCCCTTATCGAGAAGATCCTGTAATTGTTCTTTCAATTCTTTCAATTCCAATGGTGCCATGCGATAAGGAGCTTTCGAAATAGGCGCAATCCCCGGCACAAGATCAATACTAAACTCAACTTCTCGATGAGGAGGAAAATCAGGAATCTCATCGGGAAATACATATGGGAATTCTTTCGCAACAGGAATCTCAGATAAAGAAGACTTCTTCTTCGAAATATCAATAGCGTAGATAAGATAATCTTCATCTCCGCTAGTCAACAATCGGGACATTTCCAAGGAAGATACCAATGAAATTTTGGCTTGGGAACCCTTGCCATAAAAATTCCACTTGGGTCCATCAATCGGTCGAAATCGAACCACTCCATGACAACAATCAACAGTAGCTCGATTCGTCATCAAGATATCCATGCCAACAATACAATCAAAGTCGTGCATTGGGAGGACAATCAAATTCAAGAACATCACATTATCCTCATATATTAATACACAATTATGCACAACTTTTTCAGACAAAATAATCTTCCCTGCTGGCGTGGCTATCGACAAAGTGTCATACAACGGGATACACTCAATATCGTGAGATGCAACAAATGCATGAGATATGAATGAATGAGATGCTCATGTATCAAATAAAACACGTGCAGGATAATCGCAAAGCGTGCAAATACCTGCAATCACGCCTCCAGGAGCTTCTCTCGCCTGATCCTCAGTCATGGCATACACTCTCACTTGAGGAGGAACTTGGGTACTCTGACCACCCGGTCCTCGATATCGTGGGATACTCGACTGCTGAAATGATGGAACAGGAACAGTAGGTCTCGTCATACCAGGGCCACCTCTAAATCCTGGCTGGGGTTGAGCAGAAGTCGTACCCCTGTTCGGACATACTCGAGAGAAATGGCCTTCCTGCCCACATTGATAACAAGTACCAAACATACCTCGACACTGCTCGATAGTATGTTTACCCCCACAATGGCTACAATAGGGTGCAATCACAGGACTCCCTCGCTGTGATCCACTAGAGCTCGAAGAAGATGAAGAAACAGAACCGGTCTTCTTAAACTTCTTACCTCTCGGCCTCAAAGTAGGCTGCTGAGCTGACACCGGAGGTGGAGGAGTATATTGTGGACCTCCTCTCCTAAGTCCAGCCTCGGCTGCCTTGGCTCGTTCAACTGCCTCTGCGTAGCTGGTAGGCAATCCAGAAACAACATAAGTATATAAAGCAGGATGTAATCCATTTACAAACCTGTTATATTTTGCCCTCGCATTCCCAGCTACGTGAGGTGCATACTTCAGTAAAGTAGAAAACTTCGAAGCATACTCTGCAACAGACATCGTTCCCTGCTGCAGATTATTAAATTCATTCTCCTGTGCAGTATAATAAGATGGAGGAGAATACTGCTCCAAAAACTGGGCCTTGAAGACATCCCATGTGACTTCAATCCCGGCTTCCTTCAGTCCAATCTCAGCGGCTTCCCACCAAGATTTAGCTCGGTCTTTCAGCTGATACAAAGCAAGTTTCAGTCTCCGAGCCTTAGAATACTCAACAATATTAAACAGGTGCTCGATATCCATTAGCCAGGCCTCAGCTCTTTCAGCACTCTCAGTGCCAAAGAACCTCGGTGGTTTCAGATTCTGGAATCGAGCCATCACTACATCCATGGACAATCCTTCAAATTGCCCAACAATCCTCTTAGTACTGCTACTCGCAGTTTCATTTGTGGGATCCATCTACAAATCAAAAGATGAATATCACAATTTCATAATCTCATCATCTCATATCATCAATCTCATCAGATACTTACTCGAATCAAATCAAGTAGGAGCAAGTAATACAAATAATTCAAACACAAGCGCACAATTCATTTGTGCCTATTCAAGTGTACACAAAACTCAATCGAGCATTCCCAGCTATGCTCTGATACCACTCTGTGTGGGGCCCTTAGCTCCTAATCAGTTATTACAATGCAATCTGATTAGGGTTAATTAATTACAGCGGAAAACGAGTTTAAATTTTCTTTACAATGAGCCCAAATCATTTTATTTGAATACTAAAAATAGTATTTAATCTCACGTCATAAACATGCCCACACGAAATCAAAATCTATCATATACAAACAACTCACATTCTCGGGACATGCCCCGGTATATAGATACATATACATATATACTGGGAACAAGACAAAATATAAAACCTCAGCCCAAGCTGTGGCTCCCTCCAGAAGTACTCTCTCCGGTCTCCTGATATCCTGGAGTACCTGCCATTGTCCACACACAAAGACAACAACAGCCCCCCTTGGGGGTAAGCAAAGCTCCGTATGGAACAACCAATCATATATACCACAGATATCTAAGCAATGATATATGGTATACAATGCATGTATGTCGTGGAGGTATCGGGTCAAATGCCCATCCACTGAGCACATGTCAGAATCAATCGAACTGCTATCAAATCAATGCTCGAGCTGGCACACCGGCCAATATGGGATACTCGTATGATAGCGTCGGCAAAGCGCCATCAAGTCCCAAATCTCATATCCAATCATATGGGTCCACAATTGTCTATGCTTTATGGGTCATATAATACCGGCATAGCGATTGTGTTCACAAACCCCGGAAGCCAATCAAATCATATCAGGGTATCCAAGGATCATAGCTCAACGTGCAGGTCATGTATCGATGTATGCATAAAATGATGTGTGTTAACAAAACATTTATTTTATACATCGATATCTCAATCTCAATGTCATGTATGCCACATAAATCAACAAATAAGGCATATAGACACATAATCTCATTCCAATCAATCAAATCAATCCGACATATATCATATAATACAGATACCTGTCGTATGTTACCCGGTCGCAACATACCTCAATTCTTCGTTTCCAGTTGATGTAGCCTGAAGATATTGATATTACACTTTATCTACATCAATAACATACTCATTCCAATCAATAACATACTCCAAAATCATTAATATGAGTTTCAAATATCATTTGAAACTTCAAAAATTCATATCAAATCAAATTCATATCATAATTCAATTCCGACTTTGAATACAAGTTTCTTGTCGGTTATTTTACTACATATCAGAAATTCAACTTCAAATACATGCTATTCCAGCACTTTGATATTTCGAGCGGCTGGAACTAGAAGAAAATTACCTCAGTCAGAAGCTCTCGACGCGACGATCACAAATATATAATTTGTTTCGCGTTTAGACAGCGTTTTGAAGTCGATTTGGACGAAAGAAATTTAAATTCCCTCGTATTCTCTCGAAGTCTCTGAAATGAAATGAAGAAAATGAATGAAAGAATTGTTCTTATCAACTCACCGCTTCGGCGCTCGAGCGGTAGAATTCTCGCGCCCGAGCGCGAGAAGTTCTGCCCCCGAGTTTCACATGCACCGCGCTCGGGCGGTCAAAAATTACCGCTCGGGCGCGGCATGTTCTGTCCAAATGCCACTTGCTCCGCGCTCGGGCGGTCACAAACTACCGCTCGGGCGCGAAGTGTTCTGTCCGAACACTCAAAATTTCTACCTTGGCGCTCGGGCGGTCATTTTCTACCGCCCGGGCGCCACTCGTTCTGTGCAATTATTTATGTTTGTACTAAATTGGCGTCCGGCCTCTCCAATCGAGCTCTTACAACGTCAATTCATATTCAATATTCATTTTCTCAATTTCCTTGTCATAATATACATCAAATACATAATCACATATCAATTTCATGAATTATCGATAATCACACAGGATTTACGATAACACGATACACGGTCCTTACAACAGTGACCTGGTACCGTCGCAAAATATTACTAAGAAGTAAATGTCCGAATTATTACCATCTTGCAGAGGCAATCAATACATCATATCTTTCAGAACAGCTGGAGGTTCAGATTTCTTAGCCCGAAGAGGAAGCTTTCAGTAGGAAAGAGATCCTCGAAAAGGTTAAAAATTGGTTGGCTGCTTGTGATGAGGAATGCTGGCTGGAAGAATATAATAGGGTCGGTTATAACATAACTTTTTTGTCTGAGTGTTGGTTCATTACCTACATTATTTGTATTTTTTTTTTCATTTCAATTGTATTTCATACATAGGATGAAAATCGATATAACGCTGGGAGAGGTACACATCTCGTGCTAAAGCGTGCTGAAAAAGCTCGTACACTTGTCAATAAAATTTCAGGTACATGGTTTATTTTCAAGCTTAGCAATTAATGTAGGGAAAAATGTGTTTAATTGAAGGTTCTATGATAGAACAGGTACTGACAAATTATGTTCAATGCTGCTTATATGCCAGCATCAAGTTATAAATGATGTTTCGATGGTTCAAATATTGAAAAAATTTCGGCAGTTTCTTCGTATCTTTTTTAACTATGCTATCTTAAGGAATGATGGAGACGCTGAAATCAAATGCAAAAGCCTGGGAGATGGAAAGAGGAATTGAGTTCTTATATGATGTAGTAAGCACCAGTGTCTTATATGATGGAAAGAGGAACCGAGTTTTGGCATTGTATTGTGCTGTAGTCAATAGTTTATTGATATTTATTTTGTTTAGGTTGGCCTTGTATCCATGATTGAACAGTACTGTGACATAAAGCACTTGAAAGAACAAGAGCGTCAAAGGCAGAGGGTATATACTTAACATATGACATCAATGCCATGACTGTGTGCGCTTTTTACATGACATCAATGCCATGACTGTGCGCTTTTACAGAATGTATATGCTAAAATATGAAATTTCCTACTTATTTTTGTTACATTAGGATCAAAAGAAACTACAGGGACAATTGATAACAGATCAAGAAGCGATTTTTGGGTCAAGACAGTCCATCAAAAAGTGTGGACAAGAATTCTAGAACATCAACAGGAGGTGCGGCTGATGAGATATTTTCTTGGGAGGGTCAATGTTGCAAAATATGCTTGTGGAGAAAGTCGGTTCTCATTCTTTGTCAAAGAATAACAATGCGAAGCAGCAGGGTTCCCCAAGCCATCACCACAGTGGTCTTATGGTTCATTCTTCTGGTAAAAACATCATTAAACTTTTCTATTTGTAACGTTTTATATCTTATGCATTTATAGTTGGAAGGATAATGAGCAGCAATAGTTACCCGTCATTCTATATGGCTGCTTATGTAGTAGTATATCGACAGAAATATGGCTTGGATTGCTGTACAATTCAAACTATTTGAGCTGCATCTTAAAACCATTTGCTCATTATTATGCTCTCACAGCACAGCTCACTTGCATCTAATTTAAGTTTGAAACTGTTTATAAATCATCTGCCATGAATTATTGTCACAGGCAAGAAAAACATGTCCAGCGGCCCTGTAAAACAGCAATCCAGCATTGCAACCAACACGCAACACATACAAACGTCGCCTCTGAGGAAGCCCCTCTCTCCCCTTTCATCATTTTCAACGAACATTGCTTCTTTCAATTTTCAGGATCAAAATTTGAAAAGTATGGAGTTCCAAGACACATAATGTTTGCGAAACTCTGGCGGAAACCCCAAAAGAGATCCTCTCTTCTATGAATGAAAACCAAACTCCAAAGACAATGCCAATTCCAGTGCCAACAACTCCTCCAACGGTGTCTACCGCAATGCAAACCACTAATGCCCCCTTTTAGCCCACCTGTAAGCGGTACTGAATAAGTCGGTTATTCATATGAGTTGAAACGAGCTGGATTTATCGTCCCTGAATAACATTTTAGCATTAGCCATCAGTAAGGTTTATGTGCATAGTTTGTCAAATTTCCTATTTGATTCACCTATGTCTTATTCCGCTGATTCCCTTTGGTTTATGGCTCTACTGTTTCATGTGTATAACACAAATCTTGAGGACTTCTCTATTGTATTTTTGGATTTGATACGCTAATTTGATCATTAGGTTAGGATTGTCTAGTTAGTCAATAGAATTCTTTAGACATTTGTTGGTATATCAAGATTATCTTTTCCATCCACAGTGTTCAGTTTTTTGTTTATCGTGTGTTTTAAAGTTTTTTTGTCAGAAAAATTTCATCATGACGCCATTTCATGATTAAATCAGTTTATAAAACACGTTGCTTGGGAGTTTTTTCAATAGAACAATTTTTTTTTTTTTTTGTAATAACAAGAAGTTATATTCATCAATTTCAATTGGAATAATAACATCAACCTTTTTTCCATAAGAAAATAATATCGCGAATGGTCCATAAGTTTAAAATTCCCCCTCGACTCTTCTCAATTCTCGTGATGACCTTCCTCCAGGTTGCACAGGGATTATTTATTGTGATGTCATGGATGAATCGATAAAATAGTAAAAGATATGAAGAGAATTAGATAAGGATTATGATATGGTAATGATATATTATAGTTTGATAATTTATGTTATTTGTTTGAAGAACTCCCATTGAACTTTTGTGATCGAATTTTTACCCGACTCGATTCATTAAAAAAATATTATTATTATATTATTAATACTAATAATATTATTATTGATATTATTTTCTGGAAAGCTTCGGGGATGAGGATAATAATCTCATACTCGACCCGAACCCAAATTCAAACCCGAAAAAATCGGGGATCCTCGTCCCTGTTTTGTGTTTTCTCTGCGGAGCCCAAATCTGTGCGAAAAGTTGACATCCTACATACATGACACGTACATATTACATGCCCGAAAACCATTATTTTTTAAGGGAAAAAACGACTACAAGAAGCTCAAAGGAGTCTCGTATTCACAACACTTTGGAGGAAGCCTAGATGAATATAGTCAAAGGAGCTAAAGTGGCATTTCTCATGATCTTTTACTTCAAAATCATGAACTTGTTCATCTTCTTCATTAACTTTTTATGTCCAAATCAACCTCAAAATTTCACAAAACCAAATCCTACTGCCGTAATGATCTTTCTCGCCATCATCTTGATCTTCATGTTTCATACCAACAATCCCGCCATTAAAGAACATCCCGATTCATCCTCGCCACTCGATGAACTTTCGAGTTTCATAATCTCTGAAATCTCATCATTCCCATTTTTTTATCCATCCCAAAAGTTAAATCTCGATAACATGGTTCCTACAATCTCAACACCATGGGATGATCGTCATGTTGATGAAAACATATTGATCCACAGAAGTATCATATTCGACGAAATGGGTGATGAATGTATTGTCGGCAGAATAGTCAAAAAAAGTTAGCTGCAAGAAAGTTCACGGAAATTTTCGGAGGAGAAAACGCGTTTTTATACGCGTTTTCACACTGACAGGAAGTTCTATAAATAGAGCTCTATTCCTTCATTCTGAAATCATCCCTTCTTCGAGTTTTCTCTCATCTTATAAGCATTTGAGTGCTTAGTTCTATAATATTTGTGATGTGTTTTGTTCTCCTGTATTAAGAGAGTGTGTGTTCTCTTTGGAAACACAGTGAGTGAGTTGTACACCATAAAATATTATAGTGGAAATTTTTTCATCTTGCCCGAGATTTTTACCCTAATAATTTTTAGGGGTTTTCCATGTAAATCTCAGTGTCCATTTTATTCTTTATTTTCGGGTTTTATTATCTCAAAATTCCGCAAGTGGGACCAACAAATGATCCCTGCTGTTGATATGAAGGACTTGGGACCAGCAAACAAGATTCTAGGGATGCAAGTTCACCGAGATAGAAGTAACAGACAGATTTGGCTTTCCCAGAAAAATTATTTGAAGAAAATCTTGCAACGCTTCAACATGCAAGATAGTAAGCCAATTTCGACCCCTCTTTCTGTTAACTTCAGGTTATCCTCTGAGATGTGTCCTTGCAGTGAAGCAGAGAGGATGGAGATGTCTTGAGTACCATATGCATCAGCATTGGGAAGTTTGATGTTCGCCATGATCTGTACAAGACCGGACATTGCTCAAGTAGTGGGAGCAGTTAGTCGGTATATGGCGAATCCTGGACGAGAGCATTGGAGCACGGTTAAGAGGATCCATAGATACATTAAGGGTACCTCGAATGCTGCATTATGTTATGGAGGATCAGATTTTACACTCATGGGCTATGTCGATTCAGATTATGCAGGTAATCCTGATAAGAGAAAATCTACTACTGGTTATGTGTTTACACTTGCAGGGGAAGCAGTAAGCTGGGTTTCAAAACTACAGACAGTTGTGGCGTTATCTACAACAGAGGCAGAATACATGCCAGCTACTCAAGCTTGCAAGGAGGCAATATGGATTAAAAGGTTATTGGAGGAGATCAGACACAAACAAGAGAATGTTCCTTTGTTTTGTGATAGTCAGAGTGCCATGCACATCGCAAGAAATCCAGCCTTTCATTCCAGGACGAAACACATTGGAGTCCAATTTCACTTTGTGCGAGAAGTAGTAGAAGAAGGAAGTGTGGATATGCAGAAAATCCATACAAAAGATAACATAGCTGATTTTCTGACCAAGCCAGTGAACACTGATAAGTTTGAGTGGTGTAGATCCTCAAGTGGCCTAGCGGAAATGTAAGCAGCAGGGAATGACAAGATTGAAAGGATGTGTGGAGATGTGTTTGATTTTCAATCAAATCTCCAAGTAGGAGAAATGTCGGCAGAATAGTCAAAGAAAGTTAGCTGCAAGAAAGTTCACGGAAATTTTCGGAGGAGAAAACACGTTTTTTACGCGTTTTCACACTGACAGAAAGTTCTATAAATAGAGCTCTATTCCTTCACTCTGAAATCATCCCTTCTTCGAGTTTTCTCTCATCTTATAAGCATTTGAGTGCTTAGTTCTATAATATTTGTGAGGTGTTTTGTTCTCCTGTATTAAGAGAGTGTGTGTTCTCTTTGGAAACACAATGAGTGAGTTGTACACCATAAAATATTATAGTGGAAATCTTTTCTTCTTGCCCGTGGTTTTTACCCTAATAATTTTTAGCGGTTTTCCACGTAAATCTCGGTGTCCATTTTATTCTTTATTTTCGGGTTTTATTATCTCAAAATTCCGCACGTGGGACCAACATGTATCCCTCCGTTACTACTCTTGGACTACAAGAATATGGTTTCAGAAGATGAAGCCGCGAGAATTCAGCAAGAAAAATATCCGGTGGAAAACGAGCTCATAATCTCCTTCGCCGCTCTACATGATGAAATCGGCCATAATAATGGGGAAAACGGATTATCTCCCCCGCGTGATTGTCAAAATTCTATAACTATTTATGATCGTGTTTGCATAAATGGTGCATAAACAAATGAATATTCAAATTATGATACATGTCAATGTGGGTATGAAGTGGATAGTGAAGATAATGGATATTCTAAACGCGAAGGTTTAAATAAGATAATTGAAGAATTTATTGATGCAAACAAAAGGATATGGAGAGAGGATTTGATCCAAGAAAAATCACTATACTTGGAGGGTTACCAAGATAATGTAATTGCATAAGATATATTGTATAGTTTTTTTGTCCTTTGTTTTTGTAATTTCTTGTATAGTTTAAGAATGTATCCTTCTGTTGTAAGATATTTGTCCAAGATTTCCGTATTGTTCTTCCTTTTTCCCAACTTAAAAATAATGTGCACAGGCCACAAATATTGTTAATATATTTATTTTTCTTTTGGGAGGATTTGAAATATATCGTAATAACTTAAAAAAAATTTTGGAATTTAAAATACATTGTTCATTATTTTTTCTAAACAAACAAATGAATATATTATAACGAATTGAAATTCCTATCTTTCAAACTCATCGATCCAAATACAACCTTATATTTTTCGGTTTTGCTCATTCTTAATTGCCACATAAAACCATGTTAAATTTTCATTGGAGGCCTTGGTGGATTTTTCGACTATCCCTTTTTGTCAACTGGGATAACAATTTGCTTAGTTAGACTCGATGTCAGCAGAACTAATATATTACTTATTTTTGTCTGTGTTTGCGTTAAATAAGACTTGGTTATATAAATCGTCAAGTCAAAGGATGACTGCTCATTTCATTGACTAAGTTTATTTCATTATTTATATGGGATAATACTCTAAAATAATATCGATGAATTATGACAGTACAAGGGTGACTTCACAGAGTTGCATCACTAATTAATTTTGCATAAATTAATATATGTACAATTCCAAAATCTTATCGATCACATTTCTCACTAAAATAACTTTTTTAAAAAAAAAACTCAACGGTCACTCTTGTATTTCCTGCATTATTGAGATATTTGAGAAATATTTTGTAATTAAAAAAATTTGTTAAAAAAATATAACAAATCGCATCATATGTTGTATATATTCACTAGCGTCGCAGAAAAATGCTTAAAGAATTATAATCGCTCAGAGATCTTATAATTTTGGTTATCCATGTTCTTATGTGATTTTGATATGTTATATCGTCAAATATTAGTCTTACAGCCTGTGTTACATCCTTTTCAATTGGTCTACAGTGTCATTGTAGAGAATCTCTGTCATCTTTTCCTCTACGTTGTTATTTCTTACATCGATATAAGTATCTTCCACTGAATGCCAAAATTTACGGGCTAAAACTGAAATTTTCAATTTTGAATACCAAAATCGCGAATGAATATACATATAGGATCAAAATTAAGATTTTCTCCATTACTTGGTTTGCCAAGACGACTATTAGAAGTTTGATCAAGTGGTTTAAGAAGACCTTTCGAGGATCGTGAGAGCTCGACTACTAGGTACGTCATGCAGGGTTCATTCCATTTGAACTGCTCGCAACAAAAAAGTTCAAGAAAATTGACACGGATATAGATAATTTATTTCGCAAATTTAACCTTTTATTACATTGCTTGTATCAGTTGTTTCCATGTGAAACTTACTACGATGTCAGAATTGGATATCATATTTACTATGATGACAGCTAGTAGCAAAAAAAGTTTGTAGAGAAGTTCAAATATTTTGGAATGTAAACTTTTATCTAACTATATTTATTCATGAAATTTTTTTAATAAAAAATTAGATTGAACTCGATCTGATTTCCAAATCGTAATATTCTAGACCCTTTTGTTTGAGCGATGAATTTGAAAATTTTCATAGATTTACAAAAGGAATCTTTCAGATAGTGGAGAGATCAACACTGCAAAAAACTAACTGTGCTGCTTATTGAACAAACCAAAACACAGCAAAATGGAGAGCCAGTTATCGAAAACATCCCAACCCATAGTCTAATGGGTCCGAAGGCAAGCTAGCAAGTTGGCTTCGCATCGTAATCCAAGAAATGAAAGATGAGGCTATTTCTTGAAAAGTTCCAAGCAGTGTTCCTGATCCAAGTTCCTGCTCCAGAATTTCTTGTAATACTCAGCGTATGTGAAATCTCGATAAATGGTTGGCTCCCCTGGGCTTGCAAGTGATTTTGGCACACTAATGGTTGAACTATCGCATGGACAGAGGAAGGAGGCTACTGAGAGTCTTGGTACAGCCGCATTCACCACGGCTCGATGCCAAACACTTTTGTACTTTCCGTTACTCAGCGCCTGCATGAATTGATTGATGATAAGAACCATTCAAATTATAAACTTCAATATCAGTGTTATATGTAGTCCACACTTCCAACCATCACATTACTACGAGGGTTGCATTTTTACTCATTCTGACCACTACTCTAAGGTAAAGTGCCCTTTACTACTATGGCTTTTGGGTGTCCATTGAGAATCCAAGAGTCCGAAGGAATCTTAATTTGAGTCAAATAGGGATTTGCATGTAAGATCTGTCATTTGAAGCTTTTGAACATGTGGGGAAGTGACAAGTTCATATTCAATTTCCAGTGATTTGGAAAAATTGTATCAATATCTAACAGTATTGTCTTCATTATTAAATTCATAAGGCGAAGAAAAAATATCAGCGGTGATCTACAAAACCAACAGAAAGTAGTATCTTGCATTCCATCAGTTTTCTATACATATATTTAATGTCGGGCAAGGGCCATTATTCTATTAGAAACTATAGCTAGCGGCTAGTGTAATTCAAATGTTTTAGATTGTAATATAGTGGCTTAAGCATAATGTTGGGATTTTTGCATATGGCATAAGCTACAATTATTATTCTCCTGTAAATTATACGATTCAGTTGTTCAAAACAATATTCTCGTATTCGTAATCTACAAAAACTATAACTTTGAATCAAGGTTTACCTGAAGTTGATCGCCAATGTTGATGACAAAAGCATCGGGGTGGGGTTTTATTGCCAACCATTTTCCATTTTTAAGGACTTGAAGCCCAGCTACTTGCAAATCTTGAAGGAGAATGGTGAGGGCATTTGGATCTGTATGGGCCGGTAATCCATATGTCAGCTCCGGTTCAGGGCAGGCCGGATAATAATTCAGGGCCATATGTTGACCTTGTTCTCCTAATATGTTCTTCAGGTTATCTTTATCTAAACCTAGGCTCTCCGATATAGCTTCCTGCAACCTCAATCCAAGTTGTCGAACATCCTTGCAATAACCGCTTACAACATCCCTACCAGAATACAAAGTTTGGTAATTTAGTGTTTTTCTACCATCAAACAACATAATGAATAGAAGCTGCTCAGTTGTAGACGCCAAGTTACAATTATGGAAAAGATTGGTTACCTTCCTTGCATGGTTATCATAAAATGGTCATCAAAATAAATAACCTAAAATCTTTTAAACAAGATACAAGAAAATATGCTACTTTCTTTCTATCTTAAGTAGTAACTTGCAAGCACTCGAGCAACAAGAAACACGTGAAGATCTGGTCAAAACACGTGGTATCGAGCTAAACTCGAGTTTCAAACTGTCTTGTACCATATATTGGCCCTGTCCAACCAACACTTGTGAGTTACAGATCGATTTCAATTCTCAAAGCATAGAATCAACTATTACAAGAATTTTAACTATATTCATCTCTTCTTCTGTTCGACGAAAATTAAATGTTTTTCGGACAATCGATTTTCATAGTATTCTTGACTGCAATTATTAATAGAATGTTCCATGCGACGGATAATATGGTAGTGATTAAATATAGACCAAAAGTCGAGTAAGAGTTAGCATTTTTCTCACTTGAAAGAAGAGGGAAGCGAAGGCCACTCGGGAACATATTTATCCAAGGGATAACAGTGAAGCCTGAGATAGTCCCTCCAGTTATGAACCGTCTCCTTTTTCACATTAAAACTTGTAGACAGTCTCATAGTTTTGGAAGGATCGTCGGAGTATAATTTCATCTTCTCTTCCACTGGTAAACTAAAAAATTCATGACCCACCTCTAGGATTCTATCCACAGATTCCTTGGGTACTCCATGATTGATCACCTGATACCACACATTCACAGAAGGATGATACGTAAAAATTTCGCCAATAAGCCATAGCATATGAAATCAGGCACTTAGTAACAGTATATAATCTAGTCCATAAACAAGGGGCAGATTCAGCGGGAAATGACATTAAGGAACCTGGAAGAAGCCATATTCTTGACAGGCTTGGCCTATTTGTTTGATTATTAAGCTTTTATCTTCACATCCAAAGTCGATGACGGGAACATTTTCGCATTCCATAACTTCAGACAACCTCGGCCTCTCATGTTCGGAACGGATGTAGTTAGAGGGAAGGCTGGAGAAGTGAATGCCGCTGATGACTTTTGTTTCCATGGAAACAGTCCCCTCACCAGAAGGGTAGCCTTCTTCGACGCCAAGGGATTTAAGGGTCACCAAGAGAGGGAATGCAGGACCGACCACTGGATCTTTCACATATTCCTCTGCTTCCCCACAGTGAACGGTGCCTAAACAGTTCATGAGTACATAAATTACTTTTCCATCAGTTACAGACTGAAAAATTATTAGTTCGGAGATTCTCTTTCAAATTTAATTCTATGATTTCATCAGCATGTTTTATCAAAATCATATACCGCCAATGCCCAGTGGAAAAATTCTACGAATTCGAGCCATCTTTTAGAATGATTTTGAATATCATTCTTCTCAATTCAGGCACCAAAATTGACAGCAAACCATTTCTTACTTTCTCTAAAATAGCATGGGTTGCATTTGGCTCCCATTCCAAAGTCATAAATAAGCCAGAGTTTCAGGAATTGAATCTCAAAATTAATTAATATATCCAAAAGACTTGAGAAAAAGCTGAAGAAGACCTCAAATTTCTCTTCTGAATGAATCTAAAGCATAATGATTTAGGAAAAACTCGACTTTATTAACTACGAAGAATCCCATAACCATTTCCTTTGCAATCAAGAGAAATAACCGAAAACAAAAAATTAAAGTTTCCCTGATAAATATTTCAATTTGTTCAATCACATTAGTAACACTCAGCGTTTGGGTCCTAAAATAAATCACCAAGAAGCCAAATAATATATCCAGATTAAGCAAACAAAAAATTCAAAAGATTCAACAAGGGAACAACGAAAAAAAAAAAGGAATCTGACCCACTATTTTTCCGGCTCCAAATAAGCAATTACTATTGGCTGTCAACTTTGTTGCGAGAAGCAAACATTTCGATGCGTCTAAAATAAATAGACAGCGGCTAACAAGAAACCAATTTTTTTATATAAATAAAAAAATTTGACAAGAAATAAAATCTGACATGAAACCATCTCTCTGTCATGAATCAAATCATCGACATCACCAGGTTTCCCTTTCTTACGTCAACACGCAGAGCATTACTTACGTCACCGACCTGCATCGATGTCAGGCGGTGTGACAATAATAAATTTTTTAAAAATAATCTTGTTCAAAATTAAATTTTGGAAAAATAATTCAAATATATATTTGAAAGTTAATTTTCAAAATGAAAGTTTAACCAAATTATTCTTGAATCATTCACAAGAAAAATACTTTCGGAACAATTTTCAATGCATTAGAATTAGTTTGGTTTGTCCTTCAAAAAAAAATTAGTTTGGTTTAATTGAAAACGAACTGAAATAAATCAAACATCAATATTGAATCGGATTATTTGAAAGCATATCTGAATTGTTTTAACACGGTTCGTTGAATATGATGATATAATGTATTTAATTATTTGTTTTTTCGTTTCATTAATAAATTTCTTTACGTAGACAGTGGTTGTATACAAATTCAAAACAAAAAATTATTACAATTCATGTTTTGATATGGCTCAATTTGGTTGGTTATCTGAATCTACAAAGTCGGTCTCATGATTCTTATCTCTGAGGTGGATTTTATGTATGAAAAAGTATATTTTTTATATTAAAAATATTATTTATTATTATAATATAGATGAGTGGGTCTAATGTGAGACCGTCTCACGGATCCTAATCTGTGAGACGGGTCAACCCTACCGATATTCACAATAAAAAGTAATATTCTTAGCATAAAAAGTAATAATTTTTCATGGATGACCCAAACTAAAGATCTGTCTCAAAAAATACGACTCGTAAGACCGTCTCACACAAGTTTTTGCCAATATAAATATGATTGATTCGTCTCACAAAAAATCTAATAATCTTAGCTACACAGGATTCTTTTGGAATTTTGACATGATTATTTAATATTCTTATTTTGTGTGTTTTATTGAATTTGTTGTCTGATAAATGATTTTTAATTTTTTTAGAAACCAACGTATATGTATGTTTCAAAATTAAAAATCTCTACCCGAAAAAAAAATATATATATCTTTAAATATATATAAAAAAATATGTACCTAATTAAAAATTAAATTATATGAAAAATTACTTTAGAAAGAGACTTTTTAAAACGATTAATTTAATTATCTGTATACTATAATAAATACTATATTATTAAGGTTGAATGGCTTAGAAAAAGATCTTACAGTAGGTCTCTTGTGAGACGAACTCACGAATATTTATATGTGAGACGGATCAACCTTACCGATATTCAAAATAAAAAGTAATACTCTTAGCATAAAAAGTAATATTTTTTTATGGATGACCCAAATAGATATCTATCTCACAAAATACGACCCGTGAGACCGTCTCATACAAGTTTTTGCTAAGATCGTAATATGTTTTTTCGATACTCTCAAATTTCAAAAATATTTAATTTTTAATTGGAAAAAATTATCATAAAACTTATTTTAGTAAAATTATATCTAATATAATTGAGATATAATATTAAAATAATTATTTTATTTTTATCTATAATTTTAATTTTTCTAATGATCCTATTGCTCGTATTATAAAAAATCATTTTTTTACCACAAAATAATGTAGCACCAAAATGTTTGATATATATGATTATACGCATAATTACTTGGATCCTCATTGATGATACTACAGTGTGTATAAAACTTGGTGTAATATTGACGAAATATTTGATATCATATAAATAATTTTTAATTTTTTTTTAGAAACCAACGATTAATATATTAAAATTTTAGTTTCTTAATTACATATTTTTTAAAAATTTGTGAATTTAAATTTTTTAATTCAAATTCCTTTTTTTTTATCATTTTATAATTTTTTGATTTTCTTTTTCAAATCGATTTTTTAAAACATTAGTGTATTTAATATTTTTCTAAACTAAATTTTTAAAAAATAATAAAAATTAAAAATCATGAAACATACTTTTTGTATTTTTTTATGAAAATAATATTTATAAAAAAAACTATTCATTGTTAAATTAAATTTTAAAAAACTTGATAAAAATTAAAATTCGTGAAAGTTACATACGTTTTTGTGATTTTTTTAATATTTTAAGAAAATAATATTTATTATAAAATATATTTGTAAATACGTGTGTAGAAATGGACTGATAAATATTATAGGGAAAATTATAAAATAAAATTAGTCAACAAATTTTTAGAAAATGTATTTGAATTGTTAAGATACACTTACCATTAGCAAACACCCGTGTTGAAGAATCCAGAAGATGGGTACAAGTGGATCTTTAGTGGGCCAAGCAAGATATTGAGTGTATTTAATTTAATTCGACAAAGAAAACAATTTTTTTTACAAGACATTGTTAGTTTGATAACAAAAATCGTGTGAGACGATCTCATGGATCATATTTAGTGAGACAGATATATTATTTGGGTCATCCATAAAAAAATATTATTTTTTATGCTAAGAGTATTATGTGTATACAAATCTATATGCGCATGCATGAATCATGAACCTGGTGATTAAAGATCAAACTTAAAACTCATACTCAATCCGGAGGAGCCTGAATTTGTAGCACGTTGTTCCATCGAATCAGTTGATGGTTTCCACACTCAATCAAGATCTTGGACCTGAAATGTCTTGGATCACTGTAGCACTTTTTCCCGTAGCATTAGTGGATGGCTTCCGATACTCGATCGTCCAAAAATAGAGCTGGCTAACCCTTACTAGATTAAGTCTTATCTCAAGGGATACTCAAGCTCAAAATTGTGCAAATGCTGCATAAATATAATGACAAATGACAAGTAAAAATGTAACATATAACAATACATACTCAGCTGGATATCTCAATCAGTACTTATGTACTTCTACTGCAGTATGGACTGCCTACGCTCCAAGCCCAAAATTATAATCAAGAACATTAATTATTCTCCAATCATTTTTATAACTTAACCATTATCCCCCAATTATAAATAAAGTTCTTCATCATACCTTCGTCCATAGTCAACTTTTAGGGAACGATAGTCTCGCTACTCGATCTCGGAGTTTATGACTACTCCGAGAGCGTTTCGCAACTCTTATAACCTTTAAAAACAGTTGGAAAAGCCTATAATAGCACTAGAATAGAGGAGTATTTATACTTGGTGTGCCTTGAAATGAAACTCAGGTGGCCTATTTATTGATTGAGTTCGGAAGTTAAGAACTAGGTTCGGAAGCTGAGAACCTACCTCCGACGTATAATGTACATCAGCATCTTGCTAGCATATTGAGTTTGGAAGGTCTAGACTGGTGCATGGTCTGGGTGTCAAACTTGACTCGACACCTCAACTGATGACTGGATTGGAATCTCTGAACTGGTTCGGAGGTTCCGAATTGCGGGCTTTTCGGTGGTTCAGAACTAGATGGTGGATAATTATTTTACTTAGAGCATCCGCAAACACCCACCAACTTATCAAAAAACATGGGGTTCACTGTCACATAATCATTATAACAACATATCTCTTTTAACCACGTTCCTTTTAACATTCAAACTCATTATTTATGGGTCTCACTGCCACATACTCATTATAACAATATATCTCTTTTACCCACATTCTTTTAAACATTCAAATTCATTAATTAAATATTTAAAATAAAAAATAAAAAAATAAAATATATACAATGATTTACAAATAAAAATTAATTTTTTTTTAAAAAAACTTGAAAGTCAAAATTTTAAAAAAAAAATTTGAATGAAAATTAAAAAAAAGTAATTTTTTTTTAAAAAAACCGAAATTCAAAATTTGAAAACCAAATTAAAATAATTCAAAAAACACGTTGGTCCCGTGTGTAAGCAAATCAGCGACGGTTTTTGAAAATCCGTAGCTAATAAAAAATCGTCGCTAATTATCCAATTTTTTTAAAAAAAAAAAAACTGACACAGGGGCGTTCAGTTGTTTGAACGCCCCACACCCTCTCTCATTAACATCCACTCACATTAAAGAGTGGGTGATAGATGAGTGTTATAACACCCATTTAACACCCATTGTGGATGCCCTTAGCTTAAGCAATGATGTTTTCTTATATTTAAATGATATTTTATTAATAACTGAACTAGGATCATTACATGTTTTTTTAAATAAATAAAAAATAACGCGACATGTAGTATTTGAGGAGGCAAATGACTATTTAAAATATATGTTTGGATATAAGATTTCACTTGGACATAAAAATTTAATTAGGAAGGATACATTTGAAATGACACATCAACAATTTCTGTTACATCTGCGTACACTAACAAAGAGTTGGATTTAAAATTCACCTAACATAAATTCACTCAAACAATCAAATGAATCATAGCTTCATATTTCTCAATACAGACTAGGGATGAAAGTTAGTAAAGTTACTCACAAGTAACTCCGTTAGCAACTCGTTAAAAACTAAACTTGACCTTGATTTGACCGAGCTCGAGTCAAGTTCAAGTTCAATTATTTGTACTCGAGTACTAACTATATATATATATGAGATATTTTTGTCACTACGTGCCCAAATCCGTGCTCAAGTTCTAATCAATATACCAGAATTCAGACTTTCGAGCTTCTTTAGCTCGAGTAACTCGATATATACACGAGTCAAGATCGAGCTTGAAATAAATTACTCGACCGAGTTGTAAAATAGACAAAATTTAAATGGAATCGATCTCTAATAATATGATATTCGAGATCGAATTGGCTCATATGCACCACTAATCCTCACATATCCTAAAATTATTTGACAATAATCGATGAGATGCAGAAGTCGTGAACCCCTTTATGTGTCTAACCAGCGTATTAGTTTTTTAAAACAAGTTTTAAGTTATTTTAAATAAAACTTGGGGTTGGGTTTGGAGTGGGGAAATTTCAAAACATATTAATTATAAGTTGAAAGATTATAAATATGGGGAAAAAACTATTTGATAAATTTTTTAGAATTGATTATTAAATGTCAAAAATATATTGTTTGATTGTTTCTAAGATGTTTAAAAGTGTTGAGTGTTGATATTTAATTTTAAAATCATATTTTAATATTTAATAATTCTAAGTCGGTCCATGTTTATTATTCTCAAATACACCTTCAAAACCTTCAATGATTTGTCCAAACATATTTATTTATATTATTAAAATTAAACTTTTATAGAATTATTTTTTGGTATGTTTGTGAATATTTTTTAAAATTTTTAAAAATATCAATTATTCATTCAAATCCATATTCAAAGTTTCTCTTCCAACTTATCTTCTTCCCTACCTTTTCAAGTTAAAAATTTGTTGATCAAACTTTTCTTGTACTATAATTTCTTCAATAAAATTGATCCTTTAAGTTCGAATGACCCGCAATTATATGAGTCAAGTTAATATAGTGTACAAAGTAAGAGGATCGATTCCATAGAGATTGATTAAACAAATTTACCTCAAACCAAATTCTTTAGTTAATTAAATCAATAATTGATATAATTAATAAAATAAAATTAATAATGTAAAAAGGATGAAAAAAACACAATATAAATATTTAGATTGAAAATAATAAACAAACAATTGCTAGAACATTGGTTCACCTATCTTTGAATCTTCTATAATAATTGAATTTCAATTCTTAGCCATACTTTTGACGAAATTTCTTAATCTATCAATATACTCGATCGAGCTATATTAATATAAATAGTTAACAAAATGCAACAACCAAACAGTCTTGTGTTATTTAACAATTAAAATTGCACGAACCTTGAAATATTCTAGTTTTCGATTTTCGGTTTATGACTATCAACATGTACTAAACCTCATATATTGTAGATCAATGAATTATGTTACCTATTTCGTTATAAAATCTCATGTCAGTCTCAATTTTAACATATAAAATTACTTCGAAGTTGATTACGCTTCAAAGATAAAATAAAAGCACCATGACATTATCAAGTGTGCTTAAAACTCAAATTCAATCTTCAAAAAGAAATCAAAGAACAAATGTTAGATAAAAAAGAAAACACTTATGAAGTTCATGCTCTTCGGTTGAGTTCCCATGCTCTCCTTCTTTTCTTTGCTTGTGGGCAAAAATACCAACCCTAACTCGACTTGGTCGCATATAATATCTTTTTTCTTCATTCAAGCATGTTAGGGCGGTCGATTTTCCCCGCCCTAACGCATGCAAGCTCTGCGCAAAATATATATTGTTTTCATCATTAACGCACTGGACTGACTAAACTACATGTCCTAGTGCACTATGCTTGCACTTTTAGCCGATGATTTCTTTTTAATATATCTCATTATCTACAAACAAACCCGAAACATACGAGGAATGAATAATATGCATAAATAATGAGTAAAAATGTAAAAATCAGACTCAATACCACCCTAAACTCATTCAATGATAGGCTAAAAAGAACATAATAAAATGTGTTTCACATACGCATTGTATATGTTCATTTCTATTATTTTCATTAGTGATATAGTACATGCATTATATGTATATAATCTATGCTTATTTGTTTATGTATAATATACATTTATATTTCAAATAATTGTTTTAAATATAATTTTCTATATTTAAATGATGATTAGATGCATCAAAAGTGATGTACTTTAATTTATAATAATAGTTGTAGGAATATCAATTGCTTATTTTAACACGACGGAATTTATTTATTTTAAAAAAAAAACAAATTAAAAGGTGTATCCATGCAAAATCTCATAAACAAATCCTGCTTTCAAAAATGATGTCGGCATTTAGGAGAAGCAATTAAAATATATCAAATGGTGTAAATTGAGAAAGTGGTAGAAGGCCTCGGTGTAATGATTAAACTTAAAGAACTACGGCCAACAACTGGGCAGGGGGCGCCAGGGACCCAACTCCCGTCGTCATCCCATTACGTGTTGTCTGCTTCAATAATTATAAATAAATTAATCAATCAACATTTACAGCCTTTCACTACAAAAAAATGGGTTTCCGCAACGTGCAATATGCGCCGCGGAAAGGCACGCTGCGACGCACACTGTAAAGTTGAAAGCCGTCTTAAGTTTGACACTATTGGCGGCGTGCGATTTACGCTGCGGTTTAGTCTAATAACGACGTGCAGAGTATGCTATTGATAGTTAAACTATTGGCAGCGTGCACAAGTACGCCGTTAATAGTCATTAAACAAAAAATATTAGCAACGGTTTCGACACAACCGTCGCAAACGGGCGACGGGGCAAACCGTCGCTAATTTAGCGACGGTCTTAAAATTTAGCGACGGTGTTATAATTTCGCGACAGTTCCAAAACAGTCGCTAAATTTTGCGTAAATTTAAAAAAAAATTTGCTTTTATATTTAATACATTTTTATAAAAATACAATACAACTATAATAATAATACTCATGATCTTAATTAACAATTAAAAAATACTCACGATCTTAATTAACAATTAAAAAATTAACCAAAAATTGAAACAAAAACAGGTATTTAAATCGAAACTAAAATCATGTAAGTAGAGAAAAATTTTAAGTGTTGTGAAAAAAAATGGAACGGAGATCGGGAATAAATAGAGAATTTACGATTTTTTAGCGACGGTTTGTTACTAAACGGTCGTCGATGTAAGTCTATTAGCGACGGTTAATTATTAATCGTCGCCGATTTAAATCGACGACGGTAAATGTGGCCTTCAATCGGCCACAGTTTCTTGTAAACCGTCGCTAAATGTGGCCTTAAAATCGTCGCAATTTTAACTTTAGCGACGGTTTTACTAAAGCAGTTGCTACGTTAAAATTCGAACTCATTTTCCGCAGCGTGCTTATAATATGCATGCCGTGAATAATACTATTGACGACGTACGATTAATGTACGCCGTTAATGTTTGAACACGATTTTTTTTTTAAAAAAAATGATTTACTTTTTGCAGCACACATAAACTTGCACGCCTTATTAACGACGTGCCTTTATTGTGCGCTGTCATTTATATAATTTATTAACAGCACACATAAATGCAAGCTGCAGATATTACTATCCGCAGCGTGCTTTTAATGCACGCCGTTCATAATAATATCCGCAGCGTGCTTTTAATGCACGCCGTTAATAGTATCAAGTTACTATTCGCAGCGTGCTTTTAATGCACGCCGTCAATAGTAATATCCGCAGCGTGCTTTTAATGCACGCCGTTAATAGTATCAAGTGCAATACTATTAACGGCGCACATATGGGTGCACGCTGTGAAAAGTAGTATTCGCAGCGTGCGTTTAATGCACGCTGTTGATGACGTGCTGCGGAAAATCATTTTTCTTGTAGTGTTTTTTATGTCGAATACATTATATATTTATAATATATAATCAGATTTTAACGTTTAAATTATGATATAAATTTTTACTAAAAATAGACTCACCGTCATCTGATTACTTAAACATACCACAGGAGGATGTCGCAGTCGCTATGACGACCCATTATTGTTACTTAGTTCTCGGTTGTTCGAGTTCACTTGTGTATATATATAAATAAATTAAAATGATTAAAACATGAAATTTCCTGCAATCACGCTTTGTTTTCTGTTGAAAAAATTGGTGCTGAGAATTGGTCAGTGGATTCAAAATATTCAAAAAACGCGTGTGCGACTTTGAAATATTCAATAATGGTGCGTCCCCTCGGTGGGCAATCGCGTCGACATCACTGCTAAAAAATCAAAATAGAAAAAAACAAACTTTATATAAATTTGATTTATTTTAAATTTCGTGTTTTTAAAAGTCAAATATAAAACTTTTTACAATGTGATTAGATTTCTATAATATAGAGATAAATATGTTAGACTTCTAAGAAAACAAATTATATATATCTATACTTTAAAAATTAACCATATTGGTAAAAAAATAATTTAACATTATTGTTTCAAATAAAATTTAACCATATTAAAATTTTTAAAAAATCTACAATGTTTACTTAGTATTTTCACTTTTAAACACTTATTTTATTGTAACTTTTTTTGTTTCTTATCATCTGCGTGTCTCAGTTTTGTCCTAATTTTAATTAACGAACAAATTATTTAAACTTTTATCAAAATTAAAAATTATAATTTATTATTAGTGGGCTGATGTGATTTGTTTCTTTATAAACTCTTGGAACATGTACTTGGGCATATTTATTATTCTAATTTATTATTAGTGGGCTCATGTGATTTTGATACATGCATGCAAACTGTTCACACATATACATATATATTTATAATTATATAATTATTTTTCATTTTTAATATTTTTTAATAGGAAAATTTGAAATTTGATATCATCTTTTTTTTGTAATTTATTTTTATTGTTCCTGATTTACGGGCCTGTTGACTTTTTTCTTAATTTTTTTTCAAGTTATGCTGATAATTATCTAAAATATTTAATTAATCATGAAAATATATTGCGTACTTTTGTGAACTTTATTTTTGTTGGATGTTATCGAATAGATAATTATTTAAAAATAAGGGTGATAATTGCAATTTTGAAGTGATCTTAATAAGGCAATTATTCTAAGGCTTCTTTATAGTATAAAAATATAGATAATATGATTTTGTATTCACTTTTCCTATATTTAATACTAACTACCTTTGCACGTAGGGATGTCAACTTTCCTCACGGGTTTGGGCCCCGCGGGGAAAACCCGAAACGGGGATGGGGATCCCCGATTTTTTCGGGTTCAGATTCGGGTTCGGGGATTTTTTCAAATCCCCAATGTAATTCGGGGCGGGTATGGGATTATTATCCTCATCCCCGAAATCCCCGAAACCGCCCCGAAAATAATAATAATAATAAAATAATAGTATAATTAATATTAATAATATAATAATATTATTATTTTTTAAAATATTAATAATCTTATTATTATTAATATTTATATTGATATTAATATTATCTATAATAATAATAGAAAATAATAAGTTTGGTTTGAGAAAATTTCGGAATTCGTCATCGTCTTGCCATATTAATATTTTTGAAACGGGGATAGGGGGCGGGGATGAGAAGTTAATCCCCGAAGTTTCGGGTTTGGGGATTCCCCGAACCCGAAAAAGCGGGGATTGCGGCGGGTATGGGGGTGGGGATAGAATTCGGGGATGGGAATGGAAATGGCAAACCTGCCCCCGCCCCTGCTCATTGCCATCCCTATTTGCACGTTTATATGTGATAATTTTTTTTTGTTTTTTTAATTTAATGATTTCTTATAATATTTTTTATATAAAAATTATATAATCATTTAGAAATTCAAAAGTTTAAACAAAGTTTAAAGAATATATTTTAACAGTTTTAAAAGTTTGGAAAGTGGATATAATAGTGATAAAAGAATATATAAATATCCTAAAATATATTTTTATAATATTTTTTATTAAATGAAAATAGAGTAATTTTATAATTTTAGAGGGGTATTGTTGATATTGTAAAAAATTCACCGTGACACCAAAAGCAAGCTCTGCGCAAATATGTATTGTTTTCTTCATTAGTGAGCTGGGTAGGGCTAAACTACATATCATAGTGCACTATGGCCCCGGTCTCTCGGTTCGATTTGGGTACTATACTATGGCCCCGGTCTCTCGGTTCGATTTGGGTACTATGACAACCGATCTAAAAATATGCATGGGCAAATCTTGATCATCCATCCTACCCATAGGGGCAATGCCCATATGGATAGGATGAAATAAACCAAGTAGCTCCTCATCTGTCAGAATTCATTTAGTTGGGTTGATAAAATGATAAATAATATTATGATTATTAAATTATGGCAAAAACTTGTGTGACGGGTCGTATTTGTGAGATGATCTCTTATTTGGATCATCCATGAAAAAGTATTACTTTTTCTGTTAAGAATATTATTTTTTCTGCTAAGAGTATTACTTTTTATTTTGAATATGGGTAGGGTTGATCCGTCTCACAGATTAAGATCCGTGATACGGTCTCACATAAGACCCACTCTTAAATTATTTTAATAAGATGTGAAATAGAATTGACTAAATCATAAAATGATCAAATCAATGATTTTTCATGTTTTTAGGAATTCTATACTAGTCTAAAAATTTAGTAATATAGATAAAGAAAACTCAATACTTTTAAATTTTTTATCAGTTTTAAATAAAGTTATTAAAATATATTTTTATGATGTTTTATTATATAAAAATCGAGTATTTTTATTTAAATTTGACATGGGTATTACAATTATAACTCCTAAAAAATTTGAAATGAAAATAAAATGAAGGTAATATTATCACGATTTAAAAAGATAAATACTGATGATAATCCTCGTAGTCAGCATTATATTTTGATCCAACCCACGACTTAAAGGCTAAAAATGCACAGAGTTACTTGCCGTGCTTGGATTTTTTATGAGTAATTTTTGTCAAACTTACATTTTTATATATGATTAAAATAAAATGACTTGTTTTGTGATTGAAGTAGGTGTTCAGTGTATTATAAGTAAAAAAAAGACAAAAGCCACCAAATGAATTAAAATTCCAAATGTTTCTAGAGCAATCAATTCAAAAGCATTCATTTTCAAGAGTTATTTTGTCTAAATTTGAATGGAAATTAATAGCGATGTCATTGTCTATCTTTTGATATACCAAAATATACTCTCGTCTTTATTTCTAACATTTCCCAATAAAATATTGCTTTCATTTAATGACAAAAATTTGTGTGAGATGGTCTCACGGGTCTTATTTTATGAGAAAAATATCTTATTTGGGTCATCCATGAAAAAATATTACTTTTTATACTAAGAGTATTACTTTTTATTGTGAATATCGATAAGATTGACCCGTCTCACAGATAAAGATTCGTGAGACCGTCTCACAAGAGACATACTCTTATTTAATCTATAATTTTTAAATTTTAAAATGATTATATCACACATTTTATAAAATATTATTAGAATTTTAATATAAACTAGAATTTAAAAAAATCTGACATCAAAAAATTAATATATACTTGTTGATTGATAATAAATGCACCAAATTGTTAGAAATCATGCAAAGTTCTGTAGTCATCTAAATACACCTCAAATTGACGTGGAGATTTATGAAAAATAATAATTTAAAAAATATTCCTGAATTAAATTATTGGGCACAACGTCATAGCTATGATGACGCATGGGCGTCATGATGGAGAGACATGACAGAATTTGACTTCATTGCTCGACGTCCCACAAATAAAATGGCAAATGGTTAATTACGATACCATCCCTCAAGTTTCAGAAAATAATCAGACCGCCCCAAATTTTTAGATTAATTATATCCAGGCCATCGCTATTAACTTCAATTTTTTCTCAACAATTTTTTTAACATTTTTTTAAAACAATCAAATTAAAATTTCGAATCTACATTAACATGGGATTTGAATAATTTTCAAAAAATACTTAAAGAAAGTGATTAGAGTTTTATCAAGATCCAGTCAAGATGACAACGTAGTGATGTGGACTCGAAAATGTTGATTTTAAGAATAAAAGTTAATTGGGTCTCAAATTTTTTAAAATAAGAATAAAATTTTAAATTTTCTTGTGAGGAATCACTAATTCCATCGACTACAACCCCCAAAAAAACGCTATCAAAAAAGTATTTTTCTTCAAAAATTGCCTGAATTTCACAATCAAGATTATATTCCTTTGATAATTTCAATCTTCATTAAAACCAAGATGTGCATGTATTACCCAGATAATTCTGCGTCGACATGGAGTTGAACACGCCTAAACATTTTTTTATACACGTTTTATAATAAATATGTTTTTTGTGAGATGATATCAACGATTTATGTCAATTAATCATGTCAACCTGATTCATATTCAAAATGAAAAAAATAATACTTTAATTTTATGCTAAAATCAATATTTTTTATGAATTCATTCAAGTTGTTGATCAATTTCAGCCAGAAAATAAGATGAATTTTTGTGTTATATAATATAATATAAATTTCTTGTGACATTTAACAAATGATTTGATAGTTATCAATCAAGTACATTAAACGTACGTGTAGTATTTAAAAGATTAAACATTGACTCGAGGTTCGAAAATTTAATCATAAAGTTCCACGTTTGAAACCATGTCATCAACCATCCTCTTATTATTATTATAAGTAAATCACCACGCTTAGGCAGGTATTATACGTGTATATAATACACAGTTGGATGTCTGCGTTTGCGTGTGTATGCAACTAAAAAAATGATATTACTCGAATAGGATCCGGGGCAAAAATTTGTGTGAGCGGTCTCACGAATCGTATTTTGTGAGATAGATATTATTACTTTTTATGCTAAGAGTATTACTTTATTGTACATATCGGTAGGGTTGCTCTGTCTTTCACAGATAAAGATTCGTGAGATCGTCTCACAAGAGACTTACTCAAGATCCGGTTAGCCGGGTGGGTAATATTTTAACAGTTAATATATATATATATATATATATATATATATATAATAATTTTAACTAAATAGCGGAGACCTGCCTGGACACAAATTTGAGGAGGAAAGAATAAAAAGCAGTGATTTTAATGAGAGAAAATAAATAAATAAAATTATTTCTTAATTCTGAATTGAAATTCTGGCAAGTGTGATATAGGCCCAGCTTACTTGGTTTACGAATACTCCAGACCGATTGGAAAATCGGTTTTCTGGAGCCCAACAACAGATGTCAGGCCCACATAGCCAACTTACTGTTTCTTGAGAAGAAAGACATTGGGGTGCCATAGCTCAAAACGTCGATTCGATTCGAACAGTTCGATTCACATCAATCTTCGCGTCTCTCTGATTATTCCGAAATCGGCATGACGAAGCAGCGAGCGAATTGGTCTCCGTACGACAACAATGGAGGGTGATTAAAATCCTAGTTCAGTTTTTCGAGAAACCCACCTTTGCTTTCGATGCTAATGTTCTGTGTATCTTGATTGCTTTGTACAGGACGTGTGTTGCGATTGCCGGCGCTGATTACTGTGTGATTGCGGCCGATACTCGAATGTCCACTGGCTACAACATTCTTACGCGCGATTACTCCAAAATTATTCAGCTGTAAGTACAGTTTTCTGCTTATTTAATTGATTTGAGGCTACGATTGTTTCTGCTGAGAAGCTTTACTTGAAGCTCATAGTAAAAAGATACGAGTTTTACCTTTATATAATGATTTTGTGCTCTATTAGATCCGTTTGTTAGAAGGCTTTAATTTCTAACATGAAGCCTATTTGGTGAAGGTCATTATGCTGAACTATTTTGTTTAGAAGATGTCTTAGTCCGGTTTGAAGATAGCTTAATAGATAAATAGTAGAAAGATGTTCATTTTATCCTACAAATAATACGGATGATGCACACCATGCACGCGGTCTAGTTTAATTTGGCTTTTGTTTTTTGTTTTGTTCTACTAACCTAGATACTTATTATGCACATATACTTACTGTTTGTTCTTTTAAAGATATGGAAAATACTCTCTGCGGCCTTGCTATTTATTATCTGTATGAAAGCATATTAATTAAGAATTGAAAGCGCAATGTTGTGCAACGGAGTCACGGACACAGCGCAAAGTGAGGGTTGCATTTTACTGAATTGATATCCCTAAGGGATGATGTGCTATAATCTAAATATATGAAGAAAACTTACTTTGTGAAAATAAATTATTATTACCTAGCATTTAATTTCTGATTTATATCTCGAAGTTTTAGTGCACTCAAATGGCATCTTGATAAGCCTTCACAGTTGAAGCACGTGATTCATTTGGAGGACAGGACCTGATACTCAGCCCTTCGTTGACAGACAACCTGTGGGCTTTTAAAGACCATATATATAAACACAATGATTTGACATTCAATGTATCAAGTACTAGTCATTTAATCTCTGTGTAATTTCAATGTATCAAGTACTAGTCATTTAATCTCTGTGTAATTCCTTTATCATGGAGCCTTCACAAGGAGGTTCCATGATGGAACAATATTTCTGCACCTAAACGCGGAGAGTGTTTCTTTTACTTTTATAATTCAATAGGATATCATATCCAACTTTCTTATATTTATCAATACACGGCGATCTCAATGCTTACATGTTTGTTTATTTTTTCAGTGATGCTTGCAAAGTAGATATCTTATTTCTCCAGTAACATATGCTTTTTGTTTCTTACGATGCAGGGCAGACAAATCTTTTATGGCCTCTTCTGGCTTTCAAGCAGATGTCAGAGCTCTGCAAAAGGTTTTGGAAGCTAGACACCTGGTGAGTTATTGAATTGTTTCGTGTGTTTAAATTTTGAATTTATTGTTAATTTATGGTACATTTATCAAGTATAATAATAATAAACTCCCAAAGAGGGCAAAAGTACGCATCTTAATTATGGGGGCATGGTGAGACATCATGTATGGTTGGATAAGTAATCAGAACTTTTTTAAGATTTAAGACGAGTTAGATGTTATTTAACAGAGAGTTTTTGGCCTGCTATCTTTGAACTTTGATAATCATTATTTGACTTATAGATTTATCAGCACCAACATAGCAAGCAAATGAGCTGCCCTGCAATGGCTCAGTTGCTCTCTAATACCCTGTACTACAAACGTTTCTTCCCGTACTATGCTTTCAATGTCTTGGGTGGCCTTGACCATGAAGGTTAGTCTTAATCTTATTTCACTTGGGTCATTATCTCAGTCTTTATACTGATTCAATGTCCATTTCTTTCAATCTTCCTGAAATCCTGAAGGAAAGGGCTGTGTCTTTACGTATGATGCTGTTGGATCTTATGAAAGGGTTGGATATAGTTCCCAAGGTTCTGGTTCCACCCTTATAACACCATTTCTGGACAACCAACTGAAGTCTCCCAGTCCTCTTTTATTACCAGCAAAGGTGTGATTTTGATGATAGTTTGTTTCAGCATTCTTGTGGATCTTTTTTTTCTTTATCTTCAAATTTAAAAAAAAAATGGTTACTACAGGATGCGGTTACTCCGCTTTCGGAGTCTGAAGCCATTGACTTGGTGAAAACTTGTTTTGCATCAGCAACAGAGAGGGACATATATACGGTAGGCTTGTTTCCATTGCTCTGTCGCTGATCTGCTTGGCGAGAATAGGAACTTAACTATTAATGAGTGAATTTTCGTGCACATTCTTTATTCGTCAGTAATAGAAACAGAGGGTCGTGGTGCAGTAAACATTGAATCAAATTTAGATGACCCAGTAAATAACAAAAACAAAGTTAATTAGTTGCGTCATTGTTTGGAAGGTAGTTGGAAGTGGCTTTTCTGTTATCATGTGAATCTGTTTGCCATTTTTGAGTAGGGATTATCAAGTCTTTTCTGTCCTATGAGCTTCAAGGGTTTCCGATGTTCATTTGTTGTCTATATAAAAAAAAAGAGGGTCAACAGTTCCCCTCCACACTTCTGAACTTGCTAATGTGGCTTTGCAGGGAGACAAGCTGGAAATAGTCATTTTAAATGCTGCAGGCATACGACGTGAATACTTGGAACTCAGGAAAGATTAAGTCCGCATTCCTGCTACTCACGTCCATGCTGTAACCTGAAACGGGAGATTGAAAATGCTTGGGATACCCTCACTTGAGGAGGGTCATTGCTGCATAATTTACGCTTTCTTGGATTCTGTATGTACTTGTCGCCTTAGTGAAGTGCGTCCTTTAATGGAACTTTTGCTATATTTGCAGTAATTAGTGTTTAAACTTTTAATACAAGGTACATGTGATAGATAAGTGCTGATTGGCTCCTACCCATTTTTATTGGAAAGTCGTGCGCTATTTACAATGAGTCGTGTGCAACAGAGTCTTGACATCTCTTTCTCCTTAAATATTTTGGTTTGTTGATTTTATCTGTGCCACCAACCTGAAAAATCAGTTTTTTTGGCCATCGCTAGGTCACTTGAAAATCTCGAGTTAAAGTTGGTCATACCAGGAATTGCAGCGAAGAAAAAAAAAGGGTAGAAAAATAGAAACCCTGTTGGCTAGTGATTGCGAGGTCCAATTCTTCATGGAAGGGAACCCGATTAGAGTGACAGCAAATGCCTCTATCACAGGGTTTTCTTTAATAATTAATTTAATTTCTTTTTTTCCCCCCAAAATTAATGTACCCAGTGGACTACCGCAAAACTCCACAATTTGCAGGTCCGTCCCCGCTATGCAGCAGATGCTACAGCTTTTTAAAGCCGCTCACTTTTATTTGTTTCCGCAAAATTTTTTTTGTCGATCCACGTTTGATTTTTGACAAAAATTGGCTATAAAAATCAAACTCTTTCAAGATACAACATCCAAATAAGATTATTTGAACGATCTGTTGCCACTCAACAAAAGCAGTAAATAAGATGATTATCAAAAAACCCAAAGCAACACTGTACATAGACCTCGATGTAAATTAAGTACGTCAAAACACGGTTGTTTACACTATTCTCAAGATACATCTAACTAAGATTATCTGAACGTTTAACTCGTATTATACATCAACAGTTTCAGAATAAAATACATTCGAGATTCATGTCTCTTGTAATCGAAGAACCCTGGAACTTCTAGAACTCAATTTACAGTCATCATGAAACAAAAAATAAATAATTGTTAACAAAGTATTAATTAATATTTTAAAAAGTGAAATAGTAAATATTACTAACTATAAAATTTCTAAATATAATGTGATGATGACAATTTTAAAAACATAAGATAATACTTAATATATGCGTGATGAAAATCTTCTTAACACTTCGATTATTGATTCCACGAAAAACATACATGTCACGAATTTTTTTTTTTTATATAAAATTATCTCATTCTGAAGTTTCAATGGATGAAAATGACATTTATAGACAAACCATTACAAACGGACACGATGCAGGTTGTTTTTAATGAACATGACACGCGTGGTATCTTCTTTCAGCATTAGCGGACGATGCTGGCGGAGTTTTGGGTTCGGTCGACCCTATCTCTGCGGGCACTGCCTGCAGAGGTCGATTCAACGGCTCGAATTTTTTCGAGCCAATTTTTTTTTTTTTTTTACAGGGAGGTGGGCCCGGATCACTCATGTGGAGTGATCCGGGCCGTTCATTGCCCGTGCAGCCTGCACGGATAGGTTGAAACAAACCGGAGTTTTGTGGTAGTTTCTTAACAATTTTATCATTAAAGTTGTTTTCTATATAAAGGAAGCTAGTTGGGTATGTTAATTACACAAATTAGTGAAAATATAACGAAGTATATTATTTTTTAAAATAAACTCTTCGTACAAGCCTCTTATTCACAGCACCCAATTTATCATCATCAATGTTATTATGAGTAATGGTACATATATAACTGTTTCTCACGAAAATTGCGGGACGTGCCAGGTACGTGATCGTGCGAAATGTGAAATGATCCGACTCTTTTAAACAGACATTGTAGGTTTCGATTCGGTCGTAAGTTCTAACTCTTTCGAAATAGCTCAAAAACGCAAACACAAAATAAGGAATATGACAAAATTATAGGAGAAATCCATTAACGACATCAAATATCATTTTGTTGCTATGAACATGGCCAATATTTTTTACAAAAAGATTGATAAACATATAACGTATTTAAAATACTTTGCTAGGGTACGAGCTGCAGCTGCCCGTCTAGCTCAGTTGGTAGAGCGCAAGGCTCTTAACCTTGTGGTCGTGGGTTCGAGCCCCACGGTGGGCGCTTTTTTCGTTATCTTGGAAAATGTAATGTAATCGCGTTTCGAAGCTGCGCCTTGCTTTGAATCAGGTTTCCTTTTCTTTTTTTTTTTCCTTTTCTTTTTTTTTTCCTTTTCTTTTTCTCCCTAATATGTATGTATTTATATATTTATTATACATGACGACACATAATTGTGGCATCAAAAAATCTATATCCAGTTTGTTAAACATGTAATGAATATAGACTTGCTAGCGTATTGTGAAACACTCAAAGGTATTCTTCATAGATGCATCGATAAATAACATATTCAATTAAAGAGAAACTAAGATTTACTACATCAATTACCCATAGAAAAAACAGTGCATAAATGGGAATTCAATTCTAAATTTATTTACTACATCAATTACCCATAGAAAAAACAGTGCATAAATAGGAATTCAATTCTAAATTTCAATACCCGTTTGGATTTCTCCTTAAAAACATGTTGAGCAGGAACAATAAAAAACACTCATCGAGCCAACCATTTGGCTGTTTCGTATACAGATTACATCATGATCATTGTTTTCGGAACAAGTTAGGTTTACAAATGCACGAAACAGGAGACCATGAATAATGGCAGCACCAGGGTGCCTGATCCGCACTATAGCATCAACCGTTGATTTGAAATGCCATGGTAGTGGTGCAAATTGGATGAATCTGCTGTTCTTTACGAAATCTACGTCTTGCAAGTGCTTAATGACCCTTCAAATTCTAATGGCATCTATAGAAAGTTCCTTTTCTGACAAGAGTTTAAGTTTCTGTAGAACAACACGAGAGTGTAAATTTTAGAATTACAATTCATCTAAATATTTGATAATGTAAATAAGTTGCAGATGACATTTCAAATTCACGGTTCTGATGTTGGATAATGGAATGACATCTCAATCCAAGGTATCATGATCAAGAAAAACATGTGAATACCGATTTTTTTCCCCTTGAAAACAAAAACGTTAACAAACTGCTTCTACTATCTCTTGCATAAAACAAGCAACGGGAAAAAAAAATTTTAAAATAACTACAGTTTGATTCTTGCCACCTAAATATCAGATGTTCACTCGAAATACTTCCTTGTAAAGCTCTAATCCCTTAGGAAGGTAGAACTGCACTGACGGTATCAAATCGGTTATTTATTTTCCCAACTGTCCTTCTATCAAACTTTAACTCATGCATATTTGCTTTGCAATAAAATTTGTGTTATTGCTGACAGTTTGAGCCTAAAAGGACTAATGAAAAGAAATAGAATGTGGGGAATGCAATGTTTACCGTAATATATTGAGGTGGATCATCCATACTAGTTGTTCCAAGGACTACTTCTCTCTTTAATTTTGTTGTAAGTTTATGGCATACCCTCAGCTGAATACAAAACAGAAACAAAGTCATCCGCATAAATCCTACACTGCAAAACTAAAAGCTGAAATAGCACCTAAAGAAAGAAAAAACGAAAAAAAAACAGAGGTTTTACCTCAGATCTAGTTGCCCCGCCAATTATGAATACGAAAATGCGCTGTCCCATCTTCTTGAAGTCACCAGATGCATTTCTCAAAACCGAGTCACTGGGAAACCATATCATAGAAGAAAATCAAAAGAGTGGATTGTTTCTGAATGGTGCAAAAGTATGATATAGATCTAAATAAGAACTCAGATGAGCAAGAATTATCCTCCGAGACAAACCAATATTTTAGAATCACCAGAAAATTAAAAGTGGTTTACCTTGAATATCCATCATCGGATGAGCGAGGTCGGGCCCATGTTGCAGTTCGTCTTGATCTCATGGAGTGTGGAGCAGTAGATTGACCTGTTCTAGCTGATGCTGCTTGTGAAGCTACACTAGCCCGTTCTTTCCCATTACCTGGAGGACTAGGACTATTCATGCATTGGAACTCATCCTTTGGCAATTCTCCTTTACTCAACTGTTCAATTAATTCCTGGAAAAAAAAAAACCGAATCAAAACACTCCATTTGTTTAACACCCGCAAATAAGCGAAGGATTTTGAAAGCTACCATGATTGTGGTGGGATATATAATTGATTATGATGCATTATGTAGTTAGTCATTATCAGGTCAGGAATCTGAGGCTACTTGCATTCAAATAACATCTATTTTCAGGTGAACTCTCCACTTCTTTTAGTGGAAGTTTATTCAGTCATTTAATGTGGTGTTGAATTGTGTCTACTTAGATGTTGGATGGTGTCATTTCTGCATATAAAACGGGTGAAAAATGCTAGGAATATTTTCATCATTACTCATGAAGTCACAAAATAGTATGACAACAAATTTCTGAGAAAAGATTAGCATAATAACAATGTCAAGATGTTATTGGAAGAAAACAATTATTAAGGTAAACACTTTCTAAAAATCATGGAATTTTCCCACCCCATCATGGTTATGACAGCACCAACACATGCAGTCACACTCTCACGAAACTGATAGCACAAAAATTATGATAATTTTCACAGTACAATTCATTGCAGATTCTAAATATTCTGTATATATTTTCTATTCAAACTCAAGCAGCATGTACTGTGATGTTAAACGAAACCTCTATGACGGGATAAAAGCGAGAAAGTGCCCATGTCTCGTCCTCTCCGGTTCGATCCTTTCTTGCTGCTTGCTTCCTCTAATAAGCAAACAAAACTAGAGACTATCAGGGATAGGCCTCATTTATAGAATGATGCCATGGTTCACCAGTAGCTATATGCAGTTGTCTAGTAGCTATATGCAGTTGTCTAGTGAAAGGAATTACCTTTGCCGAATCAAACTTCAGAGAGAAAGTCCCATGTGAAGTCTTTTTTGCATCTGTTCCTTCAAGCAATTTCATATTTTTCACGGCCTTCATGTCCTCACATGATAATTTTGCCAACTGAAGAAACAAAAGTTTTCTTGATATAAAATTTACCCAGGGAACAAAATTCCCCTCCAAGCTCGACAAATCAACATCCAACTTTGCTCTAAGGCAACTTCAAGGCATGGACTTCATTAATTTTACTACGAGGTTAAGTGGTTGAGTCAGGCTTCCACATGTGCCCAAATTGATGGAAAGTATTTCTTAAAAAGATAGTTTTTAATACTTAATTCATTATCATCTTTAAGTAGTTTCAAAAAAGTCAAGAATCAGCTCAATATTTATAATATCATGAGAAAAGAAATGAAATCCATATTAGTCTAAAATTTTAATCAGTAGAATCTGTGTCATTGACACCTGTTCAAAAGTTTATATGCAAGTTCAAGGTATACAAATGTAAATTATCTCTGAAAGAAGAACCTGCATCAGTTTTAATGCTTTGTCACCCTCGAACTTTTCTGGATATACAGAAGCATACATCATCATGAGCCTCAATTTATTCTCACACATTCCTTCCTGCAAGTGAAACAAATCATTATTTTGATAGAGGTGAACCAAGAATGTAGTGGCTTGAAGGATTGCTGGGTACAGATGGTAAAAATCACCTGCTTTGTTCGTAGAAAATTAATCACTTCCTTCGTTCCTGCATCTCCAAATATAAGATCTTGTTCAAGTTGTCCAAGGTCTCGAAGGCCCGAGTCTCTGATAATTTTATTAAGTTTCCCAGCAATCTGATAGAATGATGCAGAATTGGAGTCATCAGAAGAAAAACATCAGAATTCTGTCTATCTATCGTGGCGACATGGTGTAAAGGTGAAATCATAAGGTAAATTTGCCCAATATTTCCTGCTTCTTTAAGAGTAAAAAACTTTCAAGGTTCAAGTTGTGTCTCAGGTCACATGAAGTACACATTAAATTGATTAGCAAGAGTATTCCGAGTTCATCTTTGAAGGAGAAGCAAACCTCGACATGGAGAGAGAGTTTCTCCATCTGTTCATTATACTGCGGCAATGACTGAACCATTTTCTGCAGATCTCTAGTGGATAACTCACCCCCATCTCTACGCACAAGCAGACTTGAGAATTAGATGTTGAAAAATTATAACAGATATAAGGCCAAAATTTTAAAGTATAATAAATTAAAATCTAACTTATAATATCTTATTTATCTTGCTGAAATGACATTGACCGAAGCTGATCCGATAAAAGTATGCAAGAAAATTAAGCGTAATAAACTTTTCAGATCTGGATTGTGATAGATTGGTTTCAACCCAAGTTTTACACGTAGTTTTTTGTCTATAAGAATCTCAAGTATTTTATATTTGTTGTCCTGATTTTCCATTAAATTAAGTTTCGAATTCTATTTCGTTAATGATTATGCCATTCATCATCAAAATCCCACTCTACAGAAGCAGCATTTCAAAAACATGAAAAAATCCAATAGTGACTATGTGATTCCAAAGTCTCACTCACTTTCTGCTTTGACTTCAAGACTAAGAAAACATTTTCATACTAACATATCATGGCAAAAAAAATGCACACGCATTTAACATCACAAACCTCTGTTGTAATTGTGCTGCTTTGTTCTTTGAAACAAAATTTGACATTTTTTCATGTAACCGCTCACTGGCCTGAAAATTTCAATTTGATAAAGCCCATCGACACACGAATAATGAGTAGTTGAAAGGATAATTTGTATATTAAACTTTCATGAGACTGGACATAAAAATTTGAAGTAAAAGATAGCACCTCTGCTATGTGAACATGACGGAGCTCAAGCCAGACAGGGTCGTGATCTTCCAAAAGGACTTCCTTTCTTTCAGGCTGACCACCTGATTTGCTTGGAACCTTGCATACATTATATGCATTGAAAAAAGTCCCCAGGCATCAATGAAATTTGTGTACAAAAATAGTTACCTCATGCACGTATTTATTTCCATCTAGGTCAAGCAGATCATGACACATAGCATCATAGGTCCATTCATGAATTATAGGAGCAATCTGAAACAACAGTTCCATCGATTACTTCGATAGGAAAAAAATTATAAACATAAATGTATTGCCTGGTTTTAAGCAGATAAATAGTGACACCTGATCAACTGATCTGTCCACTATAAGTAATTCACACGTTTCTGTTTGAGGAAAGTTGGGGATTGAAGATTTATACATCGATATGTTGTTCCAAATTACTGCAGCAAGCTTAGTAGGAACTAAGTCACGAGACTTGGTCATCATGGAATCTTCAAGTCCCTTGGCAGCTTTATATCTCACAAAAGGATATTCCTGAAATTGAAAAGGATAGTCTCGCATGAGATAAAAAAACAAATGATGAACATGCACTCAATATCATTTCAACAATTTTTGACATATTTCTTGTCCTTTTACGTTCTTTACCTTTGGTTTTCCTTGTGATTCTTTTTGTTCTCCCCTAAGTAGCACAACACCATGATTCAAGATCAGGTGATCTGGAAATTGTGTAAAACTATTCCACTAACAAATTGTGTGCACAGTTAATCTCTACAAACTAGTAATAGTAACTGTATACTATTGCCAAAACACTGGCAGGTCAATAAACTTAAACTATTTTTATACCTACAAAAGATTATATGGTACATATGAACTCCCATCTCTCCGTTGGTATTGGTAATAGTTAAATTTATAGCACTTAACTCTCCTATGAGAAATTGAGATGGTGAAAGAATATAAGCAAAATGGAATTTTCTAAATTTCCAAGGAGGTACGTTGAAGGATCTAGTAAAGCACGCTGATGTTTCTGTTGGTACCTTTAATGATGCAAAAACCGTAGCAATTCTTGTTGCCATTACATTCAAGCATGCATCAAATCTGCGAGAATTTCCAGAATCGTCACCATAAAGTTCTTCTAGGGCCATTTCATGATCCGTGATGAATCCCTGCAAATAGAACGCGCATACTTAGCAACCAATTACAATATTGATTATTCTCAAAAGAAAAATTTAGAAAATCACAAAAATATGACTAGGTAGAATTATTTAGCATGGAAGACCTTTTTCACTGAGCCATGCTAAGTTGCAGATGAAGTGAAGCCTAATTACGCTGCTTCTTGTTTTTACTCTTAAATACTCTTGAGTAGACATGATAAAAATGGGCAAAATGGAATGAATTACGAATACCTGACCGTCTACGGAGAAGTACTCCAAATTCATCTGCAAAATTTTCCGAAGAACAGACGATTTGTTAAAATTACTCTAGTTATCCATAACGAAGATGAGATTAGTAGAGATATTTGATGACAAAACTTGGGAGATGCCAACCTCTCTTAATGCACCGATACGTGGTAAAACACTAGTGTCATTCTTGACGCGAGCAACAAGTTCTTTTGGCACAGATGAACTGAAGTATACATATGCTCTGCAGCACAAATATTACCGGTACAAGACAGGAAATTCCAAGTCTCATCAGCACCAGATAGGCAGGAAATAAAAAAAAAATAAGTGGAATAAAATTTTGATTGCGTACTTCTTGTATAAAGGTTCTCTACCGGACATGTCAGACAAGAACATTATAACACTGTAAAGTATTCAAGGATTAATAATCAGTTCATGCATTCTCTGCCAAGTCATTCTGAATAAAATATTAATTAAAAGAGGCAACACTGTGAACAAGGTAAAAGGAGTAAATTTAAGTTTTACTCCAATAAGAAAATAAGGAGGAAAATAAAATCAGCCTCAAAAGTATTCTAGCACTAACTGAACTAGATGACAAGTAATTGTTTTTTATCTAGCATAATATTTCTGAGTGGGTCTACTACTGGACACGAATAAAGGACAGTAACATCTTCATACTTAATGCAGCATTTAATGGAAACACAAAGAAGATTAACTCACATATTAAAAATTAAAAATAAATTAAAATGGAAGTTTGAATTTCCATCATCTTCTAGGCGATTTGGAAAAGAAAACATAATTATTATCCATAAAAAAACCTTTGGCTTTGTTCGTTCTACCTCTCCAATCCAATTCCATTAAATCAACTCAAAATTCATCATTTTATCTATGCCTTCAAAAATTTAACTCAAAGATATTGTTTCAAATTTTCAGTCAAATCAGTGTCTCACATTCTAAATCCATTTCAAGCTATAATTATCACACACTTTCTCTCTCTACATTTTTCAATAATGCTGATTTTATTTCATCTTTTTCACTCACCATTCCACAATTTCAATTTATGCTACATGTTGCATCAACATTCAAAAAATATACTCAAACATTTAAAAAGTTACAAACATTTGAAAAATTACTACTAAAATCCATTTTGTAACTTTTGAGTTAAGTAAAAAATCCAACCATTTGAACCTCAGTAAGTTTGAGACATTTAGATGGTACATACAATAGATAGTCCAAGTATAACCGTAGAAGAATATGCAGTGAGGGCCAGTAATACTTTGTTTATGGTTATACCTGGCATGGGAATGTTGATAACATGATTTAAGATTACTGTTACTCGCAATAAACAATTGAAAGTTATTCTGAAATTCTCTAAGATACTATGATGAGATAAATATAACCAATTTTCCCATCATGCCAAAGTAATTCCTGTGAAAGAAGAAAATACTTAAAAGAGAAGCATACTTTTCTTTTGAAGGTTGAATGAAATATATGGCATCCATTGAAGGCAAAGGTTGTCGCCGTCTATAAAGGTCTTCCACCACTGATAAAGAGAAACGAGTACGTCAAATTGTAATGATAAGAACTTGAACACTGATAATGGAGTTTTCGAGCAACTGAAATATGTGTTTTGAAACATTATACCAAAAATATAAGTATATAACATAAGAGAAGTTAGCCAATGTAGATTGGCTAACCAATTTGTATAAAAAAAAATTAGGAATTCATATTTAATTTCGAAAAAAGTGTAGTGAAACTTTGTGGTGAAAGATCTTGAAATATATAGATGCAAAAATAAAGTAGAAAATCCCTAGCAAATAATAGTGTCATACTGAATAAAAGTGAATCTGCATCTTTCCATATACAACGGCAATGTATGAATGCTTACATGAAACTCCTTGGTCTGTAATATCTGCCATTTTGCACGAGTGTGACATCACTTTTACTGTAACTTTATCCATGATGAGTACCTGAACACAATCCTGTGGTTAAGTTGAGCATCTTAAAAAGCAAAAGGGCACAGAAAAGAAGATAATAGTGATAAAAATTTTCACTTGTAGTAAAATCTTAAGTTCGCAATTGATCATGTTTAGTGATGATGCCCCGAAACGTCGGGTCAGGGATAAGCCCCAGGACTTTCCGGGCCATGGAGCATATCCATGGTTAGTGCCCGGGCCAGGATGAGATATTCTCAGGCCAATAGCATGATAAAATGGATTTATATCTGAAGCCATTGAACCACCCGGGACATGACTCCCCCAAGATATTGAAGACCCGAGCTCTTCTGTAGTTAACTTGAGAGGCATTCTGCTCGGTCACCTCGATATGAGTGAAGTATTTAATGCAGCCGATAAACAGTGTGTATAGCCGACCTGTCTCTGACACCAATGCAAGTGGTCGGTAAATCAAGTAGTCTGGATGTGACAAGTGTGCGATTTGACATGTCAGAACAATAGGGTATAATCAGCCACCCTATTATAATTAATGCTCACACACAGAAAACGAGGTCATCATTGTATCCTCTACTATAAATACCAGGTTCTTTACTTGCATTTACCCCTCATTCAGATATTAATTCACACATTTAATACTCTCATTTAATATACACCAATCACACAGCCATCACTTGGCTACATTGGTTTTATTGCTTGAGTAACCCACTGACTTAAGCATCGGAGTGGTCACACCGGACACCCCTCCGGCGCCCATTCACGTGGTTACTTTTCTGTTCACAGATATCATAAATCGGATCAATAAGTTGCGAGATTCAAGCCAGGCGTCTAGCTCATATTTCCTTCAACATTTTGATAGTAAACTCGGCAGAGTTCCCGACCCGACTCGTCCATTTCGCCCGGGTTGCATCATTTAGAATCTCTAAGATTGATCAGTTATGTGAATACAGGTTATCAGTAAGTGAAACAAGAGTACAAACTGATAAAAATTTGGATCAATCCACTTTTCTAATCAGATCGTAGTGTACTTTGTGAAAGAAACATTCGAAACAAGCTTGAAAATTTTCATTGGGCTGAAGTCTAAAAACAGAATTTTGTAGTCCATTTCTATTTATAGGTGATACAGTTAAAAAAGAAACAATGGTCTGTAGATGAGGAAAAAATATGATTGATAACTTGGTATGGTATAAAGCTCTATTTGTGTGGCCATACATGATCTATGCGTGCGAATTGATTAACTAACTCTGTAACCTTCATTTCCATAATTTTGTTGGCCCGATTCTATGTCTTCAATGCATAATTCTCTTGAGATAGAAGGTAGAAATTATATTCCCCCTAAATTATTTCAAGACACTCTGATCAAAGAAACGTATCACAGTCAAAACAATGTCTATACGCAGCAGATTTTGGGTTCCCCAAGAATTTGGCTTAGAAGCTCGTTAACTTCAAATTATGCAGATTATTCATGAGTTCTAGTTCTCTTAAACCAGTTACGCATATAATGGCTTTTCATTCGTCTCTGGAAACGAGTTACAATAAATAAGAGAACCGATAGAGCGACATAAAAGTATCTTAGCACGAAATGCGGATTAAAAGGTTTCCTCCAAAAGAAACGTAACATGATGTGAGATAAAACATACCTTCCATGATGATCTTGAATCTCCAGATTTTGATGTTTGGAGCATTTCATACAATAAACCTTCAAAGATTCAGACCAAAAGTACCAATTACGATACTAACTAGTCTCATGTAACCTTCTTAATCAAACATTCACCACTGCCACGCAGGCATGCTCTTGAAAATTAGATAAAGCGTTCGATTACAAATAAACATACAAAATTATAATTGGCATTCGTTTCAACCATTTTTCCCAGCAAAATGGGTACCCACTGATGCGATTAACATCTCCTTAAAGCTTCTCATGATCAAAACTGTGTTAGCTAGCCAAACTGATTGGTGATTAAGTCATGATTCATGAAAACACTATCTCCACGTCTTCTAAACAGAAATCCCCATCTACCTGGCCTAATACGAAAACTTTCATTGACCCTGTTTTAGAACTCAAAAATCTGTCTCATACAAAAACACACGAAGTAAATACACTGACAGAGTAAAAAGCACGGGCATGAGTCATAACAGCACCGGACATCATAATTTACAAATATATCAATGAACACAGAGCGAAAATCTAGTCCAAATATGAAGGAAGAAGGGAGGGGCTTACGATCACGGCTAATTTGGCGGAAAGTCTTGTACTCTCCGCCGTGGGAGGAGGTTTCAGAATCCGAAAATGACATTCTATATGACCGCTTTCAGGTGCCGGAGATGAAATCTACGATTTCGAAAATGCCCTGTTTCCTGGACCGAAAGAGAGACAGATTGAGGAAGGTAGCGCGTTTTTGAAGGGAGAAGGTCGTTATGTTTGTGGGGAAGCATGTTTTGCTCCAACGGTGCAGTTCAAGAAATATTGCATCTTAGCCCTTATACTATTGCACCTCTCTACATTGCCCCTCCCTCTTTTAATTTTCTATAAATTTTGACTACATCAGTCACAAAATAAGTTTTATAAAAGCTCTTTGTGATATATCGGTTACTATATCTTTAATTAAATGCGGGCACATTTATTTCGAGGATAATATCAATGATACTCACTAGAAAATTTATGGTCCGGTTTTAGGAGGTGATAGCAGTTCGAATGCAGACCTCGATTTTACTTTAGGCCTGAAATCACGATGAAGACCGTTAGAATGGAGCCGGGAGCTTGTCCCGACGTAACCCCTCTGACGCTCAAGTCAGATACGCTTCATTCTCTTGTGTCATTGGGCACCTTCTAGATTTACATACTTTTCTGCCCGAGCTAAAAATCATCATAGCTCAATGAAGGTTTCTTAACCAGCGATTTGAAGAATTCACCTCCTCTCAGTCCTTGGGTAAAGACACTTATCATGATGTCGGGGTAGCCGCTGGTATCTCCAGCGCTGCATTGTTGAAATGCTGGATAAATTCTCGCAAAGTTTCAGTTTTTTGTTGCTTCATCACGAACATGCTTAGGTAATTTTTCTGATACCTCTTGCTGCTAGCAAATCGATGCAAGAAAGCAGTGGAAAATTCCTCGAAAGACCGTATGGAGTTGGGCTGCAGCATATTAAAACATTGTCGGGCTGATCTCATCAACGTCCACATGAACACCTTGCACCTAACACCACCTGAATATTGATGTAACAAAGTTGCATTCTCAAATCTTCTCAAGTATTCTTCTGGGTCAGTACGCCCATCATACTCTCCCACGCTTGACTGTCGAAAACTTGAGGGAAGTCCTTCCTCCAAAATTGCGGGGAAAAAAGAACTCTCTTTCTTGGGCGCTGGAGCTCTGTTTCCCAATTGCTGTCTCAACATTCTTATCTCCCTCTACATCTCCTCCATCTCTGGATTCTCCCCACTTGGGAGGGGTCGCGTCTCTTCAACCCTGCTCTGACGGCCATCTACATTCTCCTCTGGTTCCTGGCGAGTGGCATATTCTTCAGCAAACATATGTTCTTGGTTCCTCTTCGTGGTCTCGTCTACTGTCTTGTTAATGAGTTGACCCAATTGTTCAAAGGTCAAGTTCCCCACATTCTCACCGGGACGAAGTTGTTCGGCCCTCGTCTCAGGACGAGGTTCTTCGGCTCTCGTCTCAGGACGAGGTTGTTCACGTCCCGTCTCCTCAAGAAGAGGCTGTTCGGGTCTTAATTGAGGACACGATGACACTGAATTAGTTTTTCTGCTTCCTCTCCGGCTTAGCATCTCTACGTATCAGCTCAAACTTCTCATAGACGGCGCCAAGTGATACTCACTAGAAATTTTAGGGTCTGGTTCCAGCAAGTGATAGCAGTCCAAATGCAGATCTCGAATTTACTCTAGGCTTGAAATCACGAAGGAGACCGTTAGAAGGGAGCCAAGAGGGTGTCCTGACGTAGCCCCTCCGATGCTCAAGTCAGATACTGCGAATAAAGTGAGAGAGCAGCTAAGGGTGCTGCTGAAAGTCAATATAGTGAATCCCGAATTAGACACTCATACCTGATATTTATAAGAGGACACATGGGCCTTGGCTAGGAATGAGCCGGAAGTCCAAAATCCGATTTGGGCCTGATCTTGATGGGCTTTTTCATAAGATATCAATCAACTTAAAAATATTGACGTTATTTATTATGAGTATGTCTCGTATGAAATAGACTCACGGATTTATATATTTAAGATGAGTCAATTTGATTAACACTTTAAGTAAAAATAAATGTTTTTGACATAAAAGTAATATTTTTTAGTGATCTATTATATGGTACATATATGTCATTAAATTAATACTTATGTATGCACTTAAAAACAGAATGCTCAATGCCTCGTATTGAGTCATTTCTGTGTATCAAATTTGAACAAATGCCGTTATATATTTCAGGAACACAAGTTTTTTTTAGAGGACTGCTATAAGATTGCATTTTGACGAAAATATTTGATTTGGAGGGGAGCTTTAATTTTGTGATGAATATGAAATATCACTTATTTTGAGTGTATTTTAAGCATACCTTATAAGTATTTTGAATTTGACATGAATTTTTTCTTTTTATTTTAATTATTCTTTTTTTTAATGGGATTCTAGGCTTCTTTTATTTTTTTCCTTAATTTTTTTCAAGTTATCGGGGATTGTTGTCAAAAATATTTATTTATTTAATTTAAAAAACATTGTCTAATTTTGTGAGCGGTTTTTATTTTTGTTGGATAAATTATCAAATAAATAAATAATAAATTATTTAAAAATAGGAATGATAATTGCAATTTTGAAGTGGTCATCCATCTAACCCTTTATACCAAATAATTTTGATTAATTTTCACGTTATACCGCATAGTTTGGTACATGTGATAAGAGAGGGATTGATAAATAATCCTCCTTATCCCATTTTGGTACCTTTTTAAAAAGTCCATGATAATATCATGGGCCCTTGATAAATAATTTTTTAGAATGATAAAATGTATCTTCTATTAAGTGTGATAATTTTAATTTAATGATAAAATACACTACAAATGACTTAATTATCCTCAATTTATAAATAATTTTTATAAATCTATGCTAGTAAGTAGAAACTAAAATCAAATAAATATTTTTATTTATTTTTTGTATATTATATAATATGATAATTATATAAATGAATTCGAGATAATTATATAAATAATTTTTATAAATATTATTAAAATTATTAATATCACTCGATTAACCTTAAAAATTGATATTTGACTTAACTCACAAAATCAATGGCTCAATTATCATATTATATAATATATAAAATTAGATAAAAATAAATAAATCATGCAAGCACTTTCGGCGCATGAACAGATAAAAAATATGAACTCAAGCAACAACTTTGAAATTATAAAGTTTATTATGATAATGTTAATTTTGTCATTACAATCTAATATATAAATTTAATCACTCTTATTAAAATCATACCAAACATTAAATATAATATCATACATCTTATTTATCCTTAACTTATCCTTATATTATATATCACATGTTTATTCTATCATGTATACCAAACTATGCCTTAATTTATCTTCCAAAGTAGGGATATATAGAAATGAATCCAATCAGACCGAATAATATTAAATAATTATGGTTCGAGTTCGGATCAAATTAAGTATATCAAATTCGAACTTGGCTCAGTTTTCAATCATTTTGGCTCGATATCGGCTCGAAATATTCGTAAACTATCTGAACTATTGCTCAGATATTAAGATTCAAGAACTTTGATTGAAAGTTCGAAATGTCCAAAATGTTCAAAATGTATATATATTTATTATATCATTATATTAAAAAAGTAATAAGACTCGCAAGCGACTCGCGAACAATCGAACAAAATAATTGTAGTTCCAGTTCGGCTCGAAAAAAAAGGTTCAAACATGTTAGGGTTCGACTCAAGTTCGATAATTTTAAATATGAATCAAATATTTATCAAATCGACTCGAAAAACTCGTAAACCAACTCGATTCATTTATACTCGTACTTTAGAGCATACAAAATGATCTCTATTTCTTATCTTCATTCTGTTAATTTAATATAAAAAATAAACTTTCACTACGCTAAATTATAAAATAATTAATAAGCTTAGGTAGACAAAATGAAAATTTATTAATTCTAAAAACGATAAAATTCTAATATTCCCTTATAAGGCGAGCCCGTAACTAGCATCAAGCTTAGTAAATTCCCCTTATATATATATATATACATATATATATATATATATATATACATATTTACTTATATATATATTTATTAATTATTTATTTTAAAATAAAATAAAATCGAAATCGAGTTTTTTCGAGCTCGAAAATTCGAATGAAGCTCGAAATTGAAAATTAATGCTCGAGTCAAGCTCGATTTCGAATATTTTAAATTTTTTCGACTTGAACTTGAGTAGTATAGCACTCGAGCTCGACGATTGCACCCTTACCCCCTCCATCTCAAATATAAATTTTATATATATTTTTGAATTCGTCCCAAAATTTTTAGTTTGTTTTCCAAAAAGTATAGTCCAGTTGTTATGTTTTATGTTATTTTTTCTATTATTTTACCAATCGACGTAAGGGTGTCAATCGGGTGGGTTGGGTTGGGTGGGTCGGGTTTCGGGTCAACCCGCGAATTTTTTTTTATTTTTTTTCAACCCGAATCCGAAGCAACCCGAAAATCCCTAATCCGAACACGAACCCGTATAACCCGACTCAACCCGTCTAACCCGCCTAACCCGAATTTTATTTTATTTTTTTAAATATTTTTAAAAAAATCAATGAAACAAATTAAAAAAAATAAAAAATAATAATAATATTTTAATTTAAACAAATAATAACAAAATTTCGATTTAAATTTGAAATTTTAATCGTAGAAAATTAAAAGTATATTTACTAAATCAAATAAACAATTGTTAAAAAAATAAAAATATGCAAAATAAATATTAAATGATAAAATATTATCATATAAATATACTATAAATTTTGTTCAAACATACAATATATAAAAATATAGGTAATAGGTCAACCTCCGACCCAACCCGACCCAACCCGAAACCCGCATAACATGGCACTAACCCGAATCCACCGAATCCGAACCCAACCCGAACCGGAAAAACCCCAACCCGAACCTGATTTTTTTCGTGTTGGGTCGTGTTGGGTTGACGAATCGTGTCATTTTGATACCCCTAATTATCGACGCACATCATTAAATACCTGTTAAAAAATCTATGAAGTAGGAGTCAAGTGAGAAATTCATTTTTTTAACTTTCTTAATGCTTAATGACTGTGAGAACCCATAAACTATTGATATGATATATATAAGAGTATGTCTCTGGTGAGACGAGGTAACCCTATCGATATTCACAATAAAAATTAATACTCTTAGCATAAAAAATTAATATTTTTTCATAGATGACTCAAATAAGAGATCCGTCTCACAAAATACGATCTGTGAGATCGTCTCACACAAGTTTTTGCCGATACATAATAGATGAATATACGAGATTTTCAATTTTACCCCAGACAAACTAAAAGTGTAATTGTAGTCCTCTCTCTACAGTTTCTTCCTTTTCCGTTTTCACCATGGTACCTCCATAGCTACGCTACACTCCCCTCGCAGGATCCATAAACCCTAATTACTTTTCTATACACACCATAGTCAAAATTCAGAAGCTCGGTTTTTCCTCTCGTTATCTTTATGCTTTGATTTTTGTATATTCCATCAATATAATATAATATTATTATGCATAGATCTGGTGTAGTGATGGCGTGGAACGTGTTCAAGTTTTGTACGGCTCTTCGAGGTCTGGGGTCAATCATGATAATTTTGGTTCTCGGCGTCGTTGGAGTTTCATATTACGCCGTAGTAATCACAAACTACGGGCCAGCTCTCGCTGCCGGTGGCCTCAATTCGCTGCTTGCTTTGGCCGTCCTACTCTTGTTCCATTTCCTGGTAATTTCCATTATCACGCTTCTAAACTCGGTATTAATCTGTATCTGCCTATCCTTAATCTACTGGGAAATTTTATTTATTTGCTTGCATTTGTGTTTTAAGTTTTCTGGAGTATTAGTTTCGTTCCTCAAATTGAATTGAGCCCTGGAATGTGGAAAACTCAAATTGATTTGATTTTATGTGTAATATTATAGTATGAATCATGCTCTAAAAGGTTTGGACCAGGGGTAGGCCGTAGGTGTTTTCATGGTTTGAGTTAGTTGTGAAATCTTTTTAATTGAAGACTTAAAGGCAACACTTTTGATCGATCATCAGTTATAATTTGATTTACTGGCACACCTGGCGGAAGGTCTGTTTTTTTAATTTCAATGTTCGCTGCATAGTTCACTTAAAAAGGAAACTGAAGAAAGGCATGTTAGCTAACCTTCTATTTTCTATCTTCTTCGAATAAATGGACTGCTATCGTATTACATGAGTTGTGTTCTGTAGCATGATGATTCCCATTGTTGACCATTCCCGTGACAATTTCTTAGCTCCAGATATGGTTTTCCATTTTCTAGAATGCTATATTTTAGCTGGATAGTTGTATGGAGAAATAATGTAGTCAAACTGAATGGTTAGCAAATTGATGTTATGTGTTGCTCATGCAGTTAATGATGCTATTATGGTGTTATTTTTCGGTTGTTTTCACGGACCCCGGTAGCGTGCCTTCAAATTGGAGGCCAGCAATGGACGAAGAAAGAGGAGTTACTGACCCGTTGACCACAACAGAATTTCCAACCAACTCAGACAACCAGGAAGTTCGTTATTGTAGGAACTGCAACCAGTTAAAACCACCTCGTTGCCATCACTGCTCTGTTTGTGAGTTCCGTCAATCATTATTTTTCAGAGTAATTGCACGATGTTGTTTTTGTTCGAAAGTAATGAGTCATCGAACTTTTTATTTAGGTGGGAGGTGTGTCTTGAAAATGGACCATCATTGTGTATGGGTTGTGAATTGCGTAGGGGCATTGAACTACAAGTATTTTCTTCTCTTTCTGGTACGTGAAAAATTTGTAAAACCATACTGGTTGGTTTTTGTTGGTCTTGTTGATTTTTTGTATAAGCACTAATGAACTCTTAACAAAATGTTTTATTGTGGTATAATTATATTCTGTGGATAATGTAGTATTTTGTAAATGTTGATTCATTGCAACATGGTGGTAATTTAGTGGGAACAAAATCCATCTTATAATAAGTAGCAAGATTCCCTGATGGATGCTATTAATTGCGTTGTAAAATGTATGTATCTTGATCCTTAAGATTTTTTTTCATGTTTTGTATTTAAAAACATGCTGATCAGAAAATGATGTTAGTTTCTGATAATTTCTCCTTGTGATGCAGTTTTATACGTTCCTGGAAACCACTCTTGTAACTTTATCATTATTGCCAGATTTTGTTGCATTCTTCGGCGAGGGAGAGGTCCCTGGGACTCCAGGAACACTTGCAACAACTTTTCTTGCCTTTGGTTAGATCACATGCTTCTTTTCCATTGTACGGTTGACTTCTCTATACACCACCAATAATTTCTCCGGCTCTTGCAGTGTTAAATTTGGCATTTGCTTTAAGTGTTTTTGGATTTCTGATTATGCACATATCATTGGTGGCTGCCAATACCACGACCATTGAGGTATAACTTTTTCTTTAGTTTTCATATAGTCTATGACATAATAAGTGATGCCTTTCATGCTTTTAATGGGATTGACCTGGAAAAAGTCCAAATTTTCTCACCGTACATCAAATTTCCGTGTTAGGACTTAGGAGTTTAAAACCTATTCGTATTTTGGATGTCGCAATTTTTTTATATTTCCCAGTTCAACGCTCCTTTTAGTGTGATTTTGGTCTTTTTACAAAGAAAATATTTACTGAACCGATTCTTCTTGTCTTATTTAAGGCATACGAAAAGAAGAGAAACCCCAGATGGCGCTATGATCTTGGACGAAAAAGAAACTTTGAACAGGTTGGGACCATATTCTTTCTAGATTTTCTACTGTCATTTTTTCATTAGCCGAAGCAATAATTTGAATGATAATTGAAATTTCTCTCAATACCTACATTTGTTAAGGATACCCACCTCTTGCTTTACGATGGTTTCTGAATTGTTGGACACTATATTTCTCTAGTTTAACATAGGGAAATAAAGACACAAGGATCATGAGTTATGCCACTTTTTATTTGGTCCCCTCTCGTTCAGGCATACCTTTTATGATATTTTATTATTGTTGAATGAATACGATCATACAAAGAATTTAAGAGATTTAATTATAAAGTTTTATTTCCACGACGAAATGTCTAAGCCTTATTCACCTTTTTTAGTTTGAAATAGATGTCAATGAAATCGTGTTAGTACGAATATGGTGAAATTTTTACGTGGAGCCGATTTTGTTATGGTGAAATTTTACCTATAGCTGAATTGCAATAAAATTGTATACAAAATTACTACATAATGTTAATAACATGAAACGTGATTCCAAATACTTGTTTTTCAACAATTATGTACCAGGTCTTTGGGATGAACAAGAGCTACTGGTTTATCCCTGCTTACTCAGAAGAAGATCTGCGACTGGATGACATCTCTCCAAGGTCTTGAATACCCGTCAAGCCCTGATCTAGATTCGCAAGAATTATGACAATGAGCGATGAGATTATTGCATGTCGTCTCGTTTCAGAAGACATCATAATTTCATCCTTCCATGTGTACGATGTCCAAAGGATTCATGTAGAAAATTTCGTGTATTGGAGATGATTTGAGGATGTACAGAGCTTCGTGTTGTAGCATACCTACTTACTGGAAGCCTTGTATTCTTTAGAGTTGTAGATTAAGCCTCACCGACGTGTAATTTTAGTGTATCTCATCTTATGCTTTTCATGTGATCTTCCACCCTTCCTTCTTTTCTAGCCGTTTTTCATTCGATCTTACGTCAGGCCAAAATTATAAATTCTAAAATATTAATAAAAGAAGCAATTGTATATGTTATTATTATTTTTAATTTGATCAAATAATATTAAACAATTAATACTAAATTATTTTAAATTTAGAAGAGTAGTTCGATTTAAAATAGAAGTTTTGTTTAGAATTTTTTTTATGTAAAATCTAGAGTAATTTGAGGATGTTTTTAGTAAAATAATAACGATAGTTATGAAAATAAATATTTTGATATTTTTTAATGTAGTTATTATAAGAGTCTCATATTTAATAATAATAATATAAATATGATAATTTTATTCTTTTTTGAAACTAGAACTTTCGATTGTTGTATTTAGTGTTTTATACTTTAATTAACATATCCTTCTGCCCGCCATGAAATTTCCACGTCCAATAATTTCTTGACATAAAAATAATGTATAATAAATTTGATTTGTTTTTATAATAATTAAATAAATAACCAGAAAAAGGTGAACTAAAGCTTCCCCGAAACGTGCACCACACATTCACTCTCCGTGTCCTTTTTATATTCTTCATCGGTCTACTATATTTTTCTTCCTTAGGTTTCGCGAAATTTCCCGAAAACGGAGGAGAAGGTATCGTGCACGGTTATCCGTCATCGATTATAGAATTTTCAAGTTTTTGCTCTTTGATATCTTAGCAAATGTTCATTTTGCAAGAATTTTAATCAAAAGCCAATAATTTTGGGTGACTATTTACATCCTTCGATGGTAGCAGGATAGTTGGGATATAATTGCGAAAAATTAAAAAAGATTCGCATGTTCAACCAACGAAATCTTATCTCGATTTTAATGTTATTATCATTTTTTGCGGTGCTGAATTGAATATAGCTAAGTAGGTACCTTCTCGTGGCTGATACTCAAATTCAATATTTTTTTTGTGTTCAGGGAGATCACTTGGTTATTTCATGAGCACGAATTTTTTCCAGGAAAAAAATCGATTGTGTATGATCTTTGGTTATTTATTTTCGGTGTCAATGTTGTGTTATTTCCTGGGTAGATTCATGTGTATCTGGAATCAGAGTTCATTGCGTTGTCGTTGTTTGTAAATTTTGTGCTAATGGTTGGGAATACTCGGATTGGCATCATTCTTGATTTGAATAATTCTTCCGGAGATGTTTGTATGCTGCCCGACATTTCTCTTTGTTATGAGTTCGATGTTTTTTTTGTGGCCCACACCTATTAAACGAGAAGAAATATTCTTGAGTGATATGTATTTGCATTAACTTTATTTTTGGTTTAAATCTAACGCACATAGGGAATTGGAAGCAAAATGCAGAGGCGACGACAAGTCAGAAACAATTTCAGTAGACCAAGTAGCCCCTTTGATGATTTTGGTTTTCCTGGGGGCTTTCCTAGCATATTTGGGGGAAGAGATCCTTTTGATGATCCATTCTTCACTCATTCATTCGGTACCTCGTTTGGTCCTAGCATGTTTAGTACCCCTACTACTGGCAATGTGCAGCATAGAAGCAGACTAAGTGGACCAGTAATTGAGGAGCTCGATGTTGTTGATGATGATGAAAGTGTGTTAGAACAAAATGGTTATGGTCATGATAGTAGTACTCATGCTGCTCATGTGAATAGGAACCCGATTGTTGAGCATCCAGAGGATCAAGTCAATGGTAAAATATTTCTATTTCTTCTATCATTTCATGTGGAATATGTTTGCTTAGAATAAGATATCCAATCCGACAGACCATGAAAAAAGCAACGGCAAACACGTCTCACAAAAGATCGGTCGTCGTGACAAACTAGAAACTCAACCCCGCACTCAGAGTGTCAGCTTCCAGAGGGTGACTTATGGTGGTATAAATGGAGAGTATAGCACCGCAATGACCACCCGTAGGATAGGAAATGATGGAGTAAGTAGTTTGATCCCTTTCCGATTAGTAAGCCGTCAAGTTTCTTGTTTTGATATTGTATTTATTTATCAAACAGGTAACAGTGGAAGAGATCAAACAAGCTGATCGAACAACTGGTCTTGCCACACATAGGATTTCAAGGGGAATTAATAACAAGGTGCCGATGAGTTAATGCTTGCTTCTTGATGAGAGCGTGGAAGATTAAGTATATTGAAAATTTTATATTTATTCTTTTAAGTTTTTCCTTTTGTTGACAATAGAGTATGTTTTCCTGATAGGGGCATTCAATCACACGGACACTTGATTCAGATGGTAAGGTGGAGAAGATACAGACACTGCACAACTTAAATCAAGGTATGTCTGTTGGAAAATTATAGGCAATACACAGAGTTTCCCTTTTCCTTATTTTGTGAGAAATCATTTTTTACCTTATTTCAGACGAGCTTGCTGGCTTTGAACAAGCATGGAAAGACGATGCTGAGAGGAATTTGCATGGTAGTAATGATGGATTTGATTTCCTTGGGGGTACAGGTTAGATCAGTTTTCTTTACTTCTTCTCGGTCGGAGTAGTATATGAACTTAACTTGAAATCAAGCTTATGTGATCCCGCCAGTCAATTTATGAGTGACAAAGCCATGGCGAAAGTTGCAAATATAACTACCTTTTGTATTTTTGGGATTGATAATTCCCTGAAGACCATCAATATATTTTATAATGACTAGCAGAAGTTGATCTGTTTCAATTGGTTTCGGACAACCTTGTTTGATATTACTGTTGTTTCAGTTCCCTTGAAATGAAATAAGCATTACGGTAGGGTCTAGGCTTCCAGAGTCTTGATATAGTTGTAATATTTTAACTTGAAACTAAGGGTCTTTAAGCTATGATATGATTGTGTGCTATACTAGTGCAATTTTGTCAAGCAGGGCGGGAAATGCTTCCTTTCTTCTCCCTTTTCTGAGAAATGGTTATGTTTGCTAACTTTGAAATTCTGTTTTGGCTGCTACCGTGGCAAACTTAATACCAGTTTTAAATGAACTCAATCTTGCAACATTTTGATCCAATCTAGGGACTAGTGGTAACCAGCATGGTCCGAAGGCGACTTGGGGAGGATTTCTTGATCCATTCAAAGGGCATTATGAAAGCAACGGTGAACAAAGTTTTGATCACAACTTCCAAGTCCAGTCTTCTAGGGCGAGGCCCAAAAAAGTTTTCACCATTAATATTGAATAAAATCATCTCCCATGTACATGTTCGATTGGCTATAAGTTTATAAAAGCAAATTTGTGTTGTTCTGATTTCAGTACCAGCAGCATGATCACCTCGAAATACTCATTTATAGAGGCAAAGTTTTATTGGTGTAGCATCCGTCTTTTCCTTCTACCCTTCAATGTAGCAACCCTTCATTACTAGTTCACTCCCCAATCTATTTCATACTGGTGTAGCATCTTCTGGGGAAATGAGATGATATCCCTGGGGTACCACTCCAAGGGCACCTTTAGATGCATCGTCGGGGATAGTGCTTTAAGGATAACTTGAAATTTCTCCATCTTCTGATGTTTGAGAAGTGTACTGTAAATTGAGGGGTACCACTCCAAGGGCACATAATTTATGATATGATATGAGATAAACATTCCATGAATATTGCACTTAATGCACCGATAAATATTGCAAGCTAATTTACCTTGACCGGATACTACCAATTGCAATTCACAGTTGGGTCGTGTTTTTTACTTTAGTCTGTTATCTGTATGCTTGCTCGTTATTTCAGCGTCTTGAAATCATTGGAAATTTCAAAAGCCAAGTGTCCTTCTGAGTCACTGACATGTGTAGCCAAAGGCAATTTTCCTTAAAGTGGAGAGGTTTATGCAATTTTAACCAAATGCATCTGATGTGGTTAATGGTTTTATTGTCGCTAACGTCGTCCTTCCAGATGGCAGGCTGGGCCATCTGTTCAAGAGCTATTATGCCATGCTGTTTTTCACTCTAATGACATCACTACATCCAATATATTTATATTTTTATGAGGCATTTTTTAGAAGGTCCCCAAATGTGTTGATAATCAATTTTAGTTTTAATTTACTTTATCCAATTAGCCAAAACTGTAGTTTTAGTCTCGTAAGTTAGCTTGATTTGAAATTAGTCCTGAAAGTTGTTTTGTTTTGAGTTTTAATAATGTAATTTGTTATAATCTGATACATTAAATTGAATTTTTTTGTTCTTTTTTAATTTGAAACTACTAAATATAGTGAATATAATTTATTTGTCGTTAATTCTCTCATATGTAATACATGTGACGAGAAGAAAAGTCATATTATCCACATTAAAATTCTATAAACAATATTCAATACTTAAAAATTAGAAAAAAAAATTTGTCGTTTATACTTATTTTTTGTTTATGTATATTTTAATGTGTAATATAAGTTTTATTCGTGTCAGTTAAGTAGTAGAGCATTGATGTTAAATAAAACATTCGGTGAATATAGTAGATTTAATAAAAAAAAATATCAAAACAAAAAAAATCAAAGATATTGAATAAAAACAAAATTTAACAATTTACATTACTAAAATATATAAGCGTCAATATTATTGTGAAATTTTTTGAGAATTTTATTTCTTTTAACAGTTTTAACGTTTTAATCTTTTTGTTATATATATTTTTTGAACAAGCAGACTTTAGTCTCTAAGAGAAAATTATGTCAAATACTCATCAATGGTTTTTGTGCATTTCATTTTTCTTTTGCGATCAATATAAGATTATTTGGTATAATCATATCGAAATAATCATGGAAAACTTTGATTTGTAGTAGAAAAAGGGAATTTTTAGGTGTTCATTTCACAGCCATCTTCAATTACTCTATACCTTTCGCCGCCTTGAGCTACAAGGATATGCTTCCAAAACCAACTGCACAGCACGATTCCGGAAGAATCTCATGATCGATCTCCTTTACGATTACCGCAGTAAACAAGTGTTAAAATGGTCACAGCTCTAACTAGATTCCGCCAAAAAACAGCTTCCTTACATGATCACTAAGTTCTCAAAAACTTTTAAGCCAAGTGCTGATTAGAGAATCCCTTGTTAAGTTGTGATCAACTCCGTGTGACTCGTTTCGGTACTAAATAAGAACAAACATCATCCACAATTAATGGGAAACAGAGGGTCGAATACAAATGGTGTTTCTCAAACAATAAACAAGGATGATACATATTAATGCTAAAGAAGTAACGAAGCATGCAAGTGAATGATATTCTAGATTGATAACCCAAGTATGCAATTCAGAGCCTCCAAATGTTTGCCACAGTGACACGAGCCAAAAGTCAGAATGCCAAATCTGTTTCTTGAACTACATAGAGCTTGTATTGAAGAATAAATAGTTGAACATGTCGTCCCTTCTTCATTGATATGGGGGAAAAGGAAACGTCTACCAGTTGGGAAGCTAGACATAACGCAAGTGGCTTGATGAGGATAACTAAGCTGACACGCCGGAGAGTCGTAGCCAAACTATTAATTCAAATTTAATTTAATAAGATGAAAACATGATCATGAATCAGCAAATCGTTCAGTCAATAATTGTACAATATGATGATAAAAATACGCAAGTTAAAATCCCACGACTCAAAAAAGTCGATCCATTCTTTGATGCAGCAAACCACCCAATTCAAGATTTGTGGGATACTTACCTTCTCCTTATACGCACAATCAAGATTCGGGGAAACAAGATAATGGGTGACACACAGGGGTAAGCTGAAGCAATAGTAAGAATCAAGAATCGAGTGATCCTCCAGACAGTCGAAAGAATTGTGTTACTGAGCACTCTTCTTCCCATCAACGTAATAGCTGAGGTACCATCGAACAAATTTCTTCAACCCTGTCTGCAAATCTGTTACGGGCTTATATCCAAGCTCTTTTTGGGCCAAGCTTATGTTGGCATGTGTAAATTGCACGTCACCATTCCTTGGTAACTTCATAACCAACCTCTTCGCCTTAACTTTAAGCAATCTCTCCAAAATACTCACAAGATCAGAAACTGGCACGGGAGACGTGTTACCCAAATTGTACACCCGTAGTTGAGCCGGCCCTTTCTTCTTACCGCCGCTGCCAGTGCTCTTCCCCGAAGTATCTAAAGCAGCCAAACAACCCCTAACAATGTCATCGATGTATGTAAAATCCCTCGCTACTGTGCCATGATCAGCACCCTCGAATACTGGAATGGACTTCCCCTTTAAAATATCTTTTGTGAAAAAGAAGTAAGCCATATCTGGCCTACCCCATGGTCCATAAACCGTAAAGAATCTCAATCCGGTAATTGACAGCCCATATATGTGATTGTAAATATGCACAATCTCTTCACCGGCCTTCTTAGTCGCTGCATACAGACTCGCAGGTCGGTCAGTTCTATCACTCTCAGAAAATGGGACCTTAGTATTCAATCCATATACAGAACTACTTGAAGCCCACACGATTGCCGGCTGAGGGTTGGCATTCTTGCAAACCTCAAGAACGCTAACCAGGCCGGCAACATTGCTACGCACATATGAGCTAGGATTCTCCATGGCATATCTAACACCGGCCTGAGCGGCTAAATGCATGACATGAGTAAAAGGGACAGTGTCAAAAAGCTTATTCAACAAAGATACATCATTAATATCACCCTCCACAACGTACACCCCGGAACGCTCCAAAAGAGCTTGTCTAGCCCTTTTAAGCGATATATCATAATAACCATTGAAATTATCTAACCCCAAAACACCGTCGCCCCGCCGCTTAAGGGCGGAGGAGACATGAGTGCCCACAAAGCCTGCAGCCCCTGTAACTAACACCGAAATCCCGTTTTTGGTCCTGATTTTAGCCGAGGCCCTGACCCTTTTTTCGAATTCGGGGCCTCCATAATAAGAACCTGTTCTAAGGGATCTTCTTGAGAGATCTGAGAATATAGTGGCTGATGATGAAGAAGAGGATGATCTAAAGAAGAATAAAAAGATCAATCCTACAAACACGAAAGACCATAATGTGAGCTTGGCTACAGAAGAATGAAGCCTCACTTTGTTATACGAAGACTTCAACTTTCCTGGTGTGGAAGGGGCACTGTCAATGTGCTTCATCTGCAACGCAATCCAACAACCAAAAAAATCTGCAGATTTATAACTTCCCTTTTTTGCAGCCTATCCCCTGATTTTATTGAAACAAATTGAATAAAGACTTGATTTTTTTTTTGTTTCCTCCTTCAAGTTTGATAAAATGCCGGGTTGAAGATCGAGGATTACAACCCCTGAAAGAATGGTGTGGAGAAGTTGTATGCTTTATTGGTAGGGAATCTTGGTTTACTTGCTAGGAGTGAAAATTTCAAACCTTTGATAATGGAGGTCTTCCACATTTGCCTCTGGTGTCATTTTTGCAGTTGAATAAAGATTTGAAACTTGGTGAATCCAGTAAAAATGGACGATCGGAGAGTGTGTAAAGATTTGTGGGTCGGTGTGTAATTATCTGTTTTTATTTAGTTACCATTTTACTATCATCGTAAACATAAATAAATAAACAATAAGATAATCAAACACTAAATAAAAAATGATTAATGGAGGAAACAAATAATAATGTTCAAGAAAATATAAACGAGATTAAGGGAAGAGTGGACTTTTCGTAACGAGGATTATAATAATAATAATAATAATAGTTAATAGTCAATATGAAAGTAATTCATTAATTAATTGGTTAAATTAGATTACCATGATTAGTGAGTTACTCCATTAATTAGTTATCATTTTCCTTCTTTAATTGTTGGCAAAAACTTGTGTGAGACGTTCTCACATATTGTATTTTGTGAGACAAATCTCTTATTTGAGTCATCCATGAAAAAGTATTACTTTTTATGTTAAGAATGTTACTTTTTATGGTGAATATCGATATGATTGACATGCCTCACAGATAAAGATTCGCGAGATCGTCAGACCTACTCTTAATTATTTACATTTTTGTGTAGACCAGAATCATCAATTTCCACTAAAAAAACAAAATCATGAATTCAAATTGTATTTTTTATTTTCTTAAATATAATATTTTCCCAAAAACACTTGGAAGTGAAAGGATTATTATTATTTAATAATAGTGAAGAGGGCTTTAAATTTAGGCCTTCCGATCCATAAATACTAGTAATTCTTTTATACAACAATATTAATAATGCTATGGACAAGATACGTGCATATAAATACACACACGCACACTAGAAAGAGAATCGCTTATAAATTTCTTTTTATATAACTAATTAAATTAATTTTTTAACTAGGATATTTATAACTATGATGATATTTTATTCTTTTTAAATATTTTTGGTGTTTTCGTAATAATTCTTTTATTGATTGTTTAAATTATTGATGACATTGTGTCATTTTATTTTTATGATTGACAAAAACTTGTGTGAGACGATCTCACGGATCGTATTTTGTGAGACTGATATCTTATTTGGATCATTCATGAAAAAATAGTACTTTTTTTTATGCCAAGAGTATTATATTTTATTGTGAATATCGGTAGTGTTGACCCATCTCATAGATAAAAATTCGTGATATCCGTGTAACAAAAAATCAACCATGATAGCAAGATGATTGTATAAGACTCTTCATCTATTAGGCCATGTACAATGGCGGCCGATGATGCGAGGATCTGGCACGCGGAAACAGATGGTGGGTCGCACGGAGGCTCTTCACACGAGATGAAGTGTCTACTTTATTATTATTTATTGTTTTTTTATTAATTTAAAAATACTTTAAAAATCATAAAATTATAACTATGATTCATATCTTGTTGCATTGTACAAATAAATAAGGATCACGCCAGCCAGGGATGGTTAAATTTGTGGCTAAATTGTTATTGTAATTGCAATAAAGGAGATATTTCACATGTTTCTAGATATGAAATCGAAAAATATACCTAGATATTTTCGATAAAGATAAATTGCTCTAAAACCATCATATTCAAACTCAAATTGTTTGTGATAACTCATTTAGTATTACACTCGATTTCTCGTTTTTACATCTTACGAAAATATATTGGTTCGGTGTGGTCATCATATTTGATTTCTTGTTTTTTTGGTATTCAAAGTAAGTTGGCTACTATAGTAATAATAATAATAATAATAATAATAATAATATAAAAAGTCCATAGGTACTTTGCTTCTATGAAACTCCTATCTACGTTTGCATCAATTTACTTGACTTTCAAGCATAGGAAGTTTCAAATAAATGTGCCACACCTTAAATTGGACCAGAAAACTTGTAAGTATACTAAAGTTCGAAAGCACAAAAGAATTACACGTTTCAACTAATTATACACAAAATATCATAATATAGTTATTTTGTATGCACACCTAATCACATTGACAAGTGACACTTTTCACGATTCCTTCGTTATTTTGTACCTTAACTTTCTGGTGGGGTCATGGGGTGTAGTTGTAGTTGTAGGTGGTGGAATAAAGGTCTAATTTGAGTTCTAGCTCAAGGGGACACAAAAGTCTAGTGAATCCAAGTGAAAAGAATTCACATTTCCTCGCTGAGGTTAAATATACAAAAAATTCATTGTATCTGATTCATGAAAAATATTATTTTTGTTTAGTTATTGATCGAATTAACTCATCTCATAAAAATAGTTTGTGAGTCTGTTTCACAAAAGAACCGTTCTTTCAAAAAATAAAAAATTATTTAGTTGATTTACACACAAACACATCTATATATGCTTATTTATTTATTTATTTTTTTTTTTATCAAATTATGAGGTTTGTCAAAATTAATATTTTAATACTTTATACCAAACGTTTTAGAAAAGATAAATTTCACACATGATATATTTTTTTTCTTTTTTTAAAGGCAATTTTGTTCTAAAATTAAAATTTTATAAAACTTATATTTGGAAATTAAATCTCTTCATAATAAGGTGTTATCGGTTGTGAACATAGAAATGCCGCTCGGTTCTGGGTAAAATCAGAGAGACCGAAATAATCAGAGAACGTATTTGGAGTGCAACCTGGATCTCGAATAGTAACAGGATCATCAGCACAGGCAGCAAGTGAAAAGGCCGTGGCCATTGATCATCACATGTGTCGATGGCTGTAACGTTTAATTTCAATGGAGGAGTCATTACACAGTAATCTGGCCCTTCTTCCACTGTTGCTCCCAACTGATTTAGAGTAAAAATTTACGGCTGATGATTTTAAAATATATATATGAATTTTTAAATTAAAATGTAGTATTTATACAGTTGATGTGGCTCAAAATCTTGAAAAAAAATGAAGGGATAACCGGTGGAAACAAACTTTTTTGAGTTCTGTTCATATGGCGATCATTCGTTCAGTCTCTTTGACTGACCCTCCCCAGCTTGCCACTGCAAATGGATTGGTAAATGTTCAAGTTGTTTCAAAAGAAGAGTACAATTCAGTAAAAACGCTATAATACCATCTCTTACGGTAGTCGTCCCATCAGCAAAAAGGGCTACCACAGCAAGAATCGTGGCAACATCTAGCATTTTATTGATGTTAATTATCAATGGTGCGTAGATGCTTCCTTCCGGAAAAATAACACGGAGGACCTTTAACAGTGACACTGTTCTCCATCCAAGTAACTTCAGATCCCATTTTTTCGAGGACCTCCGCAAATTTTACGTCCCTTTAAAGAAGAAAATATATGTAAAACAAGAGAGGAGTTGATGAAAAGTCGAAACAGTTTGAAATTCATCCCATCATTCACAAAATGCTAACTGAGAATCGAATATATTATGTCTATATAGCACAGTAATAGAAGCATGATATTAGAGCTACTGTACGATATACATGTTTAAATTCTATTGTTGCCATCCAACACGATTTTTGGTACAGCTGTATATGCACGGTCCTCCATTTGATATTAGAACCAAGGTCATATATTAGATTCAGTTGTAACTTGGAGATATAGGTAGAAGGGGTAACTTGATTGCAACAGTTGCCCTTCGTGTCCTATGTAGCTGCCTACATGATTGATTTAAATATGGCATTTTGGGTTGCTATACCATTTAAAAAATATATCAATTCTAATAATATAGTCTATTGTACAACGGAAGTCACTTGAGAATTCAGTGTTTTAAATGACGGTCGAGGCAGTTGTCTAGACTGTAGGCGGCCCTCGACCGCGCCAACTACGCATGAGACGACTGTTTTAGGCGGTCAAACTATACGGCGGTGGATACGCGGTCGAGGCGGCACGGTTCTCACCCCACTTTCTTTTTTTAAACTTTTGGTTCTCACTCCTTCTCACTATCAACCACTAACCTACCACACACTGTTTGTCGCCGCCCGCCGGCCTCCACGGGAGAATGGTAGCAGTGGCCTCGGGAGCGGATTAAGTGCTACAACCAAAGAGGAGTGCAAGGAGCATCCCTATTAGCATTAATATGATGATTAATCTTTATTAATTATCTTGTTAGTTTGCATTTATATATTTATTTTCATATTATCTAGATGACCAACAATTCTACCAGTAACAGCAGCACCAGCCAAGAAGGAACTAGCGCTTGAGGCATCACCTTCAACATACACGTTTCCTGGAGACCTAATCACCTAACGAATAATCATCCTTTATATTCCACAGAAAGAAGTTTCCTTAAACTTTAAAAACATTAGTATAGAGGGACGGACTTGTACATTTGGCCTCCTCCAACCAAAAATCAGGCCCAGTCATCAATGTGCTCTACAGAGACACCGAACCTTTCCATCAACTTAAGGGTCATCTCCCCATGTAAGGAACAAAAATTAGTTTGTCGATGATTTCAATTTCCACATCGACTAGACCCAATGGAGCTGCCATGAGTAGAGTAGTTAAGTATTGGCTACTGATTGACCCAGAGAGCTACACCTGCCCAAAGAAAGATTGAAAAAAGGAATGCAAATAGTCAATAGATGTAATCTAGAATCAGATTTACTCTGGAGTGTTTGCAATCACTAAAAAAGTTTATTATTGGCTTTTGTCTTGAAAAAAACACTTTTGAGTGTTTTTTAAGCGCAAATCATATGTTGACTTCTGCTTGATGGATCAGAAACCAAAAGCTGATGAAATTCTGGCTCTACTTCTACGAAGATGACTTTGGTAAAAAGTTAGTATTATAATCATTTATTTATCAAACACTATCCACTTATTATTTCAGCTTTTCAATTTTTTTCCCAATCAATAACTATTGATTTTTCCTCTCTTTTATATAATCTATAAATGTAGTCACCTATTTAAAACCAGAAGTTATTGCAAACACTCCATAAGACTATGATGCATATTTAATCCAGTGTTCTGTCGCAATGCATCCTCCTCCAAGTATGTTTCTTCTAACTAAAATGCAATAACAAATAAATGATAGACTCTTGCGAAGGAACCATAGAGAAGCTAAAAGCAAAGCTGGAAACACAAGATCGATGATCTTGTGAGTAGATTACATCTTAAAAGACGATGCCCACAAACTCCAATCTCAGCAACTACCTTGTGTTTTTCTCTGCTAAATGAGTGATACTATAATCACAAAATGGAAAAGCTTTGGTTGACAGGGCTCGGCAAGAAAAAAAAGAATCTCACTGATATGTACTTCTGAACTGAAGAAAATAATATCAGACTTCCTCTTTCTTCCATTCAAAGTTGATTAAACATTTAAATGTAAATTTCATGTACAAAATATCTTTTTTTTTTAATCTGCATTTCCAAGAAGGTTTGTGATATTTTGAATTAAGGTGATTAAATTCCATTTTCATGGAGGTTTCTTGAAAACAAAATTCTATATAAAACAGGATACCTGCAAGTAGTTGAGAGTTATCTTAACTTGATGTAGTATGGAATTTATGCCATAAGAGTTCTATAAATGAAAGAAAGAAGGCCTCGCCTTTCCTCCAGGAAGACCAACCTTTGCAACAACAAGAATCGGGGGGCAGTTTGTTCCAAGGAAGCAATCAACTTCCGCACCAAGCTGTTTAAGCCCTGTCACCAGATCGCCTATTGGCCTCTCTCTCATACGAGGAACCCCATCAAGTACAAATCTGAAAATATTTTTTTAAAAAAAACAGTGATGTAATATCCAGATTCTCTGGGCGAGCCAATCGATCGAATGGAAGTTCAAGCACTCCCTCTCTTAACTTTTAGATATTGGACACCCTAGAGGCTAGAACCAAGAATTTCAGGATCAACTTTATAAGGTGTCTATGTGCTTCACATTGCAGAGGATAAAAATATTTATCTGTTAATTTCTTAATATTATTCAAACATTAATCTACTTTAATAAAAGAACTTAAATCTGGCACACACTGCAACAATTTTAACAAGAGATATCCATGTAAAGTAAAAAATTGTACGATCTTAAACAATCACAATAGAAAGACATGGACGTCAAAAAAAAAAAAGACGATGGCAATTACATCATTAATAACACGGAACATTACCTCAGATAGAGCTGCAATTAGTAAAATACGGTTAGAAAACGATTTGGATCCCGGTAACTTAACAGTGTCAGAGATATCTTTGATGGGCTGCAACTGGGAAAATGAAAAAGGTTTTCCTGCGATTGGCGTACAAGTTGGTGAAATTATTTGAAGAAGTATATTTAACATTGATGCGACTAGGTAAAAGTGGGTGTAAGATTTGTCCACAATTTCACCGGATCGGGTTATAAAAATAATTAAGGATGTGTCCTAACCGATGGTTTTTCTCCTGAGAAAAACTGGTGTAGTCCTGCAAATACGAAGATAACCACGTGAATGGGCGCAGGAGAAATATCCGACGTGACCACTAGGATGCTAAAGTCAGCCGATGAATGAAGAAAAAGGCATGTAGCAAATAGAAATGATGCATAAATGGTGTATATTCTAGAAAATAAATGATGTTGGCAAGATATATGTGAATCAATGCCTTAATGTTTAAACAAACCTGATATTTATACAAAGAAAGTCAATGATGACCTTATTTTCAGTGCCAACTTACTAATTATGGCAAGATAACTAGCTCATAGCTTATTTTCTGACAAGCCAAACTATCCATTTTGCTTTGTCAAATCCATGCGATTCTGACACTAATGATTACCAAGATAAGTTATCTCATACTTGTGAACTCGAGTGAGGTGCTATTATCGAAGTATCCCGGGTAGAGAACCATCACCTGGGAACTCGTCTGGAAGCCCGGGCTTCTGGTAACCCGGAGGATGATGTCTCGGGCATTCATTTGCCCGACTATTATCGGATTGACCAAAAACTTCTTATAACCTGATCCATAATATGGGATCATCCAATACGCGTAATCCGAGCATCTCCGGAGGTATCACCAAACAGGATTTTCGATTCAACTCTATATTTTCCAGAAAGATTAGGTTGAAGAAGAGTAGTAGTGGAGTGAGTAGGTGGCAGGGGCACTTTGCGGGTTAAAAATTAAATCGATTCATCTTAAAAATATTGAGTCGTGAGATATCTCTCGACAATATACTCCTACGATTGCTTTTCCAGTTTACTCGGCAATTTAATTTTTATATCCCTCGATCTGTAATAATAAATGCCTCAAAAACTTTATTCAATTGCATCCATCAATTCCGCATAATCGGAAAAAAAACGTCGCATTGAGACCTTTTTTTCTTGAAACTTGTGAACAACAATTGGATGGGCACGTATCACATATAACATTTAAATCTTATAAAGTTTAAATTTATTTGGTGATATATCGAGTATTTAAAAATTTTATTATATGAAAAAATATGAGTATCTTTTTTAAAAATAAAAACTTAGAAAACGGGTCAATTTGCTTAAAAAACACTAGTGACCTTTGTTGTCACATGTTGTATGTTTGTGCATTTTTTATGATTAATTTGGTTCTGGATTTTAGTTTTGGATCGGGTGGTCATTTGAAGGGTATTTTGTGGATTAAGTTGAGAAGTGTTTTGATGGGTCGGTTCAGGTAGATTCGTGCCAGGTAAAATGGTCGAAACTTTGCTTGGCATTGATTGAAGAGCATCCGCTGCAGATGGCGATCCTATAAACACACAGTTTGGACCGAGATTCTTGTTTGTGAGATGTATGTGGTTTTAGCCATGGGTAACAAAGGCAAACAAATATTGTTAGTTTTGAATAGTGAGCTATTGTGCCACAAATCTTTTCACATGACGAGCAATGTTTGAGTGCGTTTGTCAAGACCCGAGATCGAGTCATATTGACACCGACGTTATTTAACAATCACATAATCGTAAACAACAAGTCTCATAGTATAAATATTTTCAAAACCATTCTATATGATAAGTCATATAAATGTATTTACAATACAATTAAAATGTAAATGAAATGCAGAAATGTAAACCATGAAAACATAAATTATAAAAATGAAATAACTAGACTGATCTTGATTTAAGTGGCTTTTACACCATCTAAAAAATATCATTGTTTCTCTACCTCAAATATACAAATTTCATATTTATATAGTACTTCATGTTAATTAAAATGAATTTCAAATTCACTCAATAATAATATCATTTGAAATCTATTCTACTTTATATAACTAAGGTGTAATTAAACAATATTTAAATTTAAAATTTAGTCTATCATTTCAAGTTAACAATAAAATTATAATCGAAATCAATGGATTTGAAATCCTTCCATCAAAACCAAAACATAGAGAATTTCTAATGAAACGTGGTCGTGGAAACCTTTAATTGTGAAGAGATGTGCCTCTCTTATTTCTATACATGGATAATAGAATTTGATTTGGATTAAAAACAATTCCGATTATTGGGACAGATAAACTCGAGTGATTCCAAATTTATTGGGTCATATTGGTTTTAGTCTTTTAATTAGATTTGATGTTTATTCCTAGATCTCAACTCAGAACTGATATTTTTCTTTCTTCCTTTTCTTTTTAAAGAAACTTAAACAGTTAAACTTTTCAAATCAAATCAAAGTAAATAAAATATGCAAATATATGACTATTTTTCCCAACACCCAAATGGACAGAGTGGCATAAAGTCACCCCAGTCCCCACTTATATATTTATACAAGTGTTGTTGCTTCAACGTGCATGGTTTTAGCAAGGAAAAACATTGATGATATAAATTAAGATATCTGCTTGTATTTTAGCTGTTCGTGACAATTTCTGTAGGAGTCCTTAGCTACTAATCGTTATTACAACACAATCTGATTAGGGTTAATTAATTACAGCGGAAAAACGAGTTTAAATTTTCTTTACAATGAGCTCAAAACATTTTATTTGAATACTAAAAATAGTATTGTATCTCATATCATAAAATATGCCCACACGTAATCAATTCCAAATCACATACAAACAACTCATATCCTCGGGACATGCCCCGGTATATAGATACGTATACATATATACTGGGAAACAAAGCATAAAACCTCAACTCAACAGTGACTCCCTCCAGAAGCACCATCTCTGGTCTCCTGATATCCTGGAGTACCTGCCATTGTCCACACACAAAGACAACAACAGCCCCCCTTGGGGGTGAGCAAAGCTCCGTATGGAACAACCATCATATATACAACAAATATCTAAACGATGATATATGATATGCAATGCATGTATGTCGTGGAGGTATCAGGTCAAATGCCCATCCACTGAGCACATGTCAGGATCAAACGAATCGCTATCAAATCAATGCTCAAGCTGGCACACCGGCCTCAATCAGGGATACTCGTATGATAGCATCGACAAAGCGCCATCAAATCCCAAATCTCAATCAATCGTCGGGGCCACAAATGACTATGCTTTAAGGGTCATGTAATACCAAACATAGCATTGTGTTCACAAACCCCAGAATCTAATCAAATCATATCAGGGTATCCAAGGATCATAGCTCAACGTGCATGTCATGTATCGATGTATGCATCAACCGATGTGTGTTAACAAAATATTTATTTTATACATCGATATTCCAATCATAATGTCATGTATGCCACACCAAGTCATCACATAAGGCATATAGACACATCTTCTCAATCAAATCAATCAAACATATATCATATGATACAGATACCTGTCGTATGTTACCCGGTCGCAACATACCTCAATTTTTCATTCGAGTTGATGTAGCTTGAAGATATCAGTATAATAATCTATCTACATCAATAACATATTCATTCCAATCAATAACATCATTCAAAATCATCAATATAAGTTTCAAATATATTTTGAAACTTTGAAAATTCATATCAAATCGAAATCATAATATAATTCAATTTCGACTTCGAATATGAGTTTCTTGTTGGTTATTCTACAACATATAGGAATCTCGACTTCAATTACATGATATTCCAGCACTTTAATATTTAGAGCTGCTGAAACTAGAAAAATTTACCTCAAAAGGAAGCTCTCGACGCGAATATTCCGAATATATAATTTGTTTCGCGTTTGGATAACGTTTCGAAGTGATTTCGTACGAAAGAAACCAATTTTCCAACTTATCTCTCGAAGTTGCTGAAAGAAATGACGAAGAAAACTTATTCTTATCTCCACCGCATTCGCGCTCGGGCGGTAGAATTCTCGCAGCCCGAGCGCGAGACATTCTGTCCTCGAGTATCACTTGCACCGCGCTCGGGCGGTCAAAAACTACCGCTCGGGCGCGGAACGTTCTGTCCGAGCACTAGTTTATTCTACACTGGCGCTCGGGCGGTCATTTTATACCGCTCAGGCGCCATACGCTCTGTACAATTACCCAACTTGTGGTGCACTGGCGCTCGGGCGGTCATCTTCTACCGCTCGGGCGCCAGATGTTCTGTCCCAACTATTGGTCTTGTATTGTATCGGCGTCCGGCTTCTTCACTCGAGCTCTTACAACTTCAATTCTGTTAATTAATCAATATCTAGTACGATTTTTCAATATCAACATTTATTTTCTCACTTCATTATCATGATATATATAATCACATAACAAATTCATGAATTATCGATAATCACCATAGGATTTACGATAATACGATACACGGTCCTTACAATTTCAGTGCATATATTTTGTCAAACTTGAAGATTTTGCCAGAAATTAAATGTTACGCACATTGCATGCCTTCGAAATTATTGTGTTAGTGATGCATATATATATATGCAGCATAATTAATGGAAAACGGAAAATATATCAATTCTTCGGTTATATTTTTTAAGCATTCAACATATATTTTCTACATTAAATATCGGTCATGCATGTCACAATTTTTAATCTTTAAGAAATGCAAAATTTATACAAAAGTGGGATCCTTTAATTTTTGGCTCTTACACCGTGTGTCAAATTTATCTAGATACTGCGAGTAAATTCCGATGGCATGACCGATTAATATTGTACAAAACCTTTAATTTAGATCGTGCCCCGTCAAGTCAATTTTTAAACTATTTGTTATTATTCAGACAACCAAAATATAATTTTCAAAAGAAAACAAAAAACTAAAAGCAATTAAACCTTTAAGAGTATAAGCCTCAATTAACCTTCGGATGTTACTAATTGGAAGCTTAGGATGTCAAAGGATAATGATAGTTTAGGCGTTATATTCGCAATATTTGATACATGATTCGATTTACGTGGATAAAAATTATGGCTTGAATTTTATAAAAAGTTGGAAGAGGTTGAAATTGTGAATTTCATAAGCCTTGAAACGTTAATCATATTTCTGTCGTATCGGGTTTTGACTCTTCCGAATTGGATTCTTGCAGACAATAAATCGTATCCGGTTCCTTATTCGAAAGTTGTCCAATTTTATTTTTTGTATTTATATGTTTATTCAATAAAAAAATAGGATTTAAACCTTTAAAATCTTAGAATTTTAGAACTTTAATAACATGCTCATGCAAAAATTTATCACCATGGTAAAAGTAATATGAACATGGATATAAAAATAAGACTCGGTCAACGCGATCCAAGTTATTTCCAATAGCCTTTTAACTGGAGGACAGAAATATTCCAATATACGAATTCCACGAATCTGGATTTTTTCCATTGACCCCAATTATTTCCAATAGCCTTTTAACTGGAGGACAGAAATATTTCAATATATGAATTCCACGGATCTGGATTTATTTTTATAGTGATAAATAAACTTTTTTTAAAATAAATTTTCCTAAAAGCGAGCTGTTCTATCAGGTTTTAGGTTGTTAAGACAAATATTCTTGAACGACTAGTTTTACTGGACCACTAAAAATAATTAATGCGAAAATGGTCCGGTTTGACCAGTGATAAGGTATATATTCAAAGCAAACAACAGTTAACATGTAACGATTAAATTCAAGTTTGGCAATAATGTAAAGTGTGTAAAGCAAGTGAAAAAGATATTTATGAATGTTTGGAAATAAACACTCTTATGTCACGTCTTTTTCCATTTAGGAGAAATCCACTAAAAAAATTGGTTTTACAACTTATTGTAACAACACACTTCAACTAGGACTTGTCGTTGACTAAATTGAAACTCTTAATGACCACTTTCCAATATATGTGTGTTTAAGAATGGCCATCGGTTCACCAGACCAAAACACAGTAACCAAACGTTAGCTTGAACGACTTGATTTATTAGGATAACACAAAAAGATTCTGGAAAGATATGATATGTTATGATATGCATTTGATAAATGAGCAGCTTGAAGTATGATTTCATTAGTGTGCTTAGAATACTTGAAATATGTAAACTTATAATTTTGATTCAACTCTTTGTTTATTCAATCTAGAATCCGTATATTTATTATTGAAAAGCTCCAACGATCGAAAATGATTTTCAATGATCATCTGGACTATTACCCGACAGAATGACTTTTTCGCTTTCTGTAAGCGTGCATAACATTAAATGCTCATTTAATATTTCTTTGCTTTTGCGACTTTTAGCTCACGTCTTTTGGAAAAGTTGATAAGACCAGAGACGATTTAGAAATTTTTTTTGTCATTCGGGAGTTGTTAGGATACTATATAATCATACTTGAACTGATATATATTGAACGACTTGAATTCCAGTATCCAATCTGATTTGTTCATTTCTGACCATTAAGGTTAGACTATAATGGTTATGCTTGTGCATGGTCAGAGAACAGATGATATGCACCTTTAGTTTCTTGAGAGGTTAAACTTCATCCAACAGTCAGAAAACTTGTAATTACAAATAATAAGCGGTTGAATGTAGAAACAACTCGATATTTTTATTTGTCAATCAACAAAACTTAGTGTAAAAGAAATATTATAACAAACATACTTCTAATCAACAATTAAAAATTATACATATCTTGTCAGTTGATCTCATTGTAATTTTGGTCATTTACGTAATCAACTTTCAAACTTAGTTGTCATTTCTAGTTTTTGTAAACTTAGTCATTTTCTCGTAGAAATGTTGACATGACACTAGATATTAATAACATATCTAACGTCATATCAAAATTTCATAAGAAAAAATTAAAATTGCAAAATAAATAAAGATAGGATAAAGATACAAAGGTCAAAGATAGATAGAGATCACATATATTTTTTTATACCAAAGGATAGATACTCTGTAAAGGGAAGACTAAAATTTATATATATATTTTTGAAAGTATATACAAAACTTAATTTTTTATAAAAATTAAGTTCAAAACGAGACACTCGTGTAGTTGGCTCATACTCTCTAATGTCCACCATATGCGTGTCCATCTTGCTCCATTTTCGTGGCACTTTTAAAAGAAACGGAACAAAAACTTTACAAGTGGCATTCTTCTACTTATTATAAATTTACAAATCAATGGAAACGTATTATTGACAAAAATGGTATGCAAAATTACATAAACATTTTTATGAGACGGTTTTACGAATTAATTTTATAAGCCAGATCTCCATTTTGTGTCATCCATGAAAAAATATTATTTTTTATATGAAAAATATTACTTATTATTATAAATATGAATATGATTAATCCGTCTTGGAGATAAACATCCGTGAGATCGTCTCAAAATAAACTTATTACCAAATTTAAGGGCATGAACGTTTTTTATATATAAAAAAGTAAACATTATGCTGCGGACTCACTATTAATGAGACCTAATTTAACTTAATTTATGTGGTTTGCTGCGTTAGTGAAATGGAAAAAAGTCTCGACTTGGTGAGCTAATTAATCTATATATGTTCCATACGTCATAATCTACGTCCCCAAATTAGGCAAAAAAAAGAAAAAGAAACTAATGAAAAGTCACATATAAGTATAATGTAGAGATGAGTTAGCTAGGGATCTAGAATGAATTGAACCAAGTAACGAAGGGTGAGGGTCGTTCTCCTTAAATATGTATTTTCCCCCTGTCTCGCGTTTTTCAACAAAGTTGAATTGGGACGAATTAAACTAAAAAATAAGACGATTCTATGGTTATATTTGTCATAAATCCATAGTTTAGACGAGAAATGAAGAATAAAATTGGTTGGATTACGTATACGATTTGGACAGCGATTCCATAAAATTCTCTGTTTTCTTCGACGAAAGGATCCAGCTACTCAACTGTACAGAATTAATTAATGGAATATTGGTTAATAAATTCGAGCACAATTTTTAAAAAAATCGTCTGTGTTATGTGAAAATAGCCAATCAAATGATATTTAAAACTTTCGTATTGATCGACTATGTATATTGTTAGTTGTCGATAAAATATTTGGAAATCACATATATGAATTTTGACAATTATCTCCCGAACTAGCTTTTGAGTTGAGTTGAGTTGAGTTGAGTTTAAGTCCAATTTTAATAGGATAGCAAAGTTCAAGTTTCACTGTTCTATATTGGATTGCACATATTTAAGTCAACCCATTCTGGTTATAGTCGGACCACTTGTAAACTTCACGTTCTAGTTGAATAAAATCCCTAGAATTCCATATATGCATTTGGACAATCTCTTTTTGAGCTAACATTTTAGATTTGAGTTAGGTCCAAGTCCAATCTTAACATGTACATATGTGTGTGTTCAGCAATATGTTCATACTATTAAATAAAAAACTTGTTATTAATTCAATAATTTAAAATGAGAATATTTCAAATGCGCGTTTCGTGCACGCCATTCCTTATTTCTTTTTTCAAGTCAACCTTCATACAAATAATTACGTGATACTATTTCGGCTGCCCAATTGCATGATAAAAATCTTATCAAGAATTAAAACAGTCGAGAACAACAAGAACGACTCGTGAATTAACATGCTATAGTCGTGGGTTTTGTATTTTGAGGAACAAGACATAATATTTAGACAAAAACTCCACACCAAATATACTAGAATCGATAAATTAATAGAAATTAGAAAAAAATGTTTTTCTTCATAACCAAATTAGAAATAAATTTTGTTAGTTCCTTTTGAAATAATGATCACTTAAATAAAAATAATTGAAGTTTTTTTAGAAATATAACAATTTGAAAAAAGAAAAGAAAAGATTGGAGTCTTAGCATATGTCTTCACGCCAACGTGCGACGGTCTGAATTAACCTTAGCATTGCATTTACAAAGAGTTGAAAAATGACGTTAGTAAGTGCTGATAATCAATATTAATCCGAAAGGATAAAATTTCAAATATTATTATTTTTTTACGAATGGAGGGGTTTTTTTTTTCCGCTTTTACGTGAATCCCTGTGTTGTGATTTTGGTGTATGATGCATGCAAGTCAATATATTTTAATAAATTTATAACTCAAAATTTCTTTATTTTTTTGGTCAAAGTTGTATGTGTTTTACCATATAATATATTTTCGAGCAAAAATCATTTATCCGATACCAACAACTCCAAAGTTGTTCTATCCCTCCTCTCTATATAAACCACCCATTACTGGAAGAAACTAAACAAAACATAGCTAGCAATGGCATCAAAAACCCTATTCACCGTTCTTCTTCTCTCTATCTTCATTTCATCATCCATTTCTGTAGACCCTGATTCAGCAATAAAATCTTGGTGCAGCCAAACACCACATCCGCAACCGTGTGAATACTTCTTTTCACACAACCCCAAATACAAAACCATCAGATCCAAATCCGACTTCTTCAAACTGTCGAAAGAACTCGCCCTAGACCGCTGCTCCCTTGCGCGAAACAACCTACTACCCCTCGGCACAAAGTGCCGTAACCAGCACGAAAAGGCTGCTTGGGCTGACTGTGTAGAACTGTACGAGAGCACCATACTTAAAATCAACCAGACTGTTGATCCAAACGTGAAATGCTCTCCTGATGATGTCCAGACATGGCTCAGCACGGCCATGACGAATCTCGAGACATGCCGAGCCGGGTTCGTAGAGCTTGGTGTCGCCGACTATGTTTTTCCTATGATGTCAAACAACGTTAGCATGCTACTCAGTAACACACTAGCGTTGAATAATGTCGGCGGAGGGTTTCAGCAGCCGAATTACAAAAAAGGGTTCCCCAAATGGTTGAGGACTGGCGACCGGAAGTTGCTACAGGCATCCAACCCGAAGGCAAATGTTGTGGTGGCTAAAGATGGTTCTGGCAACTACAAGACGGTGGGCGAGGCCATTTCTGCGGCGGGAAAAGGGTCCGGAAGTGGAAGATATGTGATATATGTGAAGCAAGGTACTTATACAGAAAATGTGAATATTGGAAATAAACTTAAGAACATCATGTTGTTAGGGGATGGGATCGGGAAGACGATCATCACTGGCAGTAAGAGCGTCGGAGGAGGGACCACCACCTTCAACTCGGCCACCGTTGGTAAGTTCAATAACTAATTTTGCATCCCATTTACTCGTATGAATTAATTAATCGAATTTGAGTTTACAAATACTTTAAAAACCTTCCTAGTATTTTATAAATGTAAAAATTAAAATATGTGTTCAGACAAGATTTTTGTAAAAAATATATAAAAATATTTTTAAAAAACATGTTCACCAACTATACTTTGTAAAGAATAAGTGAGATGTGTTTTTTGTTTTTTGTTTTATAATTTTTTGAATTATGAAAACATTTTTATAGAATAGTTGTCCAAACATATTTTTTTTCTTAAAACTACTTTTAAACTTTTTTTATAATTTTTTTTAAAAAATATTTATGTAAAAACATTTTATAAATGCTTATCAAACAGAGCATTAATATTAACATATATACGTTCTTAATACCTTGTATTGAAGGGAGTTAATTAGATATTAACATACATACGTTTTTAGTCTGATCTTTAATTTCTTGGTCAAGTAAAAAGGTTGAAAGAGTTATTCAATAATTTTTTGAAAAATATTTATGTAAAAACATTTTATAAATGCTTATCAAACAGAGCTTTAATATTAACATATATATACGTTCTTAGTACCTTGTATTTAAGGGAATTAATTAGATATTAACATATATACGTTCGTAGTCTAATCTTTAATTTCTTGGTCAAGTAAAAAGGTTGAAAGAGTTACTTAATAATTTAAATTAAAAGGAAGAAAAAAAAAGATCTCTTACATCTAGATGAACATGATCACTAAGATTTCGTCTCCTCTATTTTATATATTTTTAAAGGAAATGTACGTAACATGACTATATCTATATTTTATAATACGGAGGGTGGATTCTATATATATATTTCTTAATAAATATTTGGCATCAATTATAGAAACATTTTAAATTGGAAGGAAATAGCCAGGTTGGAGTCATCCGTGGAAATGGATGACAATATATGGAATATAAGAAGAATGCGGCAGCTTTTGTATGCATTGACTTTGATATACATTTAAAAGTATTGATGATGCAGACGGGATTTAAAAAAATATAACAATACCTGACTTCGAAATAGGATTCGTTAAAAAGTACAATTACATGTGGACAATTAGCCAACTATACCCCTTGTAAGTTGTGTAACACGAAGACATATTGCCCAAGTAGAAGACCAATATAATATGTACAAGTTAACCAACATACTCCATCAATAATATACATTGTCAAACTCCTTTGAAATTTAAAAATAAAAATATATATCTTCGAACTAGCTAGCTAATTATGTTATTAGAGTTAAAATACTTAATTTAATTTAAAATTTTATGGTATATTAATCGGCAGCTGTCACTGGTGATGGATTTATTGCTCGAGGAATCACCTTTAGAAACACTGCGGGAGCCGGAAACCACCAGGCGGTCGCCCTCCGATCCGGGTCGGATCTCTCTGTATTCTATCAATGCGGTTTCGAGGGCTACCAAGACACACTCTATGTTCACTCTGAACGACAGTTTTATAAAGAATGTGACATATATGGAACAGTGGACTTCATATTTGGTAACGCTGCTGTGGTACTCCAAGATTGCAACTTATACCCAAGAAAACCCCCGAACAAGATAAATACCGTGACGGCTCAAGGTCGGACCGACCCGAACCAAAACACCGGGATATCCATCCATAATTGTCAGGTCACGGCTTCTTCAGAACTTAAACCGGTTCAAAGCTCCGTAAAGACTTATTTGGGACGTCCGTGGCAGAAATACTCGCGCACGGTGTTCATGAAGACTTCCTTGGACAGTTTGATCGACCCAGCGGGTTGGATGCCGTGGAACGGGAACTTTGCCTTGGATACCTTGTATTATGGAGAGTATGCGAATACGGGTTCGGGTTCATCCACTGCCAATCGAATCAAATGGAAGGGTTATCACGTGATCACTAGTGCGACTGAGGCATCTAAATTCACCGTCGGGAATTTGATTGCTGGGAACTCTTGGTTGCCGGGGACTAATGTGCCATTCACTTCTGGTCTTTAAATATTTATCATATATATTTTGACGACATTGTTGTTTCTATGATTCTTTATTTCACAAAATTTGTAGTCAATTGTATTCTTGAATTTTAATAAAATGCATTATTATAAAGAATTTAATTTTCTTTAACTTTATATTATTTGATCGTAGCAGGCGATGATCAATTTAATATGACTAACGATACGTTGGATGACACCAATCATAAAATTATACATGTAAAAACCAGTTTGACATGTTAGAAAATTTCAATCAACCCACTTATTTTATATGGTAACACAAATCTGCCCGACGAGTATAACCAATTTTGACATCTCTACATAAATATGTGTGGAATTCTTTATTATTTAAAATTTAAATCAAATATTTTCAATATGATGATTCTCCACATGGGCTTTGCGATTATCTCCACATGGGCTTTCTTGTAATGTTTAATTACTATAATTTTTTTTATTTGTGTCTTTGTTTATTCATATGATTTCTTGTAAAATTAAAAAGAAAGAAAGTTATTCGCTTTTTTTTTTTTTACGGTAAAACTCGTAATTTTATTACAAAGAATCATCAATTACAAGATTAACCAACCAAGATAGAAATTCTCCATTCATCCACACAAAGGATGGGGGAGAAGAAAAAACAAAATGAGCCAAAAAATGAGCTACTTTATTAGCTGATCGTCGAACATGACTTAATTCAGAGATAATAGGTGCCTGAATTCGAGCTCTGATATCTGCCGCACAAGAACCAATGTAGCTGAGATCCTCCTGATGGACTGTGACTGCTTGCATTGCTAACAGAGAGTCTGATTCCACTTGAACATCTTGAAATCTTTTTCATAAAGAAGCTTGATTCCTTCCCATATTGCTAAAAGCTCACCACGCAATACCGATAATGGTTGATTGATTTTTTTTCCAAATGCTAGCAACAAACGGCCTATTGAGTCCCGAATCATCCCCCAGCGCTGTACTGTTGCTTATCCTCATTGAATGCTGCATCCACATTCATCTTTAGGGTGCATCTACCTAGCGGTGTCCACTTTATTTCAGAATTAGCCACCACCGACTGATTAGCAATTTTAATTTACTAATTTCCGAGTCTTCCGGAACTCACAAAGCATTGTGGAACTCCAGCATATATTTTCAGCCATTGGTTTGCTCCTATCTCCATGGATAAAATTCTGTTTCTCTTTCCAGATGCCCCACGTGTGTACCGCAAGATTCTCAAACTCCTCCTTGGATAATTGTTGTTTCAACCACATGCATATATCAAGGGTGCTGGTTTGAGTAGCTCCTCTAAGAATATATGCAAAAGGCGATTTCTTCCACATGTGTTTTATTGCAGCACAGAAGAATAATGTGTGGCAGGTCGAGTCCATGGGAAAACTACACAGGGAACAAGATTCGCTAACCGGGACATGGTGCCGCAACAGATTTTGGTTAGTAGCCAACTCTATGCCTTCAACCTTATTATAATACACACAATTAATTATATTCAATACCTAATTACGACTGCACCTTTTAAGCTTTGATATTTACATGCCTTCTAAAAACGTAATCGGTGCAATTTATGTATAAAACAATATTAATAAGCTACGTAAATAGAATTTTAGAATGAAAAAATGATTAATTAAATCATTATTACTTACATGTAATTTATGAACTTGAAAATTTTAGATTAATATAATTCAAAAATTATCGACAACAGTGTTATTCTTTCTATATTAGATAACTCATTCCATATAAATTTTTAATAGTTTTAAAATTGAATTATGTTATTATTTTCAATTAATAAATTATATTTTGAATTTATTGGCTGTAATCGTTAAATAAGTAAGAAATATGAAAATATAATAGTATGGAGATGAGAATTCCGACAAATATGATTATTTATGCTTGTGATTTAAAACTATAGGATTTTAAAACCATAATTATTGTTTTCAAAAAATAAAAAATAAATGAACTTCTTCTTCCAGACATCAGCACAATTGTTTGGTTAAATTTTTCTTTCCAAAAACAATTAATCTATATCGAAATGAACTCTGATCAGTTTATACTTTATCGTGTTAAAAGGCGAGATAATGAATTTTAGATTGGGGAAAGATCTAAGCCCTAGCTATGTGGATTTGGTATGTTTGGTATACATTGATGAATTCATTACAAATTTAAATGGGGATGTGAAATTATTAAAGCTAAGTTATAATAGTAAACTAGCATTTCACCCGTGCGATGCACGGAGTGTGTTTTATATAATTAACGATTACAATTAGTAAGTATTAATATTTGAATAATTATTTAAAATAATTAATATAATATAATGAATATATTTAAATTTTAAATAGTATTATAAAAAGTTATCATATCAAAATATTTATGTCATTTGAGATAACACTCAAATGATGATAACAATATTCTGTCATTAAATTGACTTATTTATTTTGTTTAAGTGAAACTGTTATTAATAAATAAAAAATAAAAAAATTATTTAAAAAATCATATATTATTTGTTTATCAAAATTTTAAATAATAAATAAATATTTATTTTAAAATTAATTTTTTTTGTCAATTATTTAGATTAATAAATTTATTTAATTTTTGAAAATATTAAAAATATTTATATTAAACTTTTATTAAGATACATATAATAAAGTTCTACTAAGATATATAATAATAATAACATTTCATAGGCAGTTAATATACCAAAAATTAATGATATTTTTTAAAATATATGGAAAAAAATTGTAGCCTCTTGGTAATGAAAAATATATTGTAAACTGAAATCTTTGTTGTTTTCATATGCTTGTAGATCATATCAACAAATTAATCAGAGTTTAAGCACCAAATATAATTTTAAATGATTTATCTCACGAGTGATACTGAATGTTGCACTTATTCAAAATTGAATTAAATGAATTGATATAATCAATGCAAACAATAATTGAAGTGATCATTTATTGCAGTACACGTATATCAATATTTCATGATAATATATAATGTCATAAAATTAACTCGTGATATCGTCTCACAAAAGTTTTTGTGAAATTTAAATATAGTAACGCACTAATTAGGAACTCAAATTAGAACGTAAATTAAATTTAATATTATTTTTTCTCAATTGATACAATTATATATCATACTCTTTTATCGATAAATGTATATTATTATATACACACAAGGAATAAAACAACACAGAAAGAGAAAATTCTAAATTTTGATGAATAAAGGCCTCTATATTAGGCATCATTTTGGCCCCGTAATTTAATGATATTACTTATAATATATGGATAACATAATATATGATTTTTAATTTTAATCATTTTTCGAACTTGATCTAAATGTTGAATGCTTTATCGATACATGTATATTATTATATACACACATAGAATAAAACAACACAAAAAGAGAAAATTCTAAATTTTGACGAGTACTACCTATATATTATGCATCATTCTAGCTCCGGGATTGGATTAGTATATGGATGACATAATGATTTTTAATTTTATTCAATTATAGAACTTGATCTAAATGCTAGATGATTTATCGATACGTGTGTATTATTATACACACCCCGAATAAAACAACGCAGAAAGAGAAAACTCTAAATTTTGATGGCTACGACCTCTATATCAGGCATCATTTTGGCTCTGGGATTGAATGATATTACATAAAATATATAGATAACATAATTATTTATAAGTTTAATCATTTGTAGAACTCGATCCAAATGTTGGATGAAACAATGATGCACAATTAATTAATATACCGTCTTGCACACTAAAAAATGCTCCAAGTCTAGTTTAAACGAATACATGGAATGCACTATAAATTTGAATATACAGAAGAAGAAAAAAGTTGTACTTCTAATGAATTACTCATTTAAAAAATTTATTTTCTTTGAGGGAAAATTGCAATTTTCTTCCCATAAGTTGACATGTTTTGAGTTTTAGTCATGTAACTTGTCAATTTTTTTGATTTCATACAATAAATTGAATTTTTTTGGGTTCTTTTTTTTTTCTCTAAAACCACAAAATTATCGAATATAGTTTATTTGACACCGATTCTCCCATGTGGCACATCATTTGGATAAAATAAAATCATGTTGGTCAAATTAAAAGCAATCTGAAAAAAAAAAAAAAAAAAGAAGAGATAAATGAAGCAGCACGACCCGAATATATACTTCTCCACTAGGTTTATTCACAATTGTTATCCATAAAAATGCGAACTCCGTCAATTAATACGCGTTGTATCACCTAATTATAAATATAAGCACCCACCGTACATTTTTTTTCCCTGAAATGTTTCTTGCTCAGTTGATTTTATTAATGGACAAGAGAACATAACATTTCTACAAATGCCACTTGCTTCAAAGTTCTTATATCCCTATATAAACCAACCATCACATAAAAATAACTTGCACCAAACTGAATAACTAACCATGGCACCAAAATCTCAAATCACCAAATTTTTTGTGTTTTTATTCTTCACACAAGTCATTTCAATTCACCATAATTCTACAATCAAATCGTGGTGCAGCAAAACTCCATATCCACAACCCTGTGAATACCACTTTTCACACAAGTACCCTAACAAAGCCATCAAATCCAAATCCGATTTCTTCAAACTGTCCAAAGAACTCGCCCTAGACCGCTGCATGGCTGCGCAAGACAACCTGAAATCGCTCGGTCCAAAATGCCGCAACAAACGAGAAAAGACTGCTTGGGCCGATTGCGTCGAGTTATACCATAGCACAATACGTAAGCTCAACCAGACTATTGATCCAAACGTGAAGTGCAGTTCTGATGATGTGCAAACTTGGCTCAGCACCGCTCTGACGAATCTCGATACGTGCAGAACTGGCTTTGTAGAACTTGGTGTCACGGATTTTGTTCTCCCGTTGATCTCGAACAACGTTAGTATGTTGCTTAGCAACACGCTAGCCTTGAATAATGTCGGTGGAGGGTTTCAGCAGCCGAGTTATAAAAAAGGCTTCCCGGGTTGGATGAAGCCTGGTGACCGGAAGTTGCTGCAGGCCTCCAATCCTCAGGCAAACGTGGTGGTTGCTCAAGATGGTTCTGGCGACTACAAGACAGTGGGTGAGGCGATTTCTGCGGCTGGAAATTGGGCTGGAAGTGGAAGATACGTGATATATGTGAAGCAGGGTACTTATAACGAAAATGTGAATATTGGAAATGGTTTAGAGAATATTATGCTGTATGGGGATGGGATTGGAAAGACGATCATCACCGGAAGTAGGAGTGTCGGAGGAGGGAGCACCACTTTCAACTCGCCCACTGTCGGTAAGTCACAAGTGTCATGTTTGTTTTGATAAATATATATCATATATGTAAGTCACATATTAAATTTGGTATAGTAATAGACTATATATATTGTTATATTTATTTAATCGAATTGAACTGATAACTTTGTATCCTTTTAATTAAAAATAAAAAACAATCAGTGGATCTTTACTCAAATGAGTTTCGAAATGGATATATAAATCAAACTTTTTTTGAGAAAATTAAATGATACTTTGAATCTTATTTTACAATTTCTTGAGTTCCTATAATGTTTAAAGGAATTTAACGCATTCCACTCCAATAGTTAATATTCTTGGTCAAAAAAAAAAGATTGAAAAAATCAATTAATATAATTATTGATTTAAATTAGTTGGAAAAATCATCTCTCCACACATATATAACATGGAATATGATTTATGTGAGAACGGATTTATATCCATAAGATTTTTCGAGAAAAGAAATATTTTTTCACGGATTAGATTAATAAGATTTATGTCTTACAAAATTGAGTTGTGAGACGATTTTACAAGAGTTTTTGTGTATAACGTAACAACCAAGAACTCCTCTCCTCGTCATTTGTAAGAAGGATACTACTTATTATCTTATTTTCATACAGTGTTTGGTTCAAATTCCAATTCTCCATATCGATCAATTTAATTATCATCTATCATATTATAAATCATTATTATCTCATCTAATGAGTCAAGTTGTTCCTAACTTCGATCGATAAATGGCGATATGAATAATTAATTGATTATTAATTGATTACTTTTTTAATAAAAATTTCAAATTATAATAATTTGCAGCTGTTATTGGTGCTGGCTTCATCGCCCGAGGAATCACAGTCAGAAACACTGCCGGAGCCAGCAACCACCAAGCAGTCGCACTTCGGTCCGGTTCCGACCTCTCCGTATTCTACGAATGTAGTTTCGAGGGCTATCAAGACACGCTCTATGTCCACTCCGAGCGACAATTTTACAAGGAATGCAACGTATATGGCACCGTGGACTTTATATTCGGCAACTCGGCCGTAGTGTTCCAAAATTGCAATTTATACCCAAGATATCCCCCAAACAGGATAAATACCATCACAGCTCAGGCTCGGAGTGATCCAAACCAAAACACCGGGATGTCCATCCAAAAATGTCAGGTCACCGCTGCTTCGGACCTTAAACCAGTGCAAAGCTCTGTGCAGACGTATTTGGGTCGTCCCTGGCAACAATACTCTCGGACGGTGTTCATGGAGACTTTCTTGGATAGTCTCATTGACCCTGCAGGTTGGTTGCCGTGGGACGGGAACTTCGCGTTGGATACTTTGTACTACGGAGAGTATGCGAACACGGGTCCGGGTTCATCTACAGCGAACCGGGTGAAATGGGGGGGTTACCATGTGATTACTAGCGCGACCGTGGCATCTCAATTTACCGTTGGGAGTTTTATTGCGGGGAATTCTTGGTTACCTGGTACTGGGGTGCCATTCACTTCGGGTCTTTAATATTTGTTACATTTTATAGTTGCTTTCCGTTTGATTTAGTTTCGCTAATATTTTAGGAAATAAATTGATGATCTGCGATTGCACTGCATGTGATATTTGTAATGGGATAGTCGCATAATTGACCCGGCGGGTTGTGTGACTTATTCAACATAAAAATCCTTTTCTCATTTGAAGATATTCGCGAACACCAATCGACTTTGACTTCACTTTGATCGAACTCTATTCAACAATGGAGATTGTTTTCTCTTGGATATCTCCATTCACACAACCTAAACGGTAACACATTTCACACAACCAAACTGACAAATTCACAGTACGATATATGCAGTATTTTCGTATGTATATTCTTCAAATCTTGTCTGCAATTTTATCTTTATCAAACATGGAATTTAAAAGATCAACATTATGAACCTAGTCATTTTTCCATTACACATTCATCGACAGCCACATACATCTTTTCCTAAAATATGAGATTATTCATATAAGATCGATAATCATCCACTACAAGAAATTTTGCAATCAACAACACCTTTACAACAACGCTTTTTAACAACGGTTTTAGTTAAAACCGTTGTCGTAGAGCGTTTTTTAAGCAAAAGACAACGGTTTTTAGGGTCAATGACAACGGTTTTATAGAACTGTTGTCTTTGAGCTCTATTAGCATGTTTTTAGACATATTTAGCGACGGTTCAGCAAAAACCATCGCTAAATTTGGCGACAGTTTAATCTAAACCGTCGTTATTTCAAAATTGTGACGGTTTGGCTTACATTCGTCGCTAATATTAGCGACGGTTATAGTTTTATCGTCGCTAAATATAGCGACGGCCGTAAGACAAACCGTCGCAAATTTAAATTTTGAAAAAACCGCCATAATTAGCGACGGTGTTGTCATTAACCGTCGCTATTTGCGACGGTTTAAACAAATAAACATCACGAAAGTTTCTATAAATACAGCCTCTTTCAATCCATTTTCTTACCTCCATCTCACAACACTTAAAATTTCTCTCTTACACAATTTTACCACTTCACAACACTTAAAATTTTTCTCTTTTACACGATTTTAGTTTCGATTTAATGTAAATTTTTTCTTTGATTTTTGGTAGGAATTATGTTTTCATAGTAATATTGTAAGTTTTTTTAGATTTATTAAATTATTAAAAGTAAATTTTTTTATTTTACCGAAAATATTAGCGACAGAAATCATGATGTACCCGTCGCTAAGGTAGCGACGGAATTCATGAACAAATTGTTGGTAATTTTAGCGACGATTTCTTAATTCCGTCGCTACATTTGTAGGCGCCGGTTTCTTAATCTGTCGCTAAATAGCGATGGTTTTACATAAATCCGTCGCTAAGTTTGTAGGCGACGGTTGTCTCATAAACCGTCGCAAATTGTAGCTACAACAACCGAAAAAAATCGTTGTCTTTGAGCGCACCATTTAACAACAGGGGCTTTAAAAACAGTTTTAAAAGACCTTTTTTCTTGTAGTGATCGTCAAACCTCAAGATACAAGATATGAAAGAATATTTACAAATAATAAAAATATTTTTTCATAAATCGAATCTAATTAAATATTTATCTCACAAAATTGATAATTATAATACGATTTCATATGAGTTTTTATATAAAATATAAATAGCCTATAAATTTCGTCCAATTAAAGTGAAATAAATCGTATATTAAATGCATTTTTGACTTTTGGCTGCATGGCGGCGGTTTGCTGGCACAAGATTTCTCCATTAATATATGGTGCATGGTACAACACTACTTAATTACGATCCATACTTATGCTAATTACGTACTAATTAGCATCCCTAGACTTTAACTTAACCATTAAGTGGAAACCGCGTCAACGGAATGGAAACAATTCTGATCAACCAGCTAATTATACAATTTTTTTAGATTCATGAAGTGTTTGTGAGTCGTGTATACGAGGACTCTTCTTACTTGTACAAACTTATAACTTGTTCAGTTGCACATAAATTAATTCAAGAGAGATGATTATCTAAATCTATATATACAACTTTTTATAAAATTAAATACAATCGATGTAAAACATCAAACATATCATCTTATGTTCAAGAATGAACAAATATAACGTGAAATTTACAAGATATTAACGGGTGACCCATAATTAGACATCCAACATATAATGACGAGTCTGAGCTCTGATGTCATGTCAAAATTAAAATTTAAGTCTAACTCACGTGAGACATGTCATAATTAGACATCCAACATACAATTGATGTTATATCAAAAGATATAGCTGGTGTCAACGGTAGACTTCAAATATTTTAAACCGCATAGCAGCTCAAATATCACATTTCGATTGCTTTATTTAAGACAGACAATTATTACGGTCAATACAATAATACTCATTAGATCTATTTTAGAGCTTTTATATAAGTCGAACTAAACCCTCGTTAGGATAAAATGTGCCCGGATAAGTGTTCTTAGTACCCGTTATTAGGCATGCCGAACGATGCCTAATAGTAGGAATGAGACAAAAAGTTACTCGATATTACTAATTAGCAATGGAACATACATGATTCTATTGCTACTTTTCACAAAATTTGACATTTTCATTTTGTCCCATATTATATATAAGAAACCACTATCCGTTAGTTATGACGTACATATATACATTGTTTTCCATCGAGTAAAAATAATAATAATGAAAGTGATCCATGTATCAAGTAAACGACATATCATTATATTAAAATACAATTTATCAAATTATTTTACGCCTAAACCCGATAAATCATACAAATCAGTGAACGTAAACATATCAACCAATTTCAATGGTGTCACCGAAAAAATAATGCTAAAAATATAACCAACATACCGTAGAACGATATTAATAGTAATTATATCATAAGATTTTATTATTATATCGTGAGATTATTAGTGTACCCTCACTGAAATTGTTTGATCTAGAATATACAACCTTGGGCTCACTGTCAAAAAATAAACCAAAAGGCCCAGTTATTTGAGCCCACAAAAATAGAAACCCGATCGATTCTGACTAGGCGTTTCCCGAAATGGAGGAGTGTCGGATTCGAGTGTTTAAAAAGCAATTGCAGCACCGAATCATCGGATCCCGCGAATCCAACTGTAATAACTGACGGATTCGGATCGCAATCAGGACAGGAGTGAGGTGGAGGAGCTGTTGGGAAACGAGGCGAGGCGGATCCGTATAGATCTGGATTGCCGCGGATCCAATTATGGACGTGTTGCAGGAGTTGGGATGGGAAGAGCTCCGCAAAGAGGCGCGAAAACTTGAAGGCGATCTCGATGTGAAGCTCTCTTCCTATGCGAAGCTCGGCTCTCGGTTGACCCAAGGAGGTACTGATTTTGTCTGCACCAGCAATTATTTTGGTGTGATGCTCATTTTATTTATCCATCGTTCTTGCAATTTTACTCTGCACCGATATTTGCCAATGATGATGAGAAGTTTATTGTTGTAAAACCTGTATTTTTATTTTAATTTTGGGACAATATTTTATATTTTAGGTGTAGAAGCTTTGGTTGCTGTTTTAGGATGGCTTTTCGTGTAAATTTTGGATGTAATTGGGAGTGATTAGTGCTTTAAACAATTTTTCAGGGATAATTTGGAAGTTAATTGTGAAACTTGTCATATACTTTTTGATTAGTTTGTGAATAGGAGTCTTGTCACTTGAGTGGTGTGTATCGATAATGCCACAATTTGGCTTATTAATCGACTCAGAAGCATGCAGAACATGGATCAATATCTGAATAACTCCGTGTTGATACTCTAACTCGCTTTTGTTTTATACATGTGCTGTAACTAGTTGGATGGAAGAGATTTATATGAAGAGGAATCTTGTGCTGGAGGCTTCGTGTTTAGTTGTTGGGTTTTGTTGTTTTTCTCTATAATCTCATATTTACAAAAATTAGAGAAAATACTTCTGAGAAAAGGCACATGCATATGGATCTTTGCAGTTTATTCATATGACATATCATCGGTTAGGTTGCGCATGGATGAGAGGTTTTGAGTTGGAAGGAGAGATTTCTTTGGGGAGGGATTTGAAATTACACTCATCTTGAACGACTTTTAAATCCATCACAATCACCATTGCATTTACATATATTAAGGAAGTGGTAGATTTGAAATATATTTAACATGAACTCATCCAAGCAATCAAATGGATTTTAAATCCATATTTTCAATTTCCTCCATCCAAGTGCAACCTCAGTCTTTGGTTCTTTTGGCATGTGCCTGATTGAAGATGAAAACCAACAATCTACTCTGTCTCTGTATTTCTAATGAGTTCCCATTTTTGAACCAGATCATTGTATGCTTTTATCTCCATATTATGCAGACATCCGAGAAAGCAAGTGACATGGCATTCAGTATACTTTAGCCTGCTTGAGGTGAATTGGGTTAAAAAGTCAAGTTTTGTAAGGAACATCATGATATTAATAATTAATATCTCTGAACAGGTCTTATAGCAGTTGTTCTTCGGCATCCACCACAATTTATTTTATAGTATTTGTTGAAATCATATTGTGTTAGTTTGTAATCTATACAGTGCTTCAGGTCATGCAGTATAATTCGAGTAAACATTCCAACATTCTTCCTTCATTATAAATAAAATTATTGTTATGATTGCAAGGTCTCTCTCCTGGGATAGTCTGGAAATATTGATAACTTGATAAATCCTTTGGTTTTATTTTATGACTTTCACTTGGGTGCTCATGTATTTGAGATGTAATGTTTTCCAGGCTATGTCGACCCCAGTTCACCAACTCTTGGTTCTAGCAGGTCTTTGAAATCTGTGGAAATGGAGATTCAGTCATCACTTGAGAAGCTACAGGATATATATGATTCCATGAGTCGATGTGCTGCATCTGCTGTGCCTACTGCTTCAGTTACTCAAAAGCTAGCAAGACACAGAGACATACTACAAGATTTTACCCAGGTTATTTACTTGATTCATGATCTTTTTTCTAATATGTTATTACTTGCACAGATGAAGAAGCCAGAAAATTTTGTTTCTTAGTTCAATTATATTTCCTTATCCACCAAAACAATGAAAAACAATAGAACAGCTCAAGCAAAAAATTTGTCCACTTTATTCATTATATCATCTATGAAGGTAAAAACGGAACTAGGTTTTGATGTTAATGCTGACTCTCAAGTTTCGATCACGTTAACTTGCAAGTTGCGACATTTCTTTAAAATTTAAATTTGCTTGCATGAGCGATAAGTATAAACCTTTTGTTCTTCTCTTCTTTGATTCACTCTTTTTGATTATATGTGTTATTAGAAACAATCTAATGATTGAAAAAATTGGTGTAGGTGTTTCAGACCTTTTGGCTTTTGTTTTTCCATCGTGTCTTGGGTTTTTCAAAATGTTTCCTTGTGTGCTTTTCTTGTGTTAGTTTTTGTATTGTTTGCGGTCTATCTTTTTTATCTGTTATCGTGGTTAAGTTGACTTCTAATACTAATATAGGAATTTAGGCGCATCAAGGGAAATATTAACTCGACGAGGGAACATGTGGAGCTTCTTAGTTTTGCCCACGATGATATCAGTGACTACAAGGTGAGAGCATTAAATTCTAATTATGAGTAAAACAAAAAACAAAAATTTCTTGGTGCTCTTCTTGCTAAATGCTAACTATGTGCAGGCATATGACACCGATTCTCCAAGAATGCAGTTACTGCGGGAGAGAGCTGCCATAGATGGAAGCATATCTCATGTAAGACTTATAGGCTCATTGACTAGAGTGTCTTGATAAATATCACAGAAGAATGTGTGAATTGGCAAGCGAACAAGGTTGATGATGTAATCATTCAAATTATACCATTGATAGAAGGCTAATATACCAAGTGCCAGCTATGGATTCCATGTCATTGTGGGAACCTATTAGTTTACCAAAGAGTTTTTACATTTTTTTTAATCTGGGAGTGACTTCTTATGCTTTTCTTCATTTGAAAGCCCAACTCTTTTGTTCTGATTTGGGATGGAAATAGTGCCAACCAGCATTATAACTTCATGAGCTGGCAGCTTACCATATATTGATGTGTATTCTCGTGGTTTTGTCCAACTTGTTGTCAATAGAACTGTTTTTAATCAAATGCACTGTTACATGACGGAATCAGGCATAATAGCATTAAACATTATTTACACTTTTTTATGCAGTTCAAAATTCTTTTGTAAGTAATCGCGATGCTCCACTCTTTATTTTCTTTATTAGCAAGACTGATTTTGTAAGATTGAAATCACAATCCTTGTTTACCTTTTTTTTTTTGTAATTGCATGGTTTTATGTAAGTTTTGCAGCTTCTCGTGGCTATGCATCTTTTATCCCGTAAACACTCTTCATTACCCCCTTACAGATAGATGATGTGATTAACCAAGCTCAAGCAACGAGAGCTTCCTTGGCCTCTCAAAGGTCCTTGTTTGGAGACGTTCAAGGAAAACTCAAGACACTAAGTGATAAGTTTCCGGTCATTCGTGGGGTACTTGGTAACTATCTGCTGAGGACAATTTTTTTAGTTTTTTTTTTATTATTTGAAAATACATTTATGAATATGTTATTGACAGGTTCGATCAGAAGGAAGCGATCAAAAGACAATCTCATCCTATCTGCAGTCATTGCTTCCTGTACACTTTTTCTTATCGTCTATTGGCTTTCTAAGTGAACACACTGTCTGTTGTCAAAAGTAAGAGGCTTTTCCAAGAAATTTTGCCGAGTTTTTCGATTCCAGTCATACCTTATTCGACGATATATTGTCCGAGACTCGTATACACACCTATAATCATTTATTTAATATATCTTGTTTGCTCGTTACAGAAGTATTGAATCATGGGATTCTCTATTTCATTTGAAATTAATTGTCACATGATTACTAATTGTTGCTATGTGCTCGTGAGACTTAAATTTGGTTCTCAGGTCACAACATTTAGTTTAGAAGAATCACGTATAATTCTTTTTTATGTGAGGGGTCCAAATAATAAGTGGTTTGTAGGAGTGCATGTAAATTGAGTTTGTAAGATTTGTATTGTTCGACAGATACTAGTAAATACTAAAAATATCAGTATGGTATGTAAAATCGTGAATTTGTGTTTTATCAGGATTAAGTGTTGTGTCAAATGTTACAACATTTGAGACAACATGCAGCGGAATGTTATATTTTGTAACACAAATTGACTTTAAATAAATAGATGGACAAGATTAAATTTGTACAAGTATTTATGGCAAAAATAAATCACTAGAAAACCAAACCGTTTACAAAAACCTATCACTAGTGATTAAGACTAAAATCAATTTCCTCAACAAGTTGAGAAAAAAAATACTTTCTAAAACAAATAACCAGAATAAAAACTAAAACAAGAAAGCAAAACGTGATGTCAAAAGGAGATCCACGAAACACAGTGTTGAGCCAACTTCTTCATAGATGTTGTCCGCAGATGTTCTCAACATTAACGGCAACACGCTTTCTGCGGACAACATGCTATCACCACTCTTCAAAACACAGCACGTCTCTTGAATAGGATTTTCTCTGAAATTCTGAACGTGCACACGTGAGTGAATATTGACCGAGGAAGATAGAGCATCAATGATGTCCTTGATCTCTTATTTATAGATGTAGAGTTTTAACTCCATAAGGAAACCTATAGCACAAGGGAAGTAAGAGTTTTATTAGGAATAAACTCTTTTTAAAAACCATTATCATATCTCATCAATAAATAACATATCTTTAAATATATTTGAATGATTATCTCATTATCTAAGAAAGGCAAAATCAAATTAGATATTTACTTAGTCAAAGTAACAAAGAAAACATGTTGTTAAGGAAATAATTTAAGTCAAGAAATATATTAATTAAATTCGAAAATAATATTTCCTTTCAATCTCCCATTTTTTGCCTTTCTTGGACAAAATGAGATCAAACACATTTATCCTTGTTTAGTTCAAATCAACTCCCCCTGAGTTAAAGCAGTTCTCTCCCCCTGAACAAACTACAGACATCAAAAATGTTGTTAGAAATGTTGGCAACACTGGAGACAACAACGGCACCATTCCATTAGCAGTTGCAAAATCAACACATAGACAGAACCATTAGTAAAACAGAAACAACACAGAAAAATAAACTCTTAACCAAAACACTTAGTTCCTCTCATCTCCTTCATCCTTGGTCCCTGAAGGACCAGCTTCGGTTTGATAATCTCCATCTCCCTTTTTTTGTCCGGGAAAGACTGCTACATCCAAAAGTAACCGAAAGTTTCTAGCCAAGGCTTCATAGTAGGCAATATCCACCGTGGCTTGTTCAACTGTTTTCATAGCATGATCAATAGGAGCTCTGGCTTGCTCAATCTTTGCCATAGCGTGAGCAATGTGGGCATGAGCTTCTGGGACAGAGATCATGATATAGTCAGTAGGCTGGGAAGGAGCAGGAGGGCTTGGTGGTGGCTCCGCAACATGTGGTGCTTTGGGAGATTCACACCATGGAAGATCAATTCGGCGATTGCCCTTGAAAAATGCAGGAGCAATCTTGAGTGTATCACTGGTGGTGGATAGTTGCTCATCAAAGTCTCTAATAAAACCTTGAGAGACAAGCTTTCCATATATCAATGATGGAAAAGGTAGCTTGGAAGCTTTGAGTCCCCCTTCGGCATACTGAAGAACCGTCTGGAAAACAAGATTCCCAAAATTGAACACTCCTCGTGTCCCAATGGAGTGCAGTACAAACGCCTGATGTCTTGTCACGATGGTGGAATTTGTCGAGGGTGTCCAGTTTTGAATAGCCGGCTTGTGTAATACTGAGTAAAAGGATGTCAACTTGGCAGCTGATAGCTTCTGTGGGTGTGCTGAGAAATGAGTAATAAGATCCCCAGTGAGAGTAGAGGTGACCTCATGGATGTCAGGAAGGAGTCCGTCTTCGGAATCAGTTGGTGTGTTGTAAAGCAGATTGACAGCAACTGGATTGAAATCAAAAACTTTGTTACGAACAAATACCTTCCCGTATTTGTCTGATCTCTCATCACCTACCCCGGGTGATAGGTTTGCATAGAATTCCAGAACAGGTTTCCTGCAGAAAGGTGTAACCACAGAGACAGTTGAGAGAAGCTGAGCTTGCTGGAGGAATGCGATCAAGTTCTGTGAATTCACGGTGAGCATAAAGGTGCCACTGAGCAACTGCGTGCTCAGTGTAGAATTTGGTAGAGAAGGTAGTGTCCAAGTCATAATCACTGAGATCAGTGTTGTCCTCAGTGAGGACAACATCCTCAGCAACATCCTCTTCTAGAGGCTCGTGTTCTTCAGGGATGTCATTTACCTCAGCAGGGTTATCAGGAGAACTGCTGGATTCAGTAGAACTTTCAGATTCTTGGAAATCCACAGGAACAGCAGAAGTTTCAGCTTTCGGATTTTTCAAGTTGGCCATAAACTGGGCCAACGTAATTTCCTCCTCTCTGGTGGGTGAGGGCTGTCGTGGAGGAACAAGGAGTGCTTCCTCATTGGATTCAGTGGCTTCGCTGGAGGAGGTACTACTGTCCTTCGATGGAGTGACAGTTTTCTTGCGAGCCACAAATTCGTAATTCGCATCATCTGAGTCATCCCCCGAAGTATTCTCTTGGTCAACAAGAGATGGTCGACTCGGCCCTTCTCCTTTGTGACGAAACCGCTTGGATGTAGTCAAGTCAGGATTATACCTCGCCTGTCGTTTTGATCTTCTGACTGGAGGAGGAGGCGGGCACGCCTTATTGACAGCAGCAAAATCCGGTGGATTATCGAGATCAATTTCATTCCCAGGCTCACCTGGGGCAATTACTTCCAAGGGCACGACTTCTTCAACAGCAAATACCAATGTTAGAGGCGGTTCGACTGTGGGATATTGCAGCAGATGTTGTCTCGTTAGGAGCAACATCTTCTGTGTGTCCCATTTCACTCCGAATGTCATGGGGATCAAAGCCCTTTCCTGCCATTAATTGTGAATTGAGAGTTAAACGATGACAGTAGAGGGAAATTGCGGGGAGAAAAGAGAAATCGCAAGTGTAATTTTTTTTTTCTTCGAGAATTTTCAGAACAGTAAGAATGCGAGTAACTTGAGTGAGGCAATGTAAATCGAGAGGATAATCATTAAAGCCCAGTGCAATGGTAATATAATTTAGTAACTGATCAGTGCCAACGGTAAAAAAAATAACGGGTAGAAGAAAATAACCGTTACTCTCTTCAGACTTTATCGAGATAATTAAGAGCAATGTCTAGTCAAAAAGATTTCCAGAAGTAAAGCTCACATCGAATTAACTCCACTTAACATCAAAGAACACATGAATTCGATTTCCGGCAAAATTTGGATTTTTATAGAATTTTTCTTTGTTGACATACGAATATCCTTATGACAGTGACAAAATTCACAAAGTTATGTTTATGCATGACTTATAGATGCCTAATAACATAATGTAACATAAATAGGAACATGAGAGCAAATATGAGGTATGTGTACAGATGAAGTGTTGGCACACATGTTGGCAACATCTTCCGACAACACGCACAATTCCAGAAAAACAATTTTGATTTTTCTTCACACTCAATGATTTTAACAACTTTCTGAACATAGAAGTGGCAGCTCCCACACTAGAAGGACAGTCTTCTTTGGACTCTTCTAGGTAGCTTTTTCCTAATTTTTTCTATTTCTGTATTATTTTAGAAGGGGTAGCTCCTACACTAAAACACAACCTTCATTGAGCTCTTTTAGGTAGCTTTTTCCATCTTTTCTTCTAACACAGACTCAAAGTTTTTGAATTATTATTTTTCAATTTTACTTGGGTTACTTGTCACATTGGTTAGAGTCAAGTGACCATTTTTCAAATCCTTCGTGACTTAAGTTCACATGTATATAAGTGTGAGAATTTAAAATATAACAAGGAATTGTGGGTGCATCAGAAAATTATGCTACACAGTTTTAACACAACATATCACAGTATGAATGCAATATAATATGCCTAAGTCTGAAAAATGCACATGCAAGTTAGGTGTTGTCCGAGATGTTGTAACATCTGAGACAACATCTATGTATGATCAGCCAGAACACATGCTGAGAGATTTCCTAAGGTTGGAAAACCTCTCAAAATCTAATGCTTTTGTAAATATGTTAGTCAGTTGGTTATTTGTACCAACAAATTCAATTTGAATCAATCATTTTTCTACTAAATCTCTAATAAAGTGATATCTAATGTCAATGTGTTTAGTTCGAGAGTGTTGTACTGGATTTTTTGAAACATTGATTGCACTAGAATTATCACAATACACAATTAATGTTTCACTCTTAAGTCCATAGTCTTCTATCATTTGGTTCATCCATAGAAGTTGAGAACAACAACTTTCAGTTTCCATATATTCAGATTCAGCAGTTGAAAGTGACACACAATTTTGTTTCCTACTATGCCAAGAGATCAAATTATTGCGAAGATAAAAGCAACCTCCAGATGTACTCTTCCTATCATCTAAATCACCAGCCCAATCAGCATCAGAAAAACCTACTAAGTTCGAGTTGGTTTCTTGAGTGTACCATAGTCCTAATTCAATTGTGCCTGCTATGTAGCGAAGAATACGCTTCACAGCTTTCAAATGAGAGATCTTAGGATTAGATTAATATCTAGCACATAAGCATTAACACTAAACATGATGTCAGGTTGACTGGCTGTCAAATAAAGGAGGCTATCTATGATGCTGCGGTATAAAGTGTTGTCAACATTTTCGGCAGCATCATCTTTGGATAATTTTTCATTTTAGCCCATAGGTGTCGTCATGTGCTTGGTGTTCTCATTAGCAAATTTCTTTATCAAGTTTTTAGCATACTTACTTTGACACAAAAAGATGCCATCATTCATTTGTTTGATTTACAAACCAAGAAAGAAACTTAGCTCACCAACCATGCTAATTTCGAATGTGGATGACATGCACTCAACAAAATTATCAGCATGCTTTTGAGATGAGGAACCAAAGATTATATCATCAACATAAACTTGACAAATAAGAATTTCATCCTTGGATTTCTGAATAAAAAGGGTATTGTCTACCTCACCTCGTTTGAAGCCAATTTCAAGAAGATATTCTGTTAATCTGTCATACCATGCACGTGGTGCTTGCTTCAAACCGTAGAAGGCATTTTTCAACTTGTACACATGATTCAAATTATGTGGATCTTCAAATCCTTTAGGCTATCTGACATATGCTTCCTCACACAATGTATCATTCAAGAATGCACTTTTGACGTCCATTTGAAATAATTTTATTTTCATGTAGCATGCAATGGCTAGCAGAAGTCGGATTGACTCAATGCGGGCAACAGGAGAGAAGGTCTCATCAAAATCAACCCCCTCAACATGTGTGTACCCTTTAGCAACCAACCTTGCTTTGTTTCGAATGATGTTCCCTGACTCATCGGTTTATTTTTAAAAATCCATCTAGTTCCAATTATATTGACGTGGTCAGGAGGTGGAACCAGATCCCAAACATCATTTCGAACGAATTCATCAAGCTCATCATGCATAGCATTGATCCAAAACTCATCTTTTAAGGCTTCGTCAACATTTTTAGATTCACATTGAGATACAAAAAATGAAAATCTAACATGTGAGTAAGCCGAGCTCATGCATATAAGTCCAGCCATTTTTCGGTAATCAACTTTCTCTTTCTTTCGAGTTTGGACTTCACCTTGCACACTTACAATTATTTGAGATGATGGATGATTTCTCTGAATCTTAGTCGGTATATTCTGTCCATCATCTGCGTGTCATCATCACTATTTTATTCGTCCTCAAATTCAGTGACTTCAGTGTCACATGTTGTGCTAGGTGTTGCAACATCTGGGGCAACACCTGCATTTTCCAGTATGGTCGGGTTTTCCAGAAGATCATCAATGTCATCCTCAGCAGTTTTCTTCTTGAGATCTGCACAATCATCAAAAACTACATTAATTGATTCCATAATATTCCTTGTTCTTAGATTAAACATACGATAGGCTCGATTGTTAGTGGCATATCCTAAAAACAGACACTTATCACTCTTTGAATCGAATTTATCAAGTTGATCCATGTCATTTAAAGTGTAACAGATGCATCAAAAAATAAGAAAATATTTGAGATTAGGCTTCTTTCCTATGATTATCTCTTAAGATGTCATGGTTGAGCCACTTCTCAAATACACTCTGTTTGAAATATGACAAGCCGTATTTAGGGCCTCTGCCCAAAAACGCTTTGATATATTTTTTGAGGTCAGCATCACCCTTGCAATTTCTTGAAGTGTTCTGTTTTTGCGTTCGACAATTCCATTCTGTTGTGGAGTTTTTGGTGCCGAAAACTCGTGTGAGATACCTTTCCTGTTACAAAATGATGAGAATGAATAATTCTCAAATTCCTTACCATGGTCAGTCCTCATTCTTCTTACCTTCAAACCATGAAAGTTTGTGATTCTTGTGACCAATTGTTTAAACACACTGAAGGTATCTGATTTCTCCCTAATAAAACTAACCCATGAAAACCGTGAGAAATCATCAACACATACGAAAGAGTATTTCTTACCTCCAAAGCTTTCGACTTCCATAGGACCCATAAGATCCATGTGAAGTAACTCCAGACAGCTTGTCCCAGATGTTGCCAACACCGGGTTTGACACGCGAGTCTGTTTACCTTTTTGACACTCACCGCACACATAGGGTAGTCCAAATGAAAGATCGGGCATACCTCGCACTGCCTCGTATTTACTCAGATTCTTCAAGGTTTTGAAATTAACATGGCCGAGTTTTTGATTCCAAAGGTCAAGTTCAGTGATTTGTGCCCGTTTGCATGACAGTTTTTCACCAATTTGATAGCAATTGTCCGAGGACCTTGTACCTGTCATGATGCATATGTTAGATTCATAAAAAACTTCACGCACATGCTTATTAAACTTAACATGCAAATTATCATCGCATAATTGACTTATGCTTATCAAGTTTGAGTTTAGTCCTTCAACATGGAGCACATTGTGGAGCTTTGATAGTCCTTCGACGTTCAAAGTTCCCTTTCCAACAATTTTTCCTTTAGCTCCCCCTCCATAGGTTACTCTGCCACATTTTTGTTCAACATAATCGATGAGATATTCTCTTGACCCTGTCATATGGCGTGAGCTTCCACTATCGAAGTACCAGTAACCTGCAGTGTTGGTTTTTAATGAAGTATAAACAACATTACATTGAATTCTTACCTTTGGTACCCACACCTGCCTTACTGTAGGTCGATTCTTGGAGGTGTTGCGGAAAGTGTTGTGCAACATCTGAGGCAACATCCGGCTTGACTTTTGGTTCATGCGGTCGTCCCTGAGTTTAAAACAATATGGCCTGATATGTCCATGCTTAAAGCAGTAATGGCATACATACCTTCGTTTTATCTTTTTAGGAACAGGTGCAGTGGGTTGTCTTTTCGGTGGAAAGCTTTTGGTTGAAGGTGTAGGTTGTGGCGGTGTGAATGTTTCAGTTTTTCCTTTCACAAAGACAGTGGATTTTGAAGATTCACCAGTTTCATGCACACTGTCTTTGAACCCTAGACCCTTATTGTCATCTCTTCCCATCGAAAGTATGGATTCGAGCTTTGATGTGCTCGAATTAAACTTGGACAAGGTTTCAGTTGCCTTTTAAAGTTCTTCTTTGATCTTTCCCAGTTCTAAGTCTTTTTTGCTCAGAATTACTTCAAGTTTGGCAACCACGACTCTTAGATCAGTATTTTCCTTTACAAGAGTGGAGTTAAGCTTGTTTCTTTTAGTCCAATCCTCAAACAATTCTTCATAAAGCTTTTGAACACTCTCAAGAGTCATCTCTTCATCATCAACTTCTGATTCATCATCTCAACTCGAATTTTCAGAAGTTGTGGATTTCAAACACACTGATTTTTTGCAGATGTTGCGGCCAGGTGTGGCAAAACCTAGGGCAACACCTAAAGGATTCACTTGCAGCCTGCGATTTTCTGCCAATAATGCAGTCAAGGAGGTGTGATTGTCTTCATCATTGGATTTCTCCTCCTCATCAGATTCTTCATCGCTTAGAGATGCATTGTAGCCTTTGTTCTTTCGCAATCTGTTGACACATTCATTTGCATAGTTACCAAACCCCTTACACTCTCTAAACTGCACTGAATCATACTTCCTTGAGTTAAATTGTTCTCTGTCTTCATTCCTTGGTTGGGATTGTTGCTTGCCAGAAAACCTTTGTGGTCTTTCAGGTGCAAGAAGACTTGGAAATTTTGAGGGTTGTGCATCCTTCTCCTTATCTCTAATTCTTTTCAAATAATCCCCGAATTTCTTTGTGATAAAGGAGATGGAGTCCTCACAAATATCTGATTCATTGACTTCTTGGGATATTTGAAGGAGGTCATTGTAGGTGTCATTTGAAGCTTGGAATGCAATTGTTTTCCGTTTATCCTATTCTACATGTCTATATTCATCTCAAAAGTCCGAAGTGAACTGATAAGGTGTTCCAAAGCCATTTGCGTTGTATCCTTAGCTTCATCTATCGCACATATTTTTATGTTAAATCTTTCAGGCAAAGAACGGAGAACCTTACTAACTAATCGTTCATTAGAGATGGGGTCTCCAAGACTAAACGCCTCATTAGCAATTTCCCGTAAGCGACGATCATATTCTAATATGTTCTCAGATTCTTCCATCCTCATCATCTCGAACTTGGAAGTGACAATCCTCAGTCTTGTTCGTCGCACACTCTCAGAACCTTCACAGTGTCTTTGTAGAATGTCACATGCATCCTTGGCCGAGACACAATTAGTAATAAGCCCGAACATTTTCGTATCAACTGAAGAAAAGATTGCGTTCAGTGCCTTCGAGTTGTAATTTGAAATTTGCACTTCATCAGTAGTCCAGTAACTTTCCGGTTTTATCAGACTATCATCATCTTCATCTATTCTCCTTGGTGGAGTCCAACCACTTAGAACTCTTTGCCATGCTCTCTCATCTATGGATTTTATATGAAACCGAATTTTGACCTTCCATAGACCGTAGTTGGTTCCATCTAAGACTGGTGGGCGAAGTGCGATGTTTGCGAGTGATGGATCCATTTAATATTTCTGTCAAACAAAACAAAAATCGGAATCAGCACTTAGTATATCAAGAGCAAGCTCTGATACCACTTGTAAGAGTTGTATTGTTCGACATATACTAGTAAATACTAAAAATATCAGTATGGAGATGTAAAATCGTGAATTTGTGTTTTATCAGGATTAAGTGTTGTGTCAAATGTTACAATATTTGAGACAACATGCAGCGTAATATTATATTTGGTAACACAAATTGACTTTAAATAAATAGATGGACAAGATTAAATTTGCACAAGTATAAATACTTGTGCGGATACTTGTGCGGTGCCTTATGGCAAAAATAAATCACTTGAAAACCAAATCGTTTACAAAAACATATCACTAGTGATTAAGACTAAAATCAATTTCATCAACAAGTTGAGAAAACAAATGCTTTCTAAAACAAATAACCAGAATAAAAACTAAAACAAGAAAGCAAAACGTGATGCCAAAAAGAGATCCACGAAACACAGTCTTCAGCCAATTTCTTTACAGATGTTGTCCGCAGATGTTCTCAACATTCACGGCAACACGCTATCACCACTCTTCAAAACACAGCACGTCTCTTGAATAGGATTTTTCTCTGAAATTCTGAACGTGCACACGTGAGTGAATATTGATCGAGGAAGAGACAACATCAATGATGTCCTTGATATCTTATTTATAGATGTAGAGTTTTACGTCCATAAGGAAACCTATAGCACAAGGGAAGTAAGAGTTTTATTAGGAATAAACTCTTTTTAAACACCAATATCATATGTCATCAATAAATAACATATCTTTAAATATATTTGAATGATTATCTCATTATCTAAGAAATGACAACATCATATTAGATATTTACTTAGTCAAAGCTACAAGGAAAACATGTTGTTAAGGAAATAATTTAAGTCAAGAAATATATCAATTAAATTCGAAAATAATATTTTCCTTCAGAGTTGCTAGCGAACAGTTCAGTTGTTCAAAATAGGCTTTGTCCGAACTCGGAATCTAGGTCTTGCTCGAACTACTGAATCCGCTGAGTGGAGCCAAAGCACATATAAATTGCACTCACTGAGATTCTCGGACTCCAATCATATTTATGTTTGAATTTTTATTATTTAAATCATTATATACCTATACGTTTGTGGGATATTTAGTCGTTTCTGTTGAAAAATATATTTAAAATGTGTGTATTGAATATTTGAATGTTGAATATTTGAATGTTGAAAATAAGAGTTGTAAATATTGAAAATTAGTGTGTGATGATGTAGGTAATGATGTATTTTATTTTTGGATTATTTGTAAAGATTTCCTATAAATAGATCTCTCATTTGTGAAGAAAATCACAATTGAGTAGAGATAAAAATATTATAAAGTGTGTAGTTTGGTAAATTTTGAGAGTTTGAGATTTTTACTTTTTACCATAAATTTTTACTTTTTCACAACACGTTATCAGCACGAAGCTCTAAAAGTTCTCCATCCTTTTCCAAGCTCCAAATAGAAGAAAAAGGTAACAAAAGTAATAATATTTATTTTACTGTTATTTATTTATTGTGTATATATTTAATATATAATATAATGTTATTATTAATAATAAAAATAAATTTTTCAAAAACTTGTTATAAATCCTGGGAGGATGTTAAGACGACATCCCACACTCCCGGTAAGGGATACGACAAGTATAAAAGCCTATAAGATTTTTAAATAAAATATCTTATGACACATCATTATAATAATATGATATGATATACATAATTATTTAAATATGTCTAATATTATATACACCATATTATTACCATAAAATTATACAAATACATACCTTTATTTTTTTATACACCAACGGTCATAAACGGTAACAAAACGGCTAGTTTTTGCCCTATAAATATGATCTCATAAACACATTCAATCACTCCAACTTTCTCTTCTTCTCTAAAAATTATTCTTCACTAAATTTTCGAAGAAAAAAGAAGATGGCTTTCTCAAGGTTATTTTTAATTATTTTGGTTATCATACTCACGAGTCTTTTATTTATCGGAGAATATCCTCCTTGTGTGTTTTCTTTATTTTTACAAATGCTTGTACTTGTTGTTTATCCATTACTTTGTATTGCAATATTCATTAACTAATAAAATGTATCGTAATTTTTTTTAGTACCACCATGTCAAATTTGACAAAGCTCGAATTTGTTGCGCTCGACATCACGGGAAAAAATTATATGCCATGGACTCTCGATGTAGAAATGCATCTTGAGTCATTGGGTCTAAGTGAGACAATAAAAAAAAATGGCATATCGACATCACAAGAAAAGGCAAAAGCCATTATATTTTTGCGTCGACATCTCGACGAGGGATTGAAATGTGAATATTTAATTGAAAAAGATCTCATGGCTTTGTGGAAAGGATTGAAAGAAAGATTTGAACATATAAGGGAAGTTATACTTCCGACCGCCCGTGATGAATGGAATATGTTAAGATTCCAAGATTTTAAGAAAGTCAGCGATTATAATTCAGCGATGTATCGAATAATCTCGCAGCTAAAATTTTGTGGACATGAGGTCACAGAATCGGAAATGCTTGAAAAAACATTTTCCACGTTTCATGCATCAAATATTACTCTACAGCAACAATATAGAGTACGTGGATTTGCGAGATATTCTGAACTTATCGCCTGTCTTCTTGTGGCGGAAAAAAACAACGAGCTATTAATGAGAAATCATCAGTCCCGACCCACTGGATCAACAGCATTTCCAGAAGTAAATGCTGTAAGTAAAAATGAATTTAAACCTGGAAACCAAAATCAAATTCAAAGACAAGATTTTGGTCGAGGTCGAGGTCGTGGACGTGGACGTGGAATTGGCCGTGGTCGTGGTCGAGGCCGTGGTTTTGAAAACAATAGAGATAGTTATTTTTATAATTCATCTCAAAAGAGCGTCCCAAACCATCCACAGAAAAGGCATCATGAGAATACAAGTGTTAATGAGAATCACTCAAAAAGATATGAAAGTTCTTGTTTCAGATGTGGTACTCCAGGACATTGGTCCAAAATTTGTCGAGCCCCTGAACACCTTTGTAAACTTTATAAAGAATCATTAAAAGGGAAAGAAAAGGAGATCAACTTCACTGAACGCAGTGACCATTTGAGTGATTCAACTCATTTTGATGCTGGTGATTTTATGAATGATTTCTCTGAAATGATCAATATGTTGGTGGGATAGAAATGAACAATATTGATGCTGCAGATTTTCTCAATGATTTCTCTGAAAATGAACAATATAGTGGTAGAATATAAATGTACAATAATTTATTTTTCATGTATCCATATAATGTTTTATTGTATAATTATGATATGTGTTATATTTAAATATATATTGCCAGTAATTTTATTTCATTGCATATTTTTTTGAAGTTCAAAAAATGGAAAATGCTATGAGCAAAGCTGAAGTTTGCATACCCGATAGTGGTACAACGCACACTATCCTCCGAGATAAAAGATATTTCTTGGAACTAAAACCAACAAAAACAACGGTGAATACAATATCAGGTCCTGTAGACTTGATTAAAGGATGTGGTAAAGCACAATTTTTGTTACCTAATGGTACAAAATTTTTTATCAATGATGCTTTATATTCACCAAAATCGAAAAGAAATTTGTTGAGTTTTAATGATATATATTCCCATGGGTATGATACTCAAACAATGAATGAAGGGAATAAAAAATATATGTGTCTTATCACATATAAATCAGGAAAGAAATATGTGATTGAAAAACTACCAATGCTCCCTACTGGATTGCATTATACACATATAAGTCCGATTGAATCAAACATGGTAGTTGATAATTCTTCAATATTAATCAATTGGCATGATCGATTGGGACATCCTGGTTCAACAATGATGCGAAGAATTATAGAAAATACACATGGTTATCCGCTGAAAGACCAGAAGATCTTTCAGAATAATAAGTTTCAATGTAAAGCATGTTCTCTTGGAAAACTTATTATAAGACCATCACCAGCCAAAATCCAAACTGAATCACCAATATTTCTTGAACGTATTCAGGGTGATATTTGTGGATCAATCCATCCACCATGTGGACCATTCAGATACTTTATGGCAGCAGATGGTCACATGTATGTTTATTGTCAACTCGAAATGTTGCATTTGCAAGATTACTTGCTCAAATAATAAAATTGAGGAATCAATTTCCCGATTATACAATCAAGAAAATTAGACTTGATAATGCTGGTGAATTTACTTCCCAAACTTTCAATGATTATTGTATGTCTATGGGAATCATTGTTGAGCATCATGTTGCTCATGTACATACACAGAATGGATTGGCTGAATCATTGATTAAACGTCTGCAAATGATTGTTAGACCAATGATTATGAAAACAAAGCTCTCTATTTCTATATGGGGACATGCAATTTTACACGCTGCTTCATTAATTCGCATCAGACCAAGTGCATATCATAAATACTCCCTATTGCAGCTTGCATTTGGTAAAGAACCAGACATTTCTCATCTGAGAATTTTTGGATGTATGGTGTATGTGCCTATTGCACCACCGCAACGAAAGAAAATGGGACCTCAAAGAAAGGTTGGAATTTATATCGGTTATGATAGTCCATCAATCATTCGATATCTTGAACCTCAGACAGGCGACGTGTTCACAGCACGTTTTGCTGATTGTCATTTTAATGAGGAAATCTTCCCAATGTTAGGGGGAGAACAGAAACATACCGAAAAGGAAATTACATGGCATGTATCATCATTGTTACATCTGGATCCAAGAACAAAACAATGTGAAAAAGATGTACAACAAATTGTACACTTGCAAAGAATAGCCAATCAAATACCAGATGCATTTGCTGACACAAAAGGGGTAACTAAATCATATATACATGCTGCAAATGCCCCTGCTCGAATTGAAATTCCAAAGAAACAAATTGAAGATACTCATGATGTCATTAAACGCCTGAAGCGTGGAAGGCCAGTTGGTTCCAAGGATAAAAATTCTCGAAATAGAAAATTTATAAAGAAACACGATGATCACAAAATAAAGAATGATGTTCCTGAAGAAACACATGATGATCACAAAATAGAGAATGGTGTTCCTGAAGAAACACATGATGATGAAAATATTCTGTCAGAACCACAAACTGACGAGAATCATGAAATCTCTATCAATTACATTAATACTGGAAAAATATGGAACCGAAAAGATATAGAAGAAATTGATGATATATTTTCTTATAATGTGGCAATCGACATCATAAATGATAATGAAGATCATGAACCAAAATCTTTTGGTGAATGTAAAAATCGGCAGGATTGGATAAAATGGAAAGAAGTCATCCAGGTTGAATTGGATTCGCTAAATAAACGTAATGTTTTTGGACCTATAGTCCTTACACATGAAGGTGTAAAACCTGTTGGATACAAATGAGTTTTTATTCGAAAGCGAAATGAGAAAAATAAATAGTGAGATATAAAGCTCGACTTGTTGCACAAGGTTTTTCTCAAAGGCCTGGAATTGATTATGAAGAAACGTATTCTCCCGTGATGGATGCAATTACGTTTCGGTATTTGATTAGCTTGGCGGTATCTGAAAATTTAGAAATGCGTCTTATGGATGTTGTTACAGCTTACTTATATGGATCACTTGATAGTAATATATATATATGAAAATCCCTGAAGGATTTAAGATGCCTGAAGCACAAAGTTCAAAACCCAGAGAATGTTATTCTGTGAAATTACAAAGATCATTATATGGGTTAAAGCAATCTGGTCGAATGTGGTATAATCGACTAAGTGATCACTTGATGAAAAAGGGATATGTAAATAATTCAATATGCCCTTGTGTTTTCATTAAGAAAACAACATCCGGATGCGTAATTATTGCTGTATATGTTGATGATTTAAACATCATTGGAACGAATAAGGAAATTCAAGAAGTTGTGTCATACTTGAAGGAAGAATTTGAAATGAAGGATCTTGAAAAAACCAAGTATTGTCTGGGTTTACAAATTGAACAAAAAGAATGTGGAATGTTTGTTCACCAGACAAATTATACAGAAAAGATCCTTAAACGTTTTAATATGGATAAATCAAATCCTTTAAGTACTCCAATGGTTGTTAGATCATTAAACATAGAAAAGGATCCATTCCGACCATGTGAAGAAGATGAAGATATTCTTGGTCCAGAATTACCATATCTAAGTGCTATCGGTGCCCTTATGTATCTTACAAATTGTACAAGGCCTGATATATCTTTTGCCGTAAATTTGTTGGCAAGATTTAGCACATATCCAACAAAGAGAAACTGGAACGGAATTAAACATATATTCCGTTATCTACGAGGAACGACAGACTTGGGACTTTTGTATTCAAAAGATGCTAATCCAAGTATAATTGGTTATGCCGATGCTGGATACTTATCTGATCCACACAAGGCACGTTCCCAAACTGAATATGTTTTTACTCGTGGAGGCACTGCAATTTCTTGGCGTTCACAGAAACAAACGCTCGTAACAACTTCATCAAATCATGCCGAGATTATTGCACTACATGAAGCAAGTCGTGAATGTGTGTGGTTAAAATCAATGACCCAACATATCCAAATCTCATGCGGATTATCATTCGACGAGAAGCTTGTGATACTATATGAAGATAATGTTGCATGTGTTGCTCAAATGAAAGAAGGATACATAAAAAGCGACAGAACTAAACATATTCCTCCTAAGTTCTTCGCATTCACCAAGGAGCTTGAGAAGAATAAATGTATTGATGTTCGTCACATTCAATCAAGTGAAAATTCATCAGATCTCTTCACAAAGGCGCTTCCTACGTCAATATTCAGAAAGCATATATATAATATTGGGATGCGCAATCTACGAAATTTGTGAAGAATTGTTCGTGTCAACATGAGGGGGAGTTTACGTGACTGCGCTCTTTTTCCCTTGCTATGGTTTTTATCCCATTGGGTTTTTCCTAGTAAGGTTTTTAATGAGGCAGTATAAAAACACGTAATGAAGACAATCATTATGATCATCATCACAAGGGGGAGTGTTGAAAAATATATTTAAAATGTGTGTATTGAATATTTGAATGTTGAAAATAAGAGTTGTAAATATTGAAAATTAGTGTGTGATGATGTAGGTAATGATGTATTTTATTTTTGGATTATTTGTAAAGATTTCCTATAAATAGATCTCTCATTTGTGAAGAAAATCACAATTGAGTAGAGAGAAAAATATTATAAAGTGTGTAGTTTGGTAAATTTTGAGAGTTTGAGATTTTTACTTTTTACCATAAATTTTTACTTTTTCACAACAGTTTCTAAATTTTTGCGTTTTCAAGGTCGAAGTATTTAATATATACGTGAATCACATGTGATTTATATAAATGGACAACTCGTTCACACTTGGCCAAGTTTGAATATTCAAATCATGTGTGGACTTAAATTATGATGTGATCGGTGTAAATATCTAATATGTAAGGCAAAAAAGAGTAAAATCTTTGGTATGTTTTCAGTATTGGTAGGGATAGGTTGTCCTGGACAACCATTGGGATGACTTGATTAATTGCTACGTACACATACACTGTAACAAATTACAAGGACAAACTCCTGCTGGCATTTTTAAATGCTTGTTCAGTTTGACATTGTATATATAGAAGATAATGTATGAGGCGATGCAGCGCAAAAATGAAGCAGAGGAGAAACCATGTGAGTTCCACCTCTATGACATGTCAATGAGATGATCGTGAAAATGGCAGATTGCCTCGTTATTTTTTTGCAAATTGAATATGACAATTTTGATAAAATCACAACGTATGACAATAATTGACCGGACATCACCTGAGAACAAATAGTGTTTTCATTTTTTTTTGTACGACGCATATAGTAAGGTTGAATCATATATATTATTTTAATTAATAACTTTCATATCTAATTTCAATGAAAATACAAAATAAATTAGACAAAAATATAATATGTTTTTTTTTTTTTTAGTCTGGTGACAGCCATATATAATCAGTACTAAAGGCGAAAAACAAATAAATAAGCTAGCTAGGTCGTCCCTTTTGTCTAAACTTTTTGCCACCTCTATGGAAGATTAGATACCTTTTTCATTCTTACAAACATCAAAGCATGGAGATTCATAAATCACATATAGTGCCTAGATTTCTTGTTATATTTTAGAGGGAATCTGCAGTAAACTCTTTGCTATAGGTGAATGGGAAATAAACCTAACACGCATTTATATATATTTCGTACTCCATACACCTATGCTTATAAGTAGCAGACTCTATTCACAACCAAAAGCCTGCGAGTTGCAATTCCAGCATGATCAAATATAATTTAATTTTTATTTTTTTAAAAAAATCATTTCAAAATGAGCTTGAAAGAAGGATATGATCCGAAGTTGAATTCAACAAATATTTGCATAGAGAACTCGATCGTGAACTCAATGCTTAAAGTCTAAAGAAAATTCGCATTTTAAACCAAGCTTTGATGTAGCTTAATTTGTAGTTGGAGTACAAATAGTGTATATCCGAACCCGATTCAATTTATCTGCGGTTATAAGACTATGTACCCCGACAAGACAAACATCATTTTTCCAGCATCCAAATGAACCTATTTTCAAATTTTACTCGCATGAATACATACACATACATATAGAGAAAAGTCTAGTCTGTATAGTATAGACAGCCCTACTATTCAGCGTAAGAAGATGCCAAAAAACATGTTTCAGCGTTCACAGTTCTTTATCCGATAATAACTTTATTGATTTTCACACTCTCCAGTGTGTGTTTCTGTAACTGTAAGGGATTTGGTGGTGTGGATATCTAAGAATATATGATTTTCCCTTTACAATTAATATATATCACACACTTATAAGTCATAGTACCAGTGACAGGCCAAGTATTAAGCTCCAATTAATCTTGAATAAATACGTACTCCATAGAATGAGACGACATGAATTGCTAATTGGTAGGCTAATTACACGGTACAAATCAAAAACATAAAACCATGAAGAAATTAACTTAGCAAATTATGAAATCGGTTCATGAGAATCCCTTGTAAAAAATTAACATAATAATACCATCTCATTATTATAATTTGTGGACACAAAAACTCCTGTGAGACGGTCTCATGGTCAATTTTATGAGACAAATATTATATTTGAGTCACCAATGAAAAAACATTACTTTTTACGTTAAAAATATTACTTTTTATTGTAAATATAGATATGGTTGATTCGTCTCACGAATAATCTGCGAGATCATAAACTTACTCTTTTTTACTCATTTTTGGCTGGATTATAAGATAAATGAAAATTTGAAAAGTAAGAACTATAGTCCTAGAACTTACTCTCCCCCAACCAACACCATACAGGATTTAGATAAGTTTGAGACAAAAAATACATACACGCATTTGTCAAGGTGATTTTTTTTAAAACTGCCATTGTACCAATTCTGGGAAGAAAAAATTGAAGGCAATAAAAGGTCTCATAAATTGGGGTTCAGAAATGCATCTGTCTCCCCAACATGCGCCATACACTACTGCCTTAGCGCATGGCTCTGTGCTCCTCACCGGAAAACCTCCAAAAACAAGCTGAATAAAAAAATCAAATGTACATCATTTTTCTTGCATCCAGTCACTTAAAATCCCTAATTTTTTTTAAAGAATTTGCATTTTCGCTTTATAGAACAAAAGCAACTCGAATATATGTATTTGTTTGGTAATTGAGTAATATATTTTATTTATTGATTACAAAAAACTAGAATTGTATCATACTTTAATGCTTACATCTTTGATTTCTTGGTTAGTTTGGTTATGCTTCATTTCACCTTCTTTACTCATCTGCTTCCCGAGAGTCATTTCCGATTCCACAAATCCCAGCGTCACTATTGTTATGTTTATTTCTGGTCCCAATTATGCTCTTAACGACTCGTAGAAGCTTGTTATCGATCCCTGATTTACTTGCCTGCAATATCCAAATTCATTTACGAAACAAATTGTTTAGCCTATAAATTAAGTTGACTAATTAATTCATCATTTAATTCATTAAACATTTTAACGACGTGTTTCGGTAAATTAAAGCTCAAAAAACTGCATCGATCAAAAACTTCTATATATGATGCAAGATTTGAAAATATAATGCATATCTTGGATATGACGAGGTCTTCAGCTGTATAAATAATTAGTGTTGATTTATTTTGAAAATTGTCCAGTGTGGCCATATATGGTTGAGGAAGATCATGAGCTTTAAGTGTTATATTATTATGAGAGAGTATTAGTTGTTGTGAGCAATTTTTTGAGAAGAAAAATGACCTTGTTTATTTTGTGTCACGATATATGCGGGGACAAACTATTGTTAATTTCGTCTTATCATTATGTTCTGAGAGATTTTCAATTGTTGGTGGTACACACATATTCTAAGCCTCGTAATCCATTCATTAGGAGAGGAATGTATCGTTCTCAGGAAATAACAATCCACAAATTCGAAGGGAATTCGATCAAGGCGAAGTTGAAGACGAGTGATGATAGCCAAATGAAATTTATTGAATGTGGTCGTCGTAGAGACGTCATTAGAAAAAAAAAAATAGTTTTAATTTGAATAAGTCAATGTACGATTGTGGCTATTTATATTTAGCGTATTTTCTCGATAGCTGAGCATCGTCCCATTGGTGTAGGTCGATTGGACTGAAGCATGTCAAAATTGTTATGTGAGATTTTTAATGGGTGGGGTCCACATTAAATATAATAATAAGCCAATCTCCAACCCAAAATTCTATTTTAAAGCAACTCTACTTTAAAATAATGTAATTTCTGCACCACATATTATATTCGTCTCCAACCCATCTACTTCAAATCTTACTCTAAAAAGAATATTTTCAGAATATTTATTTTCAAAAATATATTTAAATTATTTCTTATTAATTATTAAATATATATTTCTAATTTTATTGATTTTGATTTACATTAACCTTTCAATTTATAGATTAATATGTTAATCAAATAAATTTCAATTATTAATACTAACAAAATATTTTTTTATTTAATATATTAATTAAATGCTTTTAAATCATTTAAAATATATTAAAGAATTCATATATTATTAAATATATTATTTATTAAATTAATCATAATTTAAAAATAAAAAAAAGTAAATAAAAAATTTAAAAAAATAAAAAAAATACAACACCCTGCGTCAAAAGCGTCAAATTTTGACGCAGGGTGCCTCCTGCGTCAAATTTGACGCAGGAGGCGCTAGGCGCTATTTTGGAATCCAAAATAACGCCCCGGTTGGAGGGCATAGGACAGCAAAATAGCTTGAAATGCTATTTTGCTGTCCTGGTTGGAGATGCCCTAAAGAAACTTGTTATCCAACAGAAAGAATCTGAAAACTGAACGAGGAAATTAGTTATAAATAGAGCTCATTTTCTTCAGGTATTGTATCCCAAAAATTAAAAACTTTTCAGCTTTGATAAAAAGAGAGTGCATAGAAAAAAAGAGCGTATTTTTTTCTTGAGTGCAGGAATTCTCTTGTGTGAGTTAGAGAAATTATTTTCTCGGTATACTCGGGTTTGTGAGTGTGAGATATTTAGTGTATTGGTGTATACACTTGTTGTAATATTTCTTACGGTTATAAAAGTTGCAGTGCTCCGTGGACGTAGCCTATATTGGGTGAACCACGTAAATCCTTTGTGTTCTTGTTGGTTATTTTATTCCGCAATTTTGGTACTATATTATCATCGTGGTCGGCATCGCTTCGGTGTAATCTCCCAACAATTGGTATCAGAGCCTTGTTGTGAAAATTCTTAAGAATTCTGAGTATGCTCTGTGGTTGCAGCTTTGTCTGATCTTCCACATCAGAAAAGATTTTTTAGATTTTTTTCTAAGGCTTGAGAAGTGATGGCCGGAGATGATGGATCGGGACCGAGAATCAACAAGTGCGACGGAACAGATTTTTCATTCTGGCGGTTACAGATAAGAGATTATCTGTACGGTAAGAAGCTGCATCAACATCTATCAGGAAAGAAACCGGAAAAGATGGAGGATGATGATTGGGAGCTCCTTGACCGACAGGTGTTAGGTATGATACGACTGACCCTAACGAAGAATGTGGCACATAACGTGGCGGAGGCAAAAACCACAGAAGAGATGATGTCCATTTTATCGGACATGTGCGAGAAGCCATCGGCAAATAATAAAGTACATCTCATGAAGAAGTTATTCAACTTGGAAATGGGTGAAGGTGTTTCGGTGGCTAAACACATCAATGAGTTCAACTCGATTGTTTCTCAGCTAATATCGGTTGAAATTAATTTTGATGATGAGATTCATGCACTTATTCTTTTGGCGTCTTTACCAAATAATTGGGAACTCATGCGGGCGGTGGTTAGCAACTCTGTTGGAAAAAAAAAGCTACAATTCAATGATGTTAGAGATCAAATTCTTGCTGAAGAAGTTCGCAGGATGGATTCGGGTGAGGGAACATCATCGAGATCAGCTCTAAATCTCGAGAACAGAAGAAGGGGCAGGAGTGGCGAAAAGAATTCTAACCGATGGCGTGGTAGGTCAAAGTCAAGAAATGAAAAAGACAAAAGCAACTTTGAAAAGAATTTGAAGTGCTGGAGCTGTGGTGAAACTAGTCATTTGAAAAAGAACTGCAGATCAATGAAGAATAATGTCAATGCTGTCACTGAGGAAGTATATGATGCTCTGCTATTATCCATGGAAAGCCATGTTGATTCTTGGGTTATGGACTCGGGAGCTTCGTTTCATACCACTGATAATCGTGATGTATTCGATTTGTTAGGTGAGATTTTTAATGGGGTGGGGTCCACATTAAATATAATAATAAAGAAACTTGTTATCCCACATCGAAAGAATCTGAAAACTGAACGAGGGAATTAGTTATAAATAGAGCTCAATTCCTTCAGGTATTGTATCCCAAAAATTAAAAACTTTTCAGCTTTGATAAAAAGAGAGTGCATAGAAAAAAAGAGTGTATTTTTTTCTTGAGTGCGGGAATTCTCTTGTGTGAGTTAGAGAAATTATTTTCTCGGTATACTCGGGTTTGAGAGTGTGAGATATTTAGTGTATTGGTGTATACACTTGTTGTAATATTTATTACGGTTATAAAAGTTGCAGTGCTCCGTGGACGTAGCCTATATTGGGTGAACCACGTAAATCCTTTGTGTTCTTGTTGGTTATTTTATTCCGCAATTTGGGTACTATATTATCATCGTGGTCAGCATCGCTTCGGATGTAATCTCCCAACAAAAATTGCCCGTGTTCTTATTTTTTCTTTCATTTTTATTATTTTCTTTCATTGAGATAATAATGAAAACTAAGCACAATAAGAGAAAACCGGATCCATATTGTCAAAATTGGAATGTACATTATCAAGATCGAAATTCGGTAAATAGAAGAAAAAATCACAAATAAACAAATATACAATACTACAAATACATTTTTTTTCAAAAAAAAAAACAATTATATACAATATGAATAAATTGTGTAAAATGTATTCTAAAACTATTGATCTTTTCGTCTTATTTCATGTAAAAAAATATTACGCATGAATAAATGTGTTTCTAAGACATCCATTTGTTATTTATCGGCGTGTAAAAACAATATATAGAACATAAATTAAATAGCACAGGGAAACTTATAAATTAGCAAGAAAAAATCAGAGAAAAACAGTTAACACTAACCAGTACGAACAAGATAAGCTCTGTTCACGGACAAAACAACCTAATAATCTTGAAAATGATATAATTTTCGAAATCAAATATAATAATACTGTATATAATTTCACACGCTATCAATGTTACACACACGCACGCACGCACGCACATATATGTATATATATCCATGGTAAATTAACTTTATGGCTTTCATAGTTTAACCAAGAAATTCAATGCATTCCCACATAATACGATGAATGGTAAAATGATAGGACCAAAAGAATAGGGAACATGCACATAAATTTGCCCCCATAGTAATTTGTGTGTGCATAGGTTCGTATGTTGTGTGTAGCACATTTCTCTACCAAGTCCCAACCAAAAGCGAGTTTCGATGCTTAGTCAATAACGTGTTAGTTACATGTTAACTGGTTAGTGAACATAGTTTCCAGAACATGTATATATACTTGATACACACTGTACACAACTATCTTTTGAGATCAATAATTTGCAAGGAAAGTTAAAATGCGATCTTAATTCATACGCTCATTAACAATCACGTCCGAATAAGATATTTCAATAAACAATTTACAATTGAAAACTATCTATTTGATGCATGGAGAGACAAAAAATTTTGTGTTCTTCCAAATGGCTATTATCGAAATTTAAAGAACAACTAAATAATTATTCGGGTATTTTTTTGTTAACATAGATTACTCCTTTTATTAGTGAAAATATTGGATTTTAATCTATTAACAACTAAAAAGAATAGTCTAGCAAGATTTATGGTGTGAATAATATTCCTTAGACATATTTAGAGTTGTATAAAACTTGACAAAAACTTCTTTATTTAACGTTGTAAAAAGAAATAGTTGTTTTGTAAGAGGTCTTGACCTAGCCTCTTTCTTTTGTTTGGTGTTATATATGAACTGGTTTAGGTCGATCAAACCCTCCACTTTGACTGGTGGGGTTTTCTTTATATATATATATATATATATGTATATGTATGTATGTGTGTATATATATATATATGTATATTTGATTTATTATTAGTGTTGACAATTTCCTAAGCCACCAATCAACTTTTAAAAAATAAAATTGAGACTACATACCATGTACACGTTTTTATTTTATATACATGATTAATATAGAGCTTGTAATGTATAATATTTAATTTAAAAATATAGGAATAGCATATCATTTGTTTGAAAAATTGATAAATTAGTCCTATAATTTTGCCACTATTGGTTTTTGGTTCGGTAGCTTTATCGCTTTAATTTACGCCCGGTATCTTTTCATTATTTAGATATTTGGTTATTTTTTTATCCAATTTTCTCCACGGTTGCTGAATTGACATTTTTCCGTGACGATATGTAAACTTTGAATTATGATATTTGTCACATCAAACATAAAATGAAATTTAACATAAACATCACATCTTCTCTCTCATATCCATAGGCATGAGCTTTTATTTAGAGAAAGCAAATCCCTAATTTTTTTTCAACAAATCCCTAATTTTCTGAGAAGAAAAAAAAAAGCTATTTTACACGAAATAACGACGTCGTGTGTTTCTGAAGGAGGAATATTGTTCTGTAAATGTGGAAAAAGAGGACAATTGACGGTTTCTTGGACAAATGATAATCCAGGTCGAAGGTTCCATAACTGCCGAAATTGGAGGGTGAGTGTCTTGTTTTCAATTATTTGATTTTACAGTTTTCTTGTGCTTTGATTTTTACAGTATTTACTAATTTGGTCTGTGAAACCTGTTATTTTCTATGACAGAGTGGTATGATTGATTTATTTGCATGAGAAGAAACCACCACTACGTCGTAGGTCAATGATTATAATTTCCGACTTGAAATATAAATTGGTATGTTCAAAATTTGCAAGAAAGAAACTGAAAAATAGAATAAAAAATTGAAGTTCTTACTTTTTGGATCATGGCCGATTTTCATTTTTTATGTTTGAATAATTTCTTAGATGAAGACCAGAAGCAGCTGGAATCTAATTTCTTGCTAAATAACTTCTATCCCCTGAAATTGGAGATTTTTTTAAAGAGAAAAACAAAGATTTTTTTTATCTATCCACGTGAATATCGATGGATACATGCATATGGGAGGGAGAGGCGCTCAATTTCCCTCCAAGAAAAGTTTATGTATTTTAAATTTTATATTACGTGTGATGTGACAAAACTTACAATTCAAAGTTTACATGTCATAAAAAAAATGGCACTTCATCAATTGTGGTGAATATTGGATAAAAAAAGACCAAATGTCTAAATAATAAAAAGATATTCGACGTTATAATTTTTTGAAATTTCATCAAATTTATTTTCAAAACATTGTCACGAACTAATTATTCCAAAATGTTCTCGAAATAAGTGAAAATTGAAAATGCGCATTTAAGATTTTAAATCAAATTTTTTGCGCACGCTTTTTTTAAAAAAGAAAATTATTTTGATTTTAATGAAACCCAAACTAGACCACTAACGTACTTGTCATGACACCACAATGAATTTAAGATTGAATGAAATAGAATTGGACCACAAAACCATGTTTACTCTTTCAAGGGTCTACACTTGTTTTTTGATTGAGAAGATTTGCAATCCAATTGTCCAGTCGACAGAGACTTACATAAAAAATTTGATCCATGAGTTAATTAATTGGGATATTTTAGGATAGTGAAATTTATTGCTTAAAGAAATTACTAATTTATTTAACACAAAACTCATGAGATTACTTTATAGTCCAATTGTCTAGTGGACCTGATCCGACCTGTTCCAAAATATTATTTTCCACTACAAAAATATTATTTTTTAATTAAAAAAATTATATTATACAAACTAAATTTTAAAAATTATTATAAATAAATACAAATATTTTCAATACAAATTATTCGTATTCTAAATATTAACTTAACTCCAATAATAATTATTCTTAAAAAACTAAATGTACGAGCATACAATAAGTGTATAGGTTACTAGTTATACTAAACAGATGTGGTATTTCATCTGTTGCGTAAACATATATTATATTTATTATTCAGAATATATATATAATATTCATCTTCTACACAAAAAAAAATTATAAAAATTAATATTATTTAAAATATTTCTAAAGTATTTTATGATGCCATCCATATTGTCAATTAATCATTTTCTATAATGTGAGGTCGCAACTTAATGTCATATATACTATATATAGATAAAAGTAACAATATAATATAATTATGGAGAAAATACAACGAGGCAAAAACTTGTGTGAGACGATCTCACAGGTCGTATTTTATGAGACGAATATCTTATTTAGATCATCCATGAAAAAGTATTACTTTTTATGATAAGAATATTATTTTTTATTATGAATATCGATAGGATTGATCCGTATCACAGATAAAGATTCGTGAGATCGTCTCACAAGAGACCTACTCCTAAAATGAATTAATTAATTTAATTTGGAAGATAATAGGACAAAGGCAGTTGCAGGAAATAATGCAAGGCCAAAAGGCTAACTACATAAATAAATAATAAATAAATGAAGAAAAAATAGATGATGTCTGTCTTCTTTTATATTTTACTGATGAGACAGTAACGTATCTCTGTGTGTGTTTCGTTTGTGTGGGAGAGAGAGCTAAGGGAACCGTCAAATCAATAAAAATATTAAACCCTTTCTTGGTTTTTTTTGTATTTTGCTTATGTGTACTTTTTTTTCCTTTTTTTTTTAAGGTAATATGTACTTTACTTATTTTATTACTTTTTTTTGAAGTGTATGTACTTTATTTTCAATTCACACATAGGGTTTTTTAGAGTAAAGTTTAACCATACAATTTATCTTCTCAAATTTAAAATTATAAATAGTATTTTGGATTATGTGGTTTATATATTGCGTAGAATGAGATAAAAAATATCTTAATATATGAATTATACATACAGCTAGTATATATGCATCAGAAATACAAAATTGGTTACAATTTAAAGGTGGAAATTTCCCTTAACCCTTCACTACTTTTAGCTCTATTTTACTTGTATGTAATCTCTTTTTATTAGTCAAGCGCAAACATTGCGTATCTACACATTAATAACTAATATTTCACATTTATTATTATTATGATCTTCGTCGTCACAAAATTGTTTCTCCAATTAATAATATTACACTAGCTACTTAATTCAAAATTCCGTGTGTATATATATATTGATGTTCACGGGAAATTTAGGGTCCGCTTCCAGCAAAGGCCACTAGTCCAGACGCAGGTTTTGGAATTGTCCTGAGCCTGAAATAACGAATAAGACCGTTAGAAAGGGGCCAGGAGGGTGTCCTGGCATAGCTCCTCCGACGCTCAAGTCAGAGACTGAGGATATAAGGGGGAGCTGCTGAAAACAATATAGTGAATGAATCGAATGAACACTCAAACATGGTATTTATAGGAGAATGCATGAGGCCTCCATGGGTCTGTCTTCCAGTTGGTCTTGGGATGGACCAGGGATAATAGGCTCATCCACGGGTATCTATATATATATATAAAGATTAAACAAATTATGAATGGAACTTCTTGATTCTCCTCTCCTTGATGTGAGCGTAAAAGGTTCCTTTTGGAACATAGATGTGCAAAAACCCATTAAATAACATACAAATCTACAATTCTTTCTTAAATATTTAAAGTTAACCCTTATTAAATCTTGTAAATTGTAGGGAGACAAATCAAGAGAGAAATTACTGAACAAAACCACCACCAAATTCAAATAATTTATCTCCACCATATTATACATGTATTTAGTTATTATATAAAATGTATCACAATGTAAAACTATTATCCACCCACTATCAATACGAACTAATTCGCTTAAATTAACTTGCGCATCAATCGATAGCAATAGATGGGAATCAAAATCTGATATGTTTTGCGGGTGTCTGATGAATGAGCTAGAGGACTTGACTTCAAAAATCAAAGGGTAATAATAGTAAGTGCAGAGGATAGGTGCCCGCCATTTAAGGCTTTATTAAACCCTACGATCAGGGTTAAAAAATACATATATATATGCATAGAATATACATGTAAGTTATAAAAATCGGGAAACGAGTAATTTAAATAAATATATTATAAAAGTTATACATATTTAAAAAGAGTGTGTGTGTGTATTAAGAAGAAATAAGTGTGAAAAGAACAGGTAAATGCGTGAGGGGCATGCACACGTCCCTATCGGAGTGCCTCTCCCCCACCTCTGCCGCCTCTGTCCATCGGGAATGCCAACCATACATCTTCTCCTTTCTACGGCCCCACATATATACATACATCCACAACTTGTACGTATCGATCAAGAATATTGTAGGCAATGCTTAAAGTGTATATATATACATATATGAGTTAAGGAACGTGCTTTCCTTTGATTTTAGGGTGGGAATCTATTTTTCTTTTTGATAAAATTGTTGTTAGATTAATTTATTTTTTCAATTCGATTATATGAGTCGAATTGTCGTTATTCGTTGGTAGTTATTTAATTTTTTAAAATAATAAATAGGTTGATAGAATATACATTTGGATTCATAATTGGAAGAGGGCTTGGAGAGAATTAAAGGGTTGTAGAGAACAACTGATGTTAAATTTTAATATATATATATTTTTCACTATAATATAGTTGATTGTTGCACTTGAATCCTAGTGGATGTGCATTGTCGATGGATTTAGGAACTTAATTGCTTAATATATTTAAATCAAAGTGAGTGAACACTAAATGTTTAGAATGATTTGGAAAGTCGTCGTTGAAATTTTAAAACAGTATCGAATTTTTTTTAGATTACACTAAATAAAAAAATCGTCAAGATTTTATTTTTAATCATGTAACTATTGGATGTCAAATTTTTAATATATTATGTGTACATGTCATCAATTTTGGACTGAAAGATTTCCAAACGATAATTTTTTATGTTTCACCGAAATCTATTTTTCTTGCAATTTTTTTAAAATTAGGTCATAATTATTAGGCTAAATTGTTTATATATTCAAATATAAAATTTATGGTGAAAAGACAATAATAAATGTAAGAATAAAGTAGGTTAAAATTTCTTCTTCGTGATAAGCTAAGCTAAAGTTAAATTTTAATTATGTAATAATGATCTCATCGATCAAATCAGTCAATATTCCTACTGAAATGTCCCATATCAGACAAGTTTGGCTAGAAAGAAAGATCATGACAATCCGAGAATAGGAAGGATTAAAAATTTAACAGTCCTATACTTATAGTATTAAAAATAAAAAACTACAAAAAAATACAAAACTAAACTAAACACATCGCAAGAACATTAAATAAGGAATGCATTTATGCCATTTTCTACTCATTTAATTCTCACATTTCATTCAGAATAAGTACACTTCAGCATCCAGTAAATTAATTTTGAGGCAATTGATTTCTTGATCTTTGAATATCTACATCTATTCCTACATAAATTGTGACAAATTTGTTGAACCGCTGTCTCTCTTCTGAAATCCTAATTACATCCTCTATATGCATGTGCATACCTTTGTGTATATACTTTAAAATTTACAATTTTATATGTATAATATGGGAATGAATATAATAAACGCAACTTTTGTAGTTGTTTCAAATCATCTACTATATTAGTGGGCACCCCTTTTTCGAACACACCTCATTCTTGATTCTCTCAGCTTCTTGTCGATTATAACTCATCCACTACAAAATATTTTAAAAGAAAAAGAAAAACATTCAGAAGATCAGATCCAAGGTGATTAATCTGTCAATCCCAAACCCCCATATATACATACCTCGATCAGTCAACCTATCAATCAATCAAATCAATCTGAGAGAATCATCAATCCAAAAAAAAAAACGTCCTCGGAAAATTTTTAAAAAACCCCCAAAAAAATTTAGCAAATGTCCTCTTCATCTGCTTTTGCACCGGACCACCACCACCTCTCTCCTTCGGAGCAGCTCTGTTACGTCCATTGCACCTTTTGTGATACTGTCCTCGCGGTATTATCATCCCTTGTTCATGAAACAAGACCATACACTGATGAGAATAGAGTTCATCATATTCTTCTTTCATACACATATAAATATATATGTATTGTGTTTTTGTATTTGTTTTTGTTTAATATTTTCCCGGTTCATTTCTTCCGACGTTTGGTATTGATTTGAAGTCTTCTTGCTAAGGAATGAACCATTTCAATCTTAACCTTCTTAAGTTTTCTAGTAAAAATGATTCCTTTTTTGGAAGATGTTTTGTTCTTGTTGTTTGAGTGAACTCGTTCTCTTTTTCTTGATATTCTTGCAAATTTTGCTCGATAAATTTTTTGAGGGCTTTTTGTGCATATTGTTTCAGTGAAAACCCTTTCTTGTTTTGCTCGAAAATGTTGAAAAATGCTTCTTTTTTTGTGAAAGTTTCTTGACCATTCATTTGTTTAATTGAAAATTCATTTAATCTTCTCCTTGTTTTTGCAGAAAAAATTCTTATTTCTTATGAAAAGATTCATTTTTTATGGTTCGAGAAAAAAACTTTTAATCTTCGCCTAATTTCTCTTAAAAAGATGCTTCGTTTTTGTGAAAAGCTTCAAGTACATAATGTCTGATTTGTATGACAGCCCTTTCAGTCTTTACCTCACTTTTCTTGGAGATGGTTTCCTTTTTACAAAAACTTTTGGTAGTTTAATTTTGACTGAATCCTTAATCTTTTTTCTCAATTTTAACTTACAGGAATTGATTATATAAAATTCTTGAATTATTTAGGTGAGTGTTCCTAGCACAAGTTTGTTCAAGACTGTGACTGTTAGATGTGGCCATTGCACCAATCTTTTGTCTGTGAACATGCGCGGGTTGCTTCTCCCTGCGGCCAATCAGCTTCATCTTGGCCATTCATTTTTCTCTCCTCAGAATCTGCTGGTATACATGCAATCAAATTCAGATGATCGATTAGGGTTCCTCTTCAATCAAATGTTAAAGCTTAAACCAAATTATATATCTTGGCCATTCATTTTTCTCTCCTAAGAATCTGCTGGTATACATGCAATCAAATTCAGATGATCGATTAGGGTTCCTCTTCAATCAAATGTTAAAGCTTAAACCAAATTATATATCTACTTAATTCATTCTTTTTCTTATCTAAAATCAATCTGGTATGATATAGATCGCATCATAAAAATCTGGATTTCAAGGGGCGGATTGTGTATTTGATATAAAAAAAATATTTTGTGCTTAATTTTATTGAAAAAGATGGTTATATATAGAAAGCCATATTTCTTATATTTTGGCTATTTGTTAATCCTTGAAATTAGTAATATTTTTTTTCCAGAAATTCAGACTATAACTCTATTTTTTGTTTGCAGGAGGAGATTCGCAACTCGCCGTCGAATATGTTGAACAATCTTCCAAATCCAAACGAATCCTTTATCTTACCGGTTAGGGGAATCGACGAGCTTCCTAAGCCACCAGTTGCTAACCGACGTGAGATCCTTCACAGTTTTATTCTGTCATATTTCATTATTGGATCTTTAAATTAAATTTTTCATAATTATTACTTCATAATACTTGAAAATCCTCTGTGAATATCCTTGCTTAGTATAGATTGTGTGTAGATTGTTTTCAGTCACTGTCAACTCTAAAGTTTATGTTGCATAGTATTTTCTTGACTAAATAAGATCCTTAAACTGCACTATGATGTGTTACTTAAAAACCAAAAAAAAGAGGAAGAATATGCTTTTTGAGAGTTTACTCTTAAACAGTGATATGAATCAGACCGAATTTCTTGATTATTTGCTAGTTTTATGGTTTACGTCATGTCATTTTAGACCATGTATCATCAAGGATTGAAAAATCATAACTCTATACACGTAATTAATGTTTTATATTCATCGAAAATTTGAGTTTTCTATCCAAAATCTTTAGATCTTGTATGTTTAAGGTTACTTTTCGAATTAATTTCAAACCCTAACTTTATTTAATTTCCTATTGTTTTTCACCATAACTAATATTAACATATTCTTGGCCTTTTTTACCGTTCTTTTTAAATAAAACCAAGGTACGAAACTTATTGATTTATGTCCCCTGGGAACCAAGTGTGTGTGCGAAACAGCAAAATCTCAGAAGAAAAATACTGTAAAGAAAAATCATTAGATAATGATGAAGCAGTGATGAGGAGAAAAGGAGAGGACACATATGACAGTAAAAGATATTGAATGCAGAAATATAAATAAAAGTCAGCAAAGCTATTTATTGATTAATGTGTCGCTTTTTGTTTTGTTTTATTGTTTGTTTGTTATTTATGTTTAATTTCAGCCCCAGAAAAAAGACAGAGGGTGCCATCTGCTTACAATCGGTTCATCAAGTAAGTGGTTATAAAATTAAATAATTTTAACGCACAATTTTTTTTGGGTCTGCATATGAGAATCATGTGTGTGAATCATGTGTGTCTGTGTGCGCGTTCATAAAATACTATATATATATATATATATATATATATATATATATATGTATATATAAATATATAATATGTGTGCGTATTCACGTACGTATACACAAGTATATAGATATAGATCCCCTATGGCCCTATCTCTATGTCTAGCTAAACCATGTTTGTGTACATGAAAGTTTTTGCAGCTTTATTATTAATATAATTCTGCTATTACTGCTTCTCTTTTGTAAGCGTATAAATTCTTTAAAGCTAATTCTGACTCCTAAGATTATTTATTATATGTAATCTACAAATATTATATGGTACTAGTGTTTAAAGAAGTCATGCATTTAGTGTCACATTTTATCATAAAATTTTGCAGGGATGAAATCCAACGTATCAAAGCTGGAAACCCTGATATTAGCCACAGGGAAGCCTTTAGTGCTGCCGCAAAAAATGTAAGATCCAAGAAAAAAAACACCAAAATATCATTATTAATTTGCTAGCCACAACTTTCAGAAAAATTCAATAGTTCTAATGTGTCTTATCAGTGAAATTTGATATATATTCGAGAACGACTACGGTCTTCTTATATATAATTATAATGATTTTAGTTTTTTTTCTTGTTCTTAGTGGGCACATTTTCCTCACATTCACTTCGGAATAATGCCTGATCAACCTGTGAAAAAACAGTCTGTCTGCCAACAGGTAGATTTATATATCCCAAAACCCTACATCTTATTTGAGGACAATAACTAGGACATTGACAATGTTATGTTATTTCCTATGCTGACTGAGTAATTGCAACCAAAAAAAATTACAACAAGTCACTTTTATCCAAATTGTGGCAAGAATTTAACAATCACCAATCAATTGTTTAATCATCTTTTTATTATGATATTTTGGTAATCTAGAACTCATATTTGTTGCATAATTAATTAATTTAGTTGTCAATCTCGTAGGAAGGAGACGATGTCGTCCTGATGAAAGATGGCTTTCTTGCTCCAGCCAATGTGGGTGTTTCTCCCTATTAAGAAAGTTGCAGCTCATGTTCCTTATGTTATGCTTTTAGGGTTCTTGACTTTGTCCTGTATTTTTAATGAAAAAGACTTCATGGTTGTGGTGGGAGATGATTTTTCTGTGGGAATGTTTACTACTAATCTCTCTGAAAACCCATCTAAAAATTAATTAATGAAGCTCGTTCATTATTGCATATATATATAATTAACCCGATCAATGGGAAGATTTTACAATTTATTATATCTACCTTCTGACGTCATAATTATGTTCAATACACGTCTTATGTTATGAACTTCGACAAACGCAATGTGGTAACTGGAATTTTTAACACTGATTAATAATATGAATTAATAATATCATTGGAAAAACCAATTATACAAAAAAAAATATATTTAATTATTATTTAATGGTATATTGAAATTTGTAAGTGGCTAATGCATCTAATGATAAGAGTATATTGGTAAAAGAATAGAAAAATACTATTATATATAGATTTTTAATTATATAGATGAGAAACGAAAAATAAGATATAGCACATATATTTGAGACAGAAATGTTGATATGGTTTTCGCTTATTTTTCCCGGTTTTGGTTATTAGCCCAATTAATAAAAAAACTGAAAGCAAAATAAAATACATGAACATTTTTCGGTCTAATAGACCAATATCTACGGAATCATACCTAGACATCGAGAAAATCCAATAAACTTCAAAATGTTACAATCATACAAAGACTTAAAATAGTAAAGACTTTATATTTTCTTATGACGTCTTTACGATGAACATATTCAGTAGACTCTACTTGACGAGCATCACTCGCTTTTAACTCTGCTACACTCTAACTCCATTCGAAACTGCGAATTGTTCTCTTCCTAGAATGTCAACTTCCTCTCTAGATGAAAGAATCATTAGACTTTGAATGTGTGTGTACCAACAATTAAAAATCTTGAAATCAGAATGAATATAATGCTATTAACAGAAGTTTGTCTCGTGGCTTGTGACACATAATGAACATTCTCGTTTTTGCTCTTTATTTTTTCATATAACCAACCTGACAAGTTTACAACATAATATATGATATATACGATAGATATCGCTATCTCTCAGGAATTCACTTTCTTCTCTCGAAGAATTTAAATGAATATAATGCATAAAAACAAAATCTAACAATTCTACTCTAAAATATTTGACAATAAAAGCTCATCAATCTCCCTTGACCACATATGGCCACGCTCGATGTACATGGTCACACTCAAAGATCTTTAAAATGAAGAGTAGATCTCTTGTGAGACGGTCTCACGGATCTTTATCTATGAGACGGTTCAACCCTACCGATATTCACAATAAAAAGTAATACTCTTAACATAAAAAATAATACTTTTTCATGGATGACCCAATAAGTGATCCGTCTCACAAATACGACCCGTGAGACCTTCTCACACAAAGTTTTTGCCTAAAATGAATGAGAACTCTAATATATAGATAACTTCATCATATCCAAGACAAAATAACTAATCAAATCATTTTTCCACATCTTCAAAATAATATTTTCCAATATTATTATCATATCTTCAACAAATATTCAAAAATAATAATTTGTTCACTTATCTCTATATCTTAAAATTCACAATTTAATTATTTTGATAAAATAATTCAAAAATAAATCCAACAAAAATTATCATCTAACAAGAAATAATATTGTGAAACATGGAGCTAACTTCAATTTAGTCTGTAGACTGTGTGAAGAACATATATTTTACATAGCAGATGATGAATATCGAACATATATAGAAAAATATCTTAATCGAGACGTACAATTTTGTCAACCGCGCGCCCTAGAAGGCCAACTTACTTATCTCATGTGATCGGACGAGAAATATATTTGCAATTCAATGGAATAATGAATCTGGAAAATTCAGGATTTGTGTCATTCAGTTAATTAAATACATTTCAAATCACAAATGATAATGTGAATTAAAGTCATTCAATTTGAAATTGGAATCATAATATATATATATATAATTTGAAGCAACAATTTGCGATCAAAATGTACGTAGTTTGGCCATAAAAAAGGATGACTTGTACAATTAAAGAATGCGAGACCTAAAAAAAAGGTGGTCGACAATGGAATTTCGACAAATTATTATTACACTTTTACTAAATACATTTCAAAACAAAAGTAGTAGGTGACATATATGTTTTTGGCCCGAAGACAATGTGGACAAACAAACACGTTTTATTGTTGTCAAACAAAAAGGAAAATAAAAATTTTATATGAGACATTAATTAATTAATTAATTGAGGGGGCTCTCTTTGTTTTTTTTCTTAACGAGCGTAAATATTTTTATATATCGACGAATATTTATTACCATAGTTATGGTCGAATCGGATAATTAATAGTTAACTTTAAAATTATTAACTTACATTATTTAAGTGAGCTATTTTATATATATAAAGAAAAAAAGTGATGTGTATTTGGGTATAATAATGAGAAATACTAATTTAAAAAAAAAACAGAATTTTCAAGAATAAATCCTAAAGCCATATTTTACAGCTTCTTGAATTTGCTTTTCCAAAAATATTTTGCCAAATATAAAATATCACATAGACTCAAGATCTCCATTTCTTAAGTTCAAGCTCTATATCAAGCTAACATTTATGATATATCACTTGAGCTCCTTTATACTTTCAAGCATTTAAAAAAAATTGATGAAGTTTATTGTGAATATATTTTAAAAAAAATTAAATCTTTCTGGAGCTCGATTTCCAAGTCAAAATTTTGAATATGATCAATTATTATTTTGAGCCAACTCTATCTTCAAAGCTATCTCGATCGATAAGCATCATGTGATAAAAGATTGATAAAAGCTCGAGCTCGGCTTGAGCAGATGTTGAGCCAACTCCATCTTCAAGCTATCTCGATTGTGTTAGAGATTTTTCTCAAAATCATGTTTTTACGTATACATGAACATGAAAAACAAAATGCGGAAGCTTAAATCGAGTGTTACCTCCGGCCATTGAAAATTTTGATTTCTCTGATTTTCTTCTCGGTTGATGCCTTCTAAGCACTACACCCTCTCAATAGATGGTGTAAATTTTTCATATGAGCTGTGTGCTTAGTGACCTCAATCGCTCTATTTATAGGCGTTTTCTCATACCATCGATGAGTGTATCGGGAGCCGAGATTCAGAAGGAGAATCGTGTACGCATCTAAATTTTCTTGGCCTTCGCCAATATCAATTTGTACATGCTACTTCTTTTAATATGTGTCACGTTTTTCTTACATTCTCTCACTTGACACATATATCTCATTTACCATAGGAGAAAACAAAATACATGAATCATGGCGATAAGTCATCTTAAAACGAATATTATCTTCCATGTATTACAATGCATTATGTCTATCAAATCTGTATAACTTAATGAATAAACCCAATGTTTATTCGAGGTCCAACTTTATTGATATTTCTCAAATCAATGAATGTGTACACAACAAATATGAGAAAATATCACATCATAGTTTCATTAACTTTGTTCTTACAACAAAATTACATAGAGGAACCAAGTCTCATTCTTTCTGTATGATCTTTAAATTTCAATGATGGCATGCCTTTAGTCAAAGGATCTGCAATCATCAATTCAGTGCTAATGTGCTCGATAAGTAATTTCTTATCTTTAACACGTTCTCGTATGGCTAAATACTTAATGTCGATGTGCTTGCTTCGACTACCACTTTTGTTATTTTTAGCCATAAAAACAGCAGCTGAATTGTCACAATATATTCTTAATGGCCTAGATATAAAATCCATAACTCTAAGCCCCGAAATGAAACTCTTCAACCATACACCATGTGAGGTTGCCTCAAAACAAGATACAAACTCGGCTTCCATAGTGGAAGTAGCAGTCAATGTCTGCTTTGCACTTCTCCAAGATACAGCTCCACCACCTAGCATGAAAATATATCCTGAAGTGGATTTTCTTGAATCAATGCAGCCAGCGTAGTCTGAATCAGAGTAGCCAATTACTTCCAAATTCTCAGTTTGTCTGAACATAAGCATATAATCTTTGGTCACTTGAAGGTACCTCATCATTTTCTTTGCAGCTTTCCAATGGTCTAAACCTGGATTACTCTGATATCTTCTCAACATCCCAACAACAAATGCAATGTCAGGTCTAGTACAAACCTAATCATACATCAAGCTTCCGACAGCAGAAGCATAAGGAATGTTTTTCATTTGTTCCCGCTCTAGATCATTTTTTGGGCATTGGCTCAAATTGAATTTATCACCTTTCACAACGGGAGCTATACTTGGTGAACAATCTTTCATCCGATATCTCTCTAAAACTTTGTTGATATAGGTTTCTTGAAACAGACCTATAATACCTCTAATTTTGTCTCTTTGTATCTTAATGTCAATGACATATGATGCATCGCCCATATCCTTCTTATCAAAGTTTTTCGTGAGAAATTGTTTCACCTCATATAACAAACCCTTATCATTGGTTGCAAGTAATATATCATCCACATATAGAATAAGGAAACAAATCTTGCTCCCACTGACCTTCTGGTATATACATTGATCCATGGGGTTCTCAACGAATTCAAATTAAGAGATAACATCATCAGATTTTAAATACCATTGACGGGAAGCTTGTTTTAATCCATACATAAATTTCTTAAGCTTACAAACCAATTGCTCACCATTACTAGAGAAGAATCCTTCAGGTTGTTTCATATAAACCTCTTCCTCTAGTTCTCCATTGAGAAAAGCTGTTTTCACATCCATTTGTTGCAAATCTAAGTCAAAATGTGCAACTAATGCTAGAATGATACGGAGAGAATCTTTCTTAGATACAAGAGAAAAAGTCTCCTTATAATTGATTCCTTCCTGCTGAGTGAATCCTTTAGCAACGAGTTTTGCTTTATACCTTTCAGTGTTTCCTAATGAGTCTTTCTTTGTTTTGAAGATCCATTTACATCCAATGGCTTTTACACCATCAGACAACTGAACAAGATCCCAGACTCCATTAACTGCCATTGAATTCATCTCTTTTTTCATAGCATTAAACCATAGTTTTGACACATTACAACTCATGGCTTGTGAAAACGTTTCAGGATCATTTTCGGCTCCGATGTTAAAATCCGATTCTTGTAAATACACAACATAATCACTAGATATAGCTGATCTTCTTATTCTAGTAGATCTCCTTAGGTTGTTTGGTTGATCAACAATTTCTTGTTGTTCTTCATTAACAACTTGATATACTGGATTTTCATCAGCGATTTGTGGAACTTCAGTAACTGGTTGTCTAACACTCATTTGGTCTTGAGGAGTGTGAATAACGACCAATCTGTCATTTGAATAAGAGGGTTGTGAATTAATGTGATCTTTCTCAAAAACTATGTCATTTGAATAATCACTCCCATTAATCAAATCATTCTCAAGAAATTTTGCATTTCTTGATTCCACAATTCTAGTGTTGTGATATGGACAATAGAATATGTACCATTTGGATTTTTCGGCATACCCAATAAAATATCCACTTATAGTTCTTGGGTCCAATTTCTTTTCATGTGGGTTGTAAACTGTTATTTCAGAAGGACAACCCCAAATGCGTATATATTTCAAACTCGGTTTCCAACCTTTAAATAACTCAAATGGCATCTTTGGGACAAGCCTTAGTTGGAACTAGGTTTAATATATACACAGCTGTCTTAAGAGCTTCAGTCCACAAGGATTTAGGAAGTTTTGAGCTACTTAAAATGCTCCGCACCATGTCCAATAATATTCGGTTTCTCCTCTCAGCTACGCCATTTTGGTCCGGAGAACCAGGTATTGTATATTGGGCAACAATCTCATGTTCTTGGAGAAACTTAGCAAACGGACCAGGTGCTTGTCCATTCTCAGTGTATCTACCGTAATATTCTCCACCTCTATCAGTTCTCACAATCTTAATATGTTTTACACATTGCTTCTCCACTTCAGTCTTAAAAACCTTAAAGGCTTCAAGTGCTTCGTTTTTATTATGTAGCATGTAGATATACATGTATCGTGAGTAATCATCAATGAAAGATATGAAGTATTTCGGACTTTGCATGTCCATATCTGGACAACAAATATCTGAATGTATGATTTCTAATATTTTTGTACTCCTCTTGGCACCCTTTTTAGACTTATTGGTCTGTTTTCCCTTAATACAGTCCACACAAGTCTCAAAATCAGTAAAATCTAAAGTACTGAGTACTCCATCATTTATTAATCTTTTAATTCTCTCTATGGAGAAGTGTCCCAATCTCCGAAGCCATAATATAGAGGAATCTTCATTTATAACACATCTTTTGATACCTCCTTGAACACGCATAGTGGTGTTATTATTTTGTAAAGAAATAGAGAAAAGACCATCAACCGTTGTACCATTTCCAATAAGATTTGCTTTATAAAACAAATTTATTGATTTATCCAAAAACTTAAATGAATAACCAAGGGGTACAATTATTTTCAAAAAGTGCAGTTTGAGCAGTCCCATGAAAACGATCATAACTTGCTCATTTCTAATCCAAATATTTCGAATTATATATCAAAGCGAAGGTATCAAAAAATTATACATTTCATATGTTGAAAGTTTTTCCAGAAAATTGACCGAAAAGTTGCAGTAAATAATACGACATAAAATTAGAGTTTTGAGATCCAAAAACAGTTTCAAAAGTGATCCAACCATATTTGCTCAAAATTCTACATAACATACACATGGTTTTCATAAAATAAACATCAAATTTATTACTATGACAAGATCGATACAGAAACGAAATAATATACATGTCTTTTGATGATTTGAAATATCGAAACGACGATGCCGAAGCGAGAAGGATGCGAGAGACGATCCGAAACGACCGTGGAACGCCTAGAAAAACTAGGAACATAAAAGGTCTTTTCTAATTTTAAAATATAACCACTATTCAACACTAGGCAGCAAGTTCCAATAGCCTCCACATGCGAAGACATCTTGTTTCCTGAATAGATGTTTCGCTCATTTTCTATTGGCTTCCTTAGGTTTTGCATACCCTGCAAGGTATTTGTAACATAGATTGTAGAACCAGAATCAATCCACCATGTGTTATAAATCATATTAACCATATTAGATTCATAACAGACAAATGAAATAGGAATATCTTTCTTTTCAAGCCAGTCCTTAAATTTATTGCAATCCTTCTTAATGTGTCCCGTCTTTTTACAGAAAAAACACTTGGATTCTTTCTTGATGTCAGGTTGGGGTGGAATTATTACTTTCTCTTTTCCCTTGACTTTGGCTTGCTTCTTATACTTTCCTTGTGTAGTCATAAATACATTATCACTCGTTTCCATCAACAACCTACCTTCCTCTTGAACACACACGTTCATTAATTCATTAATCGACCATTTATCCTTATGTGTATTGTAGGAAATTTTGAAGGGTCCATATTGCTGTGAAGAGTGCATAAAATGTAGTGCACAAGAAAAGTCTCGGACATTTCCACTTCAAGTGTCTTGAGCTGAGCCGCTATGTCCCGCATTTTCATGATGTGCTCTCGCACTCCTCTCACACCGGTGAGCCTTAATGAAGAGAATTTCATAATTAAGGTACTAGCAAGTGCCTTATCCGAAGACTGAAACTGTTCATCAATAGCCTTCAGTAATTCTTTGACATTATTATGCTGATCGACAGAACCACGCATACCAGCAGAGATTTTGGTCTTTATGAACATTACACAGAGTCGATTAGATCGCTCCCATTTTTCATAAAGATCAACATCATCTGGAATACTGTTTTCAGTAATAGCAGATGGTTCATCTTTCCGTATAGCATAATCAATATCCATCCACCCTAATTGAAGAAGAATTCTTTCTTTCCATATTTTATAATTATCGCTCTTTAGTTCGGGAATGTCACATTTCATATCAGAAAAACTCGTAGGTTGCATAACTGCACAAAATATCATATGATTAAAAATTTTGAGACAATATCATGTTTTACCAATGTAATTCATGTTTTAAAAATCTTGTGACATAAAATTTGCATGTGGGCTAAAATTTTAATTCAATAAGATTTTTCTTTAATTTTATGATAAAACTATCAAAATATATTTCGCTTAACTCATGTGGGTAAATTAAGAAAAATATGATTTGATATTTTAACCTAATTATTTATATAAATATAATAAAAATCCATGTGGGGTAAAATTTATTATGTTTATATAATTAATTACAATTGATGTCCATTATGTGATCCAAATCCACTTAATGCACAATTTTTCATAATTAAGGATGATGTGGTTATCCCTCAATTATTTAAAATTATACGGTCACCTGACAAAATTTTGGCTTTTACTTTAATACTTTATATAATAATTATTTAGTTACATAATCAACATTTTCCAAGAGTGCTCTCAGGAAAGATAGGTAGTGCTAAGGCCCTTTAAATACCTAACTCCTAGTCAGAGCAACATTCCTCAGGGAGACCAGTGGCTAGTCAAGGCAATTTAAACCGATCTATGAAGAACTCCCTCAGATCATGTTTTCTCACGTCACCTTATAATTATTATTCAACTTAATTATCCACATTTATGTGAATCTTTATAAGCCAAAATTTTTTAATTAAATAACTTTATATTCACATTTTTACTAATATGAACAAATATATTCCCCATCAGTTTTTCTCTTCAATCAGAGTAGTGATAAAGTGAGGATCACATTTATGTGAAAATGTGGGCTCCTCATCAGTTTTTCTCTTTTATCAGGGTAATGATAAAGTGAGGATTAATTATTCATTTGTGAACATCTGAAATATTTTATAATATTATATTCACATCTTACTTGATATGTTCATTTCAAATTATAAACAATTTCATATAATTTAATATGAACAAAATGTGAATATTGATGTACCAATTATTTTTCAATATAGTTTGCATTAAAAAAAGCTTAAAAATAAATACAAACATAATATTAAATTTGCATGTACACATCAAATATTTATCCATAATATTTGACATTATATAAAACAGGCACAAATAATTTCTAGACATGTATTAGAAATTACGTCGAACTTAGAATTATTTTAATGTGTACAAATTATTTAACCAAATGTTATATGTATACCGAATTATACATATAACTTAATAACACATTAATCATTATTTATTTATTATTATTAAAATAATAATAATAATAATTTAAAAAAACTTTACCGAAAATTGACAAATTTTTCAATTGTCAAAAGTTGTGGGTCCCGCAACATTAATTGCGGGTCCCACATTAATAATTTTTTTTAATAAAAAAATTAATCATTCATCATATTTGAGCCATACAAGCTGAAGGTGGAGAATTGAGGATTTGAACAAGACGTGTGGGTCTTCTATCATTTAAAATATTAAATGCTTTGTCTGAATAATTGTATTCTAACTTCCGAATTCAATTGCCACAAATTACAATCTTTCGAACTCTTCTTCTTTATCCTCTCGTTCAAAATAAAAGTTTTCAGAAACTTTCTTCTTATACCAAAATTTATTTTGAGAAATCCAAAAACTAAATATTATGATCTTCAAGACTCCGGCGTGCAACCAAGAACAAATTTTCAGGTAAGTTTCTTAATATATCCAAACTTTCATTTTTTTTTACGTAAACTTTCAGAAAGAAAAATTTCAAATTTCTTACGTAAAACTTCTAAAAATTTCTTAAAGTTCTTGATATTAAAACAAATATTTTCAAGGAAAGGTATCGCTGTTCTGATACCAAATGTAAGAGATTTTTCTCAAAATCATGTTTTTACGTATACATGAACATGAAAAAACAATATGCGGAAGCTTAAATCAAGTGTTACCTCCGGCCATTGAAAATTTTGATTTCTCTGATTTTCTTCTCGGATGATGTCTTCTAACCACTCCACCCTCTCAATAGATGGTGTAAATTTTTCTTATGAGGTGTGTGCTTAGGGACCTCAATCGCTCTATTTATAGGCGTTTTCTCATACCATCGATGAGTGTATCGGGAGCCGAGATTCCACGCTACTTCTTTTAATATGTGTCACGTTTTTCTTACAGATTGAAGCCATAAAAGATCAGATGTTGCATTTGCAAGACTCCGGAATTTTAACCGCCGTACTTGAGCAGGACACAACAGTTTGCTTCTTGCATCTCCAAGAGATTGGAGAGCCACCAAGAAGCCAGTAGAAACCCAACGTGGAACGACGATCATCAAGGTCATTACCCCAATCGGAATCACAATAGCCATGTAACTGAAGAGAAGCAGAAGTACCTAAGCAAACACCATAATCCAAGGTGCCATTGAGATATCGTGGGTAGGGATGTAAATTATCCAAATCAAGCCAAACAGCATGAGGCTTGAGCTTGGCTCATTTAAGATTGATAAAAGCTCGAGCTCGGCTCGACTTAACTTGAAATTACTAAGCTGACGAAAAGCTCAAGCTCGGCTCGTTAAAAGCTCATTTATCATGTTAATCAAGCCGGACTCGGGCTTGATTCATTAATAAGCTCGTTTAACAAGTCTGGCTTGAGCTCAGCTCGTTTCTGAGCTCGTAAAGCATATAATTGAGCTATAGTTTGACATTTATTCGAGCTTGTTAAAAAATTATATATATGAACTAATTTAAATTCGACATAAAAGCATAAATTCATTCATAAATAATAAAAACAATAAACATAACTAAAAAAACATAAATGAGCCAAGATCGAGCTCGATCTCGATCTTACGAGCCAGCTAAACAATTCGAGCTCGAACTCGTGAGATTATTAGCAAACATAGTTGCGAGTTCACGAGTCGAATATCCTTAAACTTGATCTTAGTTTTATTAAATTGTCGAGATCGATATAATTAATAAACGAACTCAAACGAGCTTTTTATCAAGCCAAACTCTCAATAACTCGCGAACAGTTTGGTTTGTTTACATCCCTAATCGTAGGTTTCTTTTGACAACCTTCCAATGAGTATGAAGAGGTGTTTGCATAAATTGAGAGACTTTAGTGGCACTGTAGGCCATATCAAGTCGAGTGAATGTCAAATATTGCAAAGCACCTACTGTACTTGGATATAGAGTCAGGTCATCAAATGGATCTCCAAGATGACGTGATAAATTGACTCCCGTAGACATAGACGTAGGCTTGATCCATCTTAATTTTGATGAGAAGCTCTCTAGTATATTTAGTTTGAGTGAGAAACGGAGAGGGATATGATGACTTGCAGATCTAAATACCAAGAAAATAATAGAGAGCACTAAGATTCTCGAGCAAAAATCTATTGTCTAGTTGAGAAATAAACCATTGAACCTGGTGTTTGCCACTTCCTGTTATTTAGATATCATCAACGTAAACAAAAATATAAATAATTGAAGTAGAATGTATCCGAATAAATAAAGAAGCATCAGCTCGAGAGGCCACAAAACCCAGGCTGTGAAGAGCAGAGCGAAGCTGATCAAACCAAGCACGAGGTGCTTGTTTGAGGCCATAAATAGCCTTATGAAGCTTACAAACATGAGGAGTGTCACTATTACTAACTTCAAACCCGGGAGGCTGCTTCATGTATAGCACTTCATTAAGAGTACCATTAAGGAAAGCATTATTTACATCGAGTTTGTTAACCGTCCGGCCCTTTTTGACTGCAATGGTTAGAACAATAGGAATGGTAGAAGGCTTAATAACCGGACTGAAAGTTTCTGTAAAATCAATCCCTAGAGTTTGAGAGCATCCCTTGACAACAAATCTAGCTAATTGCCACGAGCTATAGAACCATCCGGATTTGTCTTCAGTTTAAAACCCATTTACATCCAATCACAAGAGACTCGGACCGGTGCTGAATCAAGGATCATGTACCATTCTTTAAAAGGGCAGCAAACTCTGATTGCATAGCAGCTGTCCATTCAGGACTGGAGACAGCCTCTTGTATAGTGGAAGGTTTGGTAGCAAGAGAACATGTATTCAAAAATTCAGGACTGGAGACTAAAGAATTGTATGCATTTCACTGATCATCGCTTTGCATACAATGATCTTATATACACTTAATAAAATCTAAGAAAATGAAATCAAATCTAATATTGTTACAACCAAATAACAGAAACAAATGAGACAAATTTTAGCTCCCACAAGTTCGGGTTTTTATCCTCGGTAGGTCTGGTGTGCATACACCAATATTTATATGTTAACTAAGATTAAAACAAAATAATATATTCTGAATTATATTATGCTCATATCATGTGCAGTCGCATATATATATATATATATATTTTTTTTGATATAATTTTGTTATGTTGTTCACCTGTTGTGTTCACTTCCGTACCCACCTATGAGGTGGCAATGCCTCCATTGAACGTACAATTTTGATATTTTTTATCATATCCCATATATGAATGTTACTTTATTGGTAAGTACTGAGGTGGACAGAGTGGGTGGGTTAATATATTTCTATAAACATCACTTAACTCGTGGGATATAGTAAAAAAAGACTATATATACTATGGGGATAAGCAAGTGAAATACATGGTTGTATGCATAATAGAACGATGAAAAACTCAAAATAATGCGGAACTCGTGTCAATTGCTCGATTAGCAAAGATTTGCAAACAATTGACACAATATCATACAAGTAAAATGATGTCTAAGTCAAACAGTTTAGCAATGTAGAATTTTGTAGTAACATTTATTTTCACTTTGGATAATGCTTGATTGACATGGAGCTTAATTATTTCCCTTAATTATAGGCCAAATATTTTACAAATAATCGAGAGATAATTTTGCATCGCATAAATTAATGAGGCCTTGTAAACTGAGACAAACTTTTAGTAAAAGTTGGTTGTAGAAGGCCCAATAAAATAAACTAGCCTAGCCCAAAATATCAATTTTGAAATTATAATATGGTAGTGCAGTATGTGTCAGACGGGCCCAACAAAAACCACTTAGAAGCGTTGAACTATGACTTGGAGAGTCTCCGTGTCATGTTTTGGGACTCTTAACTCCTAATCATTATTATAATATAATTTGATTAGGGTTAATTAATTACATCAGAAAACGAGTGAAAATTTTCTTTGCAATGAGCCCAAAACGTGTCAACGATAATTATAATACTAAAATAGTATACAATAAAGTCTCGTTTAAACATATCACATTAGAAAATAAGCTCACACACAATCAAAATCAATTACATACAACTCAAATCCTCGGGACATGCCTCGGTACATAGATACATGTATACACTGGTATAGACCACTAAATCTCAATTCAGATGTGACTCCCTCCAAAAGTACCCTCTCCAGTCTCCTGATAACCTATAGTATCTGTCATTGTCCACACACAAATACAACAACAGCCCCCCTTGGGGGTGAGCAAAGCTCTGTATGGAACAATCATAATATATACAACATGTATCTACACAATGATATATGATATGCAATGCATGCATGTTGTGGGGATATCAGGTCAAATGCACATCTACTGAGCATGTATCAGAACCAATCGAATTGCTATCGAATCAATGCTCGAGCTGGCACACGAGCCTTAATCAAGTATAATGGATGTCGTATGATAGCGTCAGCAAATCGCCATCAAATCCCAAATCTCAATCAATCAATCATCGGGGCCACGAATGATTATGCTTTAAGGGCCACATAATGCTAAACATAGCATCATACTCACAAACCCCAAAATCAAATCCAATGATATAAAGGTATCCAATTATCATAGCTCAACGTGCATGTCATGTATCGATGTATGAATAAAATGATAAGTGTTAACAAAATATTTATGTTATACATCGATATCCAATCATAATGTCATGTATGCCATATCAATTTAACAAGTAAGACATATAGACACATATTCTCAGTCAAAACAATCTCATATGACACATATACATGTCGTGTGTTACTCGGTCGTAACATACCTCAATTATTCGTGTCTACTCAATGTAGCATGATCCACAATTAGGATTTTAATACCAAAACTCAATCTACATAGTCAAAATATTCATTTCAATCAATGAATTCATTCAATTGCAACTCTATTAATGTATTTGAATGTTAATCCATTCTACGCTATTCAGTTTAATATTCAAATTATTAAGAGAATTTTATCATATAATAAATCATAATAATTCATTTGTATACCACCAATAATATTTATCCATTCATTTCAAATAAATATTTAAAGTTTTAGAATTGTTTTGAAACCTCAAAAATTCATATAAAATTGAAATCTTGATATAATTCAATTTCATATTTGAAAGTTAATTTCTCGTCGGCTATTCTATTGCATATATTGAAGTAAAATTCAAATACATGTTATTGTATCAATTCATTAAATAAAGGTGCCGAATCCAAGAGAAAATTACCTAAAAAAGACGCTCTCAACACGAGGATTTCGAATATATAATTTGTTTTGAATTTGAACAATGTTTCAATATAGTTTTGAGGAATAGAACTTGAATTCCCCTTTGTCTCCTACTTTTCTTTCTCGGTTCTTTTTTTTTCTTTTATGATCATTAATTGATTTATTATTATTATTTTCTTTATTTTATGTTAATCCACTTCTACCTGGAGTACCTAACATTCCACCAATTTACATATTGAAAATTAATGTGATGATGTATTTAATGATGAATTTATTTTTTGGATTATTTGTAAAGAAATTCTATAAATAGGCTCACCATTTGTGAAAAAATTCACAATTGAGTAGAGAGAAAAATATTATAAAGTGTGTAGTTTGGTAAATTTTGAGAGTTTGGTATTTTTACTTTTTATCATAAATTTTTACTTTTTCACAACACGTTATCAGCACGAAGCTCTAAAAGTCCTCCATACTTTTCCAAGCTCCAAACAGAAGAAAAAGGTAACAAAACTAATAATATTTATTTTACTGTTTATTTATTTATTGTGTATCTATTTAATATATAATATAATGTTATTCAGAAATAATAAAAATAAATTTTTCAAAAACTTGTTATAAATCTTGGGAGGATGTTAAGACGACTTCCCATACTCCCGGTAAGGGATACGACAAGTATAAAAGCCTATAAGGTTTTTAAACAAAATAATTTAAGACACCTCATTATAATAATGTGATATGATATACATAATTATTTTAACATGACTAATATTATATACATCATATTATTACCATAAAATTGTACAAATACATACATTTATTTTTTGTACACCAACGGTCATAAACGGCTAGTTTTTGCCCTATAAATATGATCTCACAAACACATTCAATCACTCCAACTTTCTCTTCTTCTCTAAAAATTATTCTTCATCAAATTTTTCGAAGAAAAAAGAAGATGGCTTTCTCAAGGTTATTTTTAATTATTTTGGTTATCATACTCACAAGTCTTGTATTTATTGGAAAATATCCACCTCGTATGTTTTCTTTATTTTTACGAATGCTTGTACTTGTTGTTTATCCATTACTTTGTATTGCAATATTCATTAACTAATAAAATGCATCGTAATTTTTTTTTAGTACCACCATGTCAAATCTGACAAAGCTCGAATTTGTTGCGCTCGATATCACGGGAAAAAATTATATGTCATGGACTCTCGATGTAGAAATGCATCTTGAGTCATTGGGTCTAAGGGAGACAATAAAAGAAAATGGCATATCGACATCACAAGAAAAGGCAAAAGCCATTATATTTTTGCGTCGACATCTCGACGAGGGATTGAAATGTGAATATTTAATTGAAAAAGATCTCATGGCTTTGTGGAAAGGATTGAAAGAAAGATTTGAACATATAAGGGAAGTTATACTTCCGACCGCCCGTGATGAATGAAATATGTTAAGATTCCAAGATTTTAAGAAAGTCAGCGATTATAATTCAGCGATGTATCGAATAATCTCGCAGCTAAAATTTTGTGGACATGAGGTCACAGAATCGGAAATGCTTGAAAAAATATTTTCCATGTTTCACGCATCAAATATAACTTTACAGCAACAATATAGAGTGCGTGGATTTGCGAGATATTCTGAATTCATCGCCTGTCTTCTTGTGGCGGAAAAGAACAACGAGCTGCTAATGAGAAATCATCAGTCCCGACCCACTGGATCAACAGCATTTCCAGAAGTAAATGCTGTAAGTAAAAATGAATTTAAACCTGGAAACCAAAATCAAATTCAAAGACAAGGTTTTGGTTGAGGTCGAGGTCGAGGTCGTGGTCGTGGACGTGGACTTAGAATTGGTCGTGGTCGTGGTCGTGGTCGAGGCCGTGGTTTTGAAAACAATAGAGATAGTTATTTTTATAACTCGTCTCAAAAGGGCGTCATGAACCACCCACAGAAAAGGCATCATGAGAACATGAGTGTTAATGAAAATCACTCGAAAAGATTTGAAAGTTCTTGTTTCAGATGCGGCACTCCAGGACATTGGTCTCGTATTTGTCGAGCCCCCGAGCACCTTTGCAAGCTCTATAAAGAATCTATAAAGGGAAAAGAAAAAGAGACCAACTTCACTGAACGCAGTGACCGTTTGAGTGATTCAACTCATTTTGATGCTGCTGATTTTCTGAATGATTTCTCTGGAAATGATCAATATGTTGGTGGGATAGAAATGAAAAATATTGATGCTGCAGATTTTCTCAATGATTTCTCTGAAAATGAAGAATATAGTGGTAGAATATAAATGTACAATACCTTATTTTTCATGTATTCATATAATAATGTCTTATTGTATAATTATGATATGTGTTATATTTAAATATGTATTGCCAGTAATTTTATTTCATTGCATATTTTTTTTTAAGTTCAAATATGGAAAATGCTATGAGCAAAGCTGATGTTTGCATACCCGATAGTTGAACAACGCACACTATCCTCCGAGATAAAAGATATTTCTTGGAACTAAAACCAACAAAAACAACAGTGAATACAATATCAGGTCCTGTAGACTTGATTAAAGGTTGTGGTAAAGGACAATTTTTGTTACCTAATGGTACAAAATTTTTTATCAATGATGCTTTATATTCACCACAATCGAAAAGAAATCTGTTGAGTTTTAATGATATATATTCTCATGGGTATGATACTCAAACAATGAATGAAGGGAATGAGAAATATATGTGTCTTACCACATATAAATCAGGAAAGAAATATGTGATTGAAAAACTATCAATGCTCCCTATCGGATTGCATTATACACATATATGTCTCATTGAATCAAACATGGTAATTGATAATTCTTCAATATTAACCAATTGGCATGATCGATTAGGGACATCCTGGTTCAACAATGATGCGAAGAATTATAGAAAATACACATGGTCATCCGCTGAAAGACCAGAAGATCTTTCAAAATAATAAGTTTCAATGTAAAGCATGTTCTCTTGGAAAACTTATTATAAGACCATCACCAGCCAAAATCCAAACTGAATCACCAATGTTTCTTGAACGTATTCAGGGTGATATTTGTGGACCAATTCATCCATCATGTGGACCATTTAGATACTTTATGGTATTGATTGATGCCTCCAGCAGATGGTCTCATGTATGTTTATTGTCAACTCGAAATGTTGCATTTGCAAGATTACTTGCTCAAATAATAAAATTGAGGAATCAATTTCTCGATTATACAATCAAGAAAATTAGACTTGATAATGCTGGTGAATTTACTTCCCAGACTTTCAAAGATTATTGTATGTCTATGAGAATCATTGTTGAGCATCATGTTGCTCATGTACATACACAGAATGGATTGGCTGAATCATTGATTAAACGTCTGTAAATGATTGCTAGACCAATGATTATGAAAACAAAGCTTCCTATTTCTATATGGGGACATGCAATTTTACATGCTGCTTCATTAATTTGCATCAGACCAAGTGCATATCACAAATACTCCCTATTGCAGCTTGCATTTGGTAAAGAACCAGACATTTCTCATCTGAGAATTTTTGGATGTATGGTATATGTGCCTATTGCACCACCGCAACGAAAGAAAATGGGACCTCAAAGAAAGGTTGGAATTTATATCGGTTATGATAGTCCATCAATCATTCGATATCTTGAACCTCAGACAGGCGACGTGTTCACAGAACGTTTTGTTGATTGTCTTTTTAATGAGGAAATCTTCCCAATGTTAGGGGGAGAACATAAACATACTGAAAAGGAAATTACATGGTATGTATCATCATTGTTACATCTGGATCCAAGAACAAAACAATGTGAAAAGGATGTACAGCAAATTGTGCACTTGCAAAGAATAGCAAATCAAATACCAGATGCATTTGCAGACACAAAAGGGGTAACTAAATCATATATACATGCTGCAAATACCCCTGCTCGAATTGAAATTCCGAAGAAACAAATTGAAGATACTCATGATGTCATTAAACGCCTGAAGCGTGGAAGGCCAGTCAGTTCCAAGGATAAAAATCCTCGAAAAAGAAAATTAATAGAGAAACACGATGATCACAAAAGAGAAAATGATGTTCCTGAAGAAACACCTGATAATCACAAAATAGAGAATGATGTTCCTGAAGAAACACATGATGATGAAAATATTCTGTCAGAAACACAAACTGACGAGAATCGTGAAATATCTATCAATTACATTAATACTGAAAAAATATGGAACCGAAAAGATATAGAAGAAATTGATGATATATTTTCTTATAATGTGGCAATCGACATAAAAAATGATAATGAAGATCATGAACCAAAATCTTTTGGTGAATGTAAAAATCGGCAGGATTGGATAAAATGGAAAGAAGCCATCCATGTTGAATTGGATTCGCTAAATAAACGTAATGTTTTTGGACCTATAGTCCTTACACCTGAAGGTGTAAAACCTGTTGGATACAAATAGGTTTTTATTCGAAAGCGAAATGAGAAAAATGAAATAGTAAGATATAAAGCTCGACTTGTTGCACAAGGTTTTTCTCAAAGGCCTGGAATTGATTATGAAGAAACGTATTCTCCCGTGATGAATGCAATTACGTTTCGGTATTTGATTAGCTTGGCGGTATCTGAAAATTTAGAAATGCGTCTTATGGATGTTGTTACAGCTTACTTATATGGATCATTTGATAGTAATATATAAATGAAAATCCCTGAAGGATTTAAGATGCCTGAAGCATAAAGTTCAAAACCCAGAGAATGTTATTCTGTGAAATTACAAAGATCATTATATGGGTTAAAACAATCTGGTCGAATGTGTTATAATCGACTAAGTGATCACTTGATGAAAAAGGGATATGTAAATAATTCAATATGCACTTGTGTTTTTATTAAGAAAACAACATCCGGATGCGTAATTATTGATGTATATGTTGATGATTTAAACATCATTGGAATGAATAAGAAAATTCAAGAAGTTGTGTCATACTTGAAGGAAGAATTTGAAATGAAGGATCTTGGAAAAATCAAGTATTGTCTGGGTTTACAAATTGAACAAAAAGAATGTGGAATATTTGTTCACCAGACAAATTATACAAAAAAGTTCTTAAACGTTTTAATATGGATAAATCAAATCCTTTAAGTACTTCAATAGTTGTTAGATCATTAAACATAGAAAAGGATCCATTCCGTCCATGTGAAGATGATGAAGATATTTTTGGTCCAGAAGTACCATATCTAAGCGCTATCGGTGCCCTTATGTATCTTACAAATTGTACAAGGCCTGATATATCTTTTGCCGTAAATTTATTGGCAAGATTTAGCACATATCCAACAAAGAGACACTGGAACGGAATTAAACATATATTCCGTTATCTACGAGAAACAACAGACTTGTGACTTTTGTATTCAAAAGATGCTAATCCAAGTATAATTGGTTATGCTGATGCTGGATACTTATCTGATCCACACAATGCACGTTCTCAAACTGGATATGTATTTACTCGTGGAGGCACTGCAATTTCTTGGCGTTCACAGAAACAAACGCTCGTAACAACTTCATCAAATCATGCCGAGATTATTGCACTACATGAAGCAAGCCGTGAATGTGTGTGGTTAAAATCCATGACCCAACATATCCAAATCTCATGCGGATTATCATTCGACGAGAAGCCTGTGATACTATATGAAGATAATGCTGCATGTGTTGCTCAAATGAAAGAATGATACATAAAAAGCGACAGAACTAAACATATTCCTCCTAAATTCTTCGCATTCACCAAGGAGCTTGAGAAGAATAAATGTATTGATGTTCGTCACATTCAATCAAGTGAAAACTCATCAGATCTCTTCACAAAGGCACTTCCTACGACGATATTTAGAAAGCACATATATAATATTGGGATGCGCAATCTACGAAATTTGTGAAAAATTGTTCGTGTCAACATGAGGGGAAGTTTACGTTACTGCACTCTTTTTCCCTTACTATGGTTTTTATCCCAATGGGTTTTTCCTAGTAAGGTTTTTAACGAGGCGGTATAAAAACACGTAATGAAGACAATCATCATGATCATCATCACAAGGGGGAGTGTTAAAAATTAATATTTAAAATGTGTGTATTGAATATTTGAATATTGAATATCTGAATGTTGAAAATTAGGTGTTGAATATTGAAAATTAGTGTGTGATGATGTATGTAATGATGAATTTATTTTTTGGATTATTTGTAAAGAAATTCTATAAATAGGCTCACCATTTGTGAAGAAATTCACAATTGAGTAGAGAGAAAAATATTATAAAGTGTGTAGTTTGGTAAATTTTGAGAGTTTGAGATTTTTACTTTTTACCATAAATTTTTACTTTTTCACAACAAATAGAATATTTTTCAATTTATTTACACATTTACCATCAAAATTTAATTGACTATTTTAAAATTTATTGGACTATTTTTATTCACAATGTTTAAAATTTAAACATATTAATTATATTATGAGTTGATTTGCGACTCATAATTTACATCATTTACGTTAGTTATATCACGAGACCTCACACATGCCCTTCACCCTTGTAATCACCTTGAGCAACAGGCCTCTTCCATTTCCTTCTTATCTTAAAAAACGTCAGATTGGAAAGTATTGAGATCATCGTTATTCCATAGATCTATTTTCTTATTTTGTATTGAAAATCAAATGAAAGTTGAAGAAATTTTGAATTTTTTAGTGAAAATAGAAAATTTTGTGATTTTTTAAAATTAGAACAAGACTAATTTATGTAAAGTACGGAAACATCCTTGTTCGGTTTCCTCTGTCTTGGAGGCCGAGGATCCCAGCGGGCAAGGAAGTGCATGGGCATCTTCTAAACCACTAACCTATTGTTGGTGAGTATTTCAAAATAAATTATACTAGTTTAAATTTAAATTTAAATTAGCAATGTTCAGAGTCTAAGAAAAAAAATCAAATAAATTCTTTCTTGGTTTTAAACTCTGAATATTTAGTGAGATTTTTGTCATCAATAATTTTTATAAAGTACAATTATGGATTATAGGATTCTGAATTTGCCATTTTGTATGATCGATAATTTTATATAAGTGGATTTTAGCCATAGGCGGAGGGAGACTTGTGGCCCAAATTTTTTTTATTAGTATGTATTAGTTTTCGGTCTAGTCCAGTGGTCCAACTCACGTAAATAATAAATGTTTCTCAAAATAGATTTCTCAGCTCATGCTCAAAGTCCATACTTCATAATTGATTATTGTCAAAAGGAAAAAAAATGAAGACCCCCGATTTATGTTGCAGACTTACAGAAGCAGAACATTTCAATTTTTAAAACCTCCTCCCAAGTCCCAACCCATCGTGTCACTCATCTCTTCTCCCAGCATCAGCTGCTGCACCACCTTATCCCGGAGTTCCGACCACCATCGCGAGATCAGCCATCGACAACCCCAAGCTGTGCGCCTTCTTCAGTTCTTCATAAGCCGAATCGAAGAAGAAGCCACTCGATTTCAGCTCACGTTCTTGCATTCGATTCTTGCTCGATTTAGGTAATGATCTTGCTTCATTTTATTTGTAGTAAGTGGTGTCGCGGGGAAACTGGTGGTTCATTAATAGCGATGAAGTCTTTTGATTTCATTTTTATTTTGCATTTGATACACAAAATTTTGGGGATAACAAATTTATTTTGTCGCGCCTTGCAACAAAAATCTATTGATATCATAAGTGCAATGGATTTGTTCTCTACGACTAAAGACCTTTTTCCTGATATTGAGAAATAATGATTTTGATATTCTTATTTCGTATGTAAAATCATTTTGCACAAGATTAGATGTCGGTATACCGGAGATAAGTTCTAATTATAAGCATTCTAGTCGTTCATGCCAGAAAAAGGATGTCATCACAGTTGAACATCACTTTTATTATGATATATTTAATGTTGCAATAATCTTTATTAATTTTTCTTGCAGGATGATGGAAATATAATATTACATTGTCAATGTTTTGTCGGTTTCTAAATCTTACGAGTTCAAGAACGAAAATATTGAAGATCTTGTTAATGAGGAATTTTTTGAGACTACGATGAACAAATATCATAGTTGTGATTATAATTGTTATGGATTATTTTTTTTTTTTAGTTAAAAAATTTAGTCCATGTAGATTTCAAGTCTTGGCTCCGCCACTTATTTTAGCATTTTTTTTTTGTCTATTTTGAAGTGTAAATTAAATGAATATCGTTGTTAAATTATGTTGTTTCTAAAATCCAATGTATTTGTTCTTTTGATAAAGTTAATGTTTCTTTTTAAAATTTATGTAAGAGCAAATAAGCAATTCGAAGAAGGTTTTTGAAAATATTTAACTACAAACTTTTGGGATTGGGCCAAAAACTTCACGAAATATAATGTCATTTACTAAAAGGATCCGGGCCTGGGCTAGGCTAGAATTTAATGGGACAATTTATCGTTGCCCGGTCTTATTTTTGGTTAGAATTTATAAAAAAATTAAATAAAAACTATTAATATAAGTTCTCGACTATTTATATCTTAATTAATTCATTAGCACTAAAATTATTACATCATAAAAAACAAGTGTGAGATAACATTTGTCAACAATATCATCATTCGTTTTTTATTTATATTTAAGAAAGATTGAGATTTTTTTTATTAAATATATAAAAATTAATCATAGTATGTAATTGATTTTAATTTAGTCACGAATTGTCGATCCTTCTCATCGACGGCCCACATTTATTTGAATTAAATCTCCTTGAAAAAATCCTTGCAGCTATCCCATCGTCCTGAAGATTTTTCACGACTATTTCAAAACTCTATGTTCAGAAACAGTATTTTGGATATCGTTACTGTCGCTCTAATCTCAACCGGAAAACAAAGATCAAGATTTTTTTAAAAATATAAAAATAACTAAATACAATATGAAATTATTTTTAAAAATGGGTTTTTGATGTGTTTTATTAACGTGTATATCTTCAAAAAATTCACATGTCATGTAATTAATTTTAAAACTTAAAATTACGAAAACATATTTTACACAAAAGTACACTTTATAAACCCGATCGATATCATAATTATATCATATGTTATTATTTTGTTCGAAGTTGATTCCCATGTTGAATTAGTTTGGAACCCCGACGGGAAATACTATCTACTAGTTATATTATCCGAGTTCTTACTATCCGGGTTCGACTGAGATCCCGACTCCTTCCGAGCGCTGGTTGGCTTGCTGAGCCAGAATAATCCATATTGTGTAACTTTATTTTTATTTTTTATCTAGTTCCATTTAAATTTCAACAATTACAATTTTTTTTGTTTGATACTAAACATTTTAGCAGAGAAGGTAGAAAAGTCGCTTTCTCTGGTGTTGTCATTTAGCAGATATTCATAGAGAGAAAGGGTTCGGTCGACCCTACCCCTGCGGGCATTGTCTGCAGGGGTCGATCCAACGGCTCGTATTTTTTCGAGCCAATTTTTTTTTTTTTTACATGGAGGTGGGCCCGGATCACTCATGTGGAATGATCCGGGCCGTTCATTGCCCGTGCAGACAGGGTAGGATGAAACAAACCGAGAGAAAGGGATATTTACTGGTCTAGTCTGCAAGCCACCCAACTCCACGGACCACCAATTATTTAACAAGTATTATAGGTTTGTTCTTTAATTAAAACTTTTAATATTTTCCAAATATATAACCAAATTCCAAGATTGTCGCATTAAACTAAACGCTTAACCTTTGAGCACTTTTATGTATTTGTTTCTCTTTTATTTTATATATTTATTTAATTTTGTTCGTATTGTATATATAAATATAAGTAAATAAAGTAAAAAATGTTTCTCTAATTTTATATAAAATCCAATTACTGTTTAGAATAAAACTTTTAAATAATAATCTTCCAGTGCATGGAGCCATGAAATACAAGATTTTATATTGATTAATAAATTCGAGATTAATATATTTCATTTTTCATATTAGATTTTCTATCAGAGATGTCAGCGTCAAATATCTTCGAAAAGTTTCCTTTGAGTTAATATTGTTGTGTAAGTTATTTCAATATTTTGGTTCTTGTGTTAATACACAAATTGTGTCTATACATCTATGAAAATTCTGGTAGAGCTAATACATTATTCTGTAATGGATTTGAGCATTTTAATCTTTTTTATTATATTTTTTGAGTATGTAGACTCTTGTTTCTACGTGAAAATTGCGAAAAATTCTCATTGATTAATTGACTTAATTAAATAAAAAAATTGCGAGAAATTTTGATTTGTAGTAAAAGATTAGCATTTTTAGAATTAATTGGCTAACACGTTGAACTAATATCCCAATTTGTAACAATATTAGCTCAACCTCAATTCGTAACAGCATAACTCAACAATAATTTGAAATTGTTCAATATTTTAATCAATTAATTACCAAAAATTATCTTTTTTTACTGCAAATCAAGGTTTTCCACAATATTTTTAATTTAATTGCGACAACTGATCGTATATTGAATAAAAAAGAATGAAATACATGAAAAAAATATTAATAATTATTTGGCGTAATTTTCTCTCATAGATAAAAGTTTATATGCTAAAAATATATGTTTAAATATGTTACGAAGGGTGTTCTCAGCTCGACAAGATTTTTCACATGAACATTGAAATAATTTCCGTAATAACAGAGAGACTTAAAAGGTTCAAATTCGTTACATCGAAAAGAGTAGGTTTCTTGTGAGACGGTCTCACGAATATTTATCTGTGAGACGTGTCAACCCTACCGATATTCACAATAAAAAGTTATACACTTAGTATAAAAAGTAATAATTTTTCATGGATGACCTAAATAAGAGATCCGTCTAACAAAATACGACACGTAAGACCGTCTCACACAAATTTTTGTCCACCAAAAAATATTAACTTAAATTTCAAAAGTATTTCACACAATTATCACCTTCCAATCCGACTAAATTAAAAAAAACTTGAGTAAAGCTATTAAAGCAATTTTAATATTTTGTTTAAGCAAAATTTTTAAAAGTTGTCATGAAATAATTGTTTGTATATATCAATAAAATAAGATGGAAAATCCCATATTATCGGTTGTCACCGTGTACGAGAGAGAAAATATTGGTTTGGTACAAATAATGAGGCAGTCCGAACGAAAATTAGAGGAAAAAATAAATAATAAATAAAACAACAAAAATTTTAAATTAATGAGGCCAACCCCTCCACTCCAATTCCTGTTTCTGCTCCAGTTGTTGTTCTTTCATTGGTAACAGTAAACACCACAAGTCGCAGTTTTTTTTGCAGGCGCCGCTCTTCATATCCCATCCTCCATTACTCTCTCTCCCCCTCAATCTATACATACACACAGATATATATATATATATATACACTGATGTACACAAAAGAAAAACTGGCCTTAATAAGTATTTATGTACTGCCATTATATATTATATTGTTTGTTTTTTTACAGCGAAAATCTTTTCTTTTTTTTCTCTCCTGATATTCTGATCATGGGTTCCCTACATCTTTATTTATAGTGTAGATTTGCTCAATATTTCAAACCATTGAATTTTTAGTCATGGTGGGCTCCTCTCTTTTTTTCATTTTCCCTCTTCTTGTGATTGATGATAGTGATTTCATCTCTGGTTTTTTTCAGCTTTTGATGCAACTTTGGTTCTGTTCTTTGCAGTTGGATACTTCGGAGATTCCACGGTGGCTTTTGGCCCTTTTGCGGGAGAAATTCTTCAATGGGTGTATGATTCACGAGGATTCGAAGAAGAATGAAAAGAATGTTTTTTGTTTGGATTGCTGTGAGGGAATTTGCTCTCATTGCTTCGTTCATCGTCTTTCTCACCGACTCTTGCAGGTACGTCTCTAAATTAGTGAAAATTCATTCATATTTATATATATATGTTATTTACGTAATCTAATGCCATAATTTAATCGATGATTTGAATTTTTTTTGGGGTGGAGTTTGCTTTATATAATGGACCTTTTTCCAGTTTAGTGGTTGATTTGTTTGGTGTGATTTTTCAGATACGGAGGTACCTGTATCATGATGTTATAAGGCTGAGGGATGCTGATAAAGTAATGGACTGTGCTCAAGTGCAAGTAAAAATTGATATTTTTTCTTGTCTTTTACTTCTCCTTTTTACGATCTAATTTTGTGTATACAAATGCAGGTTTCTAATACTTTTGAGTGTATAATTTAACTTTTTGCAGTCTTATACAACAAATAATTCAAAAGTAGTGTTTTTGAGAGAGAGACCACAAGTCGAGGCCAGGCAGAGGCGGCGGCAACTTGTGCATCAGCTGCGACAGGAACCTGCAAGACTCATTTCTCTTTTGCTCTCTTTCTTGCAAGGTCCTTTTTCTGTTATCTGGAATTTTTTAAATTCCAAATTTGTATTTAATTTTTAAGATTTTTGAATTTTGATTCCAAGTTCTAACCCATTTTATATTTCTCCGGGTCTTGTTTTATAATCATTTATTTTTTAAAAATACAGGTCTTATTTGATTAAGTGTATAAAGAATGTGTAACGATCATATAAATGATGATAGAATGAAAAATACTTCGTGATATATAATTTTAGGAAAAAGAAAAGATTTTTTGTTTTATTTTTTTTTATTAGGAGCAAAAGTTTGATATATTTTTTATTTGAGAAAATGCAACTGAGAAGTCAAATCAATTTGAAGGCAAAACGCATGTTTTGTCTTCAAGAAAACGAATCCGTAAATTTGATCTTTTTTAAGGATGTTTTTGTTAGCACTTTAGGGTTTGAAATTTTGGAATCACTTCTAAAATTTTATTTTATTTTAAAAAAGAATTGAAAAGTTATCGACTCAAGTTTCTTGTTATTCCTGAATTTATTTTCTTGTTTTGCACAGCTTCAACATGTACTGAGCAGTGGCTGCAAAGTTTCAGACTATCTCCGAAAGTGTGAGTTTCTTGCATTGCCTGAACCAGCTTTTGATGAAGGCCAAAGGACACCCGATTCAGTGCTAGAAGCCACCGGCCCGGGAAGTTCAGACTCCGGTTCCGACTATATCGGTCCAGCTAGATTAGTGGGATACCCAGCCCTCACCAGCACGGCTACCACGGAGGTTGTGAGGACGAAAAGAAGTAATCTTGCTGGATTCCGGTCTGATTTCAATCTGGATTGTGAACCGGTTTTGGAAGTATCCGAAGTGACACTGAGCCGGAGGAAGGGAACCCCACATCGGTCTCCGTTTTACTGATTTGTACAGGAATTAGATGGAGGATATGTGAGATGAACGGAAAGGGTTGGGGGCAGATGGGTAATTTAGATATCGTCGCCAGGGGCAATAGAGGAAAAAGATTGCATTCCAAATCTTATATCCTACACTTTCATTCCCATCTTTTGTGCTGTGTAGGTCTCGGTTATAAATGTATACAACCTTCTTTGGACTAGCCATATCGACTTAATTGCTAGACTCTTTAAGAATTACCAATTTTAACCTACAGTTATAATTTTTGTCCATTTTTTTGTTTTATTATGGATATTAAAGTCTGTTTGCCTATTTTCTCGTTAGAAAATAAAAAAGGATAAATTTGTGAAAATCTCTCCATCAATGTTTGAATTAAAATTCAGTATCTAAAAACAATCTTTTAAGAATAACAATGTTATAATTTTAATTTTCTATAAACTCAAATTTACATTTTTTTTATTTTTTTAAAAATATATTATTTTATCTATAAAAATTACACGTGTCTTCGTCTAAAATACAATTTTTTAAAAATATTGTTTCTCAATTATAATTGAATAAGAGTAAATATTTATTTTGACATATAGAATATTTATCATGGTGTTTCATATACTTGATTTTGTTCTTTAAATAGTTCAAATATATAAGAAAATATTGTATTTTTGAGTAATTACTCCAAATTCAGTTATCGTAGATCTTTTCATGAAAAATGCTTTAGGATGACTTATTCATATTCAATATATTTTCTTGCAAACTCTTGTATTCCATTAAACAACCGGTGAAATTGATCTCCGGAGCATTTTCTCGCAAGATACTGTTGAATATGAGATATTCGTACAACACGTTAATATCAGTATTTGAACCTACTCGACCCCGAAGAATGCGTGTCATATCCAAAAGTCTTGAAATGCGACACCTTTAAAGTACGATTGTCACTTATCCACAATCTCTTGTAAACTGGCCGACTATTTTTTCATTTCTGGTGCATACAATTCCTTGCCTTTCTTAATGTATTTGAAGAAAACGTTGAACATCATCTGCATTCGATCTTCTGAAGTATCGATCACCAAATAACTCAACCACAATTTGGCAGAACTTGAAAGACACTCGATATCAGCTGATTCACCTATACGTAGGTACTCGTCAAGAAGGTCAGCAGACACTCCATAAGCTAATTGACGAATAGCATCCGTGTAATTTCGTAATGGTAACAATCTTTTTCTGATAGCAAAATACGATGAATAAACCTCAAGTGCATTCGTAATGCATATCTTCTTCGAAATATATGATCCAGATACACAAGTTCGTGGTAAATAATCATTGACGAGCTTCAAGTGACCGACTTCACGTTTTCTTTGGATGAACCTTCTTCTTCGTCGCATCTCGTTATTACTTTGATATGCTTCATGTATTTGTCTGCTTAGCTAAATGATGCACTACATTTTTTATCCTGGATCATAAATTTCATCAAGAACTTCAACTTGTACTCGTCTTTTCTTGTTGAGTTAGAGCTGATCGATTAATGAGACATTTGGATAAATACTAGTATTCAAGAAATAAATATTGAAAATGAAAATGAGAATACGATAATGGTCGATAACATATATAGGGTGTGATTGTGAATAGAAATGTCTTGGAATGAAGGAACGAATTTTTAGAAATTGATTAGTATTTAAAATGAGAGTTTTTATTATTTTATTATACTAGCCGATTTTAATTGTATTTAAATTTTAATATTTTAATTTTTTTATTAAGTTAAATAACTTTAGGCTCTAGGATTTTTAAATTTTTTTTAAAAAAACATCAACTACATGGAAAGAGCTAAACGACTCGTTCCAAAAAATTAATTACAAAATATAAAAAATCTAAAAGATAATCAGATTTGAAATGAATTTAGCACAATCTGACTTGTGCCTGCAGATGCTGAAGTACTCAAGCAGACGATAAATCATTATTAGTTAAAATAACATAATATTATTATTTTAAAATTTATTAGTAACGAATAATTTGGAATTAATAAAATTATATATTTTATTAAATTAAATTAAATTAAAAGAGAATTACATCAATCGAAAATTACATTCTACAATAATTTTTAAAAGTAATTTATTGATTGAAATCGAAGTATAATAAATGAAAAAAAAATTACATCAATTAAAAATTACATATTTCATTTCTTCCTAATTCGATCACACTGACGTCCATAAACCATTAGTAACTACATGGAAAGAGCCACGCGACTATATATATATATATATATATATATATATATATAAAAGACGATAATACTTTAAAGTAAATTTAGAACAATCCAACTTATGTTTCATATGCTGAAGTGAAGCGAACAGTAACATTATTTATTTATTTATTTATTATTATTATTTTATTTTTTTTAAAAAAGGGAAGAGTCAGGTGAGAGAGTCGGGTCTCGCCCTCACTTTCCCCCAAGGCGTGTGTCATGCACATGTCATACATTTGTGTTTGGCGCATGCTTTCATGATGTCTTTTCTAAAAAAAAAAAATTTACGAAAATTAATGAATTTAAACGGTTTGAATTTTTGATCTGACAACCAAAATTAATAATTAATTATCTCATATGTATGTATGAACATTAATTGGTGTTATAAATCACACCAATAATCCACCAATGTTGTGCTCTAATGATATTTTTCCTCTCTTGAATTAGTATATGCAGAATCAGGACGGATTCAGAAAGTAAAATTGAGATATGCTTGAAATTAATATAATAAATTAATTTATATATATATATATAAATATATATATATAAATAAAATATATACTGTATATATAAGACAAGTTTCACTTAGATTCAAAATTTATATTTTAAAACTATTTTTAATATATTTTAAACGTACTTTCAAAATTAAATTCTATTGAATAAAAGAATTGATAAAATAAATTTATCACTTTTATGAGTTATTTGTACCGAACTCCCTTTGAAATATCGAAAATCTACATTTATTCATTGTAAAAGTTAAATAAGTATTCTAGATATTAACTTTTATGAGTTATTTGCTCCGTGATATCTTTTAAAAAAATTAGACTGTGCTTAAATCTTTATATATATTTACCCAAAAAAAATTAGAATTGGCTCGAATCTCAATAATTCCTTGTAAAAATAAAAAAATTGGGCTAGACTACAGCCTAGGACGGGCCAAGCATAGGTCTGTCCATGTGTAGAATCAATGTAAAACAATCAGTAGCCTCCATCTTGAGATCAATGGTTAGCTCTTATATATTAGGGGATTAATTGAGGTTCTTCGCACAATTACGTCCCTTTTTTGGTGCTATTTTCTGAATAATTTAGATCATTAGTTTAATATATAATCTGAAAGTTAAATTTTCGAAAAATAATGAAGAAATGACAACAATATAATCTTTTTGAATCATGGGTTGGTTGGCAGCCATGTCCAAGTTGGAGCTGGGCCGTCCGTACATGATGTTTTTATCGTTGTCCTTAATGTCAATGTTTTGTCTATGCTAATTGTTTGTTTAATTTCACAATTTTACATCGTACGCGCCACGTTAAAGTCTCGTCAGTGTGCTATACTCCTTGGGGCATAATTTGTATCCATACACTAAGAAATTTAATTTGATCTCGAATTTTGGTTCTAGATGAAAACATTTTATCGAATTCGATCTAACAATCATGATCTATTTTAATTTTGGATTTTTTCTGGGCTTTTCTCGTAAACAGATTTTTTTGTAAATCTTGCGTACGAGTGTTTGAGGAGACGAAAGATAAAAATGTGTTTATGTTTCGTCAATCTTTGAACACACCACCAAAATGTTGGAATTGAAAAGTATTCATATTGAAACATCAGTTACCAAAATTTATTGGAATGTGACTGATAACTAAAATAGGTGTACTGGTGGCGTGTATTTCAATTATCAAAGAATTATTATGTTTAGAATTTAAATCCCACATCTTTTCAGTAGCTTAGTAATTCATATTTATTATATCAGCTAAATCACATGCACGGTATTTATTTAAAGACTAGCGCTCCTGCTATACAATTTTATGAATATAAATCTATAGAGTAAAAATAATATTTTTTACAAAAAAAAAAATTATTATATGGAAAGAGTAGAATGGGATATAAAATATATCTCACAAAATTCACTTCTGCAATCGTTTCACAGGAGTTTTGTATTATTTAAATATCAAGTAGGAGCTTTTTAGAAAGTGATTTTTTTAGATTTTTTTTGTCTTTTTAGTTTATTGTCAAGCTTTAATCTTTTTACCACACGACAAAACAATATTCTAGTTGTTTCAATAAAGTTAGATTTTAAACTTGATTTTCTTTACCTATTAGACTTCAATAAAATAACAATAATGTAGACCAAATAAATTATACCATACCCTACATTTTTGTGCCAGGCAACAAAAAAGTTGTTTTTAAATGTAAAGTTTTGGATTCACATATGGTTAAAAAAAAATTGTTATGACATACAACGTTATTGGCTTTAGGATACTTTAGGAGATTAGATTTAGAGCACGTGCCTACGACACATCTCCCACACAACTGTCTATTTTTAATGATCGATAAATATTAAGTCCTAAGGAGAAATCATTTTTTTCCTTGAGGATGATAATTTAATTAATTTCTCTATATTTTAATTAGGTAGATACGTATATATTTATATTCTAATATATGTTATGTATATTGTCGTACAATAGATTGAAAAATAGTTTTTATATGTGCTCTATATAATTGAAAATCATGGGAGCTTTACCGGTGTGGTTGGCGATCGAACTCATCATAAATTCAATGTTTTAGCAAATTGTATTTTAATTTATATAACACAAAGCTTACTGACCACTGAAATTTCATGACAATAACACTAATTTGTTCATATTAATCAGAAATTTAAAATAAAAGTTGAACAGAGAAAAATAGCGTCATCGTTGATCACTATATTATCGATTCTTCCAGCGAGAAAGAGAAGAAAAAAAAATCAAGCATCATATATTGTGAAATTAATATATATTCAACATCTGAAAATCAAACATTAATATTTACACTGGATTACAATGAAAATTTATTTGATACTTGACGGTTTAAGATATCGACATTAGTTAGAGAATGTTCCTCACTAATCGATATACTATTTTTTGGTTTTAAAAATACAAACATAGTTTTATTCTTGCCACATTGAGCTTTCGTTATAAAAACAACCTATTAATTAATATATAATATCCTTGTTAAAAAAATTTATAAATTTTAAAGAAATATGAGAAATCAAAAATAAGCATTGTTTGATAAATAATTAATTATAACACTAACTTGTTACTAGAATCACATTCGAATTGCAAAGACTCCTTAAATCGAGCATACATGGAACTTGCTAATTGCCAATAAGCTTAAAAAATTCCCCAAAATTCTCTAGACCATTTGACTTTTAGGAATCCTACATCCTACTACTTTATCATATACTCTATTTGAGAATCATCTCAATTGATTCGCATGTATCTTAATTTGGTATGTTTGAACACATTATTGAGTACACTTACAAAATAAATCAAGAAGTAGGTCTCTTGTAAGATCTGACGTTTTCACGGATCTATATTTGTGATATATGTCGACCCGATTCATATAAATACAATTTAAAGTAATATTTTTGACAAAAAAAATAAAATAAAATTCCACAAGTCGGGTTCGGTTGGAGATCCGTCTCACAAAAATAGACTTTATTTCACATTTTCACATAATGCAACATATCGCACCACATGTTACGATGGAGATATATTATTTTAAAAACTCTTTTGTATAAGTCTATTATTGCAAATCATCCCTATACCGCCGGTCTCGCTTCTGCTTTCAAGAATTGGTTCCGATGGTTATCGTTCGCTCTGTTGATGATAACTAAAGTAATTTATACAGTTTTCGACGATTTCTCCTGGTTAAACTTATTTCTGCTGGAAGCCGTAGCTTGTTTCCGCCACTTCGAATTAACTAAATTAAACTTTAGATACGATAGAAACACTTAATTCATGGTTTCTTGTCTGTCTTTCGTTATGTTGAGTTCGCAAATGCTAATGAGGCACTCCTTACGAACTAATGTTTTGTGGCATGCAATATTAAATTTTATTATTTGATATTTTTCGTGTAAAAAATATATATTATTTTATTAGAATATTATAATATAGATTAGATAATTAGTTCCGAATTTTAGATAAATTTGCGAAAAAATCGAAAAAATATGTATAAAAATTACTAACAAAATCACATCAGCAAAATTAACTAATAAATATTATTAAGGGTAAAACTACAAAGAAACTTTGGTATCACATTGACGTACCAAGTTGGTATAAAGTGTTGAAATTTAATAATGTAATATAGATAACTAAAATATTTCATCTTGGTTTTGATTGATGTTATATATGTACGTGTATCGAATTTGTAAAAGGCCAACGCACTATTTGTGTGTGGTTTCGATTTTTTCTTTTCTGGTTCGTTGACATTAAATAAGTGATAAAAATACTTCTCCAATTTGTTTCTTAGTTAATTCAACTCTTTTTATTTTGTCTCCATGTGAATTTTGATGAGGAAAAAAACAAAACATTCACATTTTATATATGGTATTGTCTCCCACTTTCTTGAATATATTATGTTGTGATGGTTGAGTAAGAGGGCGTTTGTCTCCACTAAATGCAAAATTTTCAAAAACTTAATAATGGGTATGAAATAAATTTGTCAAAATTGAGGTTGAATGTTTGATCATAATATATTCATACAAGCATGGTAAAAACATTTTTTTTAAAAGTATGTGTTTATAAAATGTTCGTAATGTATAGATTCGATAATGTTTTTGAGCCTTTGTTCGCGACACATACACTCATTCCGAATACTATTTTGTTCGATATCTCCATAACTTTTGGATCAGAAACTAGGGTGTAATTTGATTTCAATATTTTACATCAAAAGGACCGCATTATTGTTTTTCAAATCAAAGATGGAAACAGCTTTGAATAGCTCAATCTAGTGTCTCGTTTTTGTTTTATCATGAGTGTCTAAAGTTGACCATCACAATTTTATAATCAAAATATATATGGGAACCAACGTAAAATGATAAACAAAACAATTCCAATCTTGTGAAAATTACAACTGGGTCTTTTTGAAATTTATGTGAAACATTTACAACTCTCAATGAATTAATTGCTGACAAAAATCAAACCAGAACCCTACATGGCATTTTTGCAGGAGGACTTTCTGTTCATTGTTGTTGCATTCAGCCATAAGTCTGATCAAGAACTAGATAAAACAACCATTTAATTAAAGAAAACGCAAAACCTAACTAAGAAAACAAATCTTGGAGATGGAACTGTACGCCGGCTAGCTATCAAAATCGATCGAGTGCAATTACAAATGCAAGAAGGTCGGATGATCAAGAATCGGAGTCGATAAAAAGTCATTAAAAACTTATCATTATCTTAAAAATTAAGACTCTAAAAATATACATGCGTGAGGCATGATTATAATCTGGACATCATATCTAAAAAAGTGAAGCATTATAGAATAAATTATGTATCATGTAAAAATACCTAGAGACCCCCGTCTTCTGGCTAATTAAGATCAATTTAGTCCTCTTTTCCAGAACATTCCCAGCCTAAAGTTAAAGAGGTAGTGAAATGAATACACACCGCAAATTCATGACTACTCGTTGCTTGATCAATCTATATTAAGATAATACCTAACGCTGGTACGATCAAGTTCTGTGAAGAGGTATGTATATGATCATATTATCATGAGCATCAGTTATGAATCGGAGGATGAGTCTTTGGTGGCAAATAGTCTAAGTTAAACCCTGGTTCTGGATCTTCACTTTTCTTGCTAGGAACCCTCCAAGAAACACCTGCTAAAGGCTTGTTTTGTGCGGCATCCGACACTTGTATCTGATCGCCTTTGGCCTTTGTACCGTCCTTATTTCCATGGTCTTTGGTTTCACTGCCAACCCTAATCATTTCCTTGGATCTGTCTTCATTTTTCACCCCCTCGGACACTTTAGGTAGCCAAGACTTCTTGTCACGTTGAATCAAATCCCCAGTATCATTTAACTTCTCATCATTTTCCTGTATATAACCCTAAACCCACGTTAATACTTTCAAAATCATCTACCGTAGCCACAAATTGGCGATGATACTCGAATATTGTAAAATTAAAAACTGATAAACCGAAATTTTAGGTAAAAGAAAAAATTTTATAGCAAAAAATGTTAACGATTAGTATTCGAATATGGTAGAGACAAATGGTGTGGAGGGATTGTTTGCCTCAGCCTCCGATACCTATCCGATCCGCTCTTCACTACCGAGTTGGAAGAGAAGTGTAAAAAGAAAACAAGTATAAGAACTTGAACTTATTACCTGTCTTTTTGACTGAAATTCATGAGTAGGCTCCTTATTCACCACTCCAAGACTTCTAGCATTACATCCGTGGCAAGAACACATAAGAACTAACACAAGACAGGATATGACTGACATTTGAAGGAAGAAAAACAAAGATCTCCGAAATAGGCTAGCTTCAACACAAGATTAGATAAAATCGTTCGTCTCAAATCCGTATTGAAAACGAGTAATCCAGGTGGTTTCTGTACCAAAAATGAAGATCAAATGAAGGTTTTGGAGGAATCAACTAATTAGTTTCTTACTTTTCCGATAACATGCAGGCGTATGAGAATGTGAAAATTTTAGATGCATATATATATATGGGTGTGGCCAACAACTTCTTGCATGCCACTTTGAATTGGGAACCCAAGATTTGACAAAATCCCCCGCCAAAGAAGAAGCATAAATATATATGGGCTTATTCTTAACTACACGGATGTGTACTAATTAGTATATAATATTGATTAAAATTAACAATAATAAAAACCAAGCACTCGTTTACACGTGAGTATTGATTATAACTAAGAGTATGTCCGACGGTCTCAAGAATCTTTATATGTGAGACGGGTCAATGCTACTGATATTCATAATAAAAAGTGATACTCTTAGCATAAAAATTAATACATTTTCATGGATGACCCAAATAAGAGATCTGTCTCACAAAATACGATCTGTGAGACCGTCTCACACAAGTTTTTGCCTATAATTAATTCATGATTTTTTAAATCTCTCGTTTAATATAATTAGCATGTAATTAATTAATATTCAGAGATGGAGTACAAAACAAAAATTCGACCTAGCTAGTTAAATTTTTTCTAGATCCTAAATAATTTAAAATAATTTAACCATAAAATAAAGTATAATTCTTTGCGCGAAAGAACGAGAAAACCGATAAATAAGCAAGATCTTGTCCGATTTGTTTCCTCCAAGGAACTGACCCTCGTTGTCTTGTCGTTGTGTTCCGGTTTGGGGTTTCTCACTTCTTGTTCTAACTTTTCCCGAACCATGTTGCATGGAAAACATAAAAATAAATATTATATATTTTAATCTTCAATGTTAAAAAGTGAGAAGCCTTTATAAGATTGTACGAGTTCTCTAATTATTAAACAATTATATTGCATGCTATATTTTTAGTGGAATGTTCAAGTATAGGATTTTGTACTTTTGATGTATTGACGGATTGACCTTCGAATTGTTTGAAGATTAACTTATTCGCTTAAATTCGAATTGATGTCTTCCAAAGAATTTGAGAAACCATAATTGAAAATAAGAAAGAAATTGATGTCGAAAATATGAGGTCCCTGAAATATTGGAACTCGCGGCAGGACTGAATGTAGAATTGAGAATTAACATCATTTCATCAGTCTCATATTTGACTCGACTTATATGCGTCTGATGTCATGTCAAACTTCTGGTAAAAAAAACTAAAAATAAGAAAAAGAATGCAAGTTTAATTAGTTGGCAATAATCAGACAAAAAATGGAAATTGTACAAGTCATGAGACCAAAAATATCATTGTCCTTTTTTGAAGTAATGTCTCTGTATCATTTGAGTGAATAGGATAAGGTTGCGTTTAGATTAAAGTATTTGAAATCCATGTTTTTAAATTTCGTAATTGATAGGTTTAATTTAACTTATAGAAAAAATGTACGCACTTCGCGTATTCATAGTTATTATTTTGTAATAAGATACTAATTTGAGATTTCTGTTTGAAATCATTAATTTGGGATTTATGAACTAAAACTTGTTATTTAAAATCTTTAGTACATTTTTATCGTGCTATTTTAAACTTGTAATTCATTTCAATGTGTGTCTCGACCATTCGTCTGGTAAGAGAATCCGATTTCTGCTTTAGGTTCTAAATGCTTTCTTATTAACTTTTGTATGTGATAATAGAACGGTAACTTGACAATATGAAATACCTATTTTATTATTATTATTTATTTATGTATGCTATATAATCCAATTAATGAAGTGAATGAACCTAACAGATAAAGATCATAAGCGATTGATTAATCTTTTGAAAATTCAAATTTTGCTCTTTCGCATGTGATGATACTAAAATTTTACTTCGGATTCGATTTGGAGAGCATGTCTTCAAATCTTCGCAGTTGAGTGGATCAGATCGGTACTCTGGCTTCTGCACAGACAGAAATAAGGTTGGAGACGCCAAAGAATTTTCCGACATTCCCATCCGATGATTAAATAAGTCCGGAGAGCAAATTTAAGAGAAAGATATAGCAATGCTAAATTAACAAGAGAATGTGAGTGATTAAACTGTGTGACCAATGCGTGATATTTCTAGATGCAGGAGATGTTATTTACTTTGTTGGATTAGGATTTTTGCTGAGAGAATCCTACTTGAGATAGAAAACATCATACAGTAGGACTCATTAACTATGGCTCCTAGGAATCTTGATGGCGGTTAGGACTATTTTCTTATCTCGATGAGATTTTATCGAATCTCGTATTTATCGAGATATCTTGTTTATTAACGAGAATATCTTCACATTCTCTAACGGTGTTAGTGCTTGGATTTCCTGACCCCCTTGGTAGGCTCGAATTTTTAGTAAACAGGGTTGACGAGATCCACCCTATTGTAGATTCATTGACTCGGACATATGAGTTCAACCTTTGTAGTATGTCAGCAACCAAGTCTGTGCTCAAATTTGACAGTTAAAGAATCAGTTAAAACAACTAACTGTTGGTTGGATAAGGTGGAGTGGTTAGAGGTCTGCACTTGGTTACCGAATATACTCTCCTGGAGGGTTGCCTCAAAGATGATGAGATATATATGCAGGTGGAGTGCTCAAGAACTTGGTTTTGGTTATCCAGAAAAGAAAGTGAACAAGAAGCAACACGTTTTCTCACATTAGGCACGAGAGTTTTTCTTTGGAATCCATAGAAGAGGAAAACAGTGGAGTTGAGGAAATATATTGCAATTCAAATTGTTCATTTGTATACTGATTCATTAATGAAAAACACCTCCCGTGGATGTAGATCATTTTTCGATCGAACCACGTAAATCTCGTGTTCGTTTTTTTCTTTTGTTATTGTTTTGTTGATCTTCTGTGCATTGCTCTCGATTCGATTCACGGTCAAACATTAGTTCAAATCAAGTGAGGTTGGATTCAAATTCAAAACAACAACTGGTATCAGAGCCAGGTTCTTGGCTATCAAGAAACTCTAGAATGGGTTCCAAGATTGAGGTTGATCGCTTTGATGGAACTGGAGATTTCTCGCTATGGCGTAGAAGGATGCACGCCATTCTAGTCCAACAGAAAGTTGCTAAGGCATTAGGCGGTGAAAAACTACTACCAGAAACACTCACCGCTGATCAGAAGATGGACATCATGGAGACAACGTTCAGTTCACTCACTCTCCACCTAAGTGATAAAGTTCTTCGCGAAGTAGCCTCAGAAAGAACAGCCGCAGGGATCTGGGCAAAACTTGAATCACTTTATATGACAAAATCGCTGCAAGATAGAATTTATCTTAAAGGTAAATTCTTCGCTTTCAAAATGAATGACTCGAAATCTATCTGTGAAAATCTTGATGAATATAATAAACTCATTCTTGATTTGAAAAACATTGGAATCGAAATTGAGGAAGAAGACAAGTCCATCATTCTCTTAAATGCTCTTCCAAGTACCTATTCAGTATTTGTGGATACGATGAAATATGCGAAGGAGAATATGGTATTTGATGAAATTCTGAAAGCTTTGAAGGCAAACGAATCACACAAACAAGTAGAAAAGGAATTCAAAGAACAGGGAGACAGTTTGTACATAAAGGGAAAGTCAGAGAGGAAGGGCAACAATAACAAGAAGAAGGCCAAATTCAATTTTAAGCCAAAGAAACTGAAATGCTTCATATGTCACAAACTTGGCCACTTCAGAAAAGACTGTCCAGACCGATTCAAACATGGTGACAAGAAAAATGGAAATGGAGAAGCATCTGTAGCACATGATGGCTATGAGTATACATGTCATAACGGGCTGACGGGGAGGGCCAGCCCGCAACCCACCGCAATCCGCCATTAGGCGGGGCGGGGCGGGCCTCTAAATGGCCAACCCAGCCCAACCCACCTTGGGCCGCGGGCTAGGCGGGCCAACCCGCTTATTATTTTTTTAAAAAAAAATATTAAACAATATTAAAATAAATATAGAAGAAAAATATATTTCAGTTAAATATTTTCATAAAAAACTTAAAAACATTGAAATAAGACATTGAAAGCATACAACAATCAACATAATACATAAAAAAAATAAAGTGTTTATTCTAATTCACACAAGATTTCATCGTACACATGTACTAAAAATTAACTCATGTAATATTATGTTTTCAATAATACAGATAATTACTTTATTTACTATATTATTTTGATAATTCTGGATTAGTTTCGAGTTAAACATTAAAAAAAAGGGAGGGAACTGAAGAGTATAACATCTTCAAAAAAAAATAGAAGCATATAGATTTTACCAGAGTGATTGAAGTTAGGCACATGAGAAAAAATAAGGAAGAAATAGGAATTTTTATATAAAACTTAAAAATATAAAATTCTACCCTAATTTGGCGGGCCAGTCCGCAACCCAAACGGGCTCAACCCATTTGGCCCGCAACCCAAACTGGCTCAACCCGTTTGGCCCACCTCCAAACGGGCTGCTATTTTATCAACCCAACCCGCTCAATTTTATGGCGGGGCGGGCCGACCCGACGGGCCTGACCCAATTTGACAAGCCTAGCTATGAGAGTGCAGAAGTTCTGTGCGTGGTTGACCAGAAAGTAGATCTAGATTGGATCTTAGATAGTGGATGTTCTTTCCATATGTCACCAAACAGAGATTGGTTTATGTCCTTTGAAGAGATAAATGGTGGACAAGTCATCCTCGGTAATAATAAAACTTGTCAAGTCCAGGGTATTGGCACCATAAAGCTGATCATGCACGATGACACTGAACTCACACTTAAGGATGTGAGATACGTTCCTGAGTTAAAAAGAAACTTGATATCCCTTGGAAGTCTTGATCAGCTTGGATATTCTTTTAAGGCTCAAGAAGGAAAACTGTCAGTACTCAAGAACTCACTCACTGTAATGAAGGGTGTAAGATCAAATGGACTCTACACTCTCCAAGGAAGAACTCACTTAGGATCTGTCAGTGCTGCTGAACATACCCTTGACAACTCAAAGATGTGGCACCTGAGATTAGCACATGTCAGTGACAGAGGACTACAAGAACTTCAAAAACAGGGTCTTCTTGGTAACAAATCGCTAAGAAAACTTGAGTTTTGCGAGGACTGTATAAAAGGTAAATCTACGAGAGTGAAATTTAACAAAGGAGTTCATGTGTCCTCTGCCCCTTTGGAATATGTACACACTGACCTTTGGGGACCATCAAGAGTCATATCGAATGGAGGAGCAAGATACTTCATGTCAATCATTGACTACTACTCTCGAAGGGTATGGGTGTATATCTTGAAAAACAAAAATCAAGCTTTTGACAGATTCAAGCAGTGGCTCATTTTGGTTGAAAATCAGTCAAACAAAAAATTAAAGAAACTCAGAACTGACAATGGTTTAGAGTTCCGTTCAAATGAGTTCAATGATTTCTGCAGGAGTAAAGGAATAGCTAGACACCTTACGGTCCCATATACACCACAACAAAATGGCTTGGCCAAAAGGATGAATAGAACCATCCTTGAGAGAGTGAGATGCATCTTGGCACACTCAGGAGTTCCCAAGAATTTTTGGGCAGAAGCTGTAACTACAGTGTGCCAACTAATCAACAAGACCCCTTCTGTCCCATTAGGATTTATAACACCCATGAAAAAGTGGTCCAAATCACCACCACTTCTAGATGACCTCAAAGTTTTTGGTTGGGCAGCATATGCACATGTAAAACAAGGAAAACTAGAAGCAAGAGCAATCAAATGCATCTATCTGGGATATCCTGAAGGTATTAAGGGATACAAACTTTGGTGCATAGAACCTGGAAGACAAGGCACTATAATCAGCCGTGATGTCACCTTCAAGGAAGACCACTTCCCTTATAAGGACTCAACCGACGCTAATGAGCCCTTAGAAAGTGATGAAAATTCAAATAACACAAAGATTGAGGTGGAGCTAACTGATAAACCTCCACTGACCACTGAAAGAGGCACATCTGATGATAATGGATCAAAAGGACCTACATACGACATGGATAACCTCAAACACTATCAGTTGGCAAGGGACAGAAATAGGAGGGTCATTAAACCACCAAAAAGATTAGGACATGCAGACATGATCTCATACGCATTCTCAGTTGCATCACAAATTGGAGAGGATGACCCAGTAAGCCTAAGAGATGCCATGAGCTCTGATGATAAGGAATATTGGTATCAAGCAATGACAACAGAAATGAAGCTCTTTGGAAAAGAATCATACCTGGGAGTTGGTACCAAAACCTGACAACCAAAGGATAGTTGGATGCAAGTGGATATTCAAGAGAAAGGAAGGAATACCTGGGGTTGAACAACCAAGATACAAGGCAAGATTGGTTGCCAAAGGTTTCTCACAGGTAGAAGGAATAGACTTTCAAGAAGTATTCTCTCCTGTTGTTAAGCATAGGTCTATAAGAGCTGTACTGGCCCTAGCCGCAAAGGAAGATATGGAACTTGAGCAACTAGATGTCACTACAGCCTTCCTTCATGGCAAACTTGAAGAAAATATATACATGCAACAACCACATATGTTCGAAGTCAAGAGTGAGACTCCACTGGTATGCTTGTTAAAGAAATCCCTTTATGGCCTAGAGCAAGCTCCAAGGCAGTGGTATAAACGCTTCGATGACTTCATGATAAGCCGTGAATTTTCAAGGAACAATTATGATTGGTGTGTATATCATAAGATCCTGAAATCTGGCAATGCCATGTACCTACTGCTCTATGTAGACGATATGCTAATTGATTGTCCAGATATCAATGAAATTCTGTCGTTGAAGGTTGAATTAAGCATGGAATTTGAGATGAAAGACCTGGGACAAGTCAAAAGAATTCTGGGCATGGAAATCAAAAGAAACAGACATAAAAAGGAATTGGTCTTGGTACAACAGGGTTATGTGTTGAAAGTATTAAAGAGATTTGAAATGGAAAATGCTAAACCAGTAGCAGGACCAATGGCTCACCACTTCAAACTCTCAATAAACCAAGCACCAAATACAGAAAAAGAAAGAGAATACATGAAGAAGTACCTCATGCCAATGCGGTTGGTAGCCTAATGTATCTAATGGTATGTACCAGGCCTGATCTTGCTTACTCAGTAAGTTTAGTGAGTAGATTCATGGCAAATCCTGGTGAAGAGCACTGGAAAGCTGTCAAATGGATTCTAAGGTATCTTAAAGGAACTATTGACACCGGGATAATATTCAAAGACTCAAGAGATGCTGATAACCTGATAGCAGGATATGTTGACTCTGATTATGCTGGTAGCATTGACACAAGAAAGTCTTTAACTGGTTATGTCTTCACAATCAATGGCACTGCAGTAAGTTGGAAGGCAAATTTACAGCCAGTGGTAGCGCTTTCAACCACAGAAGCGGAATATGTGGCGGTCACTGAAGCATTTAAGGAAGCTAAATGGATGAAAGGCTTCATGGAAGAGCTTGGCTACAAGCAAAAGTCAGTGAATGTGTACTGTGACAACCAAAGTGCCATACACCTGTCAAAACATCAAGTCTTTCACGAGAGGACAAAGCATATAGATGTAAGGTTACACTTTGTTCGTGAAGTAATTGAATATGGTGAGGTTCAAGTGCTAAAGATAAATACCGAAGATAACCCGGCTGATATGTGTACCAAAGTGTTAGGGACAAAGAAGTTTGAGAAGTGCAGAGAGCTGGTTAATGTAACCAGATGCAGGCTGCCTTAAGATAAGGGGCAGGTGGAGGTGTGTTCGTGGAAAACTTGGGTGCAGATAAGGTGGAGAATTGTAGTATGTCAGCAACCAAGTCTGTGCTCAAATTTGACAGTTAAAGAATCAGTTAAAACAACTAACTGTTGGTTGGATAAGGTGGATTGGTTAGAGGTCTGCACTTGGTTACCGAATATACTCTCCTGGAGGGTTGCCTCAAAGAGGATGAGATATATATGCAGGTGGAGTGCTCAAGAACTCGGTTTTGGTTATCCAGAAAAGAAAGTGAACAAGAAGCAACACGTTTTCTCACATTAGGCATGAGAGTTTTTCTTTGGAATCCATAGAAGAGGAAAACAGTGGAGTTGAGGAAATATATTGCAATTCAAATTGTTCATTTGTATACTGATTCATTAATGAAAAACACCTCCCGTGGATGTAGATCATTTTTCGATCGAACCACGTAAATCTCGTGTTCGTTTTTTTCTTTTGTTATTGTTTTGTTGATCTTCTGTGCATTGCTCTCGATTCGATTCACGGTCAAACATTAGTTCAAATCAAGTGAGGTTAGATTCAAATTCAAAACAACAACCTTCTTATTGTATGATTGGGCTTGGTATCCGACCCTTGATCAACAATAAGGTATGGACATTGAAGAACTAAGACTATTTTTAAATGGACTTAAATTCCGCTCAGACGTGTCAATTTTGGGGGCATCATATTCCAAATTGGATCACTTAGGATGTTATCCTATCCTTTTTGGTAGATATTAATGGTTGATTTTCAGGTCCTTTTTACGTCCAATTAATTTGATCTGACTAACTGATCCAACAATACTTCTATAACAAGAAATTTCGTTAATTATAATCTTTAACTTAATTAAGATATAAAATCAAAACGAATATGATATTCTATTCAATGTACGTTGTCAAATAATAGAAACATTTCTAGTTCGCGCCTATTTATGGTTCATATATTAATCTAAATTGAGCAATGCACCATGCCAGCTTCTCTTGTTAACTAATGGTGAATTCTCATCCTCAGAAAATTCAAAGTGCCTCAATTGATCATTTATCTTGCAATAAACGATCTTACCACATTTATACGACAAGAAAATTTTATGATTATCTTTAACCTAATCGAGACCAACTGAAAATTGATAAGGTATTCTATTCTATATCAAAAACTTGTGTGAGACGGTCTCACGGGTCGTATTTTGTGAGACGGATCTCTTATTTGGGTCATCCATGAAAAAGTATTACTTTTTATGCTAAAATTATTACTTTTTATTGTGAATATCGGTAGGATTGACCCGTCTCACAGATAAAAATTTGTGAGACCGTCTCACAAGAGACATACTCGTATTCTATATACCAAACTGAGTCACTCCAAAACGACGGAAAACTTTGTTGATTATGTCAAACATAGGTAATTGATTCGAGATAATATCAAACATTAATATGGCAATGTTCTATTCAGCACTGAGACGAAAATAATAAAGCATTTTCGAGTTCAACAGTACATTTTTAAAGTTAAAAATATGCAATTCAAATCAAGGCTTAAATAATTCGATCGATCGATCGATCTCAAGAGCCCAACCAATGGTACTTCTAATATAATAAATTTAATTTGTTGAACAACTTTAACATAATATACGAGTCAAAATTAATAAGGTATACACATAAACAATTTATATACGGACATAATTGTTGGTGGAGGCCACGACAATTTGAGGAGTCAACCCATTATTGGGGAGAAGAGAGGCCAAAACAGTGTCTGGAAAAGTTTACAGGCTATCAAAAATTATTTGGCAAAAATATATATAGAAGAACACTTGATTATACTATGGAAAAATTTAACTGTTTTTCCTAACTTATTTCTAATAGATTTCAAATGACAATCATTTTTAGTGTACTATTGAAATTGCATGAGTTTATATCGAGTGAATTTGGTATTCAATTCGATTTTGTCTATCTAAATGGGTCAAAAAATTTGAAATTCGTCAATCTCAAATTCATCAAAACAAACACAACCTAAGAAAAATTCACAAAAACTCTTGTGAGACGATCTCACGGATCGATTTCGTGGGTCAAATCTCTTATTTGGGTCATCCATGAAAAGTATTACTTTTTATGCTAAGAGTATTACTTTTTATTGTGAATATCGATAGAGTTAACCCGTCTCACAGATAAAGATTCGTGAGATCATACTCAGAAAAACTTTAGGTTATATTTGGATTTGAAATAGCATTTGAAAGATTTGAAATGACTTTATATTTTTTAGATGAATTTAAAATCTATCAAAATTTCCGGGGATTTGAAATTCATTGTCGATTAACTTTACATAAACAAATCAATATTTGAAATATTTAGCTTCAAATACATTAATCACAACGCTTCTTTTGATCTATCATCGTAAAATATTATGCAAATTCTTTCATGATAGTAATAATAAATACAACTATAACAACAATATTAGGTACTATTAATCATATAATAAAAATATTTAAATTTGTGTTTTTTTAAGTTTTTTCAAAGCCAACAAAAAATTGTTCAAATTAAGTTTAAGTTACCATCCATTATTCTAAGCAGTAACTGGTAAGTACGTACGTGGTAACCCCTTCTTCTAAATATTGAGCTCATATTTTTCCACATCTTTTCGGCTGGGCGGTTGACGGTGGTGACTGGAGTGGCGGCGGCACGGCAACAGTTACCGAGGCGGCTGTGGGATTAGCGACACTTTCAATACATTAAACGCCTCCTTAAAACTCGGCTATGTGTCTTCTAAAACATCTGCATTCTTGGGACCTACCACCTTTGTTTGTCCCCACCCTATATATACACACATATGTGTGTGTGTATATATGTATTTATATAAATAAACATGTATTATAGTCGTGAAATTCATTTTAATCTAGTTTATAATGATAATTTACAATTTTTATTAAAGACCTCTTATAAGATATTTAGTAACTTACAAGATATTCGAAATCATATGTTAAATTTTTTAAAAAAACATATAATTTGAAAAACTAAGATAGTAATATCTTATAAAATATTTTTAATTTAAAATAATTATCGAATATTAATTTAAAAAGATTTTACTATTTTTAAAACAAAATGCCAAATTTGACCGATTGTCGGACTCGACTGCAGTAAGGAACGTTTGGGCATTTCTTTCGTCAACACACCAAATTGGGCCAAACCCGAAAGCTCAGGCTTTGCCTATGTTTGGGCCTTTTTACTGTTTATTATGTGAAGATGTTGAGTTGGTGGTCGAAATTATTTTGTCCTTCGGACCAAACTCGATTTTGAATTGTATTTTTTATAAGCTAACTTGAGTTGTAAAGATTTTACAACTTGGGAATTCAAGCAAGGCCGCCCGAGAAAATTGAACTTAAATATGAAAATGTTGTGAGGAATTCAACTCGATTATCCTAAAGAAGACCATGCATCTTATTATGGAGTAGCCAATATTCTTTAGTTACCAAGATTTTCAATTGGCGAAAGGAGAAGGACAAATAAATAAATAAATAATTAAATAAATAATAATCAGTCTCTCTCATGTTTCGAAAACTTGAGTTTCAATTTACAATTCATGAGTTAGGTTTCTGTCTCCATTGTAGCAAAGGCTCGAAATAAAACAATTCGTGGCCGCAGATATTTTATAAGAGGTTTAGGTACTTCCAAATTCATGGAAAGTATATCTTATCTGAAGCAAACTACGGAACACGTAGTAACATTGACATTTCACCAGAGTCGATAAATTATATTCAAAAGAAAACCGCCCTTGGATTGTACGCATTCATTGTCCGAAATATCAAAAACTTGCAAAATTAATATGTATGATTTGTGTGGTACCTTGAGACGAGAGCAAAGAACATGCCCTCTACTTTTTTAGTTATGTAGGATACAAGGATAAAAACACTGTGACTGATTTAATTTTTTTTTTTTAACTTATGTAAAATATTTCATTGATTAACAATAATATTGTATCTGCAAATATTACAAGTATTATACATATACATATACATATATATATATATACATGTAAATTTAATTATATATAAAAGGCTTGAGATTATAATTAATTATGGGGAAAAAATAGCTGGATATACACTTTCCACTTCATCAAGGAAGAAGGAAAATTGCAGCCCATCACATGGATTAACAAAATAAACATATATTCTTTGCACCCAAAATTATTAATCTTTTAAACCTACGCACGTTCTCTCTTATCGGACACGCAAAATAAAAAAATCTACGACTTATAATCTGTCTTTGGATAAAAAAAATAAATGGTCCCTTTTATGTTTATGATACATTCATGCTAATTTGATCTTTTAGAAATTTGACATGCATATCCCTTCTGTCTCGAATTAAAATCGAAAAATTATTATTTATGTAAATATATCAGAAATAAATTTTTTTTTTTTGAAGAAATATAATTGTATTTTCATCATATGCAATATGTTGCAATTCCAGGTTGAATGCGCAAGAGTTGGGAATTTGCGAGGAGATAGGGACGGAGACATACATTTTCTCCAGGGGGGCGAATTTTTTTTTTTATATATACTAGTTATCCTGCATGTGTTACAGTCTTTTTTATTATTATCGATGTACTAAAAGTGAAATTTGACATATTATGAAAGGACTAAATTGATATTTTAATTTTTTTAAATAAAAAAATAAAAATAAAAGTGTGTATTGAATATTAAAACAAAAACCAAAACAAAAACAAAAACAAAAAACAAAAGTTTAATATTATTATCTTATAAGGATAAAGTTGAAAGAAAAAGTTGGTGTCATTTTCTACGTGATTATTATCATTCCATCAACCTTAATAAAATACGAGTGCACCGACGCACGCGTTGCTGCGTTGTATAATATTTTTATACTTTATTTGATTTATATTTAAATGATGATCAAAATATAATTATAAGAAATAGCGAGGGACTACACTGTAATTTCGATATATAAATTAAAAAATAAATTGAAAAATAAAATAATAAAAAAATGACTTCAACAAGAATTGAACATAAAACCTAAACCTAAGAAACAATCTCTATCCGTTGCAATACATATAACTTGCATTACAATTTTAACATTTTATTAATATATATAATTATTAAAACAGATCATGACACTAAAGTTAGTTACTCTAACTATTTCAGACTTAATAAAATAGTATAAATAATAAAAACTAATCGATAAAAAAATTAAAATAAAGATACCACTTGTCTCCGAATAATAGAGTTAGACATTTAATTACAATGTATGACAAATATTTATGAGGAAAATTGGAAAATTATACTTGAAAATAATTTTAATAAAATAAAATTATCAATTCAAAATAATTTACTTGAAGATCAGAAGTATTTAGAAAGAAAAATTATACGATACTTTATCCAAAAAAAATCGAAAAACCAGTTTTATTTTAAGAACGACATATCTTATAATAATAATCCATTTTCTCATTAATGAATTATAACTAACATAGAATTAGTACTTAAAAAAATGTTATGAAAAAAAAATAAAAATAATAATAATAATAATAATAATCAAATTCTCATGAATGAATCAGAACTAACATAGAATTAGTACTTTAAAAAATGTTATGAAAAAAATTAATAATAATAATAATAATAATCTAACATCTTCGAGAATTAAAAATTATGGCAAAAATATTATATTTGTTTAGGCAAAAACCAAATTCGCAGATTTTAACATATTTTACTTATGAATGGCTCACTTTTCCATTTTCCCGTTTGTTAATAGAAAGCGACAGTCGATTCATAGGAACCCATTGGTTCACAGAACTCAAATGACCACAAAAAACATGAAATCACGACCGTAGATTCCCACCCATCTGGCCATATCCTGTACGTTAATCTTCCTCCAGATAAGCTTGATTCATTACCTCGTGCCGTCAGATTCAGTTCTCCTGAAAGTACGGATTTGCCCCCAGCATTGAAATGTGAGTGGTGGCAGGGGGCAAGGGTAATTTCGGATGGAAAAAAGCCACCGGTTAATCCCTCAAATCCTATTTTATTGCTGGTCCCTGTTGGAAAAGTACTGGAGAAGAGCTCTCGTTTTCAGTTTACCCACGCTCCTAGTTGCGCGTGTAATTGTTTGTAGCATTATATAAAAACTTGTGTCACATCCAAGTTTTATTTTGTGAGACATATATTTTATTTGAATTATCTATGAAAAATTATTATTTTTTATGTTAAAATTATTATTTTTTATTGTGAATATCAATAAGATTCTCACCACGTCTTACAAGAGGTTTACTTTTATCATTATTTTAGGTTGTTTATGATGTGGAATTGTGGATTCAATGAGTGATCACGGTAAGATATGAATAAGGAAAACAGATATAATTTAGACACATTTCCATTTCGTGACAGTCACGCGCGAGTTCTTGACGTGGTTGCGGGTAGAACGATAAGAAACCCTTCCAAGAAACGTCTACAGACAAACCACATAAATTAACTAAAAAGAGTGAAAAGGGAAAACAATTGAACAAGAAAGAGAGAGACAGAGAGCAAGGCGGGGGTTTTTTTTTTTATGTTCCACGCATCCATGGCAGTAAACACAAGGCAAGGACATCTCTACTTCTTCGTAGATTAGAGGAGAGAATTATTGACTGTGAAATGAAATTGCTTCGAACCTCCATTTTCATATTTTCTTGACCATCCATCCAATTTATTCATTATCCCATTATAATGATACTGAAAGGATAGCCGCAGCTACAGATTGATACATGTTCTTGTGGGTATACATGCGCATACATGCACATAGGTACTTGTATATATTCCCGAGTTTCCTGCATTTGCAAAGATTTTATCTTGTGGATTCATATCAAAGATTTTAATTATCTTCTAAAATATTCTGGCCCGTCTTGTTTTGGTTGGTTGAATCTAGAGGGATTGAAGTAGGTGGTGGGTTTTTGGGTCTTTAGTTCTTAAATGAAGGGGATGCCCTCACCCTTTGATTTTGAGGGGACGGGGGTGTTAGATTTGGAGCTGATTTTGAAAAATAGAGGTTTCTTCTCAGATTATTGCAACAAAAGTCACTTCTTTAACGGTAATTGTGGTGAGCCTACTTCTGTCCTGGATTCTGCGCGGGTTCCTAGCCGGCCTTCATCTTCCTCAACCCTGAGTTCTTCTTTCGGCGGCGGCGGCGGCACGCCGGGGGTGGTGGCTGTTTCTGACACAAACCCATCTCCCATTTGGCTGCATGACTCTACTACTGCCACCAGCTCCAATGCTGGAGGAGCTGATAGGGAACTCCTCCCTGTTCCTCCGTCTCTTGAGATCGAAACTGCCTGCCGGGGAGGAAATGCGGAGAAATGTGGTATGTGGGACTGGGAGAGTGTGTTTTCAGGGTCTGTCGCCCCTTCTCCGAGCCAAGAACAACCCGTTTTCAGGTGGATCACGGGGGATGTTGAAGACCCTGTGTTGGGATGTCTGAATAAGGTTCTTCAAATCTCCGGCGGCGGTTCAGCTGCAGCGGGGTTTGAGTCTGGTGGTGGTTTCGGGGTTATGGATCAAAGCTTTGGTGGAGACCAATTTGGTGCGATTCCTACCAGCCAATTATCTTCAAATCTCCATACTAATCTTGTGTACCCTTCTATATCTAACAATCTAGGATCTTTTGCTCTTAATCAGCAACCTAGTTATGATTCTTCCACAGAAATGAAGTCTCCCATTTTCAATCCACAGCTGCTGTCGAACCAAAGCCAAAGTCAGTATTCTCAGAATTCATTATTTTTCTTACCTCTAACTTATTCGCAACACCAAGAACCGGTCATTTTCGCTACACCTCAGGCCAAAAGGCTCAATTCTGGCTCCATTGGCGGATTCGTCGAGCTTCCCGTTGACCATATCCCTAAAGGGTCTTCTTTTTTACTTCCACAGAATCTGCATCAGAAGCCAATTGAGTCAGAACAGCAGGCGATTGACCAGCTATACGAGGTAGCGGAGCTGGTCCAGACAGGGAATCCTATACTCGCGCAAGGGATATTGGCGCGGCTCAATCACCAGTTCTCTGCCATTGGCAAGCCTTTTCTAAGGGCTGCTTTTTACTGTAAGGAGGCATTGCAAATGCTCCTTCACACGAATAACACCACCAACACCTCCATCATTAATTCATCCCCATATAGTCTCGTTTCCAAGATTGGTGCTTATAAGGCTTTCTCTGAGATTTCACCCCTAGTACAATTTACTAACTTCACTTGTAACCAAGCCATTCTTGAAGCCTTGGATGGATTTGATGGAATTCATATTGTAGATTTTGATATTGGGTATGGTGGACAATGGGCCTCTCTTATCCATGAGCTAGCATCAAGGGGGAGGGGCGTAACACTTTTGAAAATAACCGCAGTTGTCTCCCCCTTGACATATGATCAGATAGAATTAGGCCTTGCTAGAGAAAATCTCATTCAATTTGCAGGTGAAATCAATCTTGAATTTGAGTTTGAGGTTATGAGTATTGATTCCTTGAATTCTAGTTCATGGTCTCCATCTTTTCTTGCATCTGGAAATAAAGCTGTTGCAGTGAATCTACCATTTGGTTCCTTTATGAATCACCAATTATCAGCTCCTTCAGTTCTTCACCGAGTCAAGCAATTGTCACCAAGAATAGTGGTCTCTGTGAACGAAGGATGTGATAGAACTGACCTTTCGTTTTCTGGCCGGGTAATCCACACTGTTCAATCATATTCGAGCCTGCTCGAATCTCTTGATGCTGTTAGCATGAATACTGATGCCTTGCAGAAGATTGAGCGTTTCTTGATCCAACCTGGAATCCAAAAGTCTATAATGGGTCATTTTCATACTGAAAAACTCCAGAACTGGAGGAGTGCATTTTTGTCGTCTGGATTTACCCCGGCAACATTTAGCAATATCAACGAATCACAAGCTGAATGCGTCCTGAAGAGGACCCCGGTTCGAGGATTCCACCTAGAAAAGGTCCAATCTTCTCTGGTTCTTTGTTGGCAGAAGATGGAGTTGATATCTGCTTCAGCTTGGAGATGCTAATAGTAATTAGCTGAATTTAATCCCTCCCTTCAACTTTACGAATTTCCTTTTGCTAATTCTATATTTGGCTTAGGCAGGATTTTAGTACTTAATGTTCTGATATTAATCTTGATTATTGGCCTTTGCTGGTATATTTTAACTTTTCTTAGTATCGAATATAGTGTTCACCAATTTGGATGTTTGTCAGTTCTAATCTTGTCCTTCAAATCTTGTTTTACCATCAAGATTTCGCCATTAAGCCTCCTGTACCATTTTCCTGAAATTGTAGTTTGAGAAATCCTCTGTTTTGCATCGACACTTACTTCATATTGACGCTGTCTTGTCTTTGTATCAAGCCGAGATTTCTTCTTGTCTTTACTCGAATTAAGCTTATGCTCTGTGCGTTTTCACGTGATTTCAATGCTCATACCTCCACTTTACTTGATGTTATTGAAATTTTCCCAATTAAAACGTCTTTGAGTCGATGTTTTTTCACATAATATCCTATTTCTTGCGAGTTTTTTTTCCCTTCGTTTTTTGAGACAGGAAATACAAATCGCACGCACGCTTGTGGAATATCAGTTCATTAAATGTATGTTTATACTTTAGTACTCTTTAAATGTACAAATTTTACTAGAAATTATAAGTTTTTCCCTGCAAATGACCTCTACGAGGTCTAATCCTTAGATTAATCAAAACCTAGTTACTTCCCTAGTATAATTTAAAAAGTTTGTCACCGCCATAAATTTCGGGGATTTAATAATAGATGGTAGGCTTAAACTATAATGGATGAAAGACAAAATTCTATTTAGTACATGCATCTGCAATAGGGTATGCTCTGTCTCCATCATTAGTTTATATAAAACAAATTATATAACTTGATAATCCTACAGAAATTGAATGTCAGCTTTTGTAATATAATTACATTGAACTTTAAGACTAATTAGTTTCTTAATAACGTCTGTCCAAATCAAATCACATGGGACTCGTACCATTCTTGATTAGTTTTAGCCATGTCTTTCATTTTCCTTTGGAGTTTTTTATTCATCAATTTAATGTTCAATTGTATGATTTTTATTTTAAGAGAGAAAAACCATGTTGTGACATTGAGTTAGAAATTACTGATCGAGGACAAATAATAAAATTCAAGTACAACTTAAAGAAGAATTTCTATAATAAAATACTGTTAAATAGTCATTGTACATATAACCCATCTGAAATTGTGTTAGGGTGATGTTAATGAGCATTAAGCAATCTACCAATTGGCCGTAGGTCGTGCGGTCACTTCTTTAAAAACGACAGATTGAGGGTATTCACGAACATTTGCCAAATGCTCTCCTGATTTACCAACAACTAATATCCATGTATATCGAGAACTATTAGTTCTAAGCCTTTACACGAAGCTGAAAAAATCCATGTTATTATGCACTGTATATAGATAAAGTTTGATGCTCCGTAACTTGTTTTGCGAGTTAACATCTTTTTAGATAACCCTGGACGACTTCCGCAAGATCGTATGTCGATGCAACATGCTAAAAAAATCCGATCAAGACATGAATGGTAAGATGTCCTCACACTAGAATGTTGCAACTTGACACTGTAATAGTTTCTTGCTTGTGGGGTTTGATAAACTTGGAGAAAAAATATAGTTTGAATTTTGCAACTCATAGTTGCCATAATCTAGCGCCTTGATCATACATGTGTAGCAGTAGAATTGTAACTTTGATTTGACAGAGGTGCCAAGTACTGTTTCATTGCATTGTCGTACTGATAGCGTAAAACTTGTTGAAATCACTAATTCACTATATATCTTTGGTCTCCCAGTTTTCAAATTGAGTTTGATGCCCAGATTGTGTTTTTTTTTTTAAATCCTATAGATTATAAATTGCTTGCAAGTTTGAATGCATTCATGAAAATGTCACAAATGTATCTAGAATCGAGGGAGACGACTTAAGCCATAATTCAATATCTTGTTAATAGAAATTCATAGTTAATGATAAATAAAATCTCCCTTCTTTTTGTTTGCATAATCATCCCCAAGCCTAGCCGTACCGCACGTATCTTCCAAATCATGAAATGAAATAATTTCTGAGCTATTTTAACTTGCCACTGAGCTGTCGAAAAAGAGCGCCATTGCAATCTCGCCTTCATGTAAAAGATGAAAAAGGAGACCTATCCATGTTTCGAAACATAAGAGAATATACCTGCTTAAGTTATGGAAATAACCATGTTGAATTTGTTAGTCACCCATTTCCAACAAATTACAAAGAACATGAAACCCAATCTAGGCATATTTTCTACAGTCAAACAAACTTCTAAATTCAATAATAAGTAACTTACAAGCAACACATTTTCTTCAACGACCTAAATCTTTTAACAGACAGGCATAAACTGTGGTTTCCCTTCGAGCAGATCGAGTTTCATCCTTCATGTTCTTTTAAACAGATACCCAACCAGAATCCCAATCAAGCCAATGATGATGACATACTTAAACGGTATACCACCATGGCTTCTATTGCCTTGACGTTTCAAAAGTTCCTGTACATCATTAGTAAAATAGAATAAAAATGACAAGAACAAAGGACAAAATATTAGCATCATGCACGAACTGCACGTGGTGTGTAAAAGACATCAGTATAATACACATAAGCATACTCCATGGTAGCCCAACCAATCTCATTTCCAAAAACTCAACTGGGATTTTCGCAAGTAATACCACATTTCAACATAAATTTGGACTCAAACCCGATGCAAATTCTTTGGTTGAGAATTTAGCGAGAGGTTTCAAATCATCGATTTTCATTCATCGCTTGAGCAATTTCCTAACAAAATGAAACTAAATAATTTCAAAGAAACCCCTACATAACCCAGTCGTTTCTCAATCCACGACTTAAAAATCAACAATTATTTAAGAACATCATGAATCATGTTGTTTCTCGTTCTTCATACTTCCCATTTGTAAAAAGCTTGTCAACCGAAAGATATTTTTTACTTTTATTCTATTTTGGGGCAGGGTTGTTAAGAGGAGACAGTTACAAGCTCATCAAATCCTTGTTCGTCTAACAAATCAAATCATTAAGTACCAGAAAGCAAACAACGAAGTGTTACCATTTCTTGGTGAAGCTTCTTATTTTGCTGAATAGCATTTTTTTTCTCCTCGGTCAACTTAGAAATAATGGCCTTAACCTACAGTTGAGACGAAAATAAATCCTTCTTGATAGAGAAAAATATTCAGAAGATTTCATCATTTCTACCAAAGCACAACCATATTATCCACAAATGTGCTCCAACAATAGATGAGTAATTGATGGGTCGGAAAGCACGACTCTAGATTGAGGGAGTGTTTGCACCCCTCTAAGTGATTAACTTGTGAAAGAAAAATCCATAATCACTTGTTTTTAGGGGTTGCACGAGTAACTTGTTAGTAACAGCTAGCTGGCTACAGATAGAGTAGTTTAAGTACATGCCAGGCTCAGACATTCGTCAACAAATTATAAGTCAAAGCAGTAGCTGACAACTGCGATCTGCTAGTCATGATATGAATGCTCACTTTGTCTCTTTAATCCCAAGGCGTTTTACAGTATACAAGTATTCAGTCAGGATTCAATCAACAGAAAGGACATCTGAGCTATATCAAAACAGACCATGTAAATACGAGTAATGTCTAAAAGAACAAAAAAATTCACATAAACAGAAATTAAAATATCTTAAACCGACCCAAAACGTGCAACAAATGAGATATAAAGCAGAGACAAATATGTCCATAACAATAAAAGCCAGCATATGCAGAGGGAATACTCGAAAAAAAGGCAATGATGTGAATAACCTTGTAGGCTGTAATGGTTAATGCTAGTAGATGCCAAGGTGAGGATATCTTTGCACACTAGTAATAATATTATAATAATAACAAGCAATAAATTACAAAAAATGATGGATATAACCTCTGGTATGCTCTCGCGAGACTCACTAAATGGTTTGGACATCTGCGAAATTATCAAAAAAAAAAGTTCACTTAGACATTCATGTACTTGACAAATACTATTATGATTAAAATCGAGACTCAATCAAGAATCCAAAACTCACAATGTTGAATTCAGGAGTCTGATTCACCGTCCCGTTGTCTGATACTGAAGCCCGAGGTGAAGAGCCTTCCTCTGACCCTTCTCGCACAGGAGAAGGTGGTTGTGGCGGTGGAACATAGGTAACCTTCAACTTACATTCATCAACGTTATTTCCCGAGTCTTTGTTGAACTATCATACAGCTCACACATGAAAACCTTTTACTTTTTTTTAATAACAAACATAACTTATCTGATGAAGCACATGAAAGTAATATAATATTACCATTTCTGGAGTAATATCCTTTGAAGCAATACCGGGTCTCACCACTACGCTCTGAAGGAGAAATTTATCCCTGCATTGCATGTCTGGCGGTGCCTCTTTTTGGGCTTGCATAGTAACTGAATGACAGAACTACTAAAGATCAGCAATCGGTCTAATTCTTAAAAGAAGCACCTCAACATTAAATAAATATTTCAAAGTCTTTCAGCATCCATTAACTTCTAAATTTTACATGCGAATGATAAATAAATGAATAAAACATGAAAATATAAAATAATTAATTGACAGGGACAGCATATGCACGCGGACACGGGGGCAGAACAGGATTTTAGCGAGGGGAATGACGTGTCCATTTATCCTAACCATTCAGAAATACACAAAAATTGAATCTTCCATCTTCAGCACGGAGATCTCCCCCACAGCCTGCCGGCCGGTTATACACATACCAGAGAGAGAGAAGAAGAGATACCTATGACATCACAAGACGAGCGAGGAATAACTACACCAGTATTCGGCCTCACACAATACTTCTTCGGATTTGTAGTCTTCACCTGAATATCACAAATTAAACAGAATAGAATAAAAAAAATCAAAAATTCAGATACCCCAAGAGAATGAATGATTCTTCAGTTGTTTCGTATCCAACTGAACACAAACAACTTATACCTTGAAAGCGACATATTCATCTGATTTGTTGGTTAATTGCATGGAACAAGAGATCTGCTTCTTCAATTCGACTTATTTTGCAAAAACAAGAAATAAAATTTATTAAAAACAAATAACTCGAAATAAACTCAACGCGCAGATCTAAACAAACAGAAATTAAGGCAATTATTCATCTAAATGTTAACATAAGACAAAGGAATTTGAAACCATAATAGACACAGGATACAAATATATTAAAAAAAAAAAAACTTACATGGGAATTGAAGTTCAAGAGGATCGATTAGGAGAAGGTCCCCGTTACTCATTTTCAAGCGGATCGCTGATCTACACGCCTATAATTGATCGTTCGGATATTACCGGAGGCGGAGAAGAGCTTTTCCGGCAGCGGCGATGGAACTTAAGTACGGTGTCACCGCAAAAATATCGATATTATTTATTTATTTAAGAGAGGAAAGGCCGAGGCAGATAATATAAATATAAATATAAATAAATATAAACATGAATGTGAAACGTGGAAAGGGCAATCTCTATCTCTACTAAATAAATTAGCAGTTTTTCTAAACGAAGTCGCATCCGGAACTGTTGTAGCTAAACATATTTCTGCGTAAAAACGCGTTTTATATATATAGCATTTTCAATTTTTTTACACAGTAAATCAAATTTTCATTTCAATTTCAATTTCAATTTCAATTTCAATTTCTTTTGCTGATAAATCACGGTACAGTTAAAAAAAATAATAATAATAATTTTAGCCGTCTCCAATATAATTCGTAACATGGAGGAGGTTTATTTCTCAAAAAAAAAATATTTGACGAAAAATTTACCATTTTCGATTTTTTCTATGTTTATGTTGCAAAAGATTTAAATGTGGAGGCGTGGGCCATTTTAAGTCGACTTCAAAATTGGGAAATAGTGAATGATCTACATAAATCTTACAAGTGTAAAAACTACCTTGGGACCATGAAATTAAAGGGCACAGTAAATGAAGACGTGGCTTTTGGCGCAATCAATCCCCCGAGCTGACGAAGGTTTTCGGATCCAATTATTTGGCCCACTTCATGACATAAATAAATCCAGATGAATTTAGGAATATTCGTGAAGATTGAGGAAATATCGTATGAGCAGAAAGCCAGAAACAAGACAAGTTTTAAATTTTCTAAAGATAAAAAGACATATCTAATATTTGTAAATAGGTCATGTATTTTAATTGTAGATCCATTCACATTTTAATTTACACAGTTTTAATTAATTCCAATATCTTCAGTTCTTGAATAGCTATTCCATGCTCAAGTCGAGTTAGCTTGTGAAGCTGGTGAACTAGTTCGACTCGTCTTACAGCTTAAACATATTACTTTCATCAATTTGTTGCTTACAACTAAGCAAATTGCGAATTCTCAGACTTTTATATGATAATGTGTTTTTTTATTACATACTGATTGAATGTTTAATTATGCATCAAACATGACAACTCCGTTCCAATAACTAAATACTTGCAACGTATCATCTGATAATAGGACAGAAGATTAACATAGTAAATTAAAATACATCAACAATGTACTTGTTACGCATAAGCCTGGCTTGACAGCGATGCTAAGCATAATGAGCATTTCTATCATTTTCTCAACACCAACTTGGAAGTACATGTATATACACATATATATTGTATCTAACCGATACAAAGACCAGTTGTAACGATAAGCCAATCTTGGCAGGAAGTTTTGTCATACTACTCTATTTGACAAATGCATCCTGCTTTTCGGTATGCTGTTTGAAAAATATAAATTATGGTTTTTGCTCCTACAAACTTTTGTACTTGAAATGGACATCACTGTTGATCATGCACCATCATGAGCTGTATGCCAAGAACCAACACCCAACAACATACCAATCCCCGAATGGTATTGAGTTCAGCACCAAGCTTCAGCGTTCTCATCAGCTGCAACAAACGATATGACTTGTAAACAACCGGTGTCACTAACCATACGGATGATTGCCGGTGCCATGTTAACAACTCAGTAAGCATTTGCAGAAATAAAAGCAGAAAGTAATGACCTAATAGGATCGCAAATGAAATGAAGGGCAGTTGAGGCTGAAGAAATCCCTTTTGAAAATCGAAAACTATTGCTAAGGCGACACCATACCCGGTAACATTTGCAACCGTGTTCCAGAACTAATGACTCGAGGGAGGTTTGCTGATGCAACCTTGCGTATTATCCTTGGACCGGGAAGTAGTATCCGCCATGAGAAGAAAGAGGGAGGAGCCAAGATTGAAAATACAGTCTACTCATGTTAATGAAAGATGGCTAGCTATGTTGGGAACCATGCCTGTGACTAAAAGAACAGTTTGTCCAAGAAACTATAAAGGCCATCTAAGGTACTGGAGCTGCATGCGTGGCTGATTGTTTGTATCTAGAAGGTGTTCATTTTTAGTTATTGAAGCATCTGCTGGATCACCAGCAGAATTTACGGTCTCAAAGTTCAGTAATTTTACTTCATTTTCAGGGCACACGTTGTAGGAGCAGGTTCCCATGGAGACATATTTGCATGAACAATAGCGCAGCATTTCCTACTAATACAAGGAAAATTAATCCTATATTGCTGATTTTGAAATTTCCATGACTTTGTAAGAAAACGAGAGAGTAAATATTGGAACACTAGATAAAGGCTGGGTCAATTATGTCTTCGGTTCTTGAACTGAAGATTAATTGTAAAAATATCCGATTAAGCTTTCAGATTACCTGAAACCTCAATACAAACACCACGCATCATTTTTACTAAATTGTCGAGGTGGGTGATTATGGTTACAGAACAGCAGAATCCAAAAACTTTCTGAAAATAGATAGGTCCTAGTTCTTCAAAGTCAAAAGCAAGCTTATGTTAAGGAAAGCGCCACATAAAACTTTTGGGCATTCCAGTTCAAAGCAAACTCAATCTCTAATAAAAACATTTAAAAATTGATTCGACAGTTAGTTTACAACTCCATCTAGTACAGTCCACGTATTTACATGCTTATGATAACAATAGCCCATAAATAACTCAAAGAGCACATTCCCCACCTTCTGTAGCACATAAATAGAAATGTTTCATCCCATTTGATCCTAGCTATTTCAGCTGCACATTCACATCAGTATTTATCTGCCAAAACCTATTTACCCTTCCCCCGAAAGTTATCACAGTGATATATACTTCAGCAGTAGCAAATAAAGAATCTTCAGCGCATAAAAAAGTAAAGGTAATTCAATCTTTCCGGTAGCGGAGAGGAGAGGAGATACACAAATTAAAATTACTCACTGATTCGAAACCTTGAGTATTAACCTGATTGATTTTGAAGTTTGAATAGATGGATTAATCAAAGGTTTACCATTACTAATCGAAATCGAAATTCCCCGGCATACCGAACAGAAAGCTATGAGATTCAGATTGTGACGAGAAGAGATGCTAACCTCGTAATCATAAAAGCACCTTCGATGGAGAATTCCTGAGGATCAGAATCGAATATTTTCTTATGATGGAGCGAAATTGAGAAACGGAAGAGGACGATCGAAGCTCAAAGTTCCTCGGCTTCTTTAATTAAACCTTAATTAAACTAGCATCGCCTCATATACCATATGAAACTAGTGCACCGACCCACGCGTAGTTATATAATATTTTTTTTATAATTTATTTGATTTATATTTAAATAGAGATCAAAATATAATTATAAGAAATAGTGAGAAACTACACTGTAATTTTGATATATATAAATTAAAAAATAAATTGAAAAATAAAAGAATAACCTCAAGGAGAGTTGAACCTATAACCTAAACTTCAAGAAACAATGACTCCATCCACGTGAACAACATATAACTTACAATAAAAATTTAACATTTTATTAATATATATAATTAGTAAAACAGATCATGACACCAAAGTTAGTTATTTTAAGTGCCTCAAACTGAATAAAATAGTATAGATATTAACTAATAGATATTTTAAATTTCAGTAGGTCTCTTGTGAGACGTCTCACGAATCTTATGTGAGAAAAAAGATCAACCCTATCGATATTCATAATACAAAGTAATACTTTTAGTATAAAAAGTAATATTTTTTCATGGATGATCCAAATAAGAGATCCGTCTCACAAAATACGATTCGTGAGATCGTCTCAAACAAATTTTTGCAGAGATTAAAATATGTCGTGGAAACGAGTGTTGAAGATAAATGAAAGTTGTTTGTTTTTATTTATAAATGAAAATATATTGTGGAATTAAAAACTTTGTTAATTAATTATCTTAACATGAGGTGCATAATTTGATGAGGTAAGGGTTTTTTTATTTAAAAAAAAACAAAAAATAGAAAAACCAATCATCTCACCAATTTAGTAGCGATCAAATCGCTAGTCTACATGCACATGATCGTTGACTTTGCTATTATTAGAGAATACATGTTGAATGATTGGGTTAATTTATTAATATTTTTTTTTCCTACTCTGACAAAAAATAATTTTGTTCGTTCTGTGTGCTCATGGGTTTTCATATATTTTCACTAAAGCATTGGAACGAAGGCTATTCAAAGAAGTTGAATTGGTGAATTTTTGTGAGTTTGTAGGACCGAATGCTTACTATTTTATCAAAAACTATAGCGAGTCGGTAATGGTGCAACTCAAATCTTTAAATTGCATAGCAGTTCAAGCATCACGGTTCGATCGCTCTACCAAGCAGAGCAGGACAATTATTGCACTCAACAATCTCCCTCCCAATAATTGCACTCATTGCAATCAATGAAAATCGAACTCGTGACCTTGACTCTGATACCAATGGTAGGGATCGAGTGCTTACCGCTTTACCAAAAACTACAGTCGGTGTTAATGTTGCAACTCAAATCTTTTAAACTGCATAGCAGCTCAACCACGGTTCGATCATTCTACCAAACAGGGACAATATTGCACCCAACACAGTTGTTTCTTGTCTTTTTTTTTGCAGACGATAACTTAATCTTTTCCGAGCAACTCGGGAAGATTGCTTAAATGTTCGTCGGTGTATTCAGCTTCTACCAGCCATTGCCTCTTGTTTTGCCCGGTGGTTAGAAAAGTTTGGAAAAACACCTCATGTTGGTCTGTATTAATTTGCTTCGTGAAGCTCTTTTTTTATTGTGCTTTATTTCCACTGAAGAATGTTAAGAGATAAGAGTTTGAATTGTTTGCTATCCTTTATTGGGCGATTTGGAATGAGATTTGTAAAATTATACATGACTCTTCAGGAAAGAATCATAAAATTCAAGTGGATTGGGCTTATGTTTTTTTTTAAAAGAAATATTCGAAAAAACAAGTTTGGAGTGCTCTATTGCTAGTTCTGATATGATGCAGCTATCGGAACATTCTTCCAAATCACTTCAGATTGAATATTGATTCGGGTTTTTATTCTAACAGCAATAGATATAGCGTGGGGTAGTGATATGTGATGATCAGGAACGTGTGTGTGGTGCTTGACTTGTATCAGAAATCCAGGTACTGTGGCAGGTGCGGAGCTGATGGCTATCAGACGCGGTATATCTTGGTTTGACTAATGTGTGTATCGATCTTCTTGGATTGTCTTGCTGCTGTGCGTGTGGATGATTCATCCTACTGACGAAGAGCTTTGGCATTACAAATTTGTTTCATGTTACAATTTTTTCTGCGTTCATTTCTATCAAACACTTGCGACCAAACACATGCGACGGACTGATAGCCCTTAAAGCTTTGTGTTTATCTTTGAATGTTGAATGGGTGTAATGATGTTTTACTATCTTGGCTTATGAATGGACTTTCTGATCTCATTTTAGCGATGGTTTTTGACTATATTAGCGACGGAAACCATATTATAAACCGTCGTTAATTAGCGACGATTTTTGACGATTTTTTAAAAAAACCGTCGCAATATGATAGTACGACAACGGTTTTTATTCGTTGTCGTTTAGCGTTTCTCTTGTAGTGTGTATTGGAAAAATATAGGACATACAAAAATTATTAATATTATTTCAACCGTGGAAGAAAACAATCCATACGCGCATATTAGTTCCCATTGTTACATATCACACTGCAAATTGCAACAAATATGAAACCAAAAACATTAACCCTAATATATATATATATATATATATATATAGTTAGATATTTATAAAAAGAGAGTAAGTTGTCCTAAAAATATCATCAAGGGATTTGTATAGGTGGAAGAATCTGCAAGGTGTGGAGTATGTCGGAATCAGGAAATTTCAGCGGCGGCAATGAGAAATGGCTATGAGTAGAGCTCCCCCTTCTCATCTCCTGCATGGTGAGAAGTGCCGCCACGGTGTTCTGGAATATTCCTTCACCGGCCAAGGCTAAAGCTTCCTTTTCTCCACGGAGTGTTCCGGCATCCGATACCGATGGCGGGAACACGGAGTCTAAGGTGTTTTCACACTCTTTGATTAGCTTTGAGATTAAATCCGTGGTGAAAAAGGGCTGTTCCAGTACTTTTTGGATGAAAGGCAAACGCAGTACTCCACCTGTTCTCTTGTCATATTTCTTGAGTATCTTAGCCAATCCTGAGGTTTACATATATAGTGATTTCAGTATTTTTAATTTGCGTTTCATTAAAAACTTTTATTCAAATATAAATTAACAAAGACATACATATATTTAAAAATAGTAAAACTTGTACCTGTGTAATTAATGTTGCTGTAATTCATTAAGAGGACCATTTCACCATGGAAATTAACAATGTCTTTTCTGATCTTTGCCAACTCCTCCTTGTAATCCTTTTCAATCCCATTTTCCATCACTTTCTCTATTCTCTGCTGCAATTCCTGCATCATTTTAGAATAACCACTTTTCATTAATTAATTCTGAACCATCCTGCTTCACCACTAACCAACTTGCTAACAGTGTCAGGAACAAAACTACAAATTTAACCACAAAAGGCCAAGCCTCGTATCCATAGAACAATATTGGGTATATCATTATAATATTAGCAAGCTACTTGAAATATGTCGAGCCATATTTGGCAGCTCTATGCTTTTTTCGTTTAGGTAAATTCGATCGCATTACGCAATCAATACTCATCGTCTAACCCACATGCTAGATCCAACGTGATCACACATGGGCTAAGGATTATGACCTTCGGGTAAGGCCAGAATCGAATTTTCTCTTGGATCCCCTCGACCCCACATAAATTCATGGGGGACTCCCATTTATTTTGGGCATCCAAAAGCTTATGTTACACACTGAAGTAGCATAGTCAAAGCCGCAATATAATATCCCATTGGGTTTGAGTTACAACGACGCTATTACACAGAGCTCTAATGATTTGTTCAAAAACTTTTCAAAAAAGAAAAACACAAACAAACAAACATACACCACATGATTGTCAAAAGAATTTCGAAATACCGACACCCTTTTATCGTATTTACGTCAAACCGGTAGTGCTCCACTCATGTTATTGTAGCCAATAAAGTAGCTGGTTCAACCGAAGCGAAATTGGGGAATATACTCTTGATAAGGTGAATATCCAACACATTGGAACACACAATATGCGTCTGATTATAAATATTGTACTCATCTTCCTAGTCGAAGACCCATTTTCATGCACGCTGTGAAAAAGTGAACATACTAAAATATCGACGCAAAAAAATGCCACACACGAAAATGAAATTGCTGCGCTTGAAACGAATTAATTACAATGACTGAAACTGGGAATTCAGCAGGAGAAAAACACAGTGGATCTAAGGAGTTTGAAACTAAAATAGAGCATAACCATCAATATCGATCGATGAATTTTTCAAATTTATCTCAAGCACTTGCATCGCTATGCATCAAACAGAAAATGGATCGGAATTAACACCAACCTTATGGTGAATAATGAAATCCTCCTCTTGCTCCATGAAGAACGAATTGAACTTGTCAATCTCGTCGTTCAACAAGCACACAAACTCAGCCTCCGCCTTCCCACACTCCAACGGCGGCGACGCCGAGGAGATCAACCTCACCAGTTTCTTCAAATCCTTGTAGGACAGGAAATAGTCCCGCCATCCCGGAAGAGACTGTTCGATTTGCTGCTTCAATCTCTTCCCGAATTTCATATTCCCCGTGAAACGGGAAAAAAGCAGATTTGACGCGATAGATTTATGGAGGGAAATCGGAAACTGGGAAGTGGTCGGTTTTATTATTGGGAAAAGAGAGAATATTTGGGGAGCATATGCTTGGCGTGATGAGAGTAGCGGGTAGAGAAAAGGTATAAAAACAGCGTGGAGAAGAGTGAATTCCTCAGCATATTCGCTTCTTCAAGTCACACCTGCGACCTAGCCAATTAATGACTTTTCCTATAATAATTAATGTCGAATTTGGTGGGGTGGCTTAAAGTGACGTCTAAATCAAAATTAATTAATTATACACACCTGATAAACCAACAAAGTTTATCGTTGCGAAATAAACTGCATCAAACAAACTCAACGAGTAACATTTTGGTTTCGTGCTTTGTTAGTTGTCCTACATCGAGTGGATAAAATACCTGAGAGTTATATATATGGTTTTGGACAATCCTTCCCCTTTGAGTTAGCTTTTGGGGTTGAATTAGGTCCAAGTTCCAATTTTAACATGATATCAGAGCTCATGTTCCATCGTTATGTGTTGGATTGCCCATAGTAGTTGGGTCATTTGTAAACTTCACGCTCCAGATGCTCATTCCTGGACGTGAGTGAGGTGTGTTAGTTGTCCCACATCGGTTGGATAAAATACCTCCCCCTTGAGCTAGCTTTTGGGGTTGAGTTGGGTTCAAGTTTCAATCTTAATATGTTTATATATTCAATCAACTCGGATTCTCATCAAAGATTTAATAACAACATAAAGAAACTAGAGGTCTTAATTCTTCAAATGAAATGTATGCTCTAGCAAATCAATTTTGATTGAATTATCTTGTGGTTATTTTGAATTTGTTTTTTATTACACGTAAAAAGATGAATATGAAAATAAGGATCAAAATTGGAATTTTAAAAAGGATCAAAATTGGGATATTTTAATTGAAAATGGAAACTTGTAAGAAATACTTTTAATAGAATATAATAACAATTCTTCAAATAGGGAACGAGAATATGTAAGAGGATGATTCCTAGGAATCTCCTGGGATTCTCCCATTGGGCTGGAAGGTGGCAACAATTCAAACGTGGGGTGGGTACGGTACGGTATATCGTACCGAACTACGGTACCGTATAGCGTATCGAAAATATCGGTATGGAATTTTTTCATGCCGATACCGATACCGAAGATTCGATATACCGAATTTTCGGTATGGAAAAATTTCATACCGGTACCGTACCGACACCGAAAATTTTGTCGGTATACCGAAAAAATTTCGGTATACCGAAAAAATTTCGGTATACCGACATTTTTTCGGTATACCGAACTTACATTTAAAAAATAATAATAATAAAAAAAAAATTCGGTATTTCGGTATATACCGAAATACCGAAAAAAAAAAAATTTCATACCGATACCGAAAATTTCGATACGGTATCATATGTTCGGTATACCGATTTTTTCGGTAAGTTCGATATTTTTTCGGTACGATTTTTCGGTATTTCGGTATTTCTTCCCACCCCCTATTGAAACGTGTACAGATTTTTCCTTTGTTCTCTAACCCTAGTTAAAACATGGTAACGAATAAAAAAATGGCTAGAGTAGTTCTCTTGTAAGACAGTCATACTTATATGTGAAACGGGTCAATCCTATCGATATTCACAATAAAAAATAATACTTTTAGCATAAAAAGTAATATTTTTCATGGATGATCCAAATAAAATATATATCTCACAAAATACGATCCATGAGACCGTCTCACACAATTTTTTGTCAAATGACTATAGTTGGATTAATAAGTTGACGTGGCACTATGCAAAATTATACATTTATCTTTGTTTTTTACTAAACTTAATTGAATAGGCCTTTTGTGAGACGGTCTCACGAATTTTTATCTGTGAGACGGGTCAACCCTACCGATATTCGCAATAAAATGTAATATTTTTTCATGGATGACCCAAATAAGATATCCGTCTCACAAAATACGACCCGTGAGACCATCTCACACAATATATTAAAATAAGGGACAATTGAAATTTCATTTATGTTACCAATCCAAATATTTCTTTTATGATAAGAAATCTTATAATAGAATTTATATACTTATTTCATTTTAAATTTGATTTCATTTGTAACATATTCTATTTGAGTATACCAATCATGATATCACACAATACCGCGGTGACTAAAATCAACTCCGAATTTTAAAATGAAAAGAAACAAGTTGAAAACAAAAACATTTAATATGTTATGGAAGAAGAATACTTTATTCGACTATTTCAGGGTCCCACACCTTCAATAAAGCTGACGGATACAGCCGTATATATTTAATTATTTATATTCCTAAAAGAAAGTATTATTTAACTAAATAATTTAAAAGTAGTGAAGAAAAAATTTATATAAAACAAATAACTTCATGTTCAAGTCTAGGATTATTCACACCCTTTCAACTTAAAATCTGTGTATCAAATCATAGGTGATGTTTATCATTAAGTCCACTATTTACCGAAGGAGCGATCCCGGGAAGGAATGCAGTTGACTTTGAGATAGTCATGCCGAGTCAACCTAGGAAGCTTCGGCTAAAAACATGTGTACATAGAGAGCTGGTACCAGGATGAAACTTCCGTTTCAGAAAAAAGGAGGAAAAAAAGGAAAGTAGCAGCGACCATCTTTGCCTTCCTGTCTTGCTGCTCTTAAAGCTAGTCTCTGACAATGCGGGCTTGTTTCAAGTCAGAATGGTCATAAGCTTCAGATAGCTCATTCCCTTCACAACGGGCTAGTTTTATTACCCGAAATGACTACGACGGATTCATATCCAGTCCCTTACAGTGGAAGAACAACTGACAGGAAATTAGGGCAATCGAATGAATCATCCACCTCAACAAATAGTCAAATACCTATGTCACCGTTGCACGACCACAAAAAAGCAGGAGCAAACATTGACTGACAAACTTTTCCAGAGGATCGAGAAAATCTGAAACAAAAAACATAACAAGATGCTACATATAAAATGGATACAGCAAATGATTGCAATAAATTCAGATAACTAACATAGTATTGATTGCGTATGATTCTATCCCGAAATGAAAGTTTATGAAAAGATATTTACACGTTTCGACTTCAGCACTCAAAGGTCGGACTAAGTTCTATAAGCAACAAGAAGATGAATATTAACAGGAAGGCAGAAAGGCAAATTCTATGTTAGTTGCCTTGTGCAAAAGGTGATCCCTTACTTTTATCCAGCATTGTTGTGGTTGCGAACGTGTTTCATCTACGAGTTAATTAAAGATAAAAATGCCAATTAATATCTAAAAAATCTTAAGAATTGCTTGTCAAATAGAATCACCAGCTAATATTATCATTCACTAACATAAAAAAATAAGAAGAAGAAGAAAGAAACATGCCAGCTCGAACCTCTTAATGGAAGGAAACTGTATTTCACCAGCTGGAACCGGAAGCATCCCCTCATGGGGCACTGTGAGTCAGAGAGTTGTTCCATCTTCTAGAGATGATTGTTCTGGATATGAAACTTCGGGGATTAATATTCCAATTTCAGAATATCCGGAAGTTCGGGTGACTAAAATGGTTGGTGATCAATGGCGAAGGCTGTCAGGGTGGATTGGTTGGAGATGAACAAGAATTCGAAGGCTTCTGAAAATATTTTGCTCAGGGTGATTCCACAGCTATCAGGAACCGGCCAAATTTCCGATGCTCGGAATGATCTTCGGAAGTAGTTTCAATATAAGTTTGGCATTTGAGTCATCATTTCTAGGAAGACATGCGAGCTCATTCTCAAGCATTGTATAAGCATCCGCAAATGCCTGCATAAAGCAATTATATTTGGATATAAGTACTCAAATGTTAAAAGAACAAGGTAATGATGCTGACACCCTATCTAACTCAGCACATCATCGGATGTATTTTGTGGAAGAATTAGTTCCTCGAGCAGGTATTCTTTTTTTTTGATAGTAAACAACCTCGAGCAGGTATTCTTGCTCTTCTGAATCTAGATAGGAACGTTTTCCCATATTTTAGGAATTAGATTTGATTTAGTGTTCTTTATAATGTTTTCAAGAGATTTTGATTCAATCCTTCTATCTCGCTCTCAGGTTCATTTTCGTTTTATTTATCGATGGTTTCAAGCAAACTTCCCGCCTAAGCACAAAAATGTGTCAGAAAAAATAAAAACCTGTCCCTAATCCATTTCGATATTCATCAGACACTACACGCAGAGCAAAAAAAAGTAGAAGCAAAAATTAAATTCTGGACACACCTAAGTGTTCAGAGATTCACCTTGACATTAACCGAAAGTAATTGATAATTAAAGATCGATAAAAGCTGGAAATGACGAAGAGGTCTTAGGTTGAATAGGTGCTATATGTTCTCTAATTTTATATTTGACAAGAAGTAAAGAAATCCCCTTGTTGGAAGGAAAACTCAGTGATATTTTTTCTTCAAATGTAAAAATATCAAGCCAGTAGGAATACACAAATTAAGAATAAAGGCTGACCTTGATACACTGATGTATGCGGAAGCAATTCCGCCCGACATTATCGGTTAGAAGAAGAGGATCATCAATGTAAAGTGGATCGATGCTGCAAATGTAGATAATAAATTATAAAAAGAAAATAAAACCGTTAATTTCATTACAGAAAATCAACCAAACTTTGGCTTCACCTGCACCCACGTTCCCTGTTTAAATATACCCCACTTCCTCGTACTGAAACACACATTTGACGTGGGTCAAACACATTCCTGAAGCAAAGAGGTTCAAATCATAGCCAAGGCAAGGCATTTTCATTATAGGAAATTAGGGGATACTGAAAACTACGGAAAACGTGAAGGAACATAAAAGCATGCTAGCTGGTTGGTCTATGGAAACATGATATAATGCAAAATTGTTAATTATGTTACTTTCTGAGAAGGTTTTACTTACCCAAAGAAGTAGAGAAAATCCATCAGAAGGCTTCCATAATTCTACAGACAACATGTTAAATAACATGAAACAAAGCAGGAGCCAAATACATCCATTAAACAGTAAGGTAAGATTTAAACTAGCTCAAACTTGAACCATGGTTTCTGTTAACCCTAAAGAATGACAAGACGAGAGCTAGTAAGACAGTAGACATGGATAATATCATAGAGAAAATAAGATGATAATGTCACATGACACAACTATATGCGCATACTTTTGTTAGACCATATGTAACATTGTCAAAGCATGGGGGAGAAAAGAAAAGATAGCTTGGCGATGTGAAGTAGACATCAAAATAACCCATAAAGCACACGACAATCCAAGAACAGAAGTAACACTGAGCCCAACATCCCCAAAAAATGCCTAAATACATGGGAAAATAACATGGCTGCCAAAAAACCTCACATTCAGACTCCTTTTTGCTTGGGAATGAAATTATGCTCCCCCCCTTTTTCCGCCTGACTTTTTGGTCTTAAAAATTAAGATCCAAAATCGTTATAGAAGTATTAGCTAAGTGAAAATCAGAGATATGAGATGCTTCTATTTTTTTAACTGAATAATAAAACGCCTTCTTCTATTTCTCATTTCTCCTTTTCTAATTGCTACGTGGGCTGTAGTGAGCATACACTCGGAGTAAAGAAATTAAATATCTTTCCAAGAAACTGAGAATTGCATAATAAAAAATATTTTTTTTATATGTAATGTGCCATTTAATCTCACATTTCAACAAATACATCATGAAAGATCTTGCTGCCAGCACTGGAAAGAACCGTTTTCACTTTTAAGTTTTACCTTCAAGTTCAAAGGATATAAGTACAACACACAATTTTCATAATATTCAATAGTTGGATTCTTTGATTAATTATGGAGATGAGATCATCCTCCATGCTCTGGCTGAGCTTATGGCTCTATGCTAAACTTTTATGTGGTAGTATCAAGCCAATACAGCGTAAACGAGAAAAAGTACAGGCTGATACACACTTGAGAAATAATATGCAAGAAAGAGGAGTCAGCATAACTGGCAACTAAGCATACTTGATTAATAGGCCGGCCTTGATGATGTTCATGCTGCAGAAAACGTGTGATTAATAATACCTGTCAAACAGAAACACAGTCCTCGATACGAATGAGAAAGTAAAACAGATTCCAGGTTAATTCCACTCCAAAACCAACAAAGTACTGAATATTCAAAAGATTATAAATAATAAAGCAACAATGATAGCAGCCTCCTATCGGAGAAGAACTAACCAGGCAATATGAACTCAAACCACCGGAATAAGATTGGTCCAGGCTACGATCAGCCAAGAACTGTTTCAGCACCAAAGTAAGAGGTGTGACAGCAGGAAACCGATCCGCCAGATCTTTAACCTAGATGGAGAACTCACAACATCAGAAGAGATTATCAATTGTCATCTATGAAGCTTGTGTGAACGTGTTGAAAGGCCACTCAAAGGGAAAGATTTGACTGACTACCAGTCCAGTTGTCTGAAGTCCAGTGTGTGTGGGAGACTTGAAACTAATGTCAAGACGAACGGATTTGGCACCACAATCAATACCATTTCTCGTGCTACACCACTTCAGTGAAGTAGAGCTCTCAGAATCAGCTGTATTCGTCTGAAAAAGTTTTTCTTCTTCAGAAGCTGCACAATGGGCTTCTCGTGGCATTTGAGCATTTGACATAGCAGAAGAAGTCAGATCACAAGGAACTTCTACCACAAGCATGATGATAGGTATCTGAAATAATAGAAGTTGTTACAGAAAAACATTTTAAAGAACTAAATAAACGTGACCAACAATATAAGAAGTTGTAATTACAGCAGTATTTTCAACAATCTTGAGAGAATCACTTTTGACCCATTCCTGGTTTGCAAGATATCTAGCAGCATGCTGCAGGGGTAAAAACACAAGTCAACAAACTCGAAAAGGTAGATTCGTACAAAGTTGGAAATGCTGGACTACACTAGTATATAAACATATTCAAATTTATTTTTGCTTTTATATGAGGTGAATTGGGAGGAAAATCAATTTATTAAAGAAACAGTGCAACACAAAGCAAAAACCATGAGGTATCTGGAAGAATAACTGAGGAAAAAATTGGTCCACTAGTGAAAAAAAAAAGGAATTGACAGCAACCACAGCCCACCAAAAAAGAGGATTGCAACTTAAAAAAATAATAAGGAAAAAGAGTAGATCAATTACGGACTTTCTCCTCTTTTCACTTGCTAACGGAAGTACCAAAAAAAGAAAATCAAATATTTTATATGACAAACAAAGAGTCAAATCGACTTAGAAGCTTACGAATCTTCCACTTTTCTTTATCGTTTCTCAACATTATTGTCCACCGATGCAGCCGCTTTTTAATTCTCATTTTCTTCGTTTTTCGGTTTAAAATAATAATTTATTTAACCAAGAAAACTTACAGCTTAAGTTTGCAAAACAAGAAAGGTCGTGCCATGCAGAAAATGAGTTTGAAAGTGGTAACTACAGTGACTAAAACTATCTAAGTATAATAGATCATGCTTAACCCATGGGCACCGCTTTTCACTTCAAGTTCATGACATAATTTGTTTGAAATCACAGACAATAAATGGAACAGTCGACTAAAATTGGACCTAGACGTTGGTATTGTGTGCATAAACATCTAATAGACTGGATTCAGTGCTCTTAGACTACTTGCCTCAACCATTCAACTATCCACTTGGCGTGAAGAAAAATTAAGTGAGATCCCTACATGAGGAATCCGGACTACCTGAAGGCAAGTTTCTTTGATGCCATTTCGTCCTTCTAAAATCCCAGCCTCTTTAATAGGTTCCTGAAAAGTGACCACATTTTAGTTCTCATTTCTTTAGTTTTCGTTACAAAACATAAAGAAACCATCTAAATTAACTTTCTCACCAAATTCCGCACAGGGGGGAGACAAACCACAAGGTCCACATCACTAGATGGCAGAGACAAACCAGTTGCATTAGAACCAAAAATATTAGTCCTAGAGCGTGGCCACAACACTTGAAGAGACCGTGCAACACGCTTAACAGCCCAACTAATGTAAGGCTTCCTAATTAAATTCTCTGTAGCAACCTTACGAATCGCAACATAAAAAAGTTTGTCAGTAACTTGAAAATAACAGCTCAATTCAAATCATAGAGAGATGAATTAGACTTAATCATCAATCACTTAAATTTCAAATAAGTAGAAGTTCCTCATCTATCCTTTTTACACCTGCTTGCAGAAAGAGTTGATCTCATTGTGGAGAATGTCATGAATCAGTGTCAGAGATGCCTCGTGAGTGGAACAGTTCAGTGATGTAGCTGGTTGCAAAGGAAATGTACAATCTGGCTGAGTAATTAAAGAGTCAAGGACAAAGTAGAAAGTCAACAAACATGGCGAATATAAGCTCACAGATTCAGTAGAAGAAAATATGACACAAGAATAATGCTCACGTGTTCCTGATCAAGAGCTAGCTGTGAAATTGCAATAAGGTGGTCCTGAAGCAGTGTTCCTGCCAAAGGCTGAGTCAATTGACGAGCTGAAATGTTTTTGTTTCTCCAAGAAGGCCAAACTACTTCACTCCCATGCATGGGTACGCTAGCTTCTTCAAAATTGACTCCATCATGGAACCAGCCTTTGACACCCCAGTGTCTTGGGCTTGAGCTACCAGATCGAACGGTAGGAAAACCTCTGTGTTTTCCAGAATCGCCAACAGGAGAGGGCGGAGGTGGGCGAGGAGCACGAGGAGCACAGAGGACTACAGGAGAAGGAGGCCTTTTAACCCAAGGTTGTTCCCGAGTATTTGGAGGAACGCAAGGGCTTTTGTGATCAAAAGTACGCTTAAAATCTGCTCTTGATATGTCTCTTGACATATTTGGTATGATTATTGGCCTCAAAATTGGGTAAGGAAGTGAATCCACAGTCTTCACTTCTCCGTCACCCGAAATATTGGACATAGATCCTGACACACTCTCCTCTGCAGCATCAGTCATTGTTGAGGAAGAATGCAGCATCTTGCCACTAATTTCACTTCCAGGTATAACAAAACCTAGAGCCCCTGAACCCAAAGAATCAAAAGGGGAGCAAAAGGAAGCAGCAGATGGAGAGGTCAAACCATTCGTACTATAAGAGGAGGAGAAAGCCACCATATCATCGACAGCGCTGTTCATATCTGCTTCCCGCCACGCCCAAGAGCTATCATCTGAACAAAGAGAGGGAGGACGAGAGAAACTGGTTGCTGGATGATCCGAGGGGTTCCAATACATCACACCTCCACCAAAATACTGATTATAATCCATCGCAGAGATGGCATGTGCCTCTAATTCTTCCTCAGACATCCAGTGTTTATCGTGCTCCTCCACCATTTCCTGTGAATTTGTAACATCAATAAAGTCCATCAGTTCACCAGAAAGGGTCCTTTCATCCTCAGAAGTTGTTGCACCGCACTGTACATTTTGAGCAGCAAAGCCTCGCTGAAAAGTAGACTGCCTCCGTAGAATGAATTCAGAATCATAATTGCAAGTAACTGATGAAACTAGTCTATTAACACCACGCACCGAAGGGGGCCATTCTGAACTCATTGGCAAAGGTCTAGACATAATCCCACTATAAGCATTGTCCATGGGAGAATTTCTCACTTGTAAAGTTGGTATAAAAGATCGGTGAAAATGATTTTGCCAATTGTGACCAACATCAAGATGTAATCTGTCGTTGGCAGCAGGAAGATGAGTATTGGCATAATGATGAATGGGGGCTACATTAGGCCATTCGTAAGAAATGTATGCTGGTGAACTTAAGGCCCCAACTCGAAGTACACTTAAAGTTCTTTGCTCCTGAAAAACACTAGGTTTTCCTTCTGGTTCGCCACCTTTCATTTGTTTTCCTATATTACCTGTCTTCAAGAAATTTTCATTAGAATTTATCACTTCCATGATGATGAATAACACCAATGACCAATAGTCATCAAGCTCTAACACAGGCTTACCAGGTGTTGTGCAATAGGTCAAATCACATTTCAAAGAACGATCTGAAGAAGTTTTAGCACCACTTTGGCCTGGGTTGGATGAGCCTCGACGGCTCTTTGAGCCGATTTTACCACTTAAACCAACAGAATAGTCACTGTTGACTTGTGACATAATAGTTGTACTTGCAGAACTACATGCATTTGAATTTGCATCAAGCCTGTCATTCCCAACCATAGTACTGTCTGACAAAGACTCAAAAGTTGATCCTCTAGATGTATAACTAGACATGGAGGACCCATAATGAGAACTAGTAGAGGTCACGGAAACTCCAGTGATTCTTGATTGACTATCACCAATATCTGCACCATTGGACCTAGAGCTTTTAAGCTTTTTTCTCTCTTTCCTATTCTTCCTAGAAGCACTTCTTATTTTTTCGTTAGTTACTCCGTTAACAGGCTCCTGGAGATAGTCAATAAGTTAGTAACCATTCAATATCACTTATTGGCTGTCATTAACTACGTGAAAGAAAAGACAAGGACAACCATAATATCATCAGATAAGATATTCCCTTGAGTAAGATCCATTTCCCGATCTTTAAAATCAAACTTACTGGACTGTCTACCATCTTTACCGCTGCTACAAGATAATCCACATTCTTTACCCTGTAACATGAACCAAATTAGAAAAGATTTTTCAAAACAAAACTTATGTTCAAAAGAATATCTAAAATGGTTGTGGGGGAACAAATACGAACCTCGGTAGGCTCAATTGGCTTTGAGCCATCTTGACAAGGTCTTGGAACACCATTTACCTTTTTGTTGCGGTTCTTCCCTTTTTTCTTGTGGTTTCCAGTGACATGTTTCTTGTTAAGTTTCTCTCTTGGAGAGTTTGTGAGTTCCTCCCCCAATAACTCAATTTTTGCGGAATCAAGTGAAATAACCATGAGTAACTCTCGCAATTTTCTTAGTATACCATCTGAAATACTATTTACATTGTCCAAAGAGCTGAAAAAAAGTCCCTCTTTGCCATATTCTCCATGCCTAGATTCTAATAACATAGCAGAAATAACCTGAATAATACACAAACTCTTTAATTTACAATCTAGAAGAGATTGATTTCTAGATCCTTGTGCACGGTTGGTGTTCCGTTTAACTTCCAAATCTGTGCCCTTGAAGGTTGGGAAGTCTCGCCTACCCAGCCTAGCAGAATTGCATCTTATTGGCTGCTTACCAGGATAATCACAGCACCACGTTTTATCATCCCAGATACAATCTTTGTCCTTTATTACATCAACAACCTGAGATTTACAACAATACATATCAGCGCACCCAAAAAGCCAAAAATTACAAGACAATGAAATGCATAAACAAAGCAAGCATCTAAGACAGATTTCCGCATAACCAAACTTTGTTCATGTCACAATTAATTAACCAACAGTTGTCCTACTATATCAACGATATGAAATACATGAAAAACAAAATAATATGTAATGAGCAAGCTGCAAGCTACCACCAAACTATTTCCAATTAGCTCCACGACAAAGCTATTAAATGGTAGCCTGAATATTATTACCCAATGCAGGTTTCATCGCCCTGCGCTCCACTTATTCACCACATTAATCATAGAAACAAGACAAAAACACACGATTCAAAAAGAATTTCATGACAAATACCAGTGACTTTGCGGCTTTTCCCAAGTAAGCACAAAACACTTTCTTTTTCACTGAACAATCCAGCTTCTCCCACCAATCAACACACCTTTTCTTCCTCCAAAACAAATTTGCCGCCATGCCAGCAGCACTCAATCTTTCCTTCAACCTCAAACCTCGTTTCTTCCCACTGTTACAACTCATCCAAGCCAACCTAAGAGCAACCTCCATTTTATTCACAACAAACTCCTCCAAGCTATAATATCCCTTCCCCTTCAACCACCCCAGCTCCACCCACTCCCCCGCGATTTCCCCCTCCTCCCCACCCCTCAAGAACTCCCCTCCCGCGAGTTCATCCATAATCTGGAAAAACTTACAGCCGTCAGTCACCAAATCCTCACTCACTGTCATCGCATCAATAGGAAGAAACCCAGTAATTTTCTCGTTTCCCGCCCCTTCTCCCGAGCTGAACAGCTCCACAGAACCACGAATCGCGCGTTCAGCGTGATTGAACTCGGAGAATCTCCGCAATAAACCGTCAGATTTCCGGTAACAGAGAGTGGGCAGGGCCGAATCGTCGTTCTGGGGGAGGTCTGGGAGAATGATGAAACGGCCGGAGCCGCTGGATAGAATCTTCTGTCGCATTTGAAGGAGGATTTTGATGAAATTGGGGTCGACGGTTGTCAGGAATGAGCGGCGCTGGTGCACCGAGAGAGAAGAGAACCATCGGAGCACAGCTGACCGTTGATTCGAGTTCGGGTTCTGGTTTGGCTCCGGGATTTGGGAATGGTAAAGAGAAATATGAGCAGTGAGGGAATCGACAAGATTCCGGTTGGAATTCATCGGCGTTCGGAATTTCAGGATTCGGACAAATGGAACAACGTTAGTCTATAACAGCGTCCGTCCTGTGTTGTAAAAATATTTTTTTCGGTGTTTTATGTACATTAATTTTGGTCAATAGAAAAACTTATTACGATTTTTTGTAGAAAAAGTTCATTCATATTATCTAAATATTTCTTTTAAACAAATATAATATCACCAAATCTGATTCAATCGCAACTAATTAATCTCCTAATTCAATATATATATATATATATATATATATATATAGCAATTTCCAATCGGACAACCTTCCCCAGTATAATGAAATTAAAGTTTTTAGTTTTTTTAAATAAAAAAATCTCCACAAAACTCTATCATTTTCTTATTATTGCATCATTATATTGAATAGAGAGTTACGTTAGCAGGAATAGCTTCTATAAAGATAGATAAATAATAATAATTTACAATATAGTCAAATGTCAGTCTTTAGAACATCAACATATATGTCAACTTCTATAAAAATGTGAAAGACTCACATGATATAATGAAAGTAGAATAAAATGATAAACAAATCATGTTGTAATATAAACTAACATCTATAAATATTAGTTAATCAAATAACGAAAATTTGAAATATCATTGAGGAAGAAAATGTATTAAACTTTAAATAATAAAACAAACTTATATGAATATTGAGAAGTAAAATTTTTTATATATTAAATATTATTTTTCTCATAAATTTTATAATATTTTTACTATCTTGTTTATATTTTATGTAGCACGAAAGGTTCGGCTAACCAATTTGATATATGATGCATGAAAAAATAAACTACTAGAGTAGGAGTGACAAAGGATAATATATTTTAATTATCTTGAACAAACATCATGGGAATTTTTTTTAAAAAAAAAAAGGTTTGCAATTGAGCTTTTTTATCGACTTATATTATATAGAAGAGTAGGTCTCTTGTGAGACGGTCTAATGGATCATCTAAGAGACAGGTCAATATTACCGATATTCACAATAAAAAGTAATATTTTTTCATGGATTACCTAAGTAAGATATCCGTCTCACAAAATACGACACGTAAGACCATCTCACACAATTGTCAAATATTTTTGTGGTGGAAATAAGAATTCTCCGGTACTCAAATAGTTAGGTTAATCATTTTTTTAAATACCTGCCAAATTGGTTTCATCGTTTCGGTTTTGATTTTGAATATAAAAAATCGGTTAAACCAAAATTTCATATATATAATTATTATTAGGCTGGAATTTTTGCATTTTTTTATTTTTTTGGTATTAGGCTTTAACTATATCTAAAAAAAAGTATTGAGCTTTAAACAAAAGTCTGATTTTATTATTGTCATGTCATTATAATTATTCAACAACTTATTATTTTATTTATTTTGTTGAGTGTTTGAATTAAATAAAATTAGATGACGAGTTAAAAAAACATAGGTTATTTCGGTTATCGGTTCAGTTTAATAAGTTTTAATGGCTAAAATCTCTCAGTTCGGTCCAAACCGATTGCACACCCCATCTCTTATGAACCATTAAAACAACTTTCTATCTCATGGTTTCCTAGACGTGTCAACTCTCATTGATCACCTTCATAAAATATCTACAAATTGCATGGAGCTGATTCTGGAAGTGGCCACTCGGACCAAACTCATCCACTGTTATCTTGTTGGTAATTAAGAGTTGGAGTGTTTGGGAGGTGACTTGAATAATTGTTTGAAATTAATTTGGAAATCAGTCTATTGTTTGGACAATCACATTGTTGTTGGCTCCAAATCATTTTTAGATGATATGTCTTGTCCAAGAAGGTTAAACGTGCTTTAATTATCAAAGAGAGATGCAAACTTAATTTCATATTGACAAAAACTTGTGTGAGACGGTCTCATGGGTCATATTTTGTGAGACGGATATCTTATTTGGGTCATCCATGAAAAAAAAATATTATTTTTTATGCGAAAAGTATTATTTTTTATTGTGAATATCGGTAGTGTTGACTCGTCTCACAGATTTCACAAAAGACCTACTCATATTTTCACTTGATAAACAAGGATTACCCTTTGCATGTGTTGCAGTCATTTACTATCTACTATTTTATTCACTATTCCTGCATGAGCAGCCGAATACTTCTAAAACCAAGCAACATTTTTTGCTATAAGCCTCCCATTTTTCTGACTTGGGCAAATAAATTAATTCTCAAATTTCAAATCAAACAGTCCTTTAACACAAAATTTAGGCAAAAACATGTTATTGTTATTTAGCGTTCACTTTGCAACTCAAGTAATCAGATTATATCAATGAAAATCCTTGCTTTGTTGTTACGGTAACAAGAACATAATTCTTGGTAAAAAAAAAAAAAATTCAGTTTATATTGGAGGGGGGCCGGAAAATGAAAAGAAACCATTCTTTTTCCTAAACATTGCCCCTGATCCAAGAAGTTAAAGATCACTACTTCACCACTAAAAAACCAATCTCTTATTTTACCCAAAATAAGATTAATCAAAACCATCTAACTCAGTGGGTGTAATTCTGCATCAGAAACAATCGAATGCACGCTTTTACTAATCTAGTCGTCGTCGTTAAATGGGGCTGGGAGATTAAGATCTATATTCAAATTTTTGCCAACTCTTGAATATGGCTTCGTCATTAAAGGGCCAACAGTATTCTTCACAACATGATTTCTTGAAATTCCAAGAAAATGTGTTCTTTTATGGCCTCCAAGTGCCTGCCCAGATTTAAAGACTCTGGGGCAAAAAGGGCACTCGTGTACTTTCTCCTCCAGCACGACTGCCACCTCAGACACCACTGCGGCCTTTGAACCACCACCGGAATTTTCGCTCCTCCCTGTCTCCATCCCGATCTTCTTGTGGCTTGCCCTGTGCCCACCAAGAGCTTGATAGGACCTAAACAATTTATCACATGCTTCACATTTATACTTTCCTCTAACTTTGTTACTCCTTGTAACCTTTTGAAATTCTTCTGAAAAATCATCTTCACTTCTCTTATCTTTTTCTATCTGAATTCGAGCTCGATATTCAAGTTTATGATCCCTTTCCCACTTGTCCTTGGACAGCATGATCAAACAATAAGCAACATCTTCTTCTGATGTTGCGTCTAAAATTGAACTCACTGGTTCATTCTCCACGTATGAAGAACAGTGAATACTAGCATTTTTTCCCTTCTCTTCTTCAAAACACTTCGATTTCTTAACTTGAAAGAAACCCTCCATTTCCATCCTTTCAAAATCACTAGTTCTTGATCTTCCAACCCTCTTGGATCTTCTGCGACTGGGGTACTTCTTCTTCGATGAATCTGTTTCACTTTCTCTATCTTGAAGAACAACAGAACCCACAGCATCAAAAGAGGAATCCTCTTCATAATTTTCATCATCTGATGTTGAAGAATATGTGGAATTTGAATTATGAGAACCATCATGATCCCCTTTCATCTTTGAATCAAAGGGATCCTTTCTCGCTGCATAAAGATTCATCATGTGAGATTTCATGTGCCCGCCTAAAGCTCTTCCATTAATGAAGCTTCTGGAACAAAGTTTGCATCTGTATTTCTCCTCCATCACAAGAAACACAGCGAAAAGTGGAAAAAAAGTATTCAATCTCTTTTTTCCACACGCAGTGAGTGTGTTGAAAATGTTGGAGAATTATTAGAGATTTGAAGTTTTTCACAAGTGAGGGGAAAGTAGAATTAGGAGTAGGTGACAAGCGTTCCCCCTTCCCAGGGAATATATGTGGAAACCTGTAAAATTAGTGTTGTTTACGTTTTTCCCTAAATAAGATTCTTCGTTACATCTCAACTCTCTAAATAAATATTAATAGTAGTAAAATTATATTAATAATTTAATTATTTCTTTAATTATATAAAAAAATAATGGTAAAAAAAACTATATATATACATACATACATATATCTATATCAACGGCAAATTGATTTTAATTAATAAGAAAAAAATTTATTAAAAACGATGCTTGCAGGCATAGACAATACAAATGTATCATGCAAACTTTAAATCTCACGTCCTTAAATTTCCCAAAAATCCTTTGACTCTCGTGTGGATTACATATTTTTCCTCGGAAAGTCAAAAAAGTTGTATTTAGTTTTAATATTTAGTGTTTAGTTTTTTGGTTTATCTGTATACACATGCTTGTTGCATAGATAAAGTTCGTGAATATACAATTCCATAAATGTTTTAAATACACATATTAACATATTTTACAGTATTCAAGGTACTGTCATGAATATCAAGCTGAGTTAAATGTCGAAGGACATGAAAATTAGGAGCCATAATAACTGAACTTAAATGTGATTAACCTCAATTAAAGAAACATATTAATCACTTAAACCGATTTACAAATCTTGTAATTCGGTTACTATTTTACAAAGGACCAGCAATATTTAGTGCATGGGGTTTGGGGATGCCGGCTTTGACTAAAATGCCATTTCCCATTTAATAAATTCTTGCTTAATGGGGGGCATAATAAATGTAGAATTAATTGGAGTTGAACTTTAATAAAATTTTGCATTGATTTTGGTTAATTTTTTGGTTGAAATGTTTGGATTGGAGGTGGGAAACGGGTAGGAACCAAGCCAACTCATTACATTGCAAGGGCCTAATTTCAAAACCATTTCATTTAACTTCTCAAACCCATTATTTTGTAATAAAAAAAATACTTATCAATGTTAATGTATTTACCTACGTTTGAAAGTATAAAATACATTTAAATATGTGCGTCAATTAAGATATTTCATTGAATTTCAATATGGTTTTTTATTTTTCTATAATTTTAAATTTAATTTTTTTATTTTATGATTTATAATCAATTTAGTTGATTTATATTTTAAGTGATCATTATTCAAAATTCATACTTATTGATTTTAATCATTAGTTATATATAATAATATCATGTGTATAACACGGGTGAGATTACTAGTTAATTTATATAAATATATTTTTAATCAAACTATAATCACAGAAGTATGATATATATGTCCTCTTCTTTGACTAAAAACTTTTATATGTCGACAAGTTTTCAGCCTTGTTTCTCAATTTGATTGGAACGTTTTTTCACAATACTATTTTTATAATGTATTTTATTTTTTTATGGATAAAAAACCTGTGAGATCGTATCGTAAAAGACCTAATATTTTTACAATGTATTTTATTTTTTATGCATGTATCTTCAAGATTCAAAATATTAGAAAATTAATATGCATCAATATATTTAATTTGTTGAGTATTTGTTTTCAATGAATGAATGTGGATTTCTTTAAAGGGCTAGTTTTTTTGCCACTTTTAACCCTTTTTAAAAAAAAAATCCTCTTTGCTTTAGATTGTCGAGTAGGTCTCTTGTGAGACGGTCTCACGAATCTTTATCTGTAAGACGGGTCAATCCTACCGATTTTCACAATAAAAAATAATACTCTTAGCATAAAAAATAATATTTTTTCATGGATGACCCAAATAAGAGATCCGTCTCACAAAATACGACCCGTGAGACCGTCTCACACAAGTTTTTGCCTAGATTGTGTGCGCAAAGTGGCACATCTAAAATCAAGAAACATAAAATTTAAGTTATAAAATACAATGAAGTAGATAAATGATCTACATATGCATTGTTTGTTTTGTGAAATAACTGTTGTATATATTAGGATTAATTAAATTTATTAAATAATTTAAATTTGTTCGGAAAAATAAATGAAAAGATAAATACAGTTAGTTTTTTAAATTACGTATTTATTGGTAGTTAAATAAGAAAGTACAACACTTAAGTTATTAAAGCTTTAATATACCATATTATAGATTTTTTAAATCCTATCGCATGATGCTTTAGTTTTAAGACGACACTAAACTTTACACGGAGAAGTTTTAACGTAAAATGTTTAATTTTTTTATAAATTAAAATCGTGTTTGAAATGACGTTTTTTTCAAAAATTTATTTAACGTAGTATCTATAATATAAATATTTTTACTATTATATATAAATATTCAGGCTCTCAGTGATCTTATTTTGTGAAACAAACTTGTTTTCGAGAAAAAATTCATTTAGATAAGTAATGTTTTTCATATAATTTACTTATAATTTTAATATCTAATTCACTTTAGAAATCCGAAAATTCGTATATTATAAAGTTGGGGAATTAATGGTCCAATTTTGTGACATCGATTAGTTTTTACAAAATTACCATAAATAATGTTTTCATATAATTTATTAACAACTACAATATCTAATCGACTTTAAATTTCCAAAATTTAAATATCATCTCTACAAGTCATATATTTAATATAAGTATATTGTTTTTATCCAAATAATAATTAAAACTATAACAAAATTATATATATATATATATATATATATAATCATCATTTTACACATGCATTGCGTGTGAGTTTATTCGTAGTTACTTTAATGGAAGAAAAACAAAAAATAATAAATAATAGAATTTTAAATAAATCTGAGAAAAATGTCTAATTGGGAGTATTACACAAAGAATTTTATATATTTTTTGGTATTCCGATTATATTATTGTTATTAAAAATAAAAGTATTTACGATATTAAGTTGGGTATTTTAGAAAATTGATTGATGTATAGATAGACGGAGGTATAAAGACGAGATTGAAGAATCTTAATCGAAAACCCTAGAGGAGCGTAAAATCAATTGAATTCTCAGTTTTAAATTGTCGCGAACGGTTGGTTGTTGGTATGCATACTCTACAATATTTGTTCTTCCATTCGATACTTGATTGTAATTCGATGAATTTATGGGTGTTTTATTTGTTCATTCATATGGGGCAATGGATTTGTTCTCTCTCTTTTTTTTTTGGTATCTGGATGAACACTGCATATTCCGATCTAGAAAGTTTTGTCTTTTTGTTTCGATTGGAAGCATGAGATCTGGGCATTAAGATCTATTTGGAGTTTAGAGACGATGAAATTACTCTGTGTACATGACATTATTCTTTGGTCAAATACTTTGCGTTGAATTAACTTTTCGGTCAAAACTACTTGAGCGATGATTGTTACAGTTTGATCTGATAGATTTTATTCTATTATACTGAAATATATATCTCTGTATGTGATTTTTTGCTGCTATAAAGACCTCATATGATCCACCCATGAAACTGTAGTGGTGTGAGCATGAAAGTTCAAGCTTTAAACTTCCATCCCGGTTGTTGAATTTTAGTTGATTTTAGGCGTTTATGGTAAATCTGTTCTCTGGTTAATGAGATTCAAACGATATATATTGATAAAGAATTCAGTTTGCGGTAGCAATTGTGTGTTACACCATTGTGTGAGCAGCATGGGGGGAGTTAATTAGAAGACCTGAATGATGCATTGCAAACCAATGTTTAATTTTATCAAAGCCTCTAATGTATGCTATGCTCTCTTTTTCTTCATTCTGACCCTTTCTTAGCAAGTGTGATCTGGGAATATCGTATTTTGCCTTGTACATGTGTCATATTATGTCAGTTTGTTGCGCTTTAAAATGTCTCTAACAGTTGTTGGAGAGTATCGTTGATTTTTTTGAACGAATATGAGATTTTTGATAGCCACGAACATTACATTTTTCATATCATACTAGTTTTGTCATTGGAAGCCATTAATTTCACCCCTTGAACAAGTTTGTCGGCCAGTAGTTAGTGTGCGTTTTGTTTCGGAGTGTTAGTTCATTAGTTTGTCGGCATATGCCTGCTCGAAGTTTCCGTTACCTGAAGAATATACTTGTTTGGCGACGTAAACATGCCCGTGCTTCCCTTTTATTAAATAACTGCTTTTATTTATTCACTCCCCCTTTATTTAACTGCTATTGTGCTTATATGCGCTTGCTTCTTGTTCATCTTGGGAGTGCAGTATGCCTTTTTCTTGAGAATTGAAATTTTCGGTGCAGAAATGGCCACAGGTGGAACTGGTCCCCAGAGAGGCTCTGCAGCAGCTGCTGCAGCCAATCTTCGTAGGAGGAGAACAGGGAGCGGAGCCTCTGGTGGTGCAAGTGGGACGATGCTCCAGTTTTACACGGATGACGCTCCAGGACTCAAGATTTCTCCCAATGTTGTGCTTATAATGAGCATTGGTTTCATAGCTTTCGTTGCCATACTTCATGTTATGGGTAAGTTGTACTTCGTTCGCAAAGATTAGATGTTGTCTGAGTGGCGACTTTTGGATGGAAAAAATTTGGGAGAAGTTTATTTTTTTACCAGGTGTTGTTTTGATAAAATGTTGATGTTATGTAAAAGAACCAGCCCAATTTATACTTTTGCATTTTCTTTCAAAAGTTTCAACTCATGCTGCTGATATACTATTAGCCATTGAGCATAAGGACGCCACTCCTGAGTTAATCAAATTCCCGACTGAAATTTAAGATGTTCTTTGCAACCTAAGCAAAATTTACATGGAAAATTTAGAATATCATTAAATTAATAAATGTTCCTAAATTTATCAGAATTATTCTAAACTTCATTGGATAGAATCAAAGTCGAATGTATTTGCCTATTTTACCATTTTCAGTAAATTGAAGATCTATTAGTCGTCTTTGTTTTGATATATAAATACACATGAATGGGCATGGCCAAAGAATCGAAAAAAGTGTGAGCTGAAGTAACTGAGATAAGACTGTTGATTACAGCGCAAGTATGTCAACTAGCTAGAGTACATGCACAAAATGATACCATCTCGTGCCTAAGTTACGAAGGGTCGAGCTGGCTCAAATATTCTTCAGTTAGTAATGAAAATTATTGAATTCGACCAAAAGATTATGTCTTCAGTTACACTAACATCAAGCATAAAAGTCTCAGTGGTTCACCAGCTTCAATATGTTTATGAACACTTTATAATATAAGTGATATCAAACAAGCTCATGAACACGAGTCATAATCCAATTTTTTGTTTCACAGAATTTGATAATTAAGTTCGAACAAAATGAATCGGATCTCCTCAAAATTTTTGGTTTCCGAGTTTCGGACCAAGGAAATCCGAGTTCCAGTAGTATTTGACTCGAGCTAGTTCTTTTATATACCTGCAATCGAACTGTAACGTTTGAAGAAGACTGGTATACATAGCGCGGGAATTTTTGTTACTGCTTGTTTGAATCTTTTATTTGTTTTTCCCCATGATCAAACATTCCTATGTTTTGTTATCCACGGATATGTTGAATTTGGGCTGCAGATTGTTTATTCTAAAATCCTATTATTTCGAAAGTCTAACATCTCATGATAAAATCAATTAACTCGAATTAGCTGAACCAACTGGAAGCTCCATTCAACTCCGTCCGATTTCATGACCAATTATTAGTCTAAGAACTGGACTACACACCCCTATCATGATCAAACGGGCGATGGGTAGGATCTTTAGATCGATCACTTGTATTGAAAAAATGATGTTCATGTCACTAGCCTTTGGCTCCGTTGTCATGTTGCTTCTCAATATATTGAGATGTCTCGGTCTGAGATTTACCCCACCTCCACTTGAAATTAAAAAGAATAAAAGAAAACGATGTTTCCTAGTTTGGGAAATAAAAATTTCTGTAATGATTTTAATTTAACTCCGATTGATTTTAATTCAAACTAACAATACATGCACGTGATAATTCGTGTTCATAGATTTTGTTGGGTTCAGAAACTCTAATAATCTTGATTTTCATGATAACAAAAAAAAAATTATTATGTTTCTAACATTTTTACTCAAGTGTGAAGTTATTAACTCAAAATGAAAGATGAAACTTGAATTTAGCCAAACTGAAAATCTGGCGAGCTTGAGTTTTTCAACGATATCTCACAGTTTAGTAAAGCAAATTACCAGTTGTTAAACCACTAAACAGAAAACTCAATTATGTACAAGTTGTATTTCACATCAGTTGGTCAAAATCAGATGTTACTAGGCAAAGCTCATCAGTTTGGCTGTTCAGAAAAGATCAGTTGGACATAAACAATTACGGTATTTTGGTCAGCCTGATCAAATCGGTTATCCAAATAAAATGATTCAATATGTGTTACGAATTTAAGAAGATGATTTAAACTACTGATAAATGACGATGAAACTATTTTTGCATAGACTATGTAGACCTCATCAATTTGGTTCAGTCTAGCTGACGAGCCCAGCTGAATGATCGGTCTAGCTTAAGAGCCCAACTGACAGTAGACATTGAAATCAGTTAGGCTCGAAAAAAGTTGTCAGCAAGGTGGAAATGAACGTTTCAATATCAAAAACAATACATAAATTTTCTTAATTGTCATAATGCAAATGATGAATAATACATCATTGATGGACACAGAAATAAATACAACATATAAACAATATGTCAAAACTATATATATATATATTAAAATGTCCCTGTCAAGTATACATACAATATTTTATATAAGAAGGATTTGGAGGCTTGCATCATCACATCCACGATTACGAACGCATCCAACGGTCCATAACACAGTCCGTGTTTCGTGAGCTTCGTCGCAATGGGCCCATTTGGTTATGGTGTCAAATTAGGCCTATGAACCAAAATCTTTATAAGCCCGATTGAAAGTGAACCAATCGGGTCCACCGTTTCCCCAAATGTGGTGCTGCTTTCTTCAAACAAAGCTTCCCCTAAAGTGCATAATTGTTGATTTTTTTTTCTTTTCAAAAGATGAAGGGCCACCACATGCAAGTGAACCAAGGAGTGATATTATATTATAAAGTTGCAATCCATTAAGGATTTTAAATATATATAATCACAAATTTATTGATTATATGAGTAAATTCACTTGATAATGATTCTAATATCGATAATAAATTTTGAGTAAGTGTTATTTCAAATTATTCTTTCATGGCAAAAAACTTGTGTGAGACGGTCTCACGGGTCGTATTTTGTGAGACAAATATCTTATTTGGGTCATCCATTAAAAAATATTACTTTTTATGCTAATAATATTACTTTTTATTGTGAATATCGGTAGGGTCGACCCTGTTTCACAGATAAAGATTCGTGAGACCGTCTCACATGAGACGTACTCTTCTTTCATATAGTCCCTCAAATCCAAATAATTTTTTTTAGACTTTTTATTATACGACTCAATAAATTTAAGAATGTGATATAAATTAATGTAATTAAATATGATAATTTGTTTCCTAAGTATTCATCCAATGTTATTATGGATAATGTTTTTAAATTTTAAAATATGAAAAATTATAATTCTAAAAATCGATCTTAAGAAAACAACTATTTTCCCTCATTCTAATATTTTATTGTGCATCCTTAACCGATTTCTTTGATTGATCTTATAGGTATGAACTTCTCATTTCTTATAGTTATTTCTGATGTATTTTTTATTAATACTATTTTATTAATTGAAAAGTGCAATACTCGACGTGAACAATATTGATTTGGATTTTAAAATTTAATTAAAAACCTTTGTATATCCTTTTTAATGAAAAATATAAAAATCAAATAAATTCCTTTTTTTAAATAAATAAAATTTCGTAAAAAGTGAATGGCCCATTAATGAAAGTTATTGGGTCCCATTTTGTGCTTATCGCGTCTTCCCTGTCTCTAGTGTGTTGTGTATTACAGTGAAGATTTGATCATTTACAATTAAATTCAAACTAATCCCTTTATTAATTAAAAATTAATAAATAAATTCAAATTGCAAGGTCTACATGGTAAATCCTATGAATGGAGTCATTCGTTCGAATCATTCGACCTTTTTTTTAATCATCATTAATTACGACCAAATTCCATACGTTAATTAATCTCCTTTTCACAATGCCAGAGTTTTATTTCTTAAATTTTAAAGGCAAAAACTTGTGTGAAACGGTCTCACGGGTCGTATTTGTGAGACAGATCTCTTATTTGGATCATCCATGAAAAATTATTACTTTTTATGTTAAGAGTATTACTTTTTATTGTGAATATCGGTAAGATTTACTCGTCTCACAGATAAAGATTCGTGAGACCGTCTCACAAGAGTCATATTCAACTTTAAATTATTCCTTCTTAAGAATTATTAATTAGAAACCACTAGTTCATAAAATATCGAGTTTGGGAATAATTATCCTTAAACTTTCAATACACGCACGTTATAATTAATCGATTATTCTCATGATTTGATGTACTAATATTTTAAGTAGAGTAGTTCTATTGTGAGACGATCTCACGAATCTTTATCTGTGAGACGAGTCAACACTATCGATATTCACAATAAAAAATAATACTCTTAGCATAAAAAATAATATTTTTTCATGGATGACCAAAATAAGAAATTCGTCTCACAAAATATGATCTGTGAGACAATCTCACACAAGTTTTACAAACAATTTCCTCCTAGTTTTTTTCCCATTAAATATTTAATTATTTTTATGACCATACAAAAAAATCAATAATTATTAAAACAAATTATTAAGATATAATTATACTAAGTAATGATGTGATAATAATTTTTCACAAAAACTCCTTAAACAGTCACACAAATTAAATTTATGAAACTGATCTCAAACTCGAGCTATTTTATGAAAATATCAATTTTTATGTAAAAAGTTATTATTTTTTATCTTAAATATAAATCGAAAAAATAGATATATGATACTATCTCACGAAAAACTTACTCATGATATATAATATAATAATTATTAAAAGGTTTGAAGTGAAAACACACCGTACTTTAAATTCTCGGCAGTTTTAATGTTTTTAGTTCCCAATAAATAAAGATTAAACGACAATTGTATCCCAACTGTATAATTATTATCATTACCATGACAACTAATGATACCAAGTTGACCGCAATTTCTTATCTTATAATTCTAAAGTATCCAACTTAATTTAAACAAATCATTTTTATATTTGAAAATGTGTAATGTTTTCTTGATTAACATTAAACTATCGCACAGAACATATATGTTTGTATGTGCATCTAATATACGTTAAAAGTTCTTTTTGTAAATTTGACGTTAATTATACGTTTGAGCAGGTCTCTTATGAGACGGTCTCTTATGAGACGGTCTCTTAGGCTACGTTTGGTTGGAAGATAAAATTATGAAGTGATTAAGAGATAAATGATAAAAAGAATGATTGAAGTAGATAATGATAAAATAATATTATGTTTTGTATGATTATTAAGAATAGATAAATAATAATCTTTTAATGAATTGACAAAATTTCCCTCCAACTTTTGCGACGGTGGTGATCAGCCGGCGATGTGATTGCCGGCCGGAGGCGGGCGACAGGAGGAGGGGGCGGTCGGCGGCTGGCAGGGGTCGGAGGGGGTGATCGGCGATGGTCGGCGGCCGGCAAAGTTGGCGGCGTGAGGCGGCGGTCGGCGTCCGGTGACGGCCGACGGTGGTCGGCGGCGGGCGGCAGGGGTCGGCCGGCGGCAGGGGTGGTCGGTCGGCGGTCGGTGGAGGGAAGTGGTGGCGAGTTTGGATTTAGGAGAAAGGTAAAATTGAAAAAATAGGATGGATTAAGAGTATGATAAATAATCCTGGGGTGAGAAGTGATTATTTTATCTCAATTAATATAACCTAATCATTTATAAGAGGGATTGATTTGTTAAATAAAAATCGTACCAAACATGGGATAAGGTGGGTTAAAAATTCATAAACCCACCTTATCACCTCAACCAAACGCATCCTTAGTATAAAAAGTAATACATTTTCAAAGATGACTCAAATAAGAAATCCGCCTCACACAAGTTTTTGTTTATACGTTTTGCTTTCATGTTAAGATAACGTAGGAAGTTTCCGAGAGAACAGTTTATTTTTTGAACATTAATTATTAAATTTCTTGGATGGATAAATTTGGACATTCATTAAAATTGGTAAATATAGTTTTTCGAAGAGGTTTATAGTAAAGAAGAGCAAGAGTTTTTTTTTTTTGGGGGGGTTGGAAATTATGTCCTTTGTAAGTAATTTGCAAGTTCTCCATTTTTTGTCGCATCCTTGGATAATTTGCATCAACAATTTTGTAATGATGTCGTTATTTCGATGAAAAACGATTAAAATTAGAAAAAAAAATATACATTACTGGACTAAATTTATCGTAAAACAAAAAATATATAATTTTCAATTATATTTATTAAAAAATATTTTAAATTTTTTTAAAACCTGAATTAAGTGAGTATCCAATACATGTGATGTGGACACGATTAAAATAATTGATTGCCATCCTTTTGACAATGAAAGAAACGAGACAAAAATTATATGGGATGGTCTCATGGATCGTATTTTGTAAGACATATATCTTATTTGTGTAATACATGAAAAAATATTATTTTTTATGCTACGAGTGTTACTTTTTATTGTGAATATCGGGAGGATTGACGGTTGACACATCTCACATATAAAACTTCGTAAGACCGTGTCACAAATAAAACTTCATGAAACTCACAAAAGACATAATCAAAAAACGAAGCGGTGCCTCACGCTCTTTGGAAGGTACAAACTTTCTGTCTCATAAAAGGAAATAATAAATTAAACAAGGACAAAATTGTCCTTTCATTTCATCCACACTAAGCCTCACTCGCACCTGTCTCCAACCACAAGCAACCTGTGGTCTATCTATCAATACAAAATTATTATACGTTGAGTCATTAATATATGGATCCGTGAGATCGTCTCGTACATATTTATCTGAGCAATTAAAACATTTTTTACAGTTTTAATTTATTCATAAACATATTTATCAAATATTTAAACTTGAAATTGATAATTAATTCAAAGCCCCGCGAACATCAGCGTACTAACGTAACATCTCGGTGACATTAGACAAAGGAGTCGTGATTCCAAAATCTACTTGGAGTATATAAATTGCGACTTTTTGAAAGAAATTATATAAATATTAATTGACTGTGGTGATATAATTTTTCTTATTCAGGTCGGCATCATAAATAATATTTCCACATAAAAAGCCAATTCTATATTTTATTTTTTAATTCATGTGGGACTATAAATATCAGAGATACTCCTAACCGACTAAAAAAACATGTATATTATGCATAATTAATTTCTTCCTCCGACGACTGGCCTATATATATATATATATATATATATATATATATATATATAACTAAATATTTCTTCGTCGATCAGCTGAGCAAAAAAAAAAATGGTGGATCTCCAGACTGTGTGCTCTATGTGCGGCGACGTCGGCTTCCAGGACAAGCTCTTCCGCTGCTCACGCTGTCGCAACCGCTTCCAACACTCGTACTCCGCCTCTATCTCTCCACACACACACACACACACACACACATATGTTTTTTTTTGTCCAGATTGAGCAATCCCAGAAATCATTCACTTTAATTTAAAACAAGAAATTTATTACAGTCTTTAATTTTTCAGTCGTATTTTTTTTTCCTGTTGTCGGGAGCAATACTCGACCGATTCATCAAAATATGATGATTCTCACTAGTGGTGTTTTGAGGTCCACTTTTTTTTTTATAGTTATTTTGATTGTTTTTTCCATTTGTCTGACATGTTTTCTTACAAAAACAATATTCTCGTTTGATATCATATATGGTTTTCTGGTAGGGAAAGGAAAGAAGTACTATTTTATACATCATTGCTAGCTTATCAAGCATCATCATTCTGACTTGATCACACACAGCGACAGACATATTTAATTGTTATAATTAAAGAAATCCCGTGTGATTATGTCGCCTAATCCATTTTCTAATCAAGTAATTATTACAACTCTTGGAAAAAATAATATGTACTGATATTTATTTTGTGGATGGATATGTGATAGGTACTGCAGCAACTTTTACAGTGAACTAGCGGGTCCTATTGAAATGTGCGATTGGTGCCAATATGAGCAAAAGAATTCATCACCAAGGAGTGCAAACTCTTCATCTTCAACAAGTTATAAATCCGGATATGCCAATGAAGTGCGGTCGCCCTATTCCGGCGATAAAATCAAGCAACACGTTCGCCACGAGGGCAGGACTACTGCCTCCACGGAGAAGGCCGCCGCGGGAAAAATCACGTCGCCTCGGCCCGCCACCCGTAGGTATAAGCTTCTCAAGGATGTTATATGCTAATTCAATCAAGGAAGCACGCCAATTTAACTATTTAAGATATATGTCGTTCATGTAAATACATACCTAGCAAGTTTTTCGTGAAATCAGTAACTCTATCATATTTACGATAAGAAGTAATGTTTTTTAGAATAAAAAATAATACTTTTCATGGATGATCCAAATAAGATATTTGCTTCACAAAATTAATTCGTGAGATCGTCTTATAAAAGTTTTTATGTGACAGTAATAAATTGTAATGCATGATAATATAATATTGATAGCTCAGGGGTTGTCCTACTTTTGGTGTTTCATTTAATAGATATCAATGTTGTATCGTGACATGTATTAAACTTAATATAATTTAGTTGGAACTTTATAATTTGGGTGTGAATTTAAATTTTGTAAAGTGTAATTTAGTACGAGATTAATATCTAACGCATGCATGTTAACAATATTTCTAATGAAAATTACGATAAATTGTAAAAGTAGTGCAAATTATATTTGTAGCTTGAGTATTTTAGAAGAAGATACACATATTGATTATTCTCATCCTTTACAAATATACACTTAGTTTCATGATTGCCTTAATTACGATATAATTATTTATAATATATTCAAGATCTTTATCTGCGCATGTTGGAAGTGTATACAGATACGTAAAATATTGTTAAAATATGTTTATATTCAGCTTTAATCATCGCAATTGACTACGTACTTTTATATATTAATCTGTTTTATTTGAATAAATTCGTGCGTGTCATGACATCCAACGTCCCTCCTGCATTATTTAGAGCAACTTGGTGGAATATTGAAAGAACACGTTTCTTTTTCAAAATATTAATTAATTAATGTTTTGTAATTAATTAACGATGTTTTATAACATCGAGAGACTAAGGTTTATTTTTACACGGGTTTTGTCTGTGTCCCATTACAATGGCTTGGTCTGTTCGATCGAGAACTTAATGCTAGCTCGACTTTTTCTTCAAAAGAATGTGAAATATTCATAGTACCTAAATCTGATAACTTTTCCAGATTCATTGAAAGTATTTATGAATCTATCTCAATCATAGGTTTTTCTTTCGAAATAGATATTATGTATGTAGATTTCTCACATGTTCGACTTTTATAACAAGTTCTTCCTATAACGTAATATGTCAAATATTGGTGAAAATTACACTTTTGGTAGGATCACATATATACGCTTTGACTCTTTGCGGTTTTTGATATGTGTTGTCAAATTTAAATTTTAGTCCACTCTTTTTTTTTAAAAAAAAATATAGCCTTTTTAACATCATGATGTCAATGTTACGATGATATGTATAGTGTCAAATCAACATTCTCACTGAAAAAGATGTTAAAATCGAAAAATACATGACTAACTTTGAAATTAAAGTTGATAATGTAAATGATCAAAACTGTATAAAAAAAAAATACATATATCACCGAAATTCAATTTCCCAAAATCTGAATTTATGTTTTCATACATAAAACGAATATTTGAGGTAAAGAATAATTATAATAGAAGGGAAATTGTATATAGATTCATTGATCATTTAACAAATATTCCATTAATTCTTTTTTATAAGATAATATACGTATTTTTTTTTTCATATTTAGGAATGACAACAGGGCGGTTTCACAAGGACCCGAAACCCGAGCCGTTAAAATTTTTAAAGACATGTACTCTCTTCTACTCGTTAGAACTCAAACATATATCCAACTTACCAATATCCAAAGTAGAATGTGCTGGACCTATTAAATTGGTCAAAAAATTATATGTATACTTTATTTGATATGTCTAATTTTTAGTTAACACAATCATAAAAAAAAAAATTAAACAAAACAATTCAAATCGAGATTCTCATTGCAAAATTAACTAAATCAAATTAATTAATCGAAACATTTTTCTTGAAATTCTTTCTCATTACCAAATATCATAAGACAAAAACTTGTCTGAGACGGTTTCACGGGTCGTATTTTCTGATACGGATATCTTATTTGGGTCATCCATGAAAAAATATTAATTTTTATGCTAAGAGTGTTGCTTTTTGTTGTGAATATCGGTAAGGTTGACCCGTCTCACATGTAAAGATTCGTGAGATCGTCTCACAAAAGACTTACTTATATCATAAAACATGCTCGTATAAACATAAAGATGAGATAATATTTGTTAAATGTAGTTTGTCCTATTATTATAAAAGTATATATAAAAATATACTTACACATCTAAAATTGTTATTGGTATCTGTCTCGAGACCCGTTTTCATTACTTAATACACTCCCCAAACAGGTCGGATCCCGGTTCTGTTGTCCTAAAATATTCATCTCCTCCCTCTTTTCCATTTGTTGGTTGAGGTTCTTCATTCACCCAATAGAGTTTTTGTGACGGAAAATGGTGGATGTTGACTCACAGCCTACACATACGTGGCATGCCTACATGATTGACACGTGGTTGTTAGCCCTAGCCCTAATTGTCCACTTAGAAGAGCATTATTAATTTTGATTTTGTGGTGTTCTTCAGGGGAGAGACGATGACAGTGATGTTGTCTGGGACGAAGCGGAAGTTTTATATGTTTGTATAAGATGTTTATTATAAAATAAAAAAAATATTGATGGATCTCTTATTTTTTATTTTCAAGTGAAATGATTGACCGATTATTTTATAAAAAAACGCGAATATAGATTGACCTATTGTTTAGGTTAGAAAAAAAGGTTTACAAATATTTTGTGGTCTTATCAAATTAATATTATTTATTATTAAATTTATACGTAAAACATCACTTGTAATAAAAAAAAAATTCAGAGTTTCATCCTCCGTGCTAGACACGTGCAACGGTTAATGCCCATTTCACATCAAACAAAGCTCGCCAAAAATTATGGAAAATGCAATATTGCACATACCTTGAGTTTTTTTATTTATTTATTTTTATTATTATTTAATTTGATAATCGTCATGTAACTATAACGTTTTTATTTTTATCATCATCGTAAAAAAATAAAAAAATGAAAAAAATCTCGAGCACATGTTATATAAATTTATTATTTATCAGTATTGTTGATTTAATTTTATTATTAATTTTATACCCTACTGTATAACCAAAAGTATACCGGTCTATACACCACCATGGACTTAAAGAGTAAAAAAAAACACACAGAGCTCAGAAGGAAAATAGATCTTGCCACACAGTCACAAACCATGGCATGCAATAACAGATTGCTGGGGTAACAAGAAAAAGACAAGTGGATCCTAATATAGACGCTTAGGTATACTCTGTTAGGAGGTCACACATGAGTGTAATGGTCTACACACGAGATAAGATAACATTGGAAACATTCAAATGCTACAGTGTTTACTCTATAATGTCCTCGGGGGGAGGGGGGGGTGTGGACAGATTTAAGCTTACTCAATTTCCTTGGTTCAAGAATAAACTAACAGAAGAAAAAGGGGCAGATGGACGTTTAGATTTAATCGACATACCAAATCAGGAAAATTCAAGTCCATAGAACTGCAATGGATCAATCTTTCTCTATGATCCTGGATCAAAACAACCAAAAAAGTAACCATAATTTATTCACATTGAGACAAAGATGTTAACATCTGAAGAGATGCTAAAGATTAGCTACTGAGTAAAACTTAATCTTTAGAGTAAAACTTACTTCGGCTTGTCAGACAAGGTCACTAGAGATCTCAACACACCTGGACTGATTTTATCAGAAAGAACACCTTTTTCTGAAATTAAGAAGGATTTCTCTTTCACATAGCTTTGAAGTTTCTTAGATTCATAATCAAGGCGAGCTTGATCTACAAAATATTGAAGCCATCAGAGTGAGGAAGAAGAACAAGAACCCCGATTAGCACTGAAGTAATGTCGAAAATCACAGCCAGTAAAGATGAGAATCAAGTACTAATATGTTAAATGGCATGCTTAGAAACACCACATCCAGCATGAACATACTTTCCCTCAAGACTTGGGGATAAAATAGATGGTCAAGAAAAGGAAGTACTAAGTTACACGCTCATATAATATATGTGTAAAGCCTATCGAAACTGGGACATCATATTTTATTAAAATATCTTTCGATTAAGATCATTCTTTTGTCATGGCAGCTTTATCTCCTTATGTCCCCATGATTCCTGCAGCACAAAATAAGCTTTTTCCAACAAACCGTAACACAAACTACTATCAGAAGTTATCTTCCCTTCCTTTATCCCAAGTGTTAAAAAGAAAACATTTCACACAGTCAAGTGCTAAGAAAAAATTCGAAAATTTAGTCATTTAGATGGTATTATTCAGTATGCAATACATCAGGCTTTGTTCCATGGATCATAATTGTCCTAATGATGATTGTTCACCCTCAATATTATTCCAGCAATCTATTCGAACCTTTTTCCATTTTTCAACGATTATGAGGCCAATGTTGCTGTTTCATTTTAAGTGATCATGTCTTTCTAGTTTATCCAATTTTATTTGAAGCCTCTTCTTCTGATTTCTCCAGGAGGTCAGCTCCCTAGAAGAAGCAAATCCTAACATAACCCTTGCATCAGCAAATGTCATCTTAATGTTTCCAGGTCAGATTTTGATGTAAACGATGTTCGGTGCTCAAATTTCATGAGAGAATTACTAGCTATAGTTACGTAAATGAGCCTAACAAAGAAATTTCTTGATTCTTAACCTCTTTCACTTTTCTTTTGTAAGTTAACCCCCATTTAGAATTCCTCTCATATTTGCCCAAGATTACCCTGATTGAATGGCAGCCCAATTGTTTTGACCCAAAATCTTCTTTTTTTCCCAGTCACCAGTCAAGTCCTATTCTCCCTCCCCCTGCTCTATCTCCTCACCACTGCCCTACCACTAGGTTCTATTCCTCTTTTTCATTGACGATATGAGCATCCAAGAGGGAGAAGCAGTGCAGGTCTTTCCGAAGTCCACAAGAAAATCCCTGCACAATGCCACACAACTCTCTCTCTTCTTCCACACTTCTCTAACTTATTCCCTCCATCAATCATATGCCGAAGGAAACGCTGCTACTGCCGCCTACTGAAGTACCATCAACTAGAAAAAATCTCCAATGTGCGTCGCCAGAAAACGAGCAAGAACCATTCAGTCAATCATGCCTTCTGTTAGATAAACAACAGCTCTAATCTCCCGAATCTGGGTAACTCTCCATACAGTGGAAAACATAAAAACAACTTTGTAGAATAACTTGAGATAGATCTTAAAAGATGAAATAATTCACTCCAAAAACACGAAACTATTATAACAAATAATTCATTGCCAAAAGGCTCCACAACTACCTGTCTCTAAAATGGTATGAGCGGCGTGAAATGGCACTGTGGCAAATACATCAGTTCCGGGGAACATAAACCATGTTTTTTCCCTCGAATTGTGATCACCACAGGTCGCACAGACCTCTTTAATCAGTGGCCTTGATTCGATATCCCTCATCATCGACTCGAAAGGCAGAGGAACACTGGCCTTTGTCGTTCTAGCCCTCTTTCTTAGCGCCGATAAGGCTTCCCTATTACCATTTCTCACTCTATCAATCTCAACCAACTGCAACCACCATTATCATAAAATAAGCCTTTTTCTCTGAAAAACTAGATGCATTATGTAATTTCCAAGTACCTCATGACGCGCCAATAGAAGATTTTCAGCTTCGATTTCAACTTCTGCAAGTCCCTGTTGGAACTGCTCCATTGCTTCGTCCATTATGCGTCCTGAATATTAGTAATTCACTGATATTATTCATCAATCCGTTGTCAATTACCTCACTAAATCGCCAAAATCAACACTTTCTTTGTCTTCAAGGATTTCAGCGAGTCTATAAAATTGCTAGGGCTTTTCGATCTTAATTATGGTCCATAAATAGTTCTTTTTTCGTTTCTTCTACTAATAAACCTCGTGATTAAAAAACTTTATAATAAAAATTCAAATTACACCAAAAACACAATATTCTTCAATTTAGAGGCGGGCACGGGTGGGATTTTTTGGATTGGGTACCCATTTTGTTGGGGAGTGTTTATACTACCCGAATCCGGCCGGACTCTGGTTTGGGCAGTATTTTTACTACTCGAACCCAACCCGACTTTGGTTCGGGTAGTAGTCTTTTTCAAAAAAAAAAAATCTTACATTTCATGAGACTGGCATCACTTAACAGCAGAAATAATGAGAGAACAAGCATAGATAAGAAAAGAGGGCAGCTTTGAACATCAAGGCATCACTTAACAGCAGAAACCAAAACATTTCATGAGACTGGCACTTGCATACCAAATCAGAAACTTCCGTTTGCAAATTAGGGGACCAATTGACCATGTAAGAACCTGCAACAAAATCTTTGTTATCAAGTATAATACAGGGTATGAAACACAAAATGACAAAATTCTAAATCGATTCAATGTCAATTCATACAGTTACGAACATTTCAATAATGAAGCAAAGAAAAGCAATTGATCTCACTCCAATTCACAACATAGGTTTTTCCTACAGGAGTCCAAACCCATCTAGCATAAACTGAGTAAATTATAAACAAAAATACCAATTTTAAAATATAGTAAGAAGAAAATCAATAGGTTTCTCCTGTAATCAACAACTAACTGGAAAATATGCATAGATATTATACAAGTAGACATGATATGAGGTAATATGTTAGCTCTTAACTTCCTTTAACAAAAGCAAACTGCACATATGATCAAATAATTTCCAGTATCTTCTTTTCTAAATATAAAAAGGCTTGTAGCAGTTATTGTATAATGTCTTCAAACATCTGAACAAGCACTGTGAAATTACCTGGATAAATTAGGCCTTTGTCGTGAATCCTAATAAATGCCTCAACTGCAGGAACAGACGGGCATAACATAATATTCAACTTCCAAGGTTTTACTTTAGAATCTGTTTTTTTTTTAAAATATGTCTCCGACTTTACCGGAAATTGCTTGACTGGTGATTGGCTTGCTGCGACTTGAACCAGGGGACAGGAACGTTGTTGGCTTGCTGCGACTCCAACTAGAGAGGGAGAGATGAGACTCGAACGATCTTGAACCAGCGAGGCAACGATGGCTTCCAGTTCCACCGTCGGCGAACGAGAGAAGGAAGAAGGGTTTCACGTTTAAGAATTTAGTTGCTGTAATTGGATTTCACTCATTAGAACAAACTTTGGGCCGCTCTAAAATCAAGATTAAGCCCATATCTTTTCTTTTTTAAAACCATATCCGGTATTTCGGATAGATCCGATTTACACTAACAAATTCACTCGATCTGCTTCAATTCAGCAATTACCTTTAAGATAGCAAATAATTAAGTCTTTTTTTCACAAAAGAGATAAAATAATTAAACTTATGTTGTATAAAAACAAATATTAAAAATTTTGACATTTTACTTAATTAAAATCTTGAAAAAGTTTACAATATAATATTTTTTTGATGACATTCTTTCTTTGTTTTGTACGTGATATTTATAATATCTATACTTTTATATTATTATATTATTAATTTTGAAGGTTTTTAGAGCTAACTAATTTTTGATGTTCATTGTCTGTTTTAATAATTATATAAATTAATAAAGCCTTAAAATTTTAATGTAAATCACATGTAGCTTAACAAATAGAGTCTTGCTTTCTTAAGTAAGCCTCAAGTTGTAGGTTCAATTCCTACTTTTTTTTATCTTTCTTTTTTTTGCTTATTTTTGTAATTCATATCACAATTACAGTGTATTTCATCACTATTTCTTATAATTACAGTTTGATTCTCATTTAAATATAAACAAAATATTAAAAAATATTACAAGCACATGTTTATTAGTTTATTTAATGAATGAGCTTTATATGAGTTTAAGGAGGTAGCTGAACATGAAGGTGTTAAACAATCAACGAGGGTTTTCACAAATGTTGAATTTTAGATAGATCAAGAATGACACTGATTTGGTTAAAACTTGCGAGAAGAACTATAAAATTTTGGTTCAAATGCACAAAGACATACATGTATTATTGGGTTGGAAGATATGGAGGGGAATGAATTGTCCTTTTTCCCTCTTTACTTGGACATGTAAATACAATAAAAATTATGGAAAAATGACTAGGACATTAAGGCATAGTTTGGTATACATGATAGGATAAACATGTGATATATAATATAAGGATAAGTTAAGGATAAATAAAATGTAGGATATTATATTAATGTTTGGTATGATTTTAATAAGAGTAATTAAATTTATATATTAGATTGTAATGACAAAATTAACATTATCATAATAAATTTTATAATTTCAAAATTGTTGTTTAGAGTTCATATTTTTTATCTGTTCATGCGCCGATAGTGTTTGCACGATTTATTTATTTTTACCTAATTTTATATATTGTATAATATGATAATTGATCCCTTGATTCTGTGAGTCAAGTCAAATATCAATTTTTAAGGTTAATCGAGTGATACTAATAATTTTATTGATATTTATAAAAATTATTTATATAATTATCTCGAATTCATTTATATAATTATCATATTATATAATATATAAAATAAATAAAAATATTTATTTGCTTTCTAATTTCTACCTACTAGCATAGATTTATAAAAATCATTTATAAATTGAAGGCAATTAAGTCTTTTGTAGTGTATTTTATCATTAAATTAAAATTATCACACCTAATAGAAGAGACATTTTATCCTTCTAAAAAATTATTTATCAGGGGTCCATGATATTATCATGGGCTTTTTAGAAAAGTACCAAACATGGGATAAAGATGATTATTTTTCAATCTCTCCCTTATCTCATGTACCAAAACTATGCCTAATAGTCAATTTTCAATTCACATAAGCTCCTCCAGCTCCCGCTTAGTAACCTTTTTCCGGCGAAAAGTGGCCACGTACACTACAAAAAAAAAGGGACTATGACCGTCGCTAAAACCGTTAGGCGACGGTTATAGCGACGGTTTGGTGGTCCGTAACTGGAGGTCGCGTCGCCTTCATATAGCGAAGGTTTCTCAATAACCGTTACAAATTAGCGACGGTCATGTATTTAGCGACGGTTTAATTAAGCGACGGTTAAATAGAGACCGTCGCTACCTAAAGCGATAGTTAACTTAATCGTCGCTTCATATCGAAAACCGTCACGATATGAAGCGACGGTTTTTGAAAAGACCGTCGCTATATATAACAATGATTTTGGGAAAAACCGTCGCTATATGAAGCGAAGATTTACCAAAAAACCATAGCTTAACGTTGCTACGGTTTTTACTCTATCTAATAAAAAAAACTCATTCATGATTTACAAGATTAATAATCTACTACACTAAAATTCATAAATAAAATACTAGCAAAAATTAAATATTAATTTTCTGTAAAGAAAACGCTTTAAAACCTGACGTGCGCAAAGATATGCAGATCCACGTAACGCTGGAAGATCACACGGACGAGCAAATCTACAAAATTAATACGAAAAAATATTAGTACAAAGAAAAAAAACCGAAATTGCGAAAAATTGATAAAGTTTCGCTACTACCAGAGAAGAAAGGCGAAAATCGCGTGAAGAAATGTTCGCGAACCGCGGTATATATAGAATCATAGCGACGAGTTTTGCAAAACCGTCGCCATTAGCGACAGGATTTCCGTCAAACCGTCGCCATTAGCGACTGTTTTTGACAAACCGTCGCCAATCTAGATCTGCGACGGTTTATTCCTAACCGTCGCTATTGGCGATAGTAGACAAAAACAGTCGCTAATAGCAACGGTTTTAGTAAAACTGTCGCTAAAATAGCGACCGCTTTTGCAAACCGTCGCCGATTTTATTCCTAACCGTCACTATTGGCGATAGTAGACAAAAACAGTCGCTAATAGCAACGGTTTTAGTAAAACTGTCGCTAAAATAGCGACGGGTTTTGAAAAACCGTCGTCGATCCCATCGGCGACGGTTTGCAAAAGCGGTCGCTATTTTGACCACAGGTTTTCCATAAACCGTCGCTAAAATAGCGACAGTTTTCTTAAAACCGTCGCTATAATAGAATCCAGCCATTTTTATGTGGGTTTTTTTAAAAATAATTTAATTTTTAAAATTAATTTCAAAAATAATTTAAAAAAAAACGATGTGCAAGAATACTTCAATCCGTGCTTAGGATGGTCCACGTCCGCGCGACGGAATATCAAAACCGTCGCTACAATTAAATCAGCGACTGTTAAAAACCGTAGCTAAAATTGAATCAGCGACGGTTTAAAAACCGTGGCCGATTTTAGCGACGGTTTTTGCCGAAATTTTGGTATACACAATCACGTCGTACATTGCACGATCCGGATAATTGTATTAACGGCGTGCATATTGCATCTTTGCAGCATGCAATGTGTGCTGCAGAAAAAGAATTTGCGTTGTGAAAAACCATTTTTGTTGTAGTGAAGACAGAGAAAAAAAACAGAAAAAAATTTATCACGAAATAAGTTTTTTCAGGAATCTCTACTATTCAACCTGGTTTTTTCAATGATTCAGGGATGACTATTCTACCATCTCTGAATCACTGAAAAAACCAGGTTGAATAGTAGAGGTTCCTGAAAAAACTTATTTCGTGATGAATTTTTGTCTGTTTTTTTCTCTGTCTTCACTACAACAAAAATGGTACAGAGTCTGAAAATCCTGTTGACCAAACAAACCAAAGTCATCCATCCCTGAATCACTGAAAAAACCAGGTTGAATAGTAGAAGTTCCTGAAAAAACTTATTTCGTGATGAATTTTTGTCTGTTTTATTTCTCTGTCTTCACTACAACAAAAATGGTTTTTCGCAGCGCGTAAATTTTTTTTCTGCAGCGCACATTGCATGCTGCAAAGATGCAAGCCGTTGAAAGTTCAAGATTATCCGCGGCGTACATGTGCACGCTGTCAATACTATTATCCACGGCGTGCATATGCATGCCGTTAATACAATTATCCGTAGTGTGTGCAAAATTTCGGCATAGCGACGATTTTTGAATCGTCGCTAAATCGGCGATGGTTTTTAAACCGTCGCCGATTCCATTTTAGCGACGGTTTTTATACCGTCGCTAAAATGAGCGACGGGTTTGAAACCGTTGCCGATTCAATTTTAAACCGTCGCTGATTTAATTGTAGCGACGGTTTTGATATTCCGTCGCGCGGACGTGGACCACTGTCCGTGCTTACGAAGCGCGGACGCTGCTCACGTGCGGATTGAAGTATTCTTGCACATATTTTTTTAAAATTATTTTATAAATTAATTTTAAAAATTAAATTATTTAAAAAAAAACCCTTTTTATGTAGTGATGTGAACAATAATTTGTTATTAAAAATGTTTATATATCTTAATTTTTTATTATTATTTTAGGACCGAGTTTTTTCCCTTTTTTTCAAAATTATATATATATAGCATTATCATTACTAAATGTGCATGATCGACATATTCAAATAGAAAATCATTAATTATAAATACTAATAATTAACTGATGTTTATGATATCAATATCTCAAATTTATAACCAAATCTCAGGTTTAATACTCAACAATAACAAACTTTTTTCTCTAACATCCACACCAACAAACAAATCAAAAGGATTATTGTTATGAATATGGAAAATCTCAAAACATTAAATATTCGCTTACCCATAAATTTTCTCATAGAAAACTTCTCCAAATATTATTTATAAAAATTATCCCAATCGAAAGCTCTTTTCACTAAACTTGATTATTGAAGTACTCCCACCAATTTGCTTAATCAATATATTATGTGTATCATTTATTGTTACAATTTTTGTATGACAGCTACAAGTCAGCATTTTTTGTAATTTATGTAAGAATTTGTAATGATACTGTCGATATTTTTGAATGATAAGCCGGTAATCTCGGTATAAACCATAGCGACGGTTTTTGCAAAACTCGTCGCCAGTAGCAACGGTTTCGAGTTAAACCGTCGATAATAGCGACAGTTGCAAAATAACTGTCGCCGATCTAGATTGCCGACAGGTTATTGCACAACGGTCGCATTGTTTTAATTGTGACGGTCGGCTTAAACCGTCGTCGCTTATGGCGACGGGTAAAAAGCACGTCGCCTAATATGGCGACGGACTTAAATATAAACGTCACTAAAGGCGACGGTAAAAAGACCTGTCACAACAAATGGCGACGAGTTTGTTTGAACAGTCGCAAATGTAGCGACAATTTTATGATAAACTGTCGCTAAAATAGCGACGGTCTACTTAAAATATGTGACGGTTTTATTTACTAGCGACGGTTTAGATCATGGATCGAATTAAAATTTAAAAAATTAGTGGACTAAAACCCAAAATCGATAAAGTTGTTTGACAAAAAAACATTTTCCCAATTTTAAATTAAATAAGCGCGTGGTAATAAAATACGAACTTGAACTAAAAGTAAAACTAAAGGGTAGTGACCGTAAAAAAAAAAAAAGAAGGTTGGGTTATAATCCAATAATTAAAAGAACTTCTGTTTTTTGTAAATTATTAGATCAAGACACCGATTAGTTTACAAGTTATATAATGAGTTGAAAGCAAAACAAATAAAATATGTTCATATATAATTATTCATTTGCGGTATTTGATTACATATCACGTCAATTTTAAAAATTATATGGAAATCATATTTTATTTAAAATAAAAAACATATATAGGCTCGTATTGGCACTCTATTATAACACACACACACACACATATATTCAAGCACGGAAAAATAGAGTGCTAATACGACTGTATACTGCCTACTATTTTATTATTTTTACTCAAATTATCATATCGTTTCCGCACAAGTTATTGTGATCTGCTGGAAATATATTCAAACAAGATAAGCTATAATCTCTAACAGGATACTAGCACATTTGCAAAAATGTCAAAGAAAGGAACGAATCTATTCACCCCCTCTAAACTCTAAATCGATCCCTAACATACACATACAAACTTGATGCCAGAATTGAGAAAGAGCAGAATAATTATAGAATCTAGATCAAAATCTCTTTCATGCAGCACATTGACCATAATGAAACAAGAGGTGTCTCACTTGCATCCTCACAAGTCACATGCAGTATATTGACCTCACATGACGGACATAACTAAACAGAATAACAAATCAAAATCCAATCATGCAACACGTTGACCTAGAGAAAAACAAGAGGTGATCAAATGCAACAGTTTGATCTGCATTAACCAAGATGTGACTCACATGACATACATAACACAACAAAACCATGTCACGCAACATGTTGACCATATATAAACAAGTTGTTCCAACACATGAAGAAACAATAGAACACCAATAACAACAACATGCATTTAAATCCGTTATTGTAGAGTTTTTGCAAAATAATGTAGAAATAAGAGTGTACACACTTATGTCTTTGGTTTAGTTACAAATACTTAGGCAAAATCCCCCAACTCTCACAATCTAAAACCAAATTTATCCCATTTCACAATGATTTAGTTTACTCTAACTCAATCATGCTCCAAATTATTTACTTACGGACAAGTAATATACTGTTGAGGATCGAAGTTGAGTTTAGAGGGGGGTGAATAAACTCTACTCGTTTTTCTTTTTTTTTGATGAGGTACTAAAATCCTGTTAGAGATAGTAGTTTATCTTGTTGCTTATACCTTCACCTAGATTACAATTATAGGTGCGGAAACAATCTGATGAAGTAAGTGAAAGACAATAATAACAGTAGGCAGTAGTTGTTTATGGAAGTTCGAAGATGAAATCTTCTACGTCTCCCCTTCTCCTGTTTCCAGAAGGTATAACTAAAAGACTTTGGATATTACAGTACAACTCTTGTACACACCCACTTCAGAAGGACTTACACCTTTGCCTACTGAAACTCTTAGTTACTCGATTCAAAAAGAACGTGATACAAAAGGTTCTGAAAAGACTCTTTTCAGATTACAAGTTTTTCCTGATAAAGTATAAGTGTTGTAAAAGATTGTGAAGAGTGTAAGAATCAGTAGCACAAGATGATCTTCAAAAGATCAGATATTTGCTATGAAGCGTGTGCTACTTTTCTTTGTATTGAACTCAAAGTTATCAAGGAATTTCGAGGTTGTTTCGTTGAGTGAAATAGCGTTGATCCTTGAAAAGATATTATGCGTAGAGTTCTCTTTCTGTAAGAGTTTGTTCCATGTATATATAAGCGACTGAGTTCAACGTTTATGATCAGAAGATGTCTTCAGATTTCTGATAGAATCAGCTTTATTACCAAAAAAAGGTTCTTGCAGGAAAGCTATAAAACAATCAGTCATGTTTTATACTAAACTCGGTAAAGTGAATTAAATGACTCCGTATAATATTTAATGCTGCAATTAATACTAGTACTTGGTAACTTTAACGGTAACATTTAAAGTAGTCACGTTAGGCAACATCTTCTAATGATTCTGTTTTTCTATCCTTTCTACTGCTTTTGTTTTACTAGACCAGTAGCTTCTGATTTTCTTTTTGTCTACTGTTTTCTTAAAGAGTGCTGCTGGTCTGCTGGTTTTTATTTTCATCGCCACAATTAATTCATGTCTATCATATACATTTCTATGCTTTCATATGTATTAGAATTATTTAGGATACTCTTTTGAAACTTTCCAATTATATTATATTATTAAACATAAGAAATATCTAAACACTTAGCTATAGCACCAATTCAAATATTCAAAATATTAAGATTGTATTTAGATGAATGTATTTGAAATATATGGAATTCGATTATATTTTTATTGTTAACAATGAAAGAATAGATGAAGTCATAAATATATATCTTACTTATTTACAAAATTGTTACACAAAGTATAATGAATTTCAAATAAACAATTATAAGGTGAACTTGAAATTTATCATAACTAACACGAAACATTATATAAATATAGAATATATAAAATTGAAATTTATGTTCTTTTTCTCTAAAAAACAACAATACTTTAAATATATTTGAAATCCATTGATTTGAAATTTGTCAAGCAAAATACAGCTTAAAGTTATGTCAAGGAGTATTTCAAAGTTATCAATCAAAACACTACTTAAAGTTATTTCTTTCCTTCACCCAAATGTTAAAGCTTTATTTAAACTAGTACACCTGACGCACGCGTTGCGTGCTTGTATAATATTTTTTATAATTTATTTGATTTATATTTAAATGATGATCAAAATATAATTATTAAAAATAGTGAGGAACTACACTGTAATTTTGATATATAAATTATAAAATAAATTGAAAAATAAAAAGAATAAAAAAATGATCTCAATAATAATTGAACCTATAACCTAAACCCCAAGAAATAATGGTTATACCCGCTGAACTACATATAACTTACATTAAAATTTTAACATTTTATTAATATATATAATTATTAAAACAGATCCATGATACCAAAGTTAGTTAATCTAAGTGCCATCAACCTTAATAAAATATGATAGATATCTAAGACTTGATGATTTAATTAAAGTTACCCTAAATTAAAGTTACTCTAAACATACCAAAATTTAGTTATGACTTATTTAAGATTTCCAAACGTAAAATTTGAATTTCAAGAAGATTGTTTTTCTAAAGAATTTAACATTTGATCTTTAACCATCATAACTATTTATATATAGACAAATCGAGTTTCATAAATTTCGAGACGACCAAGACATTGTAAAATAACTTGTAATTAAATATTCATAATTACTGAAATTATTGAGCAGCAAACCCAGTGCCTAAGGTTATCAAACAACCATTAATAAATTATATCGCATTGATCACCAAATTTTAAGATTTCCAAATTCACTTGCTATCCTCTTTAAAATATTTGTCTACTTACACATCAAGTTTCAAGAATAACACAAGAAGTAAAAAATTTAATTATGTACCGTGACTACATTTTAGAGTAACGAGACAAAAACTTGTGTGAGATGGTTTCAAGTGTCGTATTTTGTGAGACATATATCTTATTTTGGTCATTCATGGAAAAATATTATTTTTTATGTTAATAGTATTACTTTTTATTGTGAATATCGGTAGGGTTGAACTGTCTCACAGATAAAGATCCGTGAGACCGTCTCACAATAGACCTACTCTTAGAGTAATCAAGAAGTCATCAAGGCTGCGTTTGGATTTTAAAACCTTTTGCTTTAAAACATCCCTCTTTAAGTTAGTTTGTAAAAGTATTTTTTTAATTAAAATTTGTGTTATTTTTGTATTTGGATAAATAGATAAAAATCATTTTTTTTAATATATAATTAATGGAGAAGCTTTAGGCCCCGTTTGTATTTAAAAGATCTTTGTTAAAAAAAGTGATTTTTAAATTGGCTTTTAAAAGTGTTTTTTAAGCAAAAAATTGTTATTTTTGTGTTTGAATAAATAGATAAAATCACTTTTTTAGGTTATTAATTAATGAATAGAGAAGGTTGTTTTGGCGGATTAAGTTAGTAATTAAAGAGGATTAGATTATTAATTAAACAGAAACTTTTAAAAGCTCCAAATTTGGGTTTTCAAAGATCTACCCATCCAAACACTTATAAAACTCTTTTTAATTTTTTGTACAAAAAAAAAATTTAAGCAAAAAGCTGCAAAATCCAATCTCATTTTTAGAAAAGCTACAAATTTAGACTTTTTGAAAAGATCTAATTTCAGCTTAATTAAAAGCACTAAAAAAGCATTCAAACACATATCAAATTATAAAAACAATTTTTTTTTTAAATAAAAAGTACTTTTAAGCAAAACACTTTAAAATCCAAACAGACTCTAAATCTATCATTCAGAAATTTAATGAGAGGGGAACGTATATATCTCAGAGTAAATAATAATAATTAATAATTTTCAATAATAAATATCTAGTTTCTTTTATGACTCTGTTTTTAATGATATATATAGTTAATAATAATAATTAATAATTTTCTATAACAAATATCTAATTTCTTTTATTGTTTTGTAATATATATTACCAAGGAAAGGGGGATTACTATTTTTTTTTATCAAATATATTATTTGAAATGAATATATTAATTGGTGCAAAGCTCAAAGATGTGTGAACAGTGAATTCACAGCAAATTCTACCAACTGAAGCACACAGATGAAACAAATTGAGATCCCTTAAATCATGAAAACGAAATCCATCACATTCGAACTTCAAACTCAGATTTTGGGAGAACTTAAGAAATCCGAATGATGATTCCTTTACCTTGTGCGAAAAAAGTTGGAATCCAGAGCCCAACATGCAAATATTCGATAATAAGATTTGAGAACAGATTATTTTTGGAGAAAAAATGGGTTGAGTAGAAGAGTAACTTTTATGAGAATTTGATGAATAGGGAGAAAAAACTTACTTGAGACGTGGAATGAGAAGGTGGAGAACTTGTTTCTTCCTCCTAGGTAGGGATGTAATCGAGTCGAGTCGAGCCGAACTCTTGAATATTTGAGCTTGGTTCGTTTATAATCGAGCTGAGCTCGAGCTTTATTTAACGAATATATGCATGGTTCACGAGCTGATTCAAGCCTTTATCGAGCCTAAACAAGTTTAATAAATATGAATTATACATTTAAATTTTCATTAAATTAAATAAAAAGTAAATTATATATTTAAAGAAAAATATATTATTCTTATTAAAATTTGTAAATTTATTATAATAAATAAATTTAATAGATTTTTCTATATATTTCACAAATAATATGCAAAATCAATAAATCAAATATCAAACTATTATTTTTTCATCTAAAAGATTACTCATGAACTTACAAACGAACATGTTCACGAGCTAACGAGCCGAATACTGTAAAGCTTGAGTTTGGTTTGTTTATCTTGACGAGCCTCATTAAACGAGCTTTTATCGAATCGAGCTTCGAATAGTTCACAAACGGTTTGGTTCGTTTACATCCCTACTCCTAGGGTTTTTTTTTGTGTCGGCGGATGTGGGTGCAAAATAGGGCATGTTTTAATTTTATAGATTTTAATTTGCTTTTATAGATTTTAATTTGCATGAAAATGAGCTTGTATTTTGAGCTTTCAATCTTGAATGTATCCATGTATATAATATTTTTTTATAATTTATTTGATTTATATTTAAATGAGTTTCAAAATATAATTACAAGAAATAGCGAGTGATTACAATGCAATTTCAAAATATGAATTAAATTAATAAGTAAAAAATAAAGGAAAAAAAACAAAAATTAACCAAATTACAACTTAATATTTAGGAAACAAAAATTCTATACGCTCATCTTGTATTGATGTTTTAATAAATTATTAATATATAATTATTAAAATAAATCGTGATTTCATCTAAAATTTAATAATTTATATATTAAAAAAGAAAAGTAGGTGTTTTTAAAAACAGTTTTCACAGACGTATCAACTATAATAAAATAGTTGTCGAGCTCTTGAGATGAGTTATGTCCAGTACGACACAAAATTACCGTCAGCACGGACACCAGTCTTTTAGTTTTTGAAGATCATGCTCGAACACAAAATCCCAAACCCAAAAAAGAGATGACACACGGCCAGATGCCTGTCGAGTAGGATGAAATAATCCCTTCCCTCCCACAGTACCTTTTGTTTTCAGAGCTTCCAGTTCGAGTGTTTGGTTTTCCAAACTTTCTTCTTCCCCTTTAGTTTATTTACAGAATCAACCTTCTGTTGTTTCGTTTGACCCAAATTAGTCTTTTGAATTTTGTGTTTCTATCGAAGAAAAGTAGTTTGTTTTTTTTTTGTTGTTTCTGTAGTGGTTTCCGGAATCCGAGTATTCAATTTATGCTGTGTGAAAAGGATTAGTCTTTTTGTATTGGCGCTTGTTTTTAGCGTGCGTTATGTTAGATTTCCGTGCTGCTTGTACGAATTGTGTTTTTCATTCATGCGGGGGAATGAGAAATCGATGATTTTAGGGTTTTGAGTGGTGGGTTTCGAATGGGGAGCACGGGTGAAGCTGACAGAAAACGACGTCACTTTAGCTCCATATCACCCACTGCGGCTTCCGCCAAGAAACACACATTTGTGCCCTTATCCGAGGAAAAAAAGGTGCAAAATTGTCTTTTATCGTTTCTTCATTATTCAAAACTACGATATGTTGAATTGGGTTTTCTAGATCATTGTTCGATTTTGAGTAGTAGGATACTGACCTGAGTGATATTTGGTGGTTGTCTGATTCGGCTTGTGATTTTGGATTGGTTTTTATCCTTTGTTGGGTTCCTGCGTGTCAATAATTTGAAAATTTTAGCGATGCTGAAATTTAATCAATTTTATGAGCTTATGTTTATGAATTCTGATTTCATGAGTGCGATTTATGGTTTAACACGCTGTGGATTTGTTTGTTGTACTGGACCAACTTAGTTCAAACTTATCTTGTTATGTATTGTCACTGAATATTTACCCATTCTTGATGGTTACATGATTATTAAGTCATTGTAGCTAGATTTTCTTGACTTATGGGGGATGGTTAACTTTCTCAGGTAACAATTCTGCTTAATGGAAGGAGAATTTAGCAGGAACTTATGTACAACATGGTGGTCATCTATGAATTGATCATGATCTCTCTGTTGGCTGTATCTTTTACAGCATAATCAAGTCCCGTTTGGACTTTTATTTTGATATTTTATTTCTTTATTGGCGAAGGACCTTTCAATTTTTATTTTCCAATGCTGTAGCTCGATGTGGCAGTGCTTAAATTTCAAAATCAGAAACTCATCCAGAAGCTGGAAACTCAAAAAGATGAGATTACTGGTCTTGCAGACAGATTGGGCCTGTTAAAAGACAAACAAAAGTTTTATGAGAAGACATTAGATGTGGTCAATAATTCATGGGAAGAGGTATATCGTCGATGTTACTGGTTTCCATATAAAATTACCTTACGTAGATTGATTGCTGCTGATTTTGAACTGGCATTTGTATTTTAATAACCGCTGTTATTTTTATTTGTTACACTTGCTCAAAACTGTTTAACACACCAAAAACAAAAATCAGGAAATGGGCATGGGGAGGAAACCTGGTTCTCTTATTTTCTTGATTCTTTTCGCTCTCTTTGATCGCTGTCATTCCAACATCAAGAGAGATTGTTAAGCATCTTGTCATAGTATTGTTAGAAACAGGTTGTTTTACAAATATACTTAACTATGGATTGAGAAATTAATTAAAGGAAGAAAAAAACCAAATAAAGGCATTCAAGTTCAGAAACATAATTGCTTTACTCGCTACCTTGCTGCTGTTGGCCTGATATCAATCATCACATATAAGTTGAAGCAGGGAAGGGTGTGGGTTGAATGGAACTTCATCAAATTAAACTCCCCTTCTCTCTCTCGTACACTGCTTGCTATGTTTCAGTGGTGTAGATTTCCTGTCATTTACCTTATTTCAAAATTGAAAGTTGGGCATGAAATTTTGGTGGCATGTGATTTTTCTTTTCTTTGAATCATGGATCTACTTGTCATGGGTTCTTAGGCATCTTTTGTATAATGAGTGACAAATTTATTTGCGGTTGGCTGCAGTGGAAGGACAAGACTCATGATACCTTTATCACTGGGTGTATGGTTGGTCAGTAGGTAAAATAAAATAGGGACTTAGGGTCGACAGTGATAATGAAGCAGATAATACTGGTAGAAGAGGTTGTTTATCCATCTCGATTTTTTTACCAAGGGACAAACTCAATCTATTTAAAGTCTGATGTCCTATGAAACATAAATAATCCTGGAAAAAGTGGCATTTGTAAAAATTATCATGAGCAATGTAACCAATATTTAGGGAGCAGAAATGTTTGTATATCATAATATCATTTGGCATATACTCAATATTTTCGACATATCGGTGCTAAAATTGTTTCCCTTCTTTGCCAGCTGCTTGGTGATATGGAATCACGCTCTAAAGGTACAAAGGTCTTAATGAAACACAGACAAGGTTTTGAAGTAAAAAACACTAATGAAGGTGAGTGAAGCCTCTTGTTAACGAGAAACTCTTTCTTTGTCCTTCCTTCCGCCGCACCTTGTAACCCCATTTTTGGATATTCTGTTATAAAGAAATTTGATAACTGAAAATTACTGAATAGTTTTTGTTATGGCTCTCTAATTGAGAGTGCGAAGTGGGAAAAGACAGCAGCAGCAATTTGGATTCAAAAATCTGTTGTTTGTTCTGTATTTTTTCCAGGTTATGTTTGTAACTGTCTTAGACTTAACTTTTAGATCTCTGTTACGATCTTCTGTTATGTTCTTATCAGAGCATAGTTGTGAAAACACTAGCCAATGGGTTGTTTTGTTTGCTGTTTAACCTTTTTCATTGCTGTATCGACTTAATAACGAGTTGTGTATTACGGCTTTTTTTATATTTGACAGCCTGAATTATATTTATTGATACATGAACTGTGGTTGCTTGGATGTTCATTTCAACTGTTGTTGCCGGATGTTCATTTCAACTGTTGTTGCCTGAAATTTCATTTGCTACTAAAATTATATTAATTGCTTGTTAGATGGTGATTCCCCATCAGAAGATGCATTCCTAAGCCGGCTCCTGGAAACAGGTGCGACTGAGAGTTGCTCAACCACTACAATTACGAAGCCAATGGAAGCAGATAGACAAACAGATGGTAAAAAGGCTAAGAGCATACTTCGCAATTTAGTAGCTACTTTGGATGACCTAAGTGGTTTGAAGACCTGGTCGTATGCTGCATCTTTTGGGGCAATTTCATCTAGTGGTGAGATTATATGAGAAAAATGCATATAGCCATTAAGTTGTTAAAGTCAATGACCAAGTTTCTTATCAGCTTTATTATGGTTTTTCTTAAAAAATTATGATTTCCTGTTCCTTTGTTGGTATTTCTTGCCGCCTTCATCTCTCTCTCACACATCTTTTTTCTCTCCCCACGCATTTTAGGACTTGGCCAGAAGCCTGTGCCAAGTAATTCTCATGCAAAAGTTAAAAATTTGAGAATTGAAGTCCTCAATCTTCATGTGAAACACAAATCGTTAGCTGGTGAATTGCAGAAGCACCGAGACAATGAGGCAATGAATAAATCTGATCTGAACCGTTTGAGAGGTATTTCTTTTTTGTTTTCATCTTTTTTTAAATGTTTTTATTTCTGTATGATTGTTATCAATGAAATGTTATATACTTTAATATTGATGTCCGCTCACTTCAGGTTGCTTTTTAATGTCCTTGGTTCTTGCATAAACTGTAGATGCCTTCTATGGTCCAGGTCTATGTCATGGATAGTATGATTTCTTTCTTTTGTCGATTACAATATTAACTTTTAAGTAGCTTTAAGAGTACGGTTATTTTGCTGTAGTTTGTGATTTGATGATATTATCAATAATGTTTATCAATAATTTAGAAACAAAAGATTTTCAAAAATCCGTGACTTGTATACATGAACATATTGACCATATATGACAACTTAGTCAGATGCTAATTCTCTTTGGCTTTGAAATATTTAACCAGTGACTGAAATATTGTCCCCTATGAAAAGCAAGAGGTTGATTGGATGAATTCACTTATGTTTCCCTTTCTCATTTCTTCTCCCCCTTTTTTTTTTTTTTTAAATTTTCAATATTGGTTCATCATTTTCTGTTATTTTTGAGGCTCTGTTCTACTTTCCCGGTCATGTACTCGTATCTTTATTCCATTCCCAACTCCCACGTACCAAAAAAGTGCCAGGTTTTTTGATTTGATTGCAAAAAACTCTTCTTCGAATATGGTGTATTGTTCATCACGACTAATTTAATCCAGTATAATGCCTACTTGATCACACATTAGTTATCATTTAAATGCTATAACTTATAGGCGCCAAGTAATCTTTGTTTATTCCCTATTTGGTTTTACTTAATTTCTGTTGATAAATGTAATAAGAAATACTACAAAAACAAGGGAAAAAAGATCATCTATTTGCCATGAATATTTTATAACAATTCCCAGGTTGCCTCCATCTCTGGGGTTTATTTGTGTACCTGAGCATCCCTTTGAAACTACATATAACATCATCACGTGACTTGGTACCAGGGTCTAATTCTGCTTGGCGGTCTTCTAGTGGTTGAAGCATAAACCTTACCATCTTACTAACACTCTGATATAGTAGCACGTGTATGCAAAGAGAGATACATGTAAAAGCGAATGGGAGCTGCTCAGGTCTTGCGATGATGATGAAAATTATAGCACAAGTACCAGGGGAGACTCTTGCGTAAATGAGTGTCATGGGCCTTTCTCATTTATGTCCCTTATGAGTGACTTATTGATTTATGTATCAGGCTCCTCTTTCCCAAATTTATTTTCCCCTAATCGCGCTTTTTGTTTTTCTGTGGTTGCCAGTGGAATGTGGTTGCATATTCAGTCTCCTGTTTATCATGTTATTATTTGGTTCTTGTCTGCTAGTATCTTTTTTCTGGCGCCCTCAAATTTTTCTTATATCTGAAATATACTCTCAAATTATCATGATAGTTTGTAATATGTACAAGCCATTGAGATTTTTTATTTGATTTCTGTCTTAAGGAGAGCTAGAAAGTACAATTACTGACTTGGAAGAAAATAACCGTAAACTGGCAATCCTAAAAGCTGAAAGAGATGTGGCAAAAGAAATGTTTTCCCCAGTCCTGAATCGAGGAAATAAACAGCCCACTAGCGAGAGAGTGAGGGACAAGCAGAGAGATTTGCATGACATGGAATCCACATTGAAGGAACTGTTGGTAGTTACTTGCATTTTGATATCTTATGATAATTACATTTCTGGGGTACATGACTGATTAAGTTTATTTTTCGACAAGGATCAATCTTCGTCTCGTCTGCACGATCTCAAGCGGCTCCATGAAGATCGGTTGGATATATTGAGGCAATTGTCAATTTTGCAGGTCATTATTATAGTTTCTCCTTTTTTTCTGGTTTTTCTTCTCACTTCTATAATAATTTCATTTTAAATGAAACATTTGACAGAGCAATCCAAAGAATTTGAAGTTTATTTGCTCATCCCAAGCATATCTCTTACTGAAAGATCAACTGGCGAAGGCCAAGGATGATGTAGTGCAATATCAGGCTCTCTATGAGAAACTTCAGGTTGTAACTGGTTGATGGTTTCATTTGACCTTCCTTTTTAGTTAGTTCAGAGTTTTTAGTAGATATACTGATTCTCCTTTTCAAATCAAGGTTGAGAAAGATACTGTTTTCGGGCGTGAAAGGGAGAATCACATGAAAAGTGAATTGATTGATGTTCTTCATCAATCGTCAGCCATGGCTGATTCCAGAATAAGTGACATGGAAACAGAGATACAGAGATGCATCAAAGGGAAAACTGAAATGGAGACCAAGCTGGAAGATGCATTAAAAGAGCCTGGTATATGAAGTTGATTTTATCCTTACTCAGTGCGTCCTTTCACTTCTTCCCTGCAAGTTATGTGCCAAATTGTAATTGTTATCGTTTTAAAAAAATTTAGGTAGGAAAGAAGTCATTGCATCATTTAAAGCATTGGTTTCTTCGTTTCCCGAGAAAATGGGGAACATGCAGAATCAGTTAATTAAACATAAGGAGGCTGCTTCAGATGTTCATCGTTTGCGAGCTAATGTCCAATCCCTTACAATTATTCTTGATCGCAAGGTAAAATCTTTTACACGATGTCACTATCACCTTTTGGGCTAGCCTTTTCTTCCCAATTATTTCCAGTATTACTTTTCCATAAATATATGCAGGTTAAGGATTTGGAAAGTTGTACTGCTAGATCAGCTCAACGAAATACTGAAATACAGAAGTTGAAAGCTGTGGTATGAGTTGTTACTTTTTGTTGAATAAACATAAGGAGGAGAGATAAATATTGTTGCATTGGATCAATTTGACTAACGACACTAAGTCTTGGAATAAAGTTAAAAAACGAATTTATGTATCATCCTGGACTTGTATTTTGTTTTCTGGTGAATATTTCTATGCTACCATGCTTTAGTAAGAATGCATTTAGAGCTCAATTGACCTTTTACTTACTGTCTTGTGTATAATGTGGCATATATCTTGAAATGGTGCAAGCTCAGTATGGCTCCGTCTGCAAGGTCTAATAATATCCTCGGATTAGTTTAAAAATTGAAGAGATGGATTAAAAACTTCTAAATTCATTTGTTCTTGGTTCAGATCCATGATTTAGAGATAAGTGAGTTGGACTTGAAGCTTTTTGTGGAAATCTACGGAAACGAGTCAACTGATTCAAGGTTAGCATTCCTCAGTGCTCTTTTTAAGTGACTTTAATTGGAATATGCTCAGCTCTTCTTAATTCATTGCTGGGAGGACTGTTGTTATTCAAAATACTTGGCAATATCTGCCGACTAATGGATCTTTGTCATGGTGTGTATTATTTTTAAATATCGAACTGCGGCAAGCCCACTTATAAACTTATTTCATGCAACAGTTTGTGAGTTCCTGCTAACTGAAATACCACTCCCCACCCCCCCCCCCCCCCCCCCCCCCCCCCCCCCCCCCCCCCCCCCCTTTTTTTTTTTTTGGAGGTGCGAACAGTGATGCTATATAAACTCTGAGGAATGATTGTGTCAAAGTCAAAGAAGCATGTTCATTTGAATGTTAATCATGCAAACCTTGTGAAAAATCTGGGAGGAAGTTCAGTGCCTGATGAGTTAATCTGTTAACATATTGGGTTTTGACTAATCCCATGTGACTAACATACAATGACGTGCTTCATGGTAATAGAGTTGAGTCAGTTGACAGGCAATTCATGATTTTACTGGTGTGTGAGTGGTTCCCCCTTCTTATGTGTCTCTATTGTGTTGATGGAAATATACACCGTTTCCAATTTTTTGCAGTCAGCTGGCTGTGGTTTTTGACTGATACATGTAGTGTTACCAATGTGGTTGTAAAGGATCTCGAGATGTGCTGTTTATGCATTTTAATCATTGAACGCCCTTGGTATCTACTTTTCCAGCCTTCTTACTTGCTAATTTCTTTTCTAAGAGGTTAGTTGGGGTATTCAGAAACTTCGATTTGATGTTCATTAATTATGATCTAAATAACTCTTTTCTCTTGTTTACTCCTATAAATTTATCAAGTTCTTTGACAATGTTTAAAACAGTGTTGTTGAATGAACCACTTTATTGAAATGTTTATTTTACTGGCAAGTAGTCGAACATAGAGAAGAGTGTTTGAGATCATGTTTCTAGAGTTGTTTGAGTTGGTTTTAATAGAATAGCTCCTTGATTTACAAATCATATTCAATGTTTGTGCTTTTAACCATGGCATGTATTCAGGAAAGTCACTGAAGCTAGGAACTCTGAGATCAAGGCGTGGGCTCGAGTTCAGAGTCTGAAGTCTTCTCTTGATGAACACAATTTAGAGTTGCGAGTTAAAGTTGCAATTGAAGCTGAGGCCAAAGCACAGCAAAGATTAGCTGCCTCAGAAACCGAGATTGTGGACCTAAGGCAGAAGTTAGATGCCTTTAAAAGGTTTGTTCCTTGTCTTTATAATGTCCGCTCAAGAATCTACCCAGATACCCCATCTTTTATCGGTTGCTTATTTTAATCTTCTAATAACTTTGTATGGTTTCATAAGAAGTTGATAGGTTTCGTCATTTCTTTATGATTAGGTTCTTCATTTTAGAAGTAGCAGTATTTGCTTTAAGTTGTTTTCCGTTGACCTCAGGATGAAATCAGACCCTTTTTCGTTGTATCTAATTCTTGGAATTGAGGAACATAAGTTGAAGACATGATGATTTTCTTGTCATAGTGCACATTCTTGTAATTTTGTTTTATTTTTATTACTGCAGGTTGACGTATTTCTTTGATTGATGCTTTCTGGTTTAGAGTAGACACAACATGAATGTAGGATTTGGAAATGTCTAAAGGGCATGGACTAGCTGTATTCGAATTGGCCCTAGATATTTGTCTTCTCTCTTCGGACAATTGCCTGACATCGGTCAACTGTCTAACCTGTGAATTACTAAATTCCAACCATGTTACTTTGGGATAACATGTCAAGTGTAGGTGGAAATCAAAGATCATAACAAATATGAAAATTAGAGAATTTGTCGCAATAAAAACCGCAAGTTTTAATAAATTGGGGCCAGTGACTTTGGTTGCAAGGGATAGTGGAAGCAGCAAGAGAGAGTTATATTTTGATAGGGCCCAAATGGCTAACTATAGCTTACAGGACGGTTGCAAAGTACACATCGGTTATGATCCCAAGTCCACTGGGCCTATGTACTAATCTAAATGAAAAGCCCAAGATTAGATGTGTGTATTCTACAAAAGTGAAGGGAGAAAACACCTGAGCGAGGATATAAAATGTAAGAGGGGTGGGTAGTATGGGCATTCAGATATTACTTGTTGAGCGAGTTATACTCTGGGTGGTTTCATATTTCAGTTCAATACAATATTCCATTTCTTCGTGATTGATCTTTTCCTTCCATATTGTATTGCATATTGTTATTGTGAGTCATAACATTGGTCCAACTTGCCGGATTCGAGGATGAGAGGAAAGCAATGGCTAGCATTCGATCGGAAGCTAAGTGTGAAGCGATGGAGAAATCTGTTACTGGTTTGCTAGACAACATGTTGCAAGTCCAGGGTAGATTGGATAAAATAGATAAGTCAATGGAAAGTTTGGAATTGAGAAAGATGATGGAGCAGATAATGAAGTATCAGATGGGGATGGCAGCAGAGAGCAATAAAAATGAATACCAACAACATGAAGGTTCTGGGTTTAAGGACAAGGGAGCTGGTGATGGAGAGACTGGTGTAGGTGGGCAGGAAGAAGTGCATGGAGAGGTAAAACAAGCATTGAGGAGGATTGAGTTACCTGGGTTTGATGGAGAGGATCCAATGGGCTGACTGGGAAGGATTGAGCGATACTTTGACATACATGGTACGCCGTTCGGATGCAGGCTCAAACTATCTCACATCAGTATACAAGGATCCATTGTGCATTGGTTTTGATAATATGAGAATCCCTAACTTGAATTGGGATAGATTTTCTGAGGAATTAACTAAGCGGTACAGTGGGTATGATGCCAATCCCTTTGACTTAATGGCATCGCTGAAGCAGGGGAAGCAAATGATCGATGTTGAACAATTTGAGATGTTAATCGCTCAAATCGGCGATGTGCCTAAAGACCAGAGCCTCGGTTATTTTGCAAGTGGGTTACGGGAAGAAATATGATGGAGAATGATCGTCCATAGTCCTCGCTCAGTGGATTGAGCAATTACGTTAGTAAGAGGATTGGAGATGGAGTTGTACGGGAAGGTGTTGGATCGGGGAAGAGCTAAATCCAATTTGGGTTCTAGATTCGGTTAGACTAGAGAGGGGTGTGGGGGATTTTAGAGTCTTGTTGGGAGACCAGTCAGGACTGTTCTCAGTTTGATCGTTTTACAATTCATTCTTTCATTTTTCATCTGTTCCTTATTTTCCTTACTTTGAAAGAATCTGGAAAGTACCGATCCCTCATAAAGTACGGGTTTTTGCGTGGATTGTGGCTCTGGGGAAACTCCCCACTTGTGATTCCATTCAAAGAAGGTGGCCCCTATGTATGTTGTGTCCTCAGTGGTGCGTGTTATGTCAGAGACAAGAAGAAAATCAAGACCACTTGCTGGTGCATTGCTCTTTCGCAAGAGATATTTGGACAAAAGTCTTGATAGAGTTGGGTTTTCAATGGATACTTCCGAGGAACGCGGCAGATATGATAATCATGGAGCTGGGAGGAGTTACAAACAGAAAATTTACGAGCTTCCTGCCAATTGTCATACACTGTACGCTTTGGTCTATATGATTGGAGTGAAACAAAAGAATTTTTCAATGACAATTTCGACATGACAGACGAAGTCTGGGAGAAGATAAAGTTCAGGGTCTCGAGCTGGACAATCATTATTAAAGAATTTCAACATTTGTCTATTTCTGAATTAATTGGGGATTGGAATTATGTATGAGCATGATTTTACTAGGATAGTGCATAATATGTTGTGTTCTTAGTCATCGTGCGGATTACTCATCCTCTTGCTTTGTAAAACTTCTATTATTAATAATATCTAGTTTCTTATCAAAAAAAAAATAAATCCAATTTGGGTTTGGGTTAGGAGCAGAAGGATGGGACAAATTTGGGCGGGCCAAATCAGCCCGATTTTATGAAAGGGACCACCACAAATTTAGCCCACTCACAACTAATAACGTGAAGGGAGTCATTCCGGGCGATTTCTCACATAGCAAGCAGACTACACCGATTTCTTATGGCGGGTCGCGGGTTAATTCGGTCGGAGGAGGGGTGTAATGATCGGAACATCGGGGCTAGGGTTCCGATTCCAAGGAATAAGAATGGCAGAATTATACCCCATCAGGAATTCTTACACGGACGAGAATAAGGCTTATGTATCAAATGCGGAGAGCCCTCTCACCTTATGCACTGATGCGCCAACAAAAATTTGAGGGTAACAATTTGGCAGAAGAAGACGGGGAAGGTGAGGAGTTAGATTCAGCAGAGATACATGAAGAAATAGCTCATGCCAACGGTGAAGGGGAGGGAGAGTGGAAACATCTAATACAGAGTATAATACTTTGGAGTTGCCTTTGTATTCAGCAAATGGGATTAATCAACCACAAACCTTGAAGGTGAAGGCAATAATGGGCGGGGAGAGGTAGTTGCGATGGTGGATAGTGGAGCAATCCACAATTTTGTTTCTAAAAGCTTGATTGCAGGATTGTGGTTTGTTGTCGATGGGAGTGTGCATTTTGGAGTGTGTCTCGGTGATGGTTGTCGCATTTCATGTGAAGGTGTGTAAAAACTTGGAAGTGGATTTGGGGCAGTGCCAGATTCAAATTGAGGGATATTTGTTTGAAATGGGGTAATATATTTGATTTTCGGGGTTGATGGGCTTTGAACGTTAGGGGATGTCATGTTAAATTGGACTAAGATGCAAATGAAATTTAGCTGCAACTCGCAGATGGTGATTCTACTGGGAGATCCATCCCTTAGTAGATCACTAGTATCCTTGAAGTCAATTGGTAAAATTAGTGAAGTAGAATTTTGGGGGGGCATTATAGTTGAAGTGGAGTAACAGTGAGGGAGATGAACAACAGGCTGGGATCAGAAAGCATGAAGAGGAGATTAATAGCCTCTTTATTAAATATGAAGGGGTATGTCAAGGTTCACATGGATTACCCCAGTAGGAGTAAGGATCATGCTATAATTATTAAAAATGGACTTGGCCCAGTGTCGGTGCGGCCATATCCTTATTCTTATCATCAAAAGGACGAGATTGAACGCATGGTAATGGAGATGTTCAAATCTTGTGTGATTCAGGCGGGTAGCCCATATTCAAGCTAGGTTATACCAGTTAAAAAGGACGGCAGATGGTATTTTTGTGTCGATTGCAGCGTCTTAAACGACATCACAATTTCTGATAAATACCCGATTCCTGTGGTGGAAGAGTTATTTGATGAGTTGCATGGGGCTAAACATTTTTCTAAGCTGGATCTTGGATCTGGATATCACGAGATTCGTGTCAAGACTGATGATATACAAAAACCAGCATTCAGGGCGCGTGCGGGGCACTACGAGTTCCTTGTCATGCCGTTTGGACTAAAAAACGCTCCAGCTATTTTCCAAGCGACGATGAGTGAGGTGGTGTATGGGCGGAAACCACCTAATGTAATTAGGTTTCTGCCAGGGGACAGTTATGGCATCAGTCTCGCTGGCCTTAATCGATAGAGATGAACTTCTAAGGCAGCTCAAGTATAATCCGATCGAGCTCAGCAACATATGATTAAGTATGCTAATACAAATCGCCGGGAGGTGTCATTCCATGAAGGGGATATGGTGTTCTTAAAGTTGCGCCCTCATCGTCAAAATTCTATCTGTGCCAGAGTGTTTCAGAAGCTATCAGCTAGATTTTGTGGACTTTTTAAGGTCATCAAGAAAGTGGGACAGGCTGCTTATCTTTTGCAATTGCCTGAGTAGAATATTTTGGGTAGCAGAACTAAACAGATGAAAGGGAAGCACTGGAAGCAGTTTCTTGTGCATTGGAAAGGAAGAACCGAAGAGGATGCTACTTGGGAAAGCATAGACGATGTCACATTTTCGCCTTGAGGACTAGGTGAGTTTTGAAGCGGCAGGAAATGTTATGATACCAAGTTAGACATGGCCACAGTTTGGGTTTGACCCTGACATGGACCGTGGTCAACGTGCCGATTAACCGGGTCAACGGGTCTGACCCGTAACCGTGACCGTAACCATGACCGCCCATATGCACGCCGGCTATGGTTTTCGGGCCTAAAACCCGTTGACCCGGCGGGTGGGTAGTATGGGTATTCAGATGTTACTAGTTCAGTGAGTTACTAGCATTCTGTTAGGGACAGAGAGACCGCACAGAGCAATTATACTCTGGTTTCATATTTCAGTTCAATACATTATTCCCTTTCTTTGTTATTGAACTTCCTTCCACATTTGAATCCATATTGTTGTCATAACATCATTTTGTTTTTCAATGTATGATTACTGAATGTGGTTGGTGCAATAAACATACATTTTTTGCTCTTGAGAATTAGTAAATATTCTTCATCGAAAATTTTTGTTTGCTGACTAATCTTGTAGTTTTTTTTCTCTGAGGTTTCAGGGAAAAATCAACATTTTCTGATGTCCTAAAATCCAAACACGAAGAAACTGAGACCTATCTTTCCGAGATAGAGGTTTCTGTTCTAGAAGCTTCTGTAAATATTTGTTCACTTTGACGCAAACAGCGCAACATGATCTCTGATTATGTTAACTTTTATTGTTACAGACAATTGGGCAAGCATATGATGACATGCAGACTCAAAACCAACAGCTTTTGCAGCAAATCACCGAGAGAGATGACTATAATGTGAAGGTAATCACTTACTCGGTCTTCCTAATTTAGCTCGATTTCTAGAGACCAACCTCTTGAGATAAAAGTTATAGGAGGACATTTATTACATTACAGTTATTATCAACTAGATTCTCCTAATGAGTTGTTTTGTCTTTGCTATTGCTTTTGCGACGCTTGAACTCATTCAAATGTTTGTCTTTTGAGAATTATTCAACAACTAGATAAATCATTCAAATGTTTGGCTTTTAAGTACTATTCAACAACTGAGATTTTTGTAGTGTGTGCATTATGTTATGCCATTCCAGACCCAGTGGGCCAGTTTGACTATCAGTTTTTTCCTCTTGTTTGATGGTATTGCAGCTTAGAGTGTTTACCTTGTATTGATAGGCACAACACATTTATGAGTAGTTTCTTTAACATAATACTTGTTGGAAGATTCATCTGGCCATTTTTGCTTCTGCATCAGCTTGGTTTGGAAGGTGTTCAGGCAAGACAAACAAAGTCTGCTCTGCTCATGGAGAAGCAAAAATTGGAGAAAGCCGTACAACAGACCAAGACAACTATAGATTTTTATGACTTAAAAGCTGGTAGAATTGAAGATCAGGTAATATAAGTTTCTTATGTAGTAGTGAACGCGATTTACTTTGTTCAGACAACAAAACTCATGATTTTCCACTGCAGTTGAAAGCCCAATCAGATCAAATTCAGAGACTAACTGAAGATAGAGTCCGAAATGCTACCAACTTAGAAAATATCCAAAAAAGACAGTTAGACACGAGAAAATCATCTCAGCAGCTGATGGAAACGCTTGAAGGAGCACAATCTAGAGTTGATGGGAGTCGAGTATGTCTTGCCCAGCTGCAGATAGAACTAGAGAAAGAAAGGTTTGGCGTTCTTTAATAACCTTTTCCATTTTATGCCAAAACTTTTTCATTTCCAGCTTCATGAACTGTTCTATTGGTTAGGTTTGAGAGGAAAAGAGTCGAAGAAGACATAGAAGCTCTGAGGATTAAAGTTAAACATCTGAAGTTGCAACCAGGCTCCTCTATATCTGAAAAGCTGCAGCAGGAACTTAGGGAATACACGGATATACTGAAGTGCGGCATTTGCCTTGATCGGAGAAAAGAGGTATGGCTTTTTATATCTTCCAACATGTTTTACTGTAGTCGTGGATGAAATAAACATCCAAGCAACTGAATGTTTAAAGTGTTTTCCAAGGTTTTCTGTACAGTTTTCTGCCAATTTTGGGTCTGCAAACATGGAGCTTTCCAAAACTTTCATACTGTGTTTGAGATCCAACAGATATTAGGATAAATTTGTTTATTTAAAAATTTATTCAATATATGTTAATAATACTATTTTTATATAATTTAAAAAGAATTTATTATTATACTTCATGTATTACTCGAAGTTTTTAAAAAAGTGGTTCCTGAATTTAATTATTTTATAATGGAAATATGAAATTATGAAAAGAATCGAAATCTTTCAAACAAAAAACTCAAGCTAGCTCGACCCAGCTGACTTTGCACCCTTATATTTCTTTTCCTTCTATTTTTGTTTTTTTAAAAACTCTTATCCTTCTATTTGGTTTATGAGCAAATGGATGAATCTAGCCTTTCAAATTTTCAGTGTAACCAGCTGCCCCTGTATTTCACATGCAAAGCTTATAAGTAAAAATGTGAACTTTACATGAGTTTAGATTTTAATATCAGCATGATAATGTGGTGCTCTGTCCGAAATTATCATGGATAAGAAAATGGTTGTGGCCGATATGGTTGAATGTAATTCGTTATGTAAAACTAGCCCATCGTCCCTTTTGCGTTGACGATTTTTTTTGCCCTCGATTATTGACACATTTTGCTCAATTTCTTCCATATGAGCAGGTTGTTATAACAAAATGCTATCATCTGTTCTGTAATCCTTGTCTGCAAAGAATTATTGAAACTCGTCACCGCAAGTGTCCAGTATGTGCTGCAAGTTTTGGGGCGAACGACGTCAAACCTGTATACATCTGATCAGAAATTCTTGAATCATTATCATTGATTCCAAGTACCATGTTCACGTAACTGAATAGCTATCCATTTGCTTCCCCACCCAAGAACAGATATTCCTGTCTCAAGGTTGCAAATCAACCCAGAATTGCCGATTTTTTTCTTAAAGAAAATTTCTGCATTTTTATATACATTATCTTGGTAATGATTAGTGTTAAAGATGCAATATGTCGTAGATTTTGGGTCGTTGGAAAGTTCGTGTTTGATATATTCATAGGCAGCTCGCCGAAGGTACAGTAGTTTTAGCAAGGATTAGAGAGCTTTGTTCGAGTATGTTCACATTTCTTGATGCATTCATTGTACAGATTGTGTTTCTACGCTCTTCATTTTTGTAGTTTCTGTAAAAGAAAGTAATCTTCGGAAAATGCTAACGTAGTACAATATATATTATTTTTTCCTGTAGGTCAACTTGAAGATTTCACGTATACTCCGATCATATATTCTTGAATACAAGTTGTTTGTATAAATTTGGATTCGTTGAAATTATTGTATTTTTAAGTACTGAATATGTATATTATTTGTGCATGAAAGGGTGTGGTAATTTCATGACAATGTTTCAGTGATATTTTTTTTTAACCACGAATCTGCGATCACTATTTTTGTATGTTTTGTGTAAACATTTGGGCTAACAGTAACATATAAACCACGTTGATCAAGTAAATTACATTAAGCAAGTCTTGTGTAACAGAAAGAAACTGAGAATACAAAGGGTAAGAAGGTTTCGAACCCGTGATTTCTCGACACAATTCGACCAGACCCCTACTATCTCAGCTATTTTTTTGATGTTAAATGATTATTTACTTCCCATGTCATGATGTAAAATGCAACATATATTATTTTGTAATAATTACAAAATATAATATATTACTTCATGTTTTGTTGATTTTGTAAATTATCATGATTAAATCGATTATTTCATAAAAAAATTTATTATTCATATATAAATCGTGATATATTAAAAGGGAACAAATATTATGGGGTTAAATATATAACGTGTGTGTTTTCGCTAATATACAATTATGAGTAGGGTCTTTTGTGAGACGGTCTCACGAATCTTTATCTCTGAGACGATTCAACCCTACCGATATACACAATAAAAAGTAATACTCTTAGCATAAAAATAATATTTTTCATGGATGACCCAAATAAGAGATCCGTCTCACAAAATAGTACCCGTGAGATCATCTTACACAAGTTTTTGCCTACAATTATTAGCAACCACCTCATTGTCCATCATTATAATTATAATGCTCATGCCATGTGACAATAATCTAATATATCCTTGGCATAGTAATATAATTTTAACGATTTGATTTATATTATTTCATATTTCGTAATTTTTTTTATGACAATAAAAACTCACTCTATTTGTAAAAACAAGAAAGAAAACCTTCAATCGGGAAAAAAAAGAAAGAAAAAGAAGTTTCACATATTACCCTCGCTAAGATAATTAGTAAGATCCCGATATAAGTTAACGCTAATTAAATCTTATCTGGTTTTAAAAAAAATTCGAAAAAATCTAATTTAGAGAAACGTAAATCCACACAAGGTAGAAAAAGTTCACCTTGTATTAAGAATGACAAAAACTTGTTTGATACGGTCTCACATGTCATATTTTATGAGACGGATCTCTTACTTAGGTCATCCATAAAAAAATATTATTTTCTATGCCAAGAGTATTAATTTTTATTGTGAATATCGGTAGAGTTGACCCGTCTCACAGATAAAGATTCGTGAGACCGTCTCACAAGATATTTAATCTTTAAGAATTATATATAAATACAGAAGTTATGATACTCCTTAAGTCTCGTGTGTTTAGGCTATATTTTTCGTTCGTCTCAATTATATAGTCCAGTTTTCATATTTGACATTATTTTCTCTCTACTCTTTTACCGATCTATATTCATTTAATTTGCTTTCCAACATTTTTTTTTATCTAATTAAAACATTCATTAAACTAGAAGAAATCCCTTTATAAAATTTATTTTTTCAATTATTTTCTTATTCTAATTAAAAACACATCAAAACTGAATATATTGGACGATGGGAGTATTAAATTTTGTGTTTGGAAAATTTAATAATTTAAAAGGGAGTAGGTCTCTTGTTAGACGGACGGTCTCAAGAATATTTATCTATGATACGAATCAACCATACCGATATTCACAATAAAAAATAATACTCTTAGCATAAAAAATAATATTTTTTTCGTGGATGATCAAAATAATAGATCTGTCTCACAAATTATTATCCGTGAAACCATCACACAAGTTTTTGCCTTTTCATCTACAAGACATCAAGCTTTCATATTATTGTGATAAGGACCACGTGCCTGATGATTCATGATTATTATTAATGAGTTTGTTCAATAATTAATATTGCTTCAAACTTCTTCTATTTATTTTCCAAAAATAAAAATAAATAAATTATGAGTCAATTGATTCACTAGTTGTAAGGTCGTCAGCTTGGGTTTTCACTATATATATTTTCTCCTTTGATTATTTTTAATTAATATTTTACATTTTATATAGAATAATTTATATTCATTTATATAAATATCATATGACCTCTCTCAGGGGAAAAAAATTATATCCTCTTCGTCTTAATTATTTAAGTTTTTTTAAAAAAGTTATTCCAACTATATAATCCAGTTTTTCCACTTAGTAGCATTTTTTTTTAGTTTTTTTTAATATATATCAATGTTTTGGAAAATATGCAGTCATTTTTTGAATAAATTAAATACAGGCAGAATAAGAATTTTGTTTGTAAATTTTGTTTTTCCAATGTTTTTTTAGTATGTGTGAAAAAATAAACAAACCTATAATTTTTTTTTCTTCTAAAATTGCTTTCAAAACATTTGATATTACAAAAAAAATAAATTTTTTTTATATATTTAATATACTTTCATCGTGCCAATCATACATGTTTTTTCTCTGGCGTTGTCTCAAATATATAGTTCGATTTTTATATTTAGTAGAACTTTTTCTTAAATTTGTTTTACAACTATACTCATACTAACTAAATGTTGCAAAACGTGACACCATATTTTGAATGAATCAAGTGAGGAATAACATCAGGAGTTAATTTGTAAATTTTGATTTTCCAAATTTTTTTTAATCTGTGTATAAAAAAATAAAATAACATATATATTTGAGACCGACGGAATAATAATTTTATTTATATTATATACATAAAAAGTTGTAAAACTTTTAATTGTATAATTGAATGATTGAACCAACCCATCCCTCTCTCCCCTTGATTATGCTATTATGTGAGCTACTTGTAGAAGCATATGTAAACAAATATTTTGTTATTTGGCTCGTGATTAAACTTGGATTAATAAGTGATTACTATATAATCATGATTACTTAAGCCATGTCGATTATATATATTATATACGAATTAGAAATTATAATCTCTAATGGAAATGACAAAAACTTGTGTGAGACGTTCTCACGGGTCGTATTTTGTGATACAAATATCTTATTTGAGTCGTTAATGAAAAAATAGTACTTTTTATGCTAAGAGTATTATCGGTAAGGTTGACCCGTCTCACAGATAAAGATTCGTGAGACCGTTTCACAATAGACCTACCCAATGAAGATTAAGGAATTATACAAGGAAGATTACCCTTTAATTTACCTTGTGAAATTATTATTACTTTCTTGACTATTTCATCTAACATTAGATTACGAATTTGGGCAGCCTAGATTCTAATTAAAAATTCTATAAATTAAATATTTTATACATTTTTTTTTAAAAAAAAGAGTAAAAAGAATTTAAAATAAGAATGAATTATTAACTCAATGCAATTCATTTATGTTAAGATCGACTTAACTTCTCTTCTACAATCTCTGAGCTAACAAAAGCATATTAAGTCAAACAAATGATAATTAATGCATAATTATTGCATTATTATAGCGTTCGTAATTAACTTAACATGGTTGAAACTCTATTCTAAGTAAACGACTCTCTCAAATCTCGAAGAATCAGACGATTTTGAGTTACAAGTTATTTTTATATTTTTTATTTTCCGAGCACAAGGAACTACGCCGGATCTTGCTCCGTCGTCGAGTCGATCGCAGTGGTTACCGATCGATCGGCTTGTATGTGAAAGGCATTGTCATGTTAATCATCACTATAATTAAATTATCTTCAACAATTTTCATATTAATGCAATATCTTTTGGGGCCAAAGAGATCAAATTTGTCGCTCAATTTATATATAAAAGATACCCAACTAGATATTTAAAGTTTGTTAATAAATCATTAAGAAATAGACTATGAATTAAATAAGAGATGGTGATGATGAGGTCACCGATCACTAATCAAGTAATTATGACACACAAACAAATTTTTTTTTATATGTATAAAAAAACTATAATATATATAATCGCTCTACGATTTTGCGTTTGTCAACTTATACTTCTTTCTTGTATCATACAGATTCTGCAGCATGTACGTATAATAATTGGACCGTGTCTTAAATATTTAAAAATTTATATATTTTAGGTTATAATATGACTACTCTCTACTTTAGGTAGGTTGAGTTAATTATAAATTAGATTAATTAATGGCAAGATTATAATTTGGAATATATTAATAATAATTACCAACTTTAACATAAGTATATATATATCCTTTAATAACGAACTTAAAAATGGATCTGTTTATAACAAGAATATTTTTATTGGAATATCTTTCGGATAGATGGTTCATTAATAGATCGATGGTTGAGTAATTCGACTCATTCACATCCAGATCATGAATGTTTGGAGGTCTCAATTCTTGACCAGAAGGAGGACACCAAAGGTGGAACATGACCATATATATATATGTGTGTGTGTGTGTGTGTATATATGTATTTACGTATGAAATTGTTCCTGATTATTTTGACTTTTATAGATGCTAAAAAAATAAATATTTTTTACAATGTTGGCATCATGTTCTTATTGTAATAATATATATATAGAGATAAAATTAATTAAACTGTTCGGTGCAAAATTGAAAGTAATGACTAAATTTTCTAACAATCCCATAAAACTGGATCTTCAACCCGGAATCCTATGTCGGATCCAGCCAGCTGCCATGAAGAAGCATAATAACAGTATATATCACTATGATCTATATTACTATCCATGCCTAAATCTGGCAAGTCGAAGAAAGTATCATCATCATGAGTCGTTGAATCGGAGTTTCTTGATTCTTGACTGTGATGCAGTGCTAAATGCGTGGAGGAGTGAGAACTGGGCAGCATGGCTCGGTCCGGCTCGGCTAGTTCGGCTTCTTCGGGAAACATGGTTGTGGCGGCTTTCGCTGCAGCGGCTTGTATGTCCTTAGGCGCGGTGGAGGCCGGGCGGGGGAACTCATGAGCCAAGTGTGGGAAATTGAGACAAGCCGAGTTGCCCTTTATGGCCAAGGCCGCCACGTCGTGTGCTCGAGCCGCCATTTCGGCGGTTTGGTAAGTCCCTAGCCATATTCTTGATTTCTTCCTCGGCTCCCGGATCTCACACACCCATTTGCCCCAGTTGCGCTTCCGGACACCGCGGTAGGTCGGATGCTTGATGCTGCCGCCGCTCGTTTTCCGCTTGGCATCTCGATTATTGCGTAATTTCTTTGTGACAGTTTGAGATTTGGAACACTTTTTTGAGCTCGTTGTGCTTTGTGGTCCATTAATTAACGAAGAGTTGGAAGAGGTTGAAGGTGAAATCGAAGATGCAGAAAATGACGCGGAGGAGGAAGAGGAGGAAGCACCCGCGGCGGCGGCGTGGAAATTAGAAACCTTGTCTTGAGCTACCTGCACCAACAATGTTTCTTCCATGTTAAATCTATCTAGCTAGTAGCTGACAGAGAATGTAAGGAAACGGAAAATAGGATTCTTCCACAAGCTCAATTACATTTATATAACGAATATACATGTGCCTTTAATGTTACCTTTAGATACACATATCTATAAATAGTTTTTATTTATTTATTTATTTATTATTATGTTATCTATCCATTGTACTCATCTCCATATTCACAACGAGGTCATATTTACTTACTGGATGCGATAAATATATCAAAATTATATATCTAATTGATGAGTATCACTTCAATGATGGATAAAGAAATGAACACGGTAGGTGATTGCATGATACCTTTTAAATTTAAATCAAATGACGATCATCAATTCGGGTTACGTTACAATTGATTCAACATAAATAATTTGTAAATAAAAAATATATGTTTATTTTGTGTCCTAAACAATGGAATGAAAATCATCAATAAGAAGAATTTGAAGCATCAATACGAACCCCCTAATAAATAATATGGTGTCTGATATCGTCGTATTATGCATGCAAGTTGTTGCCGACTAATTATATTAAATATTAATAACAAGCCATTACAAATGTATGGACCATGGACTAACAAAGTCACATACGTTGTTGGGGGTAGAAGGGGCATCTTATTTTGCGTCCATTCAATGTTTTCACATGCAAAAACGGGTAGGGGCCGTTGTAGGGATATAAACATGTGGAATCATCAAATATCATGACGAGTCATTGTATTTAAATACATACATTCTTATATATATGTATATACATATGAATATATACGACATATGATAAGCCATTAATTGTAAAAAAATATGTTTGGTACTATTATTCCTTTATTTTTTATACTGAAGTCTGAACGACGTCGTAGGAGTCTTAAGGTAGGTCTCTTGTGAGACGGTCTCACGAATCTTTATCTATGAGACGGGTCAACCCTACCGATATTAGCAATAAAAAGTAATATTTTTCATGGATGACTCAAATAAGATATCTGTCTCACAAAATACGATCCGTAGACCGTCTCACACAAGTTTTTGTATGAGTCTTTAAGACATTGTTTGCTTCAAATGATAAAATATTAATTTTTTTCGCATCCTTGTTTTCATGACTTGAGTTCTATGATATTTTGAACTCTGTCATTTGGTTATCAGTGTCTTTCAATTTATTATCTTCATGTTATACATTTCATTTTACAAACCAAACAATGTCTAAAACAATCTACCATACATAATTCCGAATGTGCTCACCTCGTAATTATTTAAGATTTTTTTTTTTGGTCAGACGCGACGTCGAAGAAATTGTCCTTCCCAAGATTTCAGTTAGTGAACATGTGGACACTAGAAAATACAATAAATACACCGAAAATATTGGATCCATCTTGCTATATATATCTTGACCATTTTAATTAGGAAAAAAAACAAGAAAATTTAGGGATGTCAATTGATTCGGGTTATACTCAGACTTGCAATAGACTCGCGCGTATGGGGCTGAGTTTGAGCATACTAAATGGGTCATGGGAGGGGTTTTAGGTCCAATTTTTCAGACCCGTCTGGATATGGGCGGGTCATGGATCCTATAATACATGCCTCATACCCGTCTCATATATGTAGCTATAAATATTCTAAGATTTTAGTTTTATTAATTTTTCATTTTTTAGTAGTCTACCTCAATCATAATAGTTTTAGCTATTCCTATGTAAACTGTTGCATTTGAATCTGTTTTTAGCAATAGTGGAAGAACAGTTGGTCCTCATCTTAGTAGGCTTAATCCAATGACTTTGGAGGCATTGATGTGCTCGCGAAGATGGTTGTGGGGGTAAGGTGAAGGGTAAATAAATCACAGTTTTATTTTGTTATTGTACTTTCATTTTGTAAGGACCGTGTATCGTATTATCGTAAATCATGTGTGATTATCGATAATTTATGAAATTGTCATGTGATTATGTATTTGATGTATATCATGACAATGGAATTGAGAAAATGAATAGTGAATATGAATTGACGTTGTAAGAGCTCGAGTGGAAAAGCCGGGCGCCAATATAATACAAAAAATTTATATTTGTACAGAACGTGTGGCGCCCGGGCGGTAGAAAATGACCGCCCGAGCGCCAGGGTATATTGAGATAATATTCAGGCATAACACTCCGCGCCCGAGCGGTAATGTTTGACCGTCCGAGCGCGGCACAACTCACACTCGGGGACAGAATGTCTCGCGCTCGGGCGCGAGAATTCTACCGCCTAAGCGCGAGAGCGGTGAGGATAAGAATAACTCTTTCCTCTTTTCTTCTTCAGTTCTTATTCGATAACTTCGAGAGAAAAGTTGGAAATTCGATTTCTTTCGTCCGAATCGACTTCGAAAAGTTGTCCAAACTGCGAAACAAATTATATATTCGGAATCTTCACGTCGAGAGCTTTCTTTTGAGGTAAATTTCTTCTAGTTTCAGCAGCTCTAAATATGAAAGTGCTGAAATAGCATGCATTTAAAGTCGAGATTCCTATATGTGGTAGAATAACGGACAAAAAACTCATATTCGAAGTCGGAATTGAATTATGTTATGATATCGATTTGATATGAATTTTTGAAGTTTTAAAAGATATTTGAAACTCATATTAATGATTTTGGATTATGTTATTGATTGGAATGAGTATGTTATTGATGTAGATAAAATATTATACCGATATCTTCAGGCTACATCAACTGAAAACGAAGAAATTGAGGTATGTTGCGACCGGGTAACATACGACATGTATCTGTATTATATGATATATGTTGGATTGGTTTGATTGATTGGAATGAGAATACATGTCTATATGCCTTATTTGTTGAGTTTATGTGGCATACATGACATTGTGATTGGAATATCGATGTATAAAATAAATGTTTTGTTAACACACATCGTTTTATGCATACATCGATACATGACATGCACGTTGAGCTATGATCCTTGGATACTCTGATATGATTTGATTAGATTCTGGGGTTTGTGAACACAATGCTATGTTTGGTATTATATGACCCTTAAAATATAGACATTTGTGGCCCCGACGATTGATATGAGATTTGGGATTTGATGGCGCTTCGTCGACGCTATCATACAAGTATCCCTTATTGAGGCCGGTGTGCCAGCTCGAGCATTGATTTGATAGCGATTCGTTTGATTCTGACATGTGCTCAGTGGATGGGCATTTGACCTGATACCTCCACGACATACATGCATTGCATACCATATATCATTGTTTAGATACTTGTGGTATATATGATGGTTGTTCCATACGGAGCTTTGCTCACCCCCAAGGGGGGCTGTTGTTGTCTTTATGTGTGGACACTAGCAGGTACTCCAGGATATCAGGAGACCGGAGATGGTACTTCTTGAAGGAGTCACAGTTTGAGTTGAGATTTATATTTTGTTCCCAGTATATATGTATATGTATTTATATACCGGGGCATGTCCCGAGGATATGAGTTGTTTGTATATGATTGGTTTTGATTACGTGTGGGCATGTTTATGATGTGAGATTAAATACTATTTTTAGTATTTAAATTATAGAAGAAATATTTTGAGTTCATTGTAAAGAAATTTTAAACTCGTTTTCCGCTGTAATTAGTTAACCCTAATCAAAGTGCATTGTAATAATGATTAGGAGCTAAGGGCCCCACACATTTTAATTTTGTTATTATATTTTCTCTATTTAAATTACATTTTTTTTACAGTTTTAAGTTATAATTTTATTTTTTCAATATACTTTCTCTATTTAACTTTGTAGCAAATTCTTCAAATAGTTTACCAACTTGTTTCACCATTCTTGATGAAAAGGAATATGATCCCGAAAAATGTGTCTGAAATATTGCCTACTCGCTGTTTTTATATTGATATGTTAAGTTATGTTATGACTTATTTTTGTGGATGTCAAATTTTTTTGGAGAGCTTGTAACTCTTTTTTTTATATAATTCTTTATGTCGTGAAAATATTATGTCTGTTATTATTAAGTGCAGTCGAAAACATTAATTAATTTTCTATTGTGTTGTATTTAGAGGCTTATCTATTTCATAATTCAGTAATGTGAGAAGAAAGATTACTGTTTTTATTTTAAAAAAATTTGGGCCTCACGGGTCTACACGGCTCCATTTCTTATTCGAGGTGGGACATGTCCGAAAAATATTTAACCGGGGTGGGACGAATAATGAGTCAAAGTTTTCTTCATGAGATGAGTCTTGAATTTAGCCATGCTCGCCCCAGTACCTATCACATTGACATCTTTAAGAAAATTGCTTGCTAAAATCGAGCCACATTAATCGAGGAAAGCCTTTTTTTTTTCCATGTTCCCCGGTCAGCTGCAAAATCTCAGCAATTCAGTTCCAGAAATTGATACATCAATAATTAAATTTAAAACATATTACTAATTAATTTGGTTAGATATTTTTTTATTCCATGTAAAAATTGTTAAACAAATAAAATGAACCAAATCAATGGTGGCATTTTTGGAGTGTAACATTTAAAAATAATCGAATGGAAGGTAATAAAGTACCAAAATTCAATGTCATTATTATTAATTAATGGTAATAAAATTAATATAATATCCCATCAACACATATTATATTTCGGAAAATTGAAGCAATTGAGTCCGAAATTTAAACCACCTGAAGATACTATTTTACTGCATAATTATGAGACACATGGCTCACGTGCAAGTGGGTCCACACTTGTCCCCTTAATTGTTTTTATATATATATATATATATATATATATATATACATACATATATATATATACATATTTTTTAAAATCGAGGTGGGATACATTGAGAATTTTTTTTCGTTGCAAAATTATTATTATTATCATTGACGAAATTTTATTGCAAATTATTTTTGTACAATTTGAAGCAAAAATTATGTTTTTTTTTAAAAAACATCGAAATTCGAAACATTTGATTTTGATGCTTCGTACACTTTTTCTACCTCTGAGAAATCACGTTCTGTGAACTTATAATCGTTTATAAAGCTTGTCTTTTCATGTTTCTTTCTTTATTTATTTGATAAAATTAATTTTGATAGAACCACAAGTTAATAGATATTAGTAAAACTTTTATTTAATTTGGAAAGTTAACCATGTTACAATAATACGCACATATACATGCAATGCACACGTATCCGATATGAGTAGATCTCTTGTGAGACGATCTCACGAATCTTTATATGTGAGAGGGATCAACTCTACCGATATTCACAATAAAAAGTAATACTCACACGAGTTTTTGTCGATTTATATTTAATATAAAGAAAATTTAAAAATAATGATGCATCGGATAGCTGACCTGATATAAACATGACACTCGTTCCGTACCCGAATAACCCAAAGACTAAAAAGCCCATTCATAAAGGTAAAGCTTGGCCCGTATCTGATACTACAAGGACCAACACTTATCAAGGAAGTCTAATTGATGTCACCTCAAGGATCACTTCACAATGGTTCGCCGATAAAGATCTTATATCTTTTGGTACATGGTCTTTTGTGACAACCGATCTTTTACTTTTGCTAGTCTTCTGTGTCAAATCTAAAGTCAAATTTCGATGTTCATCAAATGTTCTATTATAAGATATGCATATTAAATGTGCCAAAGTTCACAGTGCGCATGCGGCGGATTTCCAGACACAATAATATCATATGTATTTGAAGCACGTTATTACCTTTAATGCCACATTCATATATTCTCTACTTGTCTTGTATACTGAGTGGATTTGCCACTTGTTCGGTGATAAGACATGTGATATAACATCAAACGCAGCTAAAGAAATGGACAGGAACAACAGAAAAAGAGAATGGCACTCACAATACAAAACTTTTCCAATTGATTCCACATTTATTCTACAGCATTGCAATTATCAGTTGTCACAAACGGTGGAACATGTGATAAGAAGATAGAATTGCAAAACTCGTCTATTACTAATAATACTTGAAATAAATAATGAAATGGGTAAATACCATATCTGCTGAGCGAAAATCCATGTTATAGTCTGAGTGTATCGATATTTCGCTTTCCTTCCGGCCCTTTTGTGTACCATGATGAATAATAGTCTCCATAAACCACTTGATGATACTTAGGCGGCTCAAAAGCTGGGCGTATGATCTTTGTTTTTGCAGGGTCGTGAAATGAGGAAACAGATAAACGTGCTTTTTTAGCATTAGTTATAGCCCGATGGACAGCACTTTTATATTCTCCATTCGTTATAATCTGAAAGTAAAAGACAGTTCTAATTCAAAGAAAATAGACAGAAATTACAACTTCTTTGAACATGATTGTTTACACGCCCACGTATTTTTCATACGTTAATGCAACAGATATGATAGCCAAAGACACAAGAAAGTGGATATCAAATACAAGGTACTGATGATGATTCCAGATAAAAAATACAACTACTATATATATTATACCATTTTAACTTGAAAAACTTACAAAATCTCTCCAAAATTTGTACGATATAAGACAAGAAAAACCCAAATATCAATTGAATCATCTCCTAATTTACCTAGTCTAAAATGCTTTCAGAATGCGTACAATCAGTGAATATAGATATGCATACGTAGATGCATAAACAGATCATATACATTCATGTTCTCCAGTTTTATGCTTGCGTGCAAGGAAAAGTGATATAAAGTGGTCATCGGACAAGAGTATAGCACAAATGTAATGGGTGTTACAGCGGTCGAACATCCATGATATAACAATCCAAAACTATATGCTATATCACTTGGTACCGGACTAATTTCATTCGAGCAATTAAGCTTCTCTCAAACACCACATGTATACAATCCGATTAATCACATGTTCGGCATTCGAGATTTAAAACAATTTGCAGATGACAATGAAAAACATATGAACTTACTGATAGCAGATGATCACAGACATTTGAGATAAAAGCAATGACAATGAAGATTACCTCAGTTTGGTCAGACAAAATAACTACAATAGCATGTGGTAATGGATTGATGGGTATCCATTCTCCATCTTTCAAGACCTCAAGGCCGCCAATGTCATCTTGAATGATAAGTGTGATGGCACCGATATCAGAATGTGATTGTAATCCAAGAGTAAGCTCGGGCTGTGGGCAAGGAGGGTAGTAGCTAACAGTGATGTTTTGATAGAATTCACCAATACCATCTTTAATTGATGAAGATGGTAAGCCTAGGCTTTCAGCGATCAAACTGAGTAGTTTTTGAGCTAGAATGTGCATTTGTTCACTGTAATCAGTTACTGTTTTTCTGTACATGATCTTACACTTGGTCATTTCGCATAACTAAGAAAGAAGTCGGGGTTACTGACTCATAGGCAACCTTAATGCGATAGATAGAGAGAGAGAGAGAGAGAGTTCACCTGTAATCAGATGAAAAATGTGGCCACTTAGATGGATTGCGGCGCGATAGGGGTAAAGTATGGTGATCAAAATAATCCCTCCAATCCAAAACTGTATCATTTGATGAAACTAGCATTCGGCTGCCGTAGCCCTCAGAAGCAGGGGACTCGGTGTCGCATGAATAACTGAGCTTTTGAACCATAGTACAATCCTCAAAAAAACAACGGCCCACCCTCATCATTCCATCCAGCAATCCAAGTGGAACCCCATGATTGATCACTTGAAAGGCACCCCATTGCCCGCAGGCTTTTCCCAGTTCTTCATGGACAGAATTAACATTGGTAAGATCTATCACGGGCGCAGTTGGACCATGCTGATCACTTCTTTTTTCAAGATTTTTATTCGGCCTGGTGTCGTGCGGCTGAATATATTGCGGTGGCACTACCACTTCACCATCTTGTACAAACGATTGCACTCTGACGTGATTAGCATCAACTGCCATTTTGTTTTCTTCAAGGCCTAATTACAATAATAGCCTATGAAAAAAAACAAAGAAAAACCCACACATCGTTTGCTGCAATGGATTTTTTTTTCAACTTCTAGTGCGCGAATAATGCAGAGTTTTTCCTATTAACCCTTTACCAAACATTCCTCAGAACTATGAAAATCAGATCAACATGTAGGTGAGAGATTTATAATGAAATCAAGATTCAGAAATGCTGATAATATCCAAAGCCAAATAATTTACCCAAAAAAAACATACCTTTACCAGGGTTATGATGAATAATTGTAGTATCAACGTTTAAACCTAAAAATTAATCAAGAAAAAAGTGAAAAATATTAATGAATTGTTGTAACTGGACGGGCGGCAAGTGCGTGGCACACAGCTATCTGCAAAGCTTCGAACCCAGAAAGGGGCTCTACTACATAATATAACTCATCAAAAATATATCTTGTAAAATTTTTTTAATTAACTCTAATAATAATTTATATATATCTTATAATATATGTTATATAAACAAAAATATTATATTTTTTAAAAAATAAATAAAAATAAAACATTATATATAAATAAAAACAAAAACAAAAATTAGTGCAACGTGCATTGCACGTGACCTGCAACTGAAAACCTCAAGCTTCAGCTTCTGCGCTCAACTCGAACACCTCTCTTCGTTGCTTTGTGCTTTTCCTTCCCTGCTGATTTCTAAATTCTTCTTTTTGATATTCAATTCAGTAAAAATAATGCAAAAACAATTCCCAGAAAATTTCATGTAATCATGTGAGTTATTATTGGATTGAATCTTTATCTGATGTTTTTTCTTGCTCTATGATAATATCCTCATTCTTTTGAAATCAAAGAGCCGAACTGCTTGTGACATTACAAAAACCAGCGAAAAAAGGGAAGGCGAAAAGGCGTTACGTATCATATACACCATGATTAATCTCTTTAAAAGAAGTGGGTTTTCAATTAAGAATAAATGTTTAAATATTGCTGGATCACCATTCATTGGACTGGAGCACACGCCTTCAAAGTCCGTACCTAATGTGGGCTTTGCTGAATTTTCATTTTTGGCCGCAGAAAGATCTGAAATCGGTGATTTTTCCAAAAGGGTATGCCCAAGATTGGATTTTTATCATACTTGTTTTCAGTTTTTATTTTTGCTAAGATTTATAGCTTATGATTTATTGCTCGTACATGTGAAGAAATGGTCTGCTCTGTGTGTGTTGTCCCTATCTTGTTGTGTTATAATTGATCATTACTCCTCCAGAGTTGAAACAATGTGGCATTCAGTGTTTGTCTAGTTGAATTTGCCTTTTGGAATGGTCTCATCAGTAGTAAACCAATTGGAATGCATGAGAATGGATGGAACGGAATGGGAATGGCTAGTTCTGTTCGATAATTCCATCCTTGCCTAGGTTGAAGTATGAATGGATTGTATCAGTCAAAAATTCATAACAGGCGAAGAAAAGGTATAGAACCGGAAAAACTGTGGAACAGAATTGTCGGATATGGAATCGAGGATAGAAATTATATTTTAGCTTTGTAACCGAGAACAGAGAAACAATTCTCTAAATTGTTACTTAAAGAAATATAATTAACCGGCATCACAAGTGGTTGATAGGAAGAGCATAAACACAATTTTACTGGCTGCCACTTTTATGCCACACGTGAGTCTGTTTTGGATGTTCAATGTTCCTTTCGATTGCTTAGAATGATATGCGGGTAAAGTGCTTCAACTCAAGTTGCAGACAGCTAGAGAATCAATAATGGTACTGCTATCTTAAGGATTATTTCTCTCCTTGGCACAAGGTTTTAGTAAGCTATGCAGGAAGAGAAAAGCTGCTGGATGGTGCTTGTATGATTCGATTGTTATTTATTTAAGGCATTGCAACACATAATCTTTCATGATAAAATAACACAAAATTGAGACTTTAAATTCAATAACTAACATTTAGCCTAATAAATTTAGACGCCTACTTTGATTATTTTTTTCTTCCAAAAGAGAGAACATCAAATCCTTACGACATCTTCATGTCTCGATGATCTAGCAACCGTATGAATTGTTAGTAAAAGGTAGTCTTCACCGCTAAAGGTAACAAATTAATGGCCGTTATTGCTAGAAAGACTTCTTTGCTTTGATGTACGGCCACACATGATCATATATTTATTTATACTCACGGAAATCTTGTGTACGAATTCTTTTGTTGTGTGAATTCTTCACTCATTAACTATGACTAATAATATTGTTTTTTTTATTTTATTTTGCAGGTTACCCGTCGAGTTGGTGGTTAGTATGCATTCATTATAGCTAAATTTATTTCCTGTTATAGACCTGCTACATGCGAGTGATTGTCTATAATTGATGAAAGTTTAACCTACACTACGTTCATTCTTTTAACGTGCTGCCCTCATTCTTCCTCCATGTCAATATAGCTCTTTACATATTTTTTTAATCATATATCCGGTTCATTAATAAATATAAAATATACATTTAAAGGACGAGACATCCTACCGACCAATCTCTGAAAAGGATATTAACAACACAATTGGGATACCTTGCCTTGACATGAGAAGATTACAAGTAATTGATTTGAGCTAATAAATATATAGCTCAACACTTTTTTTTGTGGGATACTTTCCATCCTTGCTTGGAATTTATGATAATAAAATCCACCATTCAGTCACTTTCATCTTTAGATAGTTGCTATAATTTCATTAGGTCAACCTGATAATTTTTCATAGACTGCAGGATCATTCATTGGCTGTTTACTAATATCGGGAGCACATGTTTCGTGATCCATGTCTAAATCAGCAGACAGTAGATTTTGTTCTTTATTTTTCCGTTTTTACTTACTTTTTTAGACTCGGGGGACTTTTTTTAAGAAATTTATAGCTTAAGTAGACTTTCTATTAACTATAAATAATTGATATTCATTGACAGATCAATGTGTCCAACGCAAAGATCATGGGACCAGGCGACATGCTATGATCTGTCAGTCCTCATTTCAATGTGCCATGAGCAATAGAGAAAATATGAGAACTTCTTGTCTTGTTAGATGCCTTTCTTCCGGAGCTACAGAGTCTACTGGGAAAAAAGAATCTGAGGTTCTCCCTTTAGTTAAAGAATTTCTACATGATGTTTATTCATTGGGTTCACTATATTCTAGAAACTGCTCCATGATTCTTATTGGTTTCAACATACTAGAGTCACATTTTTAGCTAGACTTTACGTTTTAGTTTACAGCTACTTTTTTTTTAATCGTTATTTGACAAGTGATTATCGAAGATTCCTCTGATCTTTCCCTAGCTATTTGCATTCTCATGTTTAGTTTGTTCTGTGTGTGTATGCAGTGTAGGTTGAAAATGTAAGTTTTAATGCATCTCATGAAATTTTCAGTCCCCGTGTATTATTGGTTGCCCAAATATTAATAAAGAAAAATCAATTGCCATTATTGGTTAATCTTGTCATGTGAGACTTTGCTAATTAATGTCGTTTCGTCAACAAGATGATTCACGCTACATGCCAAAAGTGATTACAATTATGAAGTTCCTTATCAAGTTGCATTCATTCTTATGTTTATATTTTAAAAAATAAGTATACGCATTACAACCATATCTGTATAATATTTGTTTGATGTGATTTAATTGGTATTTAGGTAGTGAAGTGATGGTGATATTTGTATTCTAATTTGAGAGAGATTTCTACCCTCTTGGTATGGATGTAGGTCATGTCGGATCACGTAAATTATGTGTTGTAATGTGTTAACTCTTCAGTTATGTTTCTAGTATTCAAAATTCAATAGAATGATTATTAATTTATTAAATAATTTGGTGTATTTGTGGCTTACTGCATAAAAAAATCCTCATACTTACCTTTCCCATTTTGACAGACTCAAAAAAATGTATCCACCATCGAGGATCCCTTTGATTCTCCAACATATAATATCCCAGAGAAGCCGGTGACATTTACAGAAGGAGCTTCATACAGTCTTATCATTCTTGCAGGGCTTGGCATTGCTGGGGCTGCAGCTTATGGTGTTTTCAAGGAACTGATATTTGAACCGAAAGAGTGAGCTGCATTTGTTTATCCGTTTCTATTTGTTTTCCAATCTAACTATTAATCTGCCTGAACCCATGAGATTTCTATATCCAATGTTTAATCGATATTCTTTGATGCTTTGTAGGTACAAAATATTTGGGAAGGCTCTTGAACGGATTCAGAATGACAGCCAAGTAAGCATCCACCAAGATTATGTCGTGAAATATCGTTCTTTCTGTTGTTGAGCATGAGTGCATGAATGAAAATATATTTGCTTCTTGAAATTTAGAAACTAACCGTCTATGCAAAATAGTGGTTAATACACAGCTATGTGTAAGACATTTTGAGTGTCTAGAAATCAAATTGGAGGGGGGGAAATTGTTAAAATGAGAAGCCTTAATTATAAACAAATTAAATACTAGTTAAGTTTGTGGTTGTTTCTATCTTGGCTGCTGAAAATGATTCATATTCCCTATTATTCAACAGGTCAGGGTTAGAATTGGATCCCCAGTTACAGGTTATGGTTCAGAAAGTAGGAATCGTGCTGCCCGACAACGTATACCCAATAACAAATGGACTGATGAAGATGGCGTTGAACATATTGTGGTGAGTGGTAACTTATATTTTTTTAAAATCCCCATTCCCACATTCGTTTGTGATGGTGATATTTGTCCCCTAATGTAGTAAATTACTCCATGCTGTCTCTCTCTCATTTAAAATCTGGGATCCATCCATGATCATGAGCCCAGGGTGTGATGATTTTGGCGGATTCAAAATCGCTCTCTGTATTTTATGTGCAAATTCATTAAGCAGCTGAAACCTTTGAGAGAAACATTTCAAGGCTCACATTTGTTCTTGAAGGTTAATTTCCACATTCGTGGTCCACATGGAGCTGGCAAAGTGTACACAGAGATGTTTAAAGACAAGGTGGACAAGCAATGGAAGTTCATGTACCTAATCGTTGAAGTCACATCGCCTTCACCGGCTCAACTAATGCTCGAGTCTTACGTTCCAGCGTGAGAAAACGTGAAGCTGAAGACGATTCATAAATGTCGTTATCACCAGCAAAAACTCATCACAGATGTTTTATTAACAATGAAATTGTGGGTTTTTGTTGAAATTTTGGACTCATGTTCAGTTGAACCTGCTTAACAGGAGTTGTTGTCCAGTTGAAAACATGTGAAGGTTTCTTTTAAGCTGCAAACTTGCGATTGTTGTAAGCCGAACTTCTTCTGGATTTTACTGGGAAATGAGTGTGTTTGAGATTTAATGATGATAATTTCCTGGTGCAACAAAAGCATTAAAAAAATAAATAAATGAAAGGAACATGACATGGTAGTCTTATCATATAAATAACTTGACAAACAAAAATGTATTCGTATCATCGTTTACTCTTTGCCTTCTCCAGCCCGGTCCTTACATTTGCACCCACCACCTTCATGTCTTCTACCTACAACGTAACAAACATTAAACCAAATAGGAAATAATAGCCATAAGCTCCACCTATTTATTCGAAAAAATTGTAATTTTATTGTTTATGTTTGTTTGTTGTTTTTTTTTTAAACAAAATTAGTCATGTATTTTTAATTTTTTTTAATAATTTTAGTTTAACAAAAGGAGTTCGAGCTCGGTTAGTTAATAGCTCGTTTATCATGTTTAACGAATCTAACTCGAGCTCAGCTCGTTAAGCATGTTCTTTTTCGAGCTTACTAAACAAACTCAAACGAGTTTTTTAACGAGTGGAGCTTCGAGCAGCTTGGTGCGTGTACATCCCAATAGTTAGGACCCTTATATTCAAATTTTGATCCACCCTTTGGTCTGGTTTTTTAATTTATTTTGAACGGGAACATTATTTTCTGATAATTGTAATCCATAACAAGAGAGCAAATTGATAAATCTTGGTACAAAAATTGAGATTCAGCTGATAGTACCAAATCATATTCGAGGGTGGCCTTCGAAAATAATAGCAACATAATTCATATTGTAAAATGAGTATTAAATAACTTGGAACCCCAAGGGAGGAAGTCTGGAACTATTTTCGAGTACCATGTCGAATTTGGATACATTAATTGACAATAATATCTTAAACACACACATTGTATGCTTGTACAATTTTTTTAAAATTCATCTGATATATACTAAAATAAAAATAAATCATAATTATAAAAAGTAATGACATTATAAAATAAATAATAAAAAAGAAATTGAAAAGTGACGTGATACACCAAAATTGATGATACACCACATTTGTAGGTCTAACCTCATGTTGTTTGTTCAACAGTCGGAATATCTTCGAAAGAAATAAAGATGACACCCCTGTCCACGTCCCGTTAGTGTGTCACCACGCTCACACATCGTGTGGGGTGCCATTTATTCTATTCTATGCACCCCATTGCATCGATCTTGGACCGACTTTGTTTTTTGCCGATGCACATATTTCAGACAAGGATATACACATCTCGCTCTCTAAATTGTTTTTATTGCGTATTTACACTTTTCTAATTATTATATGAAACAGAACGAGAGACCACAATATCATAATCAATGGAAATACCGGATTAAATTTACAAAATAATTGAGCCATGAGCCAATAATCTATAGGAGCCAATCTAGAAAAGAAAGCATACAAATTTCAATATCATTTAATGAAAATTTTGGACCAAAAACTTAGATGGTTCCATCTTCTCCTTTCAATGTCAAGAAGCAAACCAATACGATGTTAACTTCACATCCTACGTTGAAAATAAATAAGTAAATACTAAAAAAGAATCAAAGCCTAAAACTCAACCAAATGCTTTGGATTTAATGTTTCTCAAAGCAGAAACGGGCAACGAAATGCGTGGAATTGCCAGATCAGATTCAAGAAGCTTAGAGATACGACACCACGTTAGTCTCTTATACTAAAAAAGATGGAGTCAAATGTGTAATGTGTCATCATCACCTTTGCACTAACTTCTAGTGCAAAGCTCTGGTTCTACATTCGCTAAAAAGCGTCTATATATTGCAAACAAGAGGTGTCATAAACCAACCGTAAACATATAAGCTTTTTAAAAATCTTCAACATATTAGACGAGGAAGGCGTTCAAATCTAAAGACAACTTTCAAATATCAGCTTGCTTCCACTAACTCGTACAACCACTCTTCCGATCTTCTAGATCATCTATTTGATACAAAAGCAATATCGAACAAAAGAAACATTTGTGCATGAGTTCATTCATTTTTCGCGTGGCACAAAGTAAGGATGCAGAAGATCATATTCCAGGACATTTTGTTGATTATTCGCTCATTATCTCAAAAGCAGTTCAAACCAATATTAATATGCTCATAATAAATACATACATCTAAAACATATCAAAACTATCACATATCAAACAAACAACCGAAAAACATGTATAGGGTGTTCATCTCTTAGCCACTCTTTCTCTATACACGGCTGCGGGTTATCAGAGAAAATATTGCTTCAAACACATGCCTGATGCCAGTTTCTAGGTCATATTGTTTTCCCTGAAATTACCTATCTTTAAATTTGGATAAAGAAGAAGCAGCAGCAGACCAGAGCAAGAACAGCAAAGAGGGAGAAACTAAAACTAAAAAAAATTCAGGGGATCAAACACCATATTTTTCTTTATATCTAAAACATAAAATTATATAATTCAACAGAAAAATTTAGTAAGAACTAGAGATGATGGACCTACTGGCCCCCTCTTACTCCGCCACAGTAACATCATTGTTCTCACACTTCTCAGTATTAGCCAAGTCCAATTGCACAGCATTGACAGTCAGTGAGGTGACAAATGTAATACAGATTTCTCACATATAAAGTCAGATAATAAGTCACCCATCAGCTCGGCCAAAAAAGATCCAAAAGACTAAGTATTGTTCTGAACCCATAATTCAAGAGAAATTAGTTTAGAATCCATATTTACATTCCAAAAGACAGTCAAAAAAATGGAATGCCAAGCACCTAAATACTTCCAGGATAGCGTATGAGGGCACAATCATGTATCCATTGATGGTATCTAACCCTGTACAAAACACAACCATTTCTATAAGAACACAGTAAAAAACTAACATAAGGATCGAAACCAAACTGAATAGATTGAAACTATACCTTAAGATAATTCTCTGACACCTTGTATGAATCCGGTGTTATAGATACCAACCACATTCCAGGAAATACAAACTGCAATCACAAACATCATATCAAAAAATCGTGTTAGAATAGCAAACTGGCATAAAAAGACCATACGAAAAACTAACAGTTCCATCCAAAACAATATGATCAAATTAAAATACAATTGTACAGAGATTTTCTTACATCCACTTGTTTCTGTATGTTCTTGGCTCTCTTCTTAGGCCTCCTAGCTGGCTTTGATCCAGTCATAGAGAAAATATCCTCCTCGATCTCCTCCTTCGTTAAGGCAATCAAAACACTGAGTTTTTTCTTCACTTTCTTCTCGCCCCCTCCACCTCCGCCGCTATTTCCTTCAACTTCCCCTGATCTATTGGTCAGATTCCTCGAGGGAGAATGAACTTTATTCTTATCAGACAGGACCGCTGCGATAACTCTTGCTCCATCTCTATTCGTATTAACGCACTTGTTGATCTGCTTCCGCGGTCTCAAATTCCAAATCTTTGTTTCTTCGTCGTTATTGTTGTTCGTCTTTCCCTCCTCTTCCACCACGCCAGTCTCATCCCTGTCATCATTAATGTCGAGCTTCATCAGTTCTTCTAGTGTAGTGTCTTCTTCAGATTTGTTATTGGGAGGAATTTTTATCAAAATTTTTGATACATTAACTGCGGCTGATTCTCCTTCTGCCACTTTCTGCTTCTTTCCTGGTTTCTCCTCGGCCCGTTCAGAATTTGATGCATAAGCTCCATTCTTTATACTTACACGCGAAGGATTCCTCGAATGGTTCCTCTTATATTCAATCAAACAACCCTTATTCCTCCCTAAAGCCTCCGATTCAGAAGCAAGCTCACGCTTCGAAGATTGCCTCACAGAGTCACCACGGATCTGTAACTTTTTGACCGAGTCACTACCCCTCAGCGAGTGTTTCATCCATTCGCCTTCAGAAGTCTGGTTAGACAATTCTCCGCCGCCAATCTTAGACTGTTTCACCAAATTATCCGTAGACTCAAACGCCAACGGCGACGCAGAATCTCGCAACGGCGATTGACGTAGCGGAGACACGGTAGATGGATTAGGCCTCCTTAACGGCGATTTGACGGATCGGCGGCGCTGGTGGTGGCCATTGGAGTGCCCGTCCTTGTTCCACTTAAGATGAGGCAGATTGAAATTATGCAGCGGCTGGGACTTCGCTGGAACTGTAGAGGCCATATCAACGACACCGTTGGTTGAATCAAAACCCCAGAAAAAAACACGCTAATTGCGCAGAAGGAACCTATCTGAAGCGTGATCGGCGGCGTAATTTCATTGCAAGACTGAATGACACAAGCAAAAACGCCTACGTATATATGTATCGTACTGCGAAAGTATGTGTGCTCGGACTAGGGTTTTTGTTAACTAAAGCTTTAAGGAGAAGGATTTGTGACTGTGGAGAGAAACCAAGAGTTTAGAGAGAGAACGGTGCTACAGAGAATGGCGTGGAGAAGAAGGTCTTAAAGCTTATATCTTGTTGATGTTGCATGTATTTTTATTATATTATTATTATTATTATTATTATTATTATTATTATTTTTAAATATTCTTTTTATTTTATTTTGTTTGAAAATTTTACTTATTTTTTCTTAAAAGGTCCATCGAATAAATCGAGATATGAGTAGAGTAGATGTTGATTCGAGAAAGATGACAACACTAATCTCCAAAAATATCTTTCTAAATATTTCAGTTAGAAATATGCTTTACATAAAAATATCGATCTTGAAAATATATTGACACAACTCATTATATCTTTGACATGTTGCGATTTAACTCGACAAGAATCATGATATTTCTTTGGTATTACATTTTTTATACGCAATGCTGGAGACGTATATGATCCATTGTTCATAATACTGTTCTTCGCACGAAAATATAATGAATGCCTCGATTCTTGAGTAACATTACAGGCTAGTATGTTCATGAAATTTGAAGTTCTGTCAAGATGGATGTATAAGTGCATGTGTGCGTGGTAGCGACATGAATGTCGCATGGATGTCAGGATTCAAACCTTAGTGAAAACAAAATCGTCATTGGAGGCATTCATGGGACTAATGTTTAGCCAATGATAAAAGTAGTTCTTTTGTGAAATCTGATTGTTTGTAACTTGTAAAAGAAACATGAGTAAAGTCCCATACACAGATCGTCCCAACTTCAAATTTACCTAGTATTGTCCAAGGTCCTTCAAGTGTCCTTTGATACAATATATCTGATCTAGGAAAAAAAACACCCATGTTCAAAGTTCTCTGATCTGCACATTCATCCTTGTTGAAGGACACTTACATGAATCACAGAGACCCCCTGCAGGCAGATAAAACACCGTAAATATTGATAAATGATCATGCATGAAACTGGAAATTGAAGAACTGGAACCGGAAATGATTTAGAAAGGATATCAGCTTATTTTTATGATTTTATTTATATATACTAAACATCTCATACTAAAGTTTACAGGACAATGAAACTATATTTCAGTTTTAGTCTCATTCTCATAATTATTTTTTGATGATCAATTTTACCCGTTCAAGACCCAAATTGGGAAATTTTAGCCAAGAAATTAGAATGTTTTGACAAGAAGGACCAATATGAATTGTCTCATAATAGTTCCATGACTGAAATTGATGATAACTAACACAGAGAAATCAAAATGTAAACAAGACTACAAATGAAGATTTTCTTCCCCTATACTAAGATGTCCAAAAAACTGTTCACTGCAACGACACATTACAACACATTTGAAGAGATAATGTGCTGGAAGATGGACAGATATTCCAATTAACAAAATTAAACAGAGGTTTTTTAATTACATAAAGTGTAAAGTGTAAAGTGTACAATAGGTTATGTGTTACACGAGGCCCATTTTCCACAGCACAAACATCTGCATTGATTTATGCTAATGTCTATTTCCATTTGCAATCCACATGTATACGTGATCACGTAGATTGATGAAGAAGAACAATTATTTCCATTTTGCTTCAATTTTTTGAGATGACTTGCATCTACACGTACAACGGTTAATACTTAAAAGTAACACTTAAAAAAGATAATTTTTTATTTTTGAACTGGTCACTAGTAAACTGACAGATAAAGGATCACACAGCAATCTATTTCGTTCTCCAGTGTCATACCTTTCAATGGACATGTGAAATAGTAGCAATGACCTATAACGTTCAGATATTCAGAGAAATATTGAAGAAACTATCCGCAGTGATATTTATTTTCCCTGCAAGAAGCACAATTATGACACGACTGTCATCTAATGCAAAATTTCCTTCTCCTTCTCACAAGTGTGGCAAAATGATAGTAAATGCCAAAAGAAAGCAGGAAAATGATACCTTCCATGAGTTTTCAAAGACTTCGTATCTGCTGACAGTTATCGCTCCTAAACTACCACCAGGGAAAAATATCTAAAAGAACAAAATCTAGATATCGAATAGAAATGATATATGTAGAACAAATAATAAAAATCATTTTAGAATTACATTCTATCTCAATCTGTTTGTGAACATTCTTTGCCCTCCTCTTTACCGTCCTTGAAGGCATTTTCCAGTCATCTCATCTATGACTTCAAAGATTTCTTGTTGCCTAAGCTCAAGAGAGAAGTTAGGTAGCTCGGGAAAATCCTCTTCTTTCTTCTTCTCACTGACCATTTTCCCAGGGCTTTGGTTGCTTGTCTTTCGCCCCAGCAGCTTTTGATGATTGCTTTTCCGATTCATTCTTCATCTAATCTTTTTATAAAGAGCGAGTTAGATCTAGATGATCCCGGCGATGACATTCTGCTGTTACTCCCTTGTTTGATTGAGTTAATATCTTCAGAAGAAGACACTGTATCATCAGAGCGAAACTATCCACTGTCAAACTCACACCACGGACGCAAAATAGTGCTTATAACATCATATATTTGGAGCCTTACTAAAACGTTACCATATACCTACATGGAATTAACTGTGCACTGTCTGTGCAAGAGAAGGATGTGGGGTGTCTGTGCAAAATTTGTGCACTTTCAAATGCACACACACACATGCATATATACATGTATAGATTTCAATTTAATCATACCAACTGGGTTATATATTTTTGGCTATACAAACTGCAATATGCATGCGTACAAATTTACAAATCTGCTATATTGCATGTACATTGAGGTGTAGAAGATACTATCCACAACAGGATGCCATAGATTTCTAGTTATCATGCATATATTAGTACACATTTTGATGCCTTATATGTGCACGCACCGATCTATGTATATGCACAAAGATACGAACAATGAAATATAAATGACTGCTTATATATGTCGACATTCAGGTTGCTGAATACAAGTGCACATGCATCAATTTTGGAACATATATTGCAATCTATATAGATGCTGGGAAAGAGCAAGGTTGACTGATGTCATAACAAATTAATGAAATTTGGCCTTCCTGAAATAAGATTTTGGATTTATTTGATATTGAAATAAAATGTGCAAAACTACTACCAGCATAGTTTTGGCTGTTTTCCCACCAACACTCAATTTCCATAGTTATTGCCCTTCCCAGTTCCTTGAGTTCTTGACTACTAGTGCACTTCTACAAAATTAATTTAGTTTCTGAATTTTTCTACATGAAATTTTGAGAATGCATTCTATGCCAGGTACAAATTTTAAATTATTTTGCCTAGAATTGGTGTAATCTAGAGCACTAATTTTACTTACTAAACTTGGTTCATCATAATCGATCACATCAAATATCAAAACCCTGTAATTGCCACCAAGGACGAACATTTAATGTTTCTTCCATCATCCTTACTCACCTTCCATACACAATTTAAGAGGAAGGCTGTCAACTTTGTTTAGGAAAGGTTAGGTGATTTAACCTCCTTGTAACACCATACACTAGAAAATTCTTAAATTAGTTGGACTGTTGCTGATTACAGAAATTTAAGTAATTTAACCTATCTCTCTCGTCCATACCAGAGGTTTACATAGTAGTGACAATGTCATGTTAAGCTCATAAATGATGACATAGAAGTGGAAAAAATTGAATATTGCCGCTCTACAATAGTAGATTCAAGACTGAAGTATCTAAAAGATATACCGTTAAAAGGCTCCGTTTTGGAGCATGGAGCGAAAAGAAAATTTGAAAAAAAAGTTTTGTTTTGAGAGTTTTTTAAGTAATAGAAAATAAAGTAGAGGGAGAGGAAATCTTTCTCCTCCACAACCAAAATATTTTCCTTCCAAAAATGGAGGAGAACACACATTGGAGGGAATTTTTTTTTTGTACCAAATATTTTTTAGTATTTTCCTCCCACTTCCTTCTAAACAAAAGAAATTTATTTCCTTTATTTTCTTTCTTCAACTCCCAAATTAAAAAAAAAATCATTATTTCTCTTAATTTCTTCTCTTTTTTTCTTTTTTTGCTTTTATCTTCCCTTCTTTTCCCTTCCAACTTTCAAACTAAAGTCTAAATGTGAAAGCAAAAAGAATTTACCTTGACATGGATTCATAACTACCAAAGATTTTTTTCAGAAAAAAATAGAGATATTGGTGTTTCTCTTCTACATCATCCCTCCATCAATATATTTGAGATAGTGGTATTGGAGAAAAGGGTTTTGCAGGCAGATCTTCTCTGGGTAATGCTGTTTTTCCTAGCATTTCCAACTTTTAAATGTGGATTGAGAGGCACTATTATTTTACTCAAATCACTTCACACAATGTTGGTTCTGCCTCGGAATCCAAAAAGCTATACAGATTTATCACAAAATCGAGTTTCTTCATGTCAATTGACTTTTTCATGGGAGGAATGGTCGTCAATAAGAATTGCATGAGTTATTCACACCAAAAAATATATAATGATGGCACATGCAGGAGAATAAGAATTAAATGCCAGAAAGGCTACTCCCAACTATTCAGATTCACAATAAGTTCCCAAACAAAAGTCGGTACACTGAACAAACTAACCCATAAAAAGCATCGAGATAAAATTATCATTAAACTGAAAGTCTGTAATATTATAAATTCATAATTTAGGAGGAAAACTGTCATAACATCCACGATTACGCCTCTAATGCAATCTAAAATGGGATCCCAAGCACCTTATAAACTTCCACATATGCATTTGGAGGCTCAATTATATGTCCATCGAATGCATCTAACCCTGTATCAGGAATAACAGTTTGAAATAAAATAACAGATCAAATTAACACAAGGATACTGCAATAGAACCAAATTAAGTAGATCACTAGTACACCTTCAGACAATTCTCCGACACCTTGTATGAATCCGGAGTTATGGATATTAGCCACATTCCAGGAAACAAATACTGCAATCACAAACATTACATAAGAAAATAGCTTACTATGGAAACCTGGCTGTCCAAACTTGCATAAATCAAATATAATATTCAAAACAATATCAAATATCAAATCTTTACTTACATCCACTTGTTTCTGTATGTTCTTGGCCCTCTTCTTAGGCTTTCTCCTGGGCTTTGATCCAGTCATAGAGAAAATGTCCACCTCTATCTCCGCCTTGGACAATGCAATTGAAACGCTCAGCTTTTTTTTCACTTTCTTCTCACCACCACCATTGTTATTCCCCTCAATTTCCATGGATCTATTGGCCTCACTCCTCAAGGGTGACTGATGTTTATTTTTATCAGACATGACCGAAGTACTGATTTTTGCTCCTGCTGAATTCACATTGAGGCACTTGCTGAGAGGCTTGCGCGGCCTCAAAGTTCTCATCTTATTTTCTTCGTTTATATGAGTATCCGTTTTCATCTCTTCTTTCACCCCTTCAGTCTCATCACCTTTATCATTAGCGTCGATCTTCCTAGGGACTTCCAGTATCATGCCCTCTTCAGATTTGCTCTTTCGGTGAATTTTTATCAAGAATTTTGATTTTTTAATTCCAGCCGCATCAACATCTGTCACCTTCTGTCTCCTCTCTGATTTCTGAACAGTGTGCTCAGAACTCGATGAGAAAGTCCCATACTTCACACTTTCACAGGCAGAATTCCTCGAACGATTCCTTCTGTACTCAATCAAACCACCTTTATTCCTCTCTAAAGTCTCGGACTCCGAAGAAAACTCACGCTTTGGAAATTGCTTCACGGAGTCACCCTGAACCGGCGATTTTTTGACCGCATCACTACCCATCGGCGAGTGTTTCATCCTTTCGCGTTCAGGAGACTGTTTAAATGACGCTCTTGCGCGTATCGGAGACTGTTTGCGCAAGTTATCCTGAGACTCGAGCAGTGACGGCGACACAGAATCACGCAACGGAGACTTCAGATGCTGGGACGATGCAGAAACGACTTCCCGCAACGGCGACTGACGGAGCGGGGAGAGAGAAGACGGATCACGTCTCCGTAGCGGTGATTTAACAGAGCGGCGGCGCTGTGGGTGCCCGCTTGAGTTTCCGTCTTCACTCCATTTAAATGACGCCGGATTGAAATCATGCAGCGGCTGGGATTTCGACGGAGCCATAGACGCCATACCACCGACCGATAAAGGTATTCAAAACGACACGACTGGTTCTGGGAAAGAACCAGTTACAATCCAAATACAAAAGGGAAAAAAAAAACAGGCACACAAACTGATTCTTGATCGGCGAGCGATTCAACCCAAGAGTAAATTCACAAGATCCAAATGTGTATGTATATGTGGGCACCTATTGGTGTATTCGTGTGCGGGGCAGTCGGGTCTTCGAAGAAAGAAAGCACGAGGAAGAAGGAAATGTGGTTGCATAGCGAGAAATGGTTCTGCAGAAGATGCAATTTCTTCTGGAGAAGCTTTTGAAAGAAATAACTAGCTACGACTCAGTCTGGTGGTGGTGGTAATACGTGAAATTACTATTTCGCCCTTTTAGGGTGATGTAATAATATTCTCGATGGCAATTTTTTATTCCAAGGATAACCTATGTGTTTGTTCTTTCTTTGAATAACATAATAATAATACAATAATAATAACCAAGTTAGTCGATAAATATACATACATTTACCTAGTAGAGTAGTAGAAGTGGATAAAAAAAATTATTAAAAAGTTAATTGCGATATATTTATTTGATCAAAGATGATAAAAAGTAGTTGATATAATCATAGTATTTATATTTTATTATATATTGTGATAACGGTATGATGATTGATCGACAATCAAGATTTTCACGTCATCAACTCCCGACATCTCAAACGGAATATCTTATTTTGACAAGTAGTCCAAAATCATAAAAACATAATATCTAACTAGAGTTGTTTTATCGTGAGATAGTCTCACGTACATTCGTCATCAATTCGACATATAATTCACTATAAATTTGACATACAAGAAAAAAAATTGATTTAATAATCATTTCATACTAAAATTAGGGTTTTTTAACTTAAAAGTTCATCAGTATTATAATTATCCGTCGTAGTTTTTTAGGTTTAGTATTTTTAATTCAACAATAATCTCAGTGTGCGATTGATTCGATTAGTGTTCTTGTTTTCAGGTCACCATTGATGAGAACAATATGAAACTCTAATTTCACTTATATTTATCATGCAAACATTTTTTTTAGTATTTTTGAGGTGAGGAGTTTGTTTTAACATGGATTGAAGCTCACGTCTCTCCTCTATTGAAGAAAATGATATCACTACATTACCAAAGTGTTTACATTATTAAACATGTTTGATTGAAAATAGAAGTGCTTGTTTTTGTGCCAATTTAATAAAATATAAAAAATTGATCATTAAAAAATAAATAAAAAAAATCAAGCACGTTTACTTCAAAGAACATCAGATTTTTTCAAGGGGAAAAAACGCAAGAACGAGTGAAAAGCATCTCAAAGTAGTCATTTCCCATTCATGTATAGACATAAACGACATTTACGCTCTAAATATACTTTAAAATGGTGGAAACTTCAACATAATCTTTCCGAATCAACAACTCCCAAAACCCCAATATCATTATCATTCTTCAACGGATCAACAGCAGAATTCCCGCATTTCAGATTAAGTATCATGGATTACAACTGATGAAGAATATGGCCAGCACTGCAATTGCTGGACCCAAACGAGATATAATTTGGAAAGTATGTTAAGGATGTTGAAAAGTTACAGATATATAACCAAAAATGTGCATAATATGTGTAGAATCAAATGCGTGTTGTTGTCTCAAAAACTATGTCCGTCATCGTTCCACATAGGTTGTCATACAGCAAAGTTAGAGCAACTGTTGATACCAGCAATTGTTTCAATGTGCAACCAATTAGAGTTAAGTCTCCAATGCCACTTGTAGCATCAAACGTGTATCTTTGTATTAATAGTTATGATGCACAGGTACTCAAAACCTTGTAAGTTTACATTCATGAAATACACTGAACCACTTGCAGTAGTATATGAAAGAAGCTCTAGGATCTTCGAGGCTTTGCTAGAAAAACTCAGAACTAAGAAGCTAAACTAACATGATTTGTGCCAAGAAGTAGGCGTTTCATTCTTTAAACGTCACAGTTCTGGGGGATATGTCTTGTGCATCTCTATATTAAAACAAATCTAGATCCTCTAAAACCTTCACAACTACTCAACATCTTTCAGAAAGCTCTACTCATCTCATGTCAGGATTTTCCATATTCTATAAGAGTTGCAAAACTAAATATCAAAACAATCTTTATGTTTCTATGGATCATAATTGAGCTCATAAAAAAATTAACCTCCTTCTAAATATAGCATTTTAAGGAAGGTAAGAAAGGAATATTTGATTTGCACATCAAATTACCAAGACATCTTATTCCTGTGGGTTATCCAGAAAAAGAATGATCGATGCTTAATACGTACAAGTATTTCGTTAAGCTACACTTGTACGCTCACCTGCCACCCAAAAAATATAGAAATCATATACAGAAGCTATATTATATAAACATAAAGAATGAAATATGATATACTTTCGTTCATTTAGAAACTAAGATGCCCAAAATATATTTCATTTCCTTTTGGAGCACAATTATTGAATTCATTTTCGTTTATGTCTCATACTCAATTAGTAATAAGTTTTAGTGTTCAATGAAATCTTTACTTTTTTCAACAGATAAAAAAGGGAATTAGAGTATCTGAATAATAATTTCTGTTTTGATTCGATCTATTTACATGAGATGCATGGACAGATGCAAGTTTTTGGAGAAAACAAATACTTTTCAGGATAAACATTTGAACTCATCATGAAAAAACTAACAGATACAGTGTGCTATACTGATTCACTCTCTCCTTGTTGGCGGCATACCTTCGCAAAACTGCTCAGGTCCATCAGAATTCAGGATACCTTCAAAAGACGTAAAAGACCGCTCAGGCCCTACAAGAAGCAAAGTTACGGTAACATTTACTACGATATTTCTTTTTTCTACTCATGATGTGTGCAAAAAAATGCTCATTAACTGTAAAAAACAGGTATGAAAATCATACCTTCCTAGACTTTATATTTGCCAGCTGTTATTGCTTTTAAACTTCCACCGGGAAAAATCAACTAAAAGAACCAAAAATTTAGACATAAAAAAGAAAAAATATTATTAACACACAAAAATTAAAAATGATTAGATCGGTAAACTGTTGGCTACCTCAATCAGTTTTTGGACATTTTTTTTCCTCTTTTTTAGTGTCCTCGAAGGTGTTTTCCCAGTCATTCCGTAGATATCTTCAGAGATTTCTTCTCGACTTAACTCAAGAGAGAAGTTAGGGAGCTCAAGAAACTCCTGTTCTTTCCTTTTCTTTTCAATACCTATTTCCCATGCAACTTTTGCTCACCTTTCTCCGCTACATCTTTCTGTCTCTGTAATTCCAAACCTTATTTTACAAGAAAAAGAATTTATTGATAAATATTAACCATATAATCAATGTATATGACACCCATTTGGTAAATCTTATTAAAAAAGGTAGACAACCCAAATTTTTGTTCCTAGTTTGGAATTGGTTCTTTTTCCCTCATATCTTCAGGCACTTCCACAATGTTGACAGGATTATCATCTTTCTTGGGTGACTGAATCTCTTCATTGTCATTTATCAAGAATGTGCTTGATATAGAGGATCCAGGTAATGACATTTTGCTCTTCTTGTCAACTGAATCAAAAGCTTCGGAAAAAGAAATAAAATAAAATGATAGCCATCAGAGCAATAAAATATAACCAAAATTTATGCAGGACCATAGCAATTCACGTCAGAAAAATCAAGATGCACTCAACAAACGTGCACTGTCCATGCAAGGGCTTGCCCATGTGTAATTTGTAAACGAAATTATATATAGAGCATATAGTCAGAAATATAATCGGCACAGATACAAATATAGTAATATACAATTGCATACACTGAAAACTTCTTGAATGAGATTCGGAAGTACTAACATGAATGAGAGGATTGAATTCTCCTCCACTTCAGAAAGCCTCAACTAAGAAAGCTCTGAAACAATCAGATAGAATAAGTAAGTTACAAAAATGAAAAGCATGTACAAAATTTCATTCAAAGACGTACAATAGGAAAATGCATAAATATTCATACAAATGTTTTTGCATTTGCAATTAGATAAACAAATTAGATCTCTTATAAAGAGCTTTAATTAAGAAAAAGAGGTTTCAATTTTTTTTATGTTTCTTACATTTGTTTATCGGAAATTTCTCCCATCTTTAAAATGAAATAGTTGGAAACTCCAGAATTTCAAAAGGCAAAAAATAAAGTACTGAGTTTTTTTTATCCTTATTTCTCCGGGTTAGGGTTCAGAAATTCTCAGACTTTCAAATGTACGTATTAAAAATTTATTGAACCTCAACAACTGGAAACCGCAGAATCTGATTTTTGGGAAGGAAGAAGACGCTGGCTTAGCAACAAAAGACATCACATATAAGAGATACATTTACTCTTACTTTAATACATAAAACTTAAAAAACAAAAATCCCAGGAAACTTTTGAAACCGTGGAGTGAAAGATCCTCACTGGAGTTGAATAAATTGTAAGGGGAGGCAATGGTGTAAGGGTGAGAAGAGAACAAAGACTCAGTTTATAGAGATACTGAAAAAGAGAGAGGTGGGCTGATGTCATGGTATAATAAATGTAAATTTTGCTCTTATGGAAAAAATGAAGATGCTGGATTTATTTAATAAGTCAGCAATGATGTGTCAAAAGATTACCAGCATGTTTATGATTATTTGACAGCATTTTCATCAACTACCGTATCATCAATAATCGTCCAAAAACACCAAGTGTGCCACTGCGATCTGAAATTTCAAGGGTTCTTAAAGACCAGACCCTCTTCAATTGAATGTGTTTAGTTTTTATATTCTTCTATATGAATTTTGTATACATTATGGTACCGTTACAAGTACAAAAATATTTATTTGACCAAGTATGCATGAAAAAACAATAATCATTTTAACCTAAAAAAATTTTAAAGTCGGTGTGCTCATATTCTTACAACATTGGTGTTCCGTACAATTCTACTCATTTATTTATCAGTTGGTAAGTGATGCAATCGTAATCTAGCACTTATGAGGCTTGCTAAAGATGGTTCAGCATAATCCAATGTATCATAATACCAAATCCTATCAACTACCACTAAATAACGGGCATATATTGTTCCATCATCAGTACTCAGTTGCTTACCATCCATGAGAAAATGAAAAGGAGTTAAATCAAGTCCGCTTTGAGCAGAAGATAAATAATTTATTCTTCCCATACCATGGGCTAGAAACTAGGGCAAAAAAAAAAAAAAAAAAAAAAAACTTTGTAAATATGTATAGAATGGTTGTCAAGTACTAGATTTGTGTAATTCGTTGTTGATTATGTCTCCTGCATTGACTAAAGGTTTACCATCTGATGCCATAGACTGCATGATGAAAGTAAAAAACACATTATCATAGCCATAATTTGCCGAGATTGCTTCAAACTTAGAGTGTCACAGATATGCATAATAATTTCGCCTAAAAATAAGTGACACTCATTCTGCCATAAAATGGCTAAAATATAAGTATGCCAAAAAAAAGACACTTTCAGATACAGCAAGACTTTGGAAGAAACGATGGTAACACCTAAATTGCTAAAGCAGAAAATAAGATGCTGCAGAAATCTGAACAAAATTAATTTAGAGGATACGCATTGCAGAGAATAAATATTGAAACAACAAGTAAACTCCAACATATAGTAGTTTTCTACCCCATAAAAAAATTAGCGTCAAACGTGTGGAACACATTTGTATCAAACATATCGATAGTAAAGAATCCATCTATCAAATGGCTAGAAAAAGATATGATAAAATATGAGGAAATACTCACCAGTGAAATTTAAAGCCACTAAATTGTATTAGAATAAATTTGCTATAGGTGGAGTAGGATAAACTCATGGGAACCTCAACGAATTACCTTTGGATAAACATTCCAAAGTTGTAGTTTCTAAAGGATAACCAAGATATAACAAAAAGAATTCTTCCTAGAGGAGGAGAAGATAATTGAGTTTTCCCTGATTGAAGAGTATGGTCTACACCACCATTGAGCCTTAAACTAGATGAATCATACCACAAACCACCATTTTAGTAGGTTTAATATAGATAGAAAATCATCTTCAAACTTCAGCTAAACAAGAAAAAGTGTGATGACAGTAATTCCGTAAATATACGGGTTTGTGGCAACTCCATGTATTGTCTTGTCTTGTGATAGGAAACCTCAAGATAGAGTAAGACAAAGGAGAATCAGGTGTACATGTGTGAAAATTATCGTATAGAGCATTAAAGTTATCCTGATACAAAGGCATATGAAACACAGAAAGCCTAGATCAGATCAATGGGACAAGGGACACATGGCAAAAAGAGATATCATACTATAGAGAATGAACACGAGTGATTATCATGATCACCCACATAACTACCAGCGTGTCACCCAGATAAGGAGAAGGGGGAAAATGATTTGATACAGTTGCCACGGAATAAACATGTATCAATCTAAATCAATTCTAATTTGAGTTGTTAGCTCGTTTTTTCATAAGATTGATCGGAAGGATGTCTTATACTTCCTTTACATACTTATCAAGCATTTTATTTCTTTTCAAAATAAAACTGCCACCGATTTGTGTGATTCCTTCCAAGAATATGGAAAGGCAAATCAGAAGAGGTAAAGCAAGTTTCACACGTTCCACAAAAAAGTTGATTAAACCAAAAAAATGAAGGAAAGAGACGCTGGAAATCAGATTTATAATCCATTTGTTTTGAGTATATAAATAACACTTTCCATACTCTAATACCAATGACAGTTGTCTATGACTATATTAAGATCTACTGAAGTAGGTTTATAATTTTAGATCATTTGATTCGATGTTTACTCGGGTAACAAATGGAACCAATTGAGGATACACATCAGTGAGTATGAGATTCATATCAGTAAATGTAACCATTCTGTCTACCTTTTAAAATTCTAAATACTCAAACAAAATGCCTTAAATAGACAAGAACCAAACATGTCAATATCCAGTGATGGACGTTATAACAAACCAATGATAAACATTAATTAACTGCATCGAAACTTTAAAATCATTAATGTGAAGTTCAATTTTTTCCAGATCATACAGATAAGTCAAGATAAACCACGAAAACGTTATATACCGCATGCATCAAAGTTGGAACTTCGACCATAATCTAGATCGATATCCCTCAACTTCCATAGACTTCCAGTCTGCAGCCGCAATAAATGCAGTTCCTGCAAAAAGAAAATATATCGTTAGACACAGAATTATCTAAACAAATTAATTTTCTATCCTTTTCGGAATATATTACATAAAACATTACAAATGACAAATAAATCACGCAAGTTTGAAGATTTACAACTCGGCCACATCATTGTCGACATATTGGTTCCTTTTTTTTTTTTTTTGCATTTAACATAAACATGTGCAACAAATGTATGATATTAATTTCATGTTTCTTCTTGTTTCACCAAGTATTTTGGCTGGTGCAAATGAAGACAAAATATAAAGCAGACACCAAGATAAATGCATATCTGTTGCATCTATATGGAGTTCAAAAGTGATATTACGATAGTACAATGAGAGAAAGCAATGGTAAGCATATCACAGACAACTCAAAGCCGAATGAGTTAGAGAAAACTGCATTAATTTTATAAAAATATCTGAGAAATTACAAATGCGTGAAATATTGCGGTTGTTGACAGCTATATAGAAGGACCTATGCAGTAGCACAGACTTTCCTTACCATTCATATAATAATCACAAAAAAAATTCATAAACCATTAGAAAAGTCACTTCACCAAAATCACGCAACTTAAACAGTTGTTACTATCAAGTCTAACATAGATAGCATAAGGGATGCATCAAGGAATAGCAGGAACGAACCAATATCGCCATTTAAGGGATTCAAGTTCTTCCAGCCTTCATCCACGGCTCACGCTTGCGAAAAGCTTCATGCATCCAATCCCACGATGAAAAGAACAATGGAATGGCCAAATTGTGTTCTTTTAGGTTGCACTTTAAACAAATTGTCTGCATACAATCCATCCAAAACTCCATCCATAGACCATAGAGTGAATGCCATGAGTTCCCAACAAAAAGTAATGCTTAATTTTCTGAATATGAAGCGCCCCAAAAATCAAGAAAGTAATATCGATCAACTTCATGACCAAAGCTAGCAACTTTTGGCCTTGAGAGATCCTTACTCCAAAACCTCAGCATACATAATAACTCGCAAGGGCTATCTTTTATACCAAAACCCAGAAAAATCGAAAAAGATTTAAATCTCGCCGGTGAACTCCACGATTATGCTCAGCAAAATAACTTTGGCTATATATATATTATATATATATATATTCAAGTGGGGAAATTATTTTTCAAAAACCAAAGTATATAAAAGATACAATTTTATCAATTAAATTTTCTTTTTGCGGTAAAGATCAAAGGAAAACAAAACAGTAAAAACTACACATTTAGTCGCATGCGCACAAATAATAAATAAACATTTAGCGTCATATTATAAAATAACATTAGCAAATTCTGTGAAAAAATTAATCTAATTCATTAATTTAATTTTGAAAAAAAAAATAATGATATTTTCTATAATAAAACAATGTATATTCTTAATTTCCAATTCGACCAAAAAAAAAAAATACACGAGAAGTTAATTTAGATAAAAGTATGAAGTTTTTATAAGCCACTCATCTAATCCTAAAATAACACCACTGCAGGCATTTTATAGTGTTATTCAAATAATTTTTTCAAGACTTGTTCTAACTTACTATATTGGAAAATTTAATATAAGTTTATTTAAAAATCATTTTTCTTTCCTAGATGCAATTTGATGTAATAAATTGTCAATAATATTTATTTAATTCAACGAAAGTAATAGATGATTTAAACCTTGTGCTACAGTTGGTCCACAAAAAATCCCGAATGGAGAAAAATTGTCATTTATCCAATAATATGACGTCTACATACATTTTCGTGTAAAATTCTTGGTAACAATGTTAGCATCTCAATACAGCTTGATTGTATTCTTGTCATGTCCAGACAAGAGCCTCAAATGAGAGAGTTTTAATGATCTGTGTCGCGCAGTCGAATTCTGCAACAAGTATGGAAGTATGTGTTCTTCAATTTCATCATAAGAGATTTCAAGATGGCTTCCAGATGCTTTTACAAACTTAACTTTCCCAGCTTCATCCAGCTTTTTCAGGCCTATCCAATCTTCGGTATAGAGTGTTGTCTGTAAAGATTCAACGATGCAGCTTGCTTTAGCATGCATAATCACGAGATTGAACTGGGAGATGTGTTGTTAGTGACATTAGCAGTATATCTATATTTAGTTCATGCGTCTTAATTCGGACCCTCTTCTCGATTCAAGTCTGATGGTGAGCCTCAGCTATGTCGCACTCCATTGTATTGGCTCTGTCAAGATACAAGCTCAAAAGTACAGCTCGGAAAGAAAAAAAAAAAAACCAATCCATTCGAACTAGGAGCGTCTCAAATTTAGGTTAATAATTTGTAGAATCGATGCGAGACTGTAACATACTAACGATTGATTCAATGTCAAACACGGGATAGATTTTGTGAGAACCGAATTCCCAGCCGCTAACAATTCCAGCAACAGTCAATAATTCAGAAGATGATATTTTCCAGCAGAATTCCAGCAGACAGTTACTGATTCAGCTTAGACTTGTAACTGAAGCATTAACATGGAATAAAGGCTGTTAATGGCAGATTATGGTCATTAATAGGGAGGCTAACAGTCAGATTTTGGCATATAAATAACACCCTCAAGTCTCTGAAATGGGTTACACAAGCTTTGAGATTATCACTTAAATTTCGAGTTAAGAGAGAGTGCCTTTGTCAAGCAGTAAAATCCAGTAGCGAGAGCAGCCAAATTCCAGTAGACTTCAACCGAAACTTTATAGCAAATCACGGTAAGTGGACTTATATATAAATATCTTGAAATCAGTTTGATAATTCTGTTTTAAAGTACAGTTTCTGTATGTGTATTTCTGATATATGATTTTGAAGCACTGAAACTCCCTAGTGAACTAATGGTAGGAATATATATTCTGAACATTTCTGAATTCTGATTTTGATTCTGATTCTGGCCTCACCCCTTAGAGGAGAGAACATATAGGGGACTGATATCAGTTTAGCCATGAAATTCACTAACGTGCTCAGTGCTTACTAATTCTGATTTCTGTTCTGAAACCTGTGATTTCTGAATTCTAGTTTCTGTTCTGAAAAGATGAGTTTATGTATATTATTGTATTACTGTTTCTGTTGAAAATGATTTCGAAAACTGGGAGTTATTCTTGCCCCTGCTTACTGAGTGACAATCATATCACTCACCCACCAAACCTATCTCAGATAAGAACGAGAAAGAAAAGTTAGAAGAAGAAGAGAAGATTCAATTTTGGGGCTGGTGATGAAGATTGTTGTTCTCAGTTCTGATTTATATTTTAAATTCCGCTGCATCTGTTTAGATATTGTAATTCTGGTTTTACATTTCCGAGGTAAAACATTATTAATTGAGTTGTATCAGACATTGAATATTCAGTATTATGAATAAAAGACTGGTTTCTGAATTTTGTACTTCTGAGGCTTATTATTTTCGAATGTAAATTTGAGAGCAACGTCGGTGTCAACCAACCCCCGTCCCGGGGCGTGACAGATTTAATAAAAACCGTACACAAAAACTCTCCGATAAATTGTGGGTTCAAGAAGAGCAGACTCATAACTAATCATCGGCGTATGATAAGAAACAGGTACCTGCTGTGCGGACAAAAGAGTGTCCCACGAATTGTCTGGAAAGTACCCAAACCAAGAGGTCTCTTTCGGCACTAGAACGCTATCTTTCTCGAACTGGGTAAGGAACAATAGCTTGAGTCATATGTATCATATTGAAACACTCATGAAACTGGAGAAAATGTTAAGATTCCTTGTATCCAACTGATAATCAGAACCGAATATCAAACTTACCATTATAAGTACCAAATTCTGCAAGCTAGAAAACCGCTCCTTGTACTTGGGATTCTGGTGAAATTCATTATTTAGCTTGGGAAGGAACTTGCATCCATCCTTGTAGTCACTTAAATCCTGGTAAAATGATCGACAGAATATCAGGTTCGAATGGAGGCGTTACTGCCTTAGAACTCATGCGGATATGTTAAGACTATAGATTATATCAAACTAAGCCAAAATGACTTAGAATTCAATCATATGCTCGCATCGGGAAAAAAATTTGGGTTTAAAATCCAATTCATCCGTGTCTACTCTGTTATCTTTTGAAATTCATTAATAAATACAAAATGAGCAATTAAAGGATATGACATTTTTTCAACTACTCATTCGAAAAAAAAGGAAATTTAAAAGATAAATGTCTCCAACATGCATAGATTAGAAATATAAAAATTTAAATGCAAGGGCAATAAAAATAAGATCACTAATGTTTCATACTTATATGCATCAAGTCAATTCTTGCGATAAAATTTCACTCACGGTTGGAATTTTAATGTAGTTAGCCGGTGCCAAATGTTCCTGCAACGACACAAAGCTGAGACGATTCAAAAGGATATAGATTCCCATGATGTAAATAGTCGAATCAAGAAAAGAAAATTTACAAGTATAGGAACTGAAAATTTGACGTTTCAAATTTAAAATGCAACAATATGTTGAATGATTTCAAAACCTGGACAAAGTCGGTATAAACTGCCAACTGGATCAAAAAGTCCACGAGAATGCAAACCAAAGTAGACTGCAAGACCAAGAATAATTAAACCAGATGGCCAAAGCAAACCATTTCCACAGGTTATATATTCAAGTTATAAATGGTGAATGTAGAGTAAAGAAAGAATGGCACACAGTATGGGATTAAAGCATGAAGAACTGATACAATCATTATCATTTATGTACACGAAGATATCTGTTGATAAATTTGGTAGAAAATCTTTTCTATAACCTGATCAGAATGAAGTAATATCACATATATATCATAATACAGTAATATATTATATGATTTTTAATATGGTACACGGTAAAGTTTTTCCAAGATAATTGAAGAGCAATGCACGGGCACATCTGTCTTATACCATCAATTACTGTACTGAGTATTTTTAAGACATTTTTTAGCATATAAGCGTATATTATCTATATCAGGCTGTATTAGATTTCATCAAAGGTGATCTGTACATTGTTCCAAGTTTTTCTGATGGTTTCTTCTAGAAGATGGAAATTTCAGTTATGGTTGTGCACCTTTTGAAGTATCTCCACTTATCAAATGAAAAGGCAAAAGTAGCTTAATTATGAAGAAAACTAAGAAGAGATAGACCAAATCTAATCTCAAACACGCTGGTCTTTGTGAGTTTTAATAAAACATTGCAACAACGGATTAAGCGAACAACTGAAGAAGTCCGCATCTTTTAAAAAACATTACATTTTAAGGTTAGAAAATCTAGAGCGTTTCCCTGCTTCTATCGACCAATTGATCATAAAAGAATTAAACTTCTGATATTTTATGAATCCTTGATTCAGAAGACTTAAATGCAGCTAGAAGAGAACTTACTCCACAGAAGGGAACAGAGGCAATACCGGCATGTGGACCTGCCAGAGAAATAAGATTCCTCACCTGTGTCAAATTAAGAAAAATAAGATATAATAACTGACATTTTGAGCATTAACTTTTAACATTGGCATGCAGAGGCTCTGAATTCTGAAATAGTAAAAACCTGAGTAATAAATGGTAGTTTGGAAGAACAATATCCAACTAGGATAAAAAGTTTATCACATCTAAAAAACTTATGGAGGAAAAATAGAGTTTTAAGGTAGCCGTTCATGCTTCACAAGTCACAACATCAAGTCAGATAAGGCACTTTGCAGGCAGCTCGCAGCATGTATGACAATAATCACAAGTAGGCTATTCTTGGGTAGCACGACAGAACTAATGCCCTGTGTGACTCCGTATGTGGCATAAGAACCAAAACGAGATGTTTAAGAGGTTGTACAGTTTAAAAATTTTCATTTGCACTATCGCCGTACCAATAGCTTTCGAATATCTATATTATAAATATTCCATCAGACAATACTACTAAGGAAAGCATCAAATTGATATGATAGAATGGATTTTTACCCAAATATCTTTATCAAAGTGCTTGATCAGTACTTACTGGAGGTCCTCCGTCACAGAACTCAATGACTCCTCTGCCAACTATATTACCCTGGAGAGTATGAGATTAGAGAGAGATGTTCATCAACACGTGAAAAGTTGAAAACCATAAAAAGTGAGCATGATGACTTCGCTTTTTCAAATATCAAACATAAAAACGTTTGAAACATTTACAGAGTGCTTCACATATTTCTTCCGTGATAGAATATGTTAGTATTCCATCAAAAAATAATGTTAGCCACAAAACAAAACTCAATTTCCACAAAATTTCCTCTCGTCACCAACCAAAAGAAAGAAAATAATATTTTTTAAGGGAAAAACATCATTTATGAGAAATGATATGATGAGCGAAAAAAATGTATTAAAAAAAATGTTCAATTTTGAGAGATTGATGGGGATAGAAAAGATTCCTACCTGCGAAATCCCGATAATGTTGTAGCCATCACTCAGCTCACCCATTTTCTTCACCTATTTGTCAAGAAGGCATTCAATCAAAGCAAGAAATTCCGGGTCAATCAAGATAACTCTTCGGACAGAACAGCAATACCTTTTTGCAAGCAATGGCAGTCTACCCCGTGCAAAGAAAAAAGAAAATCACATTAAATTGTAATAATAATGTTCTTCTGTATAATAAGAATCGATTAATTGAGAAACAGCAGACCTGCTTTTGAAATGGCACTGTCCAAGAATCCCAACCACCATTTCCAATTTCTCTAAGATAAAAAAAACAGTACAAAATGAAATCATTGGCATACAGAAGGTGTGCCCATCCACATTTTAAATCCATTTTCCAAAACTTAAAAAGCGAAAGATGAAGTAAATGTACTCTATGTAGATCAAATATATATCCATGTTCATACTAATCGAATTATAAACATACATGCAATAGCCCGGTGAACCAGACCAGTTACTCAAAACCTTGGTGAAATGTGTGACTCCTTCATGCTCGCAACTCTCAGAGGCTCCTGAAATATTACAGGTCAAAATGAGAACAAAGTTTAACAAGTCCTTCAGGATTTATATTAAATCCTTGGATGTTTAGTGTAAGGTCTCATTGTAGAACTTTGAAACTGGGATTCAATGTCCTTAGTTTCCATCAGCTACAAACTAAAAGAAAACAGGATAACAAGGATTGAAAAAGACATCAAGACTTAAAATTTCCAAGAAAAGTGAATACCCATAAAAGTATAAGCAAGCGACTGAAAAGCACCAAATTCGCCTCCAAAAAACCATAAATCCTTAAATTTTAGCCGTTTACGAAAGCATTAAACTTTGAGACTAACTATTACAGAACCCAAATTTAAAAGAATGGATGCAACAGCCAGAAACTCACAAAAACAGCCCAAAGGCAGCATGAATCGTATAATTCCAAAATAACATATAAAACTCACAGCTGAATCTCAGAGTTACCGTGAAATACAACGAAGGGGATGGAATGAACAGTTCTTGAGGACAAAATAACCGAAACTGTACATAGAAATAAAAATATTTCCAAGAGGGCCATTCGTTCTTGCAAAAGTTAGTTTGAATCCGCTACTTTGAGTTGAGGAGCCAATTATAAATCTCCGAGTTCCGGAAACTGCCGGGTTTTCTTGGAAAATTATGGCTGGGCCTGGGGGAGTTGAACGAAGGGACACGTAAATAATAATGTATAATAATCAAAATGATGGAGAACAAGGATACGTGGGCAACTCAGAAAGCGGGAATAGAATAATTTAATTAAATTTAACAACGGACTCAACTAACAGTCAACGTCCTAAAATGTACCGTGCACCCCTGATGTTTTACCTTTTATCACTTTTACCCTATAATTTTTCAAGTCAAAATATATTCTTATTTTTAAATGCACACACTTTTAAATGCTAAATTTATTTAGAGTAGCTTTCTTGTGAGACGGTCTCACGAATATTTATATGTGAGACGGGTCAACTCTACCGATATTCTCAATAAAAATTAATACTCATGGATGACCCAAATAAGAGATGTATCTCACAAAATATGACATGTGAGACCGTCTCGCACAAGTTTTTGTCATTTATTTATGTGTTTTTTTAAGCTATAACTTCTGAATTCAAATTCGTCGAAAATTTTCACTTAAACTTCACCATCTGGCTACCAATTGGGGTGGCAGCTACAATTTTTTTTACGTTTAAAAATTTGTTCAGTTTTATGTTTGTTGCAGTACAAGATTTTTCCATACATTTATATGTATTATCTATACTAATTATACTATATAATTAAGTTTGAGATCTTTAGAGTAACTAATTTTTGGTGTCATGGTCTGTTTTAATAATTATATATATGAGTAGGTCTCTTGTGAGACGGTCTCACAAATATTTATCTGTGAGACGGGTCAACCATACCGATATTCACAATAAAAAGTAACATTCTTAGCATAAGAAGTAATACTTTTTCATTAATGACCTTAATAAGATATCCGTATCACAAAATACGACCCGTGAGACCGTCTCACACAAGTTTTTGCCTATATATATTAATAAAGTGTTAAAATTTTAATACAACTCACATGTAGCTTAGTAAATAGAACTTTGCATTCTTAAATATATCAAGTTGTAGGTACGATTCCTCTTTTGATCTTTTTTTATTTATTTTTTTAATTCGTATATCAAAATTACAGTGCAGTCTCTCACTATTTCTTATAATTATATTTCGATTCTCATTTAAATATAAACCAAATGAATTATAAAAAATATTATACAAACACGCAACAAGTACACTGGAATCGAAATATCTCCAAGATCGAGTCACAATTTGTATCGATTAAACAAATTGTTGGAATTTCCAAAGTTATACGAACACTATATATAAAGAAGGGATGGATCGTTCTGTAAACTACCTAGTCTCCCCTACAACCCTGACATGATAATTGAAAATTCTCATTCTCAATGACAAAATATAGGGCTCACACATGGGCCATATGTTGGGCTTAACAACTTGGGCAATTCTCATGACCATAACCTAAAAAGCCTGCCCATTCCAAACTCACAATCAAGCTCATCAAACTGAAGCCCATATTATAATATCAATAAAATGAAGAATTAGATCTTATCATAAAATATTATCAAATTGTAATTTTAATTAGTTAATTTTTTTTTCAGTTTAATTTTTTTTATATATATGACATGAAGCTAACTTATACATTGTCAACTTTCAAATCAACACTCGAACAATAACTAAAATTATCAAAAAATTGAAAATATAAAACTAACATAAATTTAATAATATAAATAAAAAAATCTAAAAAAAATACAACATAAAAGAACAAAATCACAACTTTTTCTTTAAAATTTTCACATTTTTAATCATAAATTCAATATATAATTTAATTTTTATTTACTATATTATAGAATACAGTAAGAAATCTTATTTAAAAAAAACAAGTTTTCAAATTTCTATTTATATAATCAACTTAATTGTGTAAAAATAACAACAATTTAAATAAAATGATTTATAAAACACGTGCATTTATTTGCTACGTAGTAGTTTGGAAAGAACCATCCGACAACATTCTATCACACAAATGTGGGAAGATATTACTTCTGATATTAATTGTCTTTATTGAACAGCAAATCTTAATATATACTCGCACGCATATGCACGATAATTTAAGAATAGTATTAAAAGTACAACAAATATATGACAAATATATGGATCACCGATATTTGCAATAATTATATCGTAAAACTTTGATGAAAAAAATAATAATAAATTTACTTTGATGTAACTTGGTCACACCAAATTAATTTTTCTAAGAAAAACTCACTTAATATATGGTATAGACCATGAATTAAATAGGTTGTCCACATTAAACTATTATTGGTACAACCATAAGGGAAAATCCCTTTTTTCAAATATTTTTTTTCTATTTTGGGTTTTAGTCTATTATATTTTTAAATTTGATTTTGATGCAGAAACTTTTTGTTTTTTTTTTTTGCGGTCCTGTTTCACCGGAGTGTTGGCTTCGCACTGGAAAATACTGACATCATATCGAAAAAAAAATTCTGGTTAACATGGTTTGTTATTTAATACTTATTATTAAATGGAGCATTTGATTTAAAATATTAAAATTAATGAGAATATTTATTAGATTGTTTTATAGGTTCAATGATTTATATTAAACATAATTCGAAGCATTCGAGTAATCACACTCATAGTTTTATCATAATCATAATTATAATTTTGAGTTTTATCGTAGCTAAAGACAATACATGGTTATTCCGCAAAAACTCTTATGAAATTGCATTAAGGAATCAATTTTGTGAGATGAAACTACTCTTTGACCGACCATGAAAAAGTATTACTTTTCACAAAAGTAGGTCTCTTGTGAGACAATCTCACGAATCTTTATCCGTGAGACGGATCAACCCTACTGATATTCACAATAAAAAGTAATATTCTTAGCATAAAAAGTAATATTTTTTCATGAATGACCCAAATAAGAGATCTGTCTCACAAAATACGATTTGTGATATCGTTTCACATAAGTTTTTGCCTTTTTGTATTACTGTCACCATTAAAAATAAAATATGAGTATTTAGAAAAGATAAAAAATAAACTAACTAATATAATTTTAAGAACCAAAAGAGTAATATGATATTGATGAAACGATATTAAGGCAATTGTCACAGAATATGTAGATAAACCGTTATTAATTAATTAAACTATTTTCTATATAAATTGTCTTGTTTATAAATTCTATGTAGACACATTTAAAGAATTTGACATCTCCCACATATGTTGCGATAAATTAACTCATAGATCGATAAACGTTAAAACTATATATGATATAATATATATAATAAAATCAAATAATATATTTTCAAGTGAGGTTATATCATTTTTAAAATTTCATCTCTAACAATCTCGTTCAAAATTCATAATTTTTTTATGTTAGAAATATTATTAATTAAAGATTGTATTTAAATTAAACTAACAATAAAAACAAGAATAAAATATTTTTACAAAAATAATAAATGATATAGAGAAAAAAAAATGTAAATGTAGCGCGCTTAATGAGATCGTCTTCACAGTTAACTCGAGGTCGATTTTTTTTTTTCTGGCTACATCTCTGTGTACACCTATGGAATTGTTGTTACCAAACCCCAACAAATAAAAACATACGAGAGCACATAATCTCACTCAATCACTGCATCAAAATCGCACAATTGACATTATATACGATAGTTTCACAAAATATTCGACGGATTTGGATCCTCTACTGTGTTGAAAATACAAAATTTGTTGTGTGCAATTTTTACACGAGATGATCACATGATCATCTTGTGGACATCACAATATATGAGATAAATTTAAAAAGTTGTCAGATTAAATGAGATGATCATGTGATCATCTAGTGTAAAAAATGCACATCACATGATCATCTTGTGGACATCACACAATATGAGATAAATTTAAAAAGTTGTTAGATTAAACTCGTGTAAAAAGTGCACACCATCAAGTGATGTATTTTCAATACAGTAGAGGATATAAATCCATATTCGACATGTTGGTTAATCCAAATTACTATAACTATGGTGTGCTCTTACAAACCAATTCAAATATCTATTACAAAATTATTAACATGGGATAGAAGTATTCTATGTATCTAATAGACGCTAATAAAGACAAATTAAGAGAAAATTAATATTTTAGTTTTGTAAGTTGACAAGTTTTGAGTTTTAGTTCATCCAATAACTTATATTTGCCCAAAATCACAAAATCTATCCGATATTTACTCGTTTTGACATTGATTCTCTCTCCAGTGGTTCGTCTGGCAAAATAAAGTTTATATTATACATTAACAAAAATCTTAAAAATAATCTGTAATATGAATCATGACGCAAAAAATTAAAGTACAAGTAAAACTGTTGAAAGATGATAAGAACAGTTTCAAGAATTCATCATCTTTGCTATTTAAAGAACCTCCGATAAATTATAACACCAACAACAATCCAAAACACCGCAACAGATGCAAAAAATGCTTATTTCACAGTACAACCTCCAACCCTACAAATACGCCATCCAAGAACACCTTCAACCAAGCCAAAAACCCAAACTACAGGAGTAAAATCACCAGGAAAAAAAAAAGGAAGAGCTCCCACTAATCCAAACATCAAGAAAATGAACTCCCGTGTCATGGTACCGGTAATATTCGCTATTCTTGCCATTGTCCAATTCTTTGCGCAGCCTGGATACGCTATCACTTGTGGTGAAGTTGATGTGGCTTTAATACCATGCATCCCTTACCTCACGGGACATGACATTGATCCAACTCCGGGATGCTGTAATGGCTTGAAAGCCATTATAGCGAAGGTCCAAACGCCAGAAGACAAAAGGGCCTGCTGCAACTGTGTTAAGGCTGCTGCTAACAGATACCCAGACCTGAAGGATGCGGTGGCTCAGAGTCTTCCGGCTAAGTGTGGGGTTGCAATGGACATTGTCATTTCTCGCAACGTCAACTGTGACAAGTCAGTGTGAACAATCTATGCTTTTCGGGTCTCTTTTTCTTGTTTGGATACATGTACAATAAATTTATGTCATGGTTTTTCTTTCTCTTGGCAGGTTAGAAAGTCAAGTTTGAAGTGCACCATGATGAAGACACCAGATTCGATTCAGAAATAACTCAAATTACTCTTAGTTTTCAATAATCTTATGGTTTGTAAACCTACTTGTATTAATGGAATTACACGAAGAATCTTCATTTTCATTGTAATCTGAAACTCCAAGATATTCAGTTAATTAAATAAACCATTTACTACTTTCTTGGATTTTCGTGCAAACAATTTCGGTACGCGTGCATATGCTTTTCTGCATACTAACAAAAAAAATCAAAATTCGCTTCATTATATTTCTAAAAACTCGAAGAGTTTTTAATAATAATAATAATTATTTATCACTGTAATCGGCAGTAAGCACATAATTTAAAACTATTCGAGTATACAATATTCATAAGTTCGAGTTTTTAATAATAATAATAATTATTTATCACTGTAATCGGCAGTAAGCACATAATTTAAAACTATTCGAGTATACAATATTCATAAGAATTCCATGTATCATCTTATATTAATTTATGTATTGCTTAGTACATTACCCTTAAATCTGTCTACGGACCAAAATTTTTTTAATATATAAATGGATAAAACTAAATTCTCGATTTTAAGATCCATTCTCGTTGAAACAACTGAAGTATGAATCTTATCATTACATCATTTGAATAAACACGTACATAATTAATTAAAGCATAGTTTTGATATACTGCACACCTGTCGTGCACACCTATGTGAGTACCGATGTGGTGTCACTCACCTATTGGATGTGATGAAATATAGAAAAATTGCGCATCCAATGAGTGAGTGACACCTCATCGGTGCTCACATATGTTTGCACGGTAGGTGTGCAGCATATCAAAACTGATTAAAAGCATCCTTAAATCGATTAAATATATTGACTTAATTCATTATGTATTAATCTCATGCATGAATTTGAATATATACATACATATATATACATATGTGTGTGTGTGTGACAAGTATCAAATTTATACAACTAATTTCATGGCATTACTTAAAGAAAACTTGTCCTACGTACACTAAAACCATGCATAGGCCAAGAAGCGTGAGCATGCATGAATCTCGTGCCAAAAGCTTCCAAAAAAGCAAAAGAAAAAAAGAAGAACGACGAAGCAAAGCCAACAATATTTACTTCTTATAATAAAGTGGTAGAATAAAGACAAACCGATAAAAGCTGTTACAAACCACTCGTGGAGTTGATTTGGCAGTATATATTAGATAAATTAAAAAATAATTGAGTAGGTATATTGTGAGACGATCTCACGAATCTTTATCTGTGAGACGGGTCAACCCTACCGATATTCACAATAAAAATAATACTCTTAGCATAAAAAGTAATATTTTTCATGGATGACTCATATAAGATATTCGTATCACAAAATACGACCCGTGAGACCGTCTCACTCAAATTTTTGCCAAAATAATTTGATATATAAAAGGATGATTTAGTATATTTGTAAAGTTTGAAAACTTTTATTTATAAACACAACTATATCCACAGATTCAAATATTTTTTTATTTGAAAGTATTCGATTACTTCTTTTTGCTGTCTGTCTATACATAATTCTTCTTTTATAGAACGGAATCTAAACTTTATTCAAAATATATTTCTTTGAGATGGCACGATATTTATTTTCTCCCTTTCATTCCCCATAAACGTAAAAATTATATATTGTATTTGTTTTTTTATACTTTTCTCTAGATTCATGCATGGCTCTCATGCACCGTACGTCACAAGGAGCATATAATTATGACTAAAAATCAAGCATTTGAAACCAATAATAATGCAATGCGCCCGTTACCTCACCGGGCGCGGGAAACAAACCATCTTCGGCATGCTGCAGCAGTGTCAAATCAGCAAAAGGGATGGGCCGGACGTCAGCGGACAGGAGGAACAGCTGCAGCTGCGTTAAGGCCGCCGTGAGGCAGTGCCCCCGGGATGAAGAATGCGCTGGCGCAGAGCCTTCTGGTTCAGTGCGGCGTTCGTATGGATATCCCTGTCTCCGGCCCGCACTGTTAACTGTAACAAGTATGCTTGTCTTCCTTTGCTTGTGTTTAATTTCTTTGTCAACTTCTAGGATGGAACTCTCTCATATATTGTATTAATTAATTTTCTCAACTCATGCTGATTTTTTGTGTTTGTTCTTCAATATTAATTCATTGCCAGGATCAAATGAGGCCCAAGAAATAATGGAACGAAACCCTGAAATTGATGCTCAGATATTTAATTATTATTATTCTAGAGTTTTGTTTCGCTTTCCTGTGCTGGTGTAATAAGTGTTGCTTAATCTCTCTACTAAGATCAGTTTCTGTTGGGAAATTACCATTGCTTAATCTCTTGTTTCAATCGTGCACAAGTGTGTGAACGATTTGCAGCAACTCTCTCGATGTTACAGATTCAAGAAATCGCAATCAGAAATCTCAGAAAAATAAAGACGAACAAGTGTTGTATAAAATTATGGGAAATGGAACTCTATAGGTTAGGCACACAAATGTGTTTTCTTTAAAGGTATTAATTCCTCCCACTTCTGTGGTGTAAATGGTCTCAAGGAATTAACCTCCAGGATACAAAACATATATCTCTGAAAAATTGAAAGTTACACTCCTTCAAATTTTCTGGAGCAGAAATCACAAGTTTAAAAATTAACAAGAAGAAAAGAAGAAATTTGCTTGAGGGAATTATTCACGCTGCTTTTTCTGGGAGAACTTTGTGGAGGAATAAATGGAATCCAGAAGTTGCCTTCAGGAGACACAACTCAAATGAAATGATGTCCTTTTCCCAAAAAAACCACCCATTGGTTGAATCGCCTCTTGCCAAAAGACACCAAAAAATTAAAATTTTATAATGTTTGAAAGCAACAATCCTATTCGAACCGATTTCTTCTTTTTCCCTCATCTTTTCGGTTTCATTTCTTTCTTTATATATATATATATATATATATATATATATTGGTCAAATGCAGGTGAATGAATATAGTACTTATTATGTAAATACATATACATTACAATCCCCCACTTATTTACATAAAGTAAAAAATACAAAATACAAACTAACTTTACACAGTGAATAGCCATGAGTGGACTTTGCCTTCAACTTATGGTTGAATATGCAACGTTGTGGAAACATTCTCTCACTATGTATGACTTCTTGCTCCTTAATCTTGGCAGCACCAATTTGAATATGGGCCTTGTGGCTGGATCCTGGTTTAATTTTCACAAGTACTCTAGGAATTTACCAATATATAATCCACAAGAAGCGGCCTCTCACTTCTTTACTTGTGTAGGTAAACTTATCAAGAATGTCCACAACGCATTCCACAAAACTATAAGTCTATCCTAGTTCTTGTTGTGGTAATTAAAGTGCTAGGTCAGATATGAGACTTTCAAAATAGTGTTACCCCCACTATTTCCAAAATTATGCACTTTCGAAATGTATCCAAGTTTCCATTTCACTAATGTCTAATATTGAATTGCCTTTTTAACTCTGATACATAAGGTGCCAAATATGTAACTTGTACCTTAAGACAGGGTTGGTTTCAATCAAGACATCTTTTTGATTGGTAGTAGTCTCATACCTAGCTCTCATGACCCTTGAAATCTTATCACCGGACTAAGGACTTTGTTAGTGGATCCGCTAACATTTGATTAGTTGGAAGATACTCAAGTACAATCTTCCCTTTTTTAACCATACTTCGAATATGATTATATCTCATAGCAATGTGCTTACTATGATTTGACATTCTCTCATTCTTTGTATTACAAATTGCAGCTTGATTATCACAATACAAAGTTGTAGGTCCTTTTTTGGAATCTACAAACGGAATGGACCTTACGAATCTTCTAAACCACATAATATCTTTGCTTGCCATAGACATAGCTATATATTCGGATTCCATTGAAGATAGAGCAACACAAGTTTGCCTCTTCGATGCCCAAGAAACTATTGTACCTCCAATAGTGAACAACCAACCACTAGTTGACTTAGATTCGGTTGCATCAGGTGCCCAATTGGCGTCACTGTAACACTCAAGTGTAGATGAACTACACTTATAATGTAGACCAAAGTTCATCGTGAACTTTAAATATCTTAATAATCTTTTTAATTCTTTCCAGTGCTCTTCACAAGGATTGTTTGTAAAACGACTTAATATGCCCACTGAACATGCAAGATCGGGTCTTGTGTGATTCACCACGTACATGATGCTGCCTATTATCTTGGCATATTCTTCCTGATTCACAGCATTTCCTTTATTAGGAATTAACTTTACTTTAGGATCAATAGGACAATTACTGTCCTTGCAGTCAAAGTATTTGAACTTCTTTAACACTTTCTCAATGTAATGAGATTGTGTTAGTATGTAAGTTCCATCTTTCTTGATAACCTTGACCCCTAAAATGACATCTACTGGACCCAAGTCCTTTATGTCAAAAGCTTGCTTTAAATTATTCTTAGTTTCATTTACACATTTCATATCAGAACCAAATACGAGCAAGTCATCAACGTATAAAGTCAACAACACTTTATAATCAAGAGTAACTTTAAAACACACAGCTTTCTACCTTGCTACTCTTAAAACCAAACTTTTTGATTTGTTCCTTAAATTTCTTATACCATTGTCTAGGTGCTTGTTTAAGCTCATACAAGGATTTTTTTAATTTACATACTTTATGTTCTTCTCCTTTAACAACATACCCTTCAGGTTGATGTATGTAAATTTTTTCATCTAAATCTCCATTCAAGAATGCGGTTTTGACATCCATTTGATGAACCTCTAAACCATAAATAGATGCAATAGCGAACATAGTTCTAATTGATGTGAATTTAGTAACCGGAGAAAATGTCTCAAAATAATCAATTTCTTTCTTTTGACTATAGCCTTTTGCTACTAATCTAGCTTTGTACTTTTCAATAGTACCATCAGTTTTGAGTTTCTTTTTCAAAACCCACTTGCACCCAATAAATTTAGTGTTAGGAGGAGAATCCACGAGAACCCAAGTTTGATTATCAAGTATTGATTTTATTTCATCATCCATGGCTCTTTTCCACATGTTTGAATCAGGTAAAGACATAGCTTCTTGAAAGGTTTTAGGATCCTCTTCCAACATGTATATCAACATATCAGGACCAAAATTCTTTTCAATTCTACGTCTCTTACTCCTCCTCAACTCAATTATTTCCTTATTTTCATCATTTTCTGAAATTTCATCTTCTATAGAGATATCATTAGATATGTTCTTATCCATGTCAATTTCATGCATCAAATCATTATCAAGTTCTAACTTATCGGTATGCTTAATGTTCTAGTGGTCATAAAAAATGGCATGTGTAGCTTCAAATACACTATTGTTACTAAGCCTAAGAAATCTATATGATTTACTAAGTGCAGAATATCCAATAAAGATAGATTTCACAGCTTTACTACCAAGTTTTGGCCTCTTCAAAGTTGCATCCAAGACATATGCAATACAACCCCACACCTTCAAGTGTTTAATACTAGGTTTATGCCCTTTAAACAACTCGTATGGAGTTTTCATATGTTTCTTATCAATAATTCTGTTACTAATGTAACAAGAGCTTAATAGTGCCTCTCCCCAATAACTCATTGGCAATTTTGAATGTATTAGCATGGCACTAACCATCTCCATTAAGGACCTATTTTTTCTTTCAGCTACTCCATTTTGAGGTGGAGTATTAGGTGCTGAAAATTCTCTAACAATTCCATTTTGTAAACAAAATGTTATGAATTCATTTGAGAGATATTCATCACCTCTGTCTGATCTTAACCTTTTTATCCTTAAGTTGGTTATATTCTCAATTTCCTCTTTGAAGATTTTGAACTTATCAAAAGCCTCATCTTTAGTTTTAAGTAAATACACATAAGTAATACACACAAGTAAACTTTGAAAAATCATCAATAAATGTAATAAAGTAACGTTTACCACCTCTAGTTACATGTTCTTTATTGTCACATATGTCAGTATGAATAAGTTCAAGCAATACAGTTGATCTAACTACGCTTTTAAAAGAAGTTTTAGTCAACTTAGATTGTGTACAACATTCGCAAGTATGCATAGTATAAGTTTTTGAAGACTTAGGAATGAAATCATGATTTATCATATGTTTCATAGCATTTATACCAACATGTCCAAGTCTAAAGTGCCAAAATTCATGCTCCCCAACATTTAGTAAAGAATCGATAGAGTAAGCCGAAGAAGTAGTAATACTATTGTCAATACTCAACAAGTACATATTGTCCTTAATGTAACCTTTTCCTACAAACAATCCCTTCTTAGTAATAATTACCTTTTGGGATTCAAAGGCTACTTTAAAACCATTTTCGTCCAACTTGTGGACTGATACAAGATTCTTCCTCATAGAGGGAATGTGATACACATTTTTCAAAGTCAAAGTTTTGCCTGAAGTGAGAGGAAGTATGACAGTCCCACTGCCAAGAACTTCACTTGTAGAGGAGTTGCCCATGTAGACTGATTTGGCCTCTTTCACCTCTTCATAAGTCTTGAATAAACTTTTGTTCGGAGTGACATGACAAGTTGCTCCCGAATCCACCCACCAGTCAATCACATCATTGTTCACAAGGCAGATTTCAGTAAGAACAGCAACCATGTCATTTTCCACCAAATTTGTTTGTTCATTTTTCTTGTTCCCTTTGCGATTGCGACATTCCCTAGCAAAATGACCAGGTTTGCCACAAACAAAACAAGAGCCTTTCTTTTTCTTGCCATTCCCATTTCCATTATTTTTAAAATTTTTCCTCTTTTTGAACTTTCCTTGGTTTCCCTTGGAAGTTCCAGGAACATCAACAAAATTCACATCATCATTCTTCAAAAAAATTGAATCATCCCTTTTAAGACTTTCAGTCTCAATTTGGATGCCCTGAAGAAGTTCATCTAACGAGATTGCTTTCTTCTTATGTTTCAATTTCTTTTGGTAATCTTTCCAAGAATTTGGAAGTTTACCAATGATAGTAGAAACTTGAAAGGTTTCAGAAATGGGTTCCCCAACATCAGCACATTCAGTAGCAATATCATTTAATTTATTAACCTGATCTATAACAGGAATAGTATCCACCATTTTGTACTCGACATACTTATTGACCAAAAACGATTTATTACCAGCATCTTCATTAACATACCTTCTCTTAATAGCATTCCAAAGTTCTGCAGCAGTTTTGTGGAAGTGAAACACATTGAACAATGTATTGTTCAGTGACTGCAGAATCGTAAAACGACATATGAAATCATCCGCTTTCCATTTCTTAATCTTTTCAACATCCTCCTGGTTTTGTGGTGTCAGTGTTTCTCGTGGACATGTTTCAGATAACACATAGAATACTTTGGCAATCGTCAATAGGTACTCCATTTTCAAACTTCAACGTTTGTAGTTTAACCCATTCAACCTCTCCAATTTGTCACCTTCGTTCAACTGTGCCTTGACCAAAACAGACTCCATTACAGAATATTAATACCTTAAAATTGTTGTATAAAATTATGGGAAATGGAACTCTATAGGTTAGGCACACAAATGTGTTTTCTTTAAGGTATTAATTCCTTCCACTTCTGTGGTGTAAATGGTCTCAAGGAATTAACCTCCAGGATACAAAACATATATCTCTGAAAAATTGAAAGTTACACTCTTGCCAAAAGACACCAAAAAATTAAAACTTTATAATGTTTGAAAGCAACGATCCGATTCGAAACGATTTCTTCTTTTTCCCTCATCTTTTCGGTTTCATTTCTTTCTTTCTTTCTTTATATATATATATATAATATATATATATATATATATATATATTGGTCAATGCAGGTGAATGAATATAGTACTTATTATGTAAATACATATACATTACAACAAGAACAAGGGATCTTTAGGTGGTCCGGTCAAAAATTGAACTAAGTCCGCCGGAGTCTCTATTATTGCCAATGTCTGCCAATTACACTTTAATGAAATACAATCAATCAACAAGATATGATTCGTTCTTTCTTTTGCCTCACAGTATACAACCAGAAAAGAACAATAGATTAACACAATCTTGTAATGACGCTTTGGTTCACATTTTCATTTGTCAAAAACGCTTCTTGATATTGGTTTCGCGGGGCAATTTTCTGATATAAATTTTCAATCCGACCCGATTCATAAAAAATATTACATTTTATGCTAATATAATATTTTTCATTTTAAATATGAATTGAGTTCATCTGTTTTATAAAAATAAATCCATGAGACCGTCATACAAGAGACATTCTGTTTGCATACGAACGAAAGGACCAAGTACTATATCCCGTCCCTCATCATTCAAAATGAAAAACATTGAAGGTAATTCAAGCAAATGCTGTCTTTTTCAGGAGGGTTGACAAGTTTGATGCTGAAGGATCGTCTCATCTTGAAGAGCACGGCGTCTTCCCGATACCATGGAGTCCAAAAAATGCCGAGTGTCTTGCAGATTCACCCTAGGTTCTCTTTATCTCTATCTTATCAACCTATAGGGTGTCGTCTCCTGTGCATTTCACAAGTCAGACAACAAATCTTTACATGGATCTATTAGGAACAATAAATCCCTAAACAATGAAGCGATGCTCCGTTTCAAACTATAATAGAAGTGAGCATTAGAAGCTAAGCCACATTAAAGAAATTAAGGTCGTAAGGTAAGTCAATCAGCTCACGGACCCGTTGATCCAGTTCGAGTAGCTCAATATTGTTTCAAACTATAATAGAAGTGAGCATTAGAAGCTAAGCCACATTAAAGAAATTAAGGTCTTAAGGTAAGTCAATCAGCTCACGGGCCTGTTGATCCAGCTCGAGTAGCTCAATATTGATTATTGTTTGAACTTGATCTCATGCTCAATAACATGTTCATGAAAATATATTTTGGTGGTTCAAGTTGAACTCGAGAGCCCAAGGTCAAATTCAGACTTTTCCCTGGTTGAGATCAAAGAGCACACAATCGAGTTCAATTTTTTTGTAAAATTAACTACAGCAATAGGCAGGAAATATGGACTTCACTCTCCTGAAACGTTGAATGTAATTTTAGCGTATAGAGGCCATAAAAGAGAAGGTTAAAAGAGAGCAAAACACGTTCATAGCAGTATCCTGAATTAGTGAAAGTATGGGTACTCAAATGCTACCTCTTAGATCGGCTGCGATCTTCCTCATAGTCCATCACTCCACCCAGTTCAGAAATGATCTCTTCATGCCCTCGGTGATCAATGTCGGCCTGCTCACAGTTTGTAACTTCTGCCACAACGTAAGTAAGACACATCGAAAAATACATATGGATGTTGTATGCGTACATCCCATGGTTTGTAAAAGAAAAAAACATATATCACAAGCATAAATTTGTGAAACTAAGAAAGGCCATGTGCTAGCCAAATAAACTTTGCAAATGCATTCAGAAGGAAAGTGGCCGAATTATCAACTAAAACTTTTCATGTATGTCATATTTATTGATATCAAACAAGCAAACAATTGAATTTGAACACAAATGCCAGGAATTGACCAAACAAAATAACTCATTTCATGAAATTAAAATTAAAATTGAAGTTTGAAAATATCCACGAATTCAGTAGTAAATTTCTATTAACATAATGAGTAAGTTAAGGTACCTAAGCGCTCAAGTCAATTCTAGAGAGCCTACCATCCTCTCCTGACACTGTTTGATCAATTCATGAGGGAATCAAGCGGCTTTCATATTCAGCAGCACGACTCACGCATGCAGGAACACATGCAGTAAACTGAATGACAGTAATTCGAAACAGAAAATATTGTCTATTTCACTGACAAAAGGGTTTAACTGACCTTCACAGATAGTGTCTTCTTCACTTCGTCCACTCTTTCTTCTACTTCCTTTCTGTGCTTCTTGTCTATTTCACTCATAGAATCTGCCCATTTAATCTTCTCTTGAATTGAGACAAGAAGATTTTCAGACGTGGACAACCTAAGAGATAATAAAATAAACATAAATAATTTAGATACTAGAAAGAAAAAATGCAGCTATAGTAAGGAAAGCGCAAAAAAAAAATCAGAGTTGAAAATCATATTACATTCATTTGTCGCACCAAAATTATAAAAAGATGAGATAGCGCAAGAACTGAAGCAGGCTTCAGCTATCTCAGCGGTTTATTCAGATGAATCTAATGCCAGAGGCAATCATACTTTCATAACACACCCATGCAAAGAACTCCAACATGAGGAATTGAGGATCCCTGGGAAGATTTTAATCTAAAGGCAAGCAACTCCCAAACAAGTGACAGAAGAAGTGCTAATTTGAACCATCCTCCAATCTTTTAAGCAGCTACTTAACATAAAATAGCAAAGCAAAAACTTTCCCAGAATGGAATATGATATATATATAAGCGTGTGTGTATCAATCTATATTAAGAAACTCAAGCAGTAAAAGATGCATAGGTACCAACAAAATCAATAAAAATTTAACCCTCTCAGGAAGAAATATTACCAATTTGCCAGTGTTCCGATCATGCCACCCAATTGTCCAGGTCTAAGATCCCTCCCTGCTGCAAATTGCACCTACAAGCTCACACAAACATTAGATTAGCAATTAATTATCCCTAAATGAGTGATCTGTATTGGAGGTTAAAAAACTATAATATTGACCTCAAAGCATCGTCGCAACTGGTCCAGCTTTCCTCTGACTATCCCCTGTTCATACGAACAACAAAAATTAGTACGTATTACACAAAATTCTTCAACATAAATTTATTTGTCTATTTTACTGTCAATATCATGGATCCTTTATTAAATATATGATATATGAAGCATATAAATTTAAAAGGTAATATAATGAACAAGATGGATAACTTGTCAAAGGGAACAAAAACATTGCAAACAAACAATGCAAAAATACATTTTTGTTTAGAGCAAACCCCTTGTCTGAAGGAACCAAAACTTAAAGAGTCAATTTATTGGTCGGTCAGGTGTGAATAGCGAAACGAACCTACCACATACATACAGTCGTTAATGAGAAAATCCTCCAATTCACGAACATTGGCAACATCCATCTCCTGCATCAATGTATCGTATGGCAATACCTGTCCAAGGGCCAAAAATGATTATGCTAGCAAACAATTACAAAAGACAGGAAAGTCAAAGACAAGTTTTAACCAGACCAAATAAAAAGGAAATCAAGAACATAAGCAAACCATCAAATCTCCCACATTTTCAACTAACACACAACGGCACAACCATAGGCGAGCCCACTAGAAAAAAGAAGTCATAGAACCTTGTTTGCATCTGCCAAAGTGAGCACTGTCAGCTGCTTTAGCTTGAGGACTTGCTCCGGAACCAGCTGTGGAAGCCTGCTAGCATCACCTGCAGCACAACTAATTTGTATAACTAATCCTTGGAGAAATCACCAAGCTGCATCATTCAACATTATATCTAGCATTAACAGTTCTACGCACAACAAAGACATTTTGAGACTTGAGAAACCACATAAGTCCAAACAATATTATAACCACGGATAATTTTACTGATTCATTTGGGCAAATCTGAGACATAAAAGTGAAAACCAGGGAAATTTAATAATTGAAACAGATTGGTCACTTACTTTTATATTCACTCCATGTACCATATGCAAACATCCGAAGCAAACCAAGGAAAATAATGTTCTCAGTTCCCTCAAGCTGCACATTGGTCCAAATATTAAGAAATGTTGACAAAGAAACAGCATTTCTTCAGAAGTTTCAATACCAAGGAAAAAGTTCAAATAGCCGACAAAATATACATATTAACAAGAAAGAAGCAAAAGATTTATAATGATTGCTCTCAACTTTTGTTTGATACCATTGACAATTACTTAATCTTTTATATAGCATTGAGTGAAACTTACTTGAGCATTTCAGACACAATATAATGTTTGCACTGCCTAGCTTTACAAACTATTATCTTTCAGCATATTTTGGAATTTGTAGCAAGATAAAAATTCATGACTTAAAAAATTTGGAAACATAGAGCTGGCAACTTTGAAACTCCAGATTGAATGACGACTCATGTCATAGAATAAGTCAGGAAAACCATTTAAATTCCAATATCCATTGACAAAAAGGGACCAATAGAAGTATCAGTCAAAAAGGCAAAAGGTTAATATATGTATAAAGGAAACAAGCCTACAAAGGTACACAACAAGCCAAACGAATGAAATACTCATATATCAGTAAAATAAATTGCCTCAATTGCAGTCTTACAAGAAAGCATCTCAAACAACAAACAAATTTGTCACCAAAAAGATTCCAGACCATCCTCCACATCAAGCGGTACTGAAAGATTTTTATGATTATATAATAACTCACAATAACATAAACCCCCAAAAAAGAAAATACATAAGCCCAAAAGCTGAACTTTGACTGTGCTACTCTGCAAAGAATTATGGTTAGACCCATTCAAGCTGAGGATTGCTCCCACTAAATCAAACACTTTAGGTAAAAATCTAGCACGTAATAAATCAAATCTCTACTAGCAATCCCATCAGCTCGCACGACCACGAGACTGTCCCCAAATAATTATAAAAGTGTGAAAACACATACCAGCTCTTCAACAACCTAAAATTATTAAAACTAGGAGCGCCATCGAAATCATAACCCAGAAGATCTCACATACCGCAAGAATACGTCTAAATTTCACACACCAGGAAACAAAATCAATCGAACGCACGCACGTAGTGTAATACCTCGATGACGCTAGGTACTGAAAGAATCTCGGAGAAAGCAAAGAGGGCCGGGTGAGAGGTGGCCTCCACGATCACATTAGCCAGTGCCGAGCCCTTCAGATTCGACGCCTGCTTCACAAAGTAGTCTATATGCTCCGCTTGCTTTTGTTCAATGTCCATTTTTTTTTTTGCAGATTTCAAATGACTACTGATCCAATAACAGAAGTTGCGAGAAAATTACAAACTAACTATGAAATTTATTGGTAACCACTGTTAAATCTAGGGTTTTGGTGATCTCTACCAGTGACTAGCAACTTCAAGATGTCATTGAAGTCCCTCTTCCCTTGGATTTGGTGCGTCAATGGGTTTGCAGTTTACTTGGAGATACACGATACATTTGTTTCTGTTTCTTGGGTTACGTTCAATGGTTGCTTCGATGAGAGGAAGCTGGTGTCATGCTCAATGGGTTAAAATATTATTATTTTTATTTAATTTAATAATTTGATATTTAAAAACAAAATAATTAAAACATAACTCAAAAAATACAATCACACATAATTAATTATTATCGCAGTTTGATTATTTGAAAATTCGGTTTTCAAATTAAAAAAATTCGGTTATATCGGTTAATTCGGTTCGGTTACGGTTTTCAAAATTTTGAAATCGGCTAACCGAATTAATCGATATAATAAATACTATTATTTAATAAATTTTTATTATTTATCATTTTTATATATATTTAAATTTTTAATTTTAAAATCAACGCTAATTCTAAACTAATTATAAACGCATTGGATTTCTCGTTCTCACTTCTCTATTCTCCACTCTTGACTTCATCCGTCGTCCATCCATCTCTCGTCACCGGTCGATATGCCGTCCGCCCATGTTATATTATTTTATAAAAAAACATGTATTAGTTGTATTCAAACAAAACTTATACATTTGTTATGTGTGTGATTTTATGTTTTTATGCATTTGTGTAGACGGTAGTATTCAAGAAAAATTACATATATAATTAAAGTTAAATCACCAATTTTTTTAAAGTTAATTAACCGATTTTAATTCGTTTCGGTTTTCATCGGTTATGAAAATTAATTCGGTTGGTTCGATTATGGATAAATATTTCGGTTCAGTTCGATTATGGCTAATTCGGTTCGGTTCGACCAAATGCTCACCCATACTTGCAATAATTTTTTTGAATATTTTATGATTTTTAAATACTTATTTTAAAAAAAATTAAAGTTGGGTAATTTCTTCTCGTTGATCTACAACGTCAGGTCATCACAACCGCGGAAAACTAAGGAGGAGGAAGTTGGCACTTCATCACTTTTCTCGCCTATTGGGCATGCTCCGACCCATTTTCCTCTTCTCATATAATTTCACTTATATATAATTGCACTAATTAGACAGCTCGTTACAATTTTTGTACTCAAAAAAATATCTGTTTTTTTTTAGACTCTAATTATCCTCAGTAACACATTCTCACTAGTTACAAGGTCGGTTACCTGAATATTAGTTATTCAAACTAGCGCTTTTCTCATATGTCGTCTTTTAAACCGTATCTTCTTTAATCACATGTATCGAAGTTTTCAATGATACCCTTATTTCTACTCTTTCTATTTCATATTATGGTCGTGTTTGATCTCCTCTTTACATGACCAAACCAATGTTATACATCTCTTCCTAATTTTATCATACATGGGGTTATGCCTAAATAACTCATAATCTTTTCATTCATAATTCTATCCTTGCACATTTTGTCACACTTCCATATTAACATTTGCATATCATCTATCGTCATCTTATGCATATGTACTTTTGTAGTGATCCGACACTTCGAGCCATAAAGCATCGTTGGTCGAACAATAATCTTATAACATTTTCTTTTCAATCTCGTAGACATCCTTCTTCTTGGGGCTTTTATTTAGTTTGGAGATATTGAAGTCTATTGATGATGGTCTCTTGCACTCATGTCTCATTCTTCAAAATTCTTTAATAAATGATGGGTGCTCTGATATTGATGGATCATATTTATGTCTAGAACTAAAGTTGTTAAGGCACTCAGTACCTGAAGATGCAAAAAGAGTGATTGATGTGCTGAATTATTTGAAAAAAAATAAATAAATGATTGTTATTGTAGGACCGAGCGCTTGCCGCTTTATCAAAAACTATATCTAGTAGTAATGGTGCAACTCAAATATTTTAAACCACACAGCAGCTCAAGTATCATGATTCGATCGTTCTACCAAGTAGGGACAATTATTTTCACCCAACAGTTATCCAAATGCATATATCGCTTATCGAGTTTTTCTGACTATACTATTTGCATTTGCATCAACCAAAAGGAGTTTTCCAAGTCGAAGTTGATCAAATTTATCTCCTATCAACTATGTCACAATAAAAAATAAATGATTATTTATATTATCTATGGGGAAAAACTTTGTTAAGAAAGTTGATTATACAAACTTAATCAATACAACTTTCGCTTCAAAGAATTCAAGGCGAGCCATTCAAGTGAGTTTGTACTAATTCGGAACATGAATTTTATATTTTGTTTGGAATATCGTCTTGGTTTTGTTAGTATTTTCTTTTGATATATTGTTTTAGATAATATATTTTGTCTATATTTTATTTCTAGAATTAATGTTACAAATACTATTATGTTTACGTCAATGAGAAATAAATGAATATCAAGCTTTGAAAGCACCATTTTTTTGTACTCGCCTCCTACCTCAAAATCTCAGGTCAGCGCTGAGTGTCACATTAGCGGAAAATACCTAGCTTTAAGGGTGGCTCAAGCTTGCAAATGTTGGATTGTTGCAAATAATAAGGCTCATTGTTACATGTTAGGGGCGATGGATGAAGTGCTTAGAGCTAAGCATGAAGCCATTGGTTCTTCAGTTAGTGAGATGTGTTGAAAATGATTAATCATATGTGGTGCACTAATTTTTCTTGTTAGTAGAACAATTGAAACATGTTGTTTGAGTTGTTGTACGGTTTAAAGAATTTGAGTTGTACTATTACCACGAGCTATAACTTTGCAAAGCAGAAAGCGCTCGGTCCTATAATTGATATCGGAGTCTAGGTCATTGGTTCGATTTCAAATGGATTGTTGATACAACTTAAATTGTTATTTACCCAAATGTAGGTTGTCTGCAAGTAATATATTTAACAAGTAAGAGATCGTACCATGAAGATGATATTTTTAAGTTTAAATTTAATTATCTTACACTTTTTGTTTTTTTTTTAATTTTATTTTTAGAATGTTCTGATATTTTAATTTAAAAAACGTAATGAAAACGAGAAATACACAAATTATGAGATTGTCAGGTTTAATGATTATTCTTGAGTTCCATGAGATTGTATAATAAAAATTAATAAGCATTAAAGAAAATCACTATAATGGTCTCAAAAATAAAATAAATAAATGTACTTGTATATAATATGGCTTCCACTATTAATTATCGGATTAATCAACAATTATTATATGATATATATATATATATATATATAAAGAAAAATTGCGTATAAGTAAAGGTTAATTTAAGTCATCATATTTCATTTAAAACATCCGACACAGCCACACTATCATTTAAATAAAATATATGATTTAATATATGTGTGTGTGTGTGTGCGTGTTAGATGCAATAAGGTAAATATTGGCTGCAACAAAGTAAATGTTAGATGTTAATATTAAACCATACTATTACATTTAGAACAACCGACAGAGCCACGCTATCGTCTGAATGAAATATATGTTTATATATATAATATAGAAAGAATATACAAAATATAAACAATCTTATTTCACCAAGAATTCATCCTCTTCACCTTGACATATTAGATTTAGCTTGCCATGAACTTACTTTTGATCAACACTAAAATCATCACTCATAGTTGAGAAAGTGAAAGAAAATATATTGAAACTTAAAACTTTTATTTTCACACTAACACATACACACTTTATTTTACAATGTGATATGATACTCCTCGGGATAATACAATGCATTTGTTTATAGGCCAAATGAGAGAAAATGTCAAAATTTTTGTTATTGCCATAAAGTTGTGTTAATAGTTTTTGTCTCCAGTAACTTCAATTCCATTACCTTTCTTTGAATACTATGATCCATGATTTTAATCTCCAGATTTGACTTTGCTCAAAACAGCAAACATGTAGGGAATTTGTTGTAGATGAATTTGACTTTTTGATTCACCTCATTTGGTTAAATATTGAAATAATTATAATTTTTTCATATAAGTTGGTCATAGTATAAATAAATGTAATCCTTTTGATATTTGCAGAATTTTATCATCTTAGTGAATTTTTTAGGCATTCATGTCTTCTGCAAAATTATAGATACTTTCTCAAAATTCCAAACATATTTGAATCACCTAAATTTGAATTTTGTAGCTTTAGTTATCATTATTTTACCAACATGTAGAAAACCTGAAAATAAAACATATTTAGTAAGACATTTAAATATAAACAAACAATACTAAAATAACATAATTTTATAATTTTAATGAAACTTAAATTTTAAAATACAAGTTTTAACATATAACTAATTATTAATTTTAATTTCATCAATTGTGAAGAGATCAATTATTTGGATGCATATTGTCGTGGTGCAAGCATTGTCTATGCTGGTTAAAAAAAATCAAAATGTGGTACTTTAGTTGTTATACAATTTAAATAATTTGACTTGCATCATCGCCACCAGCTATATATTTAGTTAAAGAGACAAGTGTTCGGTCCTATACATTTCAATGATGTTGTAATCAATGGTTCGATCCTACACATTTCAATGATGTTGTAATCAATGATTCGAATATTGATGACAAGACTTGTCATGATCTTTGACGTTGAACGAATTATAGACGTATGGAAACCCAAAAATTCCTTCAACTCTCAGCCTTTTGAGTTTTCTTTTGGTAATTTGTGGTGTATCAGAATAGAGTGACATGCTGTAGAAAATTTTATAGATTTTTGACCTAGGATAAAAGACAATAGTAGTTAACATCGCCTAGCAAAATGCATTTGAAGAGTTCGAATAACTTCTCTCAAAATTCGAAGATATGTCGAGTTTATTCGAAAATGTAAGTGGGCTTACATGTTGGGGAAACGATAAGTAACCATAGATAATGAGATAGATTTCAATGTTATATTTGTTTATGTTATGATATTATATATTCATAAACTAAGTTTTGGACCTCTCTAATCTGCGTTTTGACATCTGTTGTGACATGTTCTTCAACATGAAACTTCTGAAATTATGTTTATATGTATAATATGTTATTATGGTGTTCAATCGGTCTCAACTTGCTGAGTGTTTCACAAAATATTTACCCCCTTGCTTCCCTTCTCAGATAAGAATAAGGATCAGTTAGACGATGATGAAAAATCAGTTTCAAGGGCTAGTTAGAAAGCTCTGAATACGAACATCAAGTTTTCATTTTCGTTTATAATTCACTTCCGCTTTTCGTACGCCTTTCTTTGTAAAAACAACTGCTACATCCTTTGGATTATGCATTGTAAAGACTATGTTCTTTATACAATAGACATATTTTGGCTATTTGTTTTACTACGAATCTTATAATTCTCAATATAAATTGTTAAATAAGCCAGTGTCATACGTTCCGATCTCAGGACTTGACATTTAAATGGTATCAGAGTCGTCAAGTTGATACACTGTTTGGAGAAAATTCTAAAAAAAGTGGAAAATACGAGATTTTGACATTTTCCCAAGAGACCAGTGCATTCCTATCCGAATTGCTCTAGCGAGAGCTCTATATGAAAGTTCCCTTCATTGTGATGCTATCCTCAAAATCGCGGAATTCAATTCATTAGACATTCAAAATTATATTATTGCCATTTTTGGAAAATTTTGGATCGAGAAAAACTTCGCTTAGTAAACTCAAAATTTGATTCCGCAGACTGTGTTTGCAAACCCGAATTTCCATCTATATCCAAATAGTTTAATTTTCATTTTCGAAAACTCTCTCGAAAACTCATGTTCAACACTAATGAAAAATCGAATAGCATCTTGTTAGGTTGATGGAATTTTGATTTTAGCTCTTTAATAAGTCAAATTTCAATCTTATATTTCAATCTTAGGGGAGTGTATTCAATCTTGGAAATTTAATTACTTTATTGATTTTTGTAGAGTTTAAAAGTCTAGATGTATTGAACATAGACTTTTATAAACTCTATAAAAGTTTTGTGGTATCCAAATTAGATTTTTATAGAGTCTTAAAAAGTATATTGATATTCAAACTTGACTTTTTAAAAATCTATATGTATCCAATATTTCCATAGATTTACAATGATTCTAATATAATTCTCTATGTACAAACCTTAAGACTCTAGGTACAACCATAAAAACTCAAAAATTGTCTTCTACTCACCTTAGAGATTTTGGTAGATTTTTAATCAAATAAAATATCTTTCTCACTCATAGATCTCTCTTCCTCATTCAAATTGTTCTCGAGATTATCACTACACTTATAAATTATAACATAAGGAAACAATAACAAGATAAAAAATTTCCGCGAGGACAAGCTAAAAAATTCAGTATCTCATTATTATTTATTATCTCATGTCTCACCATTTTGTAATATTAAATTTTATTGTTTTTAATAACAAAAAACAAAGAAAATATTTGAAGAAGTTAGGAATAATATGAATCTAATTTATTGATAATCTTATAATAATAATCAATTGAATTGAAAAATATTATTATACTTAAATAATTATATTTTATTCAAATATAGTAACTTTTTAATGACCAATATATATAATTCATCAGTACTGTACATGAAGGCTTCGGTCTATCAGTTTCTTAAAAAAAATATGTTTCAATTTCTATATTTTATTCTGTTGAAGTTAAGAAATTATCAACAGTGGGTCATCATATATTGCACCGAGATGAACAAATTGGAGATAATTTAACAAAATATGTTAAAAAAATGTATATGCATGTTAGCTTCTTATGAAAGTTTTTGTAGGAGTTTGATCCATATCACTATTCATTGATTTTATTTTGTGTCGGAGACTTATTTGTTATTTGCTTCTTTTGGGGCTATTGATGACATTCATATTCCAAGAGTGTATGGGCAAAATACTAACAGTTATCTATCAAAATCTTGCAAAAAGTCTATCAAAATCTTGCAAAAAGTATACAAAAGTCCATGGATTTCTGATTACAAATCTGTGAGATTCTACAAGAGTCAATAAAAATCTACTAAATCCACGGAAATCTATCATTTAAAATCATTAAATATCTACATTGAATACACCCCACTTAGTGTTATTTTATCGATCCTTCTATAATTTCAGACATTTTATAACCGAAGTGTTGATGAAATGTCATACATAGCTGATGTAACACTAGACATTATCGATGAATATATAGCAACATCAGTACGGTGAAACAAAGAATAATTGGTACAAATTTAAATTAATATTGGAATCTGAGTGAATAAAGAACCAAAATCAAAACGAGGTCAACCTAACAATGAGTTTAGCTATTTTCCCGAATTACATTAGGCGAATTCACAATTTTGCATAAATATAAACAAAACAAAACAAAAACAAAACAAAACAAAACAAAAAAAACAGGAACGCTTGATCTTTCCCTCCATTTTCTGTAGCAGCAGAGGGATAGTGCGTGCGAGAGTCTCCGTACGCATTGCGAAGTGAGAGCGTATTTATTTTGCTTTTTTGGCTGGCATCATCACTCAATCTTTCAGTATCATTACAGAGGTGAAGGCCTTTTTTTTCCTATTTTTTTATCATCATCTTGTTCCATTGTGTTTGTTTTCACTCTTTTTTCTGGAGAACTTTTGATTTTTTCTAACACTCGGGTATGAACTGAATTTTTTTTCCCGATTATTGCATGTTTTTTTATGGGTTCAACGGTCCCGCATTGATTTACTGTGGTTGTTTCAAATTTTTTTAAATTTCTTGTTGTGGGTGGTGGGGATTTTCTGTTTTATTTAAGATTTCTGGTTGTATTTTGCTACTCTTTCTTAGTGATATGTGATTTATTTTTAGCTGAGTTTTATTTATGTTTATGTCTATTTCTGCAATGTGGTAGCTTTCTTTTTTACTATTTTATTCGGGTGGATTACTGAGCGATTTCATTGTTTCTGTAATCTATTCTCGAAGATTTTTTCCGTTGTTCACCTCTTTTTTCTTCTGGACTGCCAAAATCAACAGCAATCTTAGTCTTATCATTTTGCTGATTTAATGTTGTTTATTACTTGGGGAACTGTTTGCATTTTCATCATAACGGTTGCTTCTTGATTTTCTTTCTTCTGGTTTCTGGGCTAAGTTATTTGCGAATGAATCTTCTACTATATTGAATGATTATGTCAAAATCAACGGCAATCCTTGTTTATCATTTTGTCGATTTAATGCTGTTTATTACTCGGGGAACCGCTTGCATTTTCATCATAACGGTAGCTTCTTGATTTTCTTTCTTCTGGTTTCTGGGCTAAGTTATTTGTGAATTTGAATGAATCTTCTGCCATATTGAATGATTATGTCAAAATCAACAGCAACCTTTGTTTTATCATTTTGTTGATTTAATGTTGTTTCTTACTTGGGGAACTGCTTGCATTTTCATCACAACGGTAGCTTCTTGATTTTCTTTCTTCTGGTTTCTGGGCTAAGTTATTTGTGAATTTGAATGAATCTTCTGCTATATTGAATGATTATGTAGAATGTTGTTATTTCTGATGCACAAGTTATTTAGTTGCTTCCACTAGCCAAGCACTTGAGTTTTTTCCTATTCCACTAAATTATACCACATTTCTACAATGTCCTCTGATGAACATTGATTTACGTTGTTAACTGGCCAAGAATTCAAGCATTATCTGGTTTATCTCGTTCTGCTTCATGCATTTATAAAGTGTTGGATTTTTTTTATTTACTGTTTCACTTATTGTTCTAGGTTCTTCATTCTACCAAGAAATGGAATCGCCTACTTTACCACCAGATGAAAATTTACAACAAGCAGCACTGCCTAAGAGGTCTATAATTGGCCGAACTGGATTCGGTACTTCCGGGCGACCCATCTCTTTACTCGCAAATCACTTCAAAGTCTCCCTCAGATGTCCAAATGAAATATTTTACCAGTACAATGTAAAATATATTACCCTGCTATTTTTATGTGTATAGTAATGAGTGTACAAGTGATCATTAGATGGTCCATTCTGAATGCAGGTTTCTATTAGTTCCGAGGATAATGGAGTGGTTGACAGCAAAGGGATTGGGAGGAAGATCATCGAAAAACTTTACCAAACATACTCTTCTGAATTTGCTGGGAAGACATTTGCTTATGATGGGGAAAAATGTCTGTATACAGTGGGGCCGTTGCCACAGAACAAGTTGGAATTTAATGTGATTCTCGAGGAATCTATTGCCAAGCAGTAATGTCCATCATTGACCTTTATTTACTGGTTTTTGTTTTGCTTTTTTCCTGGTAAATGCTGACCGAGTCCATTTTCTAGACCTAGGAGCCCTTCTGATTATGGAGGTGGAAGTGGGTCTGGGAAAAGATCAAAGCACTCTCTAAGGTCGAAGGCTTTTAAAGTAGAGATCAGTTATGCTGCTAAAATACCGTTGAAGTCCATCTCTCTTGCCCTTCAAGGAGCTGAAGCAGAAAAAGTGCAAGATGGTCTGAGGGTCCTAGACATCATATTGAGACAGAAAGCAGCTAATAAGTATACCAGGAATCCCTTTTAGATAGTATATAAACATTTATATCATCTCATACTTAACAAATGGATATTGGTGCAGAGGCTGCCTTTTGGTTCGGCAATCATTCTTTCATGATGACACACGGACGTTCTGTGATGTTGGAGGAGGTGTGACTGCCGTGAAAGGGTTCTATTCTAGCTTTCGTCCTACTCATGGTGGTTTATCTCTAATTATGGGTATTACTCATCTTGTTTTCTCTTCCTATATTTTCCTTTTCTTATGGTTTGCTTCATGTATAAGAACTGCAAAAGTTTATTCTGTCAGATGTATCCTCAACAATGATCTTGAAACCAGGACCTGTTTTGGATTTCCTTCTTGCTAATCAGAATTTGAAGGATAGGCGCAATATTGACTGGGAAAAAGTAAATGGTTCTTAACCGTATGCAGTTGCTTTCTTTGACCATTACTTCAGTTCTGTTTGTCATGATTGTGAGTCTTGAGCACAGGCCAAAAGGATGCTCAAGAATCTGAGGGTTAAGGCCAGACATAACAACAGGGAGTTCAAAATTATAGGTTTGAGTGAGAAACCATGTGAACAGCAGTTGTAAGTAAATAGTTATGCTGCAGTGTTTTGTCTTCATTCCTTTCTGAAAGATGCCTGACGGTGGTTATCTTTTCAGTTTTTCATTGAAAGTGAAAAATGGTGGTAATGCCAGAGATGATGGGGAGACTTTGGAGATCACTGTATTTGACTACTTTGTGAAACATCGTGGTCAAGAACTAACATTTTCAGCATACATGCCATGCCTTGATGTTGGAAAACCAAAACGACCTAACTATTTGCCTCTGGAGGTATATAATTTATTGGTAGTTGTCTTATGAACTCTACTGCAACTTTCTTTCTAAAATTTTCTTTCTGTATCTTTCTTCAATTAAAGTTATGTTCTCTAGTCTCTCTTCAAAGATACAAAAAGGCATTGTCAGGAATGCAGAGAGCATCCTTAGTTGAACAATCAAGGCAGAAACCCCCAGAGAGAATTCGAGTTGTCACTGATGTAAATTATTCAACCCAATGAATTATTTTCCCTTCCATCTCTTCTATTAGGGTTTCACTTCTTGATTGAATCTTTTAGGCTGTGAGAAACTATCATTATGATGATGATCCACTCCTAGTTTCTTGCGGCATTTCAATTGAAAGCCAGCTTACTCAAGTTGATGGGCGTGTCCTCGATGTGCCAAAGGTACTTCTACCCTGTTCACAATTGATACTTGTGTTGTGTTGCATCACATCTTAACAATGATTCTGATGTTCTACTTCCAGTTGAAGGTTGGAAATGGTGAAGATTTCTTTCCCCGCAATGGACGGTGGAACTTTAATAACAAGGTATTTCTTTGTTTTGATATTGTATATTGTTCTACTCTACTTCTTTGATGTATCTTAGAGTTATTTGTAAAATGGAGACGGGGGCTATCTTTGTAAGTTACCGGTTGCTTTACTTTTGATCTTGAACAGAAACTTTTAAATCCCTGCCGGATTGAGTGTTGGTCCCTTGTTAATTTCTCTGCTCGTTGTGATACTAGTCATCTTTCTCGGGAGCTTATCAACTGTGGAAGGAACAAGGGCATTGTACGCAGTCTAATATTCTTGTTTCTTTAGGTCTTCCTAATGAATAGCTATTTGAATGTCTTTCATTCTCTTGCCTAGCATATTGAACGTCCATATACAATAATTGAGGAAGATCCACAATGTAGCAGAGCTAGCCCTTTCATACGTGTAGAAAGGATGTTTGAACAGATTATGGCTAAACTACCTGGTCCTCCTGAGTTTCTGCTTTGCGTCTTACCAGAACGGAAAAACTCTGCCATATATGGTAGTTTATCTGCTGTTATCCTTTTCATTATCACAGAGTTTCAACTTGAAAACTTGTGTTTTGGTGTGTTCTTGTGAAATTTTTATTAACACCCAGGACCATGGAAGAAAAAATGTCTGATTAACTTGGGTATTGTTACCCAATGCACGTGTCCTTTCAAGATCAATGACCAATACCTTACCAATTTACTTCTCAAAATCAATTCCAAGGTAACATGGATAAAACTTCCGCATATTAAGTGTTGCTTTTCTTTTTCAAATCACCATTTTTGTTATATTGACCTCTTTGACTTCTAACTATAGCTAGGGGGGACCAATTCTCTGTTAGCACTTGAACATTCACGCAGTCTGCCGCTCATTAACGATAAGCCAACCTTGATTATTGGAATGGATGTTTCACATGGTTCTCCTGGTCAATCAGATATTCCATCCATAGCTGCTGTAAGCTGCTGCCTGTAGAACTTTTTGCAGTGCCCCATCGACTGCATTTTAAATTATGCCTGATGCTTCTCTAACTTATGATGAATAGGTTGTCGGATCCCGTAGTTGGCCATTAATATCCAGATATAGAGCAGCAGTGCGAACTCAATCACCAAAGGTGGAGATGATTGAATCTTTATATAAGCCACTGGCAAATGGGGAAGATGGCGGCATTATCCGGTGAGGCGTCTTTTCAGTTTATTGTTCAGCGTGAAGTTGAGGTACACGATTTATAGTTCTACAGAACTCTGTGCAAAGTTTATCTAATATTATGCTTCAGGGAACTGCTCTTGGATTTCTATCAAACCAGTAACAAGCAGAAACCAAGTCAGATAATTGTTTTCAGGTAGACTCCTGTCCAGATGTAGAATCTCTATTTTTGCCACAGCATATATTTTTATCTCTATGCAGACATGACATTAACTTGTATCTTGTTTTCCGCATTCCCTATGATTTCATGTTTGGATGGGTTCATCCTTCAGTCGTTTAGGCAGTGGAGCTGCTTTCTTGTTTTATCAGTATTTATCTGGAGAAGAAATCAGCATTTAGCTAAGAGATTTTGGATCCATGACTATAATAACTTCCTGTAATGTGCGGTGTGTGAGATGAGATGAGTGAGATCTTAGTAGCTGTTACTATGCATTGACCAAAAATGTTTAGGGCGACACAGCTAGATTTCTGATTTTTCATTATAGCTGTTTTCTTTTGAATTCCTTTTGTGCTTCAATGGTGTTTATTTCTCTTGTCAAATTTGTCAGATGTGATATGCATATTTTCCACCATAATCAGTTATATGCATGAAGCCTCAGAAGGTGGTCTGGTCTGTCATTTTTCTTACAAATAAATAAGTACCATAGTTGAATAAAAATTGATAAGCAGTGAGGTTCTGGTTTCTTTATGAATTTGCAATGAGTATTTACATAACAATTCTCAATATATCCTTTATGCATTTTGTTTATCCTGATTTTCAATGGTTCCAATTTTCTCAGGGATGGTGTAAGTGAGTCGCAATTTTCTCAGGTGCTGAACATCGAACTGGATCAAATAGTTAAGGTACCCTTTCTGTTTGCAGTTTTCAGAGTAAATGCATTTGATGACCGCTTGCATTTTTAATGTTAGTCCTTGTAAAGTTTTGATTTGATTATGGAAACATACCCCTTGACAATTTGCAGCTATTGAGTTATAGAAAAGTCTACTGATCGTTTTATTTGTAAAATTCTCAGTATCGAAGAGCTCATAGTGTAATGGTGTTATTTTAAACCCTTCTATCTAGACTTAGTCCTCGAGCTTGAAATTTTTTATTTTCCAGGCTTACCAACATCTTGGTGAGGTCGACGTCCCAAAATTCACCGTTATAGTGGCTCAAAAGAGACACCATATACAGCTATTTCAAGCTTCGGCTCCCGAAAACGTTCCACCTGGTCTATTTCTTTTCACAGTTATGTTCTAATTCTAGTATTATGTCAACTATATACAACAATAACATGCACTGTCCGGCTGCAGGTACCGTTGTGGACACTAAAGTTGTACATCCAAGAAATTATGATTTTTACATGTGTGCTCATGCAGGGATGATGGTAAGTTTTCCCGTCCTTTCCTCTTTGCTTTATGCAATTAATTTAGTTACACGGATGCATTCATTGAGCAGATCTGTTTTACATTCGTTATGTAATTAAACGCGTAAAATACCTCAAATTTCTTTAAAACTAATTAAATTATGGAAGTATTATGTTTATGCTGTCCTCCATCGTGAGATATATTCTCGGTTAGTACTTTATGATTATGTGATAAACCTCACATTCAACTCAAGGTATCGAAACAAAACTTAACATACTCCAAAGCACATTATGAACTATTGCACACCTAATAGTTATTCACATATAATGATGAGCATGCGTTGTCATATGAAATCCTAACCATATTTGAGGATTGAACATACATTTTCCAAATCACTTAGCCGCGAGGCATTACTAGTTCAAGTTGCATTCCACAAAATTGTTTCGTGACGGCAATTTATATTGCAGGGAACTTCTCGGCCAGCCCATTATCATGTCTTACTTAATGAGATTGGTTTCCCTCCTGATGATCTGCAAAATCTTCTCCATTCACTATCATATGTGTATGCTTTAAAGCTGCTTTCAGTCTATTCTCATCTTTTTCTCTATGATAGCTTCGTTTAGAATGGTTATATTTATCTCCTCCCTGCAGATACCAAAGGAGTAGTACTGCTATTTCCATAGGTAAATTTCAACTTTTGTATACTTCCATTCGATTTTACTTTCCAACTATTTTCAATGAAGTACATCGTTACACAAAACCTCCTTCACCTATTGTGTTGTGCTTACTATTGCAGTTGCACCCATATGTTATGCACATCTTGCAGCCCAACAAATAGGGCAGTTCTTGAAGTTTGAAGATTCATCTGAAACTTCGTCTGGACAGAAAAATATGTCAACGGCAGGAAGCATCCCAGTACCCCAGTTGCCCAGGCTGCACAGCAATGTCGCTGGATCCATGTTCTTTTGCTGAAACTGACGAGAATATTGTAACTTTATTTAAAGTTGATCGTTCTCTTCGAATAGTTGTAAATGATTCTTTGCTACTGCTAATTTGGTAGAAGGGGTGACTCAAATATTCCCAAAGCTGGTTTTTGTCCTATTTCAATTAAAACTCTTGTTTTAGTTTTTGTTTCAGTTCCTATTTCAAGTCACTAGTCCTCAACTATTTTATTTTCTTCAAAAGAGAGAAATGACCCTCGCCAATACTTTTGGGAGTGTGCTCATAATCTTCAAATCACCCTAACATCTCATAAATTATTCCGTTAATAAAGACATATCACATGTTATCGTCATGTCCTGTTCTGACATATGTATTGATATTCCAAGTACCAATAATCATACTTCTACTTGGATAACATGGGAAATTTGCCAGCAAATGTATTGTTGAAATGATATATTTTGAAAATATTTTAAGAAATAAGAAAATAATAATATCTGATACCACTCGTTAGTTGCCAGGATTTGAAAACAGCAAGAAAATGTTCTAACAGGGAGAGGTGAATAGACCTTTTTCTAAATCCACTATATAAACTAGTACATAATCAGTTCACGATATGAAAGAGCCGCACAACATATTTATTTTATTTGAGAGCTGAAAACGTGAAATTTTACGGCACTAAATAGTTGTAAATTAACAAAAGATAAAATTTACATTTATTTATTATAATATAAATGATTTGTTATATATCCAATAATCAGTTAATTACAAGATCTTAAATTAAATAAAGGTATATTAGGGAAAGAATATAAAATATATTAGTAAATGTAGTTATATTTGAGACAAACTAAGAAAGAAGATGATATATACAATTGAGATAAAAGGAAATATATTTGAGTAAGTCTCTTGTGAGACGGTTTCACGAATATTTATCTGTGAGAGGGGTTAAACCTATCGATATTTACAATAAAAAGTAATACTTTTAGCATAAAAAGTAATATTATTTAATAGATCACTCAAATAAGATATCTGTCTCACACAAATTTTTGCCAATATATTTAGTGGTTCACAGTTCAATCAATGAACACCAAGTTCCAAAGTAGTTATTTAAATACCAAAAATACATAATTGGAGATATGATTTGATTGTATATTGTAAAACATAAATGAGTGGAAAAGTAAATTTTGGATCATACAAAAATATTGGGAATATGATTAGGGGTGAGTATTAATTCGGTTAAATCGAATTAATTGACCGAATGAAGCAAATTTTGAAATTCGGTTTTTTTTTTTAAAAAAAATGGGCCAAATAGGGGAACGTTCGATCCTGCCTGTGGCGGCAGTGCCTCAACAGGATTTAGATGGTCCAGATTTAGTCACATTTGTGATTTTAAAAAAAAATAGTGGATCTCATGTAATTGTGGTTAAATCTAGATCCTGGATCTACACATGAGGGCACTGCACCCACATGTGAGGTGAAATATTCCCCAAATAGGTACGGTTTTAATTTTAATATGTTGATCGATTTAACTGATTTTTTTTTAAATTATATTAATTTTTATATATATTTTAATATTTATGATATTTGATTTTATTTGTATATTGCCTTCTCGTGTGCTCATTTATTCAGTTAAGACCACCTTAAATCGATGAGTTCTTAACTTATAATGTGAATGAAATCTCTTTCTGTAAATTAAATCAGTGATCTCGTGCTTGAAATTTATTTATTTTTTCAGAAAAATTGTTAATTTGATTATCGACTGAATTAAATATTTATATGCCGCTTGGTTTTTGATTGGTTATTGAAAAATATCTCGGTTGGTTCGATTATACAAAATAAAAGGTTCCATTAGCACAGAATGCTCAACTATTTTTTTTTAGGGAAATTGATTATTGTAGTTTATTTTAAAGTCATAATTTTAAAAATGGCCTTCTTTATTATATATTTCGCATTGTGTCTTATTTAATTAAAAAAAATCCTAAAATATCTTTTTTCTATAAACACACATGTTCCATTTTCGTGATTCATTTGTTTAATTATTTATTATTTATCTTTAAGAGTTGATTTAACATTTGTTCTGTTTTATTTAATTTATAATATATTAATTTTTTTAATACTACTTACTTATATCAATAAACATATTTTAATAAAATTATGAATTGTTAGTTTGAATTAGTGCATATGAAACCAACAATGTTATAATATTTTAATTACCATTGTTGCTCATCTAAAATAATATACACAACATCATCAATCACCATGGTTATGAAACGTAATAATTACACCAATGTGAGTTTATACAAATATAAAAAAAAAATCCGATGGTCTCAATTAAGTCTCTACTTTATTTCATGCTAACAGTTTATGAGTATGCACAACAAACCTTCAAAAAAATAAAATGCATAAAAATGATACTCGACAAAAGAATTATCTCAAATTATCATCACTCTATGTCCAAATGCATGGAATTCATAAGATTATTCGAGAAATTGTGAAAATCAAATAAAGAGTTTGAGATAAAAAAATTGATGATGAATGGAGTTTAAATGATATGGGATATCTATATAATTTGATATGATAAAAAGACTATTTAGTAAATTAATTTAACCGAAGACTAAAATTGATTATAGTAATTGTGTGAAAATCTATTTAAGAAAATCTCCCATAAAAATATCAACGTTAATTTATCTTTTTCGACCAGATCATTTGGAATTGGAGCCAACCAAAATTAGTATATGATAAAATCATTAAATTATCACCTTATATAATTTATAAAGGTTAAACAACACGATCATTATTGATAACTAATTTTAACAACATTTAATTTTTAAAACTAAAAATTTTATTATTATTATTTTTTTTTATGAACACGTACATTATTATACATAAAAGGTCGGTGCATTGGGGGCCACTGTTTAGTGCTCGTGGGCCCCACAAAAAAGGATCCAACGGCTCATGCGTCCCTGTTTGTGGACCACGCTATTTCTATCGCACTTTAACGGCACCGATTTTTCGTGTACTAATAAAATAAAGACAAAAAACTATATTCTCTTCTGCACCGAAAAGACTAAAAAGACCAGTCGCACCAGGTCAAGATAGAAACAAAAGAGGGTAAAAAAGTCTTTACGTATCGTTGGCCTTTATTATTTAATTTTATGAACGACTTTAAATATTCTTACTCGAGTACGAGAACCCCTAAAAATATTATTATATTAATTAAAGAAATATTTAAAATTTTGGTACAAGTTTCTTAGATTTTTTTTTCCCAAATTACTGTTAATAATATTTTGGTAATTAAATTTGGCGTGATTCTGGATTTCCGCCATTGATCGAAGCTTTTTCTCGAGTTTCATCGACCGTATATTCATCCGCACACGCATAATCTTCAGAATTTAATCGTGCGTTGTGGAAATCGTGTGTACAAATATCGGGAATCGATGCCGGGGAATTCGAGAATGCGTAGGAATTGTGTGGTGTCCGATTCCTACAATCCAGCTCCTGGACAAGTCGAAGGTATTTCTCTCAAATTTTTCTGTTGAGGAAAACATTTTTTTGGGTGTTTGATTTTGTTTTGCGCTGGGGTATATCGTTTTTGTAATTTTTATCCTCCGATTCCGTCCTGATGATCGTTTTCGTCTGTCGATGTTCGAAAAGGTACTTTTTGTTGTTAAAATATTTACAATATGTTTTTTTTTACGGATTATTTTATGTTTATTGCAGCAGATATGATGAGCAGGTTGAAGTTGGGGAACAGTGATGATAATGGTGGAGTGGGTGATGAAGCGGGTGCATATCCGGATCGACCAGGTGAACCGGATTGCCTATACTATCTGAGAACAGGGACTTGTGGATATGGGAGCAATTGTCGTTTCAATCATCCCTCTAATGGAGGACATGTAAATATCAATCTCAAATCAATCTCAAAATAATCTATATTTTTTTCACTGTGCTTGCGGTGTTTTAGCTACTTATTGAAGTAACATATGGAATAATACCCGTTTTCATTTTTTGTTGATTGGCTAGGATTATGGTGTTAGAAACACTACTGAACTGCCAGAAAGAGCTGGGCAGCCTGATTGCGAGGTAAATTTGTATTGTCCTTGTTTTCTGGTTTGCAATTTCGCTGTTAAGTTCTGGGTTACTTTTTTTCATCGTTCATTATGTTTAAAAATTCCTGATGGAATAACAAAATGCTTACAGTTAGTTGTTCTGTTTGAGAAAGAGGTCTCTTCACGAGCCTAATGTCTTCTTATCTTAAATAATGTGTTTAACGAAGCTCTTGAATAATCACTTTTCCATTTATCTTTTTATGGTTCTGCGAACTGGTCACTTTTTGGACTTGATTTCCTTTGAAGTAAATCTTACTCATATGTCCGAATATTTCTTATCTTTTTCCTTTTTATCAAACAAAGATGATGTAGATTCTAGTTTTTCAGGGCTGTTAGGGGGATGCTTATGATAGCAATCAACATTATACTCAACTAGGCTTTTTATTTCTTGCCCTAGTGTGGAGTGATTTGAATAGGAAGGTTTACTGCCATTTGTCCCTCGTTTATGGTAATTTAGCTTGCTATATTCAACAAGTCTTAAGTTACAAGGCGTTAGACGAAGGAGTTATTTTTCAATAGAGGAAGTCTTGGATTTTTCCCACATTGCGAAGTTGCCGTTTGTTGGAAATTGCCATTTAATTAACTATAATTGATCTGCGCACACTTGGCATTTGATCGATCCTGTAATGAATTCTGAACCTTTAAATTTTTTTTTACTGAATGAAAGCAACTAGTTTGGGCCAATTCTACATTGAACTTGTTGAAATGGATGGCTGCTAGTTGCCTTTCTCAGAAGACACTGTAACTTATTTCTCTCCGTATCAAAGATATTTATAATACAGATCTCGATGATGTTCAGGAATGATAATTTCGGACATGGTATGTTTTGGTTATATGATTGTCTCCTGGATATTAATCTGTTGGCTTTTCAACCGTTCCTTAACCTGTTTCATGGTTCTGATTTGTTATCATTTTCAACTCACAGCAGTCCTAAATAATGACAGCTTTGTGTGTGTTCGTGTATTATTTGTTTCTAGCTCATCTATGAGTATTTATCATTATTTACTTGAATTGTTTTCCCCGTGAGTTCTGTTTGTTTGAATGAGGATTGGAGCTGTATAATTGAAAGTTGTGATTTGTCTTCTGGGATAAATTGAGTAAAATATAAAATGTATTTTGTGGACAAACCGATAATTAGTTGTTTCTTCTCCTGTTTTTTTCCGTCTCCAATGAGGAATTTTCATAACTCTTGCAAAGTAAGCGTAGATCTGCATGATTCTTGGGTTGCTATCATTTACAGGCTCCTATAATTGGTTCCTATGGTCTTGCAGTACTATCTAAAGACAGGTTGGTGCAAATATGGGTCAACTTGTAAGTACCATCACCCAAAGGACAGGTCTGTTGACTCATCAGCAGTTCCAAATATATTGGGTCTGCCAATGCGTGAGGTACTTATTTGTTTTGTTCTAGTTGTACCTCTAAATTCAGAATGCTGTTGGAGGCTCAATAACCTAAATGGAATGTGATATGGAAATGCTTATAGATGATGTGGTTTTATGTGTGATAGAGCTTATTATCATAAGTATACAGGATGCAAAGCCATGCCTTTATTATATGCGGACTGGATTATGCAAGTATGGATATGCTTGCAAGTTCCATCATCCTCAACCCCTGCCAACTGCAAATGTCTTGCCTGTGATAGGACCTTCGGTAGTGTCTTCATCTGGTGCACCATCTGTTGGTGAACTTCCGACAGCATCCTTACCAAAGGCTACTTATTTCCCCAGTCCTTCCACGCAACTTCCACAAAGCTACATGTCATTATTTCTATCTCCATCACAAGGCTGGAGCACGTATATGGTATGTTCTATTAAATGGAAAACTATCAGTTTGTGTAGAATTTTGTGAAATTTAATGCAACATCTTTTGTCTCAAGAGTGTTATTTTGGCTTGCAAAAAATTTAATGCACTTTACTTGGAAGGAAAGGTGATGAAAATATGTTGCCATCAAGTCTTATGAGAGGCTATTGCAACAATTCTAATGTTTATGCATTCCTCCCACAGTTCTTAACCATGTTCTCTCAACCTATATGCTATAAATTTTTTAAAAAACTGCTTTTTGAGTATTTATTTGCACCATCTGTATATCGATAGTGCCTTTACATTTGTGGATCTAAACTCTGGTTATGTCTTATACTTGTAATGTTATTATGAACACTTTGATAAATTTGGACGACTCAGAAAATTTCAAAGTTGGCAACCATTTTGTTGAACTGAAAACATTTAACTTTTCAAGTAAAATGCAACAATCTGACTTTTTTCAATGTGTTGCATCAAAAGAAAATTATGCGTGGAACAGCTGTATGATTTCTTGGTCATGCAGCCAGTATTTTCATAAGCACTCTCTTTCTTGATGCATTCCAGTCACTGTGCTAATGACTGCATTTAGTTGCCTGGGGTAATGAAATTTCCGTAGAAATTTTAATTTGACGTGTATATTCATAATTTACAATTCTTTACTTGATCTCTTTCTGAACACCAGGGAAGTTTCAGTCCTCTATCTATGACCACTGTCCACTCTGCACCAGCTTCCAATGGGAACCTATCAGCATCCTATCTTCCGGAAAGGCCGGATCAACCTGAATGCCGATATTTCATGAATTATGGGAGCTGCAAATACGGACAGGACTGCAAGTATCACCACCCAAGAGAAAAAATCTCGCAATTGACATCGAGTTCCCTTGGTCCACTTGGACTTCCTTTAAGACCTGTGAGTTGCTTCATGTCTGTATCTTCGATCTTGGCGTGTATCTTTTGATATGAATAGTTGACCAGACTAAATGAATAAAAATAAGAAACATATTTTCTTTGTGTTGGAATATGTTGGTGAATACCATAATAAAATACTGTCGGGTAGAAAATGGGGAATGGGTTTAATCAATTTGACAATGTTAATTTGTGAAGCTGATTCCTTCAATATCATATGAGGTAAATGCATTATTTTATGATGCTCAACTCTTGAGACATGGTTGCATTTGATGTATTTATCAATAGTCCCTTGTGAAACTATATTCTGTGAAATATTGGTATCTTAAAATGAGTTCATTAGAATGTATTTATCAATAGTCCCTTGTGAATGTATTTATCAATAGTCCCTTGTGTAATCATTAACCATTCTGTGCTTGTTGACTCTAACTGCGCCCATGTCCATTCCATTTCAATTTACATTAACCCATTACAGCTTCGCTGGCTGGTCCAGCGTAAAAGCATCCACGCCTGTCTGTTTTATAACTTTGATAGCAAACTCGAGTTATCCTCTATAATGTCAATATGTGATCAATGATCAACAAAACGCTTCATAATTTTTCAGAAGTCATAGTCCCACTATATTCTGAGTTATTATGAAAAACCCAGTTCAGTTTGAGTACTGAGATGAACTGAGAAATTTCTGTTTTTATGCTGAGCTTACAACATAAAACATGCTGGATGTAAGGAAATGAGGAACTTTTACCCTGTGTTGCCAAAAGTTTCTGCTGTTTATTTATGTGGGGTGTGATCATGTGAGCCATGGCTCAAACCATATTGATGAAATGCATAAAAAATAGAGTTTTACTATTTGATTTTCTCATCGGTGAAATAGTTTAATTTATTGTGGTTTAAAATGAACCGGTCACTGGTTCCTTGTACGGGTATGAGATTTGTGATGACTGTCAGACATTTTGAATGTGAAATAGCATTATATTTTTCATGCGACGGAGCATTCGGTTGGCTTGCTTTGTTGAAAGTTTAAATGCTATGATAGAGAGCTTACAAGAATTGTACAAAGTGGCAATTTGGAATGTAACATAGAAATTCTAACCAACCATGGGTTATTAGTAGTGTCATTTGCAAGGTAAAGAAAAACCTTGTTGGTAGAGTCGCAAACGTACATAGTCAAATATGGCATCAGTTTTGTGGATTATATCAGAGAGCTACATGTTCTATGTCATTGAGAATATGAGAGATAATTGATCTCGTAGGACATGGCTAAACACTACTGCACGAGCAAAAATCATGATGCCCGTGTTCTAAAAATACACAAGATATAGTAGAGTCGGTATGATGCGCAATCATCGAATAATGTGGAAGTGGTATGTTGTGATGTTGTGGTCATCCTTCCACAAAGTGGGATCAACAATATATGTGTTTTACTCGGAAAAACACAGAGATGACCAAAAGCAGCATTTTCAACAGTTGAAGTGCAAGGCATCATGATTCTTGCAGTTCTGAAAATTTCATGTTTGATTTGATGTCTTTACAGTTTCTGTGTTTTAACCATTATTTTGTTCTCTTGCAGGGAGATCCTGTATGTTCGTATTATAGCCTTTACGGACTTTGCAAGTATGGTCCTACTTGTAAATTCGATCATCCTTTGGATGCCTACTCGTACGCCTACAGTTTAAGCATCCCTTCTCTGGCAGCTCTTTATTCACCTCCCATACCGTATCAAAGAGCATCACCGCAGGCTCCATCATCTGAAATATCTCCCTCTAAATCATCAACTTTAAGCGAAGGGATCAAGCAAGTTGCAACTGGGAGCGATGAGAATTGGCAGGCTAGTACAAAAGGCCGTGAAGGTTCACCTGATCAGTCTGATTCTCTTCCGAATTCTTTCAAAACACCCTATGAGCTCGTTCACTATGAATCTAGCAAATCTCTCTGACTGTTGTTAACACGATTAGAATCACAACCACCATCCATGTCATCAATGCTTGTCGTTCTCGGGCCTTTATATTTGAATGTGTCATGAAATCCACGATCATTTTTTGACATGGTCTTTTTGTTGTGTGTTTTTGATACTGTTCCAAGCTATTTGACCAAGCATGGCACTTGATTTATGGAAAACCCCTTTGTTAACTAATTTGCTCCATTCTTCATCTTTAGATAGTAAATTATATCGATAATATTATCATAGATTCTCTGCTTTTATTATCAATGTTCTATATACCAAAAATTTATATAGTTATACTATTTTATAAATAGATTGACGATGAAAACGTATCATATTTATATATCAAACGAAAAAATGAGTTCTGGTAAATTTCTGTCAGTTAGTTCGTTTGAATGAACAAAGGTGAGCTCTTACTTTCTCATAGAAACGTTGAAATCTATCATTATACATGATACTTTAATGCTACTAGTAATATCATGGTTATCGGCCAAGCGAGAAAATGATTCTAAGAAAATTACAAGTCGAGCTCTTTTGGAAGACCGTGGAATTTCAGCTAGCGGCTCGAGTTTTGAATGGTGAGATATTTGGTCTACTAGCCAACGGCGATAGATGTTAACGGCGAGATGTATTGGGGCTCGATATGTACCAGCGAGACTTCAACCAGCGAGTTTTATGTGGTAGCTCGATTTTAGCATTTCAATAAAAATATCAAGTTTATATGTCGATCACTCCAAAAGTCAATGCGTTGGCTGGAGTTAAAACCAATTATTGGGGCAGATTTACAGTTTCGTGGCCGTCGAATTAAGGCTGATTATGACCAATATTTTTTTTAGCACTGTTACAACTTGATTTGAAATTGTAAGAGAAATTTTCCGAACCGTGACCATTACATGGTGGATAAGAATAATCATATTATGATCATGATGCAGTGGGTAAGAATAACTAATATATGACCTCACTACTTAGAGTAATTACATATAAAATTGATCAGTAATGACAAAGAATATGATATGAGTTTCAGAGCTACTGGTTGTTTGAAATATGTTTCTTTATCTGAGATCAAGACTTGTTATGATGCTATCAAGCTAGTCAATACCTGAAAGATTTGTTATATGCGCCTTACAATTCAACATTTTGAATATATACATATATATTTAAAGTTTATAAGTATATATTTTTCTATGCTCGATCGGTACCCATTTATTGAGTGTTTTTTAAAATATTCATCCCTTACACTCCCCTAGATTTGAGCGAAGAAAAATTGGAGGATGAAAAAGCAAGATCAACTTTGAGGTTGGTGATCGAGCTCCAGTTCGCGAAGAAGAAGATTATTTTTTTTTTTGCGGAGATCCGGACCCATCTTTTTCCGATCCTTCGAGAAAAAAGATTCATTCTCAATATAAAAAATAGGAGGTAGAACCAATAAAGATTTCTTTTTCGATTCATCACTGGCCTCATTCAAGATTTGTTTTTTATCCAATCCATAGGAATCAATAGAAAAAGCAAATCCCTTATGATACACCAGATCCGGTTCAGTTATTGATAGAGTGAATAGATATGTCATTTCTTGAAATCTCTCTTTTAATTCAAAATCGCGGTGTAACATGTATCCTCCCCTATTTTTTAATCATTGTATGCTTTCTCATTTTGTTTTTTAATCGCTATGTAAAGACAATTATCTATTTTATGAAATAGACTAGTTAGTTGACTATCATGAGACTTACTGTTTTACGATTATGTGATTGTGAGACAATGTCAGATGTCTCGCAGCCTCGAGACATAACTAAAGCTTAAATATTCGTGAAAAGACCCTTGCAGCCTTTGAAAAAGTAGAATTAGAGACACCTTGTCTCAAGAGAATGGAACTGATTCAGTATCTTGAATATTCGGAATGCATATATTCTTGTCCAATTTTGCATATTGTTATAAATTTTGGGATTTTTTCCCCTTATAGAGTTTGAAAAACATCCAAAACTCATTGTTCTTTTGATTTGAAGTATTTCTATCATAAGATATAAATCATTATATTTTGAGAGACGATTATCATATTCTATCAACACTAAAATTCATTTTAAAGGAGTCTAGAATCCAACTCTCTCAGTTTAACTCGTTTTCTGTTTAGTTCTAGGACTTATTGCAACATCTCCTGTCCATTCCATTTTGCACCATATATCGGTACCGACAAAATTCAAGAACTTTTCGGTCCAAAAATGTAAGGAAAAAAATAATTATTGCAAAAAGAGATCTTCCGTAACGAAGAAAAATTTAACCATCCGAATTCCAAATGTTACTTGAGATCTATCCCAAATCATTGTTATTTCAAAAAAATTTATATTTTTTTAAAAACCTTCGTAATTTCGTAATTAGGAAAAACATTTATATTCAAGAATTTATCGTTTTGCTTTTGTCCAATCATTAATTCATTGTAAAACACTTATCAGACATGATTGTTTTTCTCTGCTTGAACTACCTTCAATGTGAAACAATTTTCGATTAAAATCCTTAATTTTCACACTACTTGTTTGTCTCTGTTTATGCAATCGACACATTTTGGCAGATGAAACCAAACTAATTTCATTTTTTTTATAGAATTGTTCCAATTTTTTTTTTTAATATCTAACTTGTCCAAAGAAAGGGTCCTCCATATGAACCCAAATCGTAGCATCGACGATGTCTTGTTATATTCCGATAATACTAAAGTATAGAACTTCACCTCCTATAAATATAATCCTAAAATTATAATCTAATAAATCAAGAGTGAAAATAAAGATTTAGAAATTTTACAATTAAATGACTAAGACAACAGCAACGATTATTCTCCTATGTTTCTTTAATTTCTTGGTGGCTGATGGAAGAAATATACTTTCTTTGAAGAATACTCCCACCGTCGATTCTGCATATGGAATTTGTAAATCAATGGTGGATACACAACATTATAGCTGCCAGGAGCATACGGTACGTATTTTTTAAAACACACACAATTTCACGTCTTTACGAAAATGATTAACTCAAATTGCTATAAAAGTTCATTGTAGCTATTATAAACTCATTTTAAATTTTTTATTTTACCATGTGAGATAAGAGGTATCACATTTTAGATCATGTCACGATATGTGTATGTGTGTATGTGTGTATGTATGTCTGTATTGTTTCTACTTATATGTTGGTATCAGGTTACAACAAAGGATGGCTATATTCTAAGCATAATAAGAATAGGGATGTCTGCTGGTATCAATGAAGGGAAAACCCCGGTTCTTCTTCAACATGGAATCCTGAGTGTATGTAATTGTGAGACTGAGATTTTACATATGTATTTTGAAACTGAAATACAGAAGAAAAAACTATACCCGAAAATCGAATTCTTTTCCATCTACCAGGATGCAATGACATGGATTTCGGATTCTCCGGATGAATCTTTGGGATTCATTTTGGCAGACAATGGTTTGGATGTTTGGCTAGCGAATGTTCGGGGAACCAATTATAGTCGAGGTCACATCTCACTTAGCCCCGATGATTCGGTACGATGCATATATCTATGTTATTTTATACTATATTGTTATGTTACAAAATTTCAATAACAATTGAAGTTGATTTCAAATATACAGTATGGTATATATGTAAGTGTCATTTAAAATGTACAGCGCAAATCATTCCTCGAAACAAATTCATTTATTCAAGCGCAACCTCAGTGTTATTGTTAAATCATATGATAAGCATCCGTTTTAACGTAAAAAAAAATTGAAAATATTATTACACAATTAAAAATTTGACAATATATCTTACTTAAATTATTGTTTTAATTATAAAAAGTCTTATAAAAAACAATATTTAGAGTTATAAATTTTAATTTAATTTCTAAAGAACATTTGCTAAGACTTACTAAGTATATACTTAACACTGTATTATTAATATATATACTTTAGTTTTTGGGGTTGAGTGTCCAAGTTACGATCTTAACACTACTATATTCATGTCGATATTCTAGTTTGATTAAACTGAAATATCATAAATATCTTGGCAAATCGCGACCATTTATTGATGAAGGAAGGGTTCAAACGGAGGATTCAAATTTTCGTAAAATCAGTTTTTTATTTCGAAATTAAATTTAATTTTTCATCATTTTATTTATATATAAAAAAAAACAGGCTTACTGGGATTGGTCATGGGATGAATTAGCTGCGTATGATCTTCCAGCTATGGTTCAATATGTCTATGGCCAAACGGGACAGAAGTTGCACTATGTTGGCCACTCCTTGGTATCATTCAACATCTTGTCCTTTTTATTTTAATTATACTTTTTTGTTGCATGAATAAAGCATCTTTTTGGCACATTGCCAAAAAAAAAACTGACAAAAACGATTTTGCTCTATAATAGACGAGTCTTTTAGGATGGTATACCTTTTGCTTTTTAGCAAAAACTTGTGTGAGACGGTCTCACAGGTCGTATTTTGTGAGACGGATATCTTATTTGGGTTATCCATGAAAAATTATTAAAGCTAAGAGTATTACTTTTTATTGTGAATATCAGGTGAGTTGACCCGTCTCACAGATAAAGAGTTGTGAGACCGTCTCACAAAAGACCTACTCTTGATTTTATAGCCTAACAAGATTTCTACGTATTTATTCTTGACGTTTTTTATGAAACAAAAACTATGTACACACACCACAGGGTACTTTAATGGCCTTTGGAGCATTTTCGAGAGGAGAAGTGGTGAGTATGGTGAGGTCGGCTGCCTTGTTATGTCCCATTGCTTATTTGGGTCAGATGCCTTCTCCTCTAGCAAGAGCTGCTGCTGATTTATTTATAGCCGAAGTATGTCTTTTCCAACTCGGTTTAGTTTATGCTATACCAGAATAATATATTCATGACTGATATGATAGTTCACTACAAGAATAATAAACCGGTCGCAAAAACCGTCAGCGAAAGTTTAAAAAATACCGTATTTTAATTATTTAAATTAAAAATAAATAAAAACATTAGCGACGGTTTTTAAAATTTGCCACATTATCTGCCAAACCGTAGCGACGGTTGTAGTTAAGTTTTCCCAATTTTATTAAAAAATGAAGATTGTCTAAAATTGTTAATAAGACATCAAATTTTGCTCACAGACAAAAATAAATAAAAGAAATAATACTAATTTGGGCGAGGTTCCATATTTATCCAAATCGTGTCATGACAGGCTCTCTACTGGTTGGGGCTCAAAGAATTTGCTCCGGGAGGGTAAGTTTTCAACTATTTTATTTCAGATCTTTCTTGTGTTGTTCTTCGAGATCTCCCGGGTTGATTTTATTTTATTTGTTAATGTTGTATGAATTAAAAGAATTTACTAAATTTATTGCCAAATTAATTTTTAGAATACGAGTCATCTGTCTTTGGTCTACGAATAGAAATAATTTATAATATTTACTTGTGTGTTAATTTTGACATGCATATATAGGGGTCCTGCTTCCAAACTTGTGCATGATATCTGCAGTAATTCAGGGATAGATTGCTCCAAATTAGACGATGTTATTACAGGTTCTTTTATTTATATATTTTTTTCCAAAAAATTTATTTCTTTTTTTTTAAAAAATAAAAATAAATCGATTCATATATTTAAATTATTATTTTTATATTAATTTATTGTTTGTAATTGAATAGGGCCCAACTGCTGTCTGAACTCTTCGAAATCATATCTAGATGACCAACAACCAACGTCTACAAAGAACATGGTTCATCTTGCCCAAAGTAAGTTCATAGTTTCTTTAGCATCGAACCATCGCGAACGCCAAAAACCGTCCCCAAATTCACAATATTCTTTAGCAGTAACGGACGTTCCCGGAGTCGCCAAGAAAATTTGTTATGAGATTATTATAAATCGAAGAAAAGAAAAGAATAATAGAACGAAAATAAAGTTCCTTCAAAGATTTTACTTTTATAGAAAAACAACTGATACTTGTAATATAATTTTGTGTGACAGTGATCAGACAAGGGAACATAGCAATGTATGACTATGGCAGTGAAGATGCAAACAATAAACATTACGGTCAGCCGACTCCTCCGGAATACAACATGACCCAAATTCCGAATGACATGCCCCTTCTCCTTAGTTACGGAGGCAAAGATTTGATTTCCGACGTCAAAGATGTGCAGACTTTGATAGACGAACTCGGGGATCGCGACCCTAGTAATCTTGCATTGGTATACAGAGAAAAGTATTCTCACTTGGACTTTGTTCATGCTATAAATGCCAAGCAAGTTGTGTACAACCCTATCATGGACTTCTTCAACCTACATTAGGATTTTGGGAAATTGTACTTAATTAGCTTTGTTATAATTTCTTGTTCGGAATACACAATTTTTTTCACATTTTGTTATTTGGGTGGATTTTGAGTTTTCTGTATATGTATCAAAGTGATGTAAACTCTGCCGCAAGTCTATATAGAGTCAAGTTATAAACGATATATATCAGATACAATATAAACCAACTGCGTTTTCTAACGTGAAAGCTCGACTCGAAAGATTTGAACATGTTTGAGTGTTATTTGAATTATTGTCCGAAAATTATTTTTTATTTATTTAATATACAATTATATTATATTAATAAAACACTAAAGCTCGAGAGCAACTCACGGACAAAATAATTTGGGCTTGAGTTCGACTCGGAAAAAAGTTCGAGCATGTTCGAGTTCGGTTCAAATTCGATAAGCTCGAATACAAATCAAATATTTTTCGAGTCGAAAAGCTCGCGATACTGCTCGATTTATTTACACCCTTATTCTCAATAGTTATATGTTAAAAAAAGTATGTTATTAGTTTTCAAATTTTGATTTTGATACATTAAATTTTAATTTTCGACTATTTTGATCAAATTGCTAATGTAGCACCGAAAACTCATCATGTGATACCGAAAAATATTGACGAGACATAAAAAATTGTTGAGTTGTTAATAATCACATCAAAAATTATATCAAAATAGTCGAATATTAAAATTAATATATCTTAAACTCAAAATTAGATAAGTCGATTGAAAAAATAATAATTTTTCTTATAATTACGTTCAATTTTATTTTACACCGTTCATTTCATCATCAATCACAACGTTTTGTCTGATACAAGAAACAATAATTTTTTATTCAAAAGTGAAAGGGTTCATGGAACCCCCTCAATATTTGTGATCTCTGTCTACATATATTGTGCATTGGACGATATAAAAACAAAGGAAAATTTTTATTCGATCATTTTTTTTAAAAAAAAAATTATATATATAACTCATATTAATCGTTGATAATATTTATTTTAAAAAATATAAAGCTCGTATTAATTCATATTTAATAGAATTTACAAAATATAATTTTATCTCTCTATTAAGTTTTGGAATGATCCATTTCTTGCCCTTCTAAAACAACCCATTTTTAGAAGCACTTGAGAGATGATGATGATGATGATAATGATGAATTTAAATTTCGACAAAAATTAAAAAATATTGGTTCTCTCACATATCAAAATAAATTTAACCCGGTTATTTTTAATAAAAATTCCACCAAAATTTCAAATTTTCTAATATACACAAAAAAAATCACAAAAAATAATTTTTGAAACTATTTATATCCGTAAGTATAAAACTTTATAAAAAACAGTAATAATGACATATATTTTTAAAATAACTTCATATATCACTGCATATTTGTATATTTAACTGGAGTATATATCAATTTTTGTAAATATTTCGAACTGAAATAATATATTTCATATATTCTCAAAATTTATATCACAATTTCTGTCCATTAATACTATATCAACATTTAATAATATATTTTATAAATATTTATATTGTGTCATTTAATTTATGTGGGGAAACAAAGCATGTCCCATGAGTTAAAAGAATATTCCTAGGAATATACCTTTATCATATTTGGAAGTACATTGAATAATTTATTCCTGCTCGAATTTGGAGCGAGAATAGTTTCCAAATTATCACGTCCCAAAATTTATTTTGTTCCAAAAATAAAACAAAATAAATAATGATTCTCGCTCCAAATTTATTTTGTTTTATTTTACACTCAAAAATTGTAACTTACCAATCATTGAATAGTTTATTAATATTTTTTAATATGAGGCATATTTATAATTTTATTAATAGTTAGTTATGTTGTTCCAGACTCCAAATTATATTATATTAATAAAATATTAACGATCGTGTGCGTCTCGTAAATTTGGGATTTTAAACAGTTTGCAAAATTTATTTTAATTTAGAAACCTTAATATTATATGAAAATAATATTATATCTATTCAAAGAATATGACGAATGAAAACATTTTTTAAAAAAGTTAAAATTATTATATGCGCATTAATTGATGTTGATAGCATCATTTCAATTATTAGGTTTATTTGGTAATGACAATGACTGCGTGTCTTAATTATTTCTGTTTTTAATAAAGTACTTATATGTTCAAAATCAAAACCGAAACAAAGAATCTTTATAAGGCGCAAAAACAAAACGTATCGATCTACAAAATAATTGACGCGTGAACTTTTATAAATTTTAAAAAAATTGATTTGCGTAACTATTAGAAACTACTTCTATAAATTTTAAAAAAATTGATTCGCGTGACTATCACAAAAACTATAATTTATAATAAAATTATATAGTTTCTGATAAAATTACAAGTGTTTCAATCTTGTGGTTAGTATATGTTATAGTTGTCCATATTGATATACTTAAACTAATAAAAAGTGATTTAAAAACTCAAGAAGTTACACCACTTAATAGACAAACATTTTGTGATATTACTTCTTTTGGATTTATAACCTAACATCGATACTCTCGTTAAGAGTCTACGTAGCGGAATAGGTAACCTAGAAAAAGGTTACCATCAGAGAAGGTGAGTAAAAACAATATAGAATGGGTCACCGTAGATGTCGACTTCTCAAGAAATTGACAATGATACAATTGTCTCATATTAATTAATTAAACCAACAAGAAGCATAATACCATTCAATATACAAGTATTTTACAAGTTTATATTTTATGAACGCCCCTCTGTCCGGTTATTTTTTTAATAAAATTAGACATTTAGCGACAGTTTTGAAAAAATCGTCGCTATTTGCGACGGATTTCCACAAACCCGGTGTATCCGGATCAAATATCTCGAAGACGATTTCGCATGCGAAGAGAGTTACTCTTTCGAATAGTGAATGCACTTGAGGATCGTTCATCGTATTTTCAGCAAAGGGACGATGTTGCGAGGATTTCATGAATATCTCCAAACAAATTCCGAAATACGTGACACTCATGTGCATCACCAACTTCGTGCCGACTTAGTTGAACATATTTGGTCACAATACAACAATAATCCTTGAATTAGTATTTTGCATCTTCTCTTAAATTTAATTTATTTTCTTTTATTTTTATGCAAGTGTTATTTATTATTATATGTTGTACCGTTTTATTTTAGGTTTATAATAAATTTTTAATTTTAAATAAGTGACACTCATAAAATTAAATTATTTTATGTACTAAATATATAAAAACATATTATTATTAATATAAAATAATAATAATTTAAATTTCTTAAAAAATTTGAAATTGAATTTATTTAATTTAAAGTAAGAATAAGATGAATGAGTGGACAGCGGGACCTACAAATAATGAGTGTGAATGTTAAAATGAATGTGGGAGAATAGATGTGTTAATGTAAGGTGTATGTGGCATGTGGACCCTACGATTTTTAATGAGGTGGTGGGTGTTATATGTGGGTGCTCTAATATACGGACGCAATCCAGTGTTTAATATTTCTTTATTCCTATTTCTCTAGGATGACATGGACATGTAATGAATTTGACACTGTAATTGATACCGTAAATCATGCTCTAACGAGATTTTGGTACGGTATCAATATATATCATTTTATTAAAAAATTATTATACTTTTTAAATTTATAACTTTATAATATTTTTAAACTTATATATATTGTTTCGGAATTTCATATACCAATTTTCTTTCGAATTTCATAATATTATCGTATTGAAAAATTCGATATCGTTACCATATTGTCAAACATACGTATGTCTCTAGAAAATTTTGGTACGATAACTTCTATATAACAAAAATTTCGGTATTTTTTTCCCACCAAATATCTATAATATCAAGAAAAATATATCAGGGTATTAATTTTGGCAAATTAAAATTTCTAAAATACCCAAATATCTTTTCTAAACTATCATAGAATATATAAATAACTATTTTGAAGCCAACATCATCTGTGATACTTATACTAATTTGTTGACAATCGATACAATGGAATTAATCATCTGAGAAAATTTATACTAATTTGTTGACAATCCATACAATTGAATTAATCATCCGAGAAAATTTATATTATTAAGTCAATACCAATAATGAAATTTGTGATCTCATTACAAACTAGATTAAGCACCCGAACCTAGAAGATGGTGTGTGATATATATATGATATATATATTGAAAGGGAAGGGAAATGTGAGGCCCTGTTTAAATCAAATCCATCCTTAAAAAAACACATTTTTTAGATCAGAATTTTTGTTAGTTGTCTCATATCGGTTGGATAAAATATCTGAGAGTTGCATATATAAACTTAGACAATACTCTTCCTTAGACTAGCTTTTTGGGGTTAAGTTAGGTCTTAGTTCTAATCTTAACATGATATCAGAGCTCAGGTTCCACCGATATGTGTTGGACTGTCTATAGTTGAACCACTCGTTCTACCCGTAGTTGGGTCATTTGTAAATTTCACGCTCCATATGTTTATTCCTGAGCATGAGAAGTGTGTTAATTGTCCCACATCGATTGAATAAAATATCTGAGAGTTGTCTATATGAAGTTAGACAATCCTCCTCCAATTTTAACAATCCTAGTTTTGAGTCCTAACAAAGTTTGTAGTAAAATGAAGTATATATAATGAAGGTAAAATATCAATTTTAGTTATATATATATATATATGTTTATATTGGTGTATGATATTTTTAGTTTTATATATTTCGTTGAATCAATTAAATATGTTATAATTATGTTTATTTGATCAATTTTAGTTATTTTTCTCCGAATAATGTAACTAGATGACTAATTTTATCGGTATTTTTCGAAGTATGTGGTTAAAAAAATTCGAGGTATTATTTGACAATAAAATTATAAATATTTTTTTAAAAATTAGTCATTTAATTATATGATTTTAATGAACTAAAATTTATCAAGTTATAAGACTATAATTAACTTAAGGAAACTGATTAAAAATATAATTAAAGTTGATTATTTTGAAGCTAATCAATGCAAATATTTAAAATGCGCGCTTGCGTGTACGCACGCGAATAAATCCAACTACAGAAAAGCATATACCATTTTCTTGCCGGCTATAAATGCACACGCACCACATCGCCACCTTCACTCCATTTATCCAACCCAAAATTTCGATCCTTTGAAAATTCAAAGTCTCTTTCCGTTTCCATCCTCTGATTTATGTGAAGATGGGTTTCGTGGCAGAAGAAGAAAACCGAAGAGCCACGGAAGTGGCGGCGGCGGTTGAGCGGCCGCAGCCGTTTTCCGGGCGCAATGGCTATGAAAACGGCGATGAAGTGCTGTTAACTCCGCCGCTAAACTTTGCGATGGTTGACTACGGTATTTTCCGGTCGGGTTTCCCGGACACGACCAACTTCTCCTTTCTTCAATCCCTCAAGCTCCGCTCCATTATGTAAGTTCGATAAGCCATGTTTATTAAGACTCTGAAAGCTCGTAATTTTGATTCTATTTACAATCTGAGCTGAAGAAAATTAAGTTCTTTTTTTTTTTGCCTTTTGTAATTTTTATTAGGTGTGATATTATTTCTTTGATTGACGTTTAATTCAGTTGATTTAATACACCTTTCATTCTTTTCATTTTTTAATTTTTTTGTGTTTTTGTCTGTAAGTTGCTGATACGAGCTATATATAGGTGGAGATCATTGTGTATTAATTAATCATAACGGTGAAAAAATTTACAACCACTGAGAATACATAGATGAGCACTTAAAATATCTATGAACTGAGAATAGATGGATGATCATTCTTCTTTCATAATTCAAATTCATAATTATATATAATGTGGTATTTGGATTAATGAATTTGATTTAGATGTTGGGATTTAATTCAAGAAAAAATTTAAAATGACGCCCATATTGTGGATATATTTGAAATGAAACTCACATAAAACAAACTCATCCGAACAAGATAATTTGAATTTGGAATCATAGATTTGATTAGTGGAAATCCATGATTTCAAGTTCATTATTTCAAATACATCTCAATCATATTGAGGTTACAAGAATAGTAGATGTGGAGAAGGTTTGAATGTGTAATTTTGTTCTATCAGTTCGAATTCGACTCAATAAGAGAATCATCGATGCGACATATTATGTAAAATTTGACGACAAAGCTCATTTAGCCAAATTATGTTTTTTCTTGGGGTTCTATTCTCCATTTTCTCTCTCGAGTGTTGACCATCTATATACACTTGGGTTTTTGGTATATCACCAAGATGGTTTTAACTCATTTTTTGACAATTTATTTATCGTTTTTGGATTTTGAAGTTCGTCACAGTTCTAGTTGTTCCTAGTTTCTTTGAGGCTTCATAATTTAATACCAAAATCGGAACTCAGTCACAAAAAATTATTTTTCAAAAGTTATATTAAATTTGAACGAGATTGAATATAGACATAGGCAATGAGAAGGAATTATGGTTGTAATAAGGGTTACATTCTTAAATCCATTTTTGTTTTTTAATACAATATCCAATGTGACGTCAGTATATATGGGATGCAATTTTAACAAATGAAACAAATTTCTATGAGTAAGAAATTAGAATCAAGTTTGACAATGGAAGCAAGTGGCGAAATGTGAATTATTACTTAAGCTTTGGATTTTGTATGGATTGTGTAGATATTTGTGCCCGGAGCCGTACCCTCAGCCCAATATCGAGTTTCTCAAGTTACATGGGATCCAGTTATTTCAGTTTGGAATCGAGGGGAGCAAAGTAAGAAAACATTCTTCTATTTAAATGTCATGTTACTTGTATGTCTTTCATTGCATGTGTGTGACAAAGTCGTTGATTAAATTGCGCGCTCGGTTTCATTCGTCATATATATGCTAAATATTAAAAGATACAAATAAATCTGATGTCTATTTTTCTTTTACATGTAGGAAGAGTGACTGAGCAGTTCTTATATCTGTGTAATCTCTTACAGAGAAGAATTGTTTGTATTCTTCAAACTCGACATAGTTGTACATATAATAAATGTTATATGTGATGAATCTGATTGAAAGAAGATTGTTCTCATTATATATTCTTATATAATTATATATATCACATATCAGTTACGATTTATAAATTTATTTAAAAATTAAATGTGCAGGAACCCTTTGTGAATATACCCGAGGATAAAGTTCGTGAAGCGCTAAAAGTCGCCATAGGTGAGCGCCATTTTTTTAATACTTGAACTTCAAATATCCGTGAATATATATGATCATTACTCTAGAATTCTCATAATATAAGTTCTTGACTAATACTATTCCTAATTTTTTAGATGTCAAAAATCATCCTGTGCTGATCCATTGCAAACGAGGAAAGGTACCATACATCCTCTATGACATTTTTATTTGCATAATAACCTCTTGTTGAATAACGCATATAGACGACTAAAGATGTGAGTAGTGAAGAATGTTGAGAGAAATAAACATGTTTATTGATATGAAGAAAATAAAAAATGCTGGTTCTAGAGATCAGGCTTGTAGCCCAATGGTCTCACCCCCTGCCGGATTAGCCGATTCCCTGGGTTCGATCCCCCCTCCCCGCGTGAGTTGTAATAAAAAAAAATGCTGGTTCTAAATTTGGTAATAGATTGAAATGTCATACAAGTTGAGTTGAAAATGACTCGTACTTGGCGTTGATTTGAATAAGAATCCAAGAAACAAACATTTATAGGACAAAGGCCTGAAGAAGTTTTCTATAATTTCTGGCAGAATTTATTCTTTGATTTTTGTATTTTGGACTCTTTATAAGGTTTATAAAGGCCCCCCAAACTATCTCCAACATCGATAAATGAAGTTTTCGCTTCTTGGCTCAAAAAATGTATGTGCTGTGTTTGTACTTGTCAACTGAAAATCAAATTCCAACCTTTCCACAGAGCTGGTGATTTGATTGCTGGTTAAGTAATCTCATGATTCCATGACATTGTTTAAACGTAGGCTGTAGCATAATATGAACCAGGAAATCGAAATTACCTTAGAACTTTATATCATCTGTGTCTCAACAATTATACTTTTCCTTTGAAGAATTAACATGAGTATTACTTTTCCTTTCAGCACCGAACCGGTTGTCTTGTAGGATGCATGAGAAAATTGCAAAGATGGTGTCTGACTTCAGTATTTGATGAGTACCAACGATTTGCTGCAGCCAAATCACGAGTTTTGGATCAGAGGTTTATGGAATTATTCGACGCATCGACCTTCAAGCACTCAGCCATGCCTCCAATTTCTTGAACCGCGCATACATAAAATGAATTTCACGGGAAAAATTCTTGCTTTCGCCATTGCTCCAGAGCTGAAATTCGCCATGTTTTGTTGTGCATATATGTATCCGTAATGTAAAATCGAATCAAGTATGAATTGTTTGAATGAATATTTGTATTTGTAGTGTTCCATCAACCTCACTGTGAACCGGCAACAATATAACTCTACTCTATACTTTCTGAACATATGTCACTTTATGTGACGTCAGCAGTGACTAGGGGACGAGAAAATGGTAATATATATGATGGTCCCAAATAAACTCCATCATTGTCATATTTTAATCAAGAATACCATTAAAATAACTAATATATATGATGTGACATCATTTAAAAAAAATGACAACACATTACTTGTGTTTTGACTTGAGCGATGCGAAAATGTTGTCCCTCAGTTTTCAAAAAGTCACTATTTAATTAAGAAAATGATCTTCTGATATCTATTGTTAACTATTTAATTAAAAAAATGACTTTCTTATATGTATTTGAAATGTACTTTCTTAATTAAATAATTGAGGGAAGTTATTTTCCAAATTTTCTCGTTTTCCATTATGTCTGAACTACATTAGATTTTGTAAGAAATATTACATAGCTGTAAGTACTAGCCGTTTATCGCTGCCAGATTCACACTTCGAGCAGCTTAAAATTGCTGCTGCTAAGCCCAGTTGTAATTGGGCTCAATTAGTTCCAAAAGCCCATTAAGTTCTGAGCGATTGGTGCGAGTTCCAGTTGCCTTCGATCGATTCCATCACTACCATGTCTGACGGAAAGAAAGAAGAATCTTCTAAGGCCGTGGATGAACATGCTGACAGCAAGATTACAACCACTTATGATAAGCCTTCTACAAATCTGTCCTATTAAACTTGATGGAACAAATTATCTCGCCTGGTCAGTTTCGATGATATACGAATGATGGGAGACAACCAAGAAGAGATGACTAGACTAATTGGCTAGTTTTGGGATGGAGGTAGACTCAAATCTTAATCTTAATATGATCGTTATGATTTAGACTTTTCTGTGGACCACGGGCTAAATTTCATGCTCCACTTGTTCATTTTTGGGTGACAAAGCATGTGTTAGATGTCTGTATCGGTTGAATTAAGATTTTGGAAGTTGTACTTGTAGAAACAAAAGCATGATCTAAACTGAAGGTTTTGTGCTACATTTGAATTGTTAAATGTGACTTCCTTTCATTTAATTTAATTAATGATTCTGTTATGTATTCTTTATGGTTTACATTATTTGGAATTTAGAATGAAATAATTCTTTGACGCTGAACCTAAAATGTAGATGTCGATCTGTTGTATTAAGCTCTGTTGTTTGAAGAAATGACGGGGAAATATATTTCTTTGAGGTTGCACATTTTCCGGTGTTGTTATTGTACACCATGTTTGCCTTGTTATAATGTGAAAATGATGTTTCTATGGATGGATGCGTGCACTTGTAGTCAACTTATTGTTCAGCAGTATATATTCAGTTTAAGAACTCTGGTGAGAATGAGATTGATTGATGTGGATGAGACATAGCAGAAGCCATGATTTAGGAAAGGAGTGTCGAAGATTTGTTGATTTCATTTGAATGCTGAGAAGATGGAATCTTTTAGTTTGAGTTGATATCACGGCCTCTAGGAAGGTGCTTTTGTTCTTGAGCTGCAAAAGGTGTAGGCGTGCTCACTGTGTTGTTGAACCTAATTATGTCAATTTTGTGGTGGATGTCTCTATGATCTTGAAATTATTGTCCTAGCCGAAACATCTACAAGTGTGTAATGGATATATAACTAGTGTAGAAGATTCAAACTAATGAGGTATAGTTTACGGATCCAACTTTATTTCAGAATTTGGCTTGTTATCATTTATTTTTTGGATACTTGTATTGTAATGCCCGAGATTTTATCACTGTAAGCAGACATTGATTAATTGACAGAATTGAGATTTTAGGGGCTAAAATGAGAAGTCGAGCGCCTCTTCATTTCACAACCAAAAAATCTGGACAGAACGTCTGGCGTCCGAGCGGTAGTTTATGACCGCCCGAGCGCCAGTATAGGAACAGCCGAGTACTTGGACAGAACATTCCGTGCACGAGCGGTAGTTCTCGACCGCCCGAGCGCCGCCTGAAATGTGTGAAAATAAGCCACTTGTCTTCAGCATGCAAGTGTATATATCATTCCTTCAGAATTCAGAAAGAAGAATCGAGAAAACTTCGTGAAAAATCCTTACGCCTTTTCATATTTTAGATTTGTGATTGTGCACGATCCGTCCGTCTGAATTTTAATCCAAGTTCAGTACCGTGTTCCTCTCGTTACAAGCTTCGACAAGACGTAAATTTTCTTATGTTTTGATATGATTTGAAAACATGATATTGAAGGAATTAGATATGATTCATATATGCTGTTCTTGATATATTAGACATCGTATAATCGAAACCGGATTGAAGAACAGATACCGTATGAAATTTTTATGATTTTCAGAATGGATTTGATTGAGATTTGATATCAGATTTGTATTGTTATCGATTATGAGTTGTGGGAATTGATGTCTGTTGATTTGTATTGTTGGGTATATTGAGATTGTGCCGTTATGCCGTTGACATGAATCTAGATTGAGTATTGATCAGAGCAGATTGTGATTTGAATGGTATATTGATATTGTACCTATCAAATATGTCATTTCAGATTTGATATTGACAGCTTCAAAGTCAAGACTTCGACTTCGTCAGAACCCAACGAAAGAAAGGTATAAATCAATGTTGAACCGGGAAGATAAGACTCTAGTTTGATTTGACTTGAGTTTCCCAAAACCACATACTTTACTTTATTGCATTGATATTTGCAATTTATGAGATTGAGATGCTTAGTCTATTGATTTATAGTAGAGCATATATTGAGTCATGGGCTGATGTGCCTAGTCATTGGCTGAGGTGTTAAGTCTTGATGTGCCAAGACACTGGATGTTAGTTTATATCGATGTTTGCTTAGGAGCGGATCAGCTTCTATCGCTGAAATTCGGTATATTGTGACAATGTTCAGGAACCGGGATCCCTAGATTAGAGATGAGTCGAGTCTGAGATGACGAGTCCAGAGTTTATTTACAGTTTTATATCGATTCATGTCTTTCAGATTTGGTACATGTTATTGATATCTGTGTTATGCTTTTATATCTTTTTATATGATTGCATGTATACATTGTTTATACTCAGATTATCTCACCGAAGTTATCCGGCTGTTGTTGTGTTTGTATGTGTGCATGACAAAAGGTGGGACAGGATCAGGGTCACGAAGAGGATGAGAGATTCAAGATTAGCGTGGAGATCCGGACTTAGAAGTAGATCTGTTTCATCACCTGACATGTAGTGAAGGAACAGTAGTTTGTTATGATTTATTTTTGTACGAGACTTGTACTTTAGATCTGGATATTGATCTTGTAAATGAAATAAGATTTATTTCATATATTGCGCACTCTTGTATTTAAAAAAAAAAAATTTAGACCCAGATTAATTAAATGATCCTAATAATGATTAAGAAGACGAATTAGGTTCGGGTCCCCACATGTATCTCTTTGTAATTTGTTCAATAAGTAAGTATTTTAATCCATAGAGTTTCAAAGGGTTTCATGACTTCCCTTAGAAGCCCTCTTTTTGTTTTTGAGTTTATAAAGTGTCTTTATCTAATCAAAGTTCTAAAGGTTCATTCTTTCTGTGTGCATTTTCTCTTCTTTTTGGGAGGTTGAATGCACATCTTTTTAGTTATTCTCATTTCTCTTTTAATTAGGATTGAACGGCTAGAATTGTTAGATGAATTTGAAGAGTGGTACATGACGCAGGCAAGTGTTTTATTGCTTTTCTGTTGTGACAAAAATAAAGCAGTTTTATCATCCTTTTTATATCCCAGAAAAAGATGTCTTTTGAAGAGGAGATGCCGTGAGATTAATTACACCAAGTAATGGTAGAGCAAAAGTCTTTTCCCATGATTTCAGGATTAAATGTTCTTGATTGTTCTACTGTGACGAAAACTGACATTTTAAATGGCGTTTGTATGACAAGAAAATGAAGTCATTTCAGATGTCTGAGCATGCACGTCCACTAGAACTTCTGGTCGTGGCCTGTTTCATCAGTTAAACCGCATCTGAAATTTGATCAGTTGGTCTTTTTATATGAGTTCGTCAAAGTGTTATCGCTGTTATCAAAATTCCTAATGCCTCATGTGTTGAACTTTTGAGAATGAGAAGGAAAACTTGTCAGATGTCCATTTGAGAATTTCGGTTTCCCTGTTAACAAAGACGAGAGCAAATCAGATGCCTCTGAAATAACGACCTTGTGAGAGAAGTTTACCAGAGATTCTCCTGAACCGTTTCAAATTACTCGAGATAAGTTTCTGTGATGATGATGATAATGTGTATCTACTACCTGTTTGTTTGTGAATGAGAAGATCCCTTCCTTTTTGCTAGCAGTTTGACTTAGAAAACGTGGTAGGGACCCCCTCAGAGCACAAAAATGTGTCATCCCTTGGTCCCTTAGTGGGCACTACTCTTTATTATGGAAGGCAAAAAAAGACATTTGCATATAAAGTTGCGATTAAAATGGTACTTGGCCTGCCAAACATCCGATCTAAAAAAAAATGAAACAAAAATTAGTTACTCTAAATATTTCAAACTTACTGATATATTAGAGTTAAAAGAGACTAGACAAGTTCTGGAACTACGGGTTAGAACATGATAATCTCGGAGTGACAGCCTCGATCCAGCATATGAAACGTACGTCTTGTTCGTATTTGCAGAAGGGTCTGATCATACTAATGTTTGATCGGCAGATGGGCTATTTAATTCTCTATCATGACCTACTTTTGTACATTGTACAGTATACAATCTTACATAAACTTTTGAGAATTTGATGTAGGGGTCCAACCCTCTAAATTTAACATGATCTGCAGGCTCCTTCGGTGTTTAAATTTGTTCCGCAAAGAACGAGCTAGGTGTAATCATCGGGCAATTCTGAATAACGAGCTGCTCATCGTAATCATCGGATCAATGTATTAAGGTGGTATTTGGCTTCGAGTTCTTTAATTAATTTGCAATTTCTTGGGGAAAATTAATGTGTTTTGACAATGGGGTTTAAATCAAATTCATGTAAGTTGGAAGAATTTGAAAAGAAGGTAGGTAGCCGATTTTGTGCATGAAAAGATGAGACATATTTATCTTGTCGCAATTCAAGGTTTCAAGTAAACTTTATGGAGATTTTTATCAATGCACTTGGTCTAAACTAAAGCCTATTCACAGTAATATAAATATTATCCGTGGTAAATAAAAAATCAGAAATCTAAAACTACGAGTGAATGAAAATGTGATATTCGGAATTGGGTCAATATCTCAATCCTTGAGAATCAAAAACAAGTTGTTATCGGAATGGCAAGGTAGCTAGGGACAAGCTTAGGATTTTGCTTATATATATCATGGCTTGTTGATCCCAAGTACAGAATTAGACGATTGGATTTTGAATGAAAATATTATCTTCGTGCTGATATTATTCTTGTACCAGCATCTCAGATCTAAATTAGATGCATGATTTCAAATAGTTAGAGAAATAACTCAAATTGAATAGATTGTCCCAGTTCGACTTATTCTTTTTCGTCATCGGGTTCACTTTATATATCGATATAAGAATTTGTTATCCCATAAACTAAGAACATCTTTTGACCAAAGGTGCATTGGATATGCCCACATTTTATGAGGATATATATATAATAATATATATTAATAATTAATAAAAGGTAGGAAAAGGAAATGATATATATTAATAATTAATAAAAGGCAGGAAAAGGAAATGAGAAAAATTATAATTTTCATAAAAAGGCCCCCACCATTTAAAATAAATCTTTAATGTTGAACTTTTTCCTCACCAACTTGACCTTTTTTTGAACTTATTGTCTTTAGACTTGATAGCTTCTTTAAATTCAATTTCATAGCTCTATAATATTTTAAATACAACTTCTAAATTATAAAATGATATAAAATAAGATTCAAAGCTCAAAAATTAAGTTTTATTTATTTTCCAATTTATAGTATTATATGAATAATTGTATGCTTTCTTTAAGTAGAGTAGTGTAGTGTAGTGTCATGGTGGAGACTGAAGTATGGAGAAGTTTGTTCGAAATATTACAGGGATGAGAAATCAGCTCTCCACTGTTCGCATCCTTTCTTCTCCGCCGGCATTTTGCCCGTAATATCCGCCGGCGCCACCTCTCTGGACCATCCCGGCTTTGTTTGAGTACTGTATTTTTCTGACGAAATAAAAAATAGGATTGGTGGGACGATATGGGCTGCACGGCGTCGAAGCTGGACAACGAGGATACTGTGCGGCGGTGCAAGGAGCGGTGCCGTCTCATGAAGGAATCTGTTTATGCTCGCCACTACCTGGCCGCAGCTCACTCTGATTATTGTCGGTCCCTACGCATGACGGGTTCCGCCCTCGTAGAGTTTGCCTCCGGCGAATCCCTCTCCGTCTCCCACCACGCCCCCGCTGTCTTCCTCTGTACCCCCTCCGCCGCCACCGTTAAGCTTCCCACGTCCATCCCCCGTGATCCGATCCCTCCCTCATCTCCTTCACCTTCGTTCCGCCCTCCTCCCCCACCCCCCACGTCCACCGCCTCTTCCCATCATCAACATCAGAAAAAACAGCAGCCATCGCCCCCGCCGCGTCGGAAAAAGCCCGTTAAACTACCCCACATCCTCTCCGACTCAAGCTTATCATCCTCTCCACCACCCCAGCATAATAATTTCACTTACAACGCGAGAGCAAATTCTACTTATTCAACCACCCCCTCACAGGCCTCGTCTGTATGGAATTGGGATGATTTCTACCCTTCCCCTTCTCCGCCGGACTCCGAACACTTCCACCATCTCCAAAACGAGAAGAACCAAATCGAACACCACCATTCCTCCGACGAAGACGATGATAAAGCTTCAAGCTTTTCAAGTGATCACTTTCAGAAACCTTTTGGCGTGAATGAAAACCAGAAATTCGATGACAGGGCATCAAATTACTCATCCTACTCTCGATATTCAACCAATAGTACTGCGAAGAACTCCGTGAGGCGGGGTCCGGGTCCCGTGCCAGTCTCCAAGAAAGGGCAGTGGGAGAACGAAGAAGGGGAAGAGACCGAGAGAGAAGAAGTACAGTGCAGTGAATGGGACGATCACGATCGTTATAGTACTACGAGTAGCTCATCAGATGATAATGTCGAAGCGGATTCGGAATCAAGATCCGATTACGGGACTCAATCAAATTTGGGGTCGGTGAAAGAAGGATCTGCTGCCGGTAGCAGCAGAAACAATAATAACATGGGGAATGCCAATGTGAATTTAAATCCTAAGTTCTCGAGTAAATTGGATAAGCTTTCGTCTGGTGATAGCAAGTCTTCGGTTAGCTGGGGAAATGGGAATGGTGAAGGGATAAATTCAGATAGGAGGCTTGTGGTGAGGCACAAGGATTTAGCAGAAATTGTGTCGGCTATCAGGGAGTATTTTGATAAGGCTGCATCTGCGGGAGAGCAAGTTTCGGAGATGCTCGAAATTGGGAGGGATCGGTTTGATCGAAGCTTCAAGCAATTGAGAAGTAAGTTTGGTATTGGATTCTCGAATCAAGAATTCTTTTTGGAAATTCTTGAGCGACTGTTCAGTTTCTGAGATTCCAATATCAGTTTCTTGCGAGTTTGATTAATAATTAGCATCAGTTTCTCTGTTTTTTTCCCTGATGCAAAATATCCAGTCTTTTCGGATTACATTTTAGCTCATGGACTTGCAAATATTGAGAGATTATTTCCCTTTTTTGGAGTGTGTTTTGAATTGTTTGTGGGATGCATTAGAACTTGGGTATGCATTGATTTTGATTTGGTGTTACAGAGACAGTGTATCATTCTAGTGGAATGTTGAGTAACTTGAGCTCGAGCTGGACTTCAAAGCCTCCTTTGGTAGTGAAGTACCGATATGAGCCCAATTCAATCGAGCAACCTGGTGGTCCGAAGAGCCTTTGTTCCTCTCTGGAAAGGCTCTTGGCTTGGGAAAAGAAACTGTATCAAGAAGTGAAGGTAGTGATTTAAACTTGAATTTCCTCATTTCAGTTCATTTGCATCATAATCTGACTTTTGTATTTCTTGTCTCGATTTAAGTTAGATTCTTCTTCAAAGCTTGCTTAGATGCAATAATTGACAATGGCATAAAGTTATTCCTTTTCTTGATTGTATCTTGCTAACCAAATGACAAATCTGCCCCTGGTAAAAGCTTGGGGAGATAACATAGATTTGCAACATGTGTCTCTTTTGTGGGTGGTGGTGAATGGTGAATATGAATTGAAGGGGTTCAGCTTATCCATTATTGCAATGCAAGGGCGGATCGAGTAGAGGTGAGGGGTGACTGTCGTCCTAATTTAAAATTGATTCAAGATTTTACGCGGAATTTTAAATTTGAAATTTTATGGGTGACTTTTTTTTGAAAACTCAGTCTTGCCCCTCGATTCAATGAATCTCCCCATCACCAGAATTTCCGTGTTTGCCAAAACATAAAAGCATATCATGGTATCTTTCTTCTGTAATCTTGTTTTTTAGATTCCCTTTCAGTGGAAGTGACTAAATTGCACCGAATGATCATGTGTTGTGTGATACCAACAACCTGGACTGATCTTTGGATGTCAACTTGGAACATGCTTGTGGGTCCTGTCTTCTAACAGCCTTTGTCTTTAGTCAAAGCTGGTGTGTGCTTGCCATGACACACAAAAAGCAAGAAGTTGAATATTTTAGCACTTTGATCAGTTCTTGTTAAGAAAATAAATATTCAGACAGTCTTAACTAATTATTTCCTTAGCTTAGTTTTATTATGTGCTACACTCAGCTATGTTTACTTGGTACATTGGTTGCCATTAATTTATGCGGTTCGTGTATAGATCCACATGAGATAGTGGTAATCAAGGCTCCAGGTGTATGCAACAAAGTGTCGCATAATAAGTCATACAGGGATCGGAGCTGTATCTTCACTTAAGAACAAGATCTTTGTTTCGTTTTTCAACGAAGTAAAATTTAGCAAGATAAGATGCTAGTTATACTGTAAAAGTGTGTAACAAAAATCCATCGTACTTAATTATTGATATGTGCCGTGAAAGTGTGCGACAAAGAATCCGTCATACTTAATTATTGATAAATGTGGACGTGTCCTTATAATCAATGTAGGCTAGAGAAGGAGTAAAGATCGAGCACGAGAGGAAGTTGTCAACTCTCCAAAGCCAGGAGTACCGGGGTGAAGAGGAAGCCAAGTTGGACAAGACCAAAGCCTCAATAAAGAGGCTTCAATCTCTGATTTCCGTGACGTCTCAAGCCGTGTCAACCACCTCATCTGCTATTGTCACTCTACGAGACACTGACCTTGTACCACAGTTAGTTGAACTCTGTCACGGGTAAGTACTAGCTTGTAACGATGTGTTCGAAAGTCAGAGTAGGGATCTGTTTGATTTGTAGAAAAAAGATTTTGATTATGTTCGATGTGAATAATTACGCACAGACAGAACTAAACCTCGTCAAATGTCCGGTCAAGACCTTGAACTTTATTTATGATTATACGAGCTTAACATAAGTTGAAGTATTTTGGTTGGTGGTCCAATGTGAGTTGAATTGGTTAATGAGTCTGTCTAGCTGAAACAACTCTGGCCCAATCGAGGTAAAGCTTTTCTGAACTCGAGCTTTCTGACAAGCATGAGCTCAATTTTAGTTGTAGATGAGCTCGTAAGTCGTCCCATGATCTTAAAAATTACCTTGTGATCTAGCTCGAGAGCCTGAGCCTGAGCTGCTTTGTTTTGAGCTGAGTAAATCTCAATTATGGTATCTAGAATCCAATTAAGTTCGTGCGTGCTATCTATGTGACTCGAATTGAGGACTCAAGCCTCTAGAAGCCAATTAAGTTTCCATTATTAGATTATGAAAGAAGATTGACCCTCTAGTTTACTGTCTCCATTTTCTAAACGCAGTTTCATGTACATGTGGAGATCAATGAATCAGTATCATGAAGTCCAGAACGACATAGTGCAGCAAGTTCGTGGCCTAGTTAACCGAACAACCAAAGTTGAAGCAACGTCTGATCTTCACAAGCAGGCGACACGCGATCTTGAATCTGCTGTATCTGCGTGGCATTCGAGTTTCTGCCGCCTCATAAAGTTTCAACGGGACTTTGTTTGCTCTCTCCATGGTTGGTTTAAACTTACCATTCTCCCTGTTCACGCTGAACCAGCTAATAACAACCGGGAACTTCCCGAGGTTTTTGCTTTCTTCGACGAATGGAAACTCGCCCTGGACCGATTACCTGACACAGTTGCATCCGAAGCCATCAAGTGCTTCATAAACGTTGTTCATTCGATATTATCGAAGCAGACGGAGGAGCTGAAAATAAAGAAACGTACAGAAACCGTGTCAAAGGAGCTCCAAAAAAAGGCTTCATCTCTCAGAAGCATTGAGAATAAATACTACCACTCATACTCTATGGTTGGAATAGGACTTCCCGATACAGGGTCTGGAAACGGGCACGTTTTGGATGCACGGGACCCGCTGGCTGAGAAAAAAGCCGAGCTCGCAACTTGCCAGATGCGTGTTGAAGACGAGATGGTAAAACATTCAAAGGCTGTGGAGGTGACAAGAGCAATGACATTAAACAACATTCAAACTGGATTGCCTGGAGTTTTCCAAGCCATGACCAGCTTTTCTGCCTTGATCACCGAAGCTCTGGAGACCGTTTGCACCCGTTCTTACACCATCAAGTAGAATCTACATTTAGGCGGGGATCTACATCAAGCAAGCTCCCGTCAATCAAACGGAAAAAGAAAATCAAATGTCAAGTATAATTTTTCAAAAATGTGAGTTAAGTCACTCCCATCCAGAAACCTCAGGTCAACCCCTGTAACACTAATAAAAAAACTTCTTGTATCATTGCTTTCCCTTTTCTTTTTTTTTCTTTTTGGGTTTTGAGATATAAGTTAAAATGAGAAAAAGGACAGGTAAATTTTTTTCCTTGGTGGCTCTTATTTTTTTGACAGATATTATTTTGTACAGTATGTAAAAATTTGGGAATTTTGAAGACTCAATCCAATTCAAGTTATTAGAAGTTAGAATACACACATATGGCATAGACTCGGCCAAATTCGACTTAAAACACACAGTCAAAGAAATATTCCCTTTGTTTTTGTTTTTTTTTGGCAGAATCTTGCCAAATATAAGACAAGGAGAGAGAAAAAGTGGCAAATGAAATGGATGGTTCAGACAGCATGTTTGTCTGTATGGCATGGAACCCGCCGATAAATCTTGAATAAATGGGATTCTTTCTTTCTTTCTTTTGTGCGACTCTTCGTTGGTCTTGGATCTCGAGCGACTCACGCTCCAAAACGCAAAATGACAAGGTTACTTGTTTGTTGCATATAATAATCGTAATAATAATTAATTCAGCTTGGATTGGAGTGAAACCCTTTGAATAATAAGTATGACATGTCTCGGTACGGTGATACTTTTATTTCTTTTCCCTTTTTCAATAATCTATATATTATTTTAATTTATCGAAATCATATAGAATAATATGATTTCATCAAAAAAAATTTACAAGATTATCCTGTGTGCATCATTGTATTTTATGGCAATGATTCTTAACATGATTTTTTTTTTTTTTGGAGAAATTGAAGATTCATCTTTATGTATGATATAATGACAAAATGATAGCTTTTTTCAAAGAGATACAAGTAAAAGTTTTTTTTAAAAAAAAAGAAGAAATAAAGTGATATATCCATGATAACAACGTTACATCCCCATTGCATGAGAAGTTATTTTATATATAAATGAAAAAGTTGAAGGTGGCGGGTTATTTTTAAGCTCCGGGTCAATAAAATTAAAAAAATTGAGGGGGAGTGGTCGCACCCTCCCCACTGGCTCTCTCACTGGGTGTAAGCATAATTCTTAGAACATAGCAAGTCAAGAAAAATCATGTACTCTCCTCGTCGCATATGTTTAGTACATAGTATACGTCATCTTGATTTTGTGTAGAAACTACATATTTTTTTAGGCAAACACTTGTGTGAGACGGTCTCACGGATCGTATTTTGTGAGACGGATTTTTTATTTGGATCATCCATGAAAAAGTATTACTTTTTATACTAAGAGTATTACTTTTTATTTGAATATCGGTAAAATTAACTCGTCTCACAAACGAAAATTCATGAGACCGTCTCACAAAAAACCTACTCATTTTTTTAATTTTATTACATCTACGGTGTTTGGGATTGATAGTGTCACATATTATGTTCATGGTTCTTGAATCCCATATTTACCATGTTTGTTTTTACTATGTTATTACAAGTAAATCCCGATGAAGCTCAAAAGATGGCCAATTGGCCCAATTGACGAATCATATTGGTCTTAAAACCGGCAAGTCCATGTTGAAAGAAAAAACGATGCAATGCAACCCTCCTTGATACTAAAAGAACTCAAAATCCAGATATTTACCCCCAGATTTCATGTCTGGTCCCATTACACTTTTACCCCCACTTCCAATCCCAACCGGCTCGACATGCCCGACTTGCCCAAATTTCACGGGCAGATCAGCCTCAGCAGGCCTTGGCACCTCGGGTGGACTGCTGCATCTTATCAGAGCCCAGTTCACGCCTTCGAAAAACGCGTGCTGCTTGATCTCAGTCGCTCCTCTTTTCACCCCAAGTCGGTTTTGTGGCTCTTTAACAAGCAGTCCACGGATGAGATCCCGACTAGCATAACTAGTCGCTGGCGTCTCAGGAAACTTGAGCTGCTGTCCGACTACATTGAAAAGCGTGGCACGGTTGCCAGACCCCTTGAACGGAGTTTTACCATAGAGTAATTCGTGTAAAAATATACCAAACGTCCACCAGTCCACTGCACTGCCGTGGCCTTCACCTTTGATAATTTCTGGGGCTAGGTATTCGTGAGTGCCAACGAATGACATGGACCTAGCTGATGTAGGTTCTGCAACTAACTCAGGTAGAGTACCAGATAGAATTCCAAGCTCTGTTCGGGTTTTCCCGGATCTTCTTTTGGTCTTTTGGGGGAATATTCGGGGAAGGAAACATGCCGGCGGTTGAATGCATGCTGATGTGGGCTCGATGCAAGATGGCTGCACACAGAATGCTCTTCTTCTCAAAGGGTCAGAATCGAATCCAGAAGTTCTTATAAGCGTTGGTGAGACAGCACATTGCAGGGAAAGGTCGAAATCTGAGAGCATAATGTGGCCATCATCACGAACAAGAACGTTTTCTGGTTTTAAGTCTCTATACACGACTCCAAGCATGTGAAGATACTCGAGCGCCAAAAGAACTTCAGCTGCATAAAACCTGCATCCAATGAATGAATTAACTACGAAGTTCTTGAGAATAATGCACATATCAGACATCAACAAGTTCAGAAGGAATGATTCGCGGATCAGTAAAATGCCATAAAGTAACAGCATCGAGGTAATAAACAAGGTCTGATTCACGTTATAACATTATAAGTCTCATGCTTTAATAAGTCTAGTTAGAAATTCAGAAGATCAGAATTTTCGAATCTAGCTTTTTCTTGAACCCACGTTTAACTCAAAATATGAATAAGTATTAAAGCAGTCGTAACGATTGATCAGACGGTCTTTGATATTTCTACAGCAGAAAGAGGAAAATAATCCTGGAAAATTGGGTATACCTTGTTGCATATTCGGAAAAATGTTTTCCAGGTTGTCGCTGCCTCAGTGTGTGCAAATCTCCACCAGGACAATATTCCATGACCAAACAGGAAAATCTGTCTGTCTCAAAATGCGTGTACAATGTAGGCAAGAAAGGATGATCGAGAAGCTGCAAAATCTCTCTTTCAGTTTGCGCCCGAGTCAGTTTCTTCCTACTAGCAAGTGACGCCTTATCCATCACCTTCATGGCAAAGAAGCAGTGAGTCGAGCTAAGCTCGGAAAGATACACACTTCCAATATCCCCACAACCGAGTCTTTTTAGTAACTTGAAATGGTTCATGCCTAAAATACCATCACGCGCGCGTACAGCAAGTATAGCCTTCCATCTAGGGTCGTTTCCTTTATGAGGCTTATTTGCACTTCCTGTAATGTTGCTCCAGTTACTGTCATCGCTAAGCCCACTGCTCTCGCTAGCTCGGCTAAGGCTAGTTTTCGTACTCTCAAGAGAATCCCCTCGAATGCTTCCTTTCGTGCTCGCATAGTTTCTGTCTACACTAAACATTCCATCACTAATCATTCCATCACTTCGATAGGTGCTAGCACAGCTATTAACAACACTCATAGTCCTAGCAACGCCAACACTATCAATGCTGCTAAGTGGACTAACATTGCCACTTGGAGGCAGCGAAGCATCCCATATACATTCTTTTTCCTCGGAATCATGGAGAGGACTTGTTTCATTATTTTGCGATGATGGCCGAGGAATTAAGAATGGTGATGAAACAGCCGTCAAATTGTTAGACTCTTCGCCCAGGCTCTCAGCAGGCGAAGGTAATGATGGGCTCGGTTTAATACTTTGAACTTGTATAGATAGATCTTCAAGAAAAGGTCCCCTCATAGGAAGACTTTTAACCAAACATTTGTGGTCCCCATTGTTCTCAGTAATTGGTACACAAACCGGACTCATTGAGTCTGAGTCAACTGGTTCTGGGGGATGACTCACCCCATGAAAGGAAGTAGAACCGCTTTCCTCACAAGAATCACCACTGAATTTAAATGAAATAACATCAGGCATGAGTTCTTCGTCCTCCTCCAAAAAGTTCTTCCCCTTCCATGCTTGTCCAGGGACGGGGAAATCCAACTCTTTCGACTTCCACAAGTTCATTGGCTTGCTGATCTGTTCATTCAACAAAGTGGAGTGAGTCTTCATCACCTTAGCCACAACAGGTAGTTTCCATTGAAGTGGTTGCGATTCAGGGATTCTTTCCATATTCGATCACTGTGTATCATCACAAGTAACCTCCTTGTTAGGCTTTCTGCCAAGAAACAACACAGTAAACAACCATTTCCATGTAAATCTTGATACAATCAACAAAACACTTGATCAAATCAAACCAATGAAACAAGACCCATCAGTTAATGTGAGGGAAATTCGGAACGCAGATAAGTTTTGAAAATGAAGCTAACAAGGCAGTCATCTACAACTCACATAACCACCGTAAAACACACACCACTCAATAGACAGTCACCACCAAACTTGCCAAAATTGAATGAAAATATGAATAACAGAATTGCCATGACAACTTCATCAAGAAAGCGTAAGTCTTAAAATTCAACAAATTCACAGGTCCTTTAATATATCTATCTTAAATCGACATTACATAATTGGATTCAGGAAAAAAGAATCAACCTTTCGCATTTTTACCGATTATAATCAAATTAAACATCTATATATCGGGGCAGAAAGAATCACTTTTACTTTCAAACCCAGCAAATACTAAACACATTACAAATAAAACACAAAAGGGCATAATTTTCATTGTTAGACAAAACTGAGAACATTTCTGATTATCCACAACAATGTCTAAAACTTCAGGAAAGAAGGAAAAGGTTCATTTTTCATCAATCGGGTGGGTTCCATTTCGCTTTCTCAACAGTAGCAGACTAGCAGTGGAAAACCGCATATTATAGAAGAGAAGACTGATTGCAGCTATGATTTTGAGGAACATTCATCAGAAAAGCAGCAATGATTTCAAAAACTTTCGCTAGCATCCACACAAACTCAGCAAAAAAAAAAAACAACAACAATTCGTAATCAATCAGGATCTTACACTATAACCCAGAGCCGATTGGTCTTCCGATAACACGAAAGAACAAAAACTTGTCCGAATTGCGAAGGAAGAAAGCTCTCCTCCGTTCAAATATCGGTAGAAGAAGGGAAAAAAGCATTAAAATCAAATGGGCTCACTTTATTTTCTGGCAGAGGAATGTAAGGCAGTAGAAAACAGCGTAATCTAGGAGAAAAAGATTGATTTGCAGCTATAATTTGAGAAGAAAGACAGCAGCAATAGCCTTTGCTTTTGTATTCTTTAGAGCGCTTTTGATCATGTGTTCACTGTGCTGACTGCTGACATGAAAGTGTGTGTTATATGTGAGAGAGAAAAGATAAAAAGCCTTGACCAGATTGAATCAGAGGAGAGGCAATTTCTTTTATCAATTTACCCTTAAGCCCTTGGATTTACTTCTCTGATTATCTTAATCTTAATTTTTCAAATATAATAATACTACTACTACTATTAATAAATTTAAATATATATATATATATATAATTTAATTCTAAATATAGATGTTTTAACAAGATTAGACAAATCGAAATTGACTAACGAAACGGACTAACCAATATCCATTAATCGAAGAAGGTTGGGCTAACTTAACCAATGCTATTGATATATATTTATCATATTTCACACTTACCCAACGACTTGATTTGTTTTAAAAGCATACTAAAATATTAACATCAAAAAATGGGTATTAAAAATAAATAAACTCAGTGATTGAGGTTCATGTATTAATTTGAGTTTTTCTATATAAAAAAAAAAAAAAGTATTGTGAACAGATTTATATGATGTGCATCATTAGACATCACATATGTTTGTACTTGAGGAACGGAATTATCCTTATCCACTTGTTATCTTTGCATGTGATTTTATGCAGTATATCAATCAGTTAAAGTTATAACATATGAGTCTAATCCACTTGTCAATACCTAATCATACATATTATCGAAGAAAAAATTTGTGTGAGACGGTCTATGAGACAGATCTTTTATTTGGGTCATCCATTAAAAAATATTATTTTTCTGCTAAAATTATTACTTTTTATCGTGAATATCGGTAGGACTGACTCGTCTCACAGATAAATATTCATGAGACTGTCTCACAAAAAACCTAATCTATTATTAAATCCTACCGGAATGTATTTTACATTTATTACCCGAACTATTGAAGAATCGGAGTCATAAACACGATAAAATAAAAATATATGATATTATAATGCTTAACTGCTCAAATTAAATATCGAAATTTGGCTACAATGAAAGGGTAGAATAGTCAACTGAAGGGGGGGCGGGGGTGGTGGATGGATAGGGGGACACTGGCAGTAAATAGATAGCCTGCGGGGGAAGGGAAAAAAAAAAAGAGGGGGCGGGAATGTTAAAATGTGGGGCCCACGCTGCTCTTACTTTAGAGAACACGTCATTTCGTTGAAGGGACAATGCGCCTTACACTTGATTAAAGAATATATATTTTCTATCTCTTAAAAATTTGCATGAAAGGGTTTTATAAATTGAATTTTGTGAGTTAAATTTTTTATTTGGGTCATTCAAGAAAAAAATATTATTTTGTATGTTAATAGTATTATTTTTTATTGTGAATATCGATAAAGTTGACTCGTTTAACAGATAAATATTCGTGAGACTGTCTCACGAGAAACCTACTATTTTCACTTATTTTATTTATTTATTATTAGTGAAATATTTAATTATGAAACAGAAAACCATAATTGATATTTATGTTTGTCGTTTCAATTTAAGTAGTTATTGCTATTGTGTTATTCAGCATCAATATTTTTTTATGTATGCATTACCAACTCATTTATTATATATATATATATATATATATATTATATATACATATATATTATATATACATATATATAAAGTTAAATGTGCTTAAATTAAAAGGTAATAAATAGTTTATCGAATTTTACCATCATAAAAACAATAAACCAATTTAACTATACATGGAAAGAAAACTGATTGAAATGAAATTTTTTTAAATATTTGACGCCCTTTTTTTCTTCTTCTTCTTTTTTTTTTTTTTTTTTTTGCAAAAAAGGAGATATTCTTAATTCAAATCAAGAAAAAGTCGATTAGCTGATCTATTCACGCAAAACCAACTCACAACTAACTCAGTACCTCGAAAGCTATAATTCTGTGATCAATCTAATTAAGACTATATAAATCTGATTTGGGATAATTAATTACAACAATAATCATGTGGAGATCTGATTCAACTATATATCATATTTTTGGACATACAGTCCTTTTAGCAAGCTGAGTGCTTCACGAATCGCTAAAGCTTCACCCGTCACAGGTGAGTGACTGCCATGAATTCAGTATCTAAGAATGCAACCAAAACCTGCATATATGGGAAGGATTAGCTAAAAGAAACAACTGTGTCCTATCTAAACGGCAAAAATTTGTGTGAAATGGTCTCACGGATCGTATTTTGTGAGACAGATATCTTATTTGGGTCATCCATGAAAAAATATTAATTTTTATGCTAAAAGTATTACTTTTTATTGTGAATATCGATAAGATTGACCTGTCTCACAGATAAAAATTCATGAGACCGTCTCACAAGAGACTTGCTCTGTCTGAACATGCACAAATGAATTATACTCGAAAAGGAAATTGGAGAGATTGTGGTAGTCTATATTGTCTTCCTGTGTATTCTCCTTTTCGCAATTGTGGTAGTTTATACTATCAAAAGTACCGAGTGTTAGCCTTATGTTTTTTTTAATCTATTATTGCAAAACACGAGTACACACAGTAGGAAAAAAGATTTTGATCCTCTACTGTGTTGAAAACACACAGCACCAAATGCTGTGCAACTTTTATCATCTCGTGGATTGAATCACACCATATATATGAGATAAATTTAAAATGTTTTCAGATAAAACGAGATGATCATGTGATCATTTCGTGTAAAAAGTGCACAACACTTGGTACTGTGTTTTCAACACCGTAGAAAATCTAAATCCGAAAAAAAAAAAGCCAAAGTTGTTAAAAAAACAAAATAACTGAAATTTGAAAACATAAAGATGGTAAAGCAACAGATATATCGGAACAAAATTACAATTTTCCGATTTTCGGAATAGTCAAACCAATTGACTGAAATCAAATTTTTAATTTTTTGTTGATTTGATTTTTGCAGACGTTTATATACTATATTATTGTTCAACGGCGTAATTTTAAGGATAAAAAAAGGAAAATTTTATAATAAAATGTTCGAATGAGGAAAAGACGTGTGAGAGTTGCATGTCGAAACACTATCATGCAAAGGCTGACTAATAATACAAAACCACACTGCATTTGGTCGGGTTACAAATATTAAATTTCATTAAAAAATATATAAATTTCGTTATTTAATATTTGAATAAATTGCTCGTCGTTTGATCGAACAAATTATTGAAGTGTACAATTTTGAATATCGCGGCAAAATGTTCCAATATTTTGTTTTTACTTAGCTACACGATTATCTTAAAAAATAATTTAAATAATTATATTTAATGCATATTATTAAAATAATAGTTATATTATATATTATATATATTTGATATTAATTAAATGTTTTACGTGTATTAATGAATTTACAATTAGGAAGTTTGAAATAATTTCATTGTTGTAAATAAAATAGTGAAGAAATTGGGTTAATATTATTTCTTAGAGTTGAGTTCAGACATTATCGATCGAAAATAAATATATAAATTATTAGAGATCCGGCGGCTGGAATGTTGTAGATGTGTACTGAAATCTATAAAGGAAGGCAAAAAATCATACCATAAGTTGAATTATGTATCAGATAACTAATTTTACATTTGAACATCGACTAGTGTTATTATTATATAATAAAACTTCACTTTTTTGTTGATTGATTTTGTAAGTATATGAGCACTGTTTTTGGAGTTGTTTTTAGTTGACGTCGATTCTATGATATTTTTGTTTGTTTATATAATGATTGTGTTTGATCGAAGTTAGTTATATTTATTGAGAACATATGTTGTCTCTTTTGGATATTAGAATTTTTAAGATGTCTTCTTTAAGAAAACATAGTGTCCAAAATTTTATAGGGCTGAAAGTGAACTTTTAACTAATTTTTTTCGTTTTTTTCCTGATTAAATATGATTGTGTGTTAATAAATCACTAGTAATAGATATACACGCATTGTATGTGTTATTATTATTATTTTTAATTTGATCGAATAATATTAAAAAATTAACACGAAATCATTTTCACTTTAGAAGAGTTGTTCGATTTAAAAGAAAATATTTGATTCTATGTAAAATATGGAGTGACTTGATGAAGTTTTTAGTATGGTAAGAAGGTAATTATGAGTTTAAATATTTTGGTGTCCTCTAAGCTAGTTACTCTAAGGATATCACATTTAATAATATATTATAGATAAGGTGGATAACATGCACTCACAGCTTGATATTACATTTAGTCATGCTTTTTATTCTTTGTTAAAAAAGAAGGAGAATTCTCTAAATACCCTTTGGTTATTTGAATATTTTACCATTAACAGTTATTTACTTCATAAAGTTGTAAAATAACTAAAGTAATGAATGTGAATTATAGAAAAAGAAAGGTTTAAAAATAAAAAAAAAAATCAGTTGTTAATTGGCTCCATCATTCACCAACCTCCTCCAATCCCATGAAATCTTGAAACTCAGTGATCAAAATGATTAGGTGAGCATTTTTTAAAACACTAAAAACAAAGAGCCATACCCACAATTCCAAAAAGAAAATTGCTTTGTGGGAGCAAATTAATTCCTATTTGCTTTATGAAAAGGGGTGGGTGACCCATTGGTTCTAAAGTTTGGGATAAAAGAGTATTGGAATTAGGAAAAGGGGTGTCATTCAAATGTGGCTTCTTCCTCTCTCACCTCAGATTTGGTCCACTAAATCAATGATTGAGGACAAAATCCATTCATGTAAAAAAAAATATTAGCAAGGAGGGATTTGTTATCATTACAAATAAGAGAAAATTATGGTCGATGAATTCACTGTGTGTTTTGTTTTTAAAATAACTTTCTCGCAAAAACTTGTTTGAGACGGTTTCACGGATCGTATTTTGTGAGACGGATCTCTTATCTAGGTCATCCATGAAAAAATATTACTTTTTATGCTATGTATATTACTTTTTATTGTGAATATCGGTAGGGTTTACCCGTCTCACAGATAAAATTTCGTGAGACCGTCTCACAAGAGACCTACTCTTCTCTTGTATATTGCAATACGTCGAGGAGTGTTTTTTTCAAAAATATATATATATATATAGTAAAGCATTTTAGAAAATCGTCTCTTAAATCAATCGAATAAAACACACGTTAATAAATCGAGAAATATGAAGCAACTTATATAGTTATTAAAAGTAGTAAGTCTTACATTTCAATAATTGACAATGCAAACTATTCTTCAATTATTAGTGCCAATATTTTTCAAAATTTTAAAATATGATATTTTTAATTTCATTTTTTAAGTAAAAAATTTATTATAAATTCAATTTAATGTTCTGTGTAATTAAAATCTGAATCGGATGAGGTACTGTGGTTGGACTCGCTTTGATTGACGAACCAACCAAAGGTAGCCCATTATAGTTAAACGACAAAGCCCATTAAAAATCATGGGCTCGGTCCGCTTAAAAAGCTTGGAGTGGTTGTAGTTACGGGTCTAAAATAACTGAATATCAGTCCCAGAAAGGAGCCTTCGAGATGAAATTTTTAGAGCAACGACAACATATATTCATCCTTTTTTCCATTAAACTTGGAAAAAAACTATTAAGCAAAATTTTGTAAATCAATAATTTAAAATTTATGAAATATATTCAATTTAGAAATGTGAATAATTTTTATTGACTTTTGTGGATTTTAAAAGTCTCGTGTTTTATAAACTCCATATAAATTTAGGAGTAGGTCTCTTGTAAGACGGTCTCACGAATCTTTATTTGTGAGACGGGTCAACCCTACCGATATTCACAATAGAAATTATCACAAAACACGACCCGTGAGACTGTCTCACACAAGACTTTCCCTAAATTTAGTGATATTCAACATAGACTTTTGCAAAATTTTAAAAAGTAAGTCGTAATCAAATCTAGAGTTTTAATGAATTTTTTAAATGATAAACATTTGTAAACTTGATAGATTTTTATTGATTTTTATAGAATATCACATAATAGTAAAAATATTATATGGATTCTTGCATACCTGTTGGAAGATTTTTACTAATATTTTAAATTTTTTTATGGAATTTTTAGATTTTATAACTAGAACGAGATGATTACGATGATTTGAAAATTATATTATATCGACGAAATTGATATTTCTACATATCCTCATATGTTTATTTTAAATTATAATAATCAAAATACATTTAAAAAAAAACAATGAGCAGAAAAGTATTTGCTATGAGTCCATCAAGCAAACATATAATAAGTATCAAGAAAATTGTTAAGATTATTGGGTGAGAACAATTTTTTTATTTAAGAACAAACCAAATTATATTGATATTAGTAATGCATAACAATACGATTAAACACCGATGAAGTAAAATTTTTTATTACAAAATTATTATTAGTTCACCTACTAAAAAATTTCAAATCATAGCTATTACATTTTCATATATATTCTGACATATAATATTAATTTTTTAGTATAACATAGAATAAAAAATTACTGAATATGCTTTTAAAACAAATTATAAAAATAGAACTAAAATGCAATACCAAACTTTCTACTTTTTCATATAAATAACATAAATCAACTTTTAAAAAAATATAAAATGATTAGATATTACTCATTTTGATACAATATTTTAATGAAAATAATTTTGCCGGTGTGTATGGAATGATATTTTAAAAAATTAAATGTAAATAAAAATTTTAAAGACAATAATCAAAAAATGATTTCATGGAAGTGTGAAGAATTTTAATAGAAACTAAATTATGTTTTTCATGATTTTTTTTTATAGGATTTTAAGAAATAATAAACTGAGATGATGATATTTTATTTTTCAACTTTGGTCAACTATTTATTTAATACAATTGATGATGTCATTTTTTTAAATAAATAATTGACCAATGTTATTTTACAAAATTTCACTCAGATGACGGGTCTGATTATGATATTTGGAGAGGGGAAAAAGACGAATTATTGGTTTTTAAATTATAAATCCCTACAAATCTTTGGCATGAGTGGTTGATAATGTTTGTAGAGTTCCATAAAAGTCATTGAAGATTTATAACACTATAGTTCAATAGAGTACGCAGAAGTTTTGATCGAATATCTCTAAACTTTTAAAATTTATAAAAATTATTAAAAATGATTAAATCTCTTACATTAAATACATTTATATCAAAACATACAAAATTCATTAAAAGTAATTGATTAACATAAATTGAGTTCACCCTCGTAAGTGTAGGCACAATTTAAGAAAATCAAAGTTGACTTCTGTTTATCTAGACACCCAACATAAATTCAAGAGATCTGTCTCACAAAACACGAATCGTAAGACCGTCTCATACAAGTTTTTGTCGAACAACAATTAAGAAAATTTCTAAATATATCTAATTTTAAAATTCATCCTTAAATATTTACTCGAAATTCTAAAATCCATCCTTAAATATTTACTCGAATCAAATTTTTCGTGCAAATCAATCAAACCCATCGATCGATCTCTCTTAAATAAGTGGACGAACTATTCGGTTTAATGTATCCGAACGCAACACGTGTTTCAATGTACATGTGTATTCACGTAAATGTGCAAATCACATAAACAAAAACATACAAAAGGAACACGTGAAAATGGATTGGATGATTCAACACGCGCATGTCAACAGTTAAACGACGGCTGTGTCATATTGCTTTTTCTTCAACCCTTTGACATAATTTGCTCAATATAGATAGATAGCCACACGTACGTATAATATCAATTTCATACTCGTTCATTTCTCCAATTTTCATTTGAAACCAAAATGACGCTGTCTTTTGATACAGTGACATGATTTTTTTTCGATTTATTTTACGCTCATTTTCTGCTGACGATATTTTTACTTATAAACATGCAAAGTATTGCTCGAATAGCAATCTGATATATATTTTTAATTGTCACGTCAACACGCAAAATTTTCGAGGGTCGTCTGAGGATAACGTGAAGAAGAAATTCTAAGCTTTTAGATTGCGCATAAATTAAGATGGTCACGGTACAATAAGTTTAGGGAAATTTGTTGGGCACATTAAATAAATTTTAAAAAATTAGACATCCATTACTTAATTACCCGGAAATTACTTAATACACACACTTAATTTGTTATGAAAATGGAAGTAGTTTAATTTTAGTGAAATACTACTTACGTAATTTATACTATATAAATGATTTCAGGGAGGAAGAGACGTGCAGGATTCATATATTATCACCGACAGATCTGGTAGGGAAATATTATATTATATAATATATATATATAATATAATATAATATAATATAATATGATATAATATAATATTGTGTGTGTGAAACTTGTAAAGATTATGGATATTAATCCTGACAAATTAACGGAATTTTCTTCCTTGTACTAAGTCAAATCATTGTCGTCAAACTATAATAAAAAAAATTTGGGGAGGGTAGAAGTCACCTCTGAGTAAAGGAAAGATCTCAAATTTCAATTTTAGTTCATCATATTCATTTTCTTGCAATTTTACTCCTTTTTATTGTGCAACAACATGCACTAGTTTTACTTGGTGGGTGGGGTGATGTTCGAGTAATTGGCTCGTCCAACCCGTCTGCATTCACGAGTCGCTCGTTCAACTGTCCCTCGGAGACGTGGTCGGATATGAATGGAACTACTGAGGTTGGTGTCTTTGACTTGGAGGTGATCGGTCTTCTGTCTTAGCCCTGACCTTATTCAGAGAGACTCTTCAACGGCACATTTTCACACCCATCATCTTAGATATGTTCCGAATGTCTGGTCATTGATAATCTTTCTCGTAACTTTTTTCGTTTCAGGCTATTCACTTATATGAAACTTAGCACTCTTTATTAACTGTTGACTTTCTAGGTAGCCAGTCTTTACAACACACGACCTAATCTTGACGACGTGATACTGGTGTGATAGTGATGAGAAGTTGATGTTGCAATGATATGCATGATACTAGCATGTGTAATATCACGTCAGCAGTCTTGATAAAAATGACTAAAAATTAAAAAATACATGACTAAATCTGAAATTTGACTATATTAAATATCAAAATCATAAATAAGTAAATATACAAGGTCAAAAAATATAAATTTATCAAGTATATATATTATATTATGAGGAAGCAAACCATTTTCACCAAAATGTCATAGTTCAATTCGATATGTCCAAAAACTTGAAATTAAAGTGTGCGATCTTATTTTTGTGCAAAAGAATTTTGGCTCATCTTCATTAAATTAAATGAATTGGTGAGCTTCAACTAGCGAAGGCCAATGCCCGAGATTGCCACCTTCCCTGAATAATTTGGAAGGCGACTTCGTAACAAATTATGAATGAATGTGCTATCTATATCTAAACTATACAGTCAGGAACTTGCTAGCTTTTGGCTTTATCGATCCATCTAAACAAACGCCGTCGCTTCTCCTGATGTTTGTTTGCTCTACAACCCTCTTGGCTGTGGCTCTCAAAGGGCAATTTGAACTAACAAAATTGTCTACTAAATGGAGATATGTCTTTAGATCGTGACAGGTGGCCACGTTTCCATTGCTCAGATAGGGACAATCTCTGCTACTAAGTCTGAGTTCTTTGCCGATTTCTGCGTACACCCATTGTGTGTCCTCCATGCGTTTTTGTAGCCAGTTTGATAGCCCAGAGGCCACGTCCATGCCCCCGTTCCTCGTTCTTTGCGGCGTGTTCTCCTCAAGAACGAAGCCGGGGACTTTAGTGATGGGATCATCAGAATTCACGATTCTTAGTACTTTTGTGCCGTTTCTTTCTAGTTGGCGACGGAAGTTTTTGTTCCCGATTCTCGGGCCGCCGAACGAAACAACCGTCACTAGAGGTGCGTGCTTGAATGTTGTGTTGATGTCATGAGCCGTTAGTGTCGCCAATGCTGCTCCGAGGCTGTGGCCAGTTACGGTAATACTTAGGGGTTCATCAGCATATTTTTCTAGGATTTTGTTTATCTCCTCTCTGATTGAGTCCTGTAAGCTAGGGCGACCCCCCGCGCTCGATGTGTACAAGCTCAAAAATCCGCTTTGTACCATCGACTCGCAGTTTTCCGGCGCCATATCGCAAGGCAAGCAAGTCAACGTGGCACGTAAATTCTCGAGCCACTCCATGCACGTTGCGGTACCCCGATAGGCGATCACAACGTCGCGTCTCCCTAACCTAGCGATCTCGGCCTTATCGTTACACACCGCCACGTAGCCGATCCAGCTCGACTGGGTCGACACCCAACCCGATATCCTCTCGGTCCAGTTAGGCAAGTTCACCCCACAAGTGGCATGCAGACTCTTGGTCACTCTATACCCAGCCACACCAGCTCCGCAATCACTCAGCATCGTACGCTTGGGGTAACGGCACGTCGCATAAACCGGCGACGATGTGTCGAACTCGAAACATCGATAAGCCGCTTCCACGAACTCCCCGTAACGAAGAATTTCGTCCCTCAACCCGTCATCTAAAGGATCCAGCAAACCCTCCCAATTCTTGATCCCTTGAAACTCCATCCACTTATCCTTAATCCTCGCAGCATTCGAAGCGAGACATTGGTCCTCAACATTCCCTTGTGAATTCCAAGAACTGTTAGCCTTCAAACTCAAATTAGTACCAACTTTCCGTGCGCTTGAGATCACTGCACAGCTGTTCGAACTAAACAGACTACTGTTCGAACCCTGTAACTAGAGAATTACTACAAGGCCTGAAAGCCCCAGTCGCAAGCTTCATATCACGCACTATTTCGCGCTGAAACTGTGTCTGGATGATATAGTTTATTGAGGTTGGCTGTGTGTAATTCAATTGTTTTTGTTCTGATTCAGGCTTCTGAGTTAAGAAGCACAGCTAGGATTAATGAATGTTTTTGGCTGCGTTTAGGATGTGAATTTATATAGTCCGAGGAGAAATGATTTCGTAGAGAAAATCAAGGTGAAGGGGCGAGGAAAGGGGGGTGGGTGGGACGGTGTTGCGTTCCCGTGAAAGTGAGAGTGGTGTAATTAATTTTGTGTGGGGACGTTCAAAATATATATATATATATATATATACACATACATATATATATACACACACATACATATATATATATATTATATTATATATATATATCCATCGAGCTCACTTTCTTTCAAGCTGCCTAGTAAAAAAAATAAAAAAAACATTTGATAATTTCCATAAATTTCTCGCAGAATAGTAATAAAAAAATTTATATTCATAAGAAGAATCGATGTTATCCATATATATAATACAAAGTAATATTTTAACCGTAAAATATATATTTTTCATGAATGAGATTGTGTTGAAGATCTATATGTTCGATTAGAAGTAGGTACCAAATCAAATAGAATATTTTCATTCTTTTTTATTTTTAATTGAACTCGAATTTTAATTTGGTCATGCTTGAAAATTAGACCGAGTTTTGGAAAACGAATTACAGTGAACTTGAATGTGATAAAAATGAACTAACCTTAATTAATTTGTTTAATTTGTTCAACACATTATATGAAGAAACATTATCAAACGACACAGATCAAATAAAACAAATTAGAATCTAAAGTCAATTCAAGAATATGTTAAACTAATTTAAATTTAAAAATATATGATCGACTGGTTGATGTTTTATAATAAACTTCACTTTTTAATTGACATTTTTAACAGATTAATTATTTCACCACAACGATCCATACTTAATAATCATACTCTTTTTCATCAATAAAAATCGAACTCATGACTTTAACTATAATACTTTAAACTCTACATCACGTTTAATCGAGTACACGCCACAAAACGTAACACACAAATGATATTCAAAGCCAACGATTTGGGAAGATGGTTTGACGAATTTGACATTGGCTCATTATTTATTAAATAAAAACAATATGGCATTTAATAAACGAGAAAATTTGAATTATTCCGTCCACATTTTTAGGCACGTGCCATCCACAGGACGCGCCTCAGAGTAAAGACCGCAGCGTTTTCTTTTCCTTTAACCGGCCTTTTCAACTCCTCCTTTTGGACTTGAAAAATTAACTGCATTTTAAATCTGCGTGAGCACAATTTTGACTATGATTACATCACACAACTTTTCCTCCTGGCGTAAATATCCTATTAGTTTTTAATTCAAAATTTAAATACTGAGTAATTACTACTTTTCTTGATATATATCAAAGAAATTGTTGCAACGGATGCGCGACGGTTGAAATTGTGATGTTTTGTACGTAATGTATACCAGAATTTTTTTAAGATCGTATTCGGATTGAGGCATTTGAAATTACAGATCTTTGTTGATGCTGTGCGTTATTTCATGACTCTTTGTCTGAAATGGTATAAATAATTGACATTTTGAAGACTGTTGAAAAGATTTATGTGAGCAAGTGAAATGAGTTTTGGCAGATTAACCTATTTAATTTCATGACCTATAAAATCCACAAGACAAAAAAAAAAAAAAATCACATTCGGAATTTTGATTGAAAAATTAGATGATTTGATATACTTTAAAATTTTTCATTTTTTTTAAGAATAAAGGTTGATATTCAATATAATGATTAGTTTGAATATACACAGTTTATCCAATTAATTTTTTTGAGTGAGAATGTACTTGCTTATGACTCATCATCGAACACCCAAGTCAAGCACTACTTGATCTATTGAAAAAGAAAGTGCTTTTACGTTATATATATAATTTGTAAAATTTTATAAATATAAATTTTATAAATAGTCAACTCGTCCTTTTATATCTACGATGATAGTTAAAGTAACATCGATTTATTCAATATAATAAAACATATCAGAATTATACATCTTGTGAATGTTATCTCAACCGATGAACATAAAAATCGACATTATATTAAAATTATAATATATATATATATATATATATATATATATATATATAATAAATATATTGTGTTTATTGAAACCTTTTGTTCCATCTTCCAAATTCCAATAGCCAATTGTTGAAAATAAATTAGATTTGGTTCCACTTACTCCAAACATTTGGTGTAGGTAAAATAACAAGTCAGCATTTTAGCGGAAAGATTAAAAACGTGATAGATTAATTTCGAACTTATTTTTATAATATTATTTTTGATTTATTCATTATAATTTTTTATATATATAATAACTCCCAACCAATATTCAATGAATAAACCATTTATTTCATTTTTGATGGGTGGACAGAAAGCTCAATATTGAAAAATGTTAAGTTCCGATAATTGAATAGGGTTGTTGATCCAAAAGATAATTACAAAACATAACCAAATTGAATTCAAGAAAGTAACTTGAACTAATAACTATAAATGATTATAAAGTCAGACTAATAAAACATGAGAAGTAATACTGATAGCTAAACCGATTCTAAGTCGACTGGATGAAACCCAACTGACAGGCTATCTAATTGACCAGTCAGATAAATCCATATATTCCTGAAGAATCGGTATTTTCATTGATTAAATATCAGAGCCCAGCTGAAATATCGTATAAAGTTTTCCGTACTAACAATCACTGGACCTTAAACAGAATGTCAGATACATATCAGAAAGGACGATGACATGACAATAATGAATGACATCTTCAATTGAAAACAAAAATATTTGAAAATATTATCGTTGCAGTTTATTAAAGTTATAAATAGATAAATTGATCAAGCTCTAAGATAGTTAATTACATCATCTATCTTCGGATTGTAAAAGCAAACCGATCTTCTCTGTAAAAGATTTTCGAGAGTCAAACTGAAATAACAAGCTGATATATCATTATCCGATCATTTTGGAGATCAAATTTTTGTTTAGAACTTCTCTCTGAAATCTGTGTAATTGAGGGTTAGAAGTCTGACAGCTCAAAGTATTTATATTTCAGTTTTACCAATAGTTTCAGTTATGCATTGTTAAGTTCCACTTAAGTGAATGATTTCAAATTACTTGTAATTACCAAATTCTTTTAATGCAAACCTTCCATGAGGAAGAAATTGTGAAATAAGAGTTTTTTAAATCTCCGAACATCTAGAAACAACTTTATGATTATTACTTTTTAGTCTACCCTCCTTGCTGATTTTCTTGATAAGCTATTTGTTCAACTTCACATTGATTGACTTACTGATGACCTAATTGACAATAACAAAATTTCAATAATATTACCCAATCAAAATATTTTTGAGATAAAATTATTTATCCCTCTAAATTTATTTTCAATATTAAGACTCAACTATTACAGGTGGAATCAATGAGGACCAATCAGTGGCCAATATATAAAACAAAACTTCTCAATTTAACATTTGATTTTGGACTTTTTATTTATTTAATTTATATGAAAATGTAGTTTTTGACAACTTCTTAAATAATCCATTTTCAAGATACTGATGCTAAACAAGACATGACATATGGAAACATCTATGGAAATACCTCAAACCAATCAACGAATCAATTCCTCTCGACAAACTAAAATGTCAAGAATACTCGGTTGCATGTGTATTCACTTCGATGTTTAAATCAGTACAGTGATAAAAAAAAATGTGAATTGAATTACATATTAAAACCGTAAAGAATTGCAGATAATGATGATTACAAGCCCTTTATTAATAGAGATAGAGTTCCTAACAATATAAATTAATTGTTTGATACGATAATTAAATCTGAACACATCCACGCAATATTCCAAAATATCTCTAAAATACGATTAAAGATTTGGTGGGATTTTTTTCCACATGATAAAGTACCAATATTGATTTATAAGACATCAACTATCCTAACAATGTCATCAACAAAAAAAAATTTGACGATATTTGGCTGTTCTCATTGTAATAACGCATAAAGATGCATCGTCTTAAAAACATCGACACTTGTGCTAAAAAACAAGAGCCATTATGATAAAGATTACGTCTCTTGTAAGACGATCTCACGAATCTTTATCTGTAAGACGGGTAAACCCTACCGATATTTACAATAAGAAGTAATATATTTTCATGAATGACCCAAATAAGATATCCGTCTCACAAAATACGACCCGTGAGACTGTCTCACACAAGTTTTTGCCCATGATAAAACAACAAATTTTTGTGGCTGAATTCACTAATATAACCTTTGAAATCACATATTACCGGTCAATATATTGAACACTCTAAAGGTACAAAAAAAATTAAATACGTTGGTTAACGTTCACATCTTAAAAATATATCGTGTTAAATTACTAAAAATTTGATTGAAAATTTAAGGAGAAGCTTAATCAATCTTTAAAATACGCACTCTTTTCTTTCAGAGAATCTTTTAGTTTATCTTTATTCTTTAGAACTATGTTCTATAATAAAGTAAAAAAGAGGAAACATGGTCGCACAGGATCCGAGGACCATGACTCATATATATGTAATATTTATCATTATCTTTTGATATTTATGTTTTAGTTCATCGTAAAAATAGAAATTATACTTTCGTCTATACTTATTAAAGACTCACAACTTATTAGATACATTAAAACATAAAAACTAAAACTTTAATCGATCACTTTAATGTTGAGCTTAACTTAATAGACAACTCAAAACATATAATTATTCATATATAATCACATATAAATAAAATTGATCCAACAAAATAACCTCACTCGAAGGCTGCTAGCCAACTATAGTTAATTTCTTTCAAAATTGGAAATGATCACACGTAAGAATATTTTATAGGTTATATTCTCTTCGGCTAGACTCAAAAGTTTGGTTAAAATATTTTTTAAAATTATATTCAATTAATAAATGTTTTCCCTAAGGTGATTGGTGCAAATGCATGATATTTCGTATGCTAACCAACTGAGTATGCCCTTTTATAACTTATTACTATAGCTTCTACAATTTCATGATTGACGTATCGACTGGTTTTTGAACTCATATCGTTCATTCGTGCACGCATAAAGCTCGCCATCTACTACTAACCGCAAAAGTCGACAGATTCATTAGAATTTGGTGGAATTTCTTTCTGGAATACCCACCGAGTATTCTATTTTTGGTAAAAATAGATGAAAGCATGCACACTGTTACATCACCACTTCAAATTTCAATTCAACAATTATTTTTTCAATCTCAATATCAAGACATTGATAGGACCGATTAGGGGACAAGTGCTGAGCTACGATATTTTTATTTTTGAAATGTTGAATATCGATAAATTAAATCGATATTGGTTTTCAAATTAAGAAGAAGAAATCTAAAATAAAATGTTGGGTGCAATAATTGTCCTTGCTTGGTAGAATGATCGAACCGTGGTGCTTGAGCTGCTGTGCGGTTTAAAAGATTTGAGTTGCATCATTACCACTAGTTATAACTTTTGGTAAAACGGTAAGCACTCGGTCCTACAATTGGTATCAGAGCCAAGGTCACGGGTTTGATTCCCATTGATTGCAAGGAGTACAATTATTGGGAGGGAGATTGTTGGGTGCAATAATTGTCCTTTCTTGGTAGAGTGATCGAACCGTGGTGTTTGAGCTACTGTGCGGTTTAAAAGATTTGATTTGCACCATTACCACTAGCTATAGCTTTTGGTAAAGCGCTAAGCATTCGGTCCTGCATAAAATTTCGTAGAGATCGATTAAATATTTTGGTAAATTATTTAAAAGATATGCAAGTTGAATGTTTAAAAACATTTTGGTTGAAGTATTTTATCAAATACTTGGTATGTAATATTTTGGTATTTGAAGAACACGTAAAATACTTAAATAATGAAATTTAAAAACAATAGCAATAAAATAATGATGCAAACATTTTTTTTATGAATGTTCGGAATATAACAACTCATATGTCACTCATTCTTCTATCTAAGAATGTATCAGTAGAATACTTTGATTTATACAACTCTTATACAAACTTTTTCAAATTAGGACTTATCTTTTGACTGATTGAAACTCCTAACACACTCGATTGTAGGATGCAATCTCACAATCCAGATAATGTTTAACGTTTCTTATGACAAGACTGCAAACACAATCTTTAATGTGTTTGTGTGAAGACTCATTCATCTAAACTTCAAGCTCAACTCTCATGTATATGTGTGAGTGATTGTATGTGGGAAATTAATCATTTACAGTCTATGTATATTTCAATTGTATCCTCATATTTGGACTTGCTCTCATTTTAGCCAATTTTTCTTATATAATAAGCTCATGCTTTGAATATCTATCAATGCTTGTATTTGATCTTCAAGTTGTTGTATTTATAGCTTCTAAAAATGATATGAATGTTTGAAACAAGAATATAACTGTTGAAAAAGTTTTTGTATTATATATAATATTGAAACTTTCATATTCGTGTTGTTGGTTCAGTAATTTGAGTTTTCTATTTAACCTTTTTTAACGATTGATCATTTGAATCACCGAGCAATGATATATTATCGAAATACTTCAATTTTCCAGAAACTAAGGTGTGCTGGAATTTTGTTGCAGCGACCTCTCACTTCTAAATTGAACAAGCAAATACACACTTGAGTAAATATATTATAAAAAAATAACAAGTTTTGCTCTCATTAAAATCAAGAATGTTAGTATTTCAAAACCCAACAATAACGCGCACGCGCGCGCACACACACACATATATAATTTTGTACAATTTTCATTTATTCATATTTTTATACTAAATTAAACGGGATCAAATCATATTGTGTCGTGGCACATATCAAGATAAAAGGATAAATAATTGTGTTGACAACGATGACGACAATAGTCTGAATTTTGGATTAACGGTGCATATGTTGTCTCGATTTTAAACTTTTGAGACCCGTGTGCATCTATTTTTTTTAACTATCGAGCTCCCGAGCTTATTCATTGACGGTATGAGATTGCTTATAAATACTAGCATTTGAGGTCCCTTAGCACACACTATATAAAAACAATAATACATCATCCACATCATCCACATATGGTTAAAGTACTTAAAATGCTTAAAATCGAAGGAAAGAAGAATAGTTGCAAATTATTCAATGACCGGAAGTAATAATCTATTCATTTTTTACATATGTGTTTATCATTTTCATCGATGCGTAGAACATGATTTTTGAAAAAAAATCTAAAGAAAATTCTTTCTATACTACTAAAGTTCTTTTTTCTTTTAATTACATACAAGAGAAGGGAATGGCTCGAACAAGAGTCTCCGCCTATACGGTGGTAGAAGACCGTCTAAGCTACAAGCCATTTCTCATTTTTTTTTTTCCTTTTCTTTTAAAGTAACATAAGATAAGAAGACCGTACCATCCAATACAATAAAGATTTGGTACACTTTCTTTACCCTTCTTTTCCAATTCGGTTAAGTTTTTCTTGCAAGAAACGTTTTTCTGAATGTCCATGAATATTATTCCGTGAAGGGTTTTCTTTTAAAAAAGCTGGGGATTAATTATAAACAAATTTAATTTAATAGCTTATCCTTTAATAAGATGATTATCTAGAGAATATGCACCCAATCTATTTCTATCGCTAATTATCTTGTTTAAAAGTTCTAATATTTTATAAATTACCCTTTTTTTTTGGCTAATTAAATCCGTACGTTAAATATTCCAAAAACAAATGATGCTTCTTTAATCCGATAATTACTAATTATATGATACAGATTGAAATGTGCTATGGTTCGTGATTATCCCTATATGGTCGGATGTAGATAGGCATGTTAAGTATTCTACCGACATTAAATTGCTAATTAATAGTGTCTTTAAATATTAGACTTCTATCCACTTAAATTGTAATATATACTAGTAAAAGATACACATGTTGTATGTGTTATTTTTATTTTTATTTTTATCAAATAATACTAAACAATTAACACGAAATTATTTTCAATTTAGAAGAATCGTTCGATTTAAAAATGAAAATTTTGTTCAAAAAGTTTTTAGTAGGGTTAGAAATGTAATTATGGAATTAAATATTTTTGTGTCTCTAAGTTATTTACGCTAAAAGTATCGTACTTAATATATATAAAACTCGTGTGAGACCGTCTTAAGGGCAAATTTTATGATATAGATATCTGACTCGACCTAACTCAAACAATATTACCAAAAATATTATTTTTGACTGCAAATTTGAATCGGTCAACTCATATCACTCCTACTTGTAGTAATTTGAAATTCATAACGTGGGACTAAATATTTGTATAAAATTTTGTGTTTCTGATATAAAATAAGCCGCTAACCTCAATAAGAATCTTGAATTCTCGAGTCAGTTGAATTGCATGGTGGAATAAGATGGACGCATCTACTTGCATTGAATGGATGTAACTCTTTTTCTTTAATTTCCTTTTAGACTTGAATTTAAAAAAATATTTTTTTAATATAATTTCTTCCTAAATAATCTAACGAACATATGATATATAAAATTAACATAATCTATGTGGTAGAACTCACATTATATTTAAAAAAAATACCATTTATGTTTTCCGACGTCGATTCCAATTTAAAGCAAAAACTTGTATGAGACGGTCTCACGGGTCGTATTTTGTGATACATATATCTTATTTGAGTTATCTATGAAAAAGTATCACTTTTTATGCTAAGAGTATTATTTTTTATTGTGAATATCGGTAAGATTGACTCGTCTCACAGATAAAGATTCGTGAGAACGTCTCACAAAAGACATACTCCCAATTTAATATATGATATATCTAAATAATCATCGATCTTTCTGCCGAATCTATTAAGTTCTTGTGTATTATGCTTATACTGATTTGAAATTAAACTACTAAAAATCAAGGTTCATGCATGAATACTTCTTCTTCCTTTTTTTTTTGTTTGGCCGAAAGCATGAAGGAGAAATACATTCAATGTTTCACACATTGTTCTTTTGAAATTTAATTAGGTCACATATTAAGCATTTTGAACAGTATAAAAGCAACATTGAATTTGAAAAGCATAATTCACAAATTTTACCACTAGTCTGCCTTGGGCTTGGAAGATCAAATTAGGTTATTGCAATACAAATTTCTAGTAAAATCTCAAAAGAATAAGGATAGAAATTAAAGTTTTTAATATTAAATAAAGACTTGTGGATGTAATATCTTAATGATCTCTTGATTATCTTCTTCAACGAAATTTTTTTTGTGGAATTTGAATTTCTTGAGTATTTGATCTCAGTGGAGGATGATTTGATATTTGTATCTTTAATTCGATGGGTCAATGCCTTGATATCATATTAACATTCAAAACGGGAAGAACGTATTTGATCGCACCTTGTAATTTGTTGGTCTTGAATTTGATGAATTTGATTTTGAAGAAGAATACGATGAACGATTTTTTTGATCTTGTTGAATTTGATATTAAAAAAACTCGATCTTCTTGAATTTAATGAAGAACACGAATCTTCTTGAATTTGAATTATTTGAAAAAGACCACGGTGAAAACGATTTCGTTGATCTTTTTGAATTTGATGAATAACACGATGATTTGATTCATGCCTTGAACTTCGCCGATCTTCTTGAATTTGAAGAGTTTATGTTGAGAATTTATGCCTTAAATTCTCCCCTAATTCTTTGTCATTGTGTCTTATTTCTTGGACATATGCCCGTATTTATATTCGAATGATGCAAATTCTTTTCATTTTCATTTGATGAATTGCCGTAATTTGATTGACTTTTTGAAATGTATTCTTATATTTCTATTTTTGCAACCACCGAGAGGCACACTTTTTGAATGTTTCACTTCTGCCGAGGATTTCAGAGAGTTCCAATTCCCATCTTTTGACAAGACGGCCCCATCGATGCAGCCAAATGACAAACAACAAGAGGCAACATATGAGTTTGTCCAAATGCTTGATCTTGCTCCAACTGGACAAGAGGAAGCCTTGCAACCCAGCTTCACTCGAAATCCTGTTATAGAGGTAGTTAACAATAATGTTTCTGTTTTGTCTTGACAAGTACATCAAAGGATGTGAAAAAGTTTCGATTGATTCCATATCAGTACCTTTACTTCTTTTGTTTTTCTTGGGCCAACACTTGGGCGATTCATGAGATTTTTTGTAAAATTTCGTCTTTTCATTTTATGTTATATTTTTTCGACTCGTATAAATCTGTTATTTAGTTCTCCTTCGCATTTTTATTTCCAAATAATATTTATTTTTATAAACTGATATGATATCAGAAATTGCATATAACGTAACAAAATGTATGCTTAATCGAACTCTTATCATTTTACTAAAAGTTGTAAACGATAATAACATGTTATTACACTATTTTTAAATCACACAACAAAAACAATTAATATTTTTTTAAAAACCCCTTATTGCTATATAAAATTTATATTTCAAAAAATTTAAAATTTCAATGTCTGCAGAAACCTCAACTGCACATACCGTTTTCATCAGGTCTTCCACCAATATTCCACGTATTTGTCATCAATACGATTCAGTTCCAAAGGCACTCGTGGATTCAAAATTTGGGAACTGTTTCTTTTCACATTTATGTCCTTTTGCAGATTTTTTTAGTTGCCCGTGGATTTCCCATGTTTAGGATAAATCGTCACAAAAAGTACAAAAGTGGAATTTTTCAGTGTTTAAGAATAACCGTCCAAAAGAAATCAAAATCGGCGTTTTTGTCGGAGATGAAATTAGGACACCCACATTGGTTGGTTAATGGGTGTTAATAACACCCATTAATTTTCGCCCACCAATGTGGGCGCAATAATTAATAATCTTGGCTGACATGGCAGCCAAGAAATTCATCAGAATGAACGGCGTTATTTCGAAATTTGCGACGGTTTTTCGTAAACCATCGCAACTTTGCAATGGTTTTTCGTAAACCGTCGCAAAGTGAAAAGCGTATGTTTTTTTTCAAAAAAAGGTCGCTATTTGCGACGGTTTTTTTAACACCCGACGCTATGTGCGACGGTTTTTCAAAAACCGTCGCTAATTATCACCAACGGCTATTTTCAAACGGCAAAATTATGCACCAACGACTATATTCGATTATCGTAATTCGTTTTCTTTGTATTTTGTGTTTTTTTTAAAGAGATTGTGTTGAATAATATTTTAAATAAAAGAGTCTAACTTTTTTTTTTTCATTTCTTAATAATATTTTAATGAATATTGGAATTAAGTTATTTTTAAAATAATAATACTATTTATTTTTAGTAATATTTGTTGTAAAATTTTAAAAATATTAGAAAGATATTGAAATATTAAAAAAAAATGAGTAAGTGGACAGTGGGACCCATAAATAATGAAAGTTGAAATTAAATGAATGTGGGTGTGTGTTAATAATGAGGAAGTGTTAATGTAATGAATATGTGGCTCGTGGACCCCATCATTTTTGATGAGATGGAGAGTTATTAACATGGATTAATTCCGACGGATGCGGATGTCCCTTATGGTCAACTGACCTTAACGTGTTTTGTTTTGTTATTTTTTTTTAAAAAAATAGCTCTTCTAGATGTATTGAAATAAGTGGAGAACGTATTTTATTTTTTCTAAAATAGATCACACAACACAAAAAATTTTTGTGAGACGGATATTTTATTTGTGTTATCCATTAAAAATGTTATTTTTTATTTCAAAGAATAATACTTATTATTATAAATCAGGACATAATTGACTAATCTCACAGATAAAGATAAAGATATGTAAGACGGTCTCACAAAACATACTATTTTTTGAAAAGGTCCTTTTTGTAAACTAAATCCAAATTATAGAGGAGATAGATGAGTGCATGTGTGTAGAAAATTATTTCACGCTTTAGAACAAATCATTTATTTCCTAATAAATGTGATTTCCATGTTACGTACTTAACTTGAGGTTACTTGTAACGAAGTTACCCATAGGGCCCAAAGTTACATGCGAGTTAGATAAAGATTTGTGGTGACGTGAAAATAATAAATTTTCCAGTATTGTATTATTAATTCTTGTGTGAATCGTATTTCTCTGTTTACCGTCATCTCATTCGAATATCTGCCTATTCATAAATAACAATTTACTGAGTCAAAGGACATCTGACTCATATAAAAGATCTTCCATTCATGTGGAACTTTTTGAAAATAAAAAAGTAAGGATGTCGACTTCTCTGCCAAAAATCTTATGAGTATGTCTCTTGTGAGACGGTCTCACGAATCTTTATTTATGAGACGGGTCAACCCTACCGATATTCACAATAAAAAGTAATTATCTTACCATAAAAAGTACTAATTTTTCATGGATGATTCAAATAAGAGATCTGTATCACAAAATATGACCCATGAGACCAGCAAGCCATATCCGTTTCTTGGAGTTTGTGCTTATATCTGATGTCCAATTAATCAAGATATGTATTACGAATTAATCGTGACGATGAGGTTGACAATGTGTTAAATCCGTCTCATTTGGAGTGAGTTAGACCCAAGAAGCGGGTCTATCAACGAGTTCGAGGCGAGCTCTAGTACTTATTGAACTCGCCTTAGACCCACCCCGCCTATTATAGATCTCTTTACATTTATATAAGTATACTATTAAATATCTAATTATATTTTAAATTATATTAAATAATAAATACATTACTCTTTAATTTTAGTTCTTAATAATATTTTGGTACTGAAATAATTATTTATTATTATATCTTTAATATGAAGGTATATGATTATGAAGTTCTCTTGTTATTAGCTAAATATAAATTAAGTATTTTAACTTATTATAATATATTTTTATTAAATATTATAAATATAAATATGAAAAATAACTTTGTGATTTATTAATTTTTGAATATTTTTCTTATTCTGTAGTCTCTCTCATTAAAACTATATTTTCGTATCTCCCAATTGGACTCATCGTGTAAGAGAATGGAACTCGGATCTAGCAAAATCCGTCTATTTACGTGGCACCGTGATATAATAATAATAATAATAATAATAATAATAATAATAATAATCCGTTCAAAAAAAATAATAATAATAATAATTGTATATTTTTTTAGTAGCTCAAGTATAATAAACTCAAGCTATAAATTTCTCTGAGCCGGAGCTGTTATATTATTACTTTTCTTATTAGCTTTAATTCGATTTAAATAATTAGTATTTTGCTAATTATTTAATAAATTGGGAAATGCTATTTACTCAAAGTTAATCATACCCATATTTTTTTTATTCTACCATATGACAAGATTGCCTTTATTTATGGTTTTCTTAATACATAAAGTTTTGATTAACTTTCCAACTTATATTTTTGCGCTTATTATTAAATATTTAATATATTTTTAATTCTATAGTTAATCAAACAATAAAAAATTTGCACTTGAAATGCAAAACATTTAATATATTTATATTTTATCACGAAGTTTACAATTTTTTTAATAAAACTTTGGTTAAATCAAATTAAATATCAACTATTATCTAAAATTTTATGTATAATTTGATTTGTTTAGCTCAATTTATCGATTACTAATTTGAAACCCATACAATATTCTATTTCAGTTAATTAAATATTTGAAGAATTGAACAAGAAATAAAATGAAATTCCGAGAAGATATTTAATATTCATATTTTAATTAGATTTTTTTGAAAATAATTATTCAATTTTTCTTTATTTTATTGAAGATATTTACTTAATTTCCTTACTTAGAAATAAATTGAATTATTGTGATTTTTAATAATTTTATTTTGTTGGTAACCAAATCGAGTGATTGCATAATATTATCTATGTTATTTAATTTATACTTTATGCCAATATTACAAATTCACAACACATTTATAAATAAAAAATAGACAAAATATTATGATTCTATACCAATATAGTATGCCTATACTTTTGAATATAATATAATAATTAAGAAATCATATTATTATTATTTTGATAATTAAAGTATCTAGTAACATAAATTAACGTAATTTAAAATTTTGTACTACGCCTATGTTTATAGAATTAATTTATATTTGATATTTTTGCGATTATATAAAAATTTAAAGATCAAGATAATATGATTATAAGTTATGTTTGAAGATGGTTTTTATATATATATATATATATTAAAAATCTTTGTAATAGAGACAAAATAGTGTCTTTGTCTGTTTTTACATATTCCAATTTTGTCCTTATGTGATATCAATATTACACATTGATTTTTATTTATTTTTAATTTCAACAAACACTTTTGTTTTGATTTGTTTAATTACAACAAAAGTCCGTCGATAATTTGTCAAATTTCACTTTAGTCTCTCGATAATTATAAAAAAAAATTTACACACACGCACCGCGCGTGCAAAATAGCTATTATATATAATTTTGAATCTTAGTTATATCATTTTTCTAAAAATAATTGATTACCTTTTTATTCATTTATTATCAGTTATATATGGAAGTTAGTTTATATTAGGTATAGATTTTGTCAAAATATGAGAGTAAAAGATAAAGTAAAAAAAATTTAAAATGATTTTTGAAACCTTATTAAATAATATGAAAGGATAATATAGTCAGTTTGTAAAATAGACAAATTAAAATTGAGTGTGTTTAACATTTTTGGAGTGTAAATAGGGTTTTTTTAAAAATAATATAATTTTTAAAATTAATTTCAAAAATAATTTAAAAAAAAAACGTTTGCAAAACTAATCCAATCCGCGCTTACGAAGCGCGGACGCTGCTTACATGGGCACACGTGGAGAAGCAGTCCGCGTTTAGTAAGCGCGGTCGGTGTTTGCTACGGCATTTAGCGATGGAATATATATAAAAACCGTCGCTAAAATTGACGTCGCTTATGCCGAAATTTTGCTATTTTTCATTTACGTAGTACATTGCACGCTAATAATAGTATTAACAGCATATACATGTATGCCGTGGATAATCATGAACTTTCAACGGCTTGCAGCATGCAATGTACGCTGCGGAAAAAGAATTTGCGCGCTGCGAAAAACCATTTTTGTTGTAGTGAAGACATTGAAAAAAAACAGACAAAATTCATCACGAAATAAGTTTTTTCAGGAACCTCTAATATTCAACCTGGTTTTTTCAGTGAGTCAGGGATGGCTGACTTTGGTTTGTTTGGCCAGCATGATTTTCGATCAAGACGGAGTCTGAAAATCCTGTTGACTTATAAATTATAGTCTACTTTTTTATGAATAATATTAAATGTACTACCAATATATTGTTAGAACGATATTTATAATTATTATATCACGAGATTTTACTGTTATATCGCGGAATTTTATATTCAATATATCAGCCTAGACAGGTAGTGGAGCTCAAAGTAATAGAATTCCAGCAGCCTCCCAGTCTTCCCATCAGCCTAGTCACCCTTCGCATCAGAGCAGAAGGCAAGGTGTCGGGTATTTTCATTTGATATATTTGATCAATTTATTATTTATCGAGTACGAAAATATTATTTTCTGTCACTAGGACCTTGAATTAGGGTGGGCTCCAGGAATAGCGACAGTTTATAAATTAGCGACGGTTTATCAACCGTCGTTGATGCAATTTTAGCGACGGTTTTGTAAAACCGTCGCTAATTTAATTTTTGCGATAGTTTTGATATACATTCCGTCAAACGTTTTTTTTAAAAAAATTATTTTTGAAATTAATTTTAAAAATTATATTATTTTTAAAAAAAACCCGTGTAAATAACACCCCTAATAAGTTATATACTTTAATGATTTATCATACATGAATTAAATTAATTTTTTGTAAGTATACCAAAATATTCGAGCTCGAGATAGTCAACATGCAAAAAATCAAATTTCGACGAGCTCGATTTGTTTTAAAATTATTACGTTAAGCTCGACTTAAAAAATTAATTTGATTGAGAGCTATATTTAACAGTATGAGACATGAGAGTAGCGTATATTGAAAGTCGAAGTTTCTTCTAAAAGGAAAAAAAACGCTCTAAAAATATGGAATTTGGGTTAAATAATTAATGCCCAATTGATTGCATATCCATATGGGAATATATTTTCCAATACCAAACAGACCCTAATGAAACTTACGGCTGCGTCCTCGCCTATAAATACCACATCAATCCCTGGGAAATGTATTTCGTTTCCTCTTCAAGAGGTCTGTGGGAAATCCATGTCCGTGCATCCCAGAAATTCCGATATCTGACAGATTATGAAAATTGAGTCAAATCGCTAAGAAAACCTAGATTAATTGAAAATTTGAAAGAAGATTCGAATAATTTTGTCTGCCTAACAGGTTTACTTCCCAAATCCGGAAAGCCTAAAATTGGATTTCGCGATCCTCTGTATCCATGGACTTGCGCTTCCCCTACTCGCCGGCGGAGGTCGCCAAAGTTAGCGTCGTCCAATTCGGAATACTAAGCCCTGATGAAATCGTAATAAACTAAAAATAACTCAGTTTAATCCGAGTATAATTCGACTGAACGTGACGGTGTTTTTTTAATCTTTACTCCGGTTTGTCTCTTGCAGAGGCAAATGTCTGTGGTGCACATAGAGCACAGCGAGACGACCGAGAGAGGAAAGCCAAAGCCAGGGGGTTTGAGCGACCCACGTATGGGGACGATTGATCGGAAGATGAAGTGTGAGACTTGTATGGCGAACATGGCCGAGTGTCCTGGTCACTTTGGTCATCTTGAGCTTGCAAAACCCATGTTTCATATTGGGTTCATGAAGACTGTTCTCAGCATTCTCCGCTGTGTTTGCTTTAATTGCTCTAAAATTTTGGCTGACGAGGTATATCTGATGCCCTCGTTATTTCTTGAAATTCCGAGTTTGCAAAGACAGACTGTGCATTATAACTTATTGTGAGTTGCCAAAATGTTGAGGCAGTGCTCTGGACATTATCATTGACGATGTCATCCAATTTTGAACCTTTCATGTAGTTTGAACTAATTGATTCACTCCATCATGATTCATGAATGAGTAACAATGACTATTGCTACTTCTATATATAAAAAAATTCCTCGTGGTGTGAATGACTCGGATAAAGAAAATAGTAGCATAACCAGGGTGATTAACTACTTCAATATTCCAAGTTTAAGATGGTAGTTATTGAATTAGGGAAATGAGGTTGCCCAACCCTCCTCGTTGTGAAGGAGGTGTACAGGATTTACTTTGGTGTACCCCTTTTAGATGCCTAAGCTATTTATATATATTTAATCTTTAGTACAACTATTATGTTTCCCACTTCCAAGTGTGTAATGTATGTATCATATCAGCACTTCATTGTCTGATCCTCCTATGATAGCAGTAATTGCGGGGGTGTGATTAAAACATGTTCATTGTATAGTCACGTGAATATGTTATTTATGTTTCAAGATTGAGCAGGATGAAGAAGATTGGATTTCACTAAGAACGTTAACCAACACCGTAAAGTATTTAATATAGTTAATTGATTTAGTAATTATTTGCTAAATATTTTGATATTTCATTCTGAGGACAATTCTTGTCAACAGCTTTTGCATCCAGTTAGATCCCAACCTGAATTATGGGTAGAAAGCTGGTAGGATTCCACAGTTGTTTCAAAATTTATTTTTTCAAAGCTGCTATATTATTGACTGGGTGCGCTAGCACTAGAAAGGTGATGTTACAGTTACGCTTATGTGGTTTATGCCAGAAAGGGAGACATTTTTTCCACACATTTTAGCCAATTATACTGGTTTATACATTTGAGTTCACCTCGCTTCCTCATACAACTGTTTGCATCTTCAACATCCTCGTTTCCTGCATGGGAACGTATAGCAGTGAGCTTGAAACTGTTAGAATAACCTTTTTTATATTGTTTTTGTTGGTGCATAGTATTTTTTCATTTTGTATGTTACATCAATAACCTCTCTTTGCTTTGATTTATATAAGGAATCTTCCCGAACAAGAAACAAAAAAAAAAAAAAAAAACCCCATGTACAAATTCATTCTGTATGATATTAACATTTGTGCTTTGAATTTGATAGGAAGAGCCGAAGTTTAAGCAAGCAATGAGAATTAAGAACCCAAAAAATAGATTAAAGAAGATTTTAGATGCATGCAAAAACAAATCCAAATGTGAAGGAGGTGATGAGATTGATGTGCAAGGTCAAGATTCTGATGAACCGGTGAAGAAGTCTAGGGGTGGATGTGGTGCTCAGCAGCCAAAAATTTCTATTGATGGCATGAAGATGGTAGCCGAGTACAAGCTTCACAAGAAGAAAAATGATGACCAGGAGCAGCTTCCTGAACCTGTTGAAAGGAAACAACTTCTTACTGCAGAGAAGGTCTCATATCATGCATTACAAGTGAAAATTGATTGTAATAATAAGCTATTTCTCATTGCTGTTGGTTTCAGGTTCTTAGCATTCTGAAGAGAATAAGCGATGAAGATTGTCAATTGTTAGGTTTGAATCCAAAATATGCTCGCCCTGATTGGATGATCCTTCAAGTTCTTCCAATTCCTCCCCCACCTGTTAGACCTTCCGTGATGATGGATACTTCTTCTAGGAGTGAGGCAAGCCTCTTATTCTTGATCTCTTCAATTTTGAGGAGCTTCATGTCATGGGCATTAATTTATTTTTGGTTTTTCTGTAGGTTTAATCAGTATGTCAGGGTTCTGTTCTCTTATAATTGAAAAGTTACAGTGCCACTCCCTAGGCAGTTGCTTTTCGTTGTGGGAGACTTGACTCTTGAACCTCTTTATGCAGGATGATTTAACCCATCAACTTGCAATGATCATTCGACACAATGAAAACTTGAAGCGACAGGAGCGAAATGGGGCACCCGCGCATATTATCTCTGAGTTTGCACAGTTGTTGCAGTTCCATATAGCTACATACTTTGACAACGAATTACCAGGACAGTCCCCGGGTACAGTATCTTCTCTTATAGCTACACTGATTAACACTATATGTTCTTGATAACACCACTTATCTAACCTGATAGTATGTTGGCATCATCAGGCTACTCAAAGATCTGGCAGGCCGATTAAATCCATATGTAGCCGACTTAAAGCAAAAGAAGGTCGAATAAGGGGTAATTTGATGGGAAAGAGGGTAGATTTTTCGGCTCGTACTGTGATTACACCTGATCCAACCATCAATATCGATGAACTGGGCGTACCTTGGAGTATTGCATTAAATCTCACATATCCAGAAACTGTTACCCCATATAACATTGAGAGGTCGTTCTTTTTTCTCTTTTCTTTTATTTGTTATCTTCTTTGCAAATTTTGATGTTATTCATTGAAATTTGATATCATGAACCAGGTTGAAAGAGCTTGTAGATTATGGATCGCACCCTCCACCTGGTAAAACTGGTGCCAAATATATAATTAGGGATGATGGACAAAGGCTTGATCTCCGGTACTTAAAGAAAAGCAGCGATCAACATCTGGAACTTGGCTATAAGGTGAGATTTTCCCTATGAGGTAGAAGGGGCCTAGAATACTGTTCTGTATTTTGAGCCAGTTGCTTTAATCTGTGGTGTAGGTGGAGAGACACCTAATTGATGGAGATTTTGTCCTGTTCAATCGGCAACCGAGTCTCCATAAAATGTCTATAATGGGGCATAGAATCAAAATAATGCCTTATTCAACATTCCGCTTGAATTTATCTGTTACCTCTCCCTACAATGCTGATTTTGACGGGGATGAAATGAACATGCATGTGCCTCAGTCATTTGAAACCAGAGCTGAAGTGCTGGAATTAATGATGGTTCCAAAATGCGTCGTATCACCTCAAGCAAATCGTCCTGTCATGGGAATAGTCCAGGATACACTTTTAGGATGTCGCAAAATTACTAAAAGGGATACATTTATTGAGAAGGTGGCATCTAGGAGTTCCTCTCTTTTCTGCTTATTTACTGGTATACTTGTATCTTCTTTTTCTGACTTAATATTTGGTTATATGTAGGATGTTTTCATGAACATTCTGATGTGGTGGGAGGATTTTGATGGCAAAGTACCTGCTCCAGCAATTTTGAAACCTCGGCCTCTCTGGACTGGGAAACAAGTGTTCAATTTAATCATACCAAAACAAATAAATTTGCTGAGATATTCGTCATGGCATCAAGAAACTGAAAGGGGATTTATAACTCCTGGGGATACTCAAGTACGAATAGAGAAAGGGGAGTTGCTTTCTGGCACTCTATGCAAGAAGACACTTGGGACATCTACTGGAAGTCTTATACATGTTATTTGGTACGATCTCTTTAGAAATAATGTGCTTAAAAATTATGAATGGTTGTATATTGTGGTTGTTGCAACACATATCATGCAAGAATTAACATTGAATTGATTGGCATGAATACTGGAGTCTTTATGCATTAGAAAGAAGAAAACGAAAATGAGATAACTTCTGCTATAATTAACATGTAATTACAACTCCAAGATTAATTGGAAGAATAACATTCTCTATTTTCATATGAAGCAACACATGTTCTCTAATGTCTGTTTGAAGGTAATACAATTTATCTTTCTTGTTTTTTTTGTAGATTTAAATAAAATAAATGCCTATTGAAGGTATTATACTTTCGTGCTACTGTTTTATATGACCAGAATAACTCATGGCAAAAATTATTAATATCTTAATTCACATCATACCTTTTTTCACTATTGTACTTGCTATGATTTTCTATTTTGGGCTTGGCATAGGTAAAATGATTCCGTGCTTGGATTTGGTAACTGATTAGCATGGTTTTAGTTCCTTACGTAAGAGACTGCATATTTGTATGTGTATCAACTGAATACAAACTTTTGAGGAATTATAGTACGGTAGCCATTTCCCCCTGTATATTATTTATTTAAAGGAAATACGTACAGGGAAGAGGTTGGTCCAGATGCAGCTCGCAAATTTTTGGGGCACACGCAGTGGCTTGTCAATTATTGGCTTTTGCAGAATGCTTTTAGCATTGGAATTGCTGACACAATTGCTGATGCTTCAACAATGGAGAAGATTCATGAAACTATTTCTAACGCAAAGAATGAAGTGAAAGAGCTCATTAGAGCTGCTCAAGAAAAACAGTTGGAGGCTGAACCTGGTAGAACGATGATGGAGTCATTTGAAAACAGAGTGAACCAGGTATGTAACATGTTATTCTTGCTTCCCAAGACTTGAGGATCGGAAGCCTGATTTGCTGTGCTTGTCTTAGGTGTTAAATAAGGCCCGTGATGATGCTGGTAGCAGTGCCCAGAAAAGCTTGTCAGAAAGCAACAACCTTAAGGCGATGGTCACAGCTGGATCTAAGGGAAGTTTTATCAACATATCTCAAATGACTGCTTGTGTGGGGCAACAGAATGTTGAAGGCAAGCGAATCCCTTTTGGGTTCATAGATCGTACACTGCCTCACTTCACGAAAGATGATTATGGCCCAGAGAGTCGCGGGTTTGTGGAGAACTCATATCTTAGGGGGCTGACTCCTCAAGAGTTTTTCTTCCATGCTATGGGTGGTAGGGAAGGTTTAATAGATACTGCAGTGAAAACTTCTGAAACTGGATACATTCAAAGGAGATTGGTGAAGGCGATGGAGGATATAATGGTTAAGTATGATGGGACCGTCAGGAATTCTTTGGGGGATGTGATTCAATTTCTCTATGGAGAAGATGGTATGGATTCTGTTTGGATTGAATCTCAACCCCTGGATTCATTGAAGCTGAAAAAGACAGATTTCGATGACATGTACAGATATGAGTTTGATAATCCAAACTGGAATCCTAATTACATGGTGCCGGAACATGTTGAAGATATTAGATCAATTCGTGAAATCCGCAATGTATTTGACGCTGAGGTTCAGAAACTTGAAGTGGATAGATACCAACTTGGGACAGAGATTGCTACCACTGGTGATAACTCTTGGCCTTTGCCCGTTAATATTAGAAGGCTTGTCTTAAACGCACAGAAGACTTTTAAGGTTGATTTCCGTCGACCTTCTGATATTCACCCAATGGAGATTGTTGAAGCTGTTGATAAGTTGCAAGAAAGGCTTAAGGTCGTTGTTGGTGATGATTATTTGAGTATGGAGGCACAAAAGAACGCTACTTTGTTTTTTAATATTTTACTTCGCAGTGCGTTGGCAAGTAAAAGGGTTTTGAAGGAATACAGACTTACACGTGAAGCTTTCGAATGGGTTATTGGTGAGATAGAATCTCGCTTTTTGCAGTCTCTTGTAGCACCTGGGGAAATGATCGGTTGTGTTGCCGCACAATCTATTGGCGAGCCTGCAACTCAGATGACTCTTAATACTTTCCATTATGCTGGTGTGAGTGCCAAGAATGTTACTTTAGGTGTTCCAAGGTTGAGGGAGATCATTAATGTTGCTAAAAAAATAAAAACACCCTCTCTCTCAGTATACTTGAAGTCTGATGTGAGCAAAACTAAGGAGAGGGCGAAGAATGTCCAGTGTGCACTCGAATACACTACTTTGCGAAGTGTTACACAAGCTACGGAGGTATGGTATGATCCAGATCCAATGAGTACAGTAATTGAGGAAGATGTTGAATTGGTGAAGTCCTATTATGAGATACCAGATGAGGAGATTAACCCAGACAAAATCTCTCCTTGGTTGCTTCGTATAGAATTAAACCGGGAAATGATGGTGGACAAGAAGCTTAGCATGGCAGATATAGCAGAGAAGATTAATCTTGAATTTGATGATGATCTGACTTGTATATTTAATGATGACAATGCCGAAAAGCTGATCCTTCGGATTCGTATCATGAATGATGAAGCTCCGAAAGGTGATGTGAATGATGAATCTGCAGAGGATGACGTGTTCCTCAAAAAGATTGAAAGTAATATGCTTACAGAAATGGCTCTTCGAGGCATTCCAGATATCAACAAAGTGTTCATCAAGAATAGTAAGCTGAATAGGTTTGATGAAAATGAAGGATTCAAGGCTGAGAATGAATGGATGCTGGATACCGAGGGCGTCAATCTTTTAGCTGTCATGTGTCATGAAGATGTTGATGCAAAGAGAACAACGAGCAATCACTTGATTGAAGTTATTGAAGCTCTAGGAATTGAGGCGGTTCGGAAAGCTTTGCTAGATGAATTGCGTGTTGTCATATCTTTTGATGGATCTTACGTGAATTATAGACATTTGGCTATACTGTGTGATACCATGACCTACCGTGGTCATTTGATGGCTATCACTCGTCATGGCATCAACCGCAATGATACTGGCCCCATGATGAGGTGCTCATTCGAAGAAACAGTTGACATTCTACTGGATGCTGCTGTCTATGCAGAAACAGATCGCCTCAGGGGTGTCACTGAAAATATTATGTTAGGACAACTTGCCCCAATTGGCACAGGAGATTGTTCCTTGTATCTGAACGAAGAGATGCTAAAGCAAGCTATTGAGGTTCCACTACCTAGTTACATTGATGGTGGACTAGATTTTGGCACGACGGCTGCTCGTTCCCCACTCACTGGGACGCCATATCATGATGGCATGATGTCACCGAATTATTTACCGAGTCCAGATCTGCGATTTTCTCCAACTACCGATTCTCAGTTTTCTCCTTATGTTGGTAGAATGGCGTTTTCTCCTGCTACATCTCCTGGGTATGACCCATTATCCACTCGGTATACCACATCATACCCTGGGCCTGACTACAGCCCCACCTCCCCAACCTATAGTCCTCGCTTTCCTTGGTATAGCCGAACAATTCCTGCATGTTCTTCTACTAGCCCCTCCTACACTCCAACATCGCCGATCTACAGCCCCCCAACATCTCCCAGGTATAGCCCAACATCTCCTACCTACAGCCTGACCTCTCCTGCTTACAGCCCGACCTCACCTTTCTACAGTCCTACCTCTACGTTTTACAGCCCAACTTCACTATCATATAGCCCAACTTCGCCGGCATATAGTCCCATATCACCTCGTTACAGTCCCACCTCCCCTAATTACAGCCCTACATCTCCAAGTTACAGTCCTACATCCCCGAGTTTCAACCCTTCAACAAGATACAGCCCGTCTCTTGCGTATTCACCTACAAGTCCAAAGATCACACCTTGTCTCTACAGTCCCTCTTCTCCGAGTTACAGGTAAACTGACAAAATCTTTTACTTACTTTTTGTCTTCTACGTAGGTTTTTATCGACTCCCAAGTACCTGAAGCTACGAAAATTTGTCAGAATTGTTATATTTGATGGATTGTGTTGATTTGGAGGGCAATCGGAAAACGCGTGTGTTGGGTTTAGTGAGGGATCTGCAGGCTTTAATGTACTACTTTGTTTTTGTTTTGCAGCCCAACATCTCCGTCATATTCCCCAACGTCTCCATCTTATTCTCCTTCTAGTCCAAGCAGGTAAGTGTTTCCGGCATTGTGTAATTTGGAAATCCTTGTGCATTTTACTTTCAATGCATAGCTGTACTCACATTTACGTGCTGTTCTCTTTTGTCCTTTCTTAATTTGCGGTTTATTTAGTAGTTTGCTATTGTCAATTATCCCTCTTTCCAGGATTCTGGAGGCTGCTTTTATCTTGATTTTTGACTTGCCACTTTCTTTGATGGTTAGGAACACATCAATAAGCTAACCAACAACATGAATCCTTTCGTGAACTATCATTATGCAACTGATTCCCCTAAAATCTTTTTGGACCGTTTTGATTTATGTATACAAATTGGCTTGCTGCTTAGTTAGAAAGGGTCATCAACACTAACACGTTACTTGGTTTGGTGTTCACAACTTCACATTGTCAGTACTGATGGCTACATACATTTTAGAGGGACATCATCTGTTATTCTTTTCCGGGAAAAATCTATTTTCTTTCCTTATTTCGTCTTTTTGCATTACTTTTCAGCGCATATAGCTCTGGTGCTAGCCCTGACTTTAGTGCTAGCTCTCCACAGTACAGGTGAGTGCAGAGCACACAAATTTGACAATAAAATTTCAGTTGAAATTGCCTTCATTTGATCCTAATTATTTTTGTCTAGGCTTGTTTACAGTCCAAGTGCAGGATATTCTCCTAGTGAACCTGGCTACTCCCCATCTTCAACAAGCCAATATACTCCCCTCACCGTACAAACGACATAGATGGATAAAAGTGTAAAGGATGAGAAGAGCCGTCGTTGAAGAACTGATTTTTAGTCGATTATCACGGATTGTCATCGAAGAACAGATCTTATAGTCGATTATCATCAAGGAGGACAAGTTAACACGCTATTGTGTTTTTCGCTTATTTGGTTTTAGGAGATCAAATACTTGAATACATTATTATTGATAAAGTGTGCCTAGTCTTGTTTGTCATTCTTCTTTTTGACGGCTGATTTTGGAAAATACATAACTTTTATATGTGTTAGTTGATATTTTTAAATTTTATTTATACAATGAATACCAAACTTGGTCGGCAATACCAACTATTAGAGGTGAGGAAGATTTAGAAAACTCAGGGGGTGTATTCATTCTATACTTTCAAAGATTTTTAATGACTTTTTAAATGATGACTTTTGTGGAGTTGATAGATTTTTATTGACTTTTATGGAATCTCATAGAATTGTAAAACAAATTTCATAGACTCTTATAGATTTTTTTTCAAGATTTTTGTATATTTTTGTAAACTTTTTCATAGATTTATGTGAATTTTGTAGTTTATAATTGTGATTTATTTTTTATTAATTTTTTTAAAATAACTTTTCAATTTTAAATTATTATTTTTTATTTATGAATATAAATGAATTTTAACTTTTCCAGGTGATAGGAACGTACTGAATCAATAGGCAGCAGGTTATTTATTATAAACGATGAATAGATCTTTTACTTATACTACAATTTCACCTCGAGTAATATAGAAGAATCTTAGGACAATCTTTTCAAAATGTGACGTCATTGTCACAACCTGAGAAATCATTCTCATCTATACCAAGATTCTAGGTGGTGGCTAACGTAAAATCAAGAGTAGGCTCACACAATCGCCCATGGATCAGATTTAGATATCTACCACAATAGAATACGAATAGACTATCAAAAACTTGAAAATATACATATATTTTTGTCCACTACATATTGTTACATAGAATTTTCATTCATCATCCTAAAAGTTCAAAAAACATCTTAAAAGTTCGTTCGATATTGTGATTTGGATAGTTATTGTGATTTCACGAAAATTCGATTTGACCCGATTTTATATTCGAACTTTGATCATATTTCATTTCATACAATAATTTCCAAGTGCATAAAATGCACATGAAATACGTTGAAGTTTGATCGTCAGATGCAAAACGTTCCATGTTCCATTTTTCTTTCACTTGTATAACAGATTCGACAATTTTAGATTTCAAAATTTTCGGGCATTCTAATTTGACTTTTCTTCTGGAATTTGACAATGTTTTCCATGTAAACCAATTGTCAAAATTGCTGGGCTAATTAGCATGGACATGGGCCTTTTGATTGAATATCTTGGGCTTACATTTTCTAGATCCAATTCACTAACGCCATGAGGCTCTCTGTCAGTTTATCAAGCCCACATGTTTTGGATTTTATTCACTATCGCGTGGACTTTATTTCGGAGTGACAAGTGTACTCTTCACGTGATTTTATTTGTTTAGTCCTGGTGCGCGATGATATCTTTGAATATTGTTGTTTGGTTTTAATTTGAGTATTTTATTATAAAATTTACGTATGTGATTTTTCGGTTTGTACAACGTACGAGGATGTCATATCGAGATTTTTCTAGGCAAGTCTATTTTAGAGTAGGTTTTTCGTGAGACGATATCACAAATATTTATTCGTGAGACGTGTCAATCATGCCAATATTTACAATAAAAAGTAATATTTTTGACATAAAAAATAATATTTTTTTATGAGTAACTCGAATAAAATATATGTCTTACAAAATTTAATAATATAAATTTTTCTTTTGAAGCCTCTTCTATAAATCTACGATCTCACCAATACTATTAATTAATAATTCTCTATAACTACAAATATATCGAGGAAAATTTAGTAAAATATGATTTTACTTGTAAGGTGAGTGTTTATCGTTTTACCAAAACTTATATATGATGGTAGTAACAGTGTAGTTCTAATATTTTAAACAGTACAACAGCATCAGGGTTCGATCTATCTCTTAACATGACAATTATTACAACCCAAAAACTATTGTTGATTCAAATTTAATTAAATTTCATCTCTAACTTTTCTCATTGAACTCATAGATACAAGTGACTTGTATTCCCATAATGTAATGGATTTTGTTTAGTTAATATAAGGTGTATTTTTTAACCATAAAAAAATGAAAATCATTTACTTGTTTATATAAGTATATATGTACAACAAATATTATTATTTTTTTATGAATTTAATAAATATAATATGCAATGATTTTTTTATGTAATTAAATTCATGTTCATTGAAAATAATTTATTAATTATTCATTAATTGATACATGATCTCTGACTTAATAAAATATTATTCTCAATATTATATGTTTTCTTTTTGTAACTTGACAAAAACTTATGTGAGACGGTCTCACGGATCGTATTTTGTGATACAAATCTCTTATTTGGGTCATCTATGAAAAAATATTTACTTTTATGCTAAGAGTATTACTTTTTATTGTGAATATCGGTAGAGTTGACCCGTCTTACAGATAAAAATTCGTGAGATCATCTCACAAAAAACCTACTCTTGTAACTTTGAAAACTGTTTTAACAAAAAGTCGACATTGGTTTTTCGCTTACCAAATGAAACTTTAAAGTCTTGAATTCCAATCTTCCGACTTGTTTTAACATATGATGTAGTGAAAATGGTTGAATAAATGCCACATATTATTAATTATATTATTCTAAATAATTGTAAAAAAAAAAACAATTATTCCGTCCACGGACGGAAGGTTAAGAGTCAATTACTTTAGGTGGCACGATTACTTACAAAAAGCTATATTTTATTTATTATTATCATTGATACATACTATTAATTAAATATCATTAATACTGTTAATTATTATTGATATTTATTACAAACACATGATACACGATAATTCGATTTCACATTAGAAATTTCCGTAGTACTACGTTTAATTAGGTTTATATCTTAATAATTAAGTTTGTAAGAGTCAAAATTTTATAATGAGACCACAAATTGGGGCATGTTTTCAAAGAAGACGCAATTCCACATATCATGCTCGATTGTGACCATTCCTTTGCTAAAAAGTCATCAAATTACATTCTATGATGGCATTATAGGGTATCTAATTGATTGCAATTTTCAAAGTCAGAAAAAGAAAATTAAATTTTTTAAACAAAAAAAATTAATTGTGACTAAAAGTTCCAATCTTTCAAAAAAATTTAGGTTTTTGTAGGACTTACCTCTAATTTCACATGTTTGATTAATTAAATGGAAGTTCAACACATGTCGATGCGTGTGTGCGCGCAAAAATTAATAAAATATCCGAGAGGTTGGGATTTTTGGTGATCGTTATTTTACTCTGATTTCAAATGTTTGATTATACATTGTTTTTTATGTTACAAAACTATTCTAAATATATTTTTGAAATTAAAGTGCGTATCTTTTATCATTTATCTATATTCTTTGTTGTTATAGTCGAGTCACTTATATTTATACATGTGTGTAATCATAAGTGATAAAAAACGAAAATTACAATGACTACTCAGTCTCGTTTGATGTTTACGGGGTATTTTGTTTTTTAACCTCGGTAAAAAACACACGAGGAGGTCATTTGCTTAATTAAACAGTTGACCGATGTTATTTTACAAATTTTCCCGGAACTATAATTACTAACTAGTAAATTCCAAGAAAGTTGCATTTATTTTAAAACTAACTTAACTAACGAATTTTTCTTTTTTCTTTTTCTTAACGCAATATTTTTGGTGGTCGGAAATCCAAAGAAAATAATATAATTAGGACATCATGTGATAGAAGCATTGACAAAGGAGGATTGTTAAGCATTGACAATCGGTGTTTGGTTGCCGTTTTCAAATTATACTGTAAATCATTTAAGAATTTCCGAAAATCATTTTTCAACGTTCAATATAATAAGTCCCGTTTTGTAAATTCGGATGAATCGTAGAAACTAACGACTCATATTACAATGTAAGAAGCAATCATTGATCTAAAAATTCAAAAAACTATATTAAAGAATAAAATTAAAGTTACAAAGAAAAATAAGTAGTTAACATAGGGGAAAAAATTTCCCTACTTCTCAATTTTGGATTTTCGTCCACTAAATTTTGAAAGTTTGGTTTAAGTGTACTGATTTTTTATTTTTTGTTATTCAAATCAAACTGCTGATACGAGAACAATAAATGCTAATGTACGTGGAGCTAGAAAACAGTTACATGACATTGAAAAATACCGACGTGTCATTGAAAATTATTGACTCGTGAGATATCACATTAATAATTAGACTAAAACTTTCGAAAATTAAAAGTTAATGTACCAATCAAAATTTGAAAATTTAATTGAACAAAACCTAAAGTTGGACAAGTTCACGAAAAAAATAAATATCCCACTTATATATATATAAGAGTGTGTGAGAGAGTAAAAAATTAGGGTCATATCTATTGACAGTACTAATTAAATAAAGGTATTATATTATAGTTAGTAATTGTGTGACAGCCACCGACCAGTACTATTAATGCGTTAAATATAATAATAATTAAATAATTACCGATAAATTTTCTCATCATTTTAAATAAAGACAAAAACTTGTGTGAGACGGTTTCACGGATCGTATTTTGTGAGACATATATCATATTTGGGCCATCAATTAAGTAATTATTACTTTTTATGTCAAGAATACTACTTTTTATTGTGAATATCGGTAGAGTTGACTCGTCTCACATATAAAAATTCGTGAGACCATCTCACAAGAGACTTACTCTTAAATAAAATGGAAAACCAAATAAATTTGACACCTCTTTAATCTTAAAGACAATAATTTAGAGTGATTGTAAATGAATAAATATTAGGAATAAAATAAACATTTGTATATTTAAAATTAATAATTAAGGGAAAACACATCTACTCGCTCTTTTTGGGTATAATACTGTGTAAAAAATTACAAATTTAAATAAAATAATATTTTCAAATAATCTCGTAAAATTTGATCTTGTGTCAATTTTTTTTAATAATAATTGAGATGATACTGTAATTTAAAATAAGATACATCAAAGTATAATTTTTAATTATTATTATTTTTTAAATTTAGCAAAAGAGAGACTGCAGTTACTTTTGCTGCGTTTGAATATATCAAACCTTAAATAAATAAAAAATAATATATCAACGTAATGATAGTAGGATTCGGTTCTAATCAATTAATATATCTACAGTTCGTTCAAGATTTAGTGATCCCACGACATTCTTAGCTAGTGGAACTTATTTCAATACAACTCAATTATTTTCATGCAAGAATTCTTTTTTTTTTTTTTTACAAAAATATTAAAACACAATATCTGCAATCAATTATTGGATAAAATTTCAAGCTTGATTGAGAAACTTTAATAAATTTGGACAATATGAATAATGTACATTTTAAAAAATTATAAATATTTTTTTATATATTTAAAGTTAAACTGTTGTGGTGCAATAATTGTCTATGTTATGAGAGCGATGAAATCGTAGAGTCTGAGGGTGGTGTACCATTTAAGAGATTGAAGTTGTATCATTACCATCAGTTATAAATTTTGGTAAATCAACGAACGTTCGGTCTACAATTGATATAAGAATCAAAGTTACATGTTCGATTAACGTAGACAACAAGGACTATGAGTATTGGCATCAATAACTGTCCATATTCTAAGAGCAATCGAATCGTGATGCTTTGACTGATATACACTTTAAAATATTAAATTTTTGTTATTATCATATGTTATAATTTTAATAAAACGAAAAACTTTTGTTCTGACGTAGACGTCTATTTTTGTATCCTAAACTACTCTTCTAAAAAATTATTACAAGTGCGACCACGTCGTGGCATCGCCATTTGATAGAATCTTTTAGCTTTAGCTATAAGACTTGCATGTGTTTGGCAACTATCAATTTTTATAAAGTAATACAGGCACCACACCACATGCAGTATCGTGAATACATGAGAGCCATCAAACACGCGCGCATTGGTACAACTTATTAATTATCGAATCTTATATATGTAATAAATATATAATCAATTATTTATCGAATACCTTCAGATTGTTGTTGGAGATGAGAACTTTCCTCACGAGTTCGAGATCCCGCGAAAAAACCTGAAACGGGGATGCAGATTTCGATTTTTTTGGATTCGGTTCGGGGCAGATATGAGATTAATATCTTCATCCCCGAGCCTGTCCCGAAAATAATATTAATAATAAAATAATAATATGATTAGTATTAATAATATTATATTATTGTTTTTTAAAATAATATTATTTATTATTATTATTATCACTAATAATAAGTTTTGGTTCGGGATCATTTCGTCTTGCACCATTAATATTTTTGAAACGAGAATGAAGATTTGATTCCCGCGGTTTCGGGTTCGGAGAGGAAAAAAGTGAGAATCGAGACGGGTATGGAGGTGGGGATGGAATTCAAGGACGGGGATGAAGATGACAAATTCGCACCCGACCTGTCCCGTCCCGTCTCATTCTCATCTCTAATTGTTGTAGTATTTTATATATTTTTTCATACATAGTCAACTCAAACAACTATTGAATTTTAAAAATAGTAAATTGCATAATTCTTTTTGTCATTTGAAATTTAGATTTTGCAAGCTATTGAAAATTGAATGTCTTCTTCCAGAATCCAGACCCAAGAAATTGAAATTTAGGATGAAAAATTACAGCTATTGGATCTATTCGTGTGCGCGCGTGTTAATAATGTCCTCAAGTTAAATTCAAAATTATTAAACATTGAAGTAATTCAAGTTAGATGAATAACAATAATCAAGACAATTATTAATAAAAGAACTCTACGCTGCCACAAGTACAAGGAAATAAAGTTGCAAAGCGGACCCTTTGAGAAGCTGACATAACGACGACATCACTTTAGACGACTTTCACACACATTTCAGTATTCAGTGCATGCATCATGCACACGTTACTCCGACTTATAATTTTTTTCGACATTGATCCAACGGTAAATCTTTTCTAGGGTTGTTCCTTCTTCTACGCCGACTGTCAGCTAAAGCATCAATGTTAGATTATAAACAAAAATGTGTACTATCTCAAAAGATATGCCTATTAGGTGGTATAAATTTTTTAAGTTTGTAAGCTCTTCGTGATTAGTTTTAATGTTCGATAACATTTGTGACATAGAGTTTCAAACTTTTTGCAAGTCTTGATTTCTTGCACAACTTGGATTTTTAGGATTTATCAACTTCTTTGTCGGTACTAATATTGCATGGATGAGATTATGAAATGACACAGAAATATTTGGGTGGATTAGAGGCAAAAGTGTATCTCTTTTGTTTACCCCGTTCGTGGTGGTTACGAGATTTGACATCATATACCAAGATATATGCGATTTTTATCTTCTTCTTGAAATAGTAACACTAGGAATCACATCAAAGTTTGAATGCGTGATCCATTACTTTATCAAATAATTTTTTATTAATCCAAAATTGGTTTTGGAAAAATAAATTTATAAATTTATATACTTGTTGTATAAATTTTGTTTACCCAATGTTTTCGTAAACAGGCCTTGATCGAATCGATATATATTAAAATAACAGTTCAACCGAACGATCGGACCGGAACATTGTTATTTATATAAAATAGCAATATAATATAATAAATAATATTTTAGATTTTAAAAACCTTAAATTTGTATATAAACAATAAATACAATATACTTACCAAAATTTAAAGTCTAAACAACATGTATATAATCAAAATATTAAACGTAATATATATTTTAAAAATATTACAAATAAAATAAGCTCTAATATACTAATACTATCAAAATAATATTTTTCACAAAATTCAAATTCCAAATAATCATATATATATATATAACCAAAAATAAAATATAAGTTTTTAAAAATAAGAAACAATTAAATTATAAAAAAATAGTTAACCAGTATGATCGAATAATAACTGGTCCGACTTATTTGACAGTTAAAACAGTTTTTATGTGTGTTGAGGACTAGATTAGTGATCAGTCTTGGTCTAACCTGTCGGTCCGAACTGGCTAGTCTGGTCCAGTTCTGTTTTGAAAATACGAGTTTAACCAATCTGTTTTTTAAATATATATATATATATATATAATGGGAGAAGAGGCTATCTAAACTAAATCTAATATAAATACTCACATAAGTGAAATTTGAACTTAAGACCGAAAAGGTCATGAGACCTCACTCTTACCCTAGACCAAGAAATATTTGGCGTTTACCCCATTTGTTTTCAATTAAAGAAACCAATCGAATTATTGGTAAAAATTTAGTCAAACCACACCAATTTCTTACTTTCTCCATCCAATTGCAACTATGATTACTCATGAATGGACTTCCCATTCTGCTTCATAGCTCGATTGGCCTCGGGTTTAAAGGAACAGTTTTGAATATGTAAGTACTCAACGGGAAAAAAAGTTACAGTAAAAGCCGTGTTGCTGCCATTGAGACAGTATTTGTTGGAACATATGTAGTTGCCATCTATATAGTCATTACAAGATCATTTGTTGCAACATATATATGTAGTTGTTGTTTTTATATAATTTTTATCAGTTAAATTTATCTTTTACTGGATGGCTTATTTCTTCCATACTGCTACAAGTTAATATCTTCATAATTTTATGTTGGTCTCACGTGCGGAATGTGAGATAATAAAACCCGAAAATAAAGAATAAACTAGACACCGAGATTTACGTGGAAAACCCCTAAAAATTATTTGGGTAAAAACCAATGGCAAGATGAAAAGAATTCCACTATAATATTTTGTGGTGTACAACTCACTCACTGTGTTTCCAAAAAGAACACACACTCTCTTAATACAGGAGAACAAACACCTCACAAATATTATAGAACTAAGCACTCAAATGCTTATAAGATGAGAGAACACTCGAAGAAGGGATGATTTCAGAATGAAGGGGGGAGCTCTATTTATAGAGCCCATTGTCCGTGTGAATACGCGTTAAAAACGTGTTTTGTCCTCTTCAAATTTTATTCGTCAAATTTTCCAACTTTCATAAACCTGCAAAAAACGTGTTGACTCATTTAATGCTTGCCACTTTTGATTTCTTTGCCGACATTTCTCCCACTTGGAGATTTGATTGAGAATCAAACACATCTCCACACATCTTTTCATTCTTGTCATTCCCCGCTACTTACGTTTCTGCTAGGCCACTTGAGGATCTGCACCACTCAAACTTTTCATTGTTCACTGGCTTGGTCATAACATCAGCTATGTTGTCCTTCGTATGGATCTTCTACATATCCATGCTTCCTTCTTCTACTACTTCTCGTACAAAGTGAAATTGGACTCCAATGTGTTTCGTCCTGTAATGAAAGGCTGGATTCTTTGCGATGTGCAAGGCACTCTGACTATCCCAAAACAAGGGAACATTCTCTTGTTTGTGTCTGATATCCTCCAATAACCTTTTAATCCATATTGTCTCCTTGCAAGATTGAGTAGCTGCCATATATTCTGCTTCCGTAGTAGATAACGCTACGACTGTTTGCAGTTTTGAAACCCAGCTTACTGCTCCCTCTACAAGTGTAAACACATAACCAGTACTAGATTTTCTCTTATCAGAATCACCTGCATAATCTGAATCAACATAGCCCCTGTGTGTAAAATCCGATCCTTCATAACATAATGCAGCACTTGAGGTACCCTTAATGTATCTAAGAATCCTCTTGACAGTGCTCAAATGCTCTCGTCCAGGATTCGCCATATACCGACTAATTGCTCCCACTGCTTGAGCAAAGTACGGTCTTGTACATATCATGGCGAACATCAAACTTCCCACTGCTTATGCATATGATACTCGAGACATCTCCATCCTCTCTGCTTCACTGCTAGGACACATCTCAGAGGATAACTTGAAGTTAACAGGAAGAGGGGTCGATATTGGCTTACAATCTTGCATGTTGAAGCGTTGCAAGACTTTTTTCAAATAATTTTTTTGCGAAATCCAAATCTTTCTGTTACTTCTGTCTCTGTGAACTTGCATCCCTAAATCTTGTTTGCTGGTCCCAAATCCTTCATTTAGAATTTCCTAGCCAATTGTGCCTTCAATCCTTGGACATGATCTTTGTTGGGGCCTGCTACCAACATGTCGTCCACATACAACAGCAAAATGATATAATCATCACCGGACCTCTTGAAATATGTACAAGGGTCTGCACTTAGTCTGTTGTATCCAAGGCTCATGATATATGAATCAAATATCTTGTAACAACACCTCGGCGCCTGTTTGAGACCGTACAGAGATTTGTTCAACCTGCAAACTAAGTTCTCTTTGCTTTTTTCCGCAAAACCTTCTCGCTGGAGCATATAGATTTCTTCTTCAAGATCTCCATGAAGAAACGCCGTTTTACATCTAGCTGTTCTAGATGTAGGTCAAACACCGCGCACAATGCCAACACTACTCTGACGGTTGTAAGTCGAACCACAGGTGAAAATATTTCATTGAAGTCAATGTCTTCTTTCTGAGCATATCCTTTTACCACCAATCTAGCACGATACCACTCCATTTGGTTATTGCCATCACGCTTGATCTTATAGATCCATCTGTTTCCAATGGCTTTCCTCCCTCGTGGTAGTGTAACAAGATCCCAAGTTTTATTTCTGTTTAATGCCTCCAACTTTTCTTACATTGCTATCATCCACAAAGATACATTCGAGCTTTGAGTAGCATCGTGGAAACTTGATGGCTCACCATCCTCTAATAATAGGCAATATTCAATGTCGTTTTCAATGACATAATCTGAAAGCCAACCTAGTGGTCTTCTATCTTGAGTTGACTGCCTCACATTGGAAACTTCAGACTCAACGTGTTCTTGTTCTTCGTGCTCTGGTATTGTTTCACAAGAAACTTGACCTTCGTCCGTCTTATTTTCCACCTGAAAAATAGTAGTTTCTGAATTCGGTGTGCCTTTGTCTCTCTTTACTTTATCTTCCTCGAAGATAACATCCCTGCTGATGACAAGCTTGTGAACAGTAGGATCCCACAATCGAAACTCCTTTATTCCATCAGCATATCCCAAGAAGATACATTTTCTGGATTTCGAATCCAACTTCGATCTTTCTTTCTCATTGTACAGAACGTACACTGGACTTCCAAATGTATGCAAATGAGAATAATCTGTCGGTTTTCCAGTCCACATCTGCATCGGAGTCTTCTAATCAATCGCTACTGAAGGAGAACGATTGATAATATAACAAGCGATTTTGACTGCTTCTGCCCAAAATGACTTGTCTAGACCCGCAGTCCTCAACATAGCTCTTGTTCTGTCCAACAAGGTTCTATTCATCGCTCCGCCAATCCATTCAGTTGAGGTGTGTAAGCCATTGTGAATTGTCTTTTGATGCCTTCATGTTGACAATATGCATCAAATTCGTCACTGGTATATTCTCCTCCATTGTCAGTCCTCAGACACTTGATTTTCTTTTCAGAATCAAGTTCAACCTGCGCTTTGAAATCTGGAAAACATATGATTTTTTCTTGATTGGATACGCTCAACATCTCCTAGAAAAATTATCAATGAACGAGACAAAGTATCTCGCTCCTCCTAGGGATACAACCGGTGCTTGCCAAACATCCGAATGAATCAGCTCCAATATGCTTTTGCTCCTGGCAGTAGAAGTGCCAGACTTTAATCTGTGTTTTTTACTGGTAACACAGTGCTCACAAAAAGATAGTGACACTTTAGTAAGTCTCGGCAGCAGCTTTCGTTCTGAGAGAATTTTCAATCTCCGTTCTGACATATGCCTGAGCTTTTTATGCCATAACACTGTTAATTCTTCTCCTGAACCAATTGATGCAACAACTAGTTTTGCCTCTTTGTGTGTTTCTTCCAAAAGTACATACAGATTTGCAGCAACTTTTTCGCCCTTCATAACGACAAGCGCGCCCTTCAAAATTTTCATGATCTCGTTCTCAATTCGAGTTTTGCTCCCGATATCATCCAATTGCCTCAAAGACAAAAGATTTTTCGTCAGTCTTTTCACATGTCGTACCTTCAAAATGGTGCGAATGATGCCATCAAAAATTTTAATTTTGATAGTACCGTTGTTGTAGCCCAAAAAAAAACACGCTCATAGCAACGGTTTTAAAAACGCTTGTCGTAGACACATCAAAGATAATAGTTTTTAAAAAACCGTTGTCTATAAGCGGGTTTTTTAGTCTACGACAACGGTTTTTGTTGAAACCGTTGTAAAAGAAAAAACACAACGGTTTTAATAAAAACAATTGTCGTAGAGTGTTGTTGATGATATATTTTCTTGTAGTGTCTGTAAAACAATTTTTAACGAAAGTAGAAGATGGATAACATGTGTAGTTACCTGTACAAGTGAGTTTATTTCCTGCAGCAACAGCGCGGAATTGGATTGTTATTATTTTTTGAAGGATCTCGGAAGCTTGAATTTTTAAAAAAACAAGAAAAGAATTCACGTTTGCTGCGAATATGTGAGACGTACGGTAAAAAAATTGGGAAATTTGGATTTGATCTTGAATCATGCAAAATGCCTTGTGTAAAATATGTCAGAATTTGTTGCAGCGGTTCTAGTGACCGTTTCATACGTCTATTAAACCGCTGCTAACGTATTAAAATTGGTTCTGTTTGAAAACGGTATAAGAAAAATTGACACATATCAGAAGAAGAACAGACGTGTTGGAAATGACGACGGCCATTGCCTACAATTTTTGACAAAAAATGATACATGCACCGTCTCAACTTTAGAAATTGAGATGCATACACGATTATTCTTTTGACTCTCGGCTCCGATACACTCATCGATGGTATGAGAAACGCCTATAAATAGCGGTGATTGAGGTCCCTAATCACACACATCATAAGAAAATTATACAACATCTATCGAGAGGACGGAGTGCTTAGAAGACTTCAGTCGAAAGGAAAAACAGAGAAATCAAAACTTTTCAATAACCGGAGGTAACACTCGACTAAGCTTCCGCTTATTATATATCATGTTCATATATATGTAGAAACATGATTTTGAGAAAAATTTCCTAACAAACGGCTCTCAAATTTCACGACGATAAGAGCGGTTTTGGTGAACCGTTGCTACAAGTGCTCCGTCGAAGCGGTTCCACACACGCTCCTACTATTCAAACCCATTACAAACGGTGCCGTGACACCTCTCTGGCAGCTACACTTCCCGGTCTTATTGCATTGCTTTTTTTGTAGTGTTCTTAGTACCGTCCAGCATTTTAATTAGGTACGTGGTAGAACGCATTACTTATGGACTAGGAAACTCAAGTACTCCTTAGTTTACGTAGATTCAGCTCGACCTCGGAATTTTATCCCAGACTTTAGATTTCGGGTACATTTTTGGATTTTCACGACATGCACCCAATTTTATACTTGCGATTCTAACTTCTCCCGCATGATGGGAAACTAAAAAGTCAATTATTGTATCCATACTGGACGGCATTAAGTAATTGTACGAATGTAGGGTCAATTAAACCAGTAATTTTTTTAAGTAATTGTACGAATGTAGGTGTAAACGAAAACAGTAATTTTTAAAAAAAATTATATACAAAATTAATTTCACTTTTATTTATTTACAATCACGGGCTCGATCTTTCCTTAATCAGACCCAATTTTACATGGAAAAGGGGACTTGACTAAATTATCCGGTGCCCAGGTTTTTGTTAATTATTTTTCTTGCGGTAGCCCGGAAGGGACAGTTCGAACCCACGAATCCGTCAACGAGATGAAGATAAGTCTTGAGATCGTGGCATGTGGCAATGTTGATGCCACTCAAGTACGGCGAGTCACGGCTGCTCAGTCGCAGCTCGCAGCCAACATCGGCGTAGACCCATTGTCCTTCCACAAGCTTCTGAACCCATCCGCCAAGACCCGCCGCAACGTTGTTGACTTGAATATTGTCTGAAAACTGACTCTGTTCGTTATTTTCTATGACGAATCCTGGGACTTTGGTAATGAGATCATCGGAGTTGACAATGCGCAAGATTTTGGTGCCTTGCTTCTCCAGCTCACACCTGAAGCTCCAGTTCCCGACTCTCGGCCCCGCGAAGGAGATCACGGTGACAAGGGCCGAGTTTTCAAAAGTTTTTTTGATGTCGTAGGCGGCGACAGTAGCCAACGCTGCCCCAAGGGAGTGGCCGGTGATGGTGAAGCTCAACGGTTCATTCCCGTATTTTTCCAGGATTCGTGATATCTCTTGTTTCAGCAGAGTTTGTAAACTTGGCCGGTTTTCAAACGTGGAGGTGTATAAACTCAAAAATCCACTCTCCACCATCGGTACCTCCGAGTCAGGATCGGGATAACCGTCGGAATCAGAACCGTGGTGGGTGTTGTTGGAGAGGGGAGTTAAGGTTGCCCTCAGATTTTCTAGCCATTCGAGACAAGTCACCGTGCCACGCAATGCAATGACCACGTCCCGTCTCCCCAGCCTGGCAATCTCTTTCTTGTTCTGGCAAACCGCCACATAACCGATCCAACTGGACTGCAAGGCCATCCAGGATGGCATCCATCGGGGCAATCGAATCCCCGAATTAGCGGTCAGATTCCTACAAACTCTATAACCCGTTTCCCTGAATCCCGACTCACTGAGCAGGTCTCTTTTAGGGTAACGACAAGTACCACAGAATGGAGATGAAACGTCCAGATTGCAGGACTGGTAAGTGGCCTCGACGAAGTTCCCATAACGAATGATCTCGCGTCGCAAGTTTTCGTCGAGTGGGTCGAGCAGTCCTTCCCAATTCTTGATCCCCTGGTACTCCCTCCACCTCTTGCCAACCTTGGCTGGTTCCATCAAGGCCAAGTTCTTGGACCCATCATTGCTATCTAAGAAACCACATTTTAAGTAATTTTGCTGGCTTAAACTAATTTTCTTGGTGGGTCTCGTATCAGTGACAGTGGGGTGCTGAGTTGTGACATTCGATGAGGTGCATGGCCGTACGCATTTAATAGTCGAAATCCGCATGCCTGCCTGATTTTTGCAAGGAAGCTCAAAAATGGGGTAGGGCAGCGTAGTGGGGTGAGATAATATAATTCACTTTGTGTTTGAATTTGCAAGAAAATGGAGAGGTTGGAATTGGCCTTTTATAATGACAATAAAGGGTGCGTCGCGTGGAATGAGAATATAGTAGGAACGCAAACTTAGGTTACTTAATTTCATTCAAATTTTGATTGATGCTGACATTTTACAGCTTTTCATATTGTTCATATATGATTATTATTTTTTAGAATGACCGATACATGATTTGTTGTGTGCCTATACGTACATACTTATTTTGTATTTGAATATTTATTAAAGTTTAGTTTTTTGGTAAGAAAATTTCAAATATAATCTTTCGTTTTAATAATAATTAAGTTAAAATATACTCAATATTAGTATCGTTTGAAATCATGAATAAAATTTATTTCTCAATTTCAAATCATTTCATATCAATATAACTTTGATGCTTAAATAGTTACCTTGTTAGGCTCATGCATTAATGTATATATTTATATACATAACGTGCACAAATTCAAATTAAAGTTCTATTCGTTCAAACAATAATAATAATAATAAAATAAATCAACTGAATAAAGTAAATAATGACCAAAATATTAAAAGAAAGTACTTAGTACAAGAAGCAAAATTATATCAGCACCTATAGAAAAACCTTCTCAGAAGAGAGACATGGTTTGATTTTTCAGCTCCCAAAATAAATATAGATTTTATTTATTTTAAAATTTGTTATATATTATATATATATATATATATATATATATATATATATATATATATATATTCCAATTTAATTATCATTTATAGTTTTTTTTATCACTTTTAAAAAATATCATACTAATTTTATTATATTCTAACCTCAAGCATAATATTTTTTTTAAAAAAAAATTCTATTATGTTGTGTAACATACATTGGACAGATTTTTACGCGAGTTGACTTCATAATAAAATTTCATTCTTTTGAACATAATAAATAAAAATATATATTTCAATACTATATGAAATTTACCCAAAATCGATTTTCTTAAGAAGTATCCAATCCAAACCAGATATGTCTCATATTCTGACATTTTTGTAAGTACCAAAAAGGAAATTTTTTATTCTTTTTTAAACCTGCGATTTCATCTATAAGAATTGAGTGTTAGTCGTTTTACCAAAAATTATAATTGATGGTAATGATGAAACTCAAAATTTTTAAATAATTCAATCATCACGTATCGACCTTTTTCTTAAAAATACAATTATTGCACCAAAATTATCCAACTCTCAATAATTTCTCTCATTTAATTTATGGAAATCGAACATGTGACGTTGACTCGAATATCAATTGTATCCAGTTTGTCATTTTGTCAAAAGTTATAACTGGTGATACAACTGTAATTTAAATATTTTAAATTATTCAGCGACCCAAATACCACGTGTAGATCACTCTTCAAAGTGAAATTCCTCGTATAAAAATGATTTTCTCATTGTTGTTCATAAATATACACTTCACAAGTTTTTTTCATTATTATTACATGTAACTTCACTTTGGTTTTATATCTTTCAAAACTATAATGTTTTTAATTAACTCATTTATTTAAAATAATTTATTATGCATTTAATAAGTGCATTTATACTTATATCACAAATGATTATTCAATCTTAAAATTTAAGAATATGATATTGATGATGCTGGTTAAGTATGCATGAGTGAGAGTAGTACTGTGATGAGTAATTTATTGGAAAGTTCTCGTATGTCAAGCTGCTGATGTTGTTCCGCTTGAGTTAGTTGACTAGGAGTACCGTAAAAGAGTGACGATAGATCTTAATAGGTAATATTGTCTTTGTTAGGGACATGACCGATGGTAGAGAAAGGGTAAGGCTGATCTCTAAAAGATATAAGACATCACCAGTAGATAGACACGCAGCTCCTTTGACTCATAAAATTAACAACCAGACCTATTAGCACTCAAGTAGGTGCAGTCTGTGCTGCCACAAGTATAATGAAATAAATTTGCGCCTTGTATAACACCTATAGCTTTTGGCCTAGTGGTAAGTGCTTGATCTTAACAATTGTATCAAAGTTAAAGCCACGAGTTCGATTCATATTCATTGCAAGGAGTGCAATTATTGGGAGAGATATTGTTGATTGTATTATATGTCCATGCTGGAAGAACGATCGAACCGTGGTGCTTGAACTGTTGTACGGTTTAAAATATTTGAATTGCGCTGTTACCACCAACTATAATTTTGATAAATTGATAAAAATTCTATCCTACAGATGACCTCATTGAAACAGTGACATGTATTCTATCCTATTGAAATTCGGAAATAGGAAATGTCAATAAGTCGTTGTGACAATTCTTAAAGCTCTTGATTTTATTTAATGCGTGAAACCTCACATTTCGAAATTCTAACAATCAAGTTAAAAAATACTTATACATGAACTATATATAGTTTTGATATGCTACACATATACTATACACACTTATTTGAATGTCATGTTTCATCACATTCAATAGATAATGTTACCTCATTGGTGCTCACATAAGTGTATACGATGAATATGCATCACATAAAAATATATCAAAATTGAATTTTATTCTTATATATATTTCGAATCCTATATTTTTTTGTCCTGCATTTTCAAAGTAACATTCAATTTTCATCCCACAAACACCAAATGAAAATTTTAAAAATATTACTGTGTTAAAACGAAAATTTTCAAAAATTATAAAGGTGAATGTGATTTTAAGATCAAAATGAACCATATTACCTTAACCATGATTGTGAAAAGCATATTGTTGGGATTAGAAACTCTACGGTCTTCATTTTTATGATAACTAAATTTATTATTATATTTCTATTATATTTATTCAAATGTGAAATTACTAACACAAGATGGAAGTTGAAATTCGACTTTAAACAAACTGAAAATCTGGTGAGCTTCAGTTTTTCGATGATATCTCACAGCTCGGCGACAAAAATGACCAGCCGCAAAATTGACTCAAGAATAAACTCTATTTGGAATAAGTCGTATTTCACAAAACTTGGACAAATCGTATGTTATATAGGCAAATTAATGGTGCAAAACCAAACTGATTGCAATTAAAATAATAATAAGTTTGGAATTAGCAGTTGTGATATTTTGGTCAGCCTAATCAGCTCAGTTATTCAAATAATGAAGCTAATATGATTATCTACAAATCATATTCACAAGTCGAGTAGACCTCATCGGTTTGATTTAGCCTAATTGACAAGCTCTAAGTATTCCGGTCAGTGAAGTAACTCTGGGACTAACGAGGCCAAATGGATGATCAATCTAACTTACGAGCCTAACTATCAGCGGACCTCAAACTAATTCAGGCTTGGTAAAAGCATCCTGCAAGGCGGAAAAGATTGTTTTAATGTTACAAACTGTCCAAAATCTTCCCAAACAGTCATATTTTTGTGTCTAACATATATAACATTCTTGGAGCCTATACATACATCATCTTGAAGATCAAATACAAGTTTGGTAGGAGACTCAAAGTATGAGCAGCATACGTGAAATAATTAGCTAGAATGAGACCAAGCTCAAGGATAGGGATACGTTTGATATATACAAATATTATAAAAATCCTCACACACATGAGAATTGAGCTTCAAAGTTTAGATGAGTGAGTCCTCACAGAAAGACGTTAGAGATTGTGTCTGTAGTATTGACAAAAAGATGTTAAAAATTATGCGGATTGTGAGGTTGCGGCCTACAATCGAGAGGTTGCTAGGAGTTTCGATTAGGCAATGGATAAGTCCTAAGTGAGAATGGGTTTTGTAAAAGGAGTTGTATAACTCAAAGTCTTCTGGTGGATCATTCTTTAGAGAAAAAGGATGAATTAGGAGTTGTTAATCCCCGAACATCTCTAAACAAATTTGTATATATTTATTTATTGCATTTATTTGCTCGCTATCGTTTTTAATATCTATTGTCAAAACATTTTATGTGTTATTCTAATATCAAAATATTACATACCAAATATTTGATAAAATGCTTCAACCAAACCATTTTTACATTCAATTTGCATATCTTTTAAATGTTTTACTAAAATTTTTAATCGATTTTTACGAAAGATTATTTTGAACGTCTTCCGCTTGATTTGAAAATCAAACTTGATTTAATTCATCGGTGTTCAACATTTCATAAACCAAATTATTGTAGCTCGACGATTATCTCTCAATTGATCATATCACATATGTTGGCCTTTGGCAGAAAAGTAAAGCTACTTTTGGACAAATACTTATAAAACATTTTTATAAAAGTCACTTTTATAAAAATGTTTTAAAAATTATTTTAAAAATAAATATTTATTTGAACAACTAATTTATATTAGAGTTGATGAGATTTTTGGTTATTCTAAAAACATAAAAACAAAAAAAACAACAACAACTCTTAATTGTTTTTTAAAAACTTTACTTAGAGAACATTTTTTGAAAAAAATATTTTTCGAAAACGTTTTACAAAAATTTTATCTAAATATATACTTTAAGTTTTTTCAGTTATAAAAACTAAAACGTTTTTAAATTATTTGTCTACTGAAGTCTAAGCTTCTTTGGTCAATGATTAATAAAACTGCTTAAAATTTCATATCAATTGAGGATGTAAAACAATTAACAGAAAAGGAAATAAAAATCAGGGGTTGTAAAATATGAAATAAACAAATTTTATTTTATATACATAAAATATGTAACTATGAAAAAAAATAATTGACAAGTACGTGTATGTATATGATAGGCTGACTTATGGATTTAAATGGAGAAAACAAAAGATAATTTAAGTCAGAGTAACACAAAAGGATCAAAAAAATTTAAAAAGCCATCCATTTAAAATGTTATTATAATTAATTTTATCTCTTTCTATGAACTGTTCTCGTAAGCTCTCTAAAAAAAAAGTAGGTATCTTGTGATATGGTATCACAAATATTTATCTGTGAGACAGATCAACCTTAGTGACCTTTAGCATAAAAAATAATATCTTTAGCATAAAAAGTAATACTTTTTCATGGATGATTCAAATAAGAGATCCGTCTCACAAAATACAACCCGTAAAACCGTATCACACAAATTTTTGTCCTCTGAAAATATGTGCCCGACGGGATGGAGAGTAAAGCTTAAAAAGTCAATGACGATAGCTGACACCGAAGGCAATCTATTTTACTTCTGTATTCCAATGACATCTCAATACCCATTAAAATTACTTTTTTGGTGGCAATCATTATCTTTTCTCTTTTATATGAAGGAGCATTGATATTTTTGTACAGTTTAAAAATATTTGTATCATTTTTGTTAGCTATAATTTAAAATATTTGTATCGTTCTTATTAGCTACAATTTTTTGTAACTTATATATATTTGATCCTACGACATTTGTAGTTATTTATGAATTATGATCACTATAATCTTTCAAGGATTATTTATATAAAACATTTGGGACCATTGATTCGTTTAAGGTGCAATTGGGAAGATATATTTGAAATCTTTGATTTCGATTATTCTTATTGTTTATAATAAAACAATAGATCAAATCTTAAATTTAAACATTTTTTATGTTGGGTGCAATAATTGTCCTTGCTTGGTAGAGCGATCGAACCGTGGTGCTTGAGCTGCTGTGCGGTTTAAAAGATTTGAGGTGCACCATTACTACTAGCTATAGCTTTTGGTAAAACGGTAAGCATTCGGTCCTACATTTTATTTATACACTAATAATAAAAAATATGAATTACAAATGACATCATTTTTGGATGAAACTGAAATACATTTTATTAACATGAAATACTGTATAAACATGTAAGGAATGTATTTGAAGTTAATAGTATTACATCTCTAAACAACAAAAACACATTTGAAAATCATCAATTCAAACACAAAGTTATAAAATTGCATTCACACATATGATACGCACGAAAGCGTGCGAATGAGACTGGTTATAGTTTTGATATGTTGGACACTCACTGTGCAAACTTATCTGAACACCGATGCAATGACACTCAATAATATAAGGGATAAAATAGTAAATGAATTATAAATTCGACTTGTTAACAACCCTACAACGAGCACATGCATGCTGCAAGTGCATAAGCGCCCCAGGTGTTCTTTCTCAAGCTTTCCATATTAGGACTGTTTATTGCATAACGTAGAAGTTAAATGGTCACTTGGCACCGAAGGGAATATTGTAATGTTGAATTGTGTTTATAGGCACGAGGTTGGTTGGGATAAAACTAGGTTATAGAACATGCCCTTTTGAAAGATTCTTAAATTACTTCAAAAAAAAAAAGCACAAAGACAAAGCCGAAAATAATCCTCATTTTATGTGAAAAATCATCACATTTGACTTAAATTCTACAAAGAAAAAAAGATGCAAGATTTTCGTCAAAAAATACAGAATGTTTTATTTTCGAGTATGAATTTTTGGGTCCGTTAATCCACAAAAATAATAAAAACTTGCAACTTAAATGATTCACACAAAATGCATGTCACATATTGTGCATGTGAGCATTTGTCACATTTGAGCAATCTATTTCTTTTTCTAGTGTCGAGTCCGATGGATTTTCGTAACACTATGTTAAATGTTTCGTTAAAGCTTGTTCCATGCAAGCTGTAACCTTGAAACAAACCCTAAGAATTAGGGTTCAGTTTTTCTTTCAATAATTCGATTTATGGTAGGTATTTAAGGTTTTATGTGAATGTTATATTTTTTTAATATAATGAATTAGTTTTCTCGTGTTTGATAAAACGTTTTTGATCATGTAATTATAATTTTTATTTTTTTAACAATTCAATTTTTAAAAAAATGAAATTAATATCACAAGATGATTATTTTTTTATTTATGACGATTGAGTAATATTTTAAGAGAATGCGAAGCTTAATTTTTTTTAATGATGCATAGAAATCAATTCGTTCGATTGAGAGGGTTATTAATTTAATTATTAGGACACTCACTAACATTAAAAAAAACAATTATGGTATTTTTGAAACCTTCATAACCAGTGCAATAAGAAAATCATATTTATAATAGAAAAGAAAATATGCTCAATAATTACTTTTTTTAATTATTAGGACACTCACTAACATTAAAAAAAAAAAAACAATTATGGTATTTTTGAAACCTTCATAACCAGTGCAATAAGAAAATCTTATTTATAATAGAAAATAAAATATGCTCAATAATTACTTTTTTTAATTATTAGGACGCTCACTAACATTAAAAAAAAAATTGTGGTATTTTTTAAACATTCATAACCAGTACGTACAATAAGAAACTCAGATTTATAATAGAAAAGAAAATATACTCAATAATTATTTTTCCTATTTTATTTTGTTTTTATCCACGTGCATGTTTCTCACAAATTACCATAAGTTTAATAAAAAAAAATATTGTATGATGAATAATTTAAGTCAATATAATACTGTTTTCTAGCTAGCCACGAGATTCAAAATTGATTTGTGCCAAATGAGATATTAAAACAAGCCATCTTTAAAGCAACGCAAACTAGTTTTTATAAAAATAGAAATAAAAGAAGAATAATTATTTCACATGAATGTCATGAGTATTAAATTTAAAATGTGTTGGATGAAGTTTGACAAGGAGATGATTCAAATTGTGATATTAAATTTACATGTGTGATATATCCAGGGGCGTCGCCAGAAGATTTTAATCTGGTGGACAATATTTTTCGAACTACATAGTTAATTTAGTTTTTATACCACGTCCTAAAACATATATCACATATTTTATTTTATCCTTTTAAATGTCTGAATTTCTTCCAAATAGAGAAAATACTCTGAAATGATTTTGTTTCAATAATAAAATTGACATAACATATAATATTGTGTCATATAATTAGTTACATGCACGAATTCAGTCTTAAATGTTGTGCAGAGTATTTTGAAAGTATAAAATATAATAGGTTAGAAAATAATATAGTTAAATGGAATACGTTTTTTAAGTGATAAAAATTGAAGTCATAAATAATAATTATGCTGTGATATGATTAGTGAATTAAAATATATTTTGAAAAAAATTAAGATGTAAATATCCGTTTTATTTTCAAAAGGAGAAAAATATTTACGAAAATGAAATCCAAATATAGCTAGCTTTCAATTATTTTCAGAAAGATATTAAGAAAATTCATTTTGATATATGAACAATTAATAAATTATTATATATGTAAGACTTGAAGTTTTCTACTTTATAAAAAGTTATAGCTGTTGTTAATGATATAACTATAATATTTTAAATTGTATAACAGCTCAAACATCGACGGAGCTTACCTTGGCCTGCCCACACTTGCACCGGTAAAGCTAGAAATTTGATAATACCCTGGCTACAAATTTTCTTAACAAAATATAAAATAATAGATGTCAATTAATTTTATAGAAATTAAATTTTTTGCCCAAGATCCTTTTTTTTTCTGGAACTCCTTACTTTTCGACTTGGGCTAGAACAAAGATCCTAGCGCTAAACATCACATGTTTCGTCTCCTAGCATGGACATTTATTGCATCCCGACAATCATCATTACAATAATTATATTCCTTGTAATCCATGATAATTGAACATGTGACATTGATTATGATACCGATTTTAAGACTGAGTATTTATCGATTTACCAAATACTTGGAGGATCGACGGGTGACACTTGAGCTGCTGTACAGTTGAAAAAAAAAAAAGTTGTATCATACAATCAACTTATATATTTTGATTAAACGACAAGTGTTCGATCTTACTATTTTTATTATAGCTAAGATCATGTATTCAATTCTCATATATTACAAGATGCAATTATTGAAAGATAGATTGCTGAGATGCAATTATTGATTCTATTAGGGAGCAATCGAAACACGTCGCTTGGACTATTGTACAATTTTAAAAAATTGAGTTGCAAAATCGCCATTAGTTAAAATTTTGATAAATAATGATTTATTCGGTAAATAATGATTATAATTTAACTCCAAAATTTGATTTTACCCTCACATTAAGTTATTATTTCATCCATTTACCTTATCTATTAATTAATATTAAACAAACACATTTATCTTTATAAATACATTGATCAGTACCAGAATTTACTTAAAATTTTCATAAAGATATCTAATAGGGAAGAACGAATTCTCGGCAAATACTTGTCAACTTATTTATGAGCCATCCTTCCACCAAATAAATTCTACATTATAATACTTAAATTCCAATAATCATGAGTGAAAATTCACAAAATATTTAAATATCATTATTTATACTATGAAAATTTTTGTTTATTCAATATAAAACTAAAGTTTGAATATTTTTAAGGTCCCAATTTTTTTAAAAAAAAATTTACTGTTTAAATATTGATAATTTGAGGGATTTTTATCGTACCCCTTCAATTTCTAGGCCATATCTATTGTGTATATCGGTTATAGTTAGAAATAAATCAATTTCATTAATACTTTTGATTTATTAAAATAAATTTTACTCAAATAAAAAAATTCATAAAATGGGCTTGTTTATGGCCGATGCAGCGGTTCGGGCCCTTCGATATTTGGGGCCGTACAGATTCATTAATTTGAGAAAAAGAAAAATAATTTGATTGACCTTCCCAATTGTATTTTATTGCGATACTATTCCTCTTAAATGTGTGCATCGATGCATATATTACGTGTCTTTATAATCTAATTAATTAGAGTTATATTTAAATAGAAGTAATATTATAGTCATAACAATTAATTATAAGTCATACTGCAATTTGAAATGAGAGAATGGAAAACAAAAAAAACAAACAAACAAACAAAGACGTTATATTTTTTTTTCTATAATCCACATTAATAATAAAAAATAATAAGAGTAATTTCATGTAAGACGGTCTCACGAATATATATATGTAAGACGGGTTAACTCGATCCATATTTATAATAAAAAGTAATATTTTTTACTAGTGCATTTGACACCTAATCAAAATGCAACTATCATCTTCGCATTGTAGTCTCAAATTCTAAAGAGTTTTCAAAAGATTTCGATTCTCACGTACATGATTTTGACGAGGAATATAATTTTTTTAATCAACACAAAAATTTTTGTGAGACGATCTCATGAGTCAATTTTATGATATAGATCTCCTATTTAATTCACCGGTGGAAAAATATTATTTTTTATACCAAAAATATTAATTATTATTGTAAATATGAACAAAATTGACCCGTCCTACGGATAAAAACTAGTGAAACTATTTGACAAGATACCTATTAATCTAATGGTGTACAAGTGTCGAGGATAAGTAGTTTGAATAATAATTAAGATAAGATACGTAATTTGTTGGTTGTAGCATAAAATATGGTATGTCGTACACTACAATATTTCATCTATGAGTGAGTCTCATGTGTGAATCTTAATCTGTGAGACGGATCAACCCTATCGATATTCACAATAAAAAGTAATACTATTAGCATAAAAAGTAATATTTTTTCATGGATGACCCAAATAAGATATACGTCTCACAAATACGACCCGTGAGACCGTCTCACACAAGTTTTTGTCTTCGTTCTAAAATAATGTTAGATCCCCAAGTGTGAAAGTTGAGGTTATTTCCAAACTTCCTTATATATAACTTGGCGTATTCCGGACCCCCGGAGAAAAATATACACAATTTATTTTTAAAACCCGTTGCATAATGTATCATAAAATAAATATAAATTTTTTAAGCCATAAAAATTATTTTTTTTGCAATTATATAAAGATAGCAGCCTATAGAATAAATTTGATTATTTAGTTTTTAGTATTGGTCGAATATTTTAATTTCAAGTGTTGAATGTATTTGGGTTGGAATATTGTAGGAATAAATAAGCTCGAAAAACTAAAATAATAAGAATTTGAGTAAATAATAATCATTACTCATTACAAGTGCAAATGTATTACAGATATTTTTTTTAAAAAAAAACGAATAAAAGATTATGAGGAGATCAATGAGTCAATTTTGTGAGACATATCTTCGACCTGACCAACTCATGGAAAATATCATTCTTTCTGTCACTAGTATTACTTTTACTGCATATATAAAATGCTTCCAAAGATGAATCTTGTTGGTGTATTCGACACATCTTTGTTATGTTCGTATCCCTTAAAAAAAATCATATAAATTCTGTAAAAATAAAATTACACGAAAAATATAATGTAGAAATTTTAATTAAATAAATGAGATATTTTTCATTGCAAAAATTACGTATTTTATGATTATTTTTTTTGTGTTTTTGATTTAATATAATTCAATTATATATGAGATTTTTCTAGTTTTCATAGTCATGTAAAAAAAAACAATTACAATTATATTTGTCTTTCAAGCACATTATAATTCTTATTCAGGACATAAACAAATGATTGAGTACTTATGAGTAATCAAATACTACACTCAACTTATGAAACACAAAAAGGAAAATGCTTTCACTACATAAATAGCGACACTCTGGATATTTTTTCTTGCACATTCCTAAAATCGCCCTTTCATGTATGAGCCAATTTTAATTATCATTTAAAAATGATATTAATCGTCTCACATACTTGATATTATTTCAAGTAGGAAATTCTTTAAAATTGTATTGGGATGGATGGATTAGAGTTATATATTTGTCTATAAAATTTCTAATTCAACTCATTATACATATATCTAATGATCACGATTGTGTTATAAATATTTCACATTGAATATTAAAATTAACAAATAATAGTTTATAAACTCAAGAAGGTTACACCACTCGATATACAATTTTTTTGGGATAACATTTATCTAGGATTTATAAACTAATATTGGTGCTCTCGTTGAGAGTCAACGTAACAGAAATAACGACCTAGAAAAGTGCTACCATCATATCAGTCTCGATAAAAAAATTACATGTTAGATTAAGGTGCATGATGTATGCACTAAATACTAAAAGATGAGTGAAAATTTTCTAGAGTGAGCTGTCATGGACGTCGAAAATGTTAAAAATATCCCGCATCGAATATTAAAATTAATAAATATTTTTTTATAAACTTAAGAATGTTACACTATCCAATATGTAAGTTTTTTGAGATGATATCTTTCTTGAGTTTATAATATAACATAATGTTAGAAAACAATAACTGCGTTTTTTAGGAGAACGATCAACATTTAGTGTTTAGGATGTTGTAAGGTTTAAAATATTAAAGTTGTTTTTCTATTATCAACTATATTTTTTATAGAATAAAATTAACTTGAATCAACGTTATATTTACATAATCAATTAATATTTTATCATTGACATCAAACAATTCTTAAATATAAAACCGCTTTTTCCTAAAAAAAAATCTCATATCGCATCTATTTCATTATAAATAAGCACGATCTAAATCTGTATTGTCACAAGCAAGAAGAAGACAAACAAGTCCATGCCACTCAGATGATATCTGCTAACCCCTGAATACTGCTAAGCAATCAATGCTATGTCCGAAGAAAACGTCCATCAAATTTTATTATATGTTAGCTGGAACATGAGCACATGACAATTTTACTCGTGGTTCCCGATTGTTAGAATAACCGAACTAGAATCACAGCATACAACTCATGCAATCACAACAGACCAAGTTTATGAAAAGTCAACAGTGAAGACGATCGAGTTACGTGGTTCGGCTATTGAATAGCCTACGTCCACGGAAGAACGAATCAGCTTACTTTATTAGAATAACAGAAAGTTTTACAAGTGCACGAACAAGAAACTAAGTTGAATTACAATTGAGATTGTTCCCTCAAACCTTCACTCAACTCTTGCCATCCTTCTTTGTGCAGAGTCCTCTCTGATATATATTCTTCAAGCGTGTTTTCTTCGTTGCCTTCTTTATCTTGGAGTCCAACTATATATACAGTCTTCTTCCTTGAGTATTCAGACTCCACGGCACTGCCAAGTGTCCTACAGATTGTGAATGGCCCAAGCCCATAACCATTGAACTAACCGTTTGCAGCCCATAACTTGAGAGTCACCCGAATATCCCAACAAATCTCCACCTTGACTCTAAAGTTGGCTGCTCCCTTCTTTATCTTAGTTCAGTTCCATTTCACTGCCCTTACTAAGTTCATGCAATGCACGAACTTGGCTTGTGGCAGTGACTTGGTCATCATATCAGTTGGATTGTCTTTTGTATCAATCTTATTCACCTGAACTTCCCCTTTAGATATCACATCTTTTGACAAAATGTAACTTGACATCTATATGTTTGGATCTTTCATGATAGACCTGATGTTTTGATAGGTGTATGGCACTTTGGTTGTCGCAATGTACCACAACCTTATCCTAAGGTATGCCTAGCTCTAATACCATTCCCTTCAACCATAGAGCCTCTTTAATCCCTTCTGTAAGAGCTATGTATTCAGATTCTGTAGTTGACAAGGCTACTACAGATTGTAATGAGGCTTTCCAGCTCACAGCTGTACCATACATTGTAAATGTATAACCTGAGATAGATTTTCTTGTGTCTATGTTCCCAGCAAAATCAGAATCTACATATCCAACCATAGGGTTCTCCAGGCTGTTTTGTTTCTCAAACAACAACCCAACATTTGCTGAACCATTCAAGTACTTCAATACTCCCTTGAGAGCTTGCCAATGAGTTTCACCCGGATTTGCCATATACCTTGACACAACACTCATGCTGTAGGATAAATCAGGCCTGGTGCAGACCATTCCATACATAACACTTCCAACTCCACTGGCATAGGGGATATGCCGCATGTTTCCTTTTTCTTCTTCAGTAACAGGGGACTGCTCTTGAGTCAGTTTAAGATACTGAGGGATAGGTATAGAGACTGGTTTGGACTCATACATGTTAAATCTCCGAAGTACTTTGCAAATGTATGAGTTTTGACACAAGAAAAGTCTGTTTATGTTCCTGTCCCTCATGATTTCCATTCCTAGGATCCTTTTAGCCTCTCCTAGTTGTTTCATATCAAATTCTGAGCTCAGAAGTTGCTTAACAGCTTCCATATTGTTCTTGATTGTGCTGGCAATTAGCATATCATCTACATACAAGAGAAGGTAAGTTCTGATCTTATTTTCTTGCTTGTAGATGTACATACAGTTGTCATAGCTGCACCTCGTGAAAATGTTGTTTAGCATGAATTCGTCAAATCTCTTATACCACTGCCTTGGACTTTGTTTAAGTCCATAGAGGGACTTTGCAAGTTGACACACCATCCCACTGGTTTTTGGGTTGACATAGCCCTCTGGTTGGTTCATATAGATTGTTTCCTCGAGTTCTCCATGGAGAAAAGCAGTCTTCACATCAAGTTGCTTGAGCTCAAGGTTTAATTGTACTGTTAAAGATAGGATCATCCTAATAGAGGAATGTTTGACCACGGGAGAGAATATTTCGTTGAAGTCTATACCTTGTTGTTGAGTGAAATCTTTTGCAACTAACCGTGCTTTGTATCTTGTCTTTTCCTCCCCAGGCATTCCTTCTTTAACTTTGTATATCCATTTGCATCCAACCACCCTTTGGTTTTTCGGTTTATCAACAAGCTTCCAGGTTTTTTTTGTACAGAGAGGTCATCTCTTCATCCATAGCTTTGATCCACCTACGTCCATCTTTTCCTGATACAGCTTCCTCGTATGAACTTGGTTCATCATGCTCCAGTTGCTCTGCTACTGTCATAGCATAATAGATCATATCAGCATGCCCAAACTTGTCCGAAGGTTTTATTTCCCTCCTTTGTCTATCCCTGGCCAACATGTAGGATTTTAAATCATGTTCTGTTTGATGAGTTTGTACTTCTAAGTCCGGACTTCTCTCATGGCTTATCTCATTCTCAATGTTTGAAGTGTTTTTCATGGGCTCCACCTCGACTTGTATATCATCAGTGATCAGTCTATTTTCTTTAGTGGCATTTGTTTTCTGCTGAAATCCCATTATGGACTCATCAAATGTTATATCTCTGCTATAGAAGCACTTTGGACCATTGCTCTCTAGGTTCCAGACTTTGTAACCCTTTACTCCTTCTGGATATCCTATAAAAATGCACTTTCTAGCCCTTGCTTCTAACTTATCTTGCTTAACATGAGCATAGGCTAGACACCCGAAGACTCTTAGTTTTGAATAATTTGATGGTTTATTGTTCCACAATTCCATGGGAGTTTTGAAGTTGATTGCACTGGACGGACATCTGTTTATAGATGGCATGTCGTGGTTATGGCTTCTCCCCAAAAGGTCTTTGGAAGGCCAGCGTTTAACATCATGCATCTTACTCTTTCAAGGAGGGTACGGTTCATTCTCTCTGCTAATCCATTTTGTTGATGGGTGCCAGTGACTGTCATGTGTCTTGTGATTCCCTTGGTTCTGCAAAGCTCCTTGAATTGTTGTGACATGTACTCCAGGCCATTGTCCGTCCTTAAGTATTTCAACTTCTTGTCAAGTTTATTTTCAGTCGCAATGAGCCAGTCTTTGAACTTGGTCAGTGCCTCATTTTTTGTTTTCAGTACAAAGACCCACACTCTTCTTGAGAAATCATCAACTATGGACATGAAGTACCTTCCTCCAGCATGTGTTGGAGTTCTCGAGGGGCCCCATAAGTCGGAGTGTATATACTCAAAAGGTCTTGTTGTGGTATGAGTGCCTTTTGAGAACTTTACTCTCTTGGCTTTCCCAAGGATGCAATACTCGCACTGTTCCAGGTGGTGAACTTGATCTCCACACAACAGGTTTTGTTTTGATAGATGGGCTAGGCCTTGTTCTCTTACGTGTCCTAGCCTGAGGTGCCAAAGTTTTGTTACATCTTTTGTGGTTTGTGCCGTAGCAAACATGCCTACTGCTGTTGATCCTTGAAGTATGTACAGAGAGTTCCTTTTGAGTCCTTTCATGATCACTAATGACCCCTTTTGAATCTTGAGTATGCCACCTTCAGCTTTATATGTATATCCACTTGAATCAAGTGTTCCTAAAGAGATCAAGTTTCTTTTGAGATCGGGAACATATCTTACATCACTTAGAATTCTCTCCATACCATCATGCATCTTGAGTCTTATGGAACCAATGCCCCTCACTTTGCATGATATATCATTTCCCAGTAGTATCAGGCCTTCTTTGACTTCTGTGAAGGTCTCAAACCATGATCTAGTAGGGCACATATGAAACGAGCATCCCGAATCAAGTATCCAATCGTTGCAAGTACTTTGTTCTGATATTGAGAATACTTCAGCAGATTCATAGCCATCACAAGCCACAACGGCTTCAGCATTGTTCTTTGGCTTTTCTTGTGATTGTTTTCTTCTATCAGGGCAGTTCCTTTTGTAATGCCCTTCTTTATGGCAGTGGAAACATCTGTATCTGTTTTTGCTTTTGGATCTTGACCGGTTTCTTTCAGGTTTCGAGGGTCTCAGATTATTTCTCCCTCGGATGGTAAGACTTTCACCTTGCGTATGTTCACTTGACTAGATCTTCTTCTGTAATTCCTTTGCTTGTACAGCCGACTGAACTTCTTCAAGAGATATGGTATGTTCCCTGCCATATAACATGGCATCCCGCAGATTTTCATATGAGCTTGGAAGAGAGTTTAACAAGATTAGAGCCTTATCCTCATCTTCCATCTTAACATCTATGTTCTCAAGATCGTCCAGAATTTTGATGAATTCATCAATTTGGGTAGATACATTTTTTTCATCTCCGATCTTGAATGAGTATAGACGTTGCTTCATATATAGGCGGTTAGCTAAGGATTTCGTCATGTACATGTTTTCTAGTTTGTTCCACATGCTAGCAGCCGTGGCTTCTCTTGAAACTTCCCTTAGTGGCTTATCTCCAAGGCACAAGATGATGGCACTTTGTGCTTTGGCGAGGATTTGCACCTTCTCTTTCGACTCACCTGGTATTGCATCTTCACCCTTTAGTGCTTCTATCAGTCCTTGCTGTATTAGAATGGCTTTTATCTTGATTCTCCAAAGGCCGAAGTCATTGTTTCCTGAAAACTTCTCGATATCAAGTTTCATGGAACCCATCTTCTTGATCTTGGTGGACGTAGCTTCGATTCCCACAGACGGTGCCAATTGTTAGAATAACCGAACTAGAATCACAGCATACAACTCATGCAATCACAACAGACCAAGTCTATGAAGTCAACAGCGAAGACGATCGAGTTACGTGGTTCGGCTATTGAATAGCCTACGTCCACGGAAGAACGGAGCAGCTTACTTTATTAGAATAACAGAGAGTTTTACAAGTGCACGACCAAGAAACTAAGTTGAATTACAATTGAGATTATTCCCTCAAAACCTTCACTCAACTCTTGCCGTCCTTCTTTGTGCGGAGTCCTCTCTGATATATATTCTTCAAGCGTGTTTTCTTCGTTGCCTTCTTTCTCTTGGAGTCCAACTATATATACAGGCTTCTTCCTTGAGTATTCAGACTCCACGGCACTGCCAACTGTCCAACAGATTGTGAATGGCCCAAGCCCATAACCATTGGACTAACCGTTTGCAGCCCATAACTTGAGAGTCACCCGAATATCCCAACACCGATCTTACTGGAAAAACCTAAAACGAAGTTGAAGATCAACTATTTGTTCGAATTCGGAGATTTTTTAAAATTCTTGAAATAGTTTGTGACGAATATGAATATATTATCTATATCTCCAAATCTGTCCAAAAAATAATGTTAATAATAATATATAATAATGTTTTCGGTGCAGAAAACTGGAAAATCTAAGCAACCATAGAGTTTATTTTTGGTCGTTGAAAGTAACTTTACAGATTAAGCCCCAAACATAAGATGAGTTTTTCTGGCAACTAATCTCACAGAAAAAAAAAATGTTATACCAAAATGTTGGCAAACAAACGCAGATAATTCCAGTTAGCCCGAACAATTAGATTGCTCAGTACTGTCAAAACAATAGTAAGAATAGTCAGATTGACTGACAATCTACATAACATAATGCAATAACCAAGCAACCAATGCAGGCCTAATTAAGTAACATGTATCTATCAAACTCATTCAAGTACTCATTTACTACGCTGACACAAAATTTAAAATATTTTCATATAACTTGTATAGATACATAACACATTTTCCAGCTACCTCAAAATAAGACATTTTCCAGTCATGAAAACCCATCCATTTGATTAAAGAGAGCAAATCAAGTCAGTCAATAGTGACCAGACACAGGGTTGTCACAATATCGTTTAGTGAGGAAAAATATGAACTAAGAAAATCTGGATGGGCATTAAGCTAACATAGATATGTGTATATTGGTAGTAGAGAAATTCGTTGCCTAAAAAAGTAGAAGCGTGAAACTCAAGAAATCTTTCCAGGTAGCTTAACCCGGTGTTGCCAAATTATATAACTAGTTTCCAAGAGTTTTCAAACCTTTTCACCACATATCATAAAAAATAAAATTTTCAGATGGGAAAAATGAAAAAAAAAGACTCTACAAAGCATCACCGGATATTACCTGCGTTTGCAAAACTGTTTATACTTCCATTAACATAGAAGCAGACACCATAAGTCCATAACTCTGTCACCCTTGCTATTCACATTCCTCACCCTCTTCCCTTCTTTACTTTTCCTCCTCGTTATCCTCTCCTTTCCCTTCTCAACTTTTGCCGTCTCATTATCGACATTCCACACATTCTCCTTTCCCTTCTTGTTCACATTCTTCCTCTTTTTTTTGTTCAAAGTTTATGTTATGTTACTTTCGTTCTAAAACTTCAAGAAAAATCCGTAGCACTTTCATTTTCAGGTGATTGGAGAGCTATCTAATCCGGAAGAGAGAGTTACCGTAAACTGATGTAAATTTAAATTATTTCTGAATTTTTTTACTAATTTCTAAATCATCAAGTATAATAAAAAAAATAAAAAAAACCCATTAATTACCTTTCAAGACTAATGAAATTGGTTGTTAAGTTCTTAAAAAAACGTTGCTAAGTAGGAAAGACTACTAAATCGCATTATAGTTATTTATTTAATATTTTTTTAAAAAAAAATACATCTTATTCCCGCGCGATTGCATGTATCTCTTTCTCCAAAATACCCCTATAAAATTCTCCAAAAATACACAAGGTCCTCACTAAAATCAGCGTAATTATTCTAAATATTTGACCTCAGGGGCAACTCATTTACTTTTTCACATACTCCCGACGCATGCAAAATAGCTCGTCCCCTCATCTTCCCCTCTCACTCTTCTTCATCTTCATCTTCTTCGTCTGTAATTCTTTTACTCTTCACGATGAGGTTATCTGCGTGTGCAATTAACGCTGTTCGGAACTACTTTCTCCGGGAATGGAGAATTACGGAAGTAGTGAACGGCCGAGACCGGCCGTTCGTCCGCCGTATCTTGAAGAAGGTATTTTGGTTTCATTTTTCCCTTTCCAGAATTAATGATTAGTTATTCTTTTTAATCTTTTCTTTTTCCTTTAACAAGAAGATGAAGAATGAAGTAGTTGCATTCATAATTTGATATTGTTTACAGAATTGTTAGCAATTTTTCAAGCTGCACTTCTGATTTTGTTTCTTTTCCGATTTTTCTTCTATTTACCTCAGGAAGATGAAAAATTCATAAAGGAATCTGTCGTCACATGTTTCTGATAAAGTATTTATATAAAATGTAATTATGGATCAAAACCTTTGTTTCTCTGCGGATCACTTCAAATTTTTCAGTCTTTGGCCAAGATTAAAAAACGTAAGTGAATCACATTGGGACGCCATTGAGGAAGAAGATAGGTTAATTAACTGCACGGTTCATCTTTGTTGTTCTAGTTTGACTTTTGATATTTTCTTACAGAAACTCAATCCAGTGATTTCCATACGCCAAGAAATTGTTATTGTCATTGGATTATTCAACAATCACTAGTGAATTCTCATCGTATCATAAACTGTGAAAATTTCTTCCATCTCAAATCTTCAAATCCTCTCCCCTGGTCATATATATCTTGATATTCTTTTCTCCATATATTCACCATGATTGGATGACGATACAGGTTTACCTCTCTCTGGCTTTTGCTCTATCAAGTTTAGCATTTGGGTCCTACTTGAGTTGTAGCGGGGACATTGGAAGTTTATTTGTCGTGACCGGCGCTTCTATTACCACGATCTGCATTTATTTTGTGCCACCTTGGCACGAGGTATTGAATTCTTCCAACTTTCTTACCAAATTGTTTCATGCAAATTTGCCTTCCAGCTCTTCCGTTTCTTGTTTGCAGAAGAAAAGGACATGTCTCTTGATTGCTGGTTCATTCTTACTAGGTGCTTCAATTGGTCCTAGGCTCATTGACCCTTGGTATTATATTTTATTTCCTGTTTTAGATCTCATTTTGGGCTTGCTATTATTTCCTTCTCCCTCATTGAAACACAATTCTAATTCTTGAATACTAAAGCATGTATAACTCTGAAGTTGTCTAGTCAGTGAACTGCTGGGAATGTCTATGGCTTTTGCCTGTTTCTGGGCAGCATCCATGTGGACACAAAGCTTTCTTCTCCTCTGCTTTGTAGGCGTGGGCCTCTCTATCTTCGGGATCCCAATTGGGTTGCTTGCTGGTTCAGCAATTCCTGGTTACTACATTTCTTTTTGGACCTTCCTAGACGTAAGTAAGATTGGCCACAATTTATGTGAAACAAAATGGCGTTTGAAGTTGTATCTGAATGGTGTGTTCTTTTGGCAGCTATACGTCGCAAATCTGTACTTCATGCTGTATGTGGTAGCATATAGCCATGAGTTAGTGATAAATATTCGTCGAGGAGATGCCGACTATGTGAAGCATTCGGTTACACTCTTCACAGATGCACCTGCTGTCACACTTCACTTCATCAAAAGATTGGTATGCCTATTCTTCTTGTCCTCTATAAGTTCAAAATTTAAACAAAAAATAGTTCAAATTTTTTGTTTGTGCAGACGATAGAATCACTCTGGAGAAGGCTTTGGTTAGCTCCCACCTCTGATTGAAGGGCACAGACCAAGTCACATATATACATACACACGGGGAATTTTTCTGAAGATACTATAGATTTCATTTTTTCACGAATTCTCTGATATGGATTTCTTGGGATAAAAAGATATATATGGTTGAGATGTTACATTGTTGATTGACCTTTGTTTTTCTTTAGTAACAACTACCGTCGTTCCATTACATCCGCTTCTCGTTATTGTTAGACAAATTGGTCATGAAATACGCACCCCCCCCCCCCCCCCCCCCCCCCATCCTATATACCATTTATATATATATATATTAATAAGCACAACCCCCTTTACTATTTTTTTATTGTATTTGGTATCAGATTTGCAACTAACCAAGACTGTTACAAAAGTTGGTGCTAAAAACCGCGCCGGTTTTGAAAAACGTCTTTATTGACTTCTAGAGTTAAGATTTTACAAAACCGTAGTTAAAATTGCAACGGTTTGCAAAAGATCGTCGCTAAACTGGTTTTGGGCAGAAAAATATTTGGTGGCAGACAGGATATTAGGTGGAAGGTGGTTTTGTTGAATAAAATGAAAGGTAGAAGATATGTTCAGACTGAACGCGTTTTTTATACGCGTTTTCACATGAATGAATAATTCTATTTATAGCGCTCCTCCTCTCATTCAGAAATCATCCATTCATCGGCTTCTTTTCTCATCTTATAGCATTTGAGTGTTTAGTTCTATAATATTTGTGAGGTGTTTGTTCTCATGTATTAAGAGAGAGTGTGTTCTCTTTGGAAACACAGTGAGCGGTTGTACACGATAAAATATTATAGTAAAATTCTTTTCATCTTATTTGTTGTTTTACCCTAATAATTTTTAGTGTTTTTCATTTAATCTCGATATCTAATTTATTCTTTATTTTCATATTTACTATCTTAAGTTACCGCATATAAGACCGACATTGGTCTCCCTCAATTGGAATACGTCAGGATTTGGCAATGGTTTTGATAAACTGTCGCTAAGATCGTTAGGTTCCAATTAAACTGGACCGGTTTACCATTGCTACTTTCATCAACATAGTGACATGCTATTGAAGGTGGATTACAGATTCAATTGAGCAACTTACACATTCATCAAGTTACATCAGATTTTCTACTAGCGGTGCAAGCAGTCACAAGGCCAGAAGAGAACCTCAGTTACGTAGGTCCATAGCTACAGATATCAGAATTCTCCTGGATTCTCAAAGTGACATTAATTTTAGTCATATTTGGCGATCGACAAATGTTATTGCACATGCGATCGCTACTTTTGCTATTTCTTCCCCATCCCATTTTATGTGGGAGAATGAGAATTTTCCTCTATGGTTTCGTCTTATAAAGAATGACATATTAGCTTTTCAATAAATTACAAGATTTGACCGTAATATATATATATATTATTTAAAAGTAAATAATTTTTATATATTTTATATTGGAATATACTTGAACAAATTTAACCAACAATAGTTTGTAATTCATTAAAAAATGCTTATATATAAATTTATAAAAAAAATAAATGATAAATTAAAATAGTTAAATATTTTAAAAAATATACTAATTTTCTTTGAAAATGTGTCGTAATTTGTAAAAGTCTGTTTAGTTTCCGGAGACGCAGCTGCTCAACCAGACGAAAATTAATTATTAATTAAATTCTTAACATATCAAATTTCTTCCAATCGAATTCATCGGGTCAGCACAGCCACATCTCTCTTTTTCTCTCACACAAATTTCGCATTGTCTCACCACTTTCCCTTTGTCGCCTCTTCTTTTTAGTCTGAATTACAGTTACCAGATCGGAGATTCCGATTTGTTGAATGGCTTCGAAACGGATTTTGAAGGAGCTCAAGGATCTCCAGAAAGATCCACCGACTTCGTGTAGCGCTGGTACTCTTTCTTACCCTGTTTTTGTTTTAATTTTGTGTTTCATTTTTTGTATAGAGCGTTTCGGATGTTGATCTGTGGGTTTCCATGAAGAAATTTGACGCTTCGACTCTTACTAAGTGACCATGATGCATTAACAAGGATTAGGTGGAAGATTTGTTTTTCATGTTTGATTAGTTAACCGTTGGTGCTTACTAAATTGGTAGATCGGCATACAATTTTAAAATTGGAGAATCATTGAAACACTTCATATACTGTTTTTTTTCTCCATGAAATAGTGTATGAGTTGGCATTTTCATTCGTATGTTTTTACCAACAATTATTGATCGAGGTTGTAGGTGATAGTAAATATGTAAATGTTTTCTATAGATGGAGATGTTGACGTTCTTTTTGTTATTTTGACATTGGCAGGTCCAGTTGGGGAGGATATGTTTCACTGGCAAGCAACAATAATGGGGCCTCAAGATAGCCCTTATGCAGGAGGAGTTTTTCTAGTCACTATTCATTTCCCCCCTGATTATCCATTCAAACCTCCGAAGGTATGTGAATAGTAAATTTTCTTTAGAACGGTTGGTTCGAGCTTACAGAAGACGAGTACCTCAACCGCCATTCTGTATGGATTCTTTTATGGTTCTTTCTAGCATCACCTCTTGATTTAGTGTGTGCCAGGATTTTGTTGGAGAATAAGACAAAACAATTTATTTAATTGGGAGGCAATTTTGTGGATCCAGTCAGCTGAAGCTTTAGTATCGTATAAGAATATACATAAGAATATAGCTCTGTGGATGGCCATCATCTTTTTCGCATAATATTCCGAGTCTGACTATGTGTACAAGTTTTCGTACATTCGCTTTATCAAAGTTTGTGTGATTTTTCTGTATATGTTGTAACTGAGATTTAATACTTCCAGTGATTTTGACCCTCATCAAGATTTTTAGATGTCCCGCCAGTGTTTGTTACGGTTTGGCAGCGTGATTAGAGGTGTAATGAATTAAAAGAATATTTATATTTATGTGTTGCAGAAAATAGCTAGTGGATTCTTTTTGCATTTGTATTGTGAAAAAATAGATGCAGTAACTATAGTTCTCTTGGAGTCGACCGAAATAAAGAAAATATGCATTGTCCCTATATAAATGCAAATAATAACAATCGTAGAATATTGAGTTGATGCCATCAGAACAACAAAGTGAATGCTTTTGGCTGGTGCTGAGAACTAAGGTGATTAATGGATGGGGTAAATGTTTACTCCTGGCATTCCAGGTGAAAAATAACCATTAACCAGCGGTACTCTCCTGTCGGGCATTGCATAGCCGGTAGAATTCTTTGCATGTCTATTTTTGTTTTGAATCCCAGTTTTGTTTTAGCTTTTGTTAATCGGTAATCACAAAAACTAACAAATTCATTGATGGTCGTTTTTTGTATCAAGTTTGTTTTTAATTCCAGTTTATGATAGTTCCAACTGTCAGGGCTATCAACTACACCACGATGTTAATTTGTCTTTGCAGTGTTGCTTATAGAAAAGTTCATTTTCTCTGTATTTATTTTCGCAGGTGGCGTTCAGGACAAAAGTTTTTCACCCAAACATAAACAGCAATGGCAGTATTTGCCTTGATATCTTGAAGGAGCAGTGGAGTCCTGCCCTAACTATTTCTAAGGTTAATATCTTTGTCCGGAAACTTTTTTCTTATCACCTAACTTTCCTTATAGCGAACCGGAATTTCTTCTGAAATCATCCTAATTTCTACTGCCTTTTTTTCCCTATCTTACTCACAAGTGTGCACGCCGGTTAAAGCCCAACTTTGAATAATTGATCTCAGAGTTGGGACCTCCTTCTTGAACTGAGTTTGGGAAATTGTTTTTGTGGCTGACAAAAAACAAAAAGGGGCAACAATGAGATAGTGCTGCCAATTTTAGTATTGTCATATTAAGTCTTTTTTCTGTTAAAGAAAAATACTAATTTGCTAGCTATCTCCTTTTACACTGTAGGGATCTCGAGTTCTTTTCATTTAAGGTAGTTATTTGACTTGATTATATTCAGGTATTGCTCTCCATTTGCTCTCTTTTGACGGATCCAAATCCTGATGATCCACTGGTACCGGAAATCGCTCATATGTATAAGACGGACCGTGCCAAATATGAGCAAACTGCAAGGAGCTGGACTCAGAAATACGCAATGGGTTAGTGCCATCATCTGTAATGCCATGGCTTGAACTGTGTAGAAATTATATGCATTTTCTCCGTTCTTTGTATTGGACAAATGTACAATCCTAGCCTACTCTATTACCCTCTCTGTGGACAAAGGATCTGGTTGATTTTATGTTTTAACTTTTTCATTAATTACATATGGATTGGGAAGTTTGATTATGGCTATTGATCTAGTGTATTTCGGAGACGACCCGGGTAATTAAATAATTATATGAAGTTCATTGAACACTAATTCATTCTGTTTTAGTTTAAAAGATTCATTCGTTTTGAATGAAAATCATATTTGAACAGTATTTAACATTTTCTTGATCAAATTAGATATTACAAAGCTACTTTTTTTTCCCTACAAAAGTTACTATTAAAAGGATAAAATTTCATAAATCATGAACTTAGAAAGTAATTCATGTGAAGTTCGCGTTCATGTTAAGCTCGAAATGTTCAAACCTATTCACGAGTTTATTTGGACTATTGTTTGGATATTAAGATTTGAGCTCGAAACTTCTGAAAAGATTGAAATGTGTATATAATATATGTTAATATTATAGTAATAAAATCTTAAAGCACACGAACGAGTTGCGAACTATCAACAAAATAAATTTGAGCGCATTCGAGTTTGGTTCAAGTTCAAATACTAATAAAATATTTATCGTGTCGGTTCGAAAAGCTTACAAACTGGATTCATGTTTTGTTTACACTTCTAATTGACACATTTTCTGCACCCTTTTGGACGAACCAATTCGAATAATCGAGAATGTATAATTCCATAAATGTATAATATAGAGTCTGCGACTCAGAATATCGATTACATTTATAATTATAAAATTAGAAATTAGAAAAACACGTCGAAAAGTAAAGATGAATGTACAAATAATGGAATCGATACTGGAATAAAGGATTGAATATTACTATCATATTCAATTTTTAAAAAAGGAGTAATATTAGCTAAAAACGCGTAAAGGCTTGTCCGCGAACAAAACAAAATCTAATTGATGATTTTTACCGTTAAAGAAGAAACAGAGACATATTACTTCCGTGAGATTTGAATCGCTATGCATTGTATTACCATCAGTGGCTTGCTATGCATGCTTCCTACATGGATCTCAACCTAAGTTTTCATTTCTAAAATTATGGGTCATAACTTTTGAGTACATATTTATTTTAAGATATTTTTAATTTAATTTGTATGCATATAATTACCATTTAAATTTTTAAATGTAAAACAAATCATTTTTACTTGATTTAAAGAAAATATACAAAAATACAATGTTATTCATTAATATTTTTCAGTATTCTGAAAATCAGCCTATGAGGTGGTGTGAAAAAGTGTTGTCAGGCCGCATAAGCTAGCCTAGGCGGTCACCGAAAAATTCACAATAATGATATTGCATCCGAAGAACAGAATGATCACAATGATGCTATCGAGTTTGTGTCTAATGACAAACAAGTTGAAAATTACGAAGAAGTGGAGTGAAGTTGTGATATTCTATTATTTATGTAATTTTGAACACATATTTTATGTTATTTATTATGTTGATACCATGAAATCCGCCTGGTCCTAACCTAGGAAACCTAGGCGCTATATATTGGTCTGGTTCCCTACTAGGTCTAGCTCCCAGTGAATTTCAGAATCTTGATATTTTTTAAGTAATTTCAACAATTTAAAAAGCTATTTTAAATTATTTAAAATCACTCGATTCTCTTTTGCTACCAAATGGATCCATTATGTACCACTAAATTCGGAGTCCATGTTTCGTCTTCCATGCTAAACTCAGACTGTGATGAAAGCCTACCGAATAGTTTGAAAAATGTAAAATTTTTGCTCAAATTCGCGAACTAAAGCTCGAGCTCCGCTCAAAAGATTCGAACATATTCTCAAACTATTCGAACTATTGCTCGAAAATAAGTACATGAAATGATTGAAATTTATTTAACATATAATTATATTATATTAAAAAAATATATTACGGCTCGCAAACTATCGAACAAAATAATTTACACTCGAGTTCGGATCGAAAAAAAATTCAAACATATTCATACAAACCAAATATTTTTTGAACCTGCTTGGTTCGTATATAAAATGAGTTAATATTGTAATCGTTTAAAGGAAACAATTAGTTTAATGAAAAGAAGGAAAGTATGCAATTTCGATAGAAAAATAATTGAATATTATATGTTAATTGTGGAACAGTAATATTGAATTGAATTTGATGGTTTTTCATACTCTGATATATTATTTAATAGAATGTATAAATATAAATAATTTAAAATCAAACATGCATTGAGCTGGAGTTGTATTTTCGTGCTAAATTTGAGGGAAATTATATTGTTTAATAAATAGAGAGTTTTCCATCACAAAAATTACTCCAATATTACTCTGACTTGGGCCAATTGGGCTTTCAGTTTTAGTTTCATAATAGAAATCAATATGGGCTGGGTTTCAAAAAGAAATACAGATTGGGCTTTAAAGTGGGCTGAGAAAGGGATTGTTTATTCTGTAATCCACCCATTTCAGCTGACGGTCATGGTCCGATGAAGTAGAAATCAAAGGCTGAGAGAAAGCACCCCCCAACATCTTCTCCCGCGAGCGCCCCCGTGCCAGACCGTGATATACGATTCGTATTCTCCACAAAACACTTTCGAAATGATGAACATTTCGAAGCAGTGGGATTTTCCAGTGTCTGGATATGTATCGGAAACTTTTCATAATTTAGGAGTTTCAATGACTACCAGCAAAATGACTTTGAGGCGCGCCTCCCTCCTATGTTGCCTTGCCTGGGAATTGTTCTGTGTTTGGGAATTCCTCTGTATTTTAGCCGGATGGATGGTTGAAGGGAATATGCTGGTTAAATCTTTGAAGTTGTTGGATTTCTTTTTAAAGGTATATAGTCATTATTAAATGATTAGGATTATCTTCGTGTTATGCATATTTCTTCATGTTTGCAATCTTGTAAGGTAATTATAATTCCTTCTTCAGGCATGACATGTTTGACATTAATCTTATCTGCGTTATATATTTTTTTAGAGCAGAAATTAAGGAAGCTAGTGTATGCGCTGATAGAATTAGCTGGAGTTATTTCATAACCACACACAAAGAAGGATGCTTAAAATTCACTTTGCTCTAGCATATAAACGTTACCTACCCGCTGATTGAATTTTAGTATTAAAATGGTTCTGCTGGGAAGAATATATTGCTGGGTTGGATTGTGTATTTCAGGAAATTGAAGGAAATATGGTGGAAAGTGAAATGGGTTCTCCTTTGATTCGAAGGAGATGAGCTGGATGCATTAAGCTACGACCCTACGACCACAATTTTTTTAGGATAGATGTGGTTTGATATTTTGCTCTAGAATTTTATGGGTCTTTCATCCCAAGAAATCTGAGATGCTCTTGGGTGAATTTCTTACACTTGCATGCTGGATTTTTTAGTACAAAGTTTTATAATGTCGATAAGTGTCTTTTGCAGTTTATATTGTTTGCTTGTTCTATCTTGTGCTATTTGGTCGGCTGATTCTTTAAATTATATTTGGTAAGTAAATTTTATCTTAACTCCTTTTGGAGAATTTATGCCATTGATTCAGTCTATGGCTTCTTTCTTTCTTAGCCCCAATTGTGATGGGATTCCTGTGCTACATCATATAATCATATTTTGAAGCGTAACAAATTTCTAGCTGTGTTTATTGTTAGACACGCTCAAGTGCACCTTTCAGCAGTGTTGATTAGATGCAATTCACCAAGATTCCTGATGATCCGGTGCAGTCTGGTTTTATCAACAAGAAATGGTTCTGCAAAAATTATAGCATGTTTCAGAAAAAATTGTCTGATAATGAATTATTTTATCCTTAACATCGACGTAAAATTTTAATTCTCAATCTAGAGATTTTCACCATCTTATAACAGGTACTGTTGCATATTGCATGTCATGGTGAGAATAAGGAAAAAAAATTGTTGGGTTAAGTGTGCATGAGTGAGAGAAGTCTGAGATGATTGACCTCCTGAGAAGCTCTCGTGGTGAGAGAAGTACTCGGATGAGTGGCTTCCTGGGAAGCTCTCGTACATCAAGTTGTTGGCGCAACGTTGTATGATCTTGTTGACTATGTGGGTCGTAAAAGAGAGGGACATCAGACCTTAATGGGTAAGCTTTGTTGGAGACAATGTCATCAGCAAAGGAAAGGATAAAACTGTTTCTAAGGTGAGATGAGCACCAGTAGTAAGGTACGCTTCTTCCCGGACTCATGGGCCTAACAATCTAACCATGGATGTCCAAGTGAGTGCATATGGGGCTCTCTGTTGTTACAAGTATAGGCAAATAAAGTTGTGTTTTGGCTAACAATCATAGTTTTTTGTCTATCGATAAGCGTTTGATTTTAACTAAACAAATAAAGGGATAGAAAAGGCAGGGAATGAAGGGTGTTAACATAGTACACCTTGAACATGGGAGAAAGCCCAAGATCCAGCCAAGGTTTTGCTATGGCTTTAAACGCAATTTTGCTTGTGCATGGGAGCAGTTCCGCACTTGTTTGACAAATACATTGACCGTTACTTATTAATGCAACATTAAATTCCTTATGTGATTTTAATTTTCCCCTAAAAGTTTTTCTTCAATTGGACTTGTAATTTTTTTGGAGCAATATTAGTGCAGTCAAATATTTATTACTTGCTTTCATTTTTCAAAATGCGCTTTCTTTAGATTTGTAAATGAAATCTTATGGTTAGGAACTGGATTTGTTAATTTAATTGAAGTAAATTTTGTTCAGTTAAATTGTCTTTCTTTCCCTGCCTTTCCTTCTTTCATTCTTCTTTTAGGTATTCTTATTTCCTATTTACTGTAATGCGGCCGCCTCCCCCTCTAACGTGAAGATCCTTCTCTTTCCCCTCCTTCCCCTATCTTTGTTCTACATCTATTTATAAGAGCATGCCTAAATTCTTTCCAATTCAGCGTTATTTGACCCGTAGTGGATTTATGTTCATTTGCTTGGGTATAATCATGCAACGAGTGTCAGGTCATTTGTAAATTTTGTGTTTCGGATCTTGTTTTTCTATTTGAATTTATGGCACCCAAATTTAATGCTAAATTAGACTAAATGAATTTTCTTAGTAGGTTTCTTATCATGTTATTATATACTTTTCACACAAAGTTAATGTTTTTTCGCCGATTGTGATGCCGAGAACAATTTCCCGAAAAGGATAAAACATTGATCCAATTCAATTTATTATATTTTTGATTTACTTGTTTTGAAGATGAATTTTTATTCTTACTCTTAAGCACCAATTTGATCCTGCGAGGATATTATGGATGAGCATGGTGATGCGCATCTTTAGTTTACTAATTTTGTTTGCCAATTTTGCATTAGTTACTTGCACCAAAATGAGTTGTTTGATTAATTCGATTTAATTCTAGAATCTCTAATTTGGCTCTGTCTGTCGATTTCTTTGATATTTTAGTTTCATAAATTATCTATTTCATATATCTTGTATCACCAGTTTTAAAATCTTCAGCATTACTGTAGCTTATATAGTCTGTACATAGCTTTTTCAACGTCACCGTATGTTCGAAAGAGTTCATCACAAGCACTTTGGCTCACTGTGTTTTTGTTACCATTCTTCAGGAATGGATACTCTCTTAAATAATATGTTGTTTAATTATTGAGTGTAAACACCACTGTTTGTTTTGTTAAACATTTTTTCCAGATTTATTCTGCATCCTATTGCTAAAACTCTGTAAGTGGATGTTTCCCTGAGTACCTGATAGTTTTATATTTTCTGAATGCAGAAAGCTGATGCAGTATGCTTTATCGCATTAATTGAAGTATATTTCAAGCATATCCTTTCTGCTATATCTTTTCTTGTCATCTATGGAGGATGCATATTACAAAAGATCATGTACTAAGCGTGCCCAAATTATCGAGCTAGTCCATGAAGATAGGCTAAGCAATCTGCCTATAGATCTTCTCTATCACATTCTCTCGTTTCTCGATGCCAATGATGTTGTCCGGACCAGTGCGTTAGGAAATAATTGGAGGAACATATGGAGTTCGGTTCCTAGCTTGAAATTTGATTTCAATGTGTTTTTACTCCAGGATCCATATCTGCAGATGAGTTATTATGAGTGTTTATCAAAGTTTTGGGTATTCTTTTCCTGGACCTTCTTTATGAGACAGGCACCTCAAGTCACTAAGCTTCGTGTTTTGTGTCATTATTTTGACGTCGAACAATTTAATCTGTTGCTTGGTCTTTTTACTGCGCAAAATGTCAAAGAACTTGAGTTTGAGGCTAGATTTACTGTAGATGATTTTCCGTTCAGCGTTGGATTTTCTGAATCTTTGTCAGCAGTGAGGCGATATTATGACACAGCGTTTGGAAATTTGAAAAGTCTGCGATTGGTTACAGTTTATTTCAATGATGCTAAGATCACTGAGAAACTGTTTACCAATTGTGGTGTTCTGGAGAACTTATCTCTGGAATATTGTCGCATGCAGGCTCTCGAAGTTTTCAATATCTCAGCTCCAAACCTTAAGAAGTTCACGTTTTTGAATATGCGCCGTAATATATTCAGCCCACATTTATTTCACGGCAGGCTAATTATGCACACTCCAAACCTCGTGAACTTCTGTTATAATGGGCCAGTAATATGTTGGGAGTTCTCTAATACGTCATCTGTGAAGCATGCGGTGATTGAGGTGTCCTATGAGACGTTTATTGTACTGTATCAACCTAAATTGGCTGCAATGATCTCTGCTCTTAATTGTGCAAAAGATTTATCATTACCATCAATGGTTCCTCTGGTATGTATGCAATGGAACAAACATTTAGTGCTTTTGTCAATCAAGATTCGATGTAATAGTCTAACAAATGTTTTCTATAGCTCACTTTACAGCCATACTCTTGGTTGAGATTCTAAGGGTATTGCTAGCAGAGCAATATATGAGCATTTGCAGCATTTATGGTGGAATTATTTATTTGGTTGTTATTCACTTTTTTAGTGAGGCCATTTGACTTTCTTTTTAACTGTAATTTGGAATAGAAAGATAAAGGATAATGGTAGGTTGTGAAAACTGTAGACATATTGTTAAAAGAGTTTAGGGTCCTTTTGTCTTTGTACAACTGACTGAGTTTTTTTTATACTTACATAGTCCCTTATTGAGTTTAGTTTTTTTTTTTTTTTTGAAAAAATGTATCGTGCCTCATATGGGACTGAGTAGTATGCATGGATAATTAAACCAGTATTGTTCTTATTATTATAATCTGTTAGTCTGAATGTTCTAGAGAAATGAGATCATCATTGCTTTGAGTATTGATGTTAAGATTTGAACATGTGTTTTTTGACCAAAATTGTAGGCAAGAAAATTGTGCATATGTTCACATTTGTTGTCCAATCCGAACGTCTGCACTACCGACCAAATGATGGCTAGCAAAGTTTGAATTTGTGTTTGGCTTTCATATTTGAAGAGTTTGATATATATAGAGCTCATTTACTAGATATCTCATCCAAGCTTTTTAAGCATCTCAAGCTTAAGAGAGCAACTCAAGTGTGAAGAAAAATTGAATGTTATTTTATAATAAGTTTGAGAAATAATATTCTCGGTTATACTCGGGTTGGGATTGTGAAATATTGAGTGTTTTGTATACATTTGTAATTTTCTCCCTATCATGATCGTCATCGTTTCGGTGTATGACCCAACAACTGGTATAAGAGCTTTTTTGTAAACTTTCTTAGAATTCTGAGTATGTTATGTGGTTACAGTTTTGTCTGATTTTCCATATCAGAAAAGATTTTTTAGATTTTTTGCTAAGGCTCGAGAAGCGATGGCCGAAGATGATGGATCGGGACTAGGTATCAACAAGTTCGACGGGATAAAGTTTTCATTCTTGCAGTTACATATTAGAAATTATATGTATAGCAAGAAGTTGTAGCCATCAACAAATTACAAACTACATCTCGTGAAAAAATTATTCAACTTGAAAATAGAGAAGGTGTTTCGGTGGCTAAACAAATCAATGAATTCGACACGATTGTTTCTCAGCTAACATCAGTTGAAATAAATTTTGATGATGAGATTCGTGCACTATTTTTTTGGCGTTTTTACCAAAATAATTGGGAATCAATGCGACCTGCAGTTGGCAATTCTGTTGGCAAAAGATAACTACAATTCAATAATGTCAGATATCAAATTATTGTCGAAGAAGTTTGCATGATGGATTCAGGTGAATAGACATCATCAAGATCTGCTCTAAATCTCGAGAACATAGAAAGAGGCAGGAGTGGTGAAAAGAGTTCTAACAGATGTCACGGTAGATCCAAGTCAAGAAATGGAAAAGGAAAATCACTTTTGAAAAGAATTTGAATTGTTGGAGCTGTGGTGAAACTAGTCACTTGAATTCGACCTTTAGAAGTCCTTGGAAATTTATCTCTTGTTTTAACACGACTTGTCATAAGTTGATTAGGGCAGTGCTCAAAAAAGGGAATCTCATTCGTTTTTTTTGGGTGAAAAAAATTCTTTTGATTGAAACTCATCACATACCACATAAGCCTCAATAAAGCCAAACATACTATCTAAGTCCATGCCTTCCAGATTACCATGCCAGACGGTCTTACCTCCAGGCATGCATTGGTTTGAATTTTGCACTATCTGGTCACTGGGTTTAAGTTAGTGTTTCTGAGGAGTGGAGCAGTCTCTTGGTTTTAAAGAGGTAACAAACGATATTGCGACATCCTTCCACTATTTGGTGAGTTTTTACTTGTTGTGAAATCCCCTATTTCATATAGGAATGATCTAGCGGATTTTAATGCTAAGGCTACAGAGAAGAGAAAGAGGAATGAAATGAAAGGTCTCATGAATTCTCCCCTGGGACCTACCAATAAGGTACAACCACTTCTTCTCTGTCGTCGATCTTCAGGGTAATTCCAACATTCAATGGGATGTGTGTTCCAGAACAGCGTTAAATGACGTCGAATTGGGTGAGTTCAGCACTCTTTTAGGAGTCTTAGATACAGCTTGGTTGAGTTTGGGCACAGAGGATGTTCGGGTTTGGTTGGGGGAGTTTTCCGGTACTTTTTCTGTTAGTTCTTTTTACGCCTCCTTCTTTCCGGTTACCAACTTCCCTTTATTCATGTACTACTCTAACATATGGAAAGTATCTATCCCGCATATGGTTCAATTTTTCTCGTTGATCGTGGCTTTAGGAAAACTGCCGACTTGTGATGCTTTGCAAAAACGTTGGTCCAGCTACGCCTTATGCCCACAATGGTGTAGTGTAGGTCGGAAACAAGAAGAGAATCAAGACCATTTATTGTTGCATTGTCTTTCACGAGTGGTGTTTGGATCCAAGTTCTGCAAAAGTTGGGTTTTGAATGGACTCTTCCAAGATGGTCACAGGACTTGTTTTTTATGGAGCCAGGATTTCTTACCGGGAGAAGAATTGGGAGCTTTTGGTACTTCGTAGTTCATTGCATTTTTTTTGTCAATTTGGTTGGAGCGCAACAATAAAATATTCAAAGATAAATCAGAGTCAATGGACAACATTTGGGAGAAGATTTGATTCAGAGTTGCGACTTGGACGACAAAGATGCTAAAGTTTGATCATCTGCTTATCTCAAATATGATTAGGGATTGGAAATTTATTTGCTCCTGACGATAGTGTAGTTGTCGTGTTTCTTCCCTAAATTGTGAGGTGTCTTGCGGATTGCTCATCCGCTTTCCTTGTAAACTTATCTTTATTATAATAAAATCATAGTTTTCGATCATAAAAAATAAAAATAAAAAGCCAGGTTGATTCTTAGGTTATGGACTCAGGAGCTTCATTTCATACCACTGGTAATTGTGATGTATTCGATAATTACATCACTGGCGATTACAGAAAAGTTTTCCTGGCTCATGGAAAACCTTTGGAACTAGTTGGTATAAGTGATATCCGGATAAAGATGTCAAATTTATTGTCTGAAAAATCAACAAAGTAAACCATGTATCAAAATTGACACGCAATTTGATTTCAGTGGGACAACTCAATGACGAAAGCCATAATGTGACATTTGGTGATGGTCCCTTGAAAGTGAACAAATGAGCATCGATTGTTGCTTGAGGAAAGAAAACTGGAACACTTTATATGACTTCCAGTTGCAGAGATACATTAGTAGCTGTGGGTGCTGGAGCTAATTTAAGTTTATGGCATTATACCGGAAGCTATTAGAATTAAAGATCGTTGAACACAAACTATGTGAATGTTGTATATTTGGAAAGCAGAAAAATGTTAGTATTTCAAAAAACGGTTGAGAACTAAAAACAGCAAAGTTGGAGCTGGTTCATACTGATGTATGGGGCCCATGTCATGTGACATCCCTTGGAGGATTAGGATATTATGTTACATTTATCGACGATTCACAAAAGTATACATTTATATACGTTCTCAAACCAAAAGGTTCAATTTAGTTGGTTGGGCTGCCAATTAACCTGTCTGAACCCTGAAAACCCTGAATTCACCCCTTCTCCTACAATGGTTTATGATTTTAGTTACTTTATTGACTAGGCAACAACTTGCGAAGAGTAATCTAATCTATGAAGTTTTTTTCATTTCAGTTCTGAAAAAATCCAAACCAAACCCTTCCCTGTAGGGGAAATACATAAATATAAGAGAGCCATATCCCCTATATTTACTCTTTCTTTCTATAAATGATTTTTAGTGGTCATGTGTGTTCAGCGTATTGCCGTCTTTACTTTTTCTTTGTAAAATGACCGTCCATCAGTCTTATCCACATGTGTATTTCTCTTTTATATTTTACTCATTACTGTTAATTTGTCATATTTTGCTTGTTTTAGTATCTCTCTAGGGCTTGGAGTGGATGGGTGCGCCACTTACCAAATACAAGGTCCTTGAGGCTAGGTATGGTATATACTGCACGCTACGTAGAGGGGTTAATCAACTTACTCAAGCTGACACCCAATCTTGAAATACTTTCCATGAATTTCACTTGGGTAAGTGCTTTTAATTTTGCTTTGTCCTTGGGAAGTGATTTGTTGATGGTGGAGTCACATGCAATTGAGGTTGTGCAAGTGTGTGGTTCCCTTTTCACTGAGTTTATTTTACAATGGATAATAGATAATTGTTTCCTACACATACATAATTTGTTATTGTATATTGTTAAGCTTTTGAGCTTTTTTATTTTTGTCTCGACTCTTCTCACCTCCTTTGCGAGGCAAAGCTACCTGTAGGTTGGAGCTGCTTTTACTTCTGCCCAGCCCCTGAAACAAAATTTTAAAACTGTACCACCTGTTGTTTTGACCTTGGTTTCATCAATTATAGTATATTGTTCTCGATCTGATAATTGATGAGAAAAATTGTAACAACTGTTTTTATTGCTCATGTTTATATGAATGATTGATTCTACGTTGTAATAGCAGGGAAATCGGTATTTTTTTTCCTGGACAATAACTGCAGATCTGTAATTGTTGAACCAGCATGATGAATTTTCTGTTACTAATGATGATGAAATCTAGCTTTGCATGGTTATGTGCATGATGCCTGCATTCTGCTTGATATAATCATCTTTTGTGATAGGATGTCTTTACACGTATATTATGTTCCCAGAATGTACAAAACTAGGGGTGGGCATCAAGTTGGGTATCTTGAGTTCGCGGGTAGTAAATTTTGCTACTCGAACCGGGAAAAATTATTACTACCCGACTGGGTACCCAAAGTTTTTGGAACTTCAAATGTAACTCAATGTAACAAAGAAAGCCTTGATGCTATCTTGTCGTGCATTAACGCAGCTAAACACATTTCAAAATTATCAGAAATGATTTCACAAAGCTTCCTTCATTTAGTGTTATAAACCAGAACGTAAACCAGATCTACCATTCTAAAAGCATTTGCAAACATTAAATTCCTCCGACATGCATGTCCGTCAAGTCGTCCGACGAGTGCACTAAGAGTCTGTCAGAGAGAGCGACGGGTAGAGGTCGAGTCGCTTGTCAAGTGGAATTTGGAAAGCCTAACTCTGCACCAAAGTGAAATAACGAAGAATGGTATTGAGTTATCGACTAAAGTTAAAAAGTGTGAAAGAGTAAATGAAAAAAATATGTATGATGCGTAATTTACTTTATATGTTGGGTATCCGAACCTAATCTGGTACTAAATTTATTGTCCGAGACCAACCCGATACTAAATAGGTGGGTTCAGGGCTTTACTGAACCCGAAATTTTGAAAAATTAACTGACATGATGGGATTAGGGGTGGGTACGGTACCGTATACCGTACCGAAAATATCGGTATGGAATTTTTCCATACCGATACCGATACCGAAAATTCGGTATACCGAATTTTCGGTATGGAAAAATTTCATACCGGTACCGTACCAACACCGAAAACTTTGCCGGTATACCGAAAAATTGTCGGTATACCGAAAATGTTTTCGGTATATCGACATTTTTTCGGTATACCGAACTTAAATTTAAAAAAAAATAATAATAAAAAATTATTTTGAAAAAAAATATTTTATACCGATACCAAAAATTTCGGTACGGTATGATACCGTACCGAAATGTTCGGTATATCGATTTTTTCGGTAAGTTCGGTATTTTTTCGGTACGGTTTTCGGTATTTCGGTATTTTTTCCCACCCCTAGATGGGATTGGGTCTGGTACCCGAACTCGAACGGACAGCCTTATATGAAACTTAGAACCATGGGAAAAGAGGGGTATCTTTCCGGTTAGAAAAAATAAAAGGTAGTGTGTTGTAGTATGTGCTCTTGACCAGAAACGATAAGTGTATCTCTCACTTGTCTCGCTTATAAAGTTTGATAATTTGTTAAAGGAAGTGTGTTTTTAATTAGGCAACCTCAAAAAGATTCTTCTTGTTTTCACTTACAATATTTGATCATTTGTTAAAGGAAGTGTCTGTTTTTCACTAAGCAACCTCAAAAGATTCTACTTGTTCTTCAATTTTCCCTGCGAGCAAGATTATTAAATCATCTATCCTCAAATGAATGCATTTTACTTTGTTCATTTCCAGGGGTGTGAGTATGACTGGAAGTCCAGATATGTGGACTTGGCTTGTGTCTCACATCATCTCAAAGAGGTTCGGATTACAGGATCCCGCTATTCTGTAGTCTCGCTGGAGTTCGTGAAGTTTTTTCTCCAAAATGCAAAAGTTTTGGAGAAAATTCATATCAGCCAGGAGCAACAAGAGTTGGATCCAAAGGAATTTTATGCATTGCAAACGGTTAATGTAGCCTCTAAAACAGTTGCCTTATTCGTCACCTCTATTTCTGCTTCTGGACAAAGAAAGTGCTTCAATTTGAATTTAGGAAATTTCTGAAGATTGCTCAGGAACTACAAAATAAAGTTTAGTTTGAAAAGAACATCACAAGGTAAGGTACTATTGTCTGGACTCTCTTTATGCGATTAGTATGTAAATCGAAACTTCTAGTGCATAAACTCAATGTGCCATGTGTTAAGACATGTATCAGTAATAATTAACCTACTCACCTCAATTCAAATGGCAAACCAAGCTCTGAGATATCATTTACACTGTATCTAATAGCATGGAATATCGTTTACTCTGTATTCATTAAAAATACACAAGTATGCGCCCTGACAAGTATATCACTATCCTTGGTGTGTTTTAAAGGCTTGAGGCGTTTTTTAGCACATATTGTTGATAGTCATTGATTTTCGCTTGTAAATATATGAATATTTGTTTATTGTTATTCAAAACATTGTTTAATACATGAGGATGACAGGCAATAAAATTTTCTTGAGATACTTAAATTTATTGTGTATTATCTCTTAATGTGTCCCCGTATACAAAGGTGTGTGCCTCACCTTGTCCCTAAGCTCTATGATATCCATGCGTCTTGCCCTTTATCAACTTTGGTTTACACAAAAGGAGTCAGCTACTTTTATAAAACTAGGTAAATTACCATATCAATAATATAATAGGTTACTCATTTTGTGGCTTATACAACGAAAGAGGACGAGACTTAAGAGCAGAGGAAATGCGATACAAATCTATTATACGTATTTACTTATGCTGCTTGCTCTTATTTGAGGTAGTACTTTCGAGCAAGTTGGGATATATACACTACACGTGTTAGATATGGTTATTTTATTCTTGAATTACTTTTAAGTCTCAGATATAAATATGCTGCGTGTGAATGAATTTGTTTTGAAAGACGTACTCTACATGGAAATCATAGTGTGCTAAAATACTTCAATTTTCGTGCAGTGCTTGAAGGGAAACAATTTGAATCATGATTCATTGTCTCAAGCTCATCAATTAATCTGACATTGTGTCATAACTTTATTACTTTTGTGTGCAAGGAGAGAGACTGTTCCGGGATTTCTGTTGGATGGAGACGAACCTATAGCAGCATTGATGAAAAGATCGCAACGGATGGGCGGAGAAACAATGATCCCTGTTGTATGTCCGCACCTTCATTTCTCATTATGGACTTAGTTTGCATCCTTTTATGTTTGGTCTCAATAAACAAGCTCGAGTGTGTTGGTTAACTATCAAACACTCTTAAGCTAAGTTCGAGTGATGAGTGTTGGATGAGTTTATTATCAAAACATTGTGTTTGGATTGGCTACTTTCGGCAGAAAGTTGAACTTGGTGGACCTATATTCACTGGTATGTCAAATGGTTTGGTGGTATAGTTCTCAATCTTGAATATTAACTGATTACAGGTTAAGTTGACAGAAATCAGGTACTGACTACCTGTCATCTGGGCTTTTGTGGGTAAGCAAGTTTCACATAAATTTTTTCAAACATTTTATGTTCTTACTATCAATCGCTTCGTTGTTGAGGGTTATTTTAAAAAAACTTAGTTTGATCAAAGTTATTTTTCAAATTTTCCTTAAATTAAATTTATATATAAAAAACCCCGAGCAATTACGAGCGCTCGAATATGAAACTAATTCATCTGCATCAAATGCTATGAAGTAACTAGTATCTTTTTACGTAGTTAATTTAATATTTTTCATCATTATCTCTTTGGATCAGGAAACGTAAAAATTAGTTGGTTTCGAGTGTGAAATAATTTGTTGAAACTTGCTGGTGTTTATGGATTACATATAAATTAGACGGCTGGAAAAAGTTTTTACGTGTTTACATAAAATAAGCTGTATTCTTTTCCTCCTCTCATTTTTTCCCCAAAGTGTGTACGGAATAATTATAAAACAAAGAATGGAACCAAAAAAAATTTCAAGATGGTCTTTATTTACATGGATTCTATATATCACGGTATTCCTCAATAGAGTTGGAACAAATTTAGTGTTTTCACCTGCCCTACCTTGTGATTTATGAGTTACAATGGTACGATGACTATCACATTCTATTATATATATATAATATACACACGCACACAACAAATTACTATTTTTTTAATGGTGAAAAGGAACTAGCCGCCACTGTCTTTTGGGTGTATGTTAGGTAAAACTTTGAGTTTAATGTTGTCAGTATGCAAATTACGACAATCATGTAAACCATATTAGTCAAGTTTAGTGTAACATGTTCGATCAAAAAATGTTGGTAAAAGAAATTGAACTCGTGACCATTTGGTCTCTCACTTACTTACTCCACCAACTTTAACATCCCGAAAACAATAAATTATTGGTTTTAAACTAGTATGTGATTGTTATATTAATTAGAATCGACCCTCAAGTGGATCTTTATTTTTTGTACAAGGATTCAACTGAACCCAGAAATTCACATTTTTGGTTTAAGAAGTTAAACATTAGCCCCTAGAAAATAAAAATTGGAGGTGAAAAGGAAGAAATGGGGATCCACCACCAAATAAGAGGAGTGTGGTAATGATAGAAAATTGGAAGAGATTTAAAGGGTTGATTTGATACTGAAAGGAAGCATTCATTATTATTGCATGGAATTCAGCACATACTTACATTACATACATACCCCCATTTGCTTCAACTTGCAATATCTATTGCTCTTTTGAAATTTTAATGAATAATCATGAGATTGTCGGATCCGTAGGTAAACTTCTTTTTCCAATGCCACCAAGATTATTCAAAGTGGAGCTTCATGTCCCATTTTTCATATAAAATTCTATTACCCCATTCTTGTAATAACATCATAATAAATAAAATTCACACGCAATATCAATTATGATGGATTACAATATTTAAGTTGTTACAAAATTAGATAGTTCGTGGGGTTTCGACTTATAATTCGTAAATAATAACACACAAATTATCAAGATCAATATATAGTGTTAGGACGAAATGGTAATTAAATCACATGTGCAAATTTTGAAGAAAGTACACACCATATTAAAAAATAATATACTTTCATTTAATATATGCTTTCAAAAATGTATTCACATGTTGTTTGGAGTGTCAATTCGAGTGGGTTCGAATCATGTTGAAGCAAGAGAACTAAAACAAAATTCTCAATCCAAACTCGAACAATCCTAAAACTATGAACTCGAAACTAACCAACCCGACCTAATTTTGGTTACTATGCAACGTTAGTTTTTTTTATTCTTTAACAAAATATTTGAATAAAAATTCAAAACATATAATAATAGTAATATTTTAATTTAATAATATAATAACAAAACTAGCATAAATATTATAATTATATTTCATGGATTTAAATATTTAAATTTAGTATTCTAATTGTCAAAACTATTAATACATGTTGTACGATGAAAATTTATGATATCAATTATCACAAATAATTTTCAAGTTTCAAGCTCTACTTCTCCAACGTTTTACACATTTTTGTACTAGTCAAATTTTCGATGGCTGAAGATAAGGAGAGGCGGAGAGATTAAACGAATATGTGAATATTTGGTAAAAAATATATATGGTTGGGATTAGCCCTCAAATTTAAAAAACAAAAAAATTTTAATGGTTCAGGTGGGTCAGGTGAACTCGGGTATTTGGATCAAGGTCAATCACAACCCAACATTATTCAATTTTTTTTCCCGAATCCTAAGACCCTCGACCCTAACCCGATATTTTTCGTGTTAGGTTGACAGGTCAAGTTAATTTTTGACATTATTACATATTATCTCTTACAAACGATATGTTTAATATACTCGCATCATTATTATCTAAATAATGATTAACTATAACAAAATAATCACAAATCCTATAAAAAATGCTTTTTAAAATTAATTTTTTAAAATATTTAATTTATCTTTAAATTAGTCCATTTACAAAAAATGGAAGTTGGAGGTCAAATTTATTAATTTTTAAAAATAAAAAATAAATGAATCGACATGTATACACAACATTTTCTTTTTTAAAAAAAAAACTAAATCAACGTATATGTAAGATATGTGTCCAAATTCAATGAAAAATAATAATAATAACTAATAAAATAAAAAGGCAGAGGCAGCAGAAGCTGCAATTTGCAGCGTCCGCTGATATGAGTGGCGGACGTTGCAGAATGTTTGCATTGATGTTAACGTTTGTCTTAATTTTTGCAAAACTCCATCATCTACCTTATTTTTATAATAAATTTTTTTTTAAAAAAAATTATTTATAAAAAAAACCAATTGTGTGCACAAAAACACTAGCATATATAATATATATATATATATATATAATCTGTCATTTCTATATTTTTCTTTCAGAACTTTATTTTTAATGTTTCTTGAACCACCGCCCGTGTGTTACACACAGCACCATACGTATCAGGAACAGTACCACATTTCTGTGGATAAACTTTTTTCTAACAATCTTTCTTGATTTTCTCAGTTTTTTTTTTTTGTATATCCTAGACAATCACTTTTATATATGTGTATATATATATATGTATATATATATATGTCTGTGTGGGTGGGTGGGTGATTTACACGGGCAGAAATATTAATATTATAGTTCTGTAAGAAAAAGTATAGAAATGACAAATTATTTTTTTATGATTATTTAATTAAGATAATATTTTATTCTTATATGAGTTCACTTTTCCACAACTGCTATTCAAAAGGGAAATTTTTACAAAGAAGTCAACAAAAACATTAAATTATATCCATATATTAAGTCCTCGCTGCTAATAAAATAGCAATAAAATGATCGGAACGATCGAATTCGTGTTGATAAACACAAAAATTATATAGTAAGGTTCTTAAATCTTACATTACCAAGAAAATTAAATTTAATAATGCATTTTGATTGATTCATGTTTATTTTTAATTTATGAGTATCGTGGCAATTCAGATCAGGGAATTATTATTTTTATTTATTGCTGTTGTTGCAGAGGATAATAATTATTTTATAGTTTTTTTTTTTTAGAATTTTCAAAATGTATTACACTACCCACACTCTTTGGTGGGTATCGACAGTGTCAGAAATGTCATGTAATGGATTGAAACCAAATGATTTTTTTTAAAAAAAATAAAGAAAAATGTAATATAGATTCTAAGAAATAGAAAAACTTGGGTATGTCTAAGTGATAAAGCACAGGCAGATTAAAATTCATATATACACTTTCAATTATATTTTTTTGTGGGGATCACTTGGGAATAATTTTTTTTTTAATGCAAGGGTAATTCATTATCAAAATAACAAGTCTACGTGTACATATGTTGTAAAAAATAATGAAATCGCGTTATGATAAACTAAATTTCTCCTAAGATGAATACATCTATGAACCACAGCATGCGCGACTTGGTCACCAGTTGTTGAGCAAGACGTCGGTTTTTGATATCCTAATGTCAAAACATTTTTCCAAAGAGAAGAGAACTGAAGTGTGTATAGCCTGAACGACGGTCAGTGAATCTGATTCCGATTATCCAACTGATGTGTTGGGACTGGATGAATGCCTCTGTTGGGACCTTACCTGGGAATATATTCTTTTACTCGAAAAACCTTTGTCCAGGCTATATATTTCTTGAGAATAGGGATAAGTAAAAATTCAAATTTATTGTGATGTTATAGCTAATGATTAATCCTCACATATTCCCTGAATACATGTACTGATGGACTGAAATTTGCGCCATTTTTACCAACTTTTTCAGTTGAAATTTTGACTGTGGTCAGTGAATCATATCATATTTATTAATTGTTTCGTGTAAATTTTCGTGAGAGTTCTGCGTGTGAGCTTGAACAAATTTGTTTTTAACTAATTTTTAGAGTTGAGTTCAAGTCTCAAATTTAACATGTTATCAAAGAAAGATTCTATCATTATGTGTTGGACTGCTTGTAGTCGGGCCATCCGTTCTGCTCATAGTTGAGTCATTGGTAAATTTCACGCTTTAAATGTTCGTTCATGGACGTGATGAGGATGTATTAGTTATCCCACTTCGGTTGGATAAAATAGATGGGAGTTGCATATATGGATTTGGACAATCTTCCTCCTGTCTCTATAAATATTAAGTATTTGTTGTGATTTTATACACTCACATTCTCTTGGTCACTTAACACTATTATATATCTCTTTTAAATTTGCTCTCTGAATCAACTCAAGCATTATAGAAATCACAGTCGAAAAACTCTATGACATCCTCTAACCCTATTTCTATATGTGCAGTACCTCGATTTCAGGCCGATCTACTCAACTACAAAATTTGAAGACTCTCTCTCTCAGTGAAACTCGAGTTAAAATTTTGATCACACTTAAATTGATTTATTGAATATTTTAATTGTATATTACGCTGCTGGTACATATAATATGAAAATATAGATAGTTTATTATTACCAAGGCGCACGCAAGGAGTGGCTGATATATAAAAACATGATTACGAAATTGTCAGAATTTCTATCAGTATCCAATCACTTTCTGCGGACAGAATCTTCATTTCATGATTTTTAGTATTGAATTTATTTATGTAATAATTTACGAGAAAATAATTAATTTATACAGTATGATGTTTGATGATTCTAAATTAAATTTATTTAAAATTAAATTAATAAATTGCTTGGGTGACATGATTGGATACATTGTCCTTCCATCACATCTCATATACGCAGCAAAAAGATTATATAATTTGGATTTTCATTATTGCTCGTCGAATTACAATAAAATCATTAAAATATATGTGAGAAGGCGATTAAAAGAATAAAAGACCAAGTAGTGTTTTTTTTTTTAAAGAAAAACAACATATTTTGTCTTCTAAGTACTTTTTTTAAAAAATCTATGTTATATATCACTGAAATTTAGAGTTTTAATCTATTGATTTGCACGTTCTTTTTTATTTTAATTATTTTTTGTCGCAATGCTAACGTGTTGGCAATATCTCATGTCATCATTTTTCAATGTTATATTATTATTTTTTCGCTACCGCATCAGCATTCTGATAAAAAATTATAACAAATGAAAACAATATGCAAGTCAGTGGATTAACTAGATAATCGACCAATAACATGATTAAAAGGGAGGTCAATTTTCTAATAAGTAAAAATTTAAAGTTATAATATCTGATTTTTTATATATAAAAAAAATTAGAGTACTGTTGTTGTGTCGTATTCCTCAGAATCTAGTCGTGCTCGCCTTAATTTATGCTATTCTATGTAGCAAATCTTTTCAAAACAAAAAGGTAGATTTCTTTTTTAATTTGGGGGGAAATTATTTTCAAATATTACTGCCTAAAGCATGATCCAATAGGCACCATGGCTTTGCGTACATCAATATTTAACAGGGGAAAATGCTTTTTGGCTGTATATATTTATATTTTTGCGATTTTAGTTTTGATTTTGTATTTTTTAATTTTTGATAATTTTAGATTTTTCATCGAAAGTGTTGTGTGACACTGCACACATTAACGTCATATTACTGACACGTCGACGATATATCAGAAAAATGAATAAAATCACAAAAAGTCAAAAATAATAAATTAAAATTGAAAATTTTCAACGTAAAGGATAGCACGAAAAGATAAAAATATAATTTTTTTTATTTCTCATACTTGAAGCTATTTCTGTTTTGTTTTTTTGTTTTTTTTCCCCAAATTGAAGCAGAAGATTCTTTGGAAATAAATTGACAAACTATTTATGGTTTAAGAACAATGATGTGGGTTCGTACCTAAGTTCACTGATCACAAGATTATACTGGGATATTGTGCCTTGTACTTGTATCGAATATATATAAATTCTCTCAACTCGTTATAAATATAAAAATAAAACGCGCATATATATATATATATATATATATATATATATTAGATCCCATTGCTCCTTAAGTAATAATGTCACCGCTTTCAAAATGAAATTGAACTTCAAGTGTTGTGTACCTATTCAAAATCTATAATGAAATTTGTATCTAAAATCGGATTGATTTCTATTCTATATTGAATTAAACGTTATAGCATGTAAAAAATTTAAGGCGAGATTCGGTTAAACAAAAAAAAAATTGGTTTTAAATTCTTGAATTTCATTGTTTTTGTGTATATGGTGACCAGTGAGGGATCACGAGTGAGTGAACTTCTATGCAATAAACTCAATTTACAAAACGACCAAGTAGTTTAGTATATCTTTCCATGAACCGTACGAGCATGTTCTCCGTCATCCTCCACCACGCTTACGGCTCTCTACCCCAACCCAACTTACTCTGGTCTTTTTTATATTCCTCTTTTAAGAGGACTGTAGGAGCAGCTTCACCTTCTCGCATCCGCAGGAGTCCAAAATCACATACTCGATTGACAAGCATAGCTTTGATAGCTACTTTATCTGTCTGAAGTCATGTAAACCAAAATGAATTAATAAATAACTAACATTAAGAGGTAAATGGAGAATGAATATAATTAAGCAAATTTCTAGAATGTTTGTGGTGCCACCAAGTTGAATATATATGTCATTGCAATTTTCGTTAGGTATGTTTATCTCTATTTGCAGTTTCAATTTTTTATAATGTCGAAATTGAGTTCAGTTATTTATTTTCCATTTGTGGTAATATTAATCATTTTTCATTGAGATTATTAATCAAATATTGGAATTATTTGATTCAAGGAATTTTTTATTTTTAGATTGATGAAAATAAATGTATTTAATTTTTTTATCTATATTCAAAATTTTAAAGTGTATATATCACCCATAAATATTTTTTCTTATATTATATATATATATATATATATATATATATATTTATATTATCATGCATCACAACTTTCTGAATGCGAATTTGCGTTATCGATCTTATATAAAATTACAATTTTTTTAGCTAATCTTATGAAGTCGAATATTCCATTAGTATTTATTTCATTGATTATAAATTATATACACGTATTTGTGTGTGTATATAGATATACATAGATATGCAAAGCCGATTTTAACAATTTTTGGGCACGAGTAACTTTAAAAAAACTCTCCTAATAATCATGATGTGTGTTCATATTCTTTTAATTATATAACAACTTTTTAAATTAAATCAATACATTAAAGAGATATAAGTAATCAAACAATACACAATAGTTAAAATATTTCTATTTTAATTAAATAATATTAAGATCAAACATGTCCAAAATCATCACTAAAAAACAACTCATCTTCCCGTTTTAAAGCTAAAAATACTAATTCAGTCTGTATAATCACGTTGTTCAGTAATATTTTTCAATTGATAACATTGTCAATCAATTCAATATTTATTTATGACATGATTGATTGAAGAAAAATTTTGATGAACTTTAACTCCGATATTGAAAAAGATTTTATAAACAATGTGACCATAAGAGAACATCTATCCACTTTCTTAAGATAATAAATTACATCAATTACATATTTGTTTCTCTTGTTAACGAGTACTTCAAGAATGTTGACTCTGAAAATAAAACATTCACATTAATATAAGAACAACTCTTATTAGTCAAAGAATAATTTTTATATCGTGTCAATTTACTGTTATATATAATAAATTAGGGAATTAAAAAAAGTTTTTTTTTTATTTTGTCTAGGAAAAATAAATTTAAATTCAAAAAAATTTATCAAAAGACCCAAAATTAATAAATTTTCTAAACATTTAGAAATTATAACTTCATGACCAAACATCGTTTGCCCGTAACTCCCAACTCCATTTCGCGTAAGTCCTAAAATTTTTGTATCGATTCGAATAATAATATTGTAATTATAACTTCATTAGACTGCATATTTTTTGGTTTTGCATAGAAGAAAATCACGACGAAATATATTGTTATGGTACTATAATTGTCTCTGTTGAGATATTGATCAGACCATGTCGCTTGAACTGTACGTTATACAATTTAAAGTATTTGAGTTGTAGCATTACTATATCTTTTGGTAAAGTTGAAAATGCTTGATCCTATAATTGGTATCAGAACTAAAGTCATGTTTCAATTCTTATTGATTGCAAGGAGTGTAATTATTGAGAGAGATTGTTGAATGCAATAATTGTCTTTTATGAGAAAGTGATTCGAACCCTGATTTGAGATGTTATACAATTTAAAATATTTAAATTGCATCGTTACCACCAGCTATATCTTTTGGTAAAATGACAAATATTTGATTCTACATTTATAATTCGTCTATTTTTTTTTCCTGATAATACATTTCTTTATTAATCTATACTATACCTAATAATATAGTATAGACATATCAATTTTCATAACATATAGGGTATTTAAGATTTCAAAAATGTTATTTGCACTTAGGATTATAATATAAAGTAGTGATAGAATTTTTTTTGAGCTGTGGAAGGTTTTGTTGCAACAAGTTTTCGAACTCAAGACCTCTCAGTTTAAAATTTGGAATTTTCGTGTCAAATGAGTTATAAGTCATCGACGATAATAATATGTTTTAATAGAGTGATGATCAAGATAATACACGATTGCCACACAAATTAAAGGATTTATGGGCTGAAAATGATCGATCCAAATATACCTCAGCTACGAAGACATGAAGCTGATTGTTTGTTCACGAGTAGCAATAATCTCAAAATCCACTGCACAATATTCCATCCAGCGTTTACAAGTTGACCAAAAGAAAACAAAACACACCACCCCATTGAAGAAGCACAAATACAAGTATTACGCCCCCACACGTTTGTACTGTGAACATGCAATAATATCCCGCATTCCACTAGCAAATACAGCAGGGGAAAAAGGAGGAAAGAAAGAAGAGCGGCACAGAGAAATTGATTATTCTTTCTTCAACTCATCATCAATATTTTCTTTGAAAAAAAAGCTAAGAAAAAGATCCAAATAATGGAAGGAGAAAGAGGACTGTCTCCCATTTATGATCAGCTACAAGTTCCCTTTTCTGCGCCTTCATCAAGAAATGGGGTTTGTACAGTTCGAAGATCATAATCAGGTCGTGAGCTTTTTAACGCCTCCGTCGTCATCGCTGCAGTCTCCCATAAACGGCGGCAGAGGCGGCAAAATTGCCGCTGAAACCGATAATGGTTCCTTAAGGTTCAATCATACCGACCAACTTGCCAACAGACCCTCATGGAATAACGATCAGGTAGTTGGATTCTTGTACTCATTTAGCTTTGGAAATCTTGGCTACACTTTTAGGTTTTAAGTTGCTGTCATTACTTTTAGATTATTCGTTGCTTCAAGTCCAAGATTTTTTGTTATCTCTGAATTAAAAGAAAAATGTTTCTTTCTGAAATTTTACTAAATGGAGAAAATCTATATTACAGGTAGAAGTTCTGGATCCCAAGTCCGTAAACTATCAAAATTGCAGTGCAAACAACAATGAAGGTGGCAATTCATGGTATCTTATTATTTTCTTGGATCCCTTGTCTTTTTCCTTGTTTTTTCACGAAATTGGTTCAACTTACTTCACCAAGAAAAGACTTACATCTTCAAGTTCAACTCAGACATGGCTTCTTACTATTTAAGTGCAAGATCTGGGAGTTTCTCTTATCATGATCAAATTCCATTTATCGTGCGTTCATATTCTTTTTAGTGGGGATCAAGAGGGATCTGAATCACGTACGTACGCACATTCATGTGAATGACTTACAGTGAAACCCTACGGAGTTTTTTCATCAAGATCAGGCCGATATATACAATATTTGGGGGTGTTTGTATTTTTCAGATTCTCTCAACATATCAAATATAATATTTCAAATATTGAAGCTAGCTAGGTTTGTCGTTTACATTTTTACTGCACTCAATAATACAAGATAAGCGTCATTATATAACATTAATGTTCCGAAATAAAGAATTTTGGTCGGAAAAAAGCTCAGGCGTAAATAAATAAATATGAATAATATGTTTAAAATGTCGGGTTGGGATCGAACAGATACAGAATTAATCGTTGTGATTTTCAATTCGCTTATGTTTGGTTAGTGAAAGATCTTAAAATATCGTAGAAATCCCGCGAAAGAATACTTTTTTGTCTCAATGATGCCTGCCAATGTTAATGTGATGAATGAATGAATATATTCAGTGAAATCTGAGAAGGACAAGTGCTACCTTCCACTATATATATGCATCTATGTACACTCAGTGTTTGATTTTTATAATATTAGATATTGAATCTTGATCTAGATTTTTACAAGTCTATGACAAATTATTCGATAAAATCGTGGGAGTCGCATAATATGTTTTGCAGGTGGAGGAATTGTTCATCGGATAAAAACAAAGTCAAGGTGAGGAGAAAACTAAGGGAACCAAGATTTTGTTTTCAGACAAGGAGTGACATAGATGTTCTCGATGATGGTTACAAATGGAGGAAATATGGACAGAAAGTTGTTAAGAACAGCCTTCATCCGAGGTACATGCACACTTCATATTAATTGCACCAAAACTCAAGAATCTTTTAATTAGTAATTTATTGTTTTAATTTTTTTACTTACAATCTAAAGAACTGGTCATACTGAATTATGAATTTTTAATATATATATATATATATATATATATATATGTACATATGCAAAATGCAAATTAAGACTATAGTTTTGTGTCTAGATTTCTCGTGTACTTTGTCACACATCTAGGCTATACGTAATGCGTATGAGAAATATATCGGCAAATACTTTAATTGGGTTTTATTGATGAATATTATAATAAATATATTTGACTTGATCTTGATGAATTTTATATTTGAAATAGTTATTTTATTTGTTTTAGGAGAGTTATCGAGAATTAAATGAAGTTAATATAGAGAAGAAGTGATTTTTTATGGAAAAAATAAGGTTTTAAAATTGAAATGAACAACCACATACAAATAAAAAAAAAACTTCTAAAATTGAAATGTAGAATTACAAATTCACATCACCTAATTTCTTATTAGCCATTCTTCTAATTTTCGTTTTACTATTTTTTTGAGCTATCCTTTTTTTTGGGTGAAAATAGATATGAAAGTATGATGACTAATTATTGCTATAATGGTGTGAAGAGTGGAGGAGAATGTTGATAGTACAGTACTGTTGCAGTCATATTTTCTTTCTTCCTTCAAATTCGATTCTTTTTTGAATTCTTTCAGACAGAGGAGAAAGGGAATTTATAATTTAAATATTATACGATATATATCTTCTTTACGATGTCTGAACCTGACGGCTGACTGATGTAAGGCATAGCATCACATCATCATCCGAACATTATACCAACCATCACTGGAATTTTTTTTTAGCCATCCTAGGGATTTATCATAACTGATATCGATTTCTAGATTTCGTCGTAAACTCGAGAATTTGATGTCATACATGCCTTTAAGTTATAACTCATCCGCAATCGTTCCTAGATTTTATTATTACATTAAGCTTATAAATGGAGTACAAAATATGGAAGCAAATATCTCAATTGAAAGTTTTAGTTGATATTAACTTCTGTCCACCATTTGAAGGCGTAAGTTTGAGCTTCTCAAGAAATGATACAGGCAAGATTTATTTAAATGTTTATTTTGGAAAACTATTTTTTTCATTAAAATAACAATCCAGTCGACCTTATTTTTAAAATTTGTTTTTTGTTCATGGAGGAGACTTTATCATAGCCAAAACTATCCCTTTACCACTTCCACTCTACTACCTAATTAACTTAGTGTTGAATTATATTTTGTGCTGTACATTTATCGTAAAATTATAGTTTTCTTTTGATAAAAGCAAGTGCAGCCTATGCTCCTACTTGCTAGCCACACGTTGTTTGTCCTATTATTCAGAACTTTACGTTGTGTATTTGTATTTCAGACTGATCATTCGCCTTTCTTGAAAATAAAGCTGGAGTAAAATGCAGGATTTAAACTTTCCTTCTGTTATTATATGAATATTATTCGTAGATGTGGTTTCATCAAATTTTATTACGCAGAAGTTATTACCGATGTACTCACAGCAACTGCCGAGTCAAGAAGAGGGTAGAGCGGCTATCGGAAGACTGCCGGATGGTAATAACGACCTACGAAGGCCGACACAACCACTCGCCTTGTGACGATTCAAATTCCCCGGAACTGGAGTGTTTCACCTCATTTTAAATTAACTCCATCTCTTATCATGTATACAACACATAGCATGTACATTAGACATGTTCTAAATTTCATTATGATTCATATATGTGTGAGTGTGAATTTAATTGTTTGTGTGACATAGCTTATGTTGTTTGCTCCTTTCTTCTTGTTTTGTTTGCTTTAACCAATTAATTTTTTTTTTAGAAATATGAGCTCATGCACTAGTGAAGTCTGGATGTACCTCACAGAGCCAACAGTTCCTTTTTTCAGTCAGAATGTCATCATGAGTTCCCCAGTTTTTGTGCTTGGATTTTTCTACTTGAGAATTTTGATGAGCGTTATCTAGTGCATAATAGTAACTCCAGTTGATTTGGTAAGAAAGCATGCATGCCCCGTCGCTTTTCCTCGTATGCATAAAAAAATTATGATGAAAGAGTTTGATAAACGCGGCCCGTTGATAGATAAAAGCAACATATACATACACACACGATGATTATAGTTGACATTCATGTTCAGGTGGATGAGTTGTTCAGATGAATTGAATTAGACAGGAGTACATCAAAATTTTTTGATGCAACCATAATTAAACTTCCGAGATTTTTAAGATACTTGGACTCGGAAACAAGTACATTTAAGAATATAAGTATGATGCTAATATGATTAACTACACAAGAAGAGCCAACAATGGCTCTTGAGCGTTTAAGTACAACGCCTCCATCGCCCTCTTCCTCAGGTGCAAACATTCAAAAAACACCTATGATATGAAGATAAACGAGTCTTTAAATCCACAAAGATTACGAGAGAGACTGCATATGATCAGCAACCATATACCAATTGGCATAAAACACAACTACCGTTTTCCAGCCGTTTTCTGAAATCTGCCGGTTCTTAGTATCCATAGCTGTTTCAGTCCTGAATATGATCCATCTTCTCCAGATGACGATATCAACTTGATCTGTTCTTAAAAAGATGGGCTGAGAAAAGAAACACACTCAAGGTACAAGGAAATATCTATTGAAGAATGAGTGAAAGTTTATTTAGTTTAAGTGTCATGTTAGTGGCTCAAGTTTATTGCTTAGTCAATTTGGTTAAGATTTAGTGGATCTCATAGTTGGATAATGGGATTAGTGGCTTAGTGGTTAATATTTCTTTTTATTTGCTTTACCCAAATGGTCTTTAATTGAGGAGATTGATGTTCACGTAAACCCAGTCTGTCTTTTTCCTCTTCTTTATTACATTTGCATTTTGCCTCATATTCTTCTTCCCCAACATTTGTGGTATCAGAGCACAGGTTTGAGAGAGAGTACAGTGAAAACATATGAGTTGAGGGATATACTTTGAGAAAGACTTTCATGGCCAACAGTAATTCTGCAATGGGTGCTGCACAACCACTCATTCCAATTTTTAAAGGAGAAGGTTTTGAATTCTGGAGTATCCGTATGAAGGCTCTGCTCAAATCTCAAGATCTTTGGGACTTGGTAGAACATGGGTTTACTGATCCTGACGAAGAAAGCATGTTGAGGGAGAATAGGAGGAGAGATTCAAAGGCATTGGTAATTATGCAGCAGGCTATTCATGACTGCATCTTCTCAAGAATCGCATCTGCGACCACGTCTAAGCAAGCATGGTCAATTCAGCAGAAGAAATTTCAAGGTGATTCAAAAATCATCGTGGTGCGGCTGCAGTCACTTCGACGAGACTTTGAAACCTTGATAATGAACAAGGGAGAATCAATTACTAATTTTTTGTCAAGAGCAATGGCAATAATCAGTCAAATGTGGTCTTAAGGAGAGAAAATTACCGACCAAACTATCGTTGAAAAGGTATTGAGAAGTTTAACTCCAAAATTTGATATGTTGTCGCTGCAATAGAAGAATCTAATGATTTGTCAGTTTTTTCATTGGATGAACTAATGGGGTCTTTGCAAGCCCATGAGTCAAGAATTAACAGGTCACTTGAAAAAAATGAAGAAAGGGCGTTTCAAGTGAAGGAGGCAGTCTCAAAACTTGGAGAAATTGAAATCTCAACAACTAGAGGCCGTGGAAGAGGAGGATTCCGTGGTCATGGTCGTGGTCGAGGTTTTGGTAGAGGACGAGGCAGAGGTAGATTTGACTGGCAATCGAAGTTACACCAGTGAGCACATAAATAACAAGAATGGTGTTCAATGCTATCAGTGCAAGTGATATGGACATGTAAAAGCTTATAGTCCAAACAAAGACCAGCAAATGAATTATGTGGCAGAGAATGAAGAGGAGGTTTATTCTAATACTGACAATAATTCAAGTGTGTGTGGTTTGTAGATAGCGGTTGTTCAAACAATATGACGGGAACAAAATCCATGTTATGAGACACAAAAAGTGAAGGTGCGGCTTGGGAATGGTAAAGATGTGCAAGTTGAAGGGAAAGGTACAGTAGGCATTGAAACCACCAATGGTAAAATAAAGCTATTGCGCAATGTTCAATTTGTACTTGATTTGGGATATAATTTGCTTAGTGTGGGACAATTAATGTCATGTGGATATTCTATTTCCTTTGATAATGGCGCATGTGTTACTAAGGAAAAGAATTCAGGAAATACGTTGATCACCATCAACATGACACAAAACAAAATGTTCCCACTGGAAGTTTCACGCATTGAGAATTTTGTTCTTGTTGGTGATGGAAAAGTTGACTCAATTCTATGGCATTTGCGATATGGGCATCTCAACGTCAAAGGTCTGAAATTATCAAGTGAAAAAGGTATGGTTTTCAGACTACCTAAGATTGGTTCTATCAGTGTATGTGAAGGATGCATATATGGAAAACAAACTAGAAAGTCTTTTCCTGTTGGAAAGGCTTGGAGAGCTTCAAAGTGTCTTGAATTAATTCATGCCGATTTATGTGGGCCTATGCAGACTAAATATTTTGGTGGGAGTCGTTATTTCTTGCTTTTTACTGATGATTATAGTCACATGAGTTGGGTTTATTTTTTAAAAAACAAGTCTGAAGCATATGAGAAATTTAAGAACTTTATATTTGAAGTTGAGAAACAAAGTGAATCTTGCATCAAAGTCCTTCGCACGGATAGGGGTGGAGAATTTGTGTCCAAAGAATTTAATATTTTATGTGAAGAAAATGACATTCACAGGGAATTGACAGCTCCTTACACTCCGGAGCAAAACGGCATCACTGAACAAAAGAATCGGACTGTTGTAGAGATGGCAAGAAGTTTATTACAAGCAAAAAATCTTTCAAATGATTTCTGGGCTGAAGCTGTGGCAACATCAGTATATTTATTTAATATATCTCCAACAAAGGCTGTCATGAATCGAACTCCATTCGAAGCTTGGCGTGGCACAAAGCCGTCTGTAAGTCATTTAAGAGTCTTCGGTTGTATAGCTTAAGCTTTGGTGAATTCTCAATTTCATCATAAACTTGATGAAAAATCTGAAAATTGCAGCTTTATTGGTTATTGTACTGAATCTAAAGCATATAGATTATATAACCCCTCTTAATGGAAAGTTTTTGGTGAGAAGAGATGTAGTTTTTGAAGAAAATGCAAGTTGGGATTACAATGAAAAAGTGCAAGAACATATTCCTTGGGTCAATGGAATATCTTCAAATGAACTTCAAGAGCCAACTTCAACAAATTCTTCAGCTAGTTCTTCTATGGCTTCTCCAATTTCATCATCCTCAACATCATCAAATTCTCCTCGCACATCACAAAGTCAAAGTTCTTCGGATGAGATACCGCAGAGAAGGATTAGATCTTTGACTGATATATATGTATCCTGTCACTTTTCTCTTATTGTTTCAGATCCTATTTCCTATGAAGAAGCAGCTAAAACTGAAAAATGGCAGAGGGTTTTGTGTTACATTGCTGGAACAATGGAATATGGGATTTGGTACTCGAAAGTTTCAAATTTCAGATTATGAGGCTTCACAGATAGCGATTGAGCAAGTTCCTTTGATGATAGGAGAAGTGTTTCAGCAAGTATTTTTACTCTTGGGTCTAGAGTAATCACTTGGAGCTCAAAGAAGCAAGCCACGGTAACATTATCTTCCTCAGAGGCTGAATATATCGCAGCCACTGCAGCAGCATGTCAAATCATTTGGTTGAGAAGAATGTTAGCTGAACTTCAACAAGAACAAGAAGGACCAACTGAGATTTTCTGTGACAACAAAGCAGCAATTTTTATGACAAAAATCCAAAATTTCATTCCCGAACCAAGCATATTTGAAGAATAAGTCAAAGTTTATGGATTGTTTCACCCTGCCCGTGCAGGCAGTGCCCGCACGGGCAATGAACGGCCCGGATCACTCAACATGAGTGATCCGGGCCCACCTCCATGTAAAAAAAAAATTGACTCGGAAAAATCCGAGCCGTTGGATCGATCCTTGCGGGCACTGCCAGCAGGGGTAGGGTCGAGTCAACCAAGTTTATTTAGTTTACGTGTCATGCTAGTGGCTCAAGTTTATTGCTTAGTTAGGATTTAGTGGATCCCATAGTTAGATAATCGGATTAGTGGCTTATTGGTTAATATTTGCTTTTATTTGCTTTACTCTGTTTCTATAAATAGCATATGTAAATGGTCTTTAATTGAAGAGAATGATATTCACGTAAACTCCGGTCTATCTTTTTCCTCTTCTTTATTACATTTGCTTTCTGCCTCATATTCTTCTTCCCCAACAATATCAGGTCCTCTAGTTATTGATGTCTATATGTAGCAAAATCTTGTGTGAGACATCGACCCATCTGGGGACCAAATATTGTTTTTCGGCCAGCAAAAAAGATTTTGCACACGTTCACGAATGCATCAGCAAAATAAAGGTGAAAAGGATAAATTGCACCAAACAAGTGTTGAAATGAAAAAAACTTCACAAGATGGAAGATGAAGACGGTCACAAAAGTGAATCGAAAGTAACAACGAGAACCCATTCTTTCTCGTTGCATGGCATGAAAACACTTGTTGCTCCTGCATTTTCATGTCAAATGAAAACCAAGATATCTCTTAGATTTTAATCTTGAGCTCATGCTCAAATTCTTAACATGGAAAGAATAGCCCGCAATTTCAAGAAATAGCAGTTTAGAAGGCGTGAACGAATATCAAACCGTAAATATATAAAATTAATGTGTACATTTTCCCATTGAGTAGTCACGTCCTTCAAATGCATTCCAAAAAAAAAAAAAACCATTTTGCCCCCGTCGTACCTATCCCTTGGGTCCGCGTATCAGTACTATTTTGGTATTGTGTTCGATACATGGACCAGAGAGATTTTATTTATGTACAACGGAAGACTTATCTCCCTCTCACTTCTTAATCAATCTGGTTCATGTGGAACTCATATAAAAAGTGTGGATAGGATTGCTCTATTATTATAAACTTCGAAGATACATAAAACCATCCAAACAAATAGAATATAACTTATCCACAATCAAACACTTTTCTTCACTCAGAATTTTGATGTTCCAATGGCGATTTGTCAATCCAAATTACCACAATCTTTTTCCACTTCAAGCATTAAACTTAAGTTCAATAATTCGTAACACATGTTTCCCCGAGACAAACCAACCAAATTGTAGCAAATTCTTGATAATTGTTACCAGTAATGGACACATACTAGCCAGCCACATCCTTATCAGAAAATTTTTCAGCCCCATTTCTTCAAGGTGGTGGAGAAAGAGAAACCAATCAAAATTAACGAAATCTGCGTTGGAAGCAAGATTTAAAATGAATCTCGTAGCATATATATCTCATCCAAATTTGTAACAGAACATGACGGCAAAGAAAAATTCACGTCACGACCCACAAATGCTTCGGTTCAAAAAGAATGCCCCACAAGTTCAAGGGATAACAATTTCAATGCTCGCAATCTATTACCCACCATTTCGTAAATAAAGACTAAATCTTTAACATTTTAAACTGAACAAAATGAAGAAAATACACCTGAAAAATGGATTTACCAGATAATCATCATCAACCCAGAAATACTAAATACTCGGCACCGGCTACGGTTATCCCACCAGACTTTACGCTTTCAAAAAATGGCCGTACCATTTTTCGATAATGAATCGGCCTCGACAACTCTTCTTGCGCATCAATTTGGACGCTCAAGACCCCAACTTCTTTGAGGCGGATGGCCATCTTTTCCCCGATTCTGGCAGCAACTTTGGAGCTCCAGAGGAACTGGGAGCGCGGGAATCGGTCGAGCTTCGCTTTGTAGTCAGCAATGAATTCTTGTTCCGCGGATGAAGCCATGGCTATAATGGAGTCGGTGCTCGGAGATATGACTTGGGCAGTGATGTTTCTGCAGGAGAGGGCCAAGCGCAGGAGATGAATACTGCTCTGGGTCGTCAACGGAGCCGCCATCCCGGGAAATTTTGGCAATGAGGGCCCCGATTATGTGTGGAAATTTCTGTGACCTTTTTTTTGCTTGGGTCCCATTTCAAACATTTTTTGGTGTGTATGTTGTTACATCCTTTTGAAAAGATGTTTCTACTTATAAATATAATTTCAGAATTGTGATATATAAGATTTCATTTCTATTTCTTTTATGAAATCAATTTTTTCAAAAAAAATTTATCTCACACACGATAAATGATTAAATTTTTAATATATATTCAAAATTAAATGATCAACACAATCTAGATATGCCATTGCAAAATCATTTTTTTATTTCTCAAAAAAAAACACATATATAAAACAATTATTGATAGATACTTAAATATTATGATAAAAACCTCGTGTGAGACGGTCTCACGGGTCGTATTCTGTGAGACAGATATCTTATTTCATCCATGAAAAAGCATTATTTTTTATGATAGAAGCATTAATTTTTATTGTAAATATCGGTTGGATTGACTCGTCTCACATATAAAGATTTGCGAAATTGTCTCACAAGATATCTACTCAAACATTGGATATGAAGTCGGCATGCCTTAATATGACCGGTGAAAGGTTGATAAAAGTCTAGAGTTGACTTGACTACGCATGAATAAATGTTTTATTGGTTCAATTTATAAATAAATGAGTTAAAACATTTTATTAAATATTATAGAATTATTTTAAAGTTACACAAATTTTATTAAAAATTATCATACAAATTTTCATGATTATATAATTCTGGCACATGAATTTTTTAAAATGCAAAATAGGTTAAGTAAACAAAATAATAAATAAATCTGACCTAGCATGCTTCTGAGACTGAGAGCAACTTCCTGGAAACCAAGGGTCCTATGAAAGATCGATAAGTCTAGCATTGACTTTGCATTTCATTGGAATACTTTGTGCCATAAAAAATGTATATATATATATATATATATATATATATATATACACACACACACACACACAAACACACACACACACACAAAAGATTATACAAACTCTTTAAGCTACTAATTTCTTTATTTGAATTCCACTCAACTCAGCCATGGAAGGTTACGGCACCACCATTCAACGTCTATCCACCCCCACTCCGCCATCTTCCGGCTCCCACGACCACCGCGAATCGAATGATTCGACAAAAACCCTTGAAACTTCCACTTTTTCATTCCCCTTCAACATCCCTTCAACTCAGGAATCAGCAGCAGCAAGAATCATAAAGAATCTAGGAACATTCAGCTTATACTATGGTATATTTGTCTGGACCGTTCTCTTCATAACCCTCGCGTCTGAACGCAAGGTCTTGATCGTATACCTGGTCGCCACCACGGAAGTGGCGTTCCTATACGTTCTTTTGCAGCGTGCGTTGCCTAGTCATGCGTGGGTTCACGAGATAATCGACTGGCGATTCGTGCTGTTTCTTCTGTTTGTTAGATGTGGGGTTGAGATGATTCTTAAGCGCGCGGGGATTCACTTTTTCGTGACGATTGCTGCGACTGTTCCTGTTGTTTTTCTTCATGCAGTGTTGAGCAAGACAGAAGGAGGTTCCGTGAAATGGGATGTTGCAAATCTTGAGGGTTTAGTTGATCACAAGCCTGATAACTTGGTGTAATATCTATCCATAGGGATATGAAAATTTATGTTTGCTCATTTATTTAAAATATAAAAATATATAACAAATATATTTTGGTTGCCACATTGAAAAAATAGGAAATCAATGTAAATCGGTTATGACTCGGTGGAGATTTTAATTTTAATGTTTTTGTTGTATACTTATATCCTACGAAATTTGTAATAATAAATTTGTATTTCATATTTGTCAAATTTTTTTTTAAAAATTAATGTGTGGTTGATATGCTTTGAATTGTGCATAATAAATGGTTTTAAGTAATCATTTCAAGAAACAGCTGTTTTTATAGTCCAATTGTTATGTTTTTTTTGTTTTGGTACTTGGACTTTTTGAAGATGTGTCATAGACCTACGACTTTATTTTTTTTGTTGTTTTCTGGTAGCGTTGACGTGACACCGAAAACTATTGAATTATATTAGAAAATACTGATGCAGTATTGAAAATTAATGATGTGTTTAATGTTATGTCAATGTTTCGATAAAATAAGACTAAAAACCAAACTAGATGACAAAAATATATGACAACTTAAAGAATTAAATTGACTACTTTCCTTCGTCATTCTAAATAACCATATGATGTGATTTGACACTTGAAACGAGCGAGCTCAGTAGCCCATTGGACCACCAAAGACAAAATGAATGGAAATACAATCTAGCCCAGAATTGGCCCAGACCCACTACGTCTATAATCTATATGGGCCATGACTAATCCCAGAAAATTCGTATTTGATAACTTGTTTTGCACTTTTAAAAATATCTTTATTATTATAGAAACCAAATATTAATTTATTTTGCTTATTTGTTTTTATTATATATATTATACTTTTGTTCTTGCTAGCTTTTAATGAAAAGCACATGCTACTTCCCGGCAAAATTGTTATCAACAGAGAGTAACATAATGTGTTTTTGGAATCTTCAAACCTGACAAGAGAATATAATGTAATTAAAAATATGCGAGCACTCTAGTTCCATATCTGTTTGAATACAAAAAATTAAGTACGTCGGTAACACGAGTTAATTTTGTGACACGAATTTTCAACATGACTCGATGAATTAAAAAATATTATTTTTTATGCTTAATGTATTACTTTCCACTTTAAGTTTGGATCTCTTGTTGATCTTTCTCATAAATATAAATACGTGAAACCATCTCATAAAAAGTTTACTATTTAATTAAAGATATATATTGAGATTGTTTCTTTTAAAAAAAATGTGTTGGGATAATAAATGTGACAAATCAAGAGTTTTTTTATGTTCTAAAATGAAATCAATTGGCCCCTTGAATCCGTGCACCGAAGATCAAAAGTCAAATAATATCGCAAACCACAATACTGCTTCCATGTTCTTAATTATTGAAGGGGATTTGAAATGACAAAGCAACAAATTTAATCACTGTATTGGCATGAGCCATACAATTTAATTTTTCATATTTTTAACTAATATAATATTTGTATCAATCATTAAGGCAACAATTAAGGGTGCAAACAACTTATTTATTTTTACGCCTTAGAATCAATCATAAGCACATGATGCTGCATTATATATGTGTCTTAGTGTTGGATGCGATGATTGCGAGGTTGAGAAGACCGACCGAACAGTGGTATTTGTGATATTATATTGTTTAAAAATTTTAGTTGTACGGTAATTTATCGCTATAATTGTTAGTAAAAATGACAATTGTTTGGTCATACATTTGTTATGAACAATGATGTTTCAGTTAGTATACTGAGTAAAAGACTTGAGTTACAACGTTATCATCACTTATAATTTTTTTTTTTTTAAAAAAAAAGAGAAACATTTAACAGTAGATTTAGTACTGAGAATTGTCTATAAATATAGACCTCTCTAGCACTTATATTTTGATACCTATCTAGCTATATTTTGGTATAATTAGATAGGCCTAATTTTACTAAAATATTATGGCTTGATTTTTTTGGTTTTCGAAAATAAAAGGATGATGAAAAAGGGATGAAGATGAACTTTCCCCTCGTTCATTCCTATGATTAAAGTCAAAAATTTGTGTGAGACGGTCTTACGAGTCATATTTTGTGAGGCATATATCTTATTTGGGTAATCCATGAAAAATTATTACTTTTATGCTAAAAATATTACTTTTTTTTGTAAATATCGATAGGGTTGACTTGTCTAACAGATAAAGATTCGTGAGACCGTCTCACAAGAGACCTACTCATGATTAAAACTGTATATTTGTTCCTCAGGAATTCATATTAAAATTAACTTTTCGACCAAATGTGACATCAATTTGTTCATTTGATCAACTTGACAACATTTTGTCGTATTAAATTTATTTGTGTAATAATTTATATTCTATTAAAATGTTATTTATTTATATTCTTATTTAATATAAGAGAGTAAGGGTAAATTTTTAAAATCATCTTATAAATCTCATATCATACTTATTTCATAGAATATCATAAATAAAATAAATTTTCGAAACAAAATATGTGAAGTATATAATATTATGTAGTGTTTGTTTATATAGATAGACCATAAAGTGGCGAGTGCCCTTTAATTTTTTACATTACAATATCACACTCCAAAATTCAAGCTAGACAACAATGGCAGAACTAGATAGCCCGAACATGACGCCCAAGCTCATCACCTTCCTCTCTTCTCTTCTCCAACGAATCGCGGAATCGAACGACCTCAACCCAGAATTCCAACCCCAGAAAATCTCCGCCTTCCATGGCCTCGTAAGGTCAAATATCTCCATTCACAGTTACCTGCAAAGAATTTTTAAGTACGCAAATTGCAGCCCTTCTTGCTACGTCGTTGCGTACGTTTATCTTGATCGGTTCACGCAGCGCCAGCCGGAGTTGCAGATCAATTCTTACAATGTACACAGGTTGCTCATCACTAGCGTCATGGTTTCTGCAAAGTTCATGGATGATAGGTCAGCGCAGATTATAATTAATCTCGAAACCATTGCTTTTATTTATTTGTTTGTTTTTTGAGTTTTATTTTCAAAAATCTTGGGTCGATCGGTTTATACATCCGGGCAGACCTAGCAAACGTGGGATGATCAGATGACCAAAAATAAATAAATAAAAATTCGATTTAATGTATAATTTTTTTAAGAGTTCAAAAATCATGCAAATTCTAGCTCTAAAATTTTTGAGGGAGTGATATATGACTAGTAATTATATTTCTAACATTAAATATTATTTTCATTGAGAAACTAATTAGTTATATCAATCTTCTTCTTATTGAGTATAACTCAATACTTGTTGGGGATAATTAATTAAGCGCCTATCGGTAGAGTTTAATTTCTTGATTATTAATTATTACAAAAATAATACAAGTTAGGTACAAGTTAGGTCCATGGACAAAATCCAGCTTACACCTCATTCCATCATATTTTTTAAAGAAAAAAGTTCATATCATATCATTTCAAATGTCAATTTCATGAGATAAATATCTTACTCTACCCGACATATGAAAAATATTATTTTTTATGTCAAAAATATTACTTTTCACTAAATATATAAATCGGATCGAACCGTCTCACGGAAATAAATTTCTGAGACCGTTTCACAAAGGAAATATTTGTTTACAAAACTTTAATAATTTGATTCTCGGAACACTAGCCACTCAAATATTGTGCGGATGCTATATATGGTTTAGGTCTCAATCTAGCATTCATTCGTGAAAGCTACGGTCCAACAAAATGTTAAAAATTACATATATGTCACATGATATTGTTTAATTTTTTATATATATATAAATAAAAATTTAATATTTTGTTTCAAATTAATAAATTACTTGAGCATATCACTTAAACTTTACTAAATGCGTGTTTGAAATTGTTCGCAAGTGCCTATTAATGTCAAATTGTGTTATTAATGATTCTTTACAGGGTGATATTAAATTAGTTAACGAATCCATATTATACATTAATCTCACCCAACTAAAGACCTAGCCTCAAAAATCATTAGCAACGCAGGCAAATTTCTATCTTTGGACATACCCAAAGACAGACAAAAGAATTTTTGTTGGATTAGACGATGAATGATGTATGACCATATAAAGACGATAATACAATATATATATATATATATATATATATATATATATATATATATAATAGAATAATGATTTATGACTTGAATTATCATTTGAATGACTTGAGTAAAATGTTGGATATATCAAGCAAATATATGTAATCAATTGATATCTCATCCTCCGCATCAAACGGTTAAGTATATATTCTTCTGATCGTGATTCATATAATTTTAACTACAGTATATATTAATTCGCCCCTGATAAATTTATTCATAACCACACCCCCTCTAATTTTGTCAGGCACTACAACAATGCTTACTACGCAAAGATTGGTGGAATCAGCACAACTGAAATAAACTTTCTTGAAGTGGATCTCTTATTTGGTTTAGGGTTTCATTTGAATGTCAGCCCCTCCACTTTCCACGCCTACTGTTCTCACCTCCACAGACAAATTACGATTCTTCATTATATTCCTAAGCTTAGTTTTACAGAAGACCAACACTCTTTCTGTACTGGAAAATCGGTAAACATTCAAGATGAATCGGCCCATCAAAAACAACACCAACTTGCTGTATAGCATTAATTAATGGTGGGTTATTTTTTAAAAAAGAAATTTGATTTTAATCGCCATGGTTAGTTTATGATTACGGATTCTGAATCTTTTTTCTTCTTCTTCTTCTTTTTGAGGTTGTCGTGTAAATTTTTTTGTTTTTTTGTTTTTTAAGTTACAGTTTGTTGTTGAATTTCTAGTAATTTACAATGTATATTATATTTATTTTATTGTGCATACAGATTTATTTCTTGCAGTTCACAAGAATTTAGTGATCTAGTCGAGCTAGCTAGTTATAAAATCTCACATGATTTATACATATTTACGTGTTTGTGTGCGGATTTTCAAGTTTTCATGAAACTTTTTTTAGGGGAGAAAGTTTTCATGAAACTTATGGTATTCTCATAATTATATATATACATCAGTACATGTGTGTGACCAATGGCGGAGCGAAATATGGTCTACTTAGACTATAATTTTCAACTATAGAATATTTTAATATTTTAAATTGATCTACCCGTATTAATATCAAATTAATCCAATATTATACAAAACTTACACATAAGTTTTTTTAAAAGAAATTGGACCACCCGGGCACAATGAATGTAGCTCCGCCACTCTGTGTGTGTGTGTTTTTATTTTTATTTTTTTTTTGAGATTTCCTAACTATGGGATAAGGAGGGCTCGAACATGAGCCGCTTACAGAGGAAAGTGGGTGAGACCACTTGAGCCGAAGGCCAGTCTCGCCAATGTGTGTGTCTTAATCACGTGTTCTTCAATTTTTTTCAAATATAAATTACATATTCAATATATCTTGTGATCGAAATGGAGCTTGTCGTTAATTCTCATGCATCCATTGTAGCATATATGTAGGATCGAACGTTTGCAGCTTTAACAAAAGCTATAGCTAGTGGTAATTGTGCAACTCAAATATTTAAAATTATACAGCAACACAAGCAACACATTTTGATTGACGTACTAGCAATGATGACAATTATTGCACTAATTAATCTTGAAAGGGTGTTGTTGATCATAAAAGAACAAGAAATAAAAGGGGTGTGTTCAATAAGGAGATTTATTGACTTTTAATTACTTTTGTAGATTTTAAAAGTCTAGATGTATTCAATTAAGATTTTTACATACTCTATAGAAGTCTAGTGGTATTCAAAATAGACTTTCATAAAGTTTTAAAAAGTCAAGTGGTATTCAACATTAACTTTTAAAAACTCTATAAAAGTCTATAGGTATTCAAATTTTCCATAAACTTTTAATAACTTCATGGAATTCATTAACATACAAACATTAAAGCCTAAGGTACAACTATAAATTGTAAAAAATTGTATTTGGTTCAACCCAAAGATTTAAATGGATTTTTAAAACTTTTAACTCATACACAAGCTATTTATTTTTCTCTCTGTCGCTTCACATCATATCTCTTCTTATATTCTCTACTCTCATATATCTCTATCACTCTATCAAATTTTCGAAATGTATCTCAATATATATTTTCATCTTTTCTTTTCAAATTTTTCGTTTTTTGTTGATTGTTCATTTATAATTTTTTATTTTAATATCACAGGACATTTTGAATTATAGAATTGATTTTGTAATTTTTAATTATTATTTATACAAATTAATGTAATATTCAATAATAATAAAAGATGATCCAAAAAAATGTTGTTTAATTCTTAATAATTGAATAGTCTCGTAACAACCATGATTTTTTAAATTCATTTTAGCATTTTCAATTAATATATAAGCTATGATATTTTTATACAAAATTATATTCACACAATAATAATAATATTCTTTTCACATGTATATTATCAATTTAAAAATAAGGTTACAGATTAATCAATTGATGTATTTTAAAAAATTTCCAAACATGCATACAAACCCACATATATGCACATGTAAAGATTAAATTATTTAATTTTTAAATAATTAAATTTATTTATTAGTATAAATATTGAAAAATAATTTCAAATTGAATATGTTATATATGTCAATTAATTATTGGTTCAAATAAATTAATAAAAAAATAATATGTTATGATTAAGTACAAAATCTATAAAATTCTATAAAAAAAAGTTCACGAAAGTTTATAAAAATCTTGCAAAAAAGTCTATATAAATCCACATAAATGTGTTTATAAATCTGTGAGATTCTGTAAAATTCAATAAAAATATATCAAATCCATAAAAGTCTATCATTTGAAAAAGTCATTAAAACTCTGAATTGAATACACCCCACTAAATTACGATGTGTATATCTGAGGTTAGTGTTGTGTTTGGGTATTGTCAACATCAGCACACATGTAGCGGAAACTAATTATTAACACACACATTAACTATAATAACATGAATAAGACAGATTTAATTATGTATGAGTATACTTGTACAAAGCCTCGTGGCAAATGTTATTACTAGAAAAACTTGTAAATCGTTTACAAAAATTAATGCTAGTGACAAGCATAAAATAATATTCATTGACAACCCAAGAAAATAAATTGCATCTAAAACCACTCAATAAAACCACATATGCAAGTCTTGTGTCGCATAAAACAAAAACTGCCAAGACTGTTCAAGCAACAGTACTCTACACGAGTGTTGTCCTTCGATCGTCTTCAACACGGATCAGCAACACAACAAAGTGATCAATCGATCACACAAAGCTTCAGAGTAAATATGTGTTTTACTCTCGTGCTTTCTTCTCTGCATAAACTCCTCTCTCAAAAACCCCTTATAATATCTATTGTTGAATGTGTGTCTTCCAAAAGCAAGGCTACTGGATGCAACAAATAAGAAGTTCAAGAAACATGTTAACCAACAAGGGTGGTCAGTTAGGAAGGAAAAAGTCTCTCGGATAAGGAGGCGTGATATATATCTTCCTACGATCATTGTGGAAATAACACGACGCTCGTCCAGACTCTACATAGAAACCAACAAGGGATACTCCAAACAAGATAACAAGATAGAACAAATAGATCAAGAGATATAGGCTTGATTATAATTTCTTTTCTTACTATGAGAGAATTGAAAGTCTTGTATGATGTGATCTGTGCAGAGAGATATATATTGAAGAATAAAAGTTGGCTGTTCTCCCGTGGACGTAGACTGCATTGTAGCCGAACCACGTAAATTTCCCTTGTATTCTTTATTATTCTGGGTTCCTTTTCTTTTGTGATTCTTCATAGAGTTCGATTGCAATCAAAAACCGAAATACAATTCAACAATATAGAGATAAATCAAGCATAATTTTATGATCTAAAAAGGAAAAAATTTAGATAGAGAATATCAATATCAACAAATAATTTAGAAATAAAATATTCCTTTCAGTTCATATAATAATTATAATTATAATTATAATAAATTGGCACGTATAATTAATCATTGTTATTGTTAAAACAATTATTAAATAATAACAGATAATAATACTATATTGATAATAAATAATTAATAACATTAGTAGTATCTAGTATAATAATTAATAACTAAAAAAACCATAAATTTTTGTGTGTGTAAAACCTCATAAAATCTCAGTATAATTGACACGATTGTATAAATAATTTTCAATATATAAAATTCAAACCAGATTGTCTGAAGAATCTTTTACAATATAATTAACATTTGACATATGTGTCACTTGTGAATGGAGAATATTGAGATATTATGAACCTCGATTTTCCGTCATTCTGAAATAAATTGTCAAAATAGTAAGTTAGTACAAAATATTTTAACAAAAAATGAAATAATACATATAAAAATAAAATTTAAAAAGTTATTAAGTATAAATTAAAAAATAATAAAAATTATTAAATGTACACAATCAAAAAATTCAAATCTTCACTTACAAATAGATAAATTCTTTTGCTTGTTTCTTCCTTTGATTATTTTACTTTGCATACGCATAAAAACTTTATTTATAATAAAAAAAAGCTCAATGAATGGTCGAAATTATTAAACCCATTGCGTCCACTTACACGTACAATTTATTGCTGCTTACGCTGCACTGGAAAAGCTGCAGCGGTCCTTTGCTCCAAAACCGGACCATCCACATTAGAAAAATTATTTAAAAAAAAAAAATTAACATAAAAAAACCCTTTGCCCGCCCCGCCGCATGTACTCTCGATCCAGCGGGATCCATACCCCGGCCCGCCACCAAACCCGGCAGAGGCGGCGCTCGCAAAAATCAAGCCAGCCGTTCAAATTAGGGATAAAAAAGCGCACGTTAACGTCCCTCCACCACCCTTGGTGCACGTTAGCCTTCCCACCCTAAGCGGTGGCCACTCATCCATCTAGATCCCCAAGTCAGCCCAGCCGCCGCCCCTGCTCTTCTCTTTTAACATCCTTACCCCACCCACCCTCTGTCATTCATTATGCCCTTACAACCACCCTCTCCTCCACTACCCTCCGCCACATCTATTATCCTACGCACATCTCACCATGGCTACCACCATATCCCCTTCCTCTTCCTCCCCCCATGATGATGACAATATCCCCACCGCCACTCTTGCCCTCCCCTCCATCGCTATTGCCGCCCCTACGACTCGCCGCCTCCCGCCGCCGTGCTGGTCACCGGAGGAAACTCTTGTCCTCATCGACGCCTACAAAGAAAAGTGGTACTCTCTGAACCGCGGAAACCTCAGGGCCAACCACTGGCAAGAGGTGGCCGATCATGTCGCGTCACGTTTCCACGCCAGCCCCTCCAAGACCGCCGTGCAGTGTCGGCACAAGATGGAGAAGCTTCGAAAGCGATACCGCGCCGAGATCCAGAGAGCCGCCGCACACGGAGGCGTCCGCCGCTTCTCCTCGTCGTGGGCTCACTTCCAGAGCATGCACGCCATGGAAAAGGGTCATAGTAACCCCACTCCACCTTCCTCCGACGATGAAGAAGATGATTTTGGCCATAGAAACAGCGTCAAGCGCATTAACGATCTGTATCGTAAGAATCAGAAGGGTGTCGATATTTTCGATAATCAAGGCCCTGCAGGTAATGGGTCTTCATCTGGGTTTCGGATCAAGATCCCCGGTATGGTATCAGCCGGGCCCGACATGTCCAAAGCGTACGGTGGATTCAACGACATCGATGGTCAATATCATAATAACCCTAACCCTAGATTTACTAATTCTGTTGCTACTGGCTACGGGACTACTAGTAAGGTTCTGAAGGATGGGTTTCTTAGGAATAGTGAATCAGGGAAGCGTGCTGCTCAGATTTCAATCGAAAAAATAGATGATGCTGCTGGTGTTGGTGAGATTGTGGAGGCTATACAAGCCCTAGGAGAGGGGATTATGAGAACGGAGAAGGTAAAAATGGATATGGCCCGGCAGATGGAGAAATTGAGAATGCAGATGGAGTTGAAGAGGACGGAAATGATACTTGAATCGCAACAGAGGATCGTGGAGGCATTTGCTAAAACAATATCTGAGAGACGCGCCAAAAAGGCGAAGAAATTGTCATCTCCTGAGCACGAAAGTTGAGTAGGAGCTAGATTATGATTACTTTTGAAGATAGTGATCTCTTTTGTGCTCAACATCCGAGTGGAGTTGATATTGTTTCTTTATTGGTACCTTAGTGCTAAAAATGGATTTTGGAGCTAGAATTTGAGTTGCTTCTTTGCTAGGGATTTGGTATTGCTTTATGCACTGTACACTGGTTGAGCAAAGAGTGTCGAATATGTTGAACTATGCATCTCTTTATGTTGGTAACTGGAAAGTTCAAATTTCTTTGTTTCATTTTGCCTAGGCATGAGGAAGCCGATTAGGGATATGTTATGGCTTGTTCCTAAGTTGATTAGCTTAACTTTGCTCTGTGTCTAAAAGCTATGTTTTTATTTGAATGTGTACGTTAGAGCTGGTCGTTCTTCAATATGTGAAACTCGACCTAACTTGAAGTTATGAATGTGTATTTCACGATCTTTGTGGGTAACGGAGACCGAGACCCGTTTTTAGCATGATATTACCTTCATTTCTGTCAAAGTGGGAGAAGTAGACAACTGTGTGTGTGAATGGGAGATATTTGCAAAAGAACAGAGAGGTTGAAGTTGAAAAAGGAATTTAACCCCGGCCTGTTCCTTATAACAGGGGTGGTCTTGAATGGTTTTTTCCCCATATTTGTGGGAAAAACTTGTTACAAATGCTTCGAAAATTTTGAATCTTGCTTTAGAGACTGAAAATTTAGAGGTTGCAGTAACTATTAAAGGATGCAGTTTTTAGACTTAACAGGAGCCTTGTTTGCTAAGGATTTGCATGTGTGCTACTTGATCTCACAGCTTGATAATCTTCATATTTTCAGATAAAGTTTGAGCTTAAATTTGATGGAGTCATTATGGTTTTGGTTTGAACTTGAAGATTAAAAAATGAACAAGGCCTCCTGTAAACCAGTAAACTACTGTACTGAATTTTGGTCTTAAATTAAGTTCGGTTGGTAAATCAGCCTTTAAATTTTATTATTCTCCCATCATGTTTAGACCCTTTTTATGTTTTTGCATTCTTAAATTACTTGGGTTCTGTTCATTTTCGTTTTATCCCAGCCGCACTAGTTTTCTCATGTTGATTTGTTTTTCTGATTTCTTCTGTAACCAAAACTTTGTAAGTTGTTTATGCTTTTATATATCAACAAAATTGCCGGAGGGGAAGAATGTTTTTGCTTTAAATTTTTTAACTTTCCGATTTATGCCATTGAGACGTATGTCTGAAAACATGGACTTGGATTAATCATTATGATTATGTGACTGAAGAATGGTGCAACTACAGATTTAGGCAGCCATGGGCTAATTAACTGGATTTTCCCGAATGATATTTTACTAATTTCTCATGGCAACCAAGGAAAAGATAAACTGAAAGCTTTTCTTATCTTAAGTAAGAAAATATAAATGTATAATGAAATAAAACTTTTTTCCACTAAATTGTAGTAATTAATTGAAATGTATTGGAAAATAATATTTAAAATGTGTGTATTGAATATTTGAATGTTGAATATTTGAATGTTGAAAATAAGAGTTGTAAATATTGAAAATTAGTGTGTGATGATATAGGTAATGATGTATTTTATTTTTGGATTATTTGTAAAGATTTCCTATAAATAGATCTCTCATTTGTGAAGAAAATCACAATTGAGTAGAGAGAAAAATATTATAAAGTGTGTAGTTTGGTAAATTTTGAGAGTTTGAGATTTTTACTTTTTACCATAAATTTTTACTTTTTCACAACACGTTATCAGCACGAAGCTCTAAAAGTCCTACATACTTTTCCAAGCTCCAAACAGAAGAAAAAGGTAACAAAAATAATTATATTTATTTTACTGTTATTTATTTATTGTGTATTTATTTAATATACAATATAATGTTATTATTAGAAATAATAAAAATAAATTTTTCATAAACTTGTTATAAATCATGGGAGGATGTTAAGACGACATCCCACACTCCCGGTAAGGGATACGACAAGTATAAAAGCCTATAAGGTTTTTAAACAAAATAAATTATGACATTCATTATAATATTATGATATGATATACATAATTATTTAAACATGTCTAATATTATATATATCATATTATTACCATAAAATTATACAAATACATACCTTTATTTTTTTTGTACCCCAACGGTCATAAATGTTAAAAAACGGCTAGTTTTTGCCCTATAAATATGATCTCACAAACACATTCCATCACTCCAACTTTCTCTTCTTCTCTAAAAATTATTCATCATCAAATTTTTCGAAGAAAAAAGAAGATGGCTTTCTCAAGGATATTTTTAATTATTTGGTTGTCATACTCACGAGTCTTGTATTTATCGGAGAATATCCTCCTCGTGCGTTTTCTTTATTTTTACAAATACTTGTACTTGTTGTTTATCCGTTACTTTGTATTGCAATAATTATTAACTAATAAAATGCATACTAATTTTTTTTAGTACCACCATGTCAAATTTAACAAAGCTCGAATTTGTTGCGCTCGACATCACGGGAAAGAATTATATGCCATGGACTCTAGATGTAGAAATGCATCTTGAGTCATTGGGTCTAAGCGAGACCATTAAAGAAAATGGCATATGCACGTCACAAGAAAAGGCAAGAGCCATGATATTTTTGCGTCGACATCTCGACGATGGATTGAAATGTGAATATCTGACTGAAAAAAATCCCATGGCTTTGAGGAAGGGATTAAAAGAAAGATTCGAACATATAAGAGAAGTTATACTTCCGACCGCCCGGGATGAATGGAATACATTGAGATTCCAAGACTTTAAAAAAGTCAGTGATTACAATTCGGCGATGTATAGAATAATCTCGCAATTAAAATTTTGTGGACATGAGGTCACAGAATCTGAGATGCTTGAAAAAACATTTTCCACGTTTCATGCATCAAATATTACTCTACAGCAACAATATAGAGTACGTGGATTCGCGAGATATTCTGAACTCATCGCCTGTCTTCTTGTGGCGGAAAAAAACAACGAGCTATTAATGAGAAATCATCAGTCCCGACCCACTGGATCAACAGCATTTCCAGAAGTAAATGCTGTAAGTAAAAATGAATTTAAACCTGGAAACCAAAATCAAATTCAAAGACAAGGTTTTGGTCGAGGTCGAGGTCGAGGTCGAGGTCGAGGTCGTGGACGTGGACGTGGACGTGGACGTGGAATTGGCCGTGGTCGTGGTCAAGGCCGTGGTTTTGAAAATAATCGAGATAGTTATTTTTATAACTCATCTCAAAAGAACGTCTCAAACCATCCACAGAAAAGACATCATGAAAATACAAGTGTTAATGAGAAGCACTTAAAAAGATATGAAAGTTCTTGTTACAGATGTGGTACTCCAGGACATTGGTCCAAAGTTTGTCGAGTCCCTGAGCACCTTTGTAAACTTTATAAAGAATCATTAAAGGGGAAAGAAAAGGAGACCAACTTCACTGAACGCAGTGACCGTTTGAGTGATTCAACTCATTTTGATGCTGGTGATTTTATGAATGATTTCTCTGGAAATGATCAATATGTTGGTGGGATAGAAATGAATAATATTGATGCTGCAGATTTTCTCAACGATTTCTCTGAAAATGAACAATATAATGGTAGAATATAAATGTACAATAATCTATTTTTCATGTATTCATAGAATAATGTTTTATTGTATAATTATGATTTGTGTTATATTTAAATATATATTGCAAGTAATTTATTTCATTGCATATTTTTTTGAAGTTCAAATATGGAAAATGCTATGAGCAAAGCTGAAGTTTGCATACCCGATAGTGGTACAACGCACACTATCCTCCGAGATAAAAGATATTTCTTGGAACTAAAACCAACAAAAACAACGGTGAATACAATATCAGGTCCTGTAGACTTGATTAAAGGACGTGGTAAAGCACAATTTTTGTTACCTAATGGTACAAAATTTTTGATCAATGATGCTTTGTATTCACCACAATCGAAAAGAAATTTGTTGAGTTTTAATGACATATATTCCCATGGGTATGATACTCAAACAATGAATGAAGGGAATGAGAAATATATGTGTCTTATCACATATAAATCAGGAAAGAAATATGTGATTGAAAAACTACCAATGCTCCCTACTGGATTGCATTATACACATATAAGTCTCATTGAATCAAACATGGTAGTTGATAATTCTTCGATATTAACCAATTGGCATGATCGATTGGGACATCCTGGTTCAACAATGATGCGAAGAATTATAGAAAATACACATGGTCATCCACTGAAAGACCAGAAGATCTTTCAGAATAATAAGTTTCAATGTAAAGCATGTTCTCTTGGAAAACTTATTATAAGACCATCACCAGTCAAAATCCAAACTGAATCACCAATGTTTCTTGAACGTATTCAGGGTGATATTTGTGGACCAATCCATCCACCATGTGGACCATTCAGATACTTTATGGTATTGATTGATGCCTTCAGCAGATGGTCACATGTATATTTATTATCAACTCGAAATGTTGCATTTGCAAGATTACTTGCTCAAATAATAAAATTGAGGAATCAATTTCCCGATTATACAATCAAGAAAATTAGACTTGATAATGCTGGTGAATTTACTTCCCAAACTTTCAATGATTATTGTATGTCTATGGGAATCATTGTTGAGCATCATGTTGCTCATGTACATACACAGAATGGATTGGCTGAATCATTGATTAAACGTCTGCAAATGATTGCTAGACCAATGATTATGAAAACAAAGCTCCCTATTTCTATATGGGGACATGCAATTTTACACGCTGCTTCATTAATTCGCATCAGACCAAGTGCATATCATAAATACTCCCCATTGCAGCTTGCATTTGGTAAAGAACCAGACATTTCTCATCTGAGAATTTTTGGATGTATGGTGTATGTGCATATTGCACCACCGCAACGAAAGAAAATGGGACCTCAAAGAAAGGTTGAAATTTATATCGGTTATGATAGTCCATCAATCATTCGATATCTTGAACCCCAGACAGGCGACGTGTTCACAGCACGTTTTGCTGATTGTCATTTTAATGAAGAAATCTTCCCAATGTTAGGGGGAGAACAGAAACATACCGAAAAGGAAATTACATGGTGAACAAAATAATGTGAAAAAGATGTATAACAAATTGTACACTTGCAAAGAATATCAAATCAAATACCAGATGCATTTGCAGACACAAAAGGGGTAACTAAATCATATATACATGCTGCAAATGCCCCTGCTCGAATTGAAATTCCAAAGAAACAAATGGAAGATACTCATGATGTCATTAAACGCCTGAAGCGTGGAAGACCAGTCGGTTCCAAGGATAAAAATCATCGAAAAAGAAAATTCATAGAGAAACACGATGATCACAAAATAAAGAATGACGTTTCTGAAGAAACACATGATGATCACAAAATAGAGAATGGTGTTCCTGAAGAAACACATGATGATGAAAATGTTCTGTCAGAACCACAAACTGACGAGAATCATGAAATCTCTATCAATTATATTAATACTGGAAAAATATGGAACCGAAAAGATATAGATGAAATTGATGATATATTTTCTTATAATGTGGCAATCGACATCATAAATGATAACGAAGATCATGAACCAAAATCTTTTGGTGAATGTAAAAATCGACAGGATTGGATAAAATGGAAAGATGCCATCCAGGTTGAATTAAATTCGCTAAATAAACGTAATGTTTTTGGACCTATAGTCCTTACACCTGAAGGTGTAAAACCTGTTGGATACAAATGGGTTTTTATTCGAAAGCGAAATGAGAAAAATGAAATAGTAAGATATAAAGCTCGACTTGTTGCACAAGGTTTTTCTCAAAGGCCTGGAATTGATTATGAAGAAACGTATTCTCCTGTGATGGATGCAATTACGTTTCGGTATTTGATTAGCTTGGCGGTATCTGAAAATTTAGAAATGCGTCTTATGGATGTTGTTACAGCTTACTTATATGGATCACTTGATAGTAATATATATATGAAAATCCCTGAAGGATTTAAGATGCTTGAAGCACAAAGTTCAAAACCCAGGGAATGTTATTCTGTGAAATTACAAAGATCATTATATGGGTTAAAGTAATCAGGTCGAATGTGGTATAATCGACTAAGTGATCACTTGATGAAAAAGGGATATGTAAATAATTCAATATGCCCTTGTGTTTTCATTAAGAAAACAACATCCGGATGCGTAATTATTGCTGTATATGTTGATGATTTAAACATCATTGGAACGAATAAAGAAATTCAAGAAGTTGTGTCATACTTGAAGGAAGAATTTGAAATGAAGGATCTTGGAAAAACCAAGTATTGTCTGGGTTTACAAATTGAACAAAAAGAATGTGGAATGTTTGTTCACCAGACAAATTATACAGAAAAGATCCTTAAACGTTTTAATATGGATAAAGCAAATCCTTTAAGTACTCCAATGGTTGTTAGATCATTAAACATAGAAAAGGATCCATTCCGTCCATGTGAAGATGATGAAGATATTCTTGGTCCAGAAGTACCATATCTAAGTGTCATCGGTGCCCTTATGTACCTTACAAATTGTACAAGGCCTGATATATCTTTTGCCGTGAATCTGTTGGCAAGATTTAGCACATATCCAACAAAGAGACACTGGAACGGAATTAAACATATATTCCGTCATCTACGAGGAACGACAGACTTGGGACTTTTGTATTCAAAAGATGCTAATCCAAGTATAATTGGTTATGCTGATGCTGGATACTTATCTGATCCACACAAGGCACGTTCCCAAACTGGATATGTATTTACTCGTGGAGGCACTGCAATATCTTGGCGTTCTTAGAAACAAACGCTCGTAACAACTTCATCAAATCATGCCGAGATTATTGCACTACATGAAGCAAGTCGTGAATGTGTGTGGTTAAAATCAATGACCCAACATATCCAAATTTCATGTGGATTATCATCTGATGAGAAGCCTGTGATACTATATGAAGATAATGCTGCATGTGTTGCTCAAATGAAAGAAGAATACATAAAAAGCGACAGAACTAAACATATTCCTCCTAAGTAATTCGCATTCACCAAGGAGCTTGAAAAGAATAGATGTATTGATGTTCGTCACATTCAATCAAGTGAAAACTCATCAGATCTCTTCACAAAGGCACTTCCTACGTCAATATTCAGAAAGCACATATATAATATTGGGATGCGCAATCTACGAAATTTGTGAAGAATTGTTCATGTCAACATCAGAGAGAGTTTACGTGACTGCACCCTTTTTCCCTTATCATGGTTTTTATCCCAATGGGTTTTTCCAAGTAAGGTTTTTAACGAGGCAGTACAAAAACACGTAATGAAGACATCATCGTATCATGATCATCATCACAAGGGGGAGTATTGGAAAATAATATTTAAAATGTGTGTATTGAATATTTGAATGTTGAATATTTGAATGTTGAAAATAAGAGTTGTAAATATTGAAAATTAGTGTGTGATGATGTAGGTAATGATGTATTTTATGTTTGGATTATTTGTAAAGATTTCCTATAAATAGATCTCTCATTTGTGAAGAAAATCACAATTGAGTAGAGAGAAAAATATTATAAAGTGTGTAGTTTGGTAAATTTTGAGAGTTTGAGATTTTTACTTTTTACCATAAATTTTTACCTTTTCCCAACAAAATGAAGTTAAATAAAGGGCCATATTGCATCACCAAAATTTTAACTTGAATTTTAGTAAATTGAAAACAATTGTGCATTGCAGTCAAATGTTTAATTTTGCGGTAGTTGCGATGTAAGCAGAATGAAAAACAGAAGTCGAATAGTTAAAAAAAATTCGACTAAAAGAAGGATCTCAACGCAGGGGATTGAACCCGACGTGAATCGAACACGCAACCTTCTGATCTGGAGTCAGACGCGCTACCATTGCGCCACGGATCCTATTGGTGTCACGAGAATCACTAAATTATTGATATTGTTGACAAACCTAACAACATAACGTTCGATTTTTTTTTTTTGCTCAAACCATTTCTTCATTTATCACCGCTTATTATGCATATAAACATTTCGGATAATTATTGGTATTTTATCGGACACAGAATTCGTCCGGTCAGGGGCGGAGCCAGAATATTGGTTCAGTGTAGGCAACAATATATTATAATTAATAAAGCAAAAAAAGAGCAATGATTAATCGACAACTAAAAATAATGTGTCATAAAGTTTGGACACAAGTCACGCACAGCCAGTAGCATTGATAATTGATGGAAAAACGTCCGAAAAATGACGAACAACAGCGTGTACAAAATCCGAAATCAAAACAAAATATGATATAAAATATAAAATATACGTTCGAAAAATAAGCATGAATTCATTATCGATTGGAAAAAGCATAAAATTATAAAACAAAGTTTATGACGTTCGTGACTCGAGAAGAGAAAACACATACAGAAGGCTATAAAATGTATATTTTGATACTAATAACATGTAAAAAATTGAGTCTAAAATTTGAAAAAATTGGATCAGTACAGACAGCTAAGCATATAATAATAACACATAAAAATTAAAAATTTAGACATATATATACACACATATATAAAAAAATTTGGCCCAGTGTAGGCATCGGTCCACTGGGCCGATGCTGGCTCCGCCAGTGCGTCCGGTTACCTTCTTAGTTAGTCTCCACAGTGAACCCACTTCCACTATCATAACATTAACCTCAAATCGTCAACTCCTGAGAACATGGTTGCCAAATATCCGAGTTCATCATTTTATCCAGACCTACAGACCATCCGACCTCCTCTTCCTCGGACATCACTTGCATTGGGTGATTCTCCAGCTAGTTCAAAGAACTTGATCTAGTTCTTGGTGTGGCCTGGGCACTAACCAGGCATTACCAATAAGCAGGAGAAATACATTAACACCATACGTTTTTATACATATGTTTGTCCAACATATTTTGCACACGTTAACGTTTCTTGCTATTTTGGTATATTCAGTAAGTAGTAATTTTTATTATCTATGTTTCTGAATGATAGTTTGTAAATGAGATTCTTAAATTTTTTAACTCTTATATTTCTAGTTTTTAACCCCAAATCGTCAAGAAAGAGATATCTTTACGATTAGTCAATAATGTAGCCGACCAAAGAGCCCACAAGCCAGACCTAATCCCACCTCTCGAGTAACTCGGAAGGCCACCGGCCTCTAACGGGAGGTGGTCTGCCAACCATTTCTCGTGAGGGTGGGTTAGTTCTTCTACGTATATCTATTCTATTTTATTAAAGATTAGCACATTATAAAAACTGTCAATGAGGACACCAAATTATTTATATTCATTTTTGCCCCTCAAATATGTTAATCTTAGAATTTAACTCTCTATTCTCTCATTGCACGTCTAAAGAAATTGATTCAATTTCAAAATATCAACACCATAGGGCCACCGGCCCACCACCCACGTTACTGGAAGAAAATGCTTCATTTGCATTTCAATTTCAAAATCTCCATCTCTCATCCTCCTCCACGTTCGAGAGCAAACTATTTCAAATTTAAAAAACCTCTCCCGTCCCATTTTTAAAGAAAGAAACTGCTTTGATCGCAAATCTATCTTTTAGAGATATTGCACACTGGAGATTGAACAATGAAGAACAAATTTCCTCTCCAAACCGGTAATCTTCGCATATTCTCTCAATTCTATTTTTGAAATTTCAGTCTCCGTACAAATGGCCCTCTACTCAACTCTGCAGCATCTAAGGTTTAATCTTTTATCTATTGATTAAGCAACATTCAAATGTCTAATATTATTTTATATACGTAACGCGTGTACCTCGATCGCTAGTTGTAATGGTACCTGTTAGGATTATTTTGTCCGACAGATGCCACAAATAATAAAAATATCAGAATAAGATTAAAAATAGTAAATTTGTGTTTTGTCAGAATTAGGTGTTGTGCCAGATATTACAACAACTCGGACAACATCTACGTGCAGCGGAAAATTAACTTTTATAACACAAATTGACTTGAAATAAATAGATGGTCAAGATTAATCACTAGAAAAAACAATCGTTTACAAAAAACCAATCACTAGTGATTCTCACTAAAATCAATTTCCTCAACAAGTTGAGAAAACAAATGCTTTCTAAAAACAAACAACCAGAATAAAACTAAAACAAGAAAGCAAAAACGTGAGCCAAAAAGTTAGATCCACGAGAAGCAATCTTCGACCAACTTCTTCCCAGATGTTGTCCGCAGATGTTCTCAACATTCACAGCAACACCCTATCACAACTCTTTAAATCACAGCACGTCTCTTGAATAAGGTTTTCTCTGAAATTCTGAACGTGCACACATGAGTGGATATTGACCGAGAGGAAGAAGCCGCAAGAAAAACTCTCACTAAAAACTCCAAGAAAATCTTCTCACGTGAAAACTCTTCATGAAAACTTCCCACGAAAAACACTTCGACTCCACGAAAATTCTACACACAAACTCTCTGAATTTTTCCTACGAAAATTCTTTCTTTTAAGCTCCCAAGAAAATCACCTTCACGAAAATCATACATGTGAACTCATCCACTAAAACTCTCTCAATTTTTCTTCGTCTCTCTCTCTCCTCCTGAGCATTTGAATCTCCATCTCTTATTTATAAATGTCTCATCTTCTATGATTTATCTTCAAGGAAATCTATAAGATATGATATACAAGAATTATATTAGAAACAAAATCAATAATATCATATCATGTAAATCATTATCATAAATATTATATCTATAAAATCTTTATCATAAACATAATATCTAGAAAAGTAAAACACAATATTCCACATAATCTTATCAAGATGAAATTAAAATTAAGGGAGATATTATATCACAATAAAATATTAACATAATTATCTAGAAAGACAAAATCATAATTAAATATTATACTCAATCAAATCAACAAAAAAATATAATATCAAGAAAATCAATTTAATATGAAAATTATATTTCCCTTCGGTACCTCCCAACCTGATTTCGAAGGGAGAGATAGATATCTTTTACTGAGTATATTATTAAGACAGCCCTTCAAACAAGTCCAAGATTAATTTTCAAAAATATTGTCCGGGGCAGAATAATTAGTTGGGCCAAGATAGAGCCCAATTCAGTTGGATCCTGTATTTATATTCTTGCTCAAATTGAATAGCTAGATCTTTTGGAAGAAACACAGAGTCCTGATGGCAACATCGAAAGCCGCATATCCGAGTGCTGCTCGAATTTCCGATTCCGAATGCTATCCCGCTTACACCGCATCTCTTAAATGTAAGCCCTTTGCTTCTGTTGTCTCCTTTATTTTGGATGCTCACTTTGATTTTTGGGTCTTTTCTATTCGACGAATTGGTCGTTTTTATGTAGAATTTGTGATTCTTTGCTCTTAAAAGTACATGATTTGTGTATTTCCTCGAATTTGAATGGTTTGTTATTATGGAATTTGATTGGAAGGAGTTCGGGGATCAAGGATTTTGTCTAGGGCACAAAATTTATGTGTTTGTTAGGCTAGTCTTTGGAAGGGGTGGATATCGGAGTGAAAACGATGGTGGGATTATTTTTGGTTCTTTCAAATTTGTGTTGTGATTATGTTTAGTTGGCACAGACTGTGAATTTGTAGATTCACTGCCCATAATCTAATGTCAAGCTGTACATACTGATTCTCTGTTGATAGTTGAATGGATATACTCTATTTAAGATTTGAAAAAAAAAATTGTAATTATTAAATTTTCTTCCGAGTGTTTTTTAAAAAACCGCCCGTGTCTAATTGGTACTTGGTAGTACAAATTCATTGAGCGGTGGAGCACCGGTGTTCTTGCAACGAGCCCTCCAAACTAGTAATATTTGTGATCAACTGTGTTCTTCAATGAGCACTGATTTTTGAAGCCAAGTTGAGGAGTCTTCACAATCTGTGTCCATTATATCTCCCTCTTTTTTCTAAACTATTGATGGTGTTTGAGTGTTGGTGCAAACAAGTAATTGGTTCTGGTAGACCACTTATCAGACGGTGGAGAATTTAGTATGATTGGTGGTTCGATATGGTTTTCAAAACTCAACCCTTGGAACCCTTGTTTTGAATGAGAAGATGGACAAATTTGCAAACAACACACTCCTTTAATTCCAAGATCATTCACGTGTTCGGCGTCCTATAAAATGAAAATATTGTTTCCAAATGTCTAGACATATCGAAGGCGGATTACTTAATCAACTTCATGAATTATAATGTTTCCATTGTTCTTCATGATAACTTTCTAGTAAACCCAAAGAAATATAATGTTTCGTATAGAAAAAGATGATTTGTTCTATTCATTATATATGCAAGATAAAGAAAAGCATGGTTTACGTATAGTGTTTGAGTATGGCTAACCACCGACTCTTCTAATCTTAAAACCTTGCCCGACTAGTGAGTTTTTTTTCAACATTCTAGATTTTTTCCCCGGACTAGACTACGCAGATGGACCAATTATTTCCATGATTCCTCCATCACAGATCATACATTTTATACACGGACTTACTTGGGAAGTCTCCTTCAATTTCAAAAGTATATCTCTTTCATCTCTATTGCAGGCTTAGAAATGTATCACACCGACAAGAGTAAATGTCAAGACCATTTTGACATTTACAAGGAATGCAAGAAAAAGGAGGTACACAGCTCAACCATAGTTGCCAACATTTTTACCTTCTCTTCTTTCTTGATATTTTCGTTTCAAAATTGGTTTTGTTTATATTTCACCAAATATGCTTTGTGCTTTCTCTTTGCAGAGGGAAGCGCGTCTGGAACGCAATAGGAATCGGTCTTTATTCTCATGAAAGTCTGGGTTGATTGGTGGAATGTTACATGTAGTTTTCTTAGGACACGGTCACAGTATCCAATTTTGGTCTTACAGCTCATTAATCCCTACGAAATTTATATGTTATGATATTTAAAATACAATAAAATCCTTCGATTTGGATGACCAGCATAAAGCATTGTTCAGATTATCCTTTGCAGATTAACTTGGCTATAGGATTCTTAGCTATTTTCTTAGAAAATATTAAATTCATCGCTTATTTGTAAACTAGTTTAGGTTGACAAATTATCCTTTGCAGTTAGTTGCTCAGAATTTCAAATCTTGCATGGTATTATGAATAATATTTTTGGGTCGTTTGTTTGATATATTATATCGAATGATGTGGGTACAATGATTGAATTCCATGCAGTTAGAGAATTTATTCAACACCCTAAACTAATAGCATCCGATTAGATAAGTATTTTAAAAACGTTTTTAGTATTTTATAAGTGAAAAAAAACTCAAAATATATGTTTGGATAAGTTTTTTGTATTCGATGATTATTTTTCTTCTCACGTGTTTAAATCTAGGGCTTGGATATTCTTAGTCCTCGAAAATTTATTGTGACAATTTTATTCCTTAATTTTCTCAAAAATTATAAAGATGTTTGCAAAAATTATAGAGATGTTTTTTTACTACATTTGATGTATATAAACACGCATTGCGTGTGTAACATAATATATCATCAAATCCATAACTTACCTGATTAATATTTACAAAGATGAGAAGAAATGTAATTGAATCTAATAAAATTTATTTAAATAGAAATGACATGGAGATTGAGCTTTTGAAAATATTGCTCGCAGTTATTGGTAGGAAACCGATAAGTTGAAAAAAATAAAGTTCGAGTAGAGAGTATTACATGAATATTGTTTTTGGAGAAAAACAATTTACAATATAAATTTTGAGGAAAACCAAGAAAAAAAAAATCAGAATAGGAAAAATGTGTGAATAAATCGAGTCCATTTATGAAAATATTTAATTTATATTCGAATATATCGAATTTGAGATCTTTTCGAGTTAAAATTAAATACAAATTATTTTAATAGATATATTAATATAATATAATTATAAATCAAATAAATAAATTTGGAGACCAATCGTTCTGAAAAACAACCAACTCCACTCCAGGCTCCAGCTGAGCCATTCTCTCTCTCTTCTCTCGCCTTTGTGTAAGGAGAAAGAAAACCCTAGTTCTCTCCGTCTCGTTCTTGCGCGGCAGACGCACTGCACGAATCTATCCAGTTGGGTTGGTAGAGGGTTTGGTTATTTTTCTTCGGATATAGATGAATATGTACAGAGATCGCGGGGGAGGTGGCTCGTCCAAGGGCGGGGGAGATTTACTGGATCGGAAGCGAATCAACGATGCGTTGGACAAACATCTGGAGAGGTCGTCTCCTTCTACATCTAGAAACAAGGGTGCTGCCGTTACCACCACGTCTACCTCCGCCGTCACCGCGGCTGCCGGAAAGGGTATCGACCACCGGGACAATAGATCTTCATCTACCATCAATACTAGCAAGAACAAATGCTCCGATGGTAATTTGGTTATTTTGTTGAGGTTGATTATTTTCTTTTTCAGACTGTTTTCCGTAGGTGGGTGATTGATCTCCTTAGTTTTTTTTTTTAAAAAAAATTGTTCCAATTTAGTGCATTTTTGGTTACTGTTTTTCATGATTTTCTCGCCTTTCTAAAGTATGTGAAATTCAAGTGATGAGCGACATATTTATTCTGCATTAGTAACTGTTATCTTGTGAAATTGGTAGATCTGGATCAGATGATGGATAACTAAAGTTGTCAGTAAGATTGCGAATGCGGATATCATTGTTGACAAATTGATTTCCTAAATAAAACTGGCTTTTGTGAATTTATTTGTGTTTTTATTTAAACATGATTATTCCAGTGCTTTTATGGCAATTAAAAGCGCACCAGTGTCCCTGGGCTTTAAGCGCAAAGCGAATGGCACTCTTTATGGAAGTAAAGAGCATAAACTAACATATCTAAAAAATCAAATCAATTTTTTTTAAGAATATGAGATTTGATATATCGAATATCGGAGTTCTTTGTATGTTCTGTGGGTTGGACAAGGAATGACCTAGAAATTTGGTGAATGAGTGAGAGTAATTGTATTTTGGATCATCATTTAAGTAGAAAGAGGACCTTTAAAATTTGAAATTGTCATTTGGGCCTAAAATACATATTTAACTTGTAAGGAAACTTGTGATCGTAAGATCGATTAGTTGGTTATGTGATGATTTGATGTAGTATATGGTATAACTGCATGAGATGCCTTTGCAATCTGTGTAATTGTGAGCTCTCATTTTTATGATCTTGAAACTGAAGATTTTTTTTGTAATGTTGAGGTACGGATTATGTTGTGTCAAAGCATCATGTAGCGGTGCCTCAAATATGTTAAGGATCGTTTAAGGGTTGTACAAGATAGCTGTGTTCATTGTAGGACTTATACATTAATGCATTAGTGGGTAGAAATGATAATGAATGGGGGCACTTCAAATGTGGACCGGTCAAGTTCACTTTTTTTCCCTTGTCTTGATTGGAGTAGTATTCCTCTCATTAATATATGAACCAATAAGATCTATTCGATCCTTAAATGGTATCTAAATCAAACTCTACCATATGGTAGGTGATTGTTCAGTCAAAGTTGGTAAGATGTTGATTCCTTAACAAGACACCTTTTTACTTTTCCTTTATTTTGTAATAGCCGTTAATTAAAGAGTAAGATTATCGAGCAAATATAATGATTACAATGAGTCAGACAGACAAAAGAGAACGCCGTTTAGAATCTTTTATTTCCTTGCATTTAACACTAGATTTCCTTTTTTCTTCTTTCCTTCTTTTGTGCACCTCGCCACGCACCTTGCACTTGAGTCCAGAGTGAATGACATTCGACGTGATCTGCAGTGGATTCTTTTTCTATTCTTGAATATAAGAATCTGGTTTTGTACACTTGTGGACATATATGTTTTTGTTTGTGTGCTGTGTATGCAGCTGTATAGTGATTAAAAATGAAAAGAATGTGATTTTGTATTCTATTGTTTTCAGAGGAGTCTGAGACAGACAGCGAAGAGTCTGACGTCAGTGGCTCTGATGGGGATGACACATCTTGGATTTCATGGTTTTGTAACTTGCGAGGAAATGAGTTCTTCTGTGAGGTTGATGATGAATATATTCAAGATGATTTTAACCTATGTGGGTTGAGCAGTCAGGTTCCCTATTATGATTATGCGCTTGACCTAATTCTGGATGTTGAATCTTCTCATGGTAAGCATATTGGTGTCATTGCCTTTTTTAAATTGTTGTTTTCATCATGGTTATAAATAGCCAGTGTTCTAAATGATGGTCCCGCACCGTCTATTCATGAGGCGGGTGTTTTAGGCGGCCCAAGCTATACGGCGTTGGGGAGGCTGGTCGAAGCGGCGGGCTCGGCGGACGAGGGCGGCGAGCAGGCGGGCAGTCAAGGATTTTAAGTTGTCGCCAACAATTTTAAAAACCTAGTCATCAATTTTAAAAACTTAGTCAAAGTCAACTAATTTTAAATATCAAAACCCTAGCACACCTCACTTTCGTTATTTTATTTTTGGTTTTAACTCTCAAGTCTCAACCACCGCACACAGTCCGCCGCCCACCGTCCGCTGCGTAAAAGTAATTATATCACTTTGTTAGCATAATAGCATTCATATGATGATGAATCTTTATTAATTGCACATTATCTAGATCATATTATATTATATGAAGGTTCTTTGTGCTAAACATTATTTAATTGCAAATTTTACATAAAAAATGATGAGTATTTGTGATTATATTGTATGATTATCTATAAAAAATTACTTTAAAAAATTCAACCGCCTAGGCGACCAAGGCAGTGACCGCCTCGCCACCGCCTCCTGCCATTTACAACCTTGTAAATAGCTTAAGCCCAGTACACAAAATCACCATAAATTGTGATTTGCCAGCATGTTGTAAACCCTAAAACCTTGCGATTAACCTTCCCTTCCCTAAATTTACTGGATGCAATTAATTCCCCAAATCTGCATTTAGTTTCCCACAACTACAATTAAAATTAATTTACATATGCCTTTGTATTTGCGCCGAAGACCTAAAAAATATAATTTTGGTGCCTCGTCCTTGGTCAACCGCAAATCGGTAACATTGGTAAGCAAAGAGAACTCTAGTAATTTGATGGTTGAAATTATTTTTTATTTATGTCAGGTTTTGCTGATGAGCGTTTGATTTATATTATCATTCAATAACGTGTGAAATATAACTTTTGTTGCTGTTGATCTTAATATTGTAGTAAAACGCACTTCATAAATACACATTCTAAAAAAATATGCATGGTGTGCCTCATTTCGATGAGGCGCGCACCTTGCCTTGCGCCAAAGGCTGCATGACACCATTGTGCCATAGTGCGCCTTGCACCCTAAATAACTGTGGTCTTGACTGTCTTTTTAAGTTGTTTTATGTCGAAAGAAACACGATTCTGTTAGGTATGGTGTAAGCACTCAGTTTTATGAATTGTTTTAAAATGAAAAGGAGCTTTTTTCCGAACTGAACTGTTAGTCGAGGTTATGATATGAAGGATCATGGTTCTATTTGGTTGTCAGGATGGACCTAATATGCAAATTACTCGACACTTTCTCGAGTTTTTCCAGTAATTTCTAGTTTCTTGAGTCCAACTCTAACAGCTGTAGAACCATTTTGAGTCGAGCTCGAGCTTTGCAGCCTTAAAATCGATTATTTGTTAAATTCTGGAGCTCTAACAGTAGAACTGTTATTATTTTTAATTATTTTTTATATTATAAAGTTACTTCTAAATTTATCATAATTTACATGTGTTTACAATTAATTATATAAAAATTAAAAGGTATTTTCATCAGTATGATCTTCATGTAGGTGATATGTTTACTGAGGAACAGAATGAGTTGGTAGAATCAGCTGCAGAAATGCTCTATGGCCTGATTCATGTCAGATACATTTTGACAACCAAGGGAATGGCTGCAATGGTAACATGAATAAGTTTTTTCATTTGTAGGTTAGCGACCGTTCTCTTTGTGTTGGTTTAGTCTCCTATAACTTGAGTTTGAACTTAAAACAGTTGGAGAAGTACAAAAGCTACGACTTTGGAAGATGTCCTAGAGTTTACTGCTCTGGACAACCTTGCCTTCCAGTTGGACAATCAGACATCCCCCGCTCAAGTACGGTGAAGATATACTGTCCCAAATGTGAAGATATTTACTACCCCCGATCCAAATACCAAGGCAGTATCCTCCTTACATTGTACTCTTGTTTTGATTCTTTAATTGTGTTGTTCCTTTGCATGCTAATATTGGGTGCATCTATCCATTGTAACTCTGTCCCTTCACTCTCTATCTGACATATGCGCTCAGATTCTTGGTATTCGGGTAGATGCCAGATTCGCGTATGATGCAATAACAAGAGAATTTAAGTGCCACGGTCATGGTCAAATTCACAATCTGATACTTGTGTGAATTTCGATCTATATAAGCTATATCTCTATGGTTATGCACAACTTGCTGAATAAACACTCTCCCGAGTCTATTCCAATTATCTGATGGGATGGACAGTTCAATTCTCCCACAAGCATGATAGAAAATTTAAACAATTTGGGTATTGTATGTTGTGCTTTGGCGCAAAGAAGATTTACAACTCTCATGTTAATTCCGTTTTATACCCTTGTATTGACCGTGTGTATAAAATCTCTATAATTGCCCATGGGGAGGCACTCAATGAGGGAACTATTTTATAATGGTTTCTTGATTGATGGTGTTTCAAATAACTTCTTTATTGATGGCTTGAAACCATTTAGCATCCTTTTGCATCGTTTTAGATACAATTTCCTTGACTGTCAAAGATATCGATGGATCGTATTTCGGAACAACATTCCCACATCTGTTCTTGATGACTTATGGACATCTCAAGCCACAAAAGCCGACGCAGAGCTATGTTCCCCGAGTCTTTGGCTTCAAGCTCCACAAGCCTTGACGAACAAGCTCTCACTCCTCCGCTAGCGAGCTCTTAATTCTTATTTTATTACTCATTTGACCTCTACGACACACAAGGGAGTTTAAGCTCGCCAGCTGAAACGCACCAGAAGGTATCAATGTCGCACATTACTTAACTGATGCTGAAGCAATAGTTTATCTGTTGAGTAAATTCATCATTAAATTACAGGGCTCGTGTAAGTCTTTCTTGTTAACTTTCGTTTTCAGATCGCAAACTGAAACCTTGTAAGCTACATTTTATTGTAGGACGTGAGTGCATACTTAAATTTATGTCAGCCTTACGGTTTGGGCTTATCGAATTTTAAGCATGGGTATATTTCACTAGTGGATATCATATACTTGTCTTTTTAATCCACACGAAGAAAAATCAAACCAATCCCTTAAGTTTTAAGATCTCAGATCATTTTCGTCACGTTTGTGGAATATTTTAATCGCTTCCTTTTTGAGGGATTACGATGCTTTCCATTTAACTTTAAAGCAAAATTGAGAAAGGCGTGCTAAATTTGTCGCTTCTTTGTCTCAATTACACAATTTACACGCTACTATCATCACTTGGCAAGGTAGAAGAGGAGCAATTTCAAGTTTAAGCAAACAACAAGTGATATTGGCCTAATGGCTTTAAAAAAAATACTTGGAAAAGATCAGTCAAGTGAATGTGTGATCTAATTTCAAACCGATCCTTTATTTTTAAATTATTTTAAACCAGTTTTTCGATTGGATATGTTGGCTAACGAAATCAATTTGACGAATAAAAAAAAAAACCATTTTCGAACTTGATTAAATTAACATCTTAAAACGAAATTTACTTGTGTTAATTTTAGGTTGTGACCTAAATGATTTTCTTCTCATAAAACCAACTATATTTATTTAACGCGCCATCTTAACAATCAGTGGTTGTAGTGTTATTTATTATTACGTCTCTATAAATATATGATAGAATTTTGAAAGTAAAAGCATCTATTAATTATAAGGAGTCGCCGTGCTTACCGTACAGTAAATTACCCCTACAATTAGTTTAAAAACTATTAATAGATTATTTAAGTTGTAATACAAAAATTTTCGTATCATAAAAAATAATCTAACTCAACTATGTTAAGAAATAGCACAAATTTTAATAAAATATTGATACATGTAATATTTTTTGCGCAAAACAAAGCTCGATTTTTAGGATAAGTTTTTTGTGAGATTGTCTTGTTAATTTATATATTTGAGACATATTTATAAAAAAAATATTATTTTTGACATAAAAAATAATATATTTTCATGAGTCAGATTATATTGGATATTTTTATCATAAAGTTAACTATCGAGACGATTATAAGTTTTTGGAAATTTTTTTATTAATAAATTATTTGAAAATATATTATGTTTTCAGATCTATTTAATTTAATATACTGGAAAAAACTTTATATCTAAACCCTCTTTCCAAAAAAATTTGATGGGGTGGACCTTGCCAGGTATATAAGTCCAAAAGGTGATGTCATTTTCTGTGAATTAAAAATGTCAGCCATTTTAGAAAGGGATGGGTATGTTCATAGATACGTAGTTACACCGATATTTCTTTATGCTTTTCAGAGTCAAACTTTAAAATATTATGATTAGTTTATTGTACTGATCACTTAAAAAATTATATTTCATTAATATTTTTTAAAAGACAAAGTCATTCCCTTGTGTATGTGTCTATTTATATATCTATACTATTTTATTAAATTTGAGACACTTAGAATAACTAATTTTGGTGTCATAGTCTGTTTTATTAATTATATATATTAAAAAAATTTAAAATTTTATAGTAAGTTATATGTAGTTTAGTGGATAGAATTATTGTCACTTGAAATTTAGGTTATAAAATCAATTCCGATGTTATTTTTTTATTCTTTTATTTTTCAATTTATTTTTTAATTTATATATCAAAATTACGGTTTAGTCCCTCACTATTTCTTATAATTATATTTTGATCCTCTTCTAAATATAATTAAAATAAATTATAAAAAATATTATACAAGCACACAACGCGTGTGTCGGTGCACTAGTATATATGTGTGTGTGTAAAATACATTTTCTTTCTTATCTTGATAATATTTTAGTAAATTAACTAAGTGGAAATGAATAATTGTCTTTAAATCTTGGGTTCTCTGAAACATATATTAAATAAATAATAACGCTATAGTGTCTTATAATATATTTCTAAATCTAACCTGAATTTAATTTGATGTTCAGAAAACAACTTTTAATGTATGTTTTTAATTTCATCTGACAAGTAAACAATTTACGCAAACCATTGCTATATTATTTGTCAAAACGTTAAAAACCTCAGGAAAAGCAAAATCAACTCTCTCTTTTTTCCCTCTTTTCAAACTTCTGTTTGCCTTTTGGCAATAGTCGTGATATCGTTTTGTGGAAGGCAAACCGGAGAATTGGTCCAACAAGGAATAATAGATAATTAAAAATCTTGAATTTGAATTACAATTAGAAAAACTTTGTGTGAGATCGTATTTTGTGAAACAAATATCTTATTTTGGTCATCCATGAAAAAGTATTTCTTTTTATGCTAAGTGTATTACTTTTTATTGTGAATATCGATAAGATTGAATCGTCTCATAGATAAAGATTCGTGAGATCATTACAGAAGAAACATACTCTTATAATTATATGATGTATAGAACATGGTCATTAAGACATGGTTAACGTATCATTTTTTTAAATTCTTTTTTTAAAAAAATTTAAAACCAATTTCGTGTGGTCAACCATGTTTGCAGCTCAAGGATTAGCTTATGTCAAATCTAATTATTTTTCCCCCTCTATGGGCAAATGTATAGATATTTTGCGGCTATTTGGATATTAAAAATTATAAATCAAGATTATTATAGATTTTTTTTAAATCAATTACATTAAAATTCGACTCAAGTTTAATATTATATTGAATTATGATAAAATAAAACTCTTACCAAATTATAAAAAAACATTCTCTTTCTTTAAATTGAGATTTGAAAACATAAATAATTGACACGAATATATGATCTTGGTCGACCCCTCTTAATTCTAATTCAAACACGTGGCAAATGATTATGAAAATTTGGTAATAAATCTGGCCATAGACATTTAGTTGACAAGTTGTTACAACATGATTGATTTGGGTAATTTGGGATTATATTAGATTTGATGGACAAATATTTTCCTTATTTATATAATTTTTGGATGATTATTGTTTTCGTATAATGTGATAGACTTTTCCAATATAACATGCAAATATATGGTGTCAGTAAAAAAAATTATTTTTTGTTATTTAGTTCTTTGATCAAGGAAAAATAAATCATTTCGATTAATAATTGTATTCGTGGTAATTAAATGATTATCGGAATAATAATTTGACAAAAATTTGTGCGAGACGATCCCCACGTGTCGTATTTTGTGAGACGAGTCTCTTATTTGACTCATTCATGAAAAATATTACTTTTTATGCTAAGATATTACTTTTATTGTGAATATCGGTAAGATTGACCCGTCTCACAGATAAAGATTCGTGAGACCGTCTCACAATATACTTACTCTAATAATTTATCAATCTGCGATCGATTTAAGAAGTCACCTGGAAACGTTTTTTTTTTTTTTTTTGGAAAGTTAGCTTATGATTCGACGATCGACTTAAAAAGCCACCTATAAACGCTCGATGCTAAGCGTGATCGGACATGTGAATATATATATATATAGAGAGAGAAATGAGGCAAACTTGTAATATAGAAAGTAAAAGAGGTCAAAATGCAATATTCAAAGAAATGTGATATACCCTTTTATTTAAAAAGGCAGAGGCAATTTCCTTCCACGGCCGGCCGCCTCTGGTTTCAAAATCATCCTTCTCCATGCACCATTCCTTTCTCGGACTCTACGCTCCTCGTTTACTCTCTCACGTACTCTAGCACTAATCTCCGTACATAGGAACCCGCAATTACGTTCTTCCCTCCATTACTTTCCATTTCAAGAAACGGGAAGAGATAAGCTAATCGCAGAGGATAATAAAGGGAAAAGAAGAACGGATCGGGATCGCAAGGAATTGGGGAAAATATTGTTTTTCTTTGTTGAAGTTTTTTTTCCGGGGAAAAGATTTGGCTTCGTATATTTAATGCATCAGAAGAAATCTGAAGTACAGATCGGAACAGAAAGCAGCGGCGTCTCTTCCGATTTCAACCCTACCCCACCCCTCACCCCTTCTTACCTTTCCCAGAAACACCCCTACTTTTTTCATAATATCCGATCAAGTCCTCACCAGCCTTCTTCCGTCAATAATCCTACCCTACAGATTCTTATCGATGATGAGAATCAACAGCAGCAGGAGTCGAATGATGCGTTTGCCCTCAGGCCCACCACTCCTTTCAAGAGACCCAATATTCAGCAGCAATTCGCCGCTTCCCTTACCAAAACTCCGACTCTGTCGAATGCCCTCCATAGATACGGGGTTTCCGCGCAGAACCCACCTACAAGATTCAATCTTTTATGCACCAGGTCTCAGAAATTCTTGACTCATTTCCACCATCACCTCCGCCTACTGCGCCGTCGCCTCCGCCTCCGCCTTCACCTCCGCTTAATCCTTTTCCTCAGCCTTCCCTTCTTTTATTTTCTGGTCTCCCATCCTTCAAGTTCGTTCATTCTTGATTTCCTCTCCGCCTTTGCCTTCTCCGCGGCGCTTTTGTTTTCTCTGAATTTGGCCATTCCACGACTTCCCACTATAAGGTTGTTCCTTGCCCGATCGTTACCGATCAAGATTAGCTCGAAGGATCATATTAGTCGGTCGCATTTACCAGTTTTTTGGTCAATTGGGTCGCGGATGAAGGCAGATAAGAAGTCAATATCGGGGTGTTATGTGCAGGCGTATAGCAACGGTGATGTGTACGAGGGTGAGTTTCACAAGGGCAAATGTAATGGCAATGGGGTTTATTACTATTACATGAGTGGAAGATATGAAGGGGATTGGATAGATGGCAAGTATGATGGTTATGGGGTAGAGACGTGGGCTCGGGGGAGCCGGTATAGAGGACAGCATCGGCAGGGACTTAGACATGGTTATGGAGTGTATAGGTTTTATACAGGAGATGTGTATGCTGGGGAGTGGTGTAATGGGCAGAGCCATGGGTGTGGTATTCATACTTGTGAGGATGGGAGCCGGTATGTGGGTGAATTTAAATGGGGTGTTAAACATGGCCTTGGACATTATCATTTTAGGTAATATAATAAACGTTTTCTTCAGAATTGACCACTCTTACAGGCTTATTATTTGTTTGATTAGCGCATTTCGGTGTTCGAGCTTGAAGTTCGAACATACTCAAATGTTGTTCAGTTTTGCTGTGTTCTAAGACATATCTAGACAAGTAAAGACTTTTTCTGAACATTATGTATTGTATGGATATGATTCAAATGTCCAGCATCTTTTATCGTTGTCTTTGGTGTTCTCTTCCATCTGATTAACTGTGTATTCGATTACTATAGTTTCTTTGTCCTTTACGTTTTGAGGTTGTTTGTTGATGGGCAGTTTTCGGTTGACGTTTGTTGATACCAGGTGAGGCTTAAAAGATTAATGATCCCTTTAGTAGAATCCTCGGTGACTTTTTGTACCTGAGAATAATCCCATCCACATACTTCAACATTAGTTAATGCAAGAGTTGCAGATAATGGTTGTTTATCGTTTCTGAATTTTAATTAAATATCTGATCCACCATTTCTCCGCACAGGAATGGGGATAGATATGCTGGAGAATACTTTGCTGATAAAATGCATGGGTTCGGGGTCTATTTCTTCGCAAACGGCCACCGCTATGAAGGTGCTTGGCATGAGGGTAGAAGACAGGGGCTCGGATTGTACACTTTCAGGAATGGAGAAACTCAATCAGGCCATTGGCAAAATGGAATTCTTGATGTGCCTAGCACTCAGAGCACCATCTCTCTCGTTTCTCCTGTTGCTGTTAACCACTCAAAAGTGCTTAACGTTGTTCAGGTAAAATTTTCACGTTCCACTGCCATTCTCCAATGTTATTTGTCAGCTTAAGTAATGCGTGATAGATAAGGTGGTGTGGGGCTTAATCTTATCAAGAATTGTTAAATGGAAATTTAGGGTACGTTTCCATCTTGTAGGAGGTTTACAAAGTTTTCGTAACCTTTCAGGAGGCTCGACGAGCAGCGGAGAAAGCTTATGAAGTGGCCAAGGTAGACGAGAGAGTTAACCGAGCAGTATCAGCAGCTAATCGGGCAGCCAATGCAGCCAGAGTTGCAGCTGTAAAAGCCGTGCAAAAACAGATGCATCATAGAAGCAATAGCGATGAAATACCAGTTCCTGTGGCTTATAACTTTGTAACTGAAGACCAATCCAATCGTTAGAACCAGTGATGAATTTTAGCCAAAAAGATCTTCACAGGATACGACTCAACAGTATTTGCGACACGCTTCAAGTTTACTACTTTTCTTGATCAAACATAACGTTGTTTCTTGATGAAAACTGAGTTTTCGAGAAACTCGCGGCGAGAGAGGAGAGGGATTTCTCTCCCAAGGCGGTTTTAAGATCCTTCTTTTCTTTCTTTCTTAATTTTTGTAAAGTTAAAATAGATGGGTATGGGATTGGGTGATGATGGTATACAGGGGAACTCCTATTCCATCCGGCCCGGTCTTGTATATGCAGTAATGTGTACGTGCTGAGAAAATTAAGAAATATATGTATATTATTAATCAAGTTGTTCTGTTCTATGTTTTGTGTGTGTCTGAACTCAAGAGTAAATCTTTTCCTTTCGCTTGAAGTTGGAAGAAAGGCAATCTATATTGCATATTTGCATTGGACTGGAATCTATATTCAATACCATTATTTTTGGATAAGGAATTCAATTTTTGCAAAGTAGATAAAAATGTCATTTTCTGCTTTCTCATTCAGAAAAAAAAAAAAAAATTGGATAAACACTAATAATTTTTCCAATCACAAAATATAAATGGTAAACTCGTGCACTCTTGAGCTCCACTAATCCAATCATTTATCTATATATTTATTTATTGATGATTAATAATTCCAATCTTATCTTCCAACTCAAAAATAAAACCAGGATCCGACAAATGAGTGTTGTCAGGTTACTATCAAATTGTTACTAATTCGACGAATGTGCAATCTCCATTTTTCCACGGCTTAGGATACTCACCTCTAATAATAAGAACATGATAAAACTTCATTATTTACTTTTGAGGAAAAATTGCTTTAAATTCGGGAATATTATTTTTATATCAGAAAACTCTTGACGACAACATTTTTCTAATGAATTTTTTTTTAAAAAAAAAAAACTCAATTTAACATAATCAATGGTAGACCTGATCAGACTTCAGACACAATACAATAAAAATAATTATATTCAATCAACTTGGCGGAAAAAAACTATCAAAATATAACCATTAATCTATTTTATCTAACAAGTTGTCTACTTGACGACAAAATTGTGGAATTTTACATATCTTTTTGAATGAAGACATGTCGCGTAAACTCCGGGTACTTCCAAACATTAGAAAAAAAATCATGAAACCCTTTAGGGAATTTTAAGACGCTAAATAACTCTTGATTGTTTAAAAATTGGATGGTCTGTTCCATCTTATTTTATGTTTCATGTTTTATTTCTCTATCATTGTATCGATTATGTCAATCAATTTTGATGTACGATATGGAGGTAAGTTTAAACTTAAACCGAAGAGTAGTTATCCAAAAATAATTTACGTTTAGAGAGTTAAACACGAGTTTAAGAATATGAAATTCAGACGGTTTAATTTTTCAGATTTATATGTTCTGCACAAGTTGTATGGTGGAAATAAGTTTAATGTTAATTTTTATTTTTACAAAATTCCTGATATAAGGATTGTACGTTGTTTGGTAAATACGCTTAGAGATTTGGATGTGACAAAATAGGCATCGTATAAAGATTCACACATGGTGACTATTTGGATTGAGGAGACAATCTGGAAGAGCACATATAGTTGCTACAAATCTCACAACTATGCAGTCAGGACACTTCAATTAGGGATGAAAATATGAAGTAGGAAAACAACGCCAAGACAATCTCACTGATTTAACTCTCAGTCTGCTCCCTCAGCCTCCGGATGGTACTCCGAACCGTCACAGCACTAGCAGTGCTGCAAAACAGAATATATACATAGAAGTGAGGAAAGGAAGCATAAATATCAAATGATCTACACAACATGGAGATAAGAAAGATTATTACTTCAATGTGTAGGCACCGCCTGCTTTCACTTTGCCGCAGTCCTTGCATCCCCAAATGCCAACAGCCTTTCTTTTCACTGCATACTGTAACAGAACTATCGCACTAAGTACACTCATAATCGACCAAGATCATGCTAAAAATGAGTTATGTAACAGAACTATGGCACTAAGTGCTACACTCATAATCGACCAAGATCGTGCTAAAAATGAGTTATGTAACAGAACTATCTCACTAAGAACCTTCCCGCAGAATTCACAAAAGTACTTGCTGTGCTGACTTACTTCCATCTTCTTAATCTGCTTTCTCAAACTAGCACCATAACGGGTGCCTGCAAAGTTTTTTCTTCAACATCAAAACGCAGCAGGGTATCAGAATAAATGAAATTCTGACTCTACCACTAAGAATCCACAAAAGTGGCACCCAATAAATGGCTAAAAATTGCAAATAACGAAGCATTAGAGCACTAAAAAGGCTGAACTACCATTAGACTCATCATTCAGATCTACAAGTTCACGAAAGACCACTTTTTTGCAACATTAAGGTCACAATGTATCCACAACAGAGGTTAACCCATCACCACCTTCCTGCAAAGCAACAAGCAAGGAGCGTGGACCAACAATTACTACCCCTAGATGAAATTAAAATCGATTTTGCATATTAGGAGTATAATCTTCCAGTTATTAAACGGAACGGCTATGCAAAAGAAGTGGCCACCACACAAAATTCAACTTTCATGTCAACCTGTTAAATGAAAATCACAAAAAACTATTTTCATGGTTGTAAGAAATTCATGACAGAGTTTAAACTCATCATCTCCATCTCTCAAATAACAAGCTAAGGGAAAAGAACCGGACAACCAATATATACACACAAGAAAACAATGAAAGGATAAATCATAGATTGAGAAATAAAACATTCATAGAAATACAACTGACCGTATTTCGCAACAATGCCAACCTTCTTGGTTCTCTTGGCCTGCACAAAGCAAAGAACGGTAATGAATACACAGTTAACTGATGGACGTGGGAGATTTTTGGTAGGGCAAGATAAAGTTTTTATAGTACCTTCTGGTAGTGTGTTTGGTTTTACTTTGGAACACCAATAAAGTGTTGTAAATTTTGAAATCATGTTTGTGGGTGTGTTTCTTTCTTTGCAAACGAATGACAATGATCGGGTAATAAAATTAGTTCCGAAAGCAAATGATGTTAAATATGGAAAGTTGATTAAAGAGACATATACTACATTCCAAAAGACAAATTACCAATCCTCACGTAAAAATAAGTTTTTGCCATCAATAAAAACGAAAATTAATAATTATTAACCCCCTAATTATTCACCCACCTTAAATTTAAACACTCGTATTTCAACAGATTCAATTACAAAACGAGCATTTAAAAATATACACTGAATGTAATAGAGATTCGAAAACAAGAAAATCATTTCGATGTAGCTTATGCGTTCGTGTGTGTGTGAGAGAGCGGGGGGGGGGGGGGGGGGGGGGGGGGGGGTGTACCATTGGAGCTGAGCCGCAGGCGGAGCAGAAACCCTAGGTAGACTTAGTTGCGGTAAAATGTATATTGCATAATCGAGACAGAAATATAGTAAGAAATTCTGAAGTCCAACACTTGGCCCATTATTTGCTTTTATTTAGGAAGCCCAAGCCCAGTTATGGGCCTGATAAGCCCACTGTTTATTTCAAAATAATCTATACTATTTTATTAAGTTCGAGACACTTAGATTAACTAATTTTGGTGTCATAGTCTGTTTTAATAATTATATATATTAATAAAATGTTAAAATTTTAATGCAAGTTATATGTAATTAGTCATTGTTTCTTAGGATTTAAGTTATAGGTTCAATTTTTATTGAGGTCATTTTTTTATTTTTTTATTTTTTAATTTATTTTTTATTTATATATCAAAATTACAATATAGTCCCTCATTATTTCTTATAATTATGTTTTGATATTCATTTAAATATAAATTAAATAAATTATAAAAAATATTATACAAACACGCGACGCATGCGTCCGTATATTAGTAATAATAAATAGGGAGATTTTCTTAAATAGACTTCATACAATTACTATAATCAATTTTAGTCTTTAGTTAAATTAATTTACCAAAATAGTCTTTTTATCATATCAAATTACATAGATATCCCCTATCATTTAAACTTTATTCACCATCAGTTTCTTTATCTCAAACTCTTTATTTGATTTTCACAATTTCTCAAATAATCTTGTGAATTCCATGTATTTGGACATAGAGTGGTGATAATTTGATATAATTATTTTGTCGAGTATCATTTTTATACATTTTATTTTTTGAAGGTTTGTTGTGCATACTCATAAACTGTTAGCATGGAATAAAGTAAAGACTTAATTGAGACCATCATATTTTTTGTTTATATTTGTATAAACTCACATTGATGTAATTATTACTGTTTCATAACCATGGTGATTGGTGATTTTGTTTATATTATTTTAGATGAGCAAAAATAGTAATTAAAATATTATAACCTTGATGGTTTCGTATATACTCATTTAAACTAACAATTCATAATTTTATTAAAATATTTTTATTGATATAAGTAAGTAGTATTAAAAAAATTAATATATTGTAAATTAAATAAAACAGAACAAATGTTAAATCAACTCTTAAAGAGAAATAATAAATAATTAAACAAATGAATCACGAAAATGAAACATGTGTGTTTATAGAAAAAGATATTTTAAGATTTTTTAATTAAATAAGACATAATACAAAATATATAACAAAGAATGTTATTTTTAAAATTATGAATAATCAATTTCTCAAAATAAAAAATAGGGTATATTCATTTCTATGTAGCTCCAAATTATTATTACGAAAGCGACACAAAATCTACCTAAACCTCTCTACGTCGTATATGTTGACAATACTTCCTCTCCAAACCGGCGATCAGTAGAGCCACTCCTACCGCCGCCGCTATGTTCATGTTAGTGAATTGCTCCCACTGTCGTACACCGTTACAGCTGCCGCATGGCGCCCGATCCATCCGATGTGCCATTTGTCAGGCTGTTACGCAGATGGGCGACCCTCGGAACGCTCCACCACCACCACATCACGCGCCTATGACTCGAGGGCCACCGCCTCCTCCCTCTCCTTACAACCACGCGCCTCCGAACCCTCCCCCGAATCCTCACGGCCGTAAAAAAGCTGTCATCGTCGGCATATCGTACAGGTTCTCCCGCCACGAGCTGAAGGGATGCTTAAATGATGCTAAGTGCATGAAATATCTCTTGATCAATAAGTTCCAGTTTCCAGAATCTTCGATTCTCATGCTCACTGGTAAATCGAGAAAGATTGAAAAGAATTCCCGTCTTTTTGCAATTTTCGTTCCTTTTGTATGTATGTGGCTATCTGTGTTTTCCTTTTCTCGAGAAAGTTGGGAGTTAGACACAAAGATGGCTAGTGCTTCGGTAAAACTTGAAGTGGCAATATCTTCTTTGTTTTCCCTGGAATCGGGTGTTTTGTGCTCAGGGTATTTAAGAGTGCAGGTGGAATTTTCGATGCAAACATAGTGAAGGTTAAAAATTCCTGGTAGTCAGTTATGCATTTCGATATGGGGCCTAGAAATGTTAAACAGTTAATCGTGCTGTTACAATTTATCAATTATTTTAATTCATAGTGTAATTTTTGCAGTGAGCTACACTGTTGGAATTCTTTCATTGACAGACTACTGGGGTACTCTGATAATGCTTAATTGATGCTCTGTGGTCTTGTCTATACTGAAATGTCATTCTTTATTTTTGGTATCGAGGAACCTCATTTGAACTGTTTCTTTCCCTCTATACAGTTGAATTACTTAAGAGGAATGTAGGTGGGGAGATATTATAATTTGATAGCTTCAGGAAAACAGCATTATCAAGCTCTGTCGTACCCTTTTAGCTGCCCCTTCTGAGGGGGGATTTTTATTATTTTTCTTTGTGCAATTGGTTTTAATTTACCGTCTTTGTGGCCACAATTACTATGAAGTGAATACTTTTTCTTTGCCTTGGTTGCTACCACCATGTTTCTATTTAAATGGTTTTTAGTCATTAATTGTCATGGAATTAAGGGAAGTGGACTATCATGGCGTATTCTGAATATAAGGTCTCTCATTTCTTTCATAATCAATCCAAATGCAGAAGAAGAAAGAGATCCCTACAGAATTCCAACAAAGCAAAATATGCGAATGGCATTGTATTGGCTTTTACAAGGATGTCAACCAGGAGATTCCTTGGTGTTTCATTATTCTGGCCATGGTTCAAGGCAAAGGAACTACAATGGAGATGAAGTTGATGGATATGATGAAACCTTGTGTCCTCTTGACTTTGAAACACAGGGTATGGTTGTAGATGACGAGATTAATGCATCTATTGTGAGACCTCTACCTCACGGTGTTAAGCTTCATGCAATAATAGATGCGTGTCATAGCGGAACAGTTCTTGATTTACCGTTTCTATGCCGGATGAATAGGTAGGCTTAAAATACCTTTTATTTATATTTTCAAGAGTGACATAATCCTGTGTTTTTATCATATCTGATTAGAAGTTGGTGGTGTAGTTTTTGGAATCACGACTGGTATCTCATAAAATTTTAATAATAAATGGTGCCAAAGTAAGATGTAACACGATACTGATTGTCATCTGCCAAATATGTTAGACAAGTGTGGTGCTTAAGTTTCCAATAAATTCAATTCTCTTTCAATGTTATCTATGTTTGTTTTACCCTCATTTCCCTCTCTACAGACAGCAACTAATCATCCTCATGTTTAGCTTTAGATATAATACTGCATGGGGTCATGGGTTTTAATTTTTAATCTATTATGTGGCCAAGCCCATTATTTCTCTAGATTAGGCTACTGACACAGGAACCACTAAAGTGGGAAAACAAACTGTGGGCACTTAGTTCCTAGACCTGGAATGTTTTCGGTGTTTTGTAGAAATGGGATCAATGGAATCAGTTGGCTAATCAAAAATTGAATTGGGTTGTTTCTTCAGTTACTTGCATGGTAGGGTAATGTTATGTTCTTGTTGATCTTGTTTGGTATCCATTAGTTACTCATGTCAATTGAGCTGCACCGTATAGTAATCCATTCAGTTATTCGGTAGCTGTTTTCTGTATAAAACTGAACCTTGGTAATGACCAGTCTGTTCCTCACTTTCACAAGTTTGTCATCCAAGAAAAAGCATGTTGGAAGAAAATATCAATGCCTTCACCACTTAAGGCGATGAGGTTCTATGATCAATGTTATAGTGACCATCTCATTATTATTTATGAATCATTCCTTGAAGGGTCATTACCATGACATAAAATGGAAGTTATCTGTTGTTTGATCAAAATGTCAAGCAATGGTGTTAAGCTTCTAAACTTTAAGAAAGATGTTTGGAGGCTGGTGTTTCCATTGATTTATAGAATAAGGATTCTTGAAACTTTTCGATTGCTTTCATGGTGGCATTTAATCATGTAGACTCAAAATAATGATGACTCTCATATCCTTGAGTAGTAGTACTAAATTGTCGTGTGGGTATGTCAGTCATTAGTATTCCTTTCTGTACCAAAAGAATGCTTTTCTTTTTGCTGTATTAAATATTATGGTTTGCTTCTTATATCAAAACAGGAGTGGACAATATGCGTGGGAGGACCATCGTCCTCGATCAGGTGTGTGGAAAGGAACAAATGGTGGTGAGGTAATTTCTTTTAGTGGTTGTGATGATGATCAAACCTCGGCTGATACCTCTGTAAGTTAAGAATGTTGATAGGAACATTAAAATATTATGTTATGAAACAAGAAACTTGTTAAGGTATTATTTTCCTTCTATCTTTCGATTAGGCTCTATCAAAAATCACTTCAACAGGTGCCATGACCTTCTGTTTTATTCAAGCCATCGAGCGCGGGCATGGAACCACGTATGGGACCATATTAACTGCCATGCGTGCAGCTATTCGAGATGCTGGCAGTTCAGGTGGCGGTCTTGGTGATGGTGCTGTTACATCGCTTCTTACTATGCTTCTCACAGGAGGTAGTGTTAGTTCTGGCGGCCTCAGACAGGTATTATTATAAACCAAAACATATATATTGGAATCAAATTTTGATGATGTTATGTGATTAGTTACTTCTTAGAAAAATTTTCTAGCTTATTCTTTCATCCCAATATATTTTCACATTTATAAAAATTAAAAGTGTAATTTGAAATTCTATGGAAAGAGAGAATAGATTAATAGAGTCCTAGCTATTAAATGTTATGTTAGAATTCTCTATACAACATATTTTTATTTCTTTAAAATTCAGCAATTATATTTATATAAAATTTTGTATATGTCCACGCTGCAGTGATACATAAACATGAACGAACTCTAAAGTTCAAAACCACGAGTTGGGACCAAACTTTGTTACGATGCTATATTTCTAGTTCCTACATAGAGCATTCTATGGATGTTTTCTTCAACAAATGCGATCCTTTGATCAAGAAGCATTGTTATTAATGTTTTTAGAAGCTAGAAGCTCTTCCAATTCTATGCATCTTTTCGAATGTTTTCTTGGTGTCATAGCTACCGTTGATGATCTTAATTGTTTTTCTTGACGACAGGAGCCACAATTAACTGCATGCGAACCTTTCGACGTGTATGCTAAGCCATTTTCATTATGATATTCCGGTTTTATTTGGACGCCTGGCAATATCCGCATAAAACTACGTCGGCTTGTTTGTGATTTATACTTCTTATACTTCTACGTTTTACATTTTCAAGATACATTTTTAGAAACTTTTTCCTCTTTCCGTTGATTTTCTGTTTTTTATTTATGTAGTTAGATGCAAGGGACATCCTTTGTTGATTGTGCACATGTGTTTGTGGAGAAAAGGTATTGTGTAACGTTATTAGTGATGTACTGCGTACTCATTTGGTTTGCTGCGCCATTAGTGATGTACTGCTCATTTGATCTTTATAATTTTCATTTTGAATTCTTCAAATTTGAGTTATATACAAGTTTTTATCCTTCGAATTAGGATAGTTTTTTGGAGTTTGGGATGGATATTATGTCTTGTGTTTGGTACATTGTATGTAATCTGTTGCTATTGAATTATGACCCTTCGTTGCCCAGAATGGAGGGTACAAGATGCATTTTGGTTTGGTGTTGTATGTAACACCGAGGCACTGACTACGACATTCGGAGTAAAAGAACGCAAATACCCGTTGCGTGCACTATTGAAATTAATATAGATATTAAAAAACTATTATTATTTTAAAATTTATTTAAAAAATAATGGAAATTGAATTGAAGAATTGATTAAAAAGTTCGTAAATTCGATATACGAAACAAGTTTGGTGTCGAATTCATTTTGTTATATATCATGTATGACACAAAATGTGGGTACCGAATATAGAATTCGAAATTTCAATTTTAAATCCATCGGCATAAATTTTACAATAAAATAATGCGTTTTTCCAAACATTTACTTCAAATCTTATATAATAGTATATTCTTAAAATAAATAAATTATTTATTATCTTTGTTTAATATCTATTTATAAATTTAACAAAATAAAAACAAAAAACGCGATCAATCCTCACCAAAACGTGGCCAACCTGAGACTCCAACACCTTCACACGTGCGGCCCCTTAGCACCTCAAATCAGTAGTCCCTTACACAAGAACAACAAAAAACGTGAGTTACATGTAAAGAACTTGCATATTTCATGACAAAAATCGCAAAAACTTATGCCACACGTTAGATTGAAGGCTTCTTATGCAAAAACATACAAACAACGTATATTGCTGTGAATGATGTAAAAAAACGAAATATAGGCGTGTCTTTGTGTCATTACGCTCGAAAACCTTGATACTGACGCGCAAAACTTGCACCGAAGAGACGGGGAATGAGCTTTATGAAAAACTTGGGGAGAAACTCGAAGGGGCTGCTGTAAAACTCTCGAAAATACCCGCTGGAGGATGAAGGAGGGGTGGCGGAATAGCTTACACCAGGCTTAAGGTTTTTAGGATAGAGTTTAGGTTATAATATAAGGTACGCTAATGAGCCTTTAATTAAAAATAAAGTGATAGGAAGGGTTTAGCCCTATTAAGCAATAAAATAATTTCATCAAGCCCAAAAACACTCCCCAAAAATATTTTGTTTATGTACGTTTTTGAAAATATTGTCTGGACCCTCAAAAAGTCTCTCGAGTCGCTAAAATTTGCGTACCGGTTTAAATAAGATCCGGCGAGTAAAAATACTCCACCTAGGCCCATTTTCGAAAATCTCACTTATTTACACTATATATTAAATAATTAAAAATAATTATTTAATAAAAACACTTTTCATTAACTGTCATCGGTCTCCATTCTTCATTTGAGCATGAAAAATCGCTAAAAGCCCTATATCATGCAATCTTAATAAACCAATAATTAAAAAACATATTCATGTTAAAATCATGCATTTAATGTATTTAAATAATTAAATTAAAATACATAAAAATTTGATAACTTATATGCATGTGGTTCACATGAATTTTCAAATTTTTGGGACGTTACCGTTGTTGTTAGACTGAATAATTCAGATCCAATTCTCAAGGCATTCAGATCCAATTTTTATGGTTTATTTAAATCCATTTTTACCGACTTCACCAAATAATATAAACTCCATTACAAATATGAAGTCTCAACACCTTTGAAATATGCATGCAAGACCATCATTTCAAATGATGTTTTGAATTATATTCTACATCAAAGAGAATGCTCATTTATAAGTTATCATCTACTAATTTTAATTAATTAAAATAATGTCATATATATCAAATACGCGAGATACTAGTAATCATATAAACATAAGTTGTTTACCAGACAAAAGGAAAATGCAGGATGAATCACTCTTTAAGGCCTACTCTATGGTGTATATATGTATATATAAACCTAACTCTATGGTGAACTAATAGATGATTAATTGATTCAAATTAATGTGCTAATTATATTTGGTTAATGAATCAATAAAATGTTAATATATATATATATATATATATATATATATATTCGATTTTACTATTTTTTTTACGAAAATGTTAATTAGATGTCGAAAAATAACGACTGTGGATGACATAAAAGTTACAAAACAAAAATTGTAACATGAAAATGATTGCTTTCAACACTAATTCTCCTTTTAACTAATGAAATAAAAATATCATGATTTAAACATCATCAATAAATACATATTGACAAAAACGTACGTAAGACGGTCTCACAGGTCATATTTTGTGGTATGAATATTTTATTTGAGTCATCCATGAAAAAATATTACTTTTTATGTTAAGATTATTACTTTTTATTGTAAATATCGACAGGATTGATCCGTCTCATAGATAAAAATTCGTGAGTCACTTCATGAAAGACGTGTTCATACATATTTTATTTCACTGCAATTATTTCCGGATAAAATAATAATACTATTCTTTCTCTTTCGCTAGGATTGTACTCAACACAGATTTTCTTCTTCTTCCTTCATATTTTTTGATTTTGCTCTGTGGATGTGCGGTCATGGTTCCCGCCATTAATTGAAAACCCTAATTTGACGTTCTACATTCCAGGTAATTTTAGTTTTGTTAGCAACGAAACGCAGTCTTTCGTTTTATTACTTAACCGCCGTTTAGATTATTTCTTCTTTTCTCCCTTTTTTGCGTGCATGAAAATTATAGGTTTTGATGGTTTTTGATTGATCGGTGAATCTGTGTAGAGTAACAAGTTTACTGAGAGTTCTGGGAGAGCGGCGATTTTTTCCCCGGAGATTAGGATTTATGTCCCATAATCCATCAAGGGCTGACAGGAGTGAGTCTACGCAGCACAATAAACCAGATCGATCTGCAAGCTTCAATCAGCAGCGCCAATTCTCCGGGAGTGTCTCCAATAAGGGTGGCGGCGGCAGCTCCACCGCCCCCTTAAATTATTATAATCATGGGTACGCTTTTCATATAATTAAACTCCAGACTAGGTTTTTTCTTCGCTCATTTACGACTTGTTCTTGTTCATGCATGTGGTTATGCGTGAATTGATCGCTTGGTTATGGATGTTGGCGTCACCTAAAGTTCGTTTATGTTATACGGCTTAAATGATGGCTAGTGAATTGCTTTTGTGTGTGTTTTTGTGAGATGCAGTGTCAAGAAATATTATGGCAATGCACCAGGAGTGCAGTCAAGGCCAAGAAGCCCGAATGTGAGGACAGGTTTTGGTAATTCATATACATCACAGGCAGCGCAGAATGATGCTCACAAACAGCAGCCGGCCAACAGTGAGTTGTTTGCTTTCTCCCATTTGTATTTTGTTAACCTTCTCGTTGTGAGGATTGAGATGCTTTTGATTAGTTCTCGAGGAACCTTATTCATGTGTGGGCATAAGCTTAAATTTTGATGTTGAATACAAAATTGTCCGAAACATTCAACTAAAAATTTAGGTCATTGCTAGAGGATATGTTTTGGTAGGAAGATGTTGATCTTTAGGGTGATCAGATTCCTTCAAAATAAATTACATTATAGGACAAGGAGGATGTGTTCTTTTGTGCGTGAAAAGATTTAGTTTTTCACTACAGCATGGATGTGTTGAAAGATGTAAACCATGGTATTTGCCCCAAATATATAATAGCCCTAATGTTTGTGGATTAAAAAAATTGACAGGACACAAAAAGTTGCAGCTGGGTGTTGAACTTTGTATCCCAGCTGGAGTCTGTGCTTTGTCATGTAGGCGTGATTCTCTTTGATGTTAGTGCACCTGGAGCACAGTTGTCGAGGGCGCAAGGCGCACAAAGGATATGAAGCCTGGGGCCTTGCGCAAGGCGTAAGGCGAGGCGCGCGTCTTACCTAAGCAAGACACACATTTTTTAATTTTTTTAAAAATATATTTATATTAGAATAAATATATTTAAATATGAAATAATTGTGTCACAATGCCACACAAAAAAAAAATTCAAAGTAATTAGTAACATGATTAAAATTCTTCATTCATTCAAATCAAGTTCATATTCTTTTATCAAATCATCAGAGTCCCCAGAACATTCGGACTTGTATTGTTCTTGGTCTTCATCATTTTTTTGATCACTATCAATTTCTTCTTCCTCTTCATTCAAAAGATGTGAAATCGGTCTTTTTCTGGTTGTTTTGGATGTAGATGTCCTATCCTTCTTTTTCTGTTCAGAGCTCTCTTCTCCCGATTCTGGTTTTGGGTTGCTAGGGTTTGAATTTGGGTCTTTTGTTTTAAACAAGTAATTAAAAAAAATTCACTCAGACGCGCTTAAACTTCCTAGGCTGGTCCATGCAAGCGTCTGGGCTCGCCTTAGTGCATCGCTGCGTCTGGGATGACCCCAGGCGCCAGGTCCTCGCTTGGTGTCGCCTTTGACAACTATGACTTGGAGTATCTCTGGGTTCACTAACTTGCACTTGGAGAGCCTGGATCCACGGGCATGCCTGAAACAACAATGGTTATACGACAAATTTTGTTGTAGTTATCTTTTGCAAATGTACGTGATTTATGTTTTGCCTGTCTGTGCTCTAGATATTCGAGGAATATAATAGACATTGGAGAGTAGAAAGAAACCATTTTTGATATAGTGTTTGGATAACATATTTCGAAGATTGATGTGTTTGGATAACATATTTCAGGTTTTTGTTTTCTGATTGTTTATATTTTTATGACTTGATTTAGGAGTGTCTGATGCACCAGTTACCAGTTCCGCTTCCAATGTCGATCCGATGGATGCTACAACTCAACAACTCAACCAAGTTGTACCAAGGCCTCCATCTTCTGATATTTCTGTTGCATCTTCGTCATCCAATCTTTCTACTGCTAGTTCTGAACCTAAGGCCCCTATTACACCTGCAAAACGTATGGCAAATGATTTTAAACAGTTTTAACTGTTGATTTTTTTCAGACATCTATTTACTAGTATACTCTTGTGATAAAGAAGTGATTTCTAGACAATAGTGTGATTGACAATTTTCCTTTTTCTACTTTCCAGCTCCAGGAGATGCATCAAGGTCATTTCCCTTGCAGTTTGGATCCATAAGTCCTGGTTTTATGAATGGTGTGCAGGTATGTCTCATTTACACGGAGTGCGAATAATCACTTATGTCTCTCACCCCATTTTCTCTTGTTAATGACTCTAGCTCTTCAAACACAAGGTTATTTTCTGATTTGTTTGTAGATACCTGCTCGAACAAGCTCTGCACCACCAAATTTGGATGAGCAAAAAAGGGATCAGGTTTGTTGTTTCTATTATCCAATTGTTTACCTCATATGAAAGTTATTTTCCCATGGTAATAGATGAGAGCTAGATGCTTTCCTTTTGGCCATTCAAATTTTCGAACTTTGATTAAGCTTATAATTGTTTTAGATGTATAATATTATGCTTGTTTCAAGTTGCTCACCAGATGATTTGATGATTCTTTTTCTGACAGGTCCGGCATCAATCTTTAAGGACTGCTGCTCCTGCAAAACCACTTTCATCCATTCCCAAACAGCTTTCGACAAAGAAGGATGCTGGGACTTTTGACCAATCTAATGCTGGTGAATCTCAGCCAGTGTCCTTGTCTAGGAGGTATACTCAAGTTTCCGCTGCACCACCTATGGCTCAAACTCAGAAGCCTTCTGTACTCTCTGTCCCTGGTGTGCCCATGCAGCTACCGTTTCACCAGTCACAAGTCACTGTTCAGTTTGGCGGTCCCAATCCACAAATTCAATCTCAGTCTATGTCAGGAACATCATTGCCATTGCCAATGCCGGTGCCATTGCCCTTGTCACTGGGTAACCCACCAGTGCAGCAGCCCATGTTTGTTTCAGGTCTTCCACCGCATTCAATGCAGTCTCAAGGAATGATGCATCAAGGACAGGCCTCGAACTTTCCATCACAAATGAGCCCTCAGTTGGGAAACTTTGGAATGAATATGGTCTCACAGTTTCCTCAGCAGCAGGCTGTCAAATATAGCGGTTCTCGTAAAACCGTGAAGATCACTCATCCAGAAACTCATGAAGAGTTGAGGCTTAATGGCTCACCTGGTCTGAGGTCACACTCTAATGTGCAACCTCAATCACAGCATATTCCATCTTTTCCTCCCAATCACCTGATGAATTTTTACAATGCCACTTCTTTCTATTTTCCTGCTGCTGGCTCTGTTCCTCCTACTACTACTCAGGTTCCGCCCACTTCTCAGCCACCAAAGTTTTATAACCAGGTTGTTGCTTTGTGTAATTCTATTTTTGCTGTATTATTAGCCTTGTAAAAACCATGCCTCAAATGTGTACATCGTCAGTTTGGATGGAGTTGGTTTTTAAACATGTCACGATCTTTTTACATCAATTTCCGCAGGTAACGATGAAGCCAGCCATTGATCCTCATGGGGAGAAAGAAGTATTAAAACCTACAAGTTCTATATCTGTTGTAAAGGCGCAGTCTTTGAAGCCTTCAAAGTTACGCATGGATGATTTGCCCCTGCCAAAAAAGGAAATTGGGCCTTCAGCTTCTAGTGTTTTACCAGAGTCAAGACCTGGACCAGGAACATCATTGACATCTGAGTTGCCATCAAGTTCCGTGGGTGTAGAGGTTAATGTGCTTGCCACTTCAGCTGTTACATTTGCTGCTGCCAATGGTTTTGCATCGAAGTCAACCACCGTGGCTGAGGAAGTACGTAATGGAGTATTACCTGATCCCTTTGAAAGCGAATATAAAAAATCAGACAAAACTGGCCAGCAGGATCAGGTATTTTATTTGTTGTTTGCAGTCCAAATGTATGTGGCGGTGCACGTTGAGCAAGTTTACTGTGGCTTATTGGCATAATTATAAGGGAAATGACGTATGCTAGCCCATCTAAGAAGACTATTTTAAAATAGCCTTCTTTACTAAGTATTATGTTATACAACCTTCTGTTGTTTAAAAATCCTAAAAGACCATAATTATCATTTTCCTTTTCCTAATCTTAATTGATTATTACAACTCAAGTAAGATTCCTTTTTAAAATTACTTAAATAAATTTATTTCATCAAGCATTATTCTTTTCTTAAGATAAGAAGGTTTCCACCGAATAATTTGTTTTTTTTATTGAATAAATTAAAAACAATGCTCATATCAGTTTAAGAAAGTCGGTGAAATCTGACAACCTCTACACTACTTTTTCAAATTTGTTGATAGGACAAATAAACTGTAGTTTTATCTTTACTAATGCATACTAATGTTTATTTTTAAATGTTTGAACTTTAGATTTGATATTTTATTTCACTTTATCAATGTCGTTTATTATTATTATTAACTATAATAATGAGAATTAACATTATTATTTTTATTTTTATTTTTATTAACTTTTTGCTATCAAATTTAATTTTATTGTTTTTATCACATACTTTTTATTGAAAAAAAGAAAAAAAAAAAGAAAAAGAAAGTATGATTCTGCATTACTACCCCATTTTGCGAAATAGTAACTGTTTTTACTTTTTTTTTAAATAACTCCAACTTATCTTTTATTTGGCTATCAATTTTGATGGGAAATTCCATATTCCAGTTTTACATGTTTTGTTGTTTATAAACTTTCAGATTTTACAAATGAACCTGTGCCTTTGCAATTCAATAAATATGCTTATATGTTTATGTAAAAAGAGTTAAAAGGAAAGTTAAAAAAAATTGGTTTTAAAGGATCTATTTGGAACTTAACATAGTTATAGGCTATATTTAAAAGTTAAGTTAATTGATGGCCAAAATTCATTTTAGTAGTTCATAGAAGGCTTTTTTAGAGAATAGCTAATTATAAATTCACACTATCAGGTCAGCTGGCAATCAACCTCTCATTCAAAATATCCTCTTCAACTTTCAGAAATTGAAGCTGTAGAAGCTATATCTACTTCATCGAGAACTAATATTGTATCCGAACCTGTGAAGGAATTGTTGCCTACTGTAGGTGGTGCGTCTTCTGAGGCTTCCAATCTTTTAAGTGAAGGTGCTGCTGAAAGGAAGACTAGTGACACAGCTAAGAGTCTAGGCACCTCATACATAAAAAGCAGACAGCTGAAACCTGACATGGTTGGTGGAAAGGAAGATGCAGAAGCCATAATCTTGAACACCGATCAGAATAGTTTGGATACATCAATGAAACCTCGTTCTTTAGAATCATCAGAAATTTGTAAAACAGAGGAGAGCTCATTGCAGGAGGTTGCATCTACTGCAGATGGTTTATTGGAACGGGCAAAGCAAAAGACAGAAGAACCTTCAGGTTGCTGCTATGATGATACCAAAGTGGGAGATCATGTATTTGAGTCTGCTCACACCGCATATTGTGAAGGTGTTGAGAATTCTGCGTCACTGAACGGTTTATCTGCTCAAGATATAAATGTTATAATTTCAGACATGCCTTTAATCATGCCTGAGAACATTAGCACAAGGCCTGCTACGGTAGATCACGAGTCTTCCCCTGTTTTAGTTGCATCTCTTGAAGGTGTTTTGACATATGAAAATGAAGATAATGACCACAATAGTCTAGACATAATTTCTCCTTCTCCAGCTATCGCCAACGAGAAAATATTGTCTTCAGATACAAATGTGAAAAAGATTGTAGTCCTCAGAGGAAAGAAGAAAAAAAAAGAGTTGTACAAAAAAGCAGAAGCTGCCGGTACGAGTTCGGATATGTATATGGCATACAAGGGTCCCGAGGAAAAGAAAGAAAACGCTACGCTTGCAGAGGATTTAAAAAACATTTCAAGCTCTAGCATCAAACAGACATCTGTTGATGTACCTGACCAAAATGCCTCGTTAACTGAGAAACCAGCTCAAAGTAGAGTTGAGCCAGATGATTGGGAAAATGCCGCTGAAATCCCTACTTCACAGCCAGAATCTTCAAATAATGAAATTCAGAGTGATGATAGAGATGGCGATGGCTTGATGATAAAACGGTATTCTCGAGATTTCCTCTTCAAATTTGCAGAGCAATGTACTGATCTCCCAGAAGCATTTGAAATTACCTTTGATGTTGCTGACACATTTATGGTATCTAGTTCCCGTTTTTCACGCGAGCCACATCCTAGTCCTGGACGAAACATTGATAGACCAACTGGAGGCTCGAGGTTGGATCGACGTGGAAGTGACTTGGGAAACGAGGACAAACTTAGTAAATTTCCTGTACACCTCGTGTCAGGTAGAGGAGACACGCGAGTAGACGTTGGTTATGTGGGTAATGTTACCGGGTTTCGAAATAGTCAAGGAGGCAATTATGGTGTTCCAAGGAATCCACGGGGTCAGACATCCGTCCACTATTCTGTGGGCATTCTCTCTGGGCCAATCCAGTCCCTTGATCTCCAGGGAGGCCTGCAAAGAAATAACTCCGATTCTGACAGGTGGCAACGTGGAGCTGGTTTCCAGAAGGGTTTGATTCCTTATCCTCAGACCCCCCTACAAGTCATGCACAAAGCTGAGAAAAAGTATGAGATTGGTAAGATCACTGACGAGGAAGAAGCAAAACAGAGGCAGTTAAAGTCTATCTTGAACAAGCTTACCCCACAAAACTTCGAGAAGCTGTTCGAGCAAGTGAAAGAAGTGAACATTGACAATTTTGTTACTTTGTCAGGGGTGATATCCCAGATTTTTGATAAAGCTCTGATGGAGCCCACCTTTTGCGAAATGTATGCCAACTTCTGTTTTCACCTTGCAGCAGGTTTACCTAATTTGAGAGTGGACAATGAAACAATCACTTTCAAAACGCTACTCCTGAACAAATGTCAAGAAGAATTCGAGAGGGGAGAAAGAGAGGAAGAGGAGGCAAATAAAGCGGAGGAAGAAGGTGAAAATAAACGTACAGCAGAAGAGAGAGAAGAGAAGAGACTCCAAGCGAGGAGACGCATGTTGGGTAATATTAGACTAATTGGAGAGCTGTACAAGAAAAAAATGTTGACTGCGAGAATAATGCACGAGTGCATTAATAAGTTGTTGGGTCAGTATCAAACTCCCGATGAAGAAAATATTGAAGCGTTGTGCAAATTGATGAGCACGATCGGTGAGATGATAGATCATCCTAAAGCAAAGGAACACATGGATGCCTATTTTGACATTATGGCTAATCTGTCTAGAAATATGGAGCTGTCATCTAGGGTAAGGTTCATGCTTAAAGATGTTATTGATCTTAGAAAGAATAGGTGGCAGCAGAGGAGGAAAGTTGAAGGTCCAAAAAAAATTGACGAGGTACACAGAGATGCTGCTCAAGAGAGGCAAGCACAAGCTAGTAGGTTAGGTCGTGCTCCGAGTATGGGTAGCTCTGTCAGACGGGGTCCACCTGTCGATTTTGCTCCGAGTATGGGTAGCTATGTCAAACGGGATCCACCTGTTGATTTTGCTCCTCGAACTCCTAGTATGTTGCCTTCTCCAAATTCCCAGATGAGCGGCTTTCGTGCTGTCCCACCTCTGACATATGGTTATGGTTCTCAGGATGTTAGTACCGAAGAGAAACATTCCCTTGAGAGTAGGACAATGTCTGTTCCTCTGTCTCAAAGACCTCTTGGGGATGAGCCTATAACTCTTGGGCCTCAAGGTGGTCTTGCAAGGGGAATGGCTTTCAGAGGGCATCCATCAGCACCTAGTATTCCTCTGCCTGAGATGCCGAATCCTGGAGATTCAAGGAGGACGGGAACTGGTCTGAATGGATTCAGTTCAATGCGAGATCGTTATATGCCAGACATATTTGCTGCTTCGCCCAATTATGAGCAGTCGCTTCCACCTGATGAAAAAGTTGCCCATGGGAATAGAGAAATTAGAAATGTAGATCATGGCTTTGATAGATTTCTTCCTGCTTCTCCACCTACTCGTGGTGCACCCCCAATATGTACGCAAGTTGTGTCTTCAGAAATAGCGTGGCCGGAAGAGCGCCTGCGGGACAAGTCCATGGCTGCAATTAAGGAGTTCTACAGGTATGACATGTCTCCGGTATTTTTTTTTAGTCGCTGGTGTGCCATTGAGCAGCAAGTAAAAAATAATGGAACTAGGAAACTGTCACTAGTTCAAGTTACATGATAAATCTAAAAACCCTAAGAAAGAGACAAGCTTGGTAATTTTCCTGAAAACTAATGTTCTTTTCCTGGTGTGATCACCTTTGAGGGTGTCCAGTATTTCCATGTTCCTTGAAAGGTCAAATATTCTTGCTTCTATGCTCTTTGATTCCAGGGTGTATTATAAAAAAAGAATAAAAATAGTATTGAATAGGTTGTCTATCTTTGTTAATTGAGGGTTGATCTTCTCCTTAAGAAACCAGTTACATGAAAAGGTATGTAGACTCAGTATGATGTGTCATTCCTTTTAATTCGAGAGTGAATTGTTCATTGAGAAACAAGCTGATGGGAAGCTACAGTGTAACTGCTGTTTATGGTATTTGAAAATGATACTTGGATGAAGAATTGGAAGTTTGGAACTTTATGAAAGTTTCTATTCAAGTATTTTATCATGTTGAAAGTGGATTTGGAAAGGTGACTCAGATGACAAAGAGATTGCATTTATACCTACAACTTACTATGTTTGGCCACCAGTGTGTATCATGGTTTCATTGGTTGCAGAGACGGAGGGAAAGGGGGGCAGGTACTTGCACCGCCCCCTCCTCTTGCCCCATTTGTTTTTTATATATTAATTTTCATTTAAAATAATATAAGAAATAAGAAATAAACTCATAAATGACATAATGTAGTCCAAAATTAATATACTCCAATTCTCCTATTTCTTTTTTGTCTCTAATTTCAAACCTCTTTTCTCCACCATGTAGCTTTTAATTAATATTAATATTTTTATGTTTTTTTAAATATCATACTTTACTAATTATTGAAATTATTTTTTATTAAAATATTGGATCACAAGGATTAAATTATTGTTTTTTTTTGTCGTTTTTCATTTACTTGATTTCCGTGTATGTCACAGATAAATTTTGGTATTCTATCTTATTCCTTTTTTGTCAGATAATTTATATGAATTTTCTGGCTCGGCCCTGATTGGTTATTTGAACTTTGAAATATTGTTATGGGACGTTCATTTCTGTTGACTTTTAATAGTGTATTATTGCAGACATCGTGCATTATGTGCTGATATAAGTAAACTTGAAAATCTGTTTTCATTTTCTCCAGCGCGAGAGACGAAAATGAAGTTGCTTTGTGCATCAAGGATTTGAGTACCCCCAGCTTTTATCCATCTATGATATCTCTCTGGGTCATCGATTCTTTTGAGAAAAAAGACATGGAAAGAGATCTCTTGACGAAGCTGCTTATTAGCCTCGTAAAACGTCAAGATGGCACGATAAACAAGGATCAGCTCATCAAAGGGTATGCTACATTTAGTTTACTTTGAATAAAACAACGCATTAGTATGTGACATTGTCTGAATATTTGTTCATACTCGAACAGGTTTGAATATATTCTCTCCGTCCTGGAGGATACTGTAAATGATGCCCCTAGAGCAGCAGAGTTTCTAAGTCGTATTCTTGCACAAGTTATATTGGAAAACATTGTTGGTCTTTCTGCAATTGGGCGTTTGATATATGAAGGTGGAGAAGAGCAAGGGCGTCTTGTACAAATTGGGCTTGCAGCTGAAGTTGTTGGAGGTATCTTGGAGATTATCAAATCAGTAAAAGGTGATTCAGGATTGAGCGAGATGCGTTCGAGCTCTAATCTGCAGCTTGAAAACTTCAGACCTCCGGGCTCAAAAAAATCTCGGAGATTAGATAAGTTCCTTTAGAGGTTAGCGATGCTCATTTACAACCTGTAGAGATTTCTTTCTTTCTTTCTTTCTTTCTATTATATAAATTAAAGGGTGATTCTTCGCTGGGTTAATCTTTTCCTATGCTATACTTTTGTCAAGAATTTTATGATTATAATTTTATCGCAAGGGTCGGTAGAGCATCCAATAATACGCAGCATCCAGTAGTCGCTACACGAACCTATTGAGCAGCCACGTTAACATGTTTTAACTCAAAATTTTTATGTCGATATCATTTATTTGTATTATACTTTATGTTATTTTAATTTATTTATAAAAGCGATTCATAAAATAAAATATGAATAACATCGATTATATGTAAATTGAATTATATATTATATCATCATCTTTATTCTTATATAAAAGAGAGTTGTTATTTATATTTCATTTTACGTTATATACATTATATTTAATATTTAAAATTTATAAACAGATGAAATGCAAGTTTAAAAAACAATAATAATAACTTCACCTATATGATATAAATTACTATCAAACAGAGACATATACATCGACATTAATATAACTTTATATTTTTTCAGAGAAATAATAATAATTGCCAAAATATGACCATATTTTGTTTTTGAAAAAATGCCATATTTTTGGCCATTTATTTTTAAATTAAATTTTATCTTAAGACCCGAGGAACCATTCGTCGGGTTTAAATAAAAATTAGGCAAAAATTTGTGTGAAACGGTCTCACGGGTCGTATTTTGTGAGACATAACTCTTATTTGGGTCATCTATGAAAGAATATTATTTTTTATGCCAAGATTATTACTTTTTATTGTGAATATTGGTTGGATTGACCAATAAAGATTCACGGAAAAACTATAAATAAAAATGCAATTACTGCGATTCTGTCTTTTTCGCAATTTCTAATCTCTGCACTTCTTAATCACTGTTCTCAACACAGATTTTCTTCGTCTTCTTCCTTCTTATTTTTTATTTTGCTCCGTGGATGTGCGGTCATGGTTACCGTTTTATATCGAAAACCCTAATTTGACGTTCTACATTCCAGGTAATTTTAGTTTTATTGGTAATGAAACGCAATCTTTCGTTTTTTACTTAGCCGCCGTTTAGATTATTTCCTCTTTTATCCTCTTTTTGCGTGCGTGAAAATATAGGTTTTGATGACTTTGATTGATTGGTGGATCTGTGTAGGGTAACAAATTTACTGAGATTTCTGGGAAAGTGTCGATTTTTTTCCCCGAAGATTAGGATTTATGACCCATAATCCATCAAAGGCTGACAGGAGTGAGTCTACGCAGCATAAGAAACCAGATCGATCTGGAGGCTTCAATCAGCAGCGCCAATTCTCCGGGAGTGTCTCCAGTAAGGGTGGTGGCGGCGCCTCCTCCGCCCCCTTAAATTATTCTAATCGTGGGTATGCTTTTCATATTATTAAACGCCAGATTAGGGTTTTTCTTCGCTCATTTACGACTTGTTTTTTGTTCATGCATGTGGTTATGCGTGAATCGATTGCTTGATTATGGATGTTGGCTCCACTTAAAGTTGGTATGTGTTATGTGTGTTCTATGATGACTAGTGAATTGCCTTCGTGTGTTGTTTTGTGAGATGCAGTGTCAAGAAATATAATGGCAATGCACCAGGAGTACAGTCAAGGCCTAGAAGCCCGAATGTGAATTCAGGTTTCAGTAATTTGTATACATCGCATGCAGTGCAGAATGACGCTCACAAGCAGCAGCCAGCCAACAGTGAGTTGTTCACTTTTTTCCATTTGTATTTGGTTAACCTTCTATGTGCGTGCATTAGCTTAAATTTTGATGTTGAATACAAAATTTTCCAAACCATTCAACTAAAACTTTAGGCCATATGCATAGTAATTGAGGGCACAAGTGACCCACAAGGTGCCAAGGGGTCTATGACAGTCCAAAGCACACGCCTGTCAAAGGCAGGGCACCACAAGTTGGAAAATTGATGTTTGTATATACATATATCAAACTCTTGTCAATTAAATTCCACGTAGTCAAATGATAAAAAATCTCATAAACTATGAATTACATGTTCCAAATTCAGATAGCCACCTAATTGTTATTACTAACGATAAACTTTGATTTTCAGACGTAAGCCATAGATATTTTCCCTTGAAGTCATATATCAGCCATTCAGCCCATAAAACCTAAATAACTAGCGAAAATGGTGATAAAACAGTAAACTAATAAATTTAGTCAATAGAACAATTGTAATTACCATGAAAGTAAATGAAAGAAAAGAGTAAGCATCGCCCTAAAATAATAAAGAAAGTGCTAATAGAACTTTCTGGAGCTTGCTGTTACTGGACATCTGCAGGTTACGTTTTTGTTGGAAGTTGATTTAGGGTGATCAGATTCCTTTGAAATAAATTACATTACAGGACTCAAAGGATGTTCTTTTCACGCACAATATGTATAGTGGGATTCCTAAAATACATAATGACGTCATAGGACGAGGACGACGTGTTTTTTTGTGCGTGAAAAGATTGGGTTTTTTCACTCCAGCATGGTTGTGTTTAAAGATGTAAACCATAGAGATTTGCCCAAATACAATAGCCCTAATTTTTGTATGAAAATTATTGGACACAAATGGTTGCACCTGGTGTCGCGCTTTGTCGCCCAGCTGGAGTCCGCGCTTTGTCATGTAGGCGTGATTCTCTTCGATGTTAGTGCATCTGGGATAACTTCGGTACACTAACTTGCACCTGGAGAGCCTGGATCCCCAGGCGTGCCTGAAACAATACGGCACATTTTTTGTAGCTATCTTTTGCAAACTTAAGTGTGATTTATGTTTTGCCTGTCTGTGCTCTAGATATTTTAGAAATATAAAAGACACTGGAGAGGAGAAGAAAACATTTTTGATATAGTGTTTAACATGTTTCGAAGATTGATGTGATTGGTAAGGATTGATGGATTCTGATGGTTATTTGAAAAAAAGTATAGGGAATAGAAGTGGCGTAATTGTTGTGGACAAACAAAAACCTGCCCAAACACAAATTTCAATTAAAAGAGAAGGATTAATATTAACCTGCTACAACAGAGTCTGATCTTGCTTGATGTTATGTTTCGGATTTTTGTTGTCTGATTGAACATATTTTTATGACTTAATTTAGGAGTGTCTGATGCTCCAGTTACTTGTTCAGCTTCCAATGTCGATTCGATGGATGCTACACCTCAAAAAATCAACCAAGTTGTTCCAAGGCCTCCATCTTCTGATATTTCTGTTGCATCTCCGTCGTCCAATCCTTTTACTGCTGGTTCTGAACCCAAGGCCCATACTATACCTGCTAAACGTATGGCGAATGATTTTAAATAGTTTAAGCTGTTGATTTGTTTTCAAACATTTATTTACTGGTATACCATTGTGATCAAGATAGTGATTTCTAGACAATAGCATGATTGACAGTTTTTACCTTTTTTCTACTTTCCAGCTCCTGGAGATGCATCAAGGTCATTTCCCTTGCAGTTTGGATCCATAAGTCCTGGTTTAATGAATGGTGCGCAGGTAATGAAGTGCAAAGAATGAGTTAATGTCTCTCTCAGCCCATTTTCTCTTGTTAATAATTTTCTCTCCTGAAACACAAGGTTATTATCTGATTTGTTTGTAGATACCTGCTCGAACAAGCTCTGCACCACCGAATTTGGATGAACAAAAAAAGGATCAGGTTTTTTGTTTCTATTATCCAATTGTTTACCTCGTATGAAATTATTTTCCCCTGGTAATGGATGAGAAACAGATGCTTTCCTTTTCTCCATACAAATTTTCGAACTTTGATAAACAGATAAAGCGTATGATTGTTTTGGATGCTGTATAATATTAGGATGGTTTTTAATTTTTTACAGTCTGCTTGGGTTGCATGGACAAAATGGAATGAAAATAATTAGTCACGTGAGAGAGATAATAAAATTTTATGATCCTTTTCTTGGAGGGGAAATTTATCTTTTTATTGATGTAAACTTCAGCAGAGAAGTTAAATTAATTAATTTTCTCTCACCAGCGTTTTGAAATAGTGAGAGAAAAAATTGGCCTTGCCTTGGAATCAACTTTGAGGATTCTGGTGATTGGTGGTTTTCCAGTTGTAGCAGCAATTCATGATATCTTTTTTATATCTTCAAATTTTACCCGAGCATGACAAGATTTTGAGCTACCTACAAGCAACTTCTTTTTGTTTGTTAGTGTGCCTGTTGTCTTGATCCAAAATTTGGTGATAACAGCAGTTATTCTGTTAAGTTCAATTGCTCACCAGATGATTTGATTATTCATTTTCTGACAGGTCCGGCATCAATCTTTAAGAACTGCTGCTCCTGCAAAACCACTTTCATCTATTCCCAAACAGCTTTCGACAAAGAAGGATGCTGGGACTTTTGACCAATCTAATGCTGGTGAATCTCAGCCAGTGTCCTTGTCTAGGAGGGATACTCAAGTTTCCGCTGCACCACCTATGGCTCAAACTCAGAAGCCTTCTGTACTCTCTGTCCCTGGTGTGCCCATGCAGCTACCGTTTCACCAGTCACAAGTCGCTGTTCAGTTTGGCGGTACCAATCCACAAATTCAATCTCAGTCTATGTCAGGAACATCATTGCAATTGTCAATGCCGATGCCGATGCCGATGCCCTTGCCGATGGGTAACCCACCAGTGCAGCAGTCCATGTTTGTTTCAGGTCTTCCACCACATCCAATGCAGTCTCAAGGAATGATGCATCAGGGACAGGCCTTGAACTTTCCATCACCAATGGGTCCTCAGTTACCTTCTCAGTTGGGAAACTTAGGAATGAATATGGTCCCACAGTTTCCTCAGCAGCAGGCTGTCATATATGGCGGTTCTCGTAAAACCGTGAAGATCACTCATCCAGAAACTCATGAAGAGTTGAGGCTTGATGGCTCACCTGGTCTAAGGTCACATTCTAATGTGCAACCTCAATCACAGCATATTCCATCTTTTCCTCCCAATCACCTGATAAATTTTTACAATGCCAATTCTTTCTATTTTCCCGCTGCTAGCTCTGTTCCTCCTAATAGTACTCAGGTTCCGCCCACTTCTCAGCCACCGAAGTTTTATAACCAGGTTATTGCTTTTCGTGTGACTATTATTCATGCATTGTCGCATTACCCTTGAAAAAACCATTCCTCAAATGTGTACACAGTCAATTTGGATGGAGTCAGTTTTTAAACATGTCACGACCTTTTTACATCATTTTCTGCAGGTGACAATAAAACCAGCCATTGACCCTCATGGGGAGAAAGAGTTATTAAAACCTACAAGTTCTATATCTGTTGGAAAGGCGCAATCTTTGAAGCCTTCAAAGTTACACATGGATGATTTGCCCCAGCCACAAAAAGAAATTGGGCCTTCAGCTTCTGGTGTTTTGCCAGAGTCAAAGCCTGGACCAGGAACATCATTGACCTCTGAGCTGCCATCAAGTTCTGTTGATGTAGAGGTTAATGTACTCGCCACTTCAGCTGTTAAATTTGCTGCTGGTGATGGTTTTGCATCAAAGTCAACCACATTGACTGAGGAAGCCAGTAATGGAGTGGTTGTTCCCGATCCCATCAAAAACAAGCATAAATCAGACAACATTGGCCAGCAGGATCAGGTATTTATTTGTTGTTTGCAGTCCAGTTGTATGTAGCAGTGAACTTTGAGCAAGTTTACTGTGGCTTTTTGGCATAATTATAAGGGAATTTACTTAGTCTAACCCGTCTTAGAAGGCTATTTTTAAGTATTATGTAATATTACCTTTTGTTATCTAAGAATCCCACCCTAATTATCATTTTCCTCATCTTAATTATATATTATAATAACTCAAGGTTATCATTTTCCTCATCTTAATTATATATCAAAACTCAAGGAAAATTCATTTTTCAAAATAATTTAAATAAATATATTTCAGATTGTATTTTTTTATGAAATGAAATTATATTAAAATAGGAAAACATAGTATAGGGAGATGAATAAGATATCTTTAAAAGCACAATTCATGAAAGACTACACTTGTCGTCAATAACATAAAAATTTCCAGTCCTTGATCTGAGATAGAGAATTATTAAACTCTGTAAGCTTTCTTGTCCAACTAGCAACACCAAATCTGATCTTTTCCCAAACCACTTTGCTATATCGTTGGAAATTCTTCTGTTTCGCTCCAACCAAATTGAACAAAATAAGCAATGAACTACCACATTCCAAAAGATGTGACATTTCCATCCGTTGGGTAATCCTGGGGGTCCAAAAGAAACATAGCGTGCGCCACTCTTGAAAATATCAACTCCATACCAATTCCTGCAATACTCTGTTCCAAATCCTTTCTTAAGATAAGAAGGCTTCCACCTTGTAATTTTTTCCCATATCACTTTAAGAAAGTTAGCGGAATCTGACAAAACCTATACACCACTTTTTCAGATTTGTTGATAGATCAAATGCATTATAGTTTTATTTCGAGCGTACTAATATTTATTTTTAAATGTTTGAACTTTAGATTTGATATTTAATTTAAATGTATCGGTGTTATCTATTAATAATCATTATAATAATTAGAATTAACATTATTATTTTTATTGTTTATATTTATTTTTTATTGAAAATGATTCCGCACTACTATCCCATTTTGCAAAAACCTGTTTTAAATATATTTTTTCCAAAAAAACTCCAACTTATCTTTTATTTGACCTGTCACTTTTGATGGAAAATCCCACCATTTTTACATGTTCTTTTTATATATGAACTTTAAGATTTTAATCATGAACTTGTGCCTTTGTCATTGAATAATATGCTTGTATGTTCATGTAAAAAGAGTTCAAAAAAACGTTTTGAAAAATGGGTTTAAGATGTATTGGAACTTAAGATCATTATAGACTGTATTAAAAATTTAACTTAATTGAAGGCCAAAATTCATTTTAGTAATTTATAGAAGGCCTTTTTCAGATAATTCCTCTAATTATAAACTCACGCTTTCAGGTCAGCTGGCAATCATTAATTGTTTACATTTATTTTTATTAACTTTTTGTTATCAAATTTAATGTTATTATGTTTATTATTTACTATTTATTGAAAATGATTCCGCACTACTATCCCATTTTGCAGAATAGGAACTGTTTTTACTTTATTTTTTCTATAAAAAAAACTGCAACTTATTTTTAATGGAAAATTCGCTATTCCATTTTTACATGTTTTTTTATATATAAACTTTCAGATTTTAATCATGAACTTGTGGCTTTGCACTTAATAATATACTTGTATGTTTATGTAAAAACGGTTCAAAGGGAAGTTTAAAAAATTGGTTTAGAGTTTATATTGGAACTTAACATAATTATAGGCTATATTAAAAGGTTAACTTAATTGAATGCCAAAATTCGTTTTAGTAGTTTATAGAAATCCCTCTAATTATAAACTCACACTTTCAGGTCAGCTGGCAATCAACCTCTCATTTAAATTATCCTCTTCAACTTCCAGAAACTGAAGCTGTAAAAGCTAAATCTGCTTCATCGAGAACTAATATTGTATCCGAACCTGTGCAAGAATTGTTTTCAACAACTGTAGGTGCGTCTTCTGAGGCTTCCAAAGTTTCAAGTGAAGTTGCTGCAGAAAGGAAGACCAGTGACACACTTAAGAGTTTAGACAACTCGTACATAAAAAGCAGACGGTTAAAACCTGACTCACTTGGTGGAAAGGAAGATGCAGAAGACATGATGTTGAACACCAATCAGAATAGTTTGGATACATTAACGAAACCTCTTTCTTTAGAATCATCAGAGATTTGTGAAGTAGAGGAGAGCTCATTGCAGGAGGTTGCATCTACTGCAGATGGTTTATTGGAACGGGCAAAGCAAAAGACAAAAGAACCTTCAGGTTGCGGCTATGATGATATCAAAATGGATGATCATGTATTTGAGTCTACTCACGCAGCATATTGTGAAGGTGTTGAGAATTCTGCATCAGTGAACGGTTTATCTGCTCAAGATATAAATATTATAATTTCAGACACGCCATTAAGCATACCTGACAACATTAGCACAATGCCTGCTGCGGTAGATCAGGAGTCTTCCCCCGTTTTAGTTGCATCTCTTGAAGGTCCTTTGAGATATGAAAATGAAGATAATAACCTCAATAGTTGTGGCATAATTTCTCCTTCTGCAGTTATCACCAAAGAGAACATCTTTTCAGATACAAGTGTGCAAAAAAGTGTTGTACTCAGAGGAAAGAAGAAAAAAAAAGAGTTGTATAAAAAAGCAGAAGCTGCCGGTACGAGTTCGGATATGTATATGGCATACAAGGGTCCCGAGGAAAAGAAAGAAAACGCTACGCTTGCAGAGGATTTAAAAAACATTTCAAGCTCTAGCATCAAACAGACATCTGTTGATGTACCTAACCAAAATGCCTTGTTAACTGAGAAACCAGCTCAAAGTAGAGTTGCGCCAGATGATTGGGAAAATGCCGCTGAAATCCCTACTCCACAGCCAGATTCTTTAAATAATGAAATTCAGAGTCATGATAGAGATGGCGATGGCTTGATGATAAAACGGTATTCTCGAGATTTCCTCTTCAAATTTGCAGAGCAATGTACTGATCTCCCAGAAGCATTTGAAATTATGTCTGATGTTGTGGACACATTTATGGTATCTAGTTCCCGTTTTTCACGCGAGCCACATCCTAGTCCTGGACGAAACATTGATAGACCAGCTGGAGGCTCAAGGTTGGATCGACGTGGAGGTGACTTGGGAAACGAGGAAAAATTGAGTAAATTTCCTGTACACCTCGTGTCAGGTAGAGGAGACACGCGAGTAGACGTTGGTTATGTGGGTAATGTTACCGGGTTTCGAAATAGTCATGGAGGCAATTATGGTGTTCCAAGGAATCCACGGGGTCAGACATCCGTCCACTATTCTGTGGGCATTCTCTCTGGGTCAATCCAGTCCCCTGATCTCCAGGGAGGCCTGCAAAGAAATAACTCCGATTCTGACAGGTGGCAACGTGGAGCTGGTTTACAGAAGGGTTTGATTCCTTATCCTCAGACCCCTCTACAAGTCATGCACAAAGCTGAGAAAAAATATGAGATTGGTAAGATCACTGATGAGGAAGAAGCAAAACAGAGGCAGTTGAAGTCTATCTTGAACAAGCTTACCCCACAAAACTTCGAGAAGCTGTTCGAACAAGTGAAAGAAGTGAACATTGACAATTTTGTTACTTTGTCAGGGGTGATCTCTCAGATTTTTGATAAAGCTCTGATGGAGCCCACCTTTTGCGAAATGTATGCCAACTTCTGTTTTCACCTTGCAGCTGGTTTACCTAATTTGAGAGTGGACAATGAAACAATCACTTTCAAAACGCTACTCCTGAACAAATGTCAAGAAGAATTTGAGAGGGGAGAAAGAGAGGAAGAGGAAGCAAATAAAGCAGAGGAAGAAGGTGAGAATAAACGTACAGCAGAAGAGAGAGAAGAGAAGAGACTCCAAGCGAGGAGACGCATGTTGGGTAATATTAGACTAATTGGAGAGCTGTACAAGAAAAAAATGTTGACTGCGAGAATAATGCACGAGTGCATTAATAAGTTGTTGGGTCAGTATCAAACTCCCGATGAAGAAAATATTGAAGCGTTGTGCAAATTGATGAGCACGATCGGTGAGATGATAGATCATCCTAAAGCAAAGGAACACATGGATGCCTATTTTGACATTATGGCTAATATGTCAAATAATATGGAGCTGTCATCTAGGGTAAGGTTCATGCTTAAAGATGTTATTGATCTTAGAAAGAATAGGTGGCAGCAGAGGAGGAAAGTTGAAGGTCCAAAAAAAATTGACGAGGTACACAGAGATGCTGCTCAAGAGAGGCAAGCACAAGCTAGTAGGTTAGGTCGTGCTCCGAGTATGGGTAGCTCTGTCAGACGGGGTCCACCTGTCGATTTTGCTCCTCGAACTCCTAGTATGTTGCCTTTTCCAAATTCCCAGTTGAGCGGCTCTCGTGCTGTCCCACCTCAGACACGTGGTTATGGTTCTCAGGATGTTAGGACCGAAGAGAGACATTCCCTTGAGAGTAGGACAATGTCTGTTCCTCTGTCTCAAAGACCTCTTGGGGATGAGCCTATAACTCTTGGGCCTCAAGGTGGTCTTGCAAGGGGAATGGCTTTCAGGGGGCAGCCATCAGCACCTAGTATTCCTCTGCCTGAGTTGCCGAATCCTGGAGATTCAAGGAGGACGGGACATGGTCTGAATGGATTCAGTTCAATGCCAGATCGTTATGGCCAAAGAGGGGATTTCACACCAAGATATATGCCAGACATTTTTGCTGCTCCGCCCAATTATGATCAGTCGCATCCACCGGATGAAAAAGTTGCCCATGGCAATAGAGAAATTAGAAATGCAGATCATGGCTTTGATAGATCTCTTCCTGCTCCTCCACCTACTCGTGGTGCACCCCCATTAAGTATGCAAGATGTGTCTTCAGAAATAGTGTGGCCGGAAGAGCGCCTGCGGGACAAGTCCATGGCTGCAATTAAGGAGTTCTACAGGTATGACTTGTCTCCAGTATTTTTTTTTATGACCGCTGGTGTGCCATTGAGCAGTACGTCCAATGTAATGGAACTAGGAAAATGTCATTAGTTCAAGTTACACGATAAATCTAAAAACCCTAAGAAAGAGAAGTTTGGCAATTTACCTGAAAACCGATGTTGTTTTTCTGGTGTGATTGATCGCCTTTGAGGGTATCCAATATTTCCATGTTCCTTGAAAGGTCAGATGTTCTTGCTTCTCTGCTCTTTGATCCCAGGCTGTATACCATTAAAAAAAGAAGAGGAAAACAGTATTGAATAGGTTGCCTATCTTTGTTATTGGAGGGTTGATTTTCCCCTTGAGAAACTAGGTACATGAAAAGGTATAAACTGAGTACGATGAAAAGGTTTATGTTTAATTTTTATAAATATCATACTTATTATTGAAGATAATTTTATTAAAACATTGGATCACAATGTTTAATTTATTGTTTTTTCCCCTTTTTCATTAACTTGATTTCTATAAAATATGTCACTGATGAAACTCAACACTTTTGTATTGAATCTTATCTTTCTTTTTTAGATAAATTTTTTATTTTTTTTGGTCGTATTAAATTAATAATTTTTTAATTATCATCTTTCTTATATAATGTAAGTAATAGTAAATTCACTAGTTCCGTCCCTCATTGGTTGTTTGAACTTTAAAATATTGTTCTGAGGATGTTCATTTCTATTGACTTTAATTTGTTGAATTATAGCAGACATCGCGCATTATGTGCTGATATAAGTAAACTTGAAAATCTGTTTGCATTTTCTCCAGCGCGAGAGACGAAAATGAAGTTGCTTTATGCATCAAGGATTTGAATACCCCCAGCTTTTATCCATCTATGATATCTCTCTGGGTCATCGATTCTTTTGAGAAAAAAGACGTGGAAAGAGATCTCTTGACGAAGCTGCTTATTAGCCTCGTAAAACGTCAAGATGGCATGATAAACAAGGATCAGCTCATCAAAGGGTATGCTACATCTAGTTTAATTTGAATAAAACAACGCATTGGTATGTTACATTGTCTGAATATTTATTCATACTCGCAGGTTTGAATATGTTCTCTCCGTCCTGGAGGATACTGTAAATGATGCCCCTAGAGCAGCAGAGTTTCTAAGTCGTATTCTTGCACAAGTTATATTGGAAAACATTGTTGGTCTTTCTGCAATTGGGCGTTTGATATATGAAGGTGGAGAAGAGCAAGGGAGTCTTGTAGAAATTGGGCTTGCAGCCGAAGTTGTAGGAGGTATCTTGGAGATTGTCAAATCAGTAAAAGGTGATTCAATATTGAGCGAGATGCGTTCAAGCTCTAATCTGCAGCTTGAAAACTTCAGACCTCCGGGCGCAAAAAAATCTTGGAGATTAGATAAGTTCCTTTAGGGGCTTGCTATGCTCATATACAACCTGTAGAGATTCATTCCGTTCCCTCTTTATATTATATAAATTAAAGGGGGATTTTTCGCTGGGCTAATCTTTACGTTCTTATGCTATAATTTTGTCAAGAATTTTATTATTATAATTTTATCACAAGGATCCGTAGAGCATCCAATAATACGCAGCATCGAGTATTTTATGTCCTTCAACGGTGACCAAACTGTTATTATACTTGCATATAACATATGTCATCCGCATTTTTAGTTGATTGTTGGAATTACTTCAGATTTCTTTGTTGTTTGAGTTGTACTCTCTGGCAAAAACAAAAGGGATTAAATAAACTTCACCTAAAATCATCTTTCGTGGTAAGTCTACGTATCAATTTCACCAACAAATTGGCCGATTGATTCAATTTTAACTCAATTAATGGTTGTAGCTCGATTTCTTTTTAAATTGTAAGCTCATCCCAAAACCCATTTACCAAATTTTTGAAGAGACGTTGCATTTTATTGCAATTAGGCTGTCACCATTTTAAATCGACGTAAAATTACTTGAAATGCCATCCAGTTTTCGGAGGAGGTGAATTTTTGTCAGAGCCTGAAATACAGCTGGACAAACATTTCCTCGATAGAAAATGAAAAATAGAGCAATTTTTTAGGAGTCGTCTTACTGCCGGAAATTAAAGTAATTAAAATCTTTAAATTTACAGAAGAATAATGGGAAATCCATGACTATAAGCTATCCAATAAAAATAAATATGCTGCAGTCAATTTTCATAAAACAGAAGTAAACGATTCCAGTAACTACAGTCTGCAAATATGCAGGTGAAGAGCCAACATTTTTCCGGATTCGGGAACAGTATCGGAGGAAGAATTACACTTCTGAAACTGTAAAGTTGATTATACAAATTGACAAGGATATGAAACCTGTATTTGGCCCCTGCTCTACACGAGCATTACATCTCTTGGTCCAAGCTATACATGAGGACAATATATACATCTTAACCCCATGTCATCCTCCAAGAACAACTAATGATCCCATCTGGCACACCGGGTAAGTTGAGTTTCTTCACCATGAGCATTTGTATCCACATTATGAACCTGCAGGCCATTGAAAGAGCATTACCCATCACACTTCTTGAACTATGTTGGTCTAAAATTAGCTCTTGCTCATGGGAAAAAAATTAGTCCAGCTATATAGAGGTGCAGCTGATGGTCATCTGGTTCTTCAAATAGCGTGGTTCTTGTCACGGTTATCAGCATTCCGAGGTTAGGAGTTTCAGGTCGACAATTTACAATAGTGGAACACATGTGAACATACTTCCTCATATGGCTTATACCGTAAACCATGCATTTGATAAATTCAGGGGCAGAAGACGTTTTTGGTGGCTGGGAATTGTACTTCTTCAATTTTTTTAGTTATAAAAGAAATGTCCAGTCATTTTTCCAGGGAAATTTCTATATGGGGCATAGAAATTTTAAGAGGAGCTGAAATGTGGAGAGTATCTCCATACCACATAAAATAGTCATTGAGACTGTTTACATTCTCTATTAAAAAGATAAGCCTGCCTTTGAGGGGGCAGAGATCATAAATGGTGATTAAGCTGGACTTACCTCGGGGAAGTTAATTGAACCCATCTGCACCAATGCCCAAGAAAAGTCTGATTCTGCAAACAATCCTTCTATCTCTTTCTCGTATTCTGTTTTTTCCACTGTTTTTGGTAACTCGTCCTCAAATCTGAATTTCAAAGGCAGATTATTTTGAACTTTAGGTACAGGTGCCTGCTTAGCTCCTTGATCACTTTCTATCTCTTCAGGCATTTGTCCCCTTTCCATACAGAGTCTGCCAGCAATTTCCAGAAATCATATCGTTTTGACGAAACTTGATTCCTTTTTCTCAGGTGCTCTGTTTCATCAGCCACAGGCAGTTTTTCATTATTATCATGGACATGGAAACCTGAAACGGCTTGACTACAACCAATCTGAACCCCAAAATCAATCGGACCACTATCCTCATCTTTTGAGTGGTCCTTGGAGCTGTTGGCTCCTGCTTCATCACCATACTTCTGAGTGTACAACAGCTCTAAGTTTGGGCATTTTGATAAGTTCCCTTGTATACCATCACTTCTATTTTAAAGACCTCTTCTTCAGTTGAATCATCGCAAACTTTTTTGTTTTTGTCATAATTTTCTTCAGGGACTTTATGTGGCATGTATGATGTCCCTTCCTCATTTCTTTTGCTTGAGGCATCGATTCTCAGCTGTTTCTTTCTAAAAGAGCATCCCCGTTCCTGAGAAGAGAGCTGATTGCATTTTGTTTCTACTCTGTAAAGATTCGGAAAGTGCCATTTCTTGGAAGAACACCATACAACAGTTCTTTCTTGCTTACGGCAATATGAGCATTTCGCCACTGACACCTTGACTGATTCAATTTTTTGTACATCATAGCACCGTGGCTCATAACTATCAGAGAGGGAAAAATTGTCCACTCTAAAATCTTCATCATCCTTGCTTTCAAAAAAACTATCACTGGAAGACGAATATTTATCAACATCAGGAGATGGTTTCACTATCTTTGTCTTTGACCTAGCCCGATTTGCAATACTAAGTTCATTATCATGTTCCGAACCGCTTGAACAGATTTTCTCGACTTTTAGTAAATCATCATCATTGCCGCTAGGATTCAATTTTCTATAGGACTGAATGCTTGGGTTAGAGTTGATCCATTCATGATGGTAGCTGTTGACATCATAGTGGAGATTTTTGTCCCACTCTTGATCAATTTTCTTTCTTCTGAAGTAAATAGAGTCTTCTATTTTGATGCAGTTTTTTTTACCCATCGTTTCAAACTCAATATCTTCAGCTTCACTCCCCATGGCTGTCATACATGGCAAATCAGTTTTCTATAAAATAATGTAATCATGAAAGGTGTTACATTAAACTAAACTAATCTGTTTAAAAATATTAAGAGTAAAGCTAAATATCCAAACATCTAGATATGAGAAAAACTTCAACAATTTAAACCAGCAATGATGAAAGAGTAATAACACGATATGAGCAAGTTACCTAGTGCTCAAACAGCATTATTATATGTCTGTGATATAAAGAAAATTACTGTTATATTCACAATGCATGTTCCCTTTCATTTCACCTCTGTATTTATAAATTTTAGCTCCTCATAATTAAGTAACTGCAAATCCTGATGCCAAATTAATATGCTCTTCGCCATCAATATTTCTTTACAATTTCCAACATTCAAACAACTCATTGATTTGTTACCATGACAGTAGTCCGTAGCCACTGACCTAACTGCATGAATCCAATTATTTGGTACAGTGAATTTCAATATTAGACAATCTTAAAGATCTTTATAACTGAAACAGCTGACTGCGTCTATGACATGATGTTTAAAAGGTAAATTGAGGAGTTCCACCAAAAAGTGTGATTTATACGGGTGTCGAAACATTTTAGTCATCCGTTTAATAGTTTCTGACGTCTTAGAACTCTTGGATACTTAGAATTTATGCAAACCCGAACTAGTTAAGATCTTTGGGCAAATGAGGTATCACTGTTTTCTACATTAACATGTGCACTCATGTTAACTCTGAAGACAAACATTTTTAGCTACTGGCTTGTTTAGGACCCAAACAGGACCAAATTCGCTCCAACTTGCATTCAGGTAAAACAGAAATCTTGAATTATCACCTTTTTTCACAAATGAACTTGACTTGTATGGATCTCCATTAGAATCGACACTAACATCCTCAGCGGAAAGGGAACTGAAGTGAAAGTTACATATCTTTTTGCTCACACATTTGACTTTCTTCCCAGAGGACACTGCAGAATATCTTTTGTTTGGCTTTTGCCTGGTTGAAGGAGTTCCCTTTGGCACAGAATGTGTTTTCTTATTCCTGAACTCAGCTTCATCTATTCTCTCAACATCAACTTTCTCAGGATCCATATCTTCATCGTCATTCTCTGGAATTAATACATAAAACATCAGAAATTTCTATTTAAGTAGCAGTACCAAATTTGCTTGAGAAGTGAATCTAAGGTCAAGTGCCAACTGGCAAGCGGTAAAACAAAATAAATAAAATCATCACCGTCTTTCATAAATGAACTTGATTTGTCTGGATCTCCATTAGAATTGATGCTAACATCCACACAACAAAGGGAACTAAAGTGAAAGTTAGATATCCTTTTGTTCACACACTTGACTTTCTTCCTATAATATCTTTCATTTTGCTTTGTCCTGGTTGAGGCAGCTATCTTTGGCGCAGAATGCGTTTTCTTATTCCTGAACTCAGCTTCATCAATTCTCTCAAGTACAACTTTCTCGGGATCCATATCTTCATCGTCATTCCCTAGAATGAATACATAAAACAAGGAAACTGCTACTTAAGGTGTACCAGTGGTAATATTTTTAACAGAACTGCAGCACTTACTTCTTTAACATGACACATCTTAAGTCAAGTGACAAGACATCCAGGTTTTTTTCTTGCATTCAAGGCTCTATCAATTCCATGTGTTACAAAACCCAGCATGTAATAGAAGAGTGCGAAGTTCAAAAGACTTGAACACGTACATAGACACAACATCATCAAGATGAAATAACTCGTAAAATAGTTTCTTGCAGAAAAATTATATAAATACTTAAATTCGTTTTCTGGTTCAGGCAATCCCTGTTGAGAAGTTTAACTTATATTTTACCATCCCACCACAAACCAGTTTAACTTCTTCCAAAACCGATTATACAAAATGGCAGGCCTAAAGGTCATTATCCTGCATTAATCATTATATTCAATGTATCTCAAGGCATACAGTATCTAAAACATCTCCCAATCCGATTACCTCGACAATATTTCCAAAGCTTAAGATCCAGACCCTAGAAAAAAAGATGAAAGAATTCCAAATCATCACCTTTATCCACACATGGACTCCACTTGTTGTGTTCTCCTTGATCAGAATTGTTGTTAGCATCCTTAGGAGAAAGAGATCCACAAAGGGCAGAAGAGTATATGTTTTTCCCCACACGAGCAACTTTCTTCCAAGGAGTGGCAACATAGCCTTCATTTATTTCTTGCCTGTTTGCAGGGCCTATTTTTGATATGTCACGAGGTGTCTCAGTCCTGAACTTAGCTTCATCGATTTTCTCAATCTCAACACCACAGGGAACCATATCTTCATGGCCATTCCCTTCACAGATATTGCAACGAGATGAAACAACTAATTAAGTAGTGCAAACTGCATTTCTTGTTTCTTTAACACAGAAATAATCTCGAAGAAAATCAACAAAACTGACAGTCTTTTCTTTTCCTTAAGGTTTCCAAGGCACTCTAAATCATTGGGGTTGTGGCAGAGGAGGACAGAGTCAAACAAGAAGCAAAATTAAATTCTGAAGATTTAGCAACGTGCAACTCAAACATTGACTGAGATCTTCAATGTGTGAACAGTTTAGAATTGATGAAAAGAAAATCTCCTACAGAAAAGGGCGACTAAAACTCTAGTCTTTTCAATTTTCATTAGGCTTTCAAGGCTTACTAAATTCGTGGGGTAGTGGTGGAAGAGCATAGTGTCGAAGACCCCAAAATCAAGTTCTGAAGAGTTGAGAGCATATGACTCAGACAGCGAGAGAGATCTTCAACAATAAGAGCATTAAAAGAATATATGAAAAGCAGAGTTCTCATGGAGAAGAGAAATGTAAATCCTATATTTGTTGTCAGGATGGAACTGATGCATCTTTTTGCCAACAGTATCCTTGGCCTGAGTACTACTATTGTTATTTTATTGCCTAATTATATCTTCATGACAAAACCAGTGACTGAAATTCAGAATCCAAGTAACAGATAGCAGATTATTAAAAAAAAGGTCATACCCTCACCTATTTTGACAAATGAACTTGATCTATCCAGCAGCCAATGATTAGAATCATTGCCAGCATTCTCAGGCAAAATGGATCCAGAAAGACCAGTAGGGAATATCTTTTTTTTCATCCATTCTGATGTCTTTTTATGAGTGGCTGCAGGATAACCTTCATTTGATTCTTGCCTGGCTAAGGTCCTTATCTTTGACAAAGAACTTGATTTCTTTTTTATAAACTCAGCTTTGGTGATTCTTTCAATCTCAATGTCCTGGAGATCCATATATTTGTCGCTATCCCCTGCAATAAAGTTGCGCCAATTGGCATCAACACCATTATTTACAACAGCTTTTTAAATAACTTCTTTAAGAAGGTAGCACCCATTCTTGGTTGAGTAGAAGAAGGGTAAGATTTGATTACATAGGCCGCAATGGCTTTTTCCTTCTCAGGCTCTTTAAACTCCTGGGGTTTCGAGAAGTAGTATAATAGGTGGAGGAGAAAAGAGTAGAAGAGGCAGCAAAATCAAATTCTGAAGATTGTTCTTTCTTTGTTGATTCGTGACAGTAGATCTTTAATAAGACAAATCGAATAGTACTTGATCTCACAGAAAGAGGACTACAAAGGCTGTAGAATCCTAAAACTGTTATATCTAGATGCCCTTTGAACTTTGATCTGCACATGAAGACATTCTATTGTAGGAAGAATACCTTCCAATCCTTGAACACATTACAGGGCTATATTTCTATTGTATATGGTCATAACCTATGTGATAAAAAGGTTCCATAAGAAGTTGCTGTAAAATCCAAATCAAACTCTAGCTAACAGAAACAAATTCAAACTGAAAACTTTTTTTCTACAAATGAAGTTGATTTATACGGTTGCCAAGAATTCTTGGGAGAAAAGGATCTAGAAAGATCAGCAGAGAATATATCTGTGCTTATACCTGCAACATGTTTCCTGGAAGTGGCTGCAGAATAACCTTCATCTGATTCTTGCTCGGTTGAGGGCCTGGGCATGGAATGTGTTCTCTTATTCCTAAACTCAGCTTCATCAATTTTCTCAATCTCAATATCATCGGGATCCATGTATTCGTCATCACTCCCTGCGCATAGACAAAAAAATGTGAATCACCTACAGCTTAAGTTTCAGCAACCCATGCTAGCAGCAAATTTTGCCATTCAATCCCATTCATATCCTTAGTATGCTTTTGACAAAATAAACACATTCTCGTATTTCTAGGTTTCCAAGGTCTTTTACATTCCTAGGGTAGTACATTTTAGTTCATAAGCTACAAGAGAAACGCAAAAGACAAAAGTTAAAAATACATCAAAAAGAGTTTTCTCATTGGTGACACGTGACACAATATTCATTCAGCTAGTCGGTGTAGCAACAAATTATGGTAAGAGTAAAAAATGCGACAGTTTTAAAGCTACTCAAGTCCTCCTATCGAGAAGCTCTTGAGAAAAACACTTGATATTTAATCCTTCACACTTCAGTTTCTACTTACCTCTCAAACATGTGTCTACCCTCATCCCAATATAAGAATCCACCTCAACCAGTTACATAGATAAGGTCATAGGAGAGTCCAGCTTTTTACTGACTATCATATATGTTGTTAAGTGACTGTTAACAGTCAAGAGTAATGGTATTGGATTTCATGTTTTTTTAAAAAAAGAAATGGCTTTTCTTCTTGGGTCTCCATCTCCTCTCATTGAACTTCAATGGCTTTCTAGCTCCATCTCATTACAGTATCTGCAGCGATGATGATGGTAATGGAGGTGCGTGCCAAAATGGTGTCACGTATCTAAAAGCTGAAGACGTAGAATACTCGTCTTGACGAACATTATTTTCCCACAATCCAACTCTCGAATTCAAAACGCAGATGACATAAGCAATAGCGTAAATAAAACACAGGATAAAGAAGACAAACACGTGACAAAATATGTAACAACTCTGATTCAACTCCCAAAAACCAAAAACAAAAAACCGACACGACATTGAACGAAAGTTTCCAAACTAGCGAAATAAACTGCATCTTAAAACTTTGCGAAGAAAAACATAAGAAAATGAGCGACATAGTTTACCAATATCGAGATCAACTCTATGCCTGACATTAATTTCGCTTCTCCTCCTCTTACCCAATCTTCCACGATCACGATCGCCGAATTCTCCATTTGAACCAGGATTTGCATAATTGAAGGTCGGAACTTTGTTCCTTGATTGTTCCACAACATCCACTTTGCCCCTGAGCGAAGAGATTCCATTTCCACCCGATCCATGACTTACATTTCGAGTACTTGAAGAAGAAATCCTTTCTACTTTTCTCGCAACATTCTCAAGCCCGTCATCTCTCCCCGATCCTGCTCCTTCACGCCTCTGATCACAAGTTAAAATATTATTAGTATTAGTACTACACATATTTTAATTATTTATTTAAATCTACACTTTAACTTACAATTTAATAATACTTGTCACACACCTTAAACAAAATAAATCAGGTTTTATCTACAACCTTTTTACTTTGATAACTGTGAGGTCCTTAGCTCTTAATCGTTATTACAATACACTTTGATTAATGTTAACTAATTACAGCGGAAAACGAGTTTAAAATTTCTTTACAATGAGCCCGAAATATTTTTTCTATAATTTAAATACTAAAAATAGTATTTAATCTCACATCGTAAACATGCTCACACGTAATCAAAACCAATCATATACAAACAACTCATATCCTCGAGACATGTCCCGGTATATAAATACATATACATATATACTGGGAACAAAATATAAACCTCAACTCAAATTGTGACTCCCTCCAGAAGTACCATCTACGGTCTTCTGATATCCTGGAGTACCTGCCATTGTCCACACACAAAGACAACAACAGCCCCCTTGGGGTGAGCAAAGCTCCGTATGGAACAACCATCATATATACCATAAGTATCTAAACAATGATATATGGTATGCAATGCATGTATGTCGTGGAGGTATCGGGTCAAATGCCCATCCACTGAGCACATGTCAGAATCAAACGAATCGCTATCAAATCAATGCTCGAGCTGGCACACCGGCCTCAATAAGGATACTCGTATGATAGCGTCGACGAAGCGCCATCAAATCCCAAATCTCATATGAATCGTCGGGGCCACAAATGTCTATGTTTTAAGGGTCATGTAATATCAAACATAGCATTGTGTTCACAAACCCCAGAATCCAATGAGATCATATCAGGGTATCCAAGGATCATAGCTCAACGTACATGTCATGTATCGATGTATGCATCAAACGATGTGTGTTAACAAAACATTTATTTTATACATCGATATTCCAATCACAGTGTCATGTATGCCACATAAACTCCACAATTAAGGCATATAGACATGTATTCTCATTCCAATCAATCAAACCAATCCAACATATATCATATAATACAGATACATGTCGTATGTTACCCGGTCGCAACATACCTCAATTCTTCGTTTCCGGTTGATGTAGCCTGAAGATATCGGTATAATACTTTATCTACATCAATAACATATTCATTCCAATCAATAATATAATCCAAAATCATTAATATGAGTTTCAAATATCATTTGAAACTTCAAGAATTCATATCAAATCCAAATCATATCATAATTCAATTCCGACTTCGAATATGAGTTTATTGTCGGTTATTCTATTACATATAGGAATTTCAACTTCAAATACATGTTATTCCAGCTAGGGATGTAATCGAGTCGAGCCGAGCCGAACTCTTGAATGTTTGAGCTTGGTTTGTTTATAATCGAGCCGAGCTCGAGCTTTATTTAACGAATATATTCATTGCTCACGAGCTTATTCAAGCTTTTATCGAACCTAAACGAACTCAATAAATATGAATTGTACATTTAAATATTCATTAAATTCATTAAAAAATAAATTATACATTTAGAAAAAAATATAATATTCTTATTAAAATTTGTCAATTTATTATAATAAATAAATTTAATATATTTTTCTATATATTTCATAATTAATGTGTTAAATCAATAAATTAAATATCAAAATTATTATTTTTCAATCTAAGATATTACTTATGAATTTACTAACAAACATGTTCACAAGCTAACGAGCCGAATATTGTAGAGCTTGAGCTTGGTTCGTTTATCTTAACGAGCCTCATTAAACGAGCTCAAACGAGCTTTTATCGAATCGAGCTTCGAATAGCTCACAAATGGTTTGGTTCATTTACATCCCTAATTCCAGCACTTTGATATTTAAAGCTGCTGGAACCAGAAGAAAATTACCTCAGTCAGAAGCTCTCGACGCGAAGATAACAAATATATAATTTGTTTCGCGTTTAGACAGCGTTTCGAAGTCGATTTGGACGGAAGAAAATCGAATCTCTGACTTTCCCTCGAAGTTGCTGAAATGAACTGACGAAGGAAAAGAAAGAAAGAAGGGATTCTTATCCCCACCGCTTCGGCGCTCGGGCGGTAGAATTCTCGCGCCCGAGCGCGAGACATTCTGCCCCCGAGTACAATTGCACCGCGCTCGGGCAGTCACAAATTACCGCTCGGGCGCGGTATGTTCTGTCCGAGAACACCCCTTATTCCACACTGGCGCTCGGGCGGTCATTTTCTACCGCCCGGGCGCCACATATTCTGTACCAAAGGTTGGTTTTGGTATTATATTGGCGTCCGGCTTTTCCACTCGAACTCTTACAACGTCAATTCATATCAATATTCATTTTCTCACTTCATTGTCACGATATACATCAAATACATAATCACATGACAATTTCATAATTATCGATAATCACACGGGATTTACTATAATACGATACACGGTCCTTACAATAACCATGTCCAATAAGGAAAATTTAAAAACAAACAAAAAATAAAGAAGTGGGTCAGAAAAAATCTTAGATTTATCGCCGTCGCAAATCTAATTTTTTAGCTTTTTCAGCCCTTTTGTCGTTATTTCATGTGCCGACAAAAAATATTTCATTTTATCTAACATCGATCAACTAATCATTTCTTTCTAATCTGTACGTCATCTTATCGTCATATTTAGATTTTTTTTAAAAAATTCATCGGAAACAAATCAATCAATACTTCTTCATCTCATATCATCGTATCACTGACAGTCGAAAACATTTCATGTTACAAAAATGAAAAACAATAAAATGAAAGATGAGAGATCAAGAAGCATACCATTTCTCAGAATTGGAGACAAATAGCACAGGCAAATCTTTTCCTTTGCCCCAGAGATGAAAGTGTTTTACCTCACAAAGATTTAATAAAATAAAAAGATTTTGGTGGAATCAAACAATAAAAGCTGGTTTGAAGATGAGTTCATTTGTGGGGTACCAATTTTTTCATCCCGCTTTGAACTTTCAAGTTGAGTCAGCAGCACTATGTGATATTTGTCAGTATTTAATTTTGTCTTTTTTACTTTTTAAATTGTCATTAATAATTATTTTCCATATTAATCGACATAAAATGTGAATCCCGACTTTCTATTGCAAATTAACTTGAGTGAATTTTATAACAAGTTATTCTAAATCTATAGTAAATCTACTCAATCGGAGCAATTTAATTTTGTAATTTTTACTTTCCAGTTCATCTTTATTAATCGGTTTGATTTGAAATATTCTCTTCTAATCTCGTCTGATTTCAAAGTTCGAATGATTTTTTGGGTATACGAAATCCAAAATGTCATTGTTTTCTCTTCTAATCTTGTGTTTTCTCAAAATGTCTCTATCTGCTTCGAAGTTTTTCGTAAAATCTGATGCAAACATCAAACCGCCGTCGTACTTCAAAACTTTTTTAGCGCTAATGAACAAAATTTTCTTAGATCTAAGTTTCTCAGAAAAATTCGAAATAAAAATTTCTATTTATTTTATATATCATAGATCGATCGATAATCTTTTTATAATTAATATCGAGTAAGCAAAACTTTGTGGAAAATTTTCTATATCTAACTCTTTTGTTTAAAGTTGTGAGTAATTTTGCTATTCGTTGGCATCCAAATGTGATGAATTTAATTTATTGCATACTAAATAAAATTGTAGTAAATCTACTTGGATTATGGTTATTCAAATTTGAAATCTTTACTTTTACCATATAATCCATCTTTATTTGGTACCAACCAAACTAATGTATATTAAATATTAAATAGGGTTAACTAATTTTTTTTTTACAGATCAGATACAACTCATGCATTTTTAATATTTAGTTTAATTTAGTTTAATAATTGTTTTACTTTAATATAAATTGTATGATATGTATGATTTTTACACAAATTTTACGTAAAATATGTGTAATTCTTCGATGATTAAAAAATTGTCCTACATGGGCATAGCTTAATCTCAATAGCTGGTAGGAAAAAAAAATTATCATGACACATCAAATATTTAATACATGGAAAACTTAAATTTTGGTTTTGGTATATCTGTCTGATTGCGATTTTAACTTAAAGTTACCGAATTTCAGTTTTAATATATTATATTTGATTTTTTTATAATTAAAAAAAGCAAATTTTTTTTTTTTTTTTTTTGTAATTCTTACCCTTTATCCACTTCTTAGTGATGTAGTATCGATGTGATGGTGACATGATGCTAAAATATGCTATGTTATGTTAGTATTTTTGTAAAAAAATAATTAAGATTACAAAAAAATTGAAAAATAACTATTAAAATGAAATTTGTCAATATAAATTATCAAAACTACAAAAACAAACTTATTAAATCAAAATTGAAAATTTCCAATAATATAATACCTAAACAAATACACTGATAGTTTATAATACACCATGTTTTGCATATACTTTAACTTTAATACTTTTTTTTTTTATCTAAAATACGTAATATATAATAGTTTATAATACACCATGTTTTGCATCTACTTTAACTTTAATACTTTTTTTTTTATCTAAAATACGTAATATATAAAAATATATACATAAGAATGTAAATTGTTTTAGCTTGTGCTATTATGTATGTTTATAACATGCATATACGAAACAAATTAGATCATACAAGTTATAAATTCAGTAAAATATATCTTTTCATCTACAAATTTATGTTGGTATTCTATTTTTTTCCAAAATATTGAAATTACGGGCGTTAAAATAATTTATATGATACAATTTGTTATAACTTCAGTAAAGCATATCTTTTCATCTACGAATTTATGTTGGGATTCTATTTTTCTCCAAAATCTTAAAATTAGAGGTCGTAAAAATAATTTATATGAAACAATTTTTGAATGCACGAAACTCTTTTTATTAACAACTTTTTTCCCAATTTATAATATAATAGGTCTCTTGTGAGACGGTCTAACGAATCTTTATTTGTGAAACGGGTCAACCCTACCGATATTCACAATAAAAAATAATACTCTTAGCATACAAAATAATACTTTTTCACAGAAGACCCAAATAGAGATCCGTCTCACTAAATATAACTTGTGAGACCGTTTCACACAAGTTTTTGCCTTTACTGATAGACTTCAAAGATTAAAATATGAAATTCTCATACATAAAATTGTATTTAAATCAGTTTGTTTGTTTTTTTTTTTGTTTTTTTTTTTCTGCATATGCAACGCTGCCAACGGACTCATTCGTTGGTTTGGTCTTTTAAAGGATGAGATGTTCACATATATTTGTATATATGAAAATGTACATTATATTTTTTCCTTACAAATTTAATAGTTAGAATATTTGGAATGTAAAAATAGTTTTTCCATTTTGTTTCACAATTTCTTCACAAAAATTATCGTGAAATCGTGTCATTAGTCAATTTTGTGAGATAATATTCAATACGATATAAATCATGAAAATATTATTTTCACGAAACAAATATTATTTTATATGATAGATATAAATTGAATCAATATGTAATTTCTTAGAAGATGTCACTGTAAACTTACAAAATGGATTTGTCGTTCTTGTCGAGAAGTTGCTGCCGGGTAGCTCAGTAAACATCCACGAATAATACATACATACATACATATATACATATATATATATATATATGGCTGCTTTTTATTATGATTTGGGACATTAGGTAAATATATAGGTAGCCCGTAGCCAGATGAAACATATTGAGTGGAAAGTGGAAACCGATATTATTAAATCAGTACAGATCATTACACCGATTCAAATCTCAGGAAAAAAGAAGAAGAATTAAGTTCCAGCTCTGAATCGAAAGACCCTTCATTTTCTTGATGAATCAGAGCCTTGGATGCTTGGAAAAACCTGATAAATCTCTCTCTCTCTCTCTCTGATCACTTTTACTTTTGAGAAGTAATTAATTTTTTTTATAATTTGTACTTTAAGCGACGGCCACCTGTGCCCGTCAGTACAGTTTTCTTGGTATGCGATTCTTTGTTAGATTCTGAGTTTGATTTCTTGGACGAGGAAGAAACTTCCCATCTTTTCTCACTGGATTCGTCCATCTCAATCTGTTCTTGCCTACACTCTTGGCTGCAAAATGGAGTGTCCCCTCTGAAAATTACCCAAGAATTTTCAACTTTCCATGATCAATATATATACCAGATTTATAAAGTAAATGCAAGTTTGCTATGGAGTAAAAACACATCTTTAAATAAAATCACAGCATAAAAACATGAAGGTTCTGAGAATTAACAGATAACTGATTTGGCAAGAAAACTACCTGTACATGAAGATATCACTATTATGGGAGAGATGTTTATGGCAAAGGAAGCAATAATCAAGAAAATGGGGTTTAAAGTGCTCATATTCACATCCGGTGTAACATACAGCCGCAGACCTCATGTTTGTGAGTGACAGTGGTTCCACGGCGGCCATGCGGTGGATGCGACGGTGCACGATGGGGGTTAGGGAGAAGAAAGTTAAGTGTAGAGGAAAACATTGGTGGGGAGCTATGGTTTTATATAGATGGAATTGGGAAAGCTGGCAATCGAGTGTGGTGGAGTCCAATTTTTTTATTCCATTGTTTAAAATTATTGATGATAATAAAATAATATTATAAGTCCAAAAAAAAAAAGAGGAATCAATAAGATTACGTGGTTTGTGATGATAGGCTGACGCCTGCTGGTACATTGGAATGTGTTCAACATTTTAAATAATAATAATAATAATAATACATTGCGTATCTTCATTTGATTCTTGTTTAAAAAATAAAATTTAAGTTTTTCTGGTCTTTAATAAGTTTTTTAAGATTTTATTAACATGAACTTAATTTGCTAATTAAATTAAAATAAATAAAAGGCTAGAAAGAGAAAGAGATGTATTATGAGAATTCTAAAATTATGTTAATATATTATTTTATCTAATTATTATATATAATATAGATAAATCATATGTATTAAAAAACGAGACGTCTTTGTGAGATGACTTGATTCATTCCATATTTATAGTAAAAAATAATATTTTTATCACAAAATTAATATTTTATCTTATAAAATTGAGTAATAAGATGGTCGCACGTGAATTTTTATGTTAATTTTTTTTATATTACTTCCCATGAAACATGTTAATCAAGACACGTATGGTGTTTTGGCTCAAGTTTTTTAATTCTTATAGTTTTAAAAATAGTTATGTTATTTTTATCATTCAATTTATCCTCATATCCAACTATTCAATAGATTTTCAAGAAGACAAAAATTTGCGTGAGACGGTATTACGGGTCGTATTTTGTGAGACATATATATATCTTATTTGGATAATCCATGAAAAATATATTATTTTTTATGATAAGAGTATTATTTTTTATTGTGAATATCGGTATGATTGACCCGTCTCACAGATAAAGATTCGTGAAAGGATACAAGAACTTTTCTGCCACACGATGTCATTGCATTTTTTATGGATTAATTAATTATGTAGATCAATAGGTGGACACATTTGCTTGGTTATTTAAATTTAATTAATATTTTATATGTGTATTAAAAAAGTTTATATAAATATTTTGTTTATTTTATTATTATAGTTTTAGCAAATTACAATATTATTTGTCGGGGCATTTGAGCAACCATTGTAATAGTAGTGTTTGTATAATGGAATTCAATATACATCAGAGGTAGTTTCGTACTGCCGTCAAATTGAATGTTTTAAGGAGCAACATAATATATTCAAATTATTTCGGTTTTTTGAGTAATTTTGCTTCTGTATATTTAGACAATTCTCGTGTAACGATTTTTTAATAACTCTCAATAGCGGTCGGATTAGAAATTCATCTCATAAAATTAATCTGTGAAACGGTTTCATAAAATTTTTCTTTATTGAAAAAAATAAATTTGTGTTTGATTGTGAGTTAAAACATATTTTAATTAAAAAAACAAATGGGATCCGCTATCAATAAATAGTGCTGTAAAATCAATGAAACAGTGGGAACATTTACCCACGTGTTTTATTCTTCACGAGTCCCCCCACACGTTTCCTTTCCTTTCCGCCTTTCCCATCACTACACCTCGGAGCTGCGTCGGACTGGACCCCGCATTCCGTATACTGACACAAATGGGATCCACTATCTTTAAATAAATCCAACGAAGAATCTTTGGGATTTGGGCCCAACAAAGCCCATTCCATGGCGTTTGTTGCCTAGACGTCACGGTTCTCCTAGTCTATCGAGTGGTGTGTCTAAATTATAGCGGCCAATGGTAGCCATGTGTTTATTTAGTATTACTATTCCAAAACTAAAGTGAGATTTAATGTGCGAGTTAAACATAAAGAAATATATTTTATGAGACCGGGCTCACGAATTTTTATCTATAAGACGAGTCAATTCTACCGATATTCACAATAAAAAGTAATGCTATTAACATAAAAAGTAATAATTTTCATGGATGACCCAAATAAGAGATATGTCTCACAAAATACGACCCGTGAGAGTTGAGACTGTCTCACACAAGTTCTTGCCAAACATAAATTATGATTCAATATCTATTTAAGGAAAAATTATTTCTAGTTCCTTACTCTCACCTGTTTTTCTATTTTCAACTTCCTGACTTTGAAACCCAAAAATCATACTTTTCGTATATTTTTAGTTGGTAAATCTATGCTTTAATTTGAATATTTTTTTTAACCCAATCTTGTAATTTGAGTGTTGCAGAACATTTTTCTCTTTTTTGGAAATAAAATAGTACTTGGAATAAAGGCCTGACCAGGTGTATTGTCCATATTTTTAATTTGGTTACCATTGGATGAATGAATCAACTAAATTGTTTTTTGTTTTTTGTTTTTAAATAATTTAAATCCATCATATATATCTGGAATCGAGTTATTGGGGTCGATGATTGATTACCAAATATTTTGTTTACATCAAATATGCATAAAATACCCCAATTTAAATAGATCATAAATAATTTTTAACCTTAAAAAATTGAGTAATTTGCCTTGGCAAAATGCATACTGACCTTGGTATACAAGTTGGAAGGGTAATTTGCACTCACATCCTAAAGTATTTTTTTAAAAAAAACATAAAACTCTTATGAAACAGTCTCATTATTTATTTTCGTGATACGAATATTCGATCTGACCTAACTCGTGAAAAATATTTAAGATATGAGTCGGGTTAATTCGTTTATGGATATAGATCCGTGATACCATCTCATTTGAGACCTACTCTTTTAAGAAAAACACAAAAAAAAAAAAAAAAAAATTCGAGACACATACGTATATAAAAGTATTTTGAAATGAAAATCTAATCCTATATGGAAATTGATTCGGATTATAATACAACAAAACTTTTAAAATAATTTGGATATTGGACGTAATTCCAGAAATAAAGTAATGATAAAATTAATTTAAAACTATTCGTGCAGTTCATTTGCGTGTACCATATAGCAATTACCACATATGCCATCTACTCGTGGTGAAATTGTCTGTATGATAATGTGATGATAATAGACCACAAGCAATTATCACTAAAAAAAACGTGACGATTTGATACTCACGAAAAATTTAGGATCCGATTCCAGCAAGTGTCACTAGTCCAGACGCAGGTTTTGAAATTACTTGAACGCTCAAACATGGTATTTATAGGAGAATACCTGGGCCCTTGGTGGGCCTGTCTTCCATTTGGACTGGGGATGTGCCAAGGATAGTGGGTCCATCCATGAGGTATCACGATTTTTTTAATTTCGTCGCTAATTTAGAATACGATTGCACAAGTCGAAAATCTATATTTTACAATCTTTCAATGTATCGACTCAATAGCATGATAACACATTGTTTTATTTCCATAGACCCATACAATCAATAGTTGGATATGTCGGTCATCGAGCGATGAGCGCAAACCGTGAATCTTTACATTTTATTTATGCACTTCACCATCTATTATGACTCATATTGCTTTACTGCTAGACACAAGAACAGACTTGGGGAACAAAGAGATTAAAGATATTTTTAATGAATATACTGTCAATTTTAAAAATATTTTAAAGGAAAAAATCTAATTGTTTTCGTTTAGTGATCTTTGTTTCAAATTAAATAAATGTGTTTTTTTTTTTTTTCAGATACAGAACTTGAATTTGAAGTAATTTTTCATAACATATTATTAGTATTTTTATATTATTTTTAAAATAAAAATTTCAAGAAATTATATGATAATTTTGGACGTTTCGATAGCACAACAGGCTTAGCCGAGATGGAGGAGCTCCCCCATCACCGCCGCCAGATAGTCGGCATTTGTTGGCCGGCTCTAGTAGCCGCTGCCGTGAAACTCCTCCTTATCCCCGCCTACCGCAGCACCGATTTCGAAGTTCACCGCAACTGGCTAGCTCTCACACATTCACTTCCTCTCTCCCGCTGGTATTCCGACACAACTAGCCCATGGACCCTCGATTACCCACCATTCTTTGCTTACTTCGAGAATTTCCTCTCATTCTTCGCATCCCGAGTGGATCCCACCATGACCCACCTCCACGACGGCCTCAACTACGCCTCAGACCTCACCATCCTTTTCCAACGCCTCTCCGTGATAGTCACCGACGTCGTTTTGATATATTCGGTTTATAGATTGACAAAAGGCGGAGACTTTAGGAAAATTGAGAGGTTTTTTATCTGGATTCTGGTTATTTGGTCACCTGGGTTGTTTATAGTTGACCATTTGCATTTTCAGTACAATGGGTTTCTGTTGGGGATGCTGTTGTTGTCAATTTCATGCCTTGAGAATGGGAGGGATGTGATGGGAGGATTTGTATTCGCCGTTTTGCTCTGTTTTAAGCACCTTTTTGCGGTTGCTGCTCCCGTTTATTTTGTATATTTGTTGAGGCATTATTGTAGGGGTGGCTGGGTTAAGGGATTTGTGAGGTTAGTGGTGCTGGGCACCACTGTTTTGGCTCTTTTTGGTGCTGCTTTTGGGCCTTTTTTGTACCACGGACAGGTAGAATCTTACCTTGTTATGCACAAATTGCAACGATGTTTTTAACTCCAATTGTATAATATGCATTCCTGAATCTTGTATTTCTGTATTGTCTTGTAGATAGTGAAGTTGAGTTTCTATCTGAATATTTGACTGCTAAGCTGATTTAAGCTGTCATTGACACATTCGGAACTTACTCAATGCTGCGTTTTTGCTTTAGAAATTTACATTTTCACACTGGAAATAACTCAAATTCAGAGTTATATCTTGAAAAATAATATCTGAAAATTGGATATTTGGTTGGTGGATTTGCGAGGGATGTTTGCCTATGACAGAGGCTTATAAATGAACTGCAATCTTCCTTCTGGTCCAAATATTTCATTTCCACATGTGGGTGAAATATTTAGCAGCTTGTATTCATTTCATGCTATAATTAGAGATTTTTGCTGGGTTGTATGCTTTACGTCTTAGGTACGTTGCAAACAAATATTAACAGATCGCTTTATCTTTTTACTTCTTTCTTGCAGATACAACAAGTTTTCCGCCGTATGTTTCCTTTTGGCAGGGGACTTTGCCATGCATACTGGGCTCCTAATTTCTGGGTATTTTATATAATGTTGGATAAAGTTTTCGCCTTTTTGCTCGTGAAGCTTGGTTTTTATATTGAAGCTCCAAAAGCTTCATTCACTGGCGGTTTAGTGGGTGATTTCTCGCCTTTTTCTGTATTACCCAGGGTAAAATGTTTAGCCCATCCCGTTATCGTGTGTTGCGAGTTTTTTTCCCATTCCTAAATACTTTTTTCTCGCTGATTAAAATTTTCAGATCACCCCGATGATTACATTCATCCTGGTCCTCTTGGCAATATCTCCTTGTCTAGTGAAGGTTTGGAGAAATCCCACACCAAAAATGGTTGGTCGATGGGTATCCTACGCTTATACGTGTGGCTTTCTATTTGGTTGGCATGTTCATGAGAAGGCTTCACTTCACTTCGTGATTCCCCTTTCCGTTACAGCCCTTAAAAGTGCGGATGATGCAAAGCATTACTTCTTTCTTTCCATAGGTAAAAGATGCTATGTTCCTAATTATTGTTATTTTTCTTCATTTAGCTTTGTAAATCCCATAAAACATTATGTTGCATGTAATGAGATATAGCATATTAGTCTGTTTTATCATTTTGTGGACTTCGTAAGTTTAGATCTATAATGTATACACATAATTAAGTATTGACTCATTGAAGTCATAGCTCTATAAATTGTCTTGGATATAGAAGATATTGAGTGGTCAAGCAAAAATAAAGGGCATCTATTGCTGTGAATGTAGAGCTTGCGAACCTTGGTATATTGGAGTGAGAGCTACTTTTTATTGTGCTTTTTTGGTTTGAATTGACACGGCATTGCTCGGGAAGAAGGATCTATTTCTGTCAGTTGAAGTAAAAAGGTGCATAATTGTTTGATGAGGCATGATGGAACTCTTAGTAATTATGGATATGTTTTGGGTTTTTACAGGAAATATTTACTAGAAATACATTTTAGAAGTTAAAGCAGGGTATGTGATATATGTTTTATTATGTTTTCCGAAGTAAGCATTTTCTAAAATGAAAATGAAAATGAAATCGACCAGTTCTGCCTCTACAATTCCTTAAGCTTGTAGGCACCCACCATTGGGGGGAAAAGCTAGTTTAATCAAGAAAAATAATTTTTAGAATCCGCTTTAATATTTTTGGTTGCATATTCTATATGGAAATAGTTATATTGACCATTGATCTCAAAACTTTGCTTTATGACACGCAGTGTCCTGCTACTCGCTCTTCCCTCTTCTATTTGAAGCCCAAGAATATCCAATCAAAGTTACATTTCTTCTTCTTTATGCTACTCTCGCTTGGCTCGGGTTTTCCTCTCGTTTCCCGAGGACAAAGCCGAGTTCCCCCATGAAGGAAACAAAGGAAAACAAATCGGGAATCCCTGTTTTCTCCATTGGATATTTGGGACAATCCTACTTGTTTGGGTTAATAGTGGTTGAGATATGGGGACAATTTTTGCATCCCATCATTTTTGAGGATCGACTACCATTTTTACCGCTGATGATGATCTCTATATATTGTGCTATAGGAATGATGTATTCATGGATCTGGCAACTGAGACAAATTACCATGCTACATTGAGTTTGTAGTTTTTCTTTTATATTCTTGGCGGGGATCGTGCTGACACATTCGGCTTACAGAATGAGAAGATATTTTAGTTGTATTCATGGTACTTTCTGTTTCTTGGAAGTACGAGGTTGTTGGCCAACAGTGTTTTTTGATATTAAGTAAGATAACAGCAGTTAACCATTTTCTATACTGTATTATTATAATAGAGATCCCGTAGCTTTCAATTGATTTGATGAGTTTAACTTAAAATTATTTACTTTTCCTAGAAGAGCCATTTTTAAAGTCTTTCAATTCTATTTTTTAAAGAGAAAAAATTAGGTAATTATTTTTCAAACTATGTTTTCATCATCTTTATTTTAATATTATTTTATATATAATTTTTTTTAAATTTTTCACACATAAACAATGTTTGCGCTGAAATAGATATTATCGCAACGTCTGTCTATTCATAAACCACAAGTCGTTGAGTTTTACAACTTTAATGAATAATTGTCGTAATAATCTGTCAAGTGATAAAAATAAGTAGGCAAAAACTTGTGTGAGACGGTCTTACAGGTTGTATTTTGTGAGATTGATTTTTTATCTGGGTCATTCATAAAAGAATATTACTTTTTATGTTAAGAGTATTACTTTTTATTGTGAATAGCGATAGGGTTGACTCGTCTTACAGATAAAGATTCGCACAAGATACCTACTCAAATAAGTAATATATAAATAAATAGTTTATAAATTAATCTATCTATAAAAACTTTGGACATCCATTTCATTGATTTTATAATAAGTAATAAGCTTTTTGAACATGGGGTCTTACAAAGAACATATTCACGCTTTTAAAAAATTACGTATTGTTCAAATAATAATTTTAAAAATATAAAAAATAATTTAAAATACGTTCAATATAATTATTCACAATTTTACATACAAATTAACTAACTTAAAAAAAATAATCACAATACAAATACGAAATATGTTCACAAGACACTAGTAAACTATCTGAACGGTGCAATGCGTCTTTTTGACACGTTAAGACATGAAATGAAGGGATTTTGAGCAATGTCGAATTTGGACAAAAAAAAAAGCTATTGTGATTGTAAATGGACTAACGGACGATATTCGTGCCTCACTCTAGATTTTAAGCAATTTCCTTCATTTAAGCCTTCAAATTCGCTTTATTTTTTTTGTCTGCCAATGAATCGGCATTTGAAGAATTTTCTTATTCTTTAGACAACTATGTTAATTTAAGTTTTTCCAATTTTGAAAACATTTACCAATTTCTGGTATTATCATTTCTAAAAAATTCTGTCATTATTTTATTTTATTTTTTTCATTTAATTTTGTCCATATAAAAATTAGGGAGAAGGATATACATATATAGAGTAGGTCTCTTATGACACGATCTCACGATTCTTTATCTGTGAGACAGTCAATCTTATCGATATTCATAGTGAAAAGTAATAATTTTAGCATAAAAAATAATATTTTTTTATGGATGATCAAAATTAAAAATCTATCTTACGAAATATGACTCGTAATATCGTTTCACACAAGTTTTTATCATATATATATATATATATGTATGTATGTATGTATGTATATTATATTTCTGTTTCTGTTTCTGTTTCTAAACAGGCGACCCAACCAACCTACATCATACGTTAACAGACCGGAGACTTTTTCACGAGTATATTGCTCCACTCCTTTTTCTATGTTCATTAATTTCTTCTTTATACGGCACAATAATCTTGAACTTTCCGAGAACTGGGGAATAATGGGTTCGAACAGCAGTCCGATGGTTTCGTCGAAATCGTCATCGTCGCCGAGAAAGCTGTCCGGGCCAAGTGGGTCCATAATCAACCGGACAAAACGCAAACTTTCCTCTTTGTTTTGTGCTTCTTTCAATTCGAGGTCAACCTTTGAGGTTGTTTGGTTTCTTGTTCTTTTGCTTTCCTACAGATTATGTGAATGTGATTGTTGTAGGTTATGTCTGCTAGAATTAAGAATCATTTGATCTTAAAATGGATGAAATATCATATATGATACGTTTCCTGTTCTTTTGGAGATGTGAGATGGGTAATGATGGGTCAAATGGCTTTGGGCTCATAACATGAAACTATGTTTATGCTTCATTTAGCTTTCGGCCGAATTTTCAGTTCGTTTGACATCTTAAAAAGGTTGTATTCTTGTAGCATAGGTTGGAATTGATTGTATCGGATTAGTTATTGGCGAAGAGTGAATCTGCTGCAAACAATATAATTATGCACCTGTTGTCTATAGTCTATATAGTAGAGTACTTGGAACTTGTTGCTTTAACTCTCAGATGATTTACAATATCTGAATTCAACCATTACTTGCTAGCCGCTGTAACTCTTGATGTAGTGGCTAACTATATCTGGTCCAATAATTTATGTAAGATATCACATATTTGATTCAGGTGCAAGGGAGGGGAATTGGTGAGTAGCAATAATTGCTCATGTGGTCTTGTTTGTATGAACTTGTCAAAATATGCTTTGCTTCAGCTGGATTTTCCTTAAAGTTTAAATCTTTATGCGAGGATATACACCATAACTCATCTTTAGTACCGACTTTGACTCTTAAATTTGTTCCTTGAAGCTAGAAGATTGTCCAGGAAAGTCGTTTGTTACCGCTACTAAAAAAATAGCTCCAGTCAGTAACGACTTTCATTACTCGATGGTAGAATCATCTTCAGTGTTAAGCCCACACATGGTAAGCACAAGTTTCCTTTATGAGAACGGGGACTCTTCTAGAAGAAATAGCAGTATTGTCGATGAAGCTTTTGTGGAATCTTCACTGATAAATCTTCGAACAAGCAGAGATCATATAGATTTCTCAAACACAAGAGAATCACTTCCATTTCAGGCATGTTTTCATTGTGATTACAAGAAATTGTACATTGAATTCTAAATGGTAAAATATAGTGACAAGAGATGTGCGGCAGCGTAGGTTTTACACGGTCCGACCATTAAGACCTACATCCATGACGTAAGGTCCAGAGTTTTAGACATTTATTGACCACTAAATATTTCCTGAAACTAAATCACAATCATATAATGTCACAGATTGCATTCATAATAATATAATCCCAGAATACATTCTTTTATTTCTAATTGTTTGACATAGAAGTCATGAAATCACAATCAAGTCCTCTTAACAGCCTGGTGAAGAATTGGTTTCTGAAAATGCAACAAATCGTGTATCTACTGCTGATGCAACGGCAGAAATCACGCCTTTCATTTGCGCAGCCCATGATCAATCAAGAAGTCTTTCACAGGGACTCACTGTTTCACGCGCAGATGTGGATTTAGACTACAATTATTCTGATTTAAGGTCTCTTTCTGTAGTTTCTGATTCTGTGCCGAGATTTCAATTCCCTGGAGATGACCATTCTCACGTGACAACCATTTCTAGTCCAGGATTATTTGTATCTAATAGTGATCAGGATTTGAGAAACGTGCTTCATCTTGATGAGCTGAGTACCTCTTCAAACTTATTGTTTGGGGAAAGAAGCCATGAGTCACGAATAAACGGTAGGAGGCTATCAAGACGCAGCTTTAGCGAATCACCAACCATTTTGTTAACCGGTGATCTTGCCGATGACCATCCTGGCTCCCATATGAGATGGCTTTTCGATTCAGGTGGTAATCTCAATTATAATGGAGCTGGTTATAATCTTGATTCCAGACGTCATCATGGAAGTGAAAGGAGACGGCAATTCACTTCGGAGGTGATTTTTTTTTAATTCAGTTTTGATGTGACACAGAGCCTAAAAATGTGAGTTTTTAGGCACTCAGAAGAAGCTTGTATAAGAAAATGTATGGGCATACCTTTGATTTACAAACGAGGTTTCCTATATTCGTTTTTTTCTTTTTTAAATTTGGCCAAGTTATTGGTACAAATGCTTATTATCATCAAGTTATAGACGCACATAATTTATACTAAAAGAAATTTGAATCCTTTTTGTTTGTAAGAGCACCTATACCAGAACTTTACAAGCTCGATCAAAATTTATTGAAAGTGATTTGTTGTTTCTTTCATGCTACACGTAAATTAAACCCTGTACATTTACTTAATTCAAATGTATAGATACCGGAAAGGATTATAGGCAGTGACCTTCGTGAGGAAGGCCGGGAAACCACATTGTGTGTATCCGGACTCCACCCTGATGGTACGTGCTCATGCAACTCCTTCCTTACGGCTGAAGAATCCAGTACTCTTGAAAGTATTTCTAGAATAATCATGCTTGCCGAGGCATTATTTGAGGTAAATCCTCGATTCCACGGACTTCCGGTCTCATTATTTACTTTTCTTGATTAGCTCTTCACTAGTTACGGTGCTTTGAACAACATTTGACAAGAAACATACTTTTCGCGTGCTTGAAACATTTGGAATAAACCAATTCTATACGAAAGGTATCAATTTTATGTGTTAACTCGATTATTATCATCAAGCTTGTTATTACTGTTCATATGATTCATGGTCTCTGAGTCTAAATATGGATTAGTTTAACATGTTGGTGTGAGATGATTTTTCAAATAGTTTTTTAAATGTAAGCTTGCAGAATCAATGATTATGAACGAGAAATTGAACCTTTGTTCTTTGATTATGATCTTGCTCGTACATTCTGTTACAATGGTGGAGCCAGACGAACAATGGAGGGAGGGTGAAACTACATTTGAAAAAAAATTGGGGGAAACGAAATGAATGATAATATGATTTTTTTTATATATATGATAATAGGTAAAGCTATAACATCCTTCTGGAAAATAGAAGGCTGGGGGTGGCCACGCCTACCAGCTCCCTTCTTACTCTATCACAGTAGTTTTTTCTTGAAACTACGGTGACTGAATTGATTCACTCTATATCTATTATACAGGTTTTGAATGAAATCCATCATCAATCTTTGTCACTCTCAGAATCCCTTCTCCCACTCCCTGCTCCAGAGTCTCTGGTGGATACCTTTCCTCTCAAGTATCACGAGAAGGTTAAAAACATCGAGCGTTATTCCAGTTATGTTCAACAGTAAGTCTTCTCAAGTTATGTTTCATTTTTTATTTACATCTGAATTGGAAAGAAATCACAGGCGGCCACAAACTTGCCATGTGAAATTGCAGATACCCGTATTATTCTAGTTTAATTTCTTGGTCTGATTCATTGTCACATACTCGACAGATGTTATATTTGTTTAGCTGACTATGAAGATGGGGACAGATTAAGAGTTCTTCCGTGCAATCATGAATACCATGTGCCTTGTATCGATAAATGGCTGAAAGAAATAAATAGGTATTCCCTTGTCACTTCATGACTATGATACCTATTTCATTCTACAAATATATGGTGCAACAAGCGTGTTAAACGTTATGGAATTCAGGCCCATGATTCGTTGTGGGTATAACGACGCCAAACATGACTGAAGGGTCGTGCCAACACCAGGAAAAACAATCCTCTGTATACCTTAAATAACTCATTTTCTCACTTTTTCACTTTGCTTCACCAGGGTATGTCCTCTCTGCAGACATAATGTTTGTGATGGTGCTGGAGAATGTTCAGATTCAAATATGGCAATACCATCTTGATAAGTCAACTGTACAAAAAGCACATCAAATAATGCCTTTGATAAAGCAATTGTAAAAATACATCTACAAATAACCTTCTGCGATGTTTTGAAAATGTGTTCGTTTGAAGCTATAACCAAGACAAGTTGTTACTAGTTTAGTATCTGTTCATATAAACACTGTGGCTGCGCAACTACACGGCGTTGACTCGAAAAAAACTCTATTCGAGCTCGCAATTGCTGAAATGTTTTTAATCCTTAAAAAGTATTAGATGTCAAATCATTTAATTTGAAAGTCATTAAATAATGTTTTTCTTTAAAAAAGTAAAAAACTAATGTGAGCTCGTCAACATAATTTTAAGACAAACAACCAAATTATTCATTTATAAGATTAAACTTGTAGGTTTTTCCGAAGTTTCCATTGAATACTCAGTTGGAAAACAGTGCACATGAACACTCATCGGATAGCAAGATATTCTGGTCTAAGAAGCCATTCTATTGCTGTCAAAGCGAGTTCGAATTATTTGGTTTGTTCGACTAATCAAAAGAACATGTGCATCATAAGGGCATTGTGTCCAGCCGTCAATTCCAGACAAATTTATGTCGAAAAGCTCAGGAACAAATATGTGTAGAAAAGAAAGATTCAAATCCTACAGAGCAGAGGGCCATCGCAAACAAAGAACTAGGCAGATTATTATTTTTTTTTTTCATTTTTCTTTTAGTGAAGAGCCAAGCAAATTTAGGTACAAAGCAACATTTAAAGAAAAACTTTTGATGAGCTCCCGAGACTCATCCATGATTGAACAGCAACATGGATGAGGATTTGATTTAAATGGCAAAGAATTGGAAAAAGGGTAAGTGGAGGGCCAACACTTGCCTAATTGTGGCGTCAAATCAACATTTATTCTACATCCCAAATCGTTCTCCAATTTTTTTTCTTTTTTTTTTACTATTTTTTTTCTCAAAAATTTGATTTGTTTGTCAACCTCTTGATTTTTTTTCGTTCCTACGTAATTCTATTTTATTCAAATACTTTAGGCTTTGTTTTAAAAATTGTGTCGTTCGTGGTTGCGATTTGGTCGAGGGATTGGTTTTCTTTCCCATAAATATAATATCGCATTCCGGTAAATCCGTTTACATTTATATACATTTATATATATCTCTGCGAAAACAAGGGTGAATTGACCAGTTTTGACCTGGAAACGCAGCAGAAGTTTTAAAATTTTATTTATTTTGACAATCAAAATATGATTTGTTTGGGCGCTCGTATGATTTTAACAATAAACATTCATAGGATGTTTAGAAATTATACCTTTTTGAATTAAATCACTTGGCTCCAACTAATCCGATATAAACGGATTAGCTCTTGATGAATCCCTACGAACTTTCTTCAAAAGACTCCTTTTGTTACGTCTAATCAGGTCCACGACTGAATAATATGTTCCTCTTTCAAATTGCACTAGAGAATATGAAAGAGATTTGGTCGAGGGATTGATTTTCTTTCCCATAAATATAATATCGCATTCCGGTAAATCCGTTTACATTTATATACATCTCTGCGAAAACAAGGGTGAATTGACCAGTTTTGACCTGGTTGTAGGTTAAAATCATAAACGTGTCGTGTGTTTTTCCTTCCACCACAATAGAGAACAGAGACAATAAAACATGTGACGAGCTGTTCTGTACACCGCAACAGAGAACGCAGGGTATACTTCTTTGTTGCCCATTATTCGCCGTCTCTGTGGAGAAAAGAAATCGAAAACTCCAAACAAAAGCAAGCCAGGTGCAAACCCGAGACTCGTCGATTTCTATTTATTAACTCTTATTTACATGGATTTATTTATTTCAAATTATATATATAAATATATATTCGACAATTAGCATATTATACTAATTAATTCTTACGAAAATATCTTATTCCTTAGATAAATAATATTTTCATATATCTACTTTATTTAAATCGATAATAAGGGTGAATTGGCCAGTTTTGGCCCGGCTAAACGTGTCGCGTGTTTTTTCTTCCACCACAACAGAGAACAGAGACAATTAAACGTGTGATGAGCTCTTCTCTCCACCACAACATAAAACAACAGGCAACAAGCAGAGTATACTTATTTGTTGTCCTTTGTTCGCTGCTGCTGTGGAGAGAAGAAATCAGAAACTCCAAACAAAAGCAAGCCAGGAGCAAACTCGAGACTCATCGATGATTGAACAGCAACATCGGTGAGGATTTTTTTTTTGTTGATATTTTCAAATTATCCTTATTAATAAAATGTCAATTTTTAATGCAAAATATACGTAGCCTAGTAGATAGTGAAATTTCTTAAGCAGCAAGTCATATGAGCATTTTTTATTGATAAATATCATATCATTCTCGGTTAATGACATTATATTATTTAAAAATTAATCTAATGATTCATATTCATTCTTATATATAAGATTTCATTGAAAAAATCATATCACATATTAATATATAGATATAAATAATTGAATATACATTTGATAATACGTTCAACTCATTTTATTCTCCTCGTCTACGATAAAATATAGCATGATATCCCGTCATTATGTTTAGTGATCACCGTCACTCATTTTGGTAAAAATATAGTCGAATATATTTTTTGGGAGAGGAATTTAATTCATTATTAAACTTAACGCCTCAGTATTAACTAATTTTGTTACGTTAATATCACACCAAAATTTATTCACATTTTTACAACGATCATAATTGTTAGCTGACTTTGTTGATGTTAGTTTATTAATAAATTTTATACATTCCTCTATCTTTTTCCGATTTTTTTTCCAACTTATCTCTAATTTATGTTCGACTTTCAATGAGTTAATGCTGACTTTGAGTTACAAAAGATTTTTTCAAATGCTTTATATATACTATATATATACATGACTTTATACTAACTACTTTGGTATGACAGTGCCAAAACTGTCCACATAATGTTGACCCACTAAAAAATATAATGCATTAATCCAAGTGTTAGTATATATCTAGCAAATTCACGCACGTTATATTATTGTTGTAGAGTTATTTGATACGTGAAAAGTGAAAAATATTTTTTTCAAGCATTTCTGATTCCGTAACTTTATGTCCACAAAATTTTAACTGCGAGATTATTCGATAAATCGTCGAGTTGTAATAACTGACTTTCTTAAAATCTTGAAATCTTTACGTATTCCATTTATCACAGGCAGTCGGAAGTATAACTTTCCTTATATGTTCAAATCTTTTCTTTAATTCTTTCTATAAAGCCATGTGATATTTTTCAATGAGATATTCATATTTTAATCTTTTATCAAGATTTCGACGCAAAAGTATCATAGCTTTTCTTTTTTTTATGATGATGAGATATCATTTTCTTTAATGGTCTCATTTAGATCCAATGACTCAAAATGCATCTACATCTTGAGTTCATGTCATATAATTTTTTCCCGTAATGTCGAGTGCAACAAATTCGAGCTTTACCAAATTTGATATGGTGATACAATGATACTATAAAAATAACAATATATTTTATTAGTTAAGTTCTAAATCTATTAATATGACAATACAAAATAATGGATAAATTATAAGTACAAGCATTCTTAAAAACAAAGAAAAAATGCGAGACAGATATTCTCCGATAAATACAAGATTAGTGAGTATAATAACCAAAATAATTATACAAAATAACCTTGAAAGAACAATTTTCTTCTTTTTCGAAAATTTTGACGAAAAATTTTTTAGGGAGGAAGAGTAAGTTTGGAGTGATTGAATTTGTTTGTAAAATCATATTTATAGGGTAAAAACTAGCCGTTTATAACCGTTTATGACCGTTACAAAATCTTAAAAAAATAAATGTATGTATATGTACATTTTATGGTAATAATATAATGTATATAATGTCAATCATGTTTAAATAATTATGTATATACATCACATTATTATAATAAGGTGTTAGGGACTCCTTTTATATAATATTATGACATTATACACACATATATATAATAATTATATAACACAATAAAAATATATAAACAGTAAAATAATCACATCACGTTATTATAATGAGGTGTCATAAACTTCTTTTATATAATAACATGATATTATTCAAATATATATATACACAATAAATAAGTAGTAACACAATAAAAATATATAAGCAGTATAATAATATAATCACATCACGTTATTTTAATGATATGTCATAGACTTCTTTTATATAAAAACATGATATATAAAAATAAATAAATAATAAAATAAATATTTTTACTTTTGAATATTGTTACCTTTTTCTTGTGTTTAGAGATTTGGCAAAATATGGAGATCCTTCGAGTATCGTGCTGATAACGTGTTAAAAGTAAAAATTTACTGTAAAAAATAAAAATTTCAAATTCACAAAATATATTAAACTATACACTTTATAAAATTTTCTTCACGCAATTATGTTTTTCTTCACAAATTGAGAGACATATTTATAGAATTTATTTGGAAATAATCCAAAAATAAATATATCATTACATATATCACCACACACTAAATTTCAATATTTACAATTCTTATTTTCAACATTCAATAATTTTAACTCTTATTTTCAACATATTTGATTTAATATTTTTATATAAAAAATAAAATAAAATTATTAATGATAGATTATTTTAAAATAATTATGAATCTTTACTCATTTAAAATAGGAGAGAATATTAAAAAAAAAAAAGAATTTTGTATCATAGGTAACCATCTTGGTTCTATTTCATCTCCGCCACAATTACATCATTAAATAAATAGATAAATTAGAATGTCATATCTTCCCGATTCAAACCTCAAGTGCGTCTCTTTCTTAACTGACAGAAATGGATATTGATACCCCGGAAGTATCTGGGTCATCTTGGAGGTATCCAGGCATATTTAGCCTGATTTCTAGGAAATTAGGAGGCCAAGAAAGCAGGAAAAAGAGCAAGTCCATACACACCTTTGATATCAGGAGGACCAAGAAAGTTGAGCAAATCACCCATTGCTCAAAAGAGGCCGGCCTCTCCGCTGAGCTCGGGTAGTATAATTAGTAGGCAGTGTTCCACGTTACGGCCATCCACCGAGCACCCTAGTACATGTGTAACTTCCAGGACCACGTGTATGGACGCCATATTTCAATAATAATTGTTAAGTCTTTCAACATACGTAAGAGTGATGTGACTAGGCTATATGTAGTTGTGCAGTCAGATTTGATAGTATCAGGGCATGTGCTACCATATCGCCATGAGTGGAAATTGAACACTGAAAACAAGATAATCATTGACTTTTCTCCTATAAATACCGGTTTTGATGACATTAATGCATTCAAATATTCTTATACAAAAGAACGTACATTATCGTTATACTTTGCCTCGAGTTAACACTGGATTGACTTGAGCGTCGGGGTGACCATGCTGAGAAATCTTCCGACACTCCACTAACGTTCTTTGTTATCTTAAGTGTACAGATTTTTCGTCTCGGGTACTTGTAATCCCAATTCGAGTGTACCCGAGCCCAAATCAACTTAACCCGGTGTAATTATATACTAAGCTCAACGCAATTCATCTGGTCGACATCATTATCTATATACATATATATATAATTTTCGTGAGATTTAAACACGTAAAAGACAAATTAATGAAATGGAAATATGATGAGAAATGCTTTCGATGTGTCGTAGACTCGCCTCATTACTCACGCAAAATTTGGGAAACTTCTTAACCGATCCCACAATAATAAATATATAACGCGCCAGTTTCTTATTTTTAATTTACACCTTACTACAATAACTCCCTCAATTACATAAAAATTGGCCCCATTTAACATCACGGAGTTGTTGCCGCCGTTTAGTCCTTTATTATTATTATTATTATTATATTGCTAAATACTTATACTCTCCTATAAATTTAATATTGTTTAATGATATGTATCATTAAAAAAATTACAACGAAAATAGTTAAAAATGTAAGTAATTATGTCAACTGTTTATCAAAAGAAGAGTATGTCTCTTGTGAGATGGTATCATGAATCTTTATCTGTCAGACAGGGTCAAACATATCGATATTCACAATAAAAAGTAATACTCTTAGCATAAAAAGTAATACTTTTCATGAATGGCTCAAATAAGATATCTGTCTCACAAGATACGGCACGTGAGACTGTCTTACAAAAGTTTTTGCCTCAAAAAAAAAATACAATTCGGTTTTGAAAACTAATTAAGGACATCTCGAATTGCTATAGTAGTTTTATATGCTCAATATAAAATGCAAGAAATAATTGCAATATAGAAAAATCATATAGCTAAGGATAATACTCTTAGATGAACTATAAAAATATTATTCATTTATAAATCAATTGTTTATATTATATCAATCAGATCATTGAATTTAAATTATAATAATGTCCTTAATAAATAATGTTATTAATATTTTATTAGTTATTGAAAAGAAAAAATAATAATTATTCATCTTATCTCAAATTTAATTTATTTAATCAATTAAACCAAACAAACTTTTATTCATCAGTCAAATCAAATATTAATTATTAACTATATTATTATTTATTTATTATACTGAATTATTTACCTCTACACTATTATTTTACCTTTTAACTCGAAACGACGGGATAAATTTAATCGATTTGGGATAAAAATAATAACTAGTTATGAATCTCAACTCTGAAAAAATAAAGAGGTGAATATGCAATTTTCTATAACTCAAGGGCCAACTGCAATCACCTGTTTATTCCAAAGTTTGAAAAAATCAGTCCAACGCCAACTCGGCAACTCCTCTCTCTCTCTCATTCAAACACTTTGTCCTCCTTTTACTTTGATTAGAAGTTTGTTGATTGTTTTACCAATATTTTTCTCCTGTTGAATTCAGAGCGTTAGTCGCAATTTTGATTTTGATCTGTTGTTGTAGTATTTGTTGTTCAAGAACGGGATAAAAGTCGACTTTTTTTTTTTACAAAAAGAATTATGGCGACAATGGAGAGTTTGATCGGGCTGGTGAACAGAATTCAAATGGCATGCACCTCCCTCGGTGATTACGGAGGTGGTGACGAGGCCTTTTCCTCTCTCTGGGATGCTCTACCTTCCGTCGCCGTTGTCGGTGGACAGGTATTTGTTTGATAAATTTTGCGGCTGTTTCGAGGTATCTGTCGCTACGTGAATTGCTATATCATGTAAACTAAGTGAGTTTCTTGTCAATGGCTTGAAAAATTAGCTGATCTATGAAAATATAATTGAGATGTTTTTAGTTTTGTTAGTAAATAGGTTTTCTTTTGTCGATTTTAGTTGTAAGATAAGTTCTTTGGGCAATCTTGTGGTTTGTGATTATTTTATGATTCATATGGAAGGGTTTTTTGTTTTGAAATGAAAACAGAGTTCGGGAAAGTCATCCGTGTTGGAGAGTATCGTGGGGAGAGATTTTCTTCCTCGAGGCTTTGGTTAGTTCATATGCTTTATCTGTATGATTTTATTCTTAGAAATAGATGGTTATGTTCAAAGTGCATGCTTGAGTTGATTGATTAATGGGGCTACTTCATTAATATCCTGCATACCTTTTTAAAATATTAACTGCAGGCATTGTTACAAGGCGGCCCTTGGTGCTGCAACTGCAACAAACTGAAGATGCAAAGCAGGAATATGCTGAGTTTGGGCATATACCGCGGAGGCGATTCACTGATTTCTGTATGTGCTGTTTAGGATTGAATTAGAAATTATCTTTGTTCTGGTCCAAGTACTTTATTTGTGATGCCTTCCGCTTGTACGGCCCTCCATGTTTATTTACTTGTTGAGGTTATTATGTAATTATTTGATAGAAAGTGGCAAAAGTCAGTGTCTTAGTGTTAAAAAAAGGATCTCACTTCAGTGGGATTTGATCGTAGTTAAAAATTTCATACATGGGTACTAAGTAGGATCCTAGTTTACTTTCATTGTAAGTCCCTATTTCTCCTAAGGTTTCTGTTGTGGTGTCTACACGCCATTTTTATTATTTACCATTATCGTTCCAAAATCAGTAATCTCAACTGTTTCACTGGTACCGACCAAACTAAGGAAATATATCTGTCCTCGCGTGTTCTCATGCAGCCTTGGTTCGCCAGGAGATTCAGGATGAAACTGACAGAGTCACAGGGAAGTCAAAGATGATTTCTCCTGTTCCTATTCACCTGAGCATCTACTCCCCCTATGGTAATGTCGTGTTGTGGCAATAATTTCTGATTATCTCAGCAGAAAGAGGATGACCAAAATTCCGCTTTTGAGTTTTTGAATGTTGTTTTTCTCTCACATGAGGGTTTTTCTATATCGTTGTCCTGCAGTTGTCAATTTAACTCTGATTGATCTGCCTGGTTTGACTAAAGTTGCTGTTGGTAAATTTATCTTCCCTCCACTGGTAGCAATTTCATTTGAATGAATCTTGTGTAATAAGAAAACTCTTTTTTTTTTTAGAGGGGCAACAAGAAAGCATTGTCCAAGATATTGAAAATATGGTTCGCTCATATATTGAGAAGGTAAAGATAAAACTGTGATCTCTTAGTAATTAGTATCCATTACCATCTTTGTGTAAACTCAATATTCTTCGATCATAAGCCTTGAATGCACATATTTCTATATGATTAAAATAATTGGAAGCATTTGTAAAAGATTTATTGCAATTTCATGGTGTCTTCATTACTCTGGAGCTAATTAGTTTCTTTTCACTGCTTGGCTATTAGGCTGCTTTTTTTTTAAATGCGAGTTTTCTATTTTTGTTGCAACTTAACAATTATGCTGATAGTTTTGTGTCGTGCACAGCCCAACAGTATCATATTGGCAATATCTCCTGCGAACCAAGATATAGCAACCTCAGATGCCATTAAACTCGCAAGAGAAGTGGATCCATCTGGTAGGTTTTACTTATCAGATATAAATTAAACTACTAACGTTGACTGAGCTTTGTCATGTTACTTGTGTTGTAATTTTAATGGCTCTATTTGCAATTATGCAGGTGAACGCACATTTGGGGTGCTGACTAAGCTAGATCTGATGGATAAAGGAACTAATGCAGTGGATGTAAATTTTTGTCCCTATCAGTACCTTCTAGACACACACGTACTCGAGCACAAGCACCTCTGGAAAGGGTGAACTATAGAAAAATATAAACTATAGACATGTATTGTTCTGTTGAAACCACGATAGTTTTCATAGACAAGAACTTGCTATTGCCAGTGGGTATTATTCTCGTACAAACACATTTGTTTCCCTGTGCTGAGCATTCTTGTATTAAGCGCCTAAAGTTTCATGTTGTTGTTAATTCAGTTTCACGATCGTTTATTGATGTGTTTATATTTGCTTCTTGTCTTCCAATTTTTTGTGTAAATCTTATCTTCGTAACTCTTTTGTTGTTGTCTAGTCTCTCTTCCGTTGTGTTGCTGTTGCATTTCAAAATTTTCATGTAGAGATTCTATCTTTCAACTTGCTCAATAACTTTCTTATGACACCCTCAATAGGTTCTGGAAGGAAGATCATATCGTTTACAACATCCATGGGTGGGTGTCGTGAATCGTTCACAAGAAGATATTAACAAAAATGTTGATATGATTCTTGCTCGGCGGAAGGAACGTGAGTATTTTGCTACGAGTCCTGACTATGGACACTTGTCAAGTAAAATGGGCTCCGAGTATCTTGCAAAGCTTCTTTCGAAGGTAGTCTTGTTTTACATTTAAATTTGACTTTCTCATTGCATGCATGCGTAGTGCTCAGTATTGTTTAATTCATCTGAGGCTCAGATTGTTGATTTTTTTATTTAGCATCTGGAATCTGTCATAAGGGCTAGAATACCAAGTATCACTTCACTGATTAACAAAAGCATTGATGAACTAGATGCTGAGCTGGACCACCTCGGAAGGCCTGTAGCTGTCGATGCAGGGGTGAGCTTATTACCTAATTGTGATTTTTTATTAGAACGTGAACAAAAATTTTGGTACTGAAGTATATGTTTCAGGCTCAATTGTACACCATCTTAGAACTTTGTCGTGCTTTTGACCGAATTTTCAAGGAGCATCTTGATGGAGGGTAATGTTTCTATCTGTGCTTTTGATAGCTATTGCTTTCATTTTACACCTCCTTTGTTCTATGCTTGCACATGGTTCATGGTTCTAATTAGCAGCATGTATTTATCATGTCAGCCGACCGGGCGGCGATCGAGTTTATGGAGTTTTTGACAACCAACTGCCAGCTGCTTTGAGAAAGCTTCCATTTGATCGGCATCTCTCATTGCAGAATGTAAAAAAGATTGTATCAGAAGCTGATGGTTATCAACCACACTTGATTGCTCCTGAGCAAGGTTACCGACGACTTATTGAGGGTTCACTAAATTATTTTAGGGGGCCAGCCGAAGCATCTGTGGATGCTGTAAGTATATCTTTTGGAGCCATTTTTCCCTCATGACTGTTTTATGTCTTTATGTACCCATGACCGACCAACAAAACTATTGTTCAGGTTCACTTCGTTCTAAAGGAACTCGTGAGGAAGTCAATTGGGGAGTGTCAGGTTAATTTTAGGTTATTCATAGTTGTATTTGGGTTATGTTTTTGGGTGTACCCGTGCGTCATTTGTTTCTTGATTTATGTGCTCAGGAATTGAAGCGTTTTCCATCTCTGCAATCAGCAATAGCTGGGGCATCAAATGAAGCTTTGGAACGATTTCGTGAGGAGGGCAAGAAAACAGTGATTAGATTGGTTGATATGGAATCGTCTTACCTGACTGTTGAATTCTTCCGGAGACTTCCCCAGGAAATTGAGAAAGTGGGAAACCCAGGGGGTAACCCAAAGGAGAATCCAAGGGAAAATTCAGCAGCTGCCCCACCCCCACCCATTGATCGTTATGGCGATGGACATTTCAGGAGGATAGGGTCAAATGTTTCATCTTATGTTCATATGGTGTCTGAGACTCTGAGGAACTCAATTCCGAAGGCCGTGGTTTACTGTCAAGTGAAGGAGGCGAAACAGAATTTGCTAAATCACTTTTACATTCTAATTGGGAAGAAAGAGGTACTGTCCCATGTTTCCTCTTTCATAATGATATTTGTTTCTCTAAAATTTGATGGGAAAGTCTTGTAAGACTCACATTGTTTTGCTATATTATATTCCATGTCACCCATTTTCAGTTGGAATATCGTGTAATTGGTACTCAATCTAGACTAACAATTTAACAGAAAATAGACGGTTGCATAATTGCTTTCAAATTAAATGTCTGCCGTAGTTATTTCTTTTATGGTTGTGTTACCTGGGATTGTCATTTTTTTAAATGTTGTCATTCGGTGATTTTGTGTAGGGTAAGCAACTCGCGGAGTTGTTAGACGAAGATCCAGCATTGATGGAGAAGAGGCTGCAATATGCTAAAAGGCTTGAATTATACAAGAAAGCAAGGGATGAGATTGATTCTGTCTCATGGGTTCGATGAATTTCAGGTTTGCCTTAGACATGTTATTCTGTAATTTGTATGTTTTAATACACTACACGGTAGCAAGGCTTACAGATTCTTGATTGTCATTAGAACAGGGATTCATTCTTACGTTTTTTGGCTTGATTGATGTATTTTTTACCTAGCATTCATTGCACTACCTTATCCTTGTGTAAGGATATCAGTGATGAATCTACGACTTCAACGTCTCTAATATTATTGTTATATACACAAGTTTTTGGTGATCTGTGTTTAGAATCTGCCTTTGGTCCTCCCATCTTGGCGAAACTGGTTCATTTCGGTTACCTCATCAAACCATTTTTGGTATTGTTTGAACTTTCACAACTCTCAAGGAATTTTAAGTGCAACAGGCATCTAGAACATTATATTCTTTCACCTCACGGAATAGCTTAATGTCGTTTATGTCACATTTGAAGTTCAAGGTTAACATTTATCTTTTGTTTTCGTATTCCACTTAATATTATTACATATTAGTATTTTACACCACCAATAACTTTTCGGTTGAATCTATGATCATGTCAATTTTCAGCCATTTTAGGAGCGTTTCACTCATTTGATTGGGAAAAAGGTAGCCCGAGACCGAAAGTCAAATAATTTGTCCGTAGCTCACGCTTCTTCTTCTTCTTTTTTTTTTTTTAAACTCAAAATACTAAATAAAAAATGTTTATTAATTAAAGTAATTTTATACTAAAAAATAATAATAGTCCAACCTGTAATCAGGAACCGGTTCGATCTGGACTGGAACCGAGCATAGAACCGGTCCGAGGTTTGGATTACCTCATACTGGTTCCAAGGTTGGAACTAAAAATGGTTCTGATCAGTTCCCGCACCAACAGATCCGGAATCGATGAACCGATAAACATGCTTAGAACCAAGCATATCCCCGGTTTTAAATTAATTTATTCATGGAATAAGCATATGTGGTGTAATCGAAGGGTGTCACAACTCACATGCCAACAACCCGTGTGATATAACGTTTCTATTTAATTGATGTTCGGGCAAATGTCTCCCCTGTATATGGATTCAAAGGCAATGCCCTTTAAGACAATACTCTAAGGTAGCACCCAAAAACAGTTCGATGCGGAAATTTCCCTCGTTAACCCTTAAAAAATGCAATTAGATTTATCTTCTCTGAAAATACTAAAGATGTTGTATCAATGTGGTGAAATCCATAGTCATTGATAAGTGGCTCATTTGCAAATCCCCTGACAATGTAATAAATTGGAGCTAAAACATCGAACATGTTGAGTAAAGGAGTCACCAGTTCAAGTAGTGATTTCCATTGCCTCCGTTTTCTTTTCTAGATTTTCTAAAACCATCCACAATTTAGAGTCAGCAAAATCCTTGATGACGACACTTGCCCCGGCATCAGATAGTAGCTTCTCAGGATTCCTCGTAGCTAATCCTACAACAGGCATTGCAGCCGCCACCCCAGCTTTTATCCCGGAAACAGAATCCTTCATTTAAAAAAAAAACACATTAATGTTCAGGGGTTTTAATGAATGGTTCGTGAATATATCTATTACCAAAATTATGTTTGTTAAGGGAAAAATCGAACCTCAAAGATAAAGGCGTGGGCAGATGATACTCCAAGTTCCTGTAGAGCCTTTAAATAAGGGTCTGGGAAAGGTTTTGCTCGTTCACACTCACTACCAATGATAAGTTGGTGGAAAAATTCTCCTAAGCCTAGTATAGAGATCATCAGTTCAGCATTTGGTCGTGGTGCATTGGTAACAGCAGCCCGTTTTAAACCGTGATCTTCGACCCATTTGCATAACTTATCAAGACCAGTGACGGGTTTTAATTGTTCCAATGCCAGTCTGTGTTTTTATGAAGTATCAGCTATTATATCTCTGAAAGACTTTATCACAAAAGAACTCGAATACATGATGATAAAAAACAGGTGTAGAAATGAGAATGTTAGAAATATAGAAGATTTACTTTGTCCAATTAAGTCTAAAACAATATCCTAAATTTATATTACAAGAAAACTATTGGATTGCTCAATGGATCAAAAGACACGAAGTTTTGTTTTGCTGATTGCAAGTTTCAACAGATAGGGGCGGGGCAACTCCACAAGAGGTGAATAATGCCAGTTAACCCTTTCAGATAAAAATGAAAACGCAAAGAAGAAGCCCGTCTATTTTGCGAAGAAGTTTTGAAGAAATGTAAAATCTACTCCTTCAAACAAGTCAATTCGTTTCCTCTAATCAAAATTCTTTATAGAAACTTCAATGTTGTTAGTTTAGTTTACCTCCTAAATATTGCTTCCTTATCATCCATGAATTTCCGGGCTCTTTCAATTTCCCAATTTGGTAAGAGAACACGACAGAGTTCTTCATTATGCATGCCACTAATATTCTTTATGAAGAATTCCTCGCTTATGGGCTCTCCCCCGTTAAATCCTATCTGCTCAGTTGCGAAAACAAAACAAAACAAATCAAAGCAAAAACAAGAGTAGGAATAAGAACAAGAAAGTAAAAGGTGAATTACATTTAGGTTCTCAGGCTATGGTTAAAAGCTCGATATGGAAAACGAACAAAACTTCAGCATGTTCAGAACAAAATAAGGTATTGCATTAGTGGATTAAATTGACATAATGAGCTCCCTTCACTCCCCCGTTGAGTCCACTCCTCATCAAAACGCAATTTCAAAGAAATAATCCAACTTTTAAGAAAGTAAAAAAAAAAAAAAGAAAAATAATAAGAAACCTCTTGAAGCATTTCTCTGAAGGCGTAGTAGTGGAGAGGATCAGAATCACATAGTGTGCCATCTATATCGAATAGTATAGCTTCCAAAGGAGCAATAGAACCAAGTGAAGATTGTCTGATAAAAATGAAGGTAAAAAGATTATGTCCGAATTTTGAATAACAGGAATATTGTGAACAGAGAACGCAATACAACACAATATCCACATAGTTTGGCAATAAAGATGAACATCCACAACGCAAGACTCAGATGGCTAAGACTCCATTTGATCATATTCAATCTTCCTTCCCACATTCAAAATGAATTTCACCAACCATAGACCTAAAAATGGGAGGTGGGTGACTAGTTGAATCAAGCAGTAACAGTATAAAACCACAATGACACCAGAAGTGAAGCTCAGAATCAAAACCAAACCAATAAAAACACAATCTTTGCCCGATGGGAATACAAGACAAAACCCAATGCCGAAAAGAAAGAGCAAAAGTGAAAAATATAGGTGTATGTGTAGTACCTTACTGAGAATGAGGTCATCCTAGGAGAAAAGGCTCGAAAATTGGCCGAGATATTTCGAAGAAGTGGGGTGGAGAGGAGGAGGGGATTGATGCTGGGCTTAAAATGGAGGGAGCATTGCTGAAGAAGAGGCAACATGGCGCGACGAAAAAGCTGCCACCCTGTTCGCCAAGTCTCCCGAAAGTTGGAGCGATAAACGTGAGGATTTTGGCGCTTCTGTGGCTCTCGTGTGATATTATCATTTTCGGGCAACTATTGTTACATTTTCGCAGTCTTAATAAAATTGTCGAAAAAAACATAAAAACTTTTATTTTATAAAATTAATGGTCTTTTTTAGTTTTACGTTTTTAAAAGTCAAACATGATTACAGAGTTTTGATATGTTGTATACACATTACACACAACTCGTTTATCGGATGTATAATTTCGATATGTTTCACTACATTCAATATGTTATTATCATCTCATCGATATCATATGAGTGTATATGTTGAGTGTGTAATATATATAAAAAAATGATATGATTTTGTTTTGAGACACAAAACATTTGAATTTATTTTGGAGGAGAGAATGACACGATTAATATATGAAACCATTGGAAAATAACTAAAAAAAATTAATTGAGAATTTGAGAACTCATTTCGAGTTCCTTCGGATTCTGCCATTTTAATAAACGAATATTCGGAATTTAAAATGTTAAATTAAATATACTAAAGGAACTTTATTCCTATCGTGGACATGTGTCTCGCCTCCCAAATTATATAAGATAATGTCATTCTTATTTTAGTTTTATTTTCATTTATGTTTTTACAATATAAATCAACAATAATGTCCTTTTTAATAACTTCCTATTACTATGACGAATTCATATCAAATTTTAGTATAATCCCATTATTACTTATAACTCATCTGACATGAATATCTCAAATTTAAAACGAGATTTCAGATTCAAAACACAATTTTTTAACAAACCTTTTATCCCAACTAAAAAAAAATAAATTAATATCAAAAGTATCGTTGTCATAATGAAAAGTAACAAATATTGGTAAAATGTCACGAAAAAAGCACAAAATAAAGCTTAGTATATTAACTCATGTAGGACAAAATGCTACCTTTATTTCATTTCTCGAGCACTTTTTTATTTTAAATCTATATTAATTCTAATTTTTTAAACATATAATGAAATTTACATTTAGTTTTGAATCGAAAATAAATAGTATATAATTAAAAAAATTACAAAACTTCAATAGACAGGCTAATTCCGGGGTTTGCATTATTACTGTTCAGTAAATAGAACAGCCCAATAGCGGTCCGGCCCGTAAAAACTTTTTGGAAAGCCCATTTGTAAGACTAAGAGAGGCCCAAGAAATAGGCTCCCTTGCCCTCTGGAGCGTCGATTTGCGACGCGGAATTGGAACGGCGCGTGAAGTATAATCCAGCTGCGGCAAGTCCACCGACCTCTCTACTCTTGAGAAGACGCGGTTTTCCCAAAGATACATTGAATCTTGTCTGCTGGTGTTTTCTGCTCGTTTTCTCGTTGTCTTATCATCTAAAATGCTGCCTTTTTATTTTACGTAGTTCTTAATTTTGCGCCTCCGAAGGTTTTGGGCCTGGTGGTGTTTTTCAGAAAGCAAATGCTGACCACTGCCTATGGAATCGTGGATGGAAGATATGTTCCAAGTGCTGATACTTCGCAAGGGAGCAAAAGCCCGGTGTAAGTATTTTTCTTTTGTGTAGAAAATATTGGTTGTTCCAACGGTTTCAGTTAAAGTAAATAAAATCCATGGATTAATTTGCTTGGAAGAAAGTCCACCAGGTTTCTGACTTTCTAGAGTGGATAACCGATGGATGCATTCCTCTGCAATTGTTGGAAAATTAAATGGGTGGTATGATCTTTCTGAGCGAAAACCAAATGCAGAGAAAATTGGTTGTATTTTCTGCATCAGTTGATTTTTACTATGGTGTCGGTGCTATCTGTTCTGAATTCACCATTGTAACAACTAGGAAACGATGAATAATTAGACAATTTCTCAATTTTCAGGTTAATGTAGTTTGGCTCAGTAAAAGCCTGGTTTATGGCAACTGCAATTGAATCATTTTCTTGATACTTGATAATACTTGGGATATTTTAACCATGACTCACATTCTCATTACTCCTAGTGAGACATTTGTTCGTTATTCATTCAATATAAAGTATATCAGCAACAAACTAGGTTGTATCCTGGTCAAGATCAAAAAGTTTTGACCTTTTGAGGGGTCTGTGTTAGTTTTAGTTACATCTTCTGCCAACTATCTTATTTCTAAATAAAGCCCATTTTTTCGTATGATGTATAAAACATCGACTAAGCTGGGGCATAAATCAAACTAATATGACTTCGTTTTATGTTTTTTTACACCCTGAACTGGCTGATTTCTGAGGGCTGTGAGATGTAAACTACCGTATCTGAATTGGGTCTATCTAGATGTAAGAATCACGGTCTTGATTAATTTCAGAAAATTAATATGACATTGAATTGACTAGCGAATATTCACGGTGTAAACAGCTATAAATTTCCCTTGATAATAATTATTTACACTTGCAATAATGGGAACTTAAGTTACAGTGTAAATGGAGCATCTGAATTTTATAGACCAGTGTAGGCGATGTTAACTGGTTCCCGAGCTGGATGCTAACCATAAAGTTTGGGGTAAGATGGAAAAGGCACCAACTAGATCTTTGAAACAAGTTATCAATTGCATACTTAGTAACTCTCTCACTCCAAGATTGGAGCTCAATTAAGTTATGCTTTGCATTGACTCTATGATAGACTTGGCTATATTTGTGTACTGGTTACAAAAGCATTCCTGCTGAATATTTAAATGATTCTTGTCAGTCACTCTCAAAGCGTGAAGCTGAGGAGCGCTTGAGTGAGGTTAGCTTTTCCACACATGCATACTGTGAAGTTCGTTTGACTGTAGGTCCTAAGCTTGGATTTTTTCTGCAGGGAATGAATAAAATTGAAGAATTTTTTAGTTGTGAAGGAAGATCTGTGGATGAATTGTTGAACCCAATTGTCTTGTTTAGAATGTGATGGATTGATTACAAGGAAAGGGCATGAATTTTAAAACATCAATGTAAGCACCATGTTAAGTAAAGGTTCATATTAACTACTGAAATTGAAACAGAGAGAGATAGAGAATCGGTGAAAAGCACCGTATTTTCTTATTGATCAAATGTTTAGGTTACAAGGATTAAATGAAGAAATAAAGCGATAAGATAACCTAATCCTAGGAATTAAAATACAAAGATATAATGAAGATAGATAAGTAAAGATAAGATGATAAGTTCCTATTCAACTAATTAAATATAAGATAATAGATAAGATAAGCAGTTCAACAACTACTGTATGATTTCTCTCGTTATGTAAATTATATAACTTATGATATACTCTGTTGGTCCTCTAGAAATGTTTATAAGCTTTAAAATACGAGTTGCATTTCGGTAGTGCTGATCTAGTTAAGGTGGATGTAATTTTTCACATTTTATGATTGACATGTTTACAGACTTTGCGGGCAATGCCTGTAGTCGATTTGGAAACACACACTCCGTGTCTTGTTGGTGCACCTAATGTAGGAAAATCATCATTGGTACGTCTACTATCAACAGCAAAGCCTGAGGTATGTATCTGGACGGTCAGACCTCATAAACTGTTTTATGCATTACTCCATTTATCTGTTTTTCATAGCTTGTAAATTCTAATGTCAACTAGTCGCTATTCACTAGTTTTTCAGGTCTACAATTATCCCTTCACAACCAGAGGAATTCTGATGGGGCACATCAACTCGAGCTTCCAGAATTTTCAGGTTCACTTAATTTAGAGGGATCGACCTTATGTCAAAATCTCTCATCTATCTTGAAGCTCAACTTCAGGTTTTTATTAGGTAACAGATACTCCTGGTCTATTAAGGAGACATGACGGTAAGACACTTTTTATGTTGCTTATTTTCCTTGTTAGTGGGTATAATTCTTACTTTTGCGTATTGGAAAGCTACCGTACTCTCCCGTTATTTCTAGAAGTTATTATTTTGAGTGACGAATATGCAGGAATTCTCTCTGCATTATTATGCTGTGGACTGTAATGAGTACTGATTCACATTTTTGCATGTTTGCTGGTTTTTAAACAGTTTGCCATTTACGGAGAAATAAGAGAGATTGAGTGACCATCTTTGGCTTGATATGGTCTCCAAGTGTGATTTGGTAAAGGATTCTCCCGTCGTCTTCATCACAGAAGATAGCAATACCGATAATTCAGAGCTGGCACAGTATCGTCAAATTGTACCTGATGGAGCTATACGTGTCTCAGTCACGAATGAAATGGGAATTGATGAGGTATGCATTTAAACTTCCACTTGATCTTGACAACTTGCAGGGGAACAAAATGCAGCTGCAATGAATTTATCTTTTGTTTACTTATCCATTATTATTATCTTCAACGACCCGTAATGCCTGCATGAAAATACTTGACTACACGGACGCTAACATTATCTCAATGAAAGAAACACGCAAACCGTATAATTGCTATCATCTGTACAATTCTTAATTCCAAATTAGTTGAGATTCACTATACATAAATTTTATGTTATAACGCATGATACACCTATATAGACGAAATTCACTAGAAAATCAGTGCACTTGGTAGCACATTCACACGAGTTGGTCCAACTATTGGTTAATAAACACCTTTAATCACACCAAATTGCATACTATATTTACTGACAGGGATTCCACATATTCATTTGTCACTCTGGCTGTTGCTTGCTCAAGTCAGCATCCAATATTAACACTTTCAACGCAACGCTTGGTTCTCTGTAGTTGCTGCATTTGACTGCATTGCACTTTTGTGTAGTCCAAGAGACGTAACAATTTCCCTTGACATTTTTTTCACAAACCCTAATATATTTGTGGCTTTTGTGTTTCTCTTGCAGTTGAAGTGGAGGGTGCATGAACTGCTAGTTTCTCAGTCAGCAAAGAAAAATAACTTGAAAGCAATCAAGAAACTCTGAGGTCGTGAGATATTGCCAAGGACATAAAACAGATTGTCATTTCCTGATTTGATTTCGTTACACATCTGCACAGATACGAAGAGCGCATTGAACGAATCCTGGAGATCCGTTGATGATTAACTGAGATATGGTTGGTTGATGGGATATGATAGCTCATGTCAATAGAAATATTACATATCACCCCGGTTTTGCATAGCTAACCACTCCTTGGCACAACAAAAATGAGTAGGCTACCATGTTTGGATGTACAAAATATACGTTTTCCAATGAAGTTTTATTTGTGTCCTTAGTTGCAAATTGATCTGTTACATTGTGCTTAGATTGTACGTCATAATGAAATAAATTAGAAGTCATCTTCTGTTATATTCGGTGTTTCATATTTTGCTTATTTATCCTAATAGCATTGAAACACAAAGAACCAGTGGAAATACATGTCAACATTGATTTGAAAATGCAGGGTTCAAAAGATGTCATCTGGGTTACGATCTCTTAGCTCTGGCTTAGTGTACTTTCTAGTTTCATGTTTGCCATGCCACATTAAAAGTCTTCATCAACTCAATAGAATACAACACGTTAAAGCATTCTTTGGGACCATTCCTTTTGCCGAAGGGAACATAAACATGATCTGATCTATTCCAAAATGCCTTTCTTTTTCTTTTTCTTGAAGCTAAAATACCTTGTTGGATATTTCCTCAAAGGTCCAGGAGAGCAATGAATTATAATTATATTACAACTTAACAAAGTATGCATCAAAATTCCTTGTTCAACTTTTGCCACTTAACTTCCAGTCGCACGAGTTTGCAAGGCACAGTTCCAACCAATTGCAGCTCCCTTGATTCTTTAGAACTACTTTCTAATAACTCCAGTTCCATAAACTTAGATAAGTGATAGAAGAATCAAAAGGACAAGACATCCTGCACCAGATAATATATAGATTTTGAGAACGTAACCCAATAAAACAACAATTAAGTGACTATATCCGTGTCAGGGTTATCGTTCAGATTGCTAAACATAATGTCATTAATTTGGTTGACGTCAATATCTGATATAGGTTCAATGGGATACTCTCCGTCGTCATCTTGTAAAAGGATTGTATCCAGCGGTTCCCTACTGAATTCATCTGCAAAGGAGAGCAGAAACAAGGAAATAAAATTCTCGGAGGTAAATAGTCAAGTCCCATCACAATTATTTCTTAAGCCTGTTTGTTTCAGGTTCTACTAAAAGCCTGAGAAGAAGGCACGACAAACGTAATGCAATTCATAAGGAGTCAGCCTACCAAAAATTGAGCTCAAGGACACAGGAGGAGGGGTAGCCAAAAAATTGAGGCCAATATAAAATCCAATTGCCAGTACGATTGTAACAATAAGATATGTCGGCACAGCCAATGCCCAATACCTGAAAAGTTATGCGCGCAATAGTAGAAGAGAATAACCCAATCCTATAGACAACTTCAAGTAAGATACCACATAAACGTTTCGCAAACATATCATAAGAACGACTAGTCTCATTACGAACTTACACAACATTTGACTGTTCAAGCGGAGATCATATGTTAAATTACAACTATATGCAAGTGGAAACATTTAGTGAAGCTTGCAACCGCTGAACCAACATCGCAATTATATTATCCATGCAGGCATACTGGTTTGTAATTTGGCTAAAACTAAGCCGTCAAATAAACTTCCCTATTAAGATCAAAAATATTCCCTTGGCAGCCTTGTGACATTGACAACCATGCCCGGTCTCTTTCTCCAATAATTGACCCCCTTTACTTGATTATAATCTATAACTTCAAATTGTAGCATTGGTGAGTTTGTGACAAAAATCAATAAGAAACATTTAATCCCAATTATATTTCATCCGAATTGAGTAGTATACTGGAGAAGGAAACCACTCCAATCTCATTGGAGTGTTAGATTGGAGTAACCTCAATAAACTTGAACTGATCTATAACAGAAAGAAGAGAAAAACGAATAATCAGTGTCATTGGGACCACTTCTTTTTACTAAAGTTAGATGCTTTAAGTCGCTAGCTTAGATAACTTTCTATCGGGTGCAGAATAAGCATATAAAAAGTTTATGAATGGACAAAAAGAACTGGAAAAACGTTCCAAACCAGACAAGGAAAGCATATATTCCATAATACTGACCTGTTTGGATAGTAATAGATCCCCATGGAATGTAACCAATGGTCCGGAAAATAGGCCCACACTATGAAAATGGCTGTTTCAGTAAAAAAAAAGACGGATAAATTTTAATCAAATTGTTTGTCCTACAATCTTGAAGAATGAAAATGATGCAATCTTCAATATGTTAAATTTTGGTTTGGATCCAGCAGCACCATGCTGTGCATATCTCCAGCTTTGTGCTTTGCACAATATAGGATTCAAACTCATAAATTTCTATCATGATGCATCCATTTATTCAAATAAATTTCTTGAATTGGGAAGAAGAGAAACCGAATCCAGACAGTTCAATAATATTCATCCGCTAAAGAAACCTTGGGGAGGAACCAATAGAGAGGAACGGGGCAGAGACAGTCATAGAAAGCAAATATATACATATATTTCATATAGCAAAAGACTTTTACAAAATGATGCGTAGCCGGTAAATTTGTGTTACTATTCATCCAATTTTCCCAATTCATCTATAGAAATTTAGCCCGATTTGATAGCGTCCCAAGAAACCAGAGGGAAAAAGTCTAATTTTACATGATAAGCATTGGAGGGAATTAAAATACCTGTGCATTAACCAAACATTACATATAAAGCTAGGGAGAAGTTGAAACTCACCGGTAGCGACAACCGTGGTGATGGATCCGACAAAGCCATATACTTCTGAAAGTTTAGGTCCGTGTTCGCCGGAAACACCGAATCCGGTGGGAGACCGGTCGTCTGAATCCGGAGGCGGTACGCGAGCTCTCCGGTCTTTGGAGAAGCTTAGGATCCTCCGGGGGCTATTCACTGAGCAAGGATCTTCCATTACGGAAGATCACTTTGTCGAAGCTGCTGAGCGACAAGTAGTCTTCAAATATGGGTTTAATTAACAAATTCAAGGTTTTTTTTTTTGTTATTATATATATAAAGTAGTCTATCTAATTTGTTTTTTATTTATTTTCTGCCGATCTACCTAATTTTCTATTTAATTTGATTTATATTAATAATATTAGTATTTAATCGGTGCGAGATAAGATATTATTAAAAATTAGTGAAAATTGAATAGATATTTAAATTAAAAAAAATGTAATTATAAAAAATAAAAATAAAAACTATTTTTTTTGTTAATTTTAAAAAAATTTCTTAAATGCAACGCATGTCGATTAATTTTTTGGCTAATAATCACTATCATGTATCAAAATTTTAGATCGTGTTAGCCTAATGCAATGATATGATGTTTATCGTGTTTAGTGTATTGATGTCGGCCACCAACCTTAATACATGTTTAATTCTTTAATTTTCGAGAAGCTATATATTATTATTTTTTAACATGTGATAAAAAAATATTTTTAAATCACGTCTAATAAAAATAATGAGAAATACTTTTTTAAAAATTTATTAATTTCGTTAAAATCCACATTCACAGACAATTTTGTGGCATGTCACGTATTTGACACATTTAAATGATAACAATAATTGTTTCATCAATATCTTTATCCAAATGTGTTGTAATTTTATTTACAAAATCTCTTCATAATATACACAACAGCCTATTATTCCGAAAGAAAAATGAAACATGTGATCATAAGTAAATTATGTATAAATCAGAAAAGTTATTTTATTAACATTTACTATGTGTATTCCAAAACAATGTCAATAAATTTTATTAGGTGTCTTCTAATAATATGTTTACTTTCTTTAGAATTGGCTTAATCATTTCCATTACGAAATATTTTATACTCTCATGTATCCGTGAACTTTGTAATATAGAAAAAAATTATCACATTAGTAATACGTAATAATTTAAAAAATTTACAAATAGAAGAATAATAATCTTTACTTCTCGATCATGAAAGACATATTTCAAACTTAATGTCTCGTTGTTCTCGTTGTTTCCATATGTAGGTAGTTTATAACAACGAACAAATATAAATTTAAACGAATATTACATCTTGGAAAGATTCAACTCATATACGATACTGAAAAAAGAAATCATTTCAGACAACGATCTTGTCTTGGTTCTGAGTGATGGTAAGAACCAACGTCACGAATAAATTTCCTAGTGTGTGTTCAAATACTCCTACTTACTGGTATTAATCTTAATGCACGACTGTTGCTTTTCTCTTGAGCAGGCAGAATAGCTGAGTTTGACACACCAGCAAAGCTATTGGAAAGGGAAAATTCTTTCTTTTCCAGGTTAATTAAAGAGTTTTCTATGAGATCACAGAGCTTCAACGCCATTCCGAAGTCGCAGCAATAACTTTGATCCCCCCGAAACTCTGGATATTGAAGCCAGGCATTGGCTCAAATGGAATTATTCTAGTTCTGCCATACATTTGTCAGACAAACTCCCAACAAGTTTCAACCAATGGTATCATTGGCATATCCTTCCAGGTTTTCCAGCTTATCAAGAAGTAATTCTACTTAGCAGAGCTGCTGGGAATCAATCTACGGGCCTACAGCAAATAAGATTAAGAAACACTCGCAAATAAAGTTGCATGAAATTGCTCAAGAATGCCACGATTTCATTTGGAAATCCTATTGGGGACACATTTCTGTTACTGGAAAATTTTGATACAACAAGATCCATTTACACGCATTGCAATATTGCAATTACAATCTCAAGAGATGCAACAATATCCATTTACACGCATTGCAATATTGCAATTACAATCTCAAGATGGGGGTAAATACTTGAAAATTTACACTATAAGATTCATTTAAGAGCTCTGCGTTATTGGAATTACAATCTTGGAGTCATGCATGCACGAGTGACCTGGAATTCATCAATCGATATCCAGACTCGAGTAAGGTTCGAATCCTGCCTGAAATGAAAAGGGGAAAAAATCAGAACTTAAATTTTTGAACAATATTAGCGAAAGGCAAAAATAAGGACATTCGATGATCAAATAAAGTAGAATAACAGTTTAGTGCATATATATACATCTTTTAATTAAATTGTACAAACTGCTATCGTGTTTCATCTTTTCAACATTTTTTGGCTGGGACTGAAGCAGGGAACCGGGTTAAATAGATTAAAAAAAATCTATTTTAAATAGTCAAAATACCAACGTTACTTACTGCACAATCATCATGCACACGCCATATAGTCTCGCCTAAGAGGTTTGCCACAGATAAGATTGTAAGCTGTGGAAAATAGTTCAGTTCGGATACTGGAATAGTGTTTGTTATGATAACCTCTTGAAACAGACCACTCGACAATCTCTCTACAGCGGGAGGACTGCAACAAATTAAGACAAATTTTAAATGAAAAACATGTTCAGCATGAAGACTGAAAATGAATACATACAGTAATTATCAAAAGATGAATGTCATTGCTATTAAAGGAATACACCGCTTCAAGAAAAATTGGTAGAATTAAGGTCTGGCCATCCATTAAAAATTTTCAAGCAGCTCAACAAATCCAAATATGCAAATATACACCACGAATGTTTGATACTTGTAACACGTTCGGGAGAGAATGTGTAGCTTGTAGAAATTAAAACGCAACTCAAAAGTTAATTTAATTGTTACTGGTAACATCGAATTTGGTGTCCATTGATCCATCCTACATGTTATTAACAAAATTTCGTCAAAAAGTTTACCTAAAAACAGCATGAGTGCTGCAAGCATAAACCTCCCTGGCTCCTTCTTGATGTAATAGAGCCGCACCTTTTGCAATAGTCCCTGCAAATAATCTGGAGTAAATGTAGTTTCCAACCATGGATACAAAAAACAAGACGAAGTAACTAAAACTGACAGTCAATTAATGACCCTCAAATAATGGTAGATGCATAAAATATTGGGTCCAAGCGACTAACTAATACCTATGAATTAGCACAGAACAGGATGCAAGAAGTAATCCTATGGTCACCATAGTGCAGCAATTAAAACGAGAGTAAATCCTGCCAGCTAGAGCACTTTTAACTCTTTGAAAGTATGATCCTTAAAACTGAACTTCACCACATCATGTACAAGCATTCTTCTTTCCATTTCATACCCTTTTTCCCCATTATTCTAATAAATTTTCTTCATTAATAAATACCGAATTCACACCCCCTGATAAATCAAATATGATACACACTTAATTTGTGGCAATATCGTATTTCATGTAAGATTGCCATATCATTTTTCAGGAATTATTTATATTTAACTTTGATTCCTTAATTGTTCCAGATTGAAAAGAAAGGATTCTGAGTCAGGAGGTGAGAAAAAACTAACCAGCAGTATCAATCATGTCATCCACCATCACTGCTACTTTTCCCTTGACATCACCAATCAAATTCATCACCTGAGCATTTGATTTTCTTATATTTAAGACAGCTGAAGTATATCAAGAACGAGTACAAGTTACAACAGGAAAGGCCTATCTTAGATCACCCATTGGATGTAATAGCCACTTCCATATTAATTTGTTAATATGAATCTTATAATCAAAGTACACAAATTTGTCAATCAATCAGACAGACAAATAATAAATATATTTTAGCGAGGGACCATTAAGAGATAACATTATTAACCTCAGCGACATTATGCCCATGGCGTCTCTTATCTACAATGGCCAGAGGAGCATCGGACAACTTTTTGGCAAAAGCTCTAGCTCTAGCAACCCCACCAACATCAGGTGACACCACAACCAAATCATCAGAACATATTGTCTTACTGGCAAGATAATCAAGTATGACAGGCTGCTTGTGTGCGTATGAACCAATCATCCACCACCACATATACAAAAAATGGAGAAGGAATTAGTTCACGTGAAATACCTATATGTGTCAACTAGCTTTAATAATTCAATCGCAGCAACAATTAAAAAGGTATATCACCAGTCCATGCACATGATCCACTGGAATGTCAAAATAACCAATTGACTGCCCTGAATGGAGGTCACAAGCAAGGACCCGATCTGCACCAGCTTCAGTGATCAAGTTTGCCACAAGTTTTGCAGCAATTGATTCACGTCCTTGAGTCTAAAATGTAAGTGCATAATTAAAATGAGAAGAAGAGAATATATTCAAAAATGCATCAATCAAACGGTAGGTGAAGCACATAAAATGTGATTTACTACATTGAAGCCAGTTATACATGTTATCAGTTCCTGAGTGTGAAAGTAAAAACATCCCAAAACATAACATGAAAAGAATCCAAAGGAAAATACAACTAGGTGATGTTTAAATATCTCAATTATCATGGGCAGATAGAGTCTAGGATCAAGGATGAGCAGATGGGCAAACTTTATAATTTACATGTTCCCCAAAATTTGTATAGCGTCAAGTCCAGATTTCAACATGAGATAACCGAGTCAACCAGAGTTTGTGTGTTATTTTTGGTACATTTTGCAATCTGAATCACATGTGATCCATGTTGATATACATTTTTTTCTTTACGGAGAACAAAAGGAGTAAATCTTGCCTTTCGATCAGCCCGTGCATATCCAAAATAAGGTATAACAGCTGTAATATATTTGGCAGAAGCCCGCCGGCAAGCATCAATCATTATCAAGAGCTCCATGAGATTTTCATTGGCTGGTGGACATGTAGGTTGCACAAGATACACATCACATCCTCTGACACTCTCTTGTAACTGGACATAAATCTCTCCATCAGCAAAACGTTTGATCTTAATTTTTCCAAGCTCCAGACCCATATAACAAGCAATTTCCTGTAAATGAAGCATTTGCCCATATGGCAATATAGTGAGAAAAAAATAGATAAAATACGGAGAAAATCCATAAAGAGATTCAGAGAAACTCAAGAAGCAACAGGATATTTTTCACACAGCAATTCAAACCAAAATAGGAGCAACAAACTTTAATTGGAAATTTGCCGCGCAGGGCTGGAACAGCACGACGAGAGACCACCCAACACTAATTCTGCACTTAGATCATAAATTTAATCACTGTAATCGAGCTCGATGAACTGTAAACAATTCCAAGTTCTCACAATCTAACACTGAGACCCAAATTCAAGAATGTCAAACATTCGAGTCTCACATTTCGATCATGTAAATTTGCTCCAACAGTACGTTAATGACAGCAAAACGATTTTCTTTTTCTGAAAAGTACATGATCACCCCTCTTACACGCAAACAAATGCACAACACGAAGCAAGCAGAAACCTGAGAAAGTCCAGGATTGGCGGTCCCAGAAAAAATACGAAGCCGTGTATCATTCTTCTGAGCCGGAATTCTGTCCAATAATTGATTAGGGCTCGTCAAGAAGCTGGGAAACGGGGTAGCTTGGCCATTATGATCAAGCCCGACGGTGATTGGTTTCCCATTTTCCTTCCATTTCATCGATTCCAACACATTATCACAGCTCTACGAGAAAAACAATAGCATCAAATACCAATATATATTCAGAGAAATCAGGGTGTGATACATGCAAGAAAAACAAAATCTCACAATGAGTGATGAGGTTCGAGGAGTTGAGTGAAAAGCTTTATGGGGATTCAGAAGGTTGCTCATGGACCAGGCAAGAGAAGCCATTCAGGTACCAGAATTGTGATCACTGGTGAGAGAATTAGGGATTAGGGTTTTAGCTATTTCTCAATGGATTGTCAAATATTAAGTTAATTTTTAAATTTTATCTTTCATGATTCATTCTTACGTTCCAGATTTCGATATTTAATTTAATAACTTCATTCGAAATCCAGAGTTCTAGGTGAAACTTTGTTTCAATTTGAGTTTCATGTGGGACCTTATGTCGTATGAATGGTGACACCTAATTTTTAGTGAAATCACGGATAATTTTATGAAACCGATTTTTTATTTGGATCAATAATGAAAAAAATATTATTTTTTATTGTGAAAAACAGTAGGATTGATCCATCTCACAAATAAAGATTCGTGAGACCGTCTCACAAGACCTACTCAAATTAATTTTAAGCAAATGTAATAAAAGTAAGGGTGTTAAAATAGAAGCTGACTCGCTAACCCGATCCCAAAAAAAATAAAGTTTGAGTTGGAGGTTATCGGATTTCGAGTCAGACTAAGTTGAACTCGATATATGATCCGAAAAAGTAATCGGGTTCGGGTAAATTCAGGCTGATCAGAAATTTATTTATTTGTTTAAAAAATAATAAATATTGTCCACATTTTTATATATTATATATGTTTTTAAAAAAATTATTGTAGATTAATATCATAAAATTTTCATTATTTAATATTATTTTGTGCATTTTTTTTAAAAAAAATTATTTATTTGATTTAGTAGATATATTTTTAATTTTCTATGATTCGATTTTCAAATTTAAATAATATACTGCACATGTTTTGTTATTATGTGTTAAAAAAATATTATTATTTTTTTGAATTTTTAATTAATTATTTTTAAAAAATAAAAATCAGCTCGAGTCAGGTTCAGATCAAGAGTTTTTAGGTTGGACAATTTTATAATAGTGCCATGTATCCACTTGACACATCCGAATTGACACCTCTAATGAAACCCACTTAACATATGGAGGATAACATGATGACTTTCACAGATTAAAACACATTTTCTAAATTTAAGTTGTTTTCATCGGTTCTTGATTGTTATATAACAAATATAAATCATAAAAGAAAAGAGATATAGATAGACATAATTCATACGATAAGAGAAAAAATTCTTGAGTTCATACTCACCAAAAATTTCATTGAACTCAATCACTTTATTTATAGAGAAAAATAACATAATACAAATATTTACGGATCTTAGCTTTCTACATTTATCTAGATCACAACTTTTTTAAATCTAAGTAAATAAAAATAATTATCTATGTTTATAACAAGAATTTCATATTTTTAATTATGTAGTGTGACCATATTAATTTCAGTCAAACTACTTAGTTCAAAACTTGTCCGAATTAAAATGGAATGTAACTTTTATGAATATATTTAGGATTCCCAAATCACACTACTTTGATGCCCAATGTGCAATCATAATTCACAAGTAATGAATTCAACTTTCCACAACTTTTGGCCTAAAAAGTGATTTATTCATTTCTTTGTACGAACCTACTTAACTACAAGAAATACCATCATCAAACCGTAACATCTCATCAAACTCAGCAACAACCAGTCCAACAATCTGATACTCGATTCGTCGGTCCAGTCTTGCAAGTTGCATCGAAGAATCTAAATCCTTCAGCAGCAAGAAAACCAGCTTTCTGAGAATACTGCAGCGTAGTAGTTTACCTACGCCAAATATTTTGCTTCTTAGTTTCGAACCAGGCTCCATCGTTGAGCATGTCTTCAGCATCAGTCTCCATTCCGAGCTTAGAAAGGGCCAGAGCTTGCATGTAAAAGGCTGTAGGCCACTCAGGCAAGCAAACTTGAGCCTGCATAGCGTCTCTCAATGCTAGTTCAGGTTGGCCTACCATCAAGTAGGAAAACGCCCGCCTCACAAAAACCGTGCCAGATGGAACAGACATCATTGATACTAGCTGTGGATAGATGATCAGTTGAAACGGTTACAGGTCAGAGTTCTGCAGAACTTTAAAGCTGTAAAAATATAGTGAGGATAGAAAACAATTCATACAGAATTTTACGTGGTTCAATCATAAAGAACTTGGATCATGACACGATGGCCAAAGTATTGAAACTCTATCAATTCTTATTTGTTTGATATTTCTATACGTGAAAAAATATATATTAGTTTTTAGGATAAATATGGTAGGAAATTTTCCTATAACTAACCAACAATCAGATTATGTTAAATATATTGTTCTTTAATTTCTAACAGAAACATTAGAATGAACCGCTTATGAAATGTATTATCAGGTATTAACCCTCGAAAGAACTTTTAACCACTGCATTTGGGATGCTAATAGATGAACACTGAAAAACTGACCAGTGAGTTCAGACTCTTCGTTTGCAAACTATACATGATGCTTAGCTTCGGTTTAAAAACTGAATATTTGGAGGAATTTATGAAGTCTCCTGCAGAAAGAAGGCTACACCATCAAACCAAATAAATGAGAAGAAGAAAAAAAAGAGAAACCTTGGAGTAGTAGTCAATTGCATTCTTGAAATCTTTGTCCCTGAATGCAATATCGCCAAATTTCTTCGTATTTAGCATATCCTGAACTTGTTGTGTCCATTCTTGGAAAGAAAGCTTCACCAATTACAACATAAAGTAAGCGTGCATGATACAAAATTTCCTCTCACAAACAGTAAACGGGAATAGATAACAAAAACATGTATTCAAAAGAGACACCTATACAAACATGAGAGTGTGCCGACTTACATTGAGAAACATAAGATGACTTTAATTTGTTTTAATCATGTGTGTAGAACTTATTGTTATCATACCACAAAAATTATAGTTGACGATCATGATACCAATTAATTTTTTTAAACCATAAAAGAGGTCCACACACCATTTTTCAATTGTAGCGCCACAAAATCGAAAATTATTAGTTCCCAACAAAAATAGAGCGGGAAGATAAGCTGACCTCAATGTCTGCACCCTCTTCATCTTTATAGCCTGTTTTGAGCAAGATGTCATGAACAGCGGTAAGGTCAATCCTCGCGCAAGCCTTTCCAAGCGGAGAAAACATTGTCGGGAGAACCACAGGGGTTCTTGTTAAACCCATTAGTATATGTGATGCAACCTAGAACAGCAGAGAAAAACATTATCTTTGTAAGTCAATCTCGTACATTAAGCTCAGTAGCTGCTCCCAGTTGAAATTTAAAACGGTAGAATTACAATGAAGAGAACTCATTACAAGAGTATTTACGCGAATTGCCCAAGAAAACATACACCAGTGATCAAAGGGCTAAAACTTTATTACTCTATCTTAGTTTAGAATATAAATTCACCTCTTTACAAAGAGAAAAATATATTGAATGCATATAACAAAAGAGCTTCCCTAACAATAAAATCATATAAAAATATGATATAATCTTAATAATATCAACTATGATTCCAGAACTTTTTTCCCCTCATTTCTAACAATTCTTCTCCATGTAATGACAGATGAAAAAATGGCCAGCTTTACCACTTTTTGCTTTTGAAGAGGCGCAGCAGCCGTAAGAACAAACTTGAAATCAGGCCTTTCTCTGGCCTCATACAGGAGGCACTTTGAGGCAAGTTCAACCAACGCAGTAGCATCTTCATTAGCATACTGTCCTTCCAGAGACGAGTCCATCAGCATCAGAACATTTTTTCTTCTAATCAAATCCAATGCCTGGAAAAACAGACATTCAATTTCTAGAGACTCATTAAAAGAACTTGCACATAAGTTTACTTTCATATATTGAAATATTAACAATATATATAATAAGGCCAATTGCTCATTTTTTATCACGCAAGTAACCAAAACATTAGCACTCTTAGTAAGGGAAGAACGAATACATGGCTAGGTGGAATATGCTTTCCACTCAGAAGGTCCAGAAGAACGGTTCCGTAGCTATATATGACACTCTCTGGGATCACCCTCCCTGAAAAGGTACAAAGAAATGAAATAGATTGTTTAATTATCAAAAATTTGAACAAGGGTTATGGTAATTTACCAAGTATGCATGATTATTATAATTTATACTCTGCAAAGAGAAGTCAATTAGAAGACGAACATTGCAAGATTTGATAATTGATAAGAACCAAATGGAAACAAAACAGTATGGAGTTCAAACACATGTAGAAATGATATCAGGTCGAAAAGTTCAAAAGTTGAATTAGCTTAAGAGCATAAGACATATAAGTGAATAAATTTTCAAATTGGGCAATGGCTGAAATCTGAATATGGTACTTCAAGACACCAAAAATAGAAAAAGTGCACAACGTACAGAACCAACAAAGTTTGCAGAAGATGTCACGAGATACAGTTTTGATTGCCGAGGTCCTTACAAGAATAACTCAACTGAAAAGGGCAATAAACTATGACAACTATATGAAAAGACTATATACTGCTTTCTCTAGCAAGTATAGACATGCAATCTTTCAGACCGGTCAAGATAGGGAAGGCACAGTAACTTGCATCCATTAGTATCAAAAGGAAATGTACAAATTTCATGTTATGCCTATGATTAAGCACTCAATCAAATGGAAGTCAATCTTCACGATAAAGATGTATGAGAGCAACAGTCTTCTTATATTTCTCTCAGAATTCCTCAAATGTCAAAAACACAAAAAAAAAAAAAAAAACTTATGGAGGGAATTGGTTGGCTAGGAATTTTCACCCTTATTTGTAAGAGTCTATACACAGACATAATCTATATCATGAAAACATGAGGAATAATCCTACTGTGAGATGGAAGAAGATTGTCTACAAACATGCAGGTAGATAATCTGCCGAGCTAAAAAATGGAATTCAGATAGACTTTAGACATATGCCTTTATATATTCAGATGTGAGAAAAAGAACTAGATGAAAATGGGAGAGAATTTCAGGCAAAAACAGTTGTCATTTTCAGTTTTTCTTTTCAACTTAGTTTCAATTGGAAATCTAGGCCGCAGCTCTACACACAAATAACAGTGCATGAAGAGTAAAGATTCTCAAATTAAAATCCCATGGATGTGCATTCTATATTCAACAAACTAGTTGTAAACCAATTATACAAGTGGTGCAGGACCTGGTTCACTAGAACGAAAGTCTTGGTTTGAGTCATGTAGAATACATACAAGAATGAAACTTAACAATTACGCTAAACAGAACTTAAATGATGGGGCATAGCTGCAAGGGATGCACCACACATGAACTTACCTGTACGCAAAAATTCAGGAGGAGTGTAAGCTAAATTGGTGCTATAACTCTTTCCATCCCTATTGTTTTTCATCAAGCCAAAACTGGATAGTCGAGGGTCACCATCCTGTACATAAACTAATCCAATCAGCCTTGTAAATCTCGATGCCTATTATTCGGTATCAATTGATAGAGCATATTCTTTATGTTTCTATGACAATTTAGACAGTTTGTGCATCTCAAGTAAAATGACACCTAAGGGAGTATCAGAGAGTTTAACATCCACGAAGAAGTTCATGTTCCAGAATTGAGAGATAAAACATATCCTTTACGTTTTCCCATGCTTCATAACTGCAGAAAGAGATACCAAAGGAAGAGTAGAAAATGGCAATAATGAGAAAGAATATTCATTTCAAGCTACCTGACCTCATCAAAAAGAACTCTGTAAGCATTTAAGTCGTGATAGATTTTGCGATTTTCAGAATTGCAGTGGTCAAGAGCTTGTCCTATGTGATATGCAACTCTCAAACGCATTTCCCATGGCAAAGGCTGTTTATCCCCTACAACCAAACATGTAAGAACACAGTAAGAGACAGCAAAAGAAATCAAAAAACTGTGTTTTGGTAAAATGTCTTCGAAATAGAGTGGCATCATGTCCAAACAGGGGGATCAGCTAACTGAGAATAAGTCGTGAAATGAAATAATAGAAATAGAAATTGACGTTCAGAAGCATATCAGTCAAGAGAAAAAACATAATCATACAGTGAAAGAGATGCTTTGAAAGTGTATCATTGGGCATATATTCGGCAACTAACAGGCGTTCATCCCCTTCTGCACAACAACCAATCAAGTTCACTAATCTCTTATGTCTAACCTTGCCAACTTCAGCAGCTTCTACCTGGAAATGAATCAGATCAAGAGCATCATTATTGACAATGTGATTTCAAAGTCTACCAAAATATTCCCGAAAACAGATTTCCATAAACATAATTGTCATTATAAACAATCAAGTGGTTTAGTCAAATAGAGCTCGGCTGTTGAAGATAACTGGTTTAAATTGATTGCATAGAACTGCAAAGTATGCTTCCAAAACAGACAAATCTATAATGAAAATTAAACCATATTAGATAACAAATAAGTTATTCAGTCCCAATAGATAAAAACGGGACCACAAATCCATTTTTTGGGAGGTACCTATAACAAAAATCAATAAATTTCAATAACTCAAAATAATTCCACCCATAAAAATTTACAACCATCATAACGCAATATGCAACTGAAAATAGTATAATTGATACTAATTTATTACTGATAAGGTGACAAAATAATCTAACAATACGAGACATCAAGTCAAACTGTCAAATTACCAAAGACCTACTTTCAGACCATCTTAAAGAACTCGGGAATAAACATTACGCAGACGTGAATAAAAGAAGAGATTAACCTCCTTAAGATGAAGAGAACTCACCACAAACTGCTGAGCATCAGGCCAAGACTGCTTCGAGAAGCGCTTAATAGCAACAAGCTGATTACTTCGAAGTTTCCCCCTATAGACAATGTTAGGTGCCTTCTCCCCACTCTCGGAAACTATCAGCTCGCTGATGAATCCATTTGTTGCTGCACGAAGTTCTGCAAGCCCAAATTCCTTGAATGCAGGGACTTGATCTTGATCCACTGGGTCACCATTCCCTTCAAAAACACATTTAAAGATCATACAAGAACCCGTATATCCTCCAGTTTTAATACATGTAAACAGTAGGACATTAAGCAACAAATTTTGTGTACATGCCAAACAAACTATAACTGCAAACCTATCATGCAGAAACTTATGTCAAGGAGAATGAATTCAAAAAGGAACGAATGTGATTTTATGAGTTCCAAACTGAAACAAATGTTGAACGTGACTCTAAGCAAGTAGGCATGGGTCAGTCACACAAATGAGTCTGCTCAAAATCCTTATCTTTTTTCTCCTGCAAGACTAGCATCTCTATGTATATTATAGCATTCACCCATTTCTGCAAATCTCCCCCAGAAACAAAATATAAGTTTAGACCCAATTTCCACACAAACTAGCTGTAACTGATACGAGATATGCCAAATCAATTACGATGCAAAAACCTTGTACGCTAGTAAAATCATTACTCACTAATAACTAACAATGTGGGAATCAACATAATCTCTTGAACCACATAAATACACACACCAAAAATCCAATCAAAACAGACTGCTGAGAAGAACAAAACAAAGAAAAATAAAGAATACCCAGATCCGGTTTTGAGTCGGGTTGTGAAGATTCCTGATCAGGGGAGCGGACATTGGCAGTTTTGGACTGCAAACAGCCCATCTTCAGCCCGCTCACATTCACACACACTCTGGCACGCGCGTCTGCGTGTATGATACGTATCCCCCCACAATTTCAGAGCAAGAATCTTGACGGGTTTACAGAAACAATGTTTATGAATTATGAAAGCAGAGAGACTCAAGTGTGTGTGAGTGTGATGGATGACTGGAATTTGGAACATTGGGAGCACAGAAGGCAGGGAGAGTGGGACTTGGTGTCACCTGATAAGTGGATCATTGCCACGTGATGACACTGCCAAGATGTTAATATCTTACACTGTCTAATTATTTAATTATAAGCAAACTATAATAAAAAAAATTAGTTTTTATTTATTGAAAAAATTATTATTACATTTTTATAATTTCTTTGCTAAACATGTGTAATGTGTAATTCACATATATTTTAAATTTAATTAATTATTTTTATTCTTTTATTTTATTGATTATGATTAACAAATTATTTAACTATTTTAAATTTTATAATGATTTTTATTGATAAAACAAAGATGTAGTCTTGTTCATTTGTTAAAATGGTCAAGATAGTTACTCTAAATATTTGATACATTATTATTTTTATTTAGTATGATATATTATAGATCCATAAAAAATCAGGGATAATATAGTTGTATGTGTATATTATTCAAATTAATTTTAAGAGTACGTCTCTTGTGAGACGGTCTCACGAATCTTTATCTGTGAGACGGGTCAACTCTACCGATATTTACAATAAAAATTAATATTATTCAAATAAGAGATCCATCTAAAAGTACGTCTCTTGACCCAAATAAGATATATGTCTCACAAAATAGGATTCATGAGATCGTCTACACAAGTTTTTACCTAATTCCAGAGTATACACAAATCCATGTATGTAATACATATTATTCTACATTAATTTACCATATACTTTTTAATATAAAAATTTAATATTTTATATAGATTTATTTTTAATTATGGGAAATAACGTGCGCACACAGTTTCCGAGTAGTTTCTTTAGAGCTAATTTATACAATTTTCAATTTTTCATGAAAAACATATTGAAATTACGAAAAAATCTTCGCAAATACTAACCATATATATGTATGATGCGATCCAGGCGAAATGAATGAGCCGGGTCGGGTGCTCCACCGGATCTGCTATCAAAATGATGAAGGAAATAAGAGCAATGTAGATATCTGAACCAGAAGCTTCTTTCCAGGGCGGAGAGGATTTCCTGCACTCAAGAAGGTAACCACGTGAATGGGCGCCAGAGGAGTGTCCGGCGTGGCCACTCCGATTCTTAAGTCAGTGAATGATTCAAGCCAAGAACCAATGTAACCTGATATTTATAGTAGGAGAAGTAATTATGAACTCGTTCTCCGTGCTACCTACTAATTATAGTAGGACGGCTGAGCACACCATATATTCTGACATGTCGAATCTCATACTGGTCACATCCAGCCCATCTGATTTTGTCAACCCATCGGTCTGGTGTCAGAGATGGGACAGTCGCCCACATCCTATTCTGATAGAATACTCTAGTGCGGTGCTCATATCGAGGTGGCCTGGGTAGAAAGTTCCCGGGAGCTTGAACGAGAGCCCGGGCGTCCGGTGGCCCGAGGAGGAGACGTCCCGGGCATTCACTTGCCGGCTCCTGATGAACCCTTCCTGCCGACTTGTCCTGATTCTGGCTATCCATACAGTATCATAGGTCGTCCATGCCCCAGGACACAAGAATCGTCCATGACTCGGGCACAACCCGGGCTATTCCGAGGGTTTCATAACTATCTCCTTAAATAGTCGGGCTAGAGTCATACTCGCTGTGCCGATTAGTCTTGTGTGTCCGATCATGGAAAATATTTAGTTTGTCTGTAAAAGCATCGGGGGCTTCATGTATCCTAGAGATGGGATGAGGTGCCGGGAACTTACGTGTCCCGAGCATGAAGAATGATCGAAGTGCGGAGCCCCGAGCCAGGGTACGGATCACTAGGCCAGGGTACGGGTCCCTGGACTTAATAGATAACCAGGGTGCAAAGCCCTGGCCTTCATAAATGGTCAAGGTACGGAGCCCCGAGCCAGGATACGGATCCCTGGACTTAATAGATAACCAGGGTGCGGAGCCCTGGGCTTCATTAATGGTCGAGGTACAGAGCCCAAGCCAGGGTACGGATCCCTGGACTTAATAGATAACCAGGGTGCGGAGCCCTGACCTTCATGAATGGTCGAGGTACGGAGCCCCGAGCCAGGGTACGGATCCCTGGACTTAATAGATAACCAGGGTGCGGAGCCATGACCTTCATGAATGGTCGAGGTACGGAGCCACGAGCCAGGGTACGGATCCTTGGACTTAATAGATAACCAGGGTGTGGATCCCTGACCTTCATGAATGGTCGAGGTACGGAGCCCCGAGCCAGGGTACGGATCCCTGGACTTAATAGATAACCAGGGTGCGGAGCCCTGGCCTTCATGAATGGTCGAGGTACGGAGCCCCGAGCCAGGGTACGGATCCCTGGACTTAATAGATAACCAGGGTGCGGAGCCCTGGCCTTCATGAATGGTCGAGGTACGGAGCCCCGAGTCAGGGTAAGGATCCCTAGACTTAATAGATAACCAGGGTGCGGAGCCCTGGCCTTCATGAATGGTCGAGGTACGGATCCCCGAGCCATGGTACGGATCCCTGGACTTAATAGATAATCAGGGTGCGGAGCCCTGGCCTTCATAAATGGTCGAGGTATGAAGCCCCGAGCCAGGGTACGGATCCCTGGAATTAATAGATAACAAGGGTGCGGAGCCCTGGCCTTCATATCTCCCGGACTTTCAAGAATGTGCCGGGGCCTTATAGCTCCCGGGCTTAAGAGAATGTGTCGGGGCCTCATATCTCCCGGGCTTCCAAGAATGTGCCGGGACCTCATATCTTTCGGACTTTAAATAGGATGCCGGAGCCTCATACCTCCCGGGCTTTAAATAGGATGCCGGGGCCTCATACCTCCCGGGCTTTTAACTTTTTTGTTCCTCCTGTTATATTAGTTTTATTAAAAATCAAATCACTAACCTGAAAATATTGAATACGAATTCAATTTCGGTAGAGTAAAATTTCTCTGGTTGAGCTAAATTAGGTGACTAATATAGCTGTATGCTACTGAGTGCATAGAAAATGCTCTTCATGCCAATCCGGGATAGCTGCTGAGCTTTGAACCCATATGAAATCCACATATAAGATCTGAGTGTCGAGCTTGTCGGACTTGTATGTTTGCCAAGCAGAGTTGGGCTTATTTTTGAATGAAAATCATATCTACGTCTTGAGCTCAATTTCCCATAGACGGTGCCAATGATGCGATCCGGGCGAAATGAACGAGCCGGGTCGGGTGCTCCACCGGATCTGCTATCAAAATAATGAAAAAATAAGAGCAATGTAGATATCTGAACCAGAAGCTTCTTTCCCGGGCGGAGAGGATTTCCTGCACTCAAGAAGGTAACCACGTAAATGGGCGCCGGAGGGGTATCCGGCGTGGCCACTCCGATGCTTAAGTCAGTGAATGATTCAAGCCAAGAACCAATGTAACCAAGTGATGGTTGTGATATTGGTGTGAATGAATGAATGTAAATATAAAGAGAGAACCTGATATTTATAGTAGGAGAAGTAATGATGACCTCGTTCTCCGTGCTACCTACTAATTATAGTAGGACGGCTGAGCACACCCTATATTCTGACATGTCAAATCTCATACTGGTCACATCCAGCCCATCTGATTTTGTCAACCCATCAGCCTGGTGTCAGAGATGGGACAGTCGTCCACATCCTATTCTGCTAGTATACTCGAGTGCGGTGCTCATATCGAAGTGGCCCGGGTAGAAAGTTCCCGGGAGCTTGAACGAGAACCCGGGCGTCAGTGGCCCGGGGAGGAGACGTCCCGGGCATTCACCCGCCCGGCTCCTGATGAACCCTTCCTGCCGACTTGTCCTGATTCTGGCCATCCATCCAGTATCCTGGGTCGTCCATGTCCCGGGCACAAGAATCGTCCATGACTCGGGCACAACCCGGGCTATCTCGAGGGTATCAATGTATATAATAAATTAAAAATATTGAAATTTCAATATAATTTTTAGCTTAGATGGTATCATAATTCTTCTGACATTACATTTCAAAAAAAAAAATCGTATATTTGGGTTGAGTTCGGTTTTATATCGGTTCGATTTTACTTATATAAATTTATCGATTTGGTTGGTAAAAAAATGTTATATCGGTTCAGTTATTGAATAGTTTTGTTCGATCGGCAAGAGCTGTGATTGCAAATAAAAAACTGTGATTGCAAATAAAAAACCGCAAGGACCGCCATTCAAAGTAATATATTTAATTAAAAGGACCGGCCGGTCTCTTGTTATTTTGCTTTTAAAATTAAATGGACCGGATTTACCGATTTCGGTTCCTTGTTATTATTGGTATGGGATATAAGTTCGAAAACCTTTTGACCTATTTGCCCCTCTTCTCTTTTCTGTTTTCTCCTCTCCTCCAAACCCCCATTTCATGGCCATGTTTGGCATCTACTCCTTCGAATTCAGGTAACACCTTCTCTATTATGCACAAATGTGTCCGATGAATTCACAGATTTTCGGAGATTAGTTTTCCCGCTTATGTATGGGCATGTACCCAGAATTTTTGAGAATATATTAATCTATCTGTCTTCATTTTGAGTTAAATTTGCTGAAAATGGCCATGCTTGTGAGGAAAGTCCAAAAATTGAAAGCCGTAGTTCGAGTAGCCTCGGAAAATCCGATTCTGATAGCATTCTTGAAACACCTCCAAAATTTCCCGGTCGCATGTTTTGAAGAATCGCTTCAAAAACCCTATTCGACGAATTCATCGAAATTTCCTGAATATGAAATGCCCACGGTCACGTGGGGAGTAATTCAAGGCCGGAAGGAGAAGTTAGTGTCAAGGGTTATTGTTTGCGACTACTTGAAATCTATAGGGATAATCCCAGATGAATTGGAGGGACTTGAATTGCCCTCCACGGTCGAGGTAATGCGCGAGAGAGTCGAATTTTTGCAGAAAATAGGCCTCACTATCGATGACTTTAATGAATACCCGTTAATGCTAGGTTGCAGTGTGCGTAAGAACATCATTCCGGTGTTGGGATACTTGGAAAAGATTGGGATTCCTAGGGGAAGAATGGGCGAGTTTGTGAAAAATTATCCTCAATGCTTACATGCTAGTGTAGTGGTGGAGCTTGCTCCAGTTATTAGGTGTTTACGTGGGCTTGATGTGGAAAAACAAGATATCGGGTATGTATTGATGAAATATCCAGAACTTTTAGGTTTCAAGCTTGAAGGAACGATGAGTACTTCGGTTGCTTATTTGGTTAGTATAGGGGTTAACCCTCGGGATATCGGACCAATGGTGACTCAGTATCCATATATCTTGGGGATGCGAGTCGGGACAATGATAAAACCACTTGTCGAGTATTTAGTCTCGTTGGGTTTACCGAAGAAGGTTTTGGCAAGAATGTTTGAGAAGCGGGCATATATTCTTGGTTATAATCTTGAAGAAACTGTGAAACCAAACATTGATTGTTTGATGAGTTTTGGTGTTCGGAGAGAAGCACTTCCTTCAATTATTGCACAATATCCACAAATTATTGGACTCCCTTTGAAAGCAAAATTATCATCACAACAATACTTTTTCAATTTGAAGCTCAAGATCAGTCCTGATGGATTTGCTCTAGTGGTGGAGAAAATGCCGCAGATAGTTAGCCTTAACCAAAAGGTGATTATGAAACCTGTAGAATTTCTTATTGGACGGGGTATTTCTCCCGATGATGTAGCAAAAATGGTCATAAAGTGCCCTCAATTAGTTGCTCTACAAATCGGCCTTATGAAAAACAGTTATTATTATTACAAGACTGAAATAGGAAGGCCAGTGAAAGAGCTTGTCGAGTTTCCTGAATACTTGACTTACAGCTTAGAATCAAGGATTAAACCAAGGTACCAGAGATTACAGAGCAAGGGGATTAGATGTTCTTTGGCTTGGTTCCTTAACTGTAGTGATCAGAGGTTTGAAGAGAGATTACAAGGAGAATATATAGATGCAGAGAGCACGGGTCCAACCTTTTTTATGGGTGGCAAGTTAGAGCTTTCAGGAAGTGAGATTGTATCAGAAGAAGAGGCTGACAGTGAAGATGAAATTCTCTATAGACGCACTGTTTCTTTGTAGCAATATTTAATTTGATTCAGCATTTCTTTTTTTGCTTACATCACCTCTAATATGGTCATAGCATTAGAGATACATTAAGTTTACTGTTGCTCGCTGTTAATACGTCCTATCTTTAGCATGTATCAACATGATATGTGCAATCAGTTCTTAATTTATCTTCTGTTACCATTTTGTTTTGTTTGGTTCAAGAGATACATTAGTGTTATGCTAGCTCGAATTGATTGCAGAGCTATGCTGTTTCGTGTATTTGTAGACTATTCACGAAGCTTGTGTAAGGTGGTTCTAGGATTTTATGCTTCTGCTCTTATTTCTGCTTCTATTTCCTTATTTTTGTTCTGGAGGCTGAATCCTTTGCAAGGGTGTATTGTTTTCTTCATAACATACTAGGTTTTCTCAGAGGATGCATATTCTGGTTCCGTTTACATCAATTTGAATCATTTATATTTATTAACATGATTCTAAAATTCGCTAGGCGTTAGTCGGAACCCAGACTAGCATCTAGAGCCTAGGCCATTTAGGCGGTGGCTAGGCGTCGCTAGGCGGATTACACGGTATCAAGAGATTTGTACTGGTTCTAAAACTAAATTTCAGCCCAAATTTAAAATCCAATTAACAACTGGTTCATTCCTTCTGCTTAAGGCGGATCAGAATAATAAGCAATGTAAAAGTAATCAAAATAAAGAAAAAAATTATTTTTAAGGTCTGGTTCGATTTTCTTACATATGCAGAAGTAAATAGACAAAGAAGATGACAGTGCCTTGGAATATGATATACTGGGTTGGTTTCAAATTAAAAATGTAGGGCCTTGGAATTAAATAGTATCTTGAAAATGTAGTTGGACTGAGATGGAAGTCCATTCCGTAAGTGAATAACCTGAGAGACAGCTCAACTAATCAGAAAAACCGCGACATTTATAAATGCAGCTGATTTATCTTTGCTTTCTACCTGTCAGCTGCATTAATATTTAATTTAGATTATTTTTATGATTTCAAAAGCTTGAAAAATGCTTAATCGTGTATAATATATATACAGCGATAAAATATTTGATTTTTTTCGGATATATGTTATTGAAAAGAATCAGGTTCATTAATATTATTTGTTTAAAAATGTTTTCTAAAAAAAATTTAAAATAATACTTAATATTGTATGCTGCACAAACTCTTGCGAAACGATAACATAATTTAATTTTGTAAGACGGGTTTTTTATTTGGGTCCTCCATCAACATATTATTTTTTATGTCAAAATATTATTTTAATTGCAAATATAAAAAATATTGATTTGTTTAATAAATACAGATCCGTGAGATCGTCACATAATAATAATAATATATATATATATATATAAATTTTTTGCCAAAACAGGAAAGTTCAGCCCAAATTACTTATTAAAAAAGAAAATACAATATTTAATTAATTTATTTAATTTTTCTTAAAAAAATTGTTGAGTATTAAAAGTTACCACTTAAACAAGGTTTTCTCATAGATGTTAAATTAACATTTAGTAATCATAAATGTTTGATCCAAAATGCATGTTATTTCGAGATTACATTAATTTGAAAGAGTTAATATATAATAGTTTTCTTTTAAAACTATATGTATATTGTATCTCTCGAACTGTCTTCTTAAAATTTAAATAAAAGAGCACAATAAAATTAGAAAAGAGATTCAAAAAGGTTTCAAATAGACATTAAATTACCCTCAATAATCAGAAATGTTTTAAACTTAATTTGTATGCTGTTATGAACTACCTACATATAGAAACAATGAGAACAATGAGACGTTAAGTTTGAAATCTTTCTTTCATGACTCGAGAAGTAAATAATATTATTCTCCAATTTGTACAAAAATTTAATTATTACACATTAGTTAATGTGATAATTTTCTTCTATATTACAAAGTTCATGATACATGGTATATAAAATGTCTCGTAATGGAAAGACTTAAACCAATTCTAAAGGAAGTACACATCTTATAATAGGACGCCTTATAAAACTTATTGGCGTTGTTTTTGAATACACATAGTAAATGTTAATAAAATAAATTTTATAATTTATACATAGTTTACTTATGATCACATATTTCATTTTTTCTTTAGGAATAATAAGTTGTCTACATTATGAGAGATTCTGTGGATACAATCACAACCAAATTGGATAAAAATATTGATGTAACAATTATTGTTATCTTTCAAATGTATCGAACACGTACCATGTCACAAAATTGTTTGTGAATGAGTATTTTTACGAAGTTACTCAATTTTGAAAAAATGATTTCTCATTAATTTTATTGAATTTGATCTAAAAATATTTATTTTATCACATAAAAATAATAATAATATCTATTTAAGTTGATTGTCGACATCAATACAGTAAATACGATAAGCACCATCTTATCGCCTTAAACTAATACAATCTAAAATTTTAATATATGATAGTGATTATCAGCCAAAAAAATTAATCGACATATATTATATTTTAAAAAAATTCAAAATAACGAAAGAATAGTTTTTTATTTTTATTTTTTTATAATTATATAATTTTTTTAAAACTTAAATATATATTATTTTAATAATAATTAATTTTTAATAATATCACCTCCTAAATTGCAAAAATTAATAATAATATATAATCTGACATTTTTGCTAGATAGTATATTTTATTTTTTCAATAAATAAATGTAGGATGTCTAAAATTCAACTCCCATCGTTCAACCAATACCATAATTAATGTTTTCAGTCGGTACCTCCTGGAGGGAGTGGAAGAGTATTTGCAAAATATTATATTTTGTAAAATTGATTAAATTTATAGTTTATAAAAAATAGAAAAAATTATTAAGCCTTTGAAAATAAAAACACATCTCTCTTCATTTATTAAAGTGAATGTAAATGTTAAATTTTTATTATATTATAAAAATATTGAAGATAATAATGTCCAAAGAAATTTTCATTTATTAATTAAAATATCATAATCACTTTTGAAAAATCATATCGAGACCAGCTTTGAGATTCTAATTATTATTAAAGTGATCAAAAGCCAAAGCTAAAATTTGGTCTAATAAACACTAAAAAAAATTATTTTGTTTTTGTTTTTTTAATTGCAAACATTCTCTTATTATCTTTAATAATGAAATTTGTGTTTGTTTGGATTTGAACCAAATTATAAATTATATCTCATTAATTAGCAGCGAGGGACAACACAAGAAATCATCGAGTCAAATTTGAGGCCAAGTCAATATTTATTTATTCAACAATATAACAAAAGTCCAATGATTTTAAATATAGAGCAAGTTTCTTGAGAGACGGTCACACAAATCTTTATATGTGAGACATGTACCCTACCCATATTCACAATAAAAAATAATACTCTTAGCATAAAAAGTAATATTTTTTCATGGATGACCCAAATAAGAGATCTGTCTCACAAAATACGACCCGTAAGATCGTCTCACACAAGTTTTTGCATTAAATTTATTAACTTTTCTATTCAAGTCAACATTCGTATTTATTCAAGTGTTGAGTATTTCAATATGTAAATTAAATTGAAACAGTACAGTTGAAAACGAAATTGAAAATAATATAAATATTTATAAATCCATATTTTTCGTCGTCTTTTTTCACGAACCAAACGATACATATTATACTTTAAATGATATTTCAACATTTAGTTTATGATATCTTAGGAAAACATAAAGTTTTATTTAGATGATAGGAAACGAAATTAGTTAAAAAATATGATATTTTTATTTAAATATATTGGGTTATTTACTAACCACATACCAAAATTTAATCTTTATTATTCCAACAACTGATTTAGTGTGAAACCAAAATAATTTATTAATTTGTTATTGCATGAAACAACATCATAGGGTTAAACAGCAATTAAACTAAGATATTGGGGCGAAAGTTAATATTATTATCTTCAGCAAAAAGTATTCAAAATTATCCGACTTTTCAAGGGCTTCCTTTTCCACTCTACACTTGCACAGCCTTCAATTGCAATTGCGAGTGCAAGCAATCTACATGAGTTTTGACTTTGTTTTTGATTTTTTCCTTTCAAATCTCTTGCTTAAGCCCTCAAGAATTCAGACATTTCCCATGTTTATAGAGGCTTTAAAATCTTCTCTGAATTAATTAAAGAAAGAAAAATATGGACATTCCTGAAGATTTTAGATGTCCCATTTCAACGGAGCTCATGAAAGATCCTGTAACGATCTCTACAGGCGTCAGCTACGAGCGGAAAAACATCGAAAAATGGTTTTACGTTTACAAGAAAACGACATGTCCTGCAACTATGCAGATGGTCGAGGTTTTTGACGTGACTCCAAATCATACCCTCAAGAACTTGATATATGCATGGTGTATCTCAAAAGGATATCAGAAACCTGGTTTTATTGGGCCCGTTTCGAGTAAACACGATGAATTCGTCTCGATTCTTGGAACGATTGACTCGACACCGTTTAAGGTAAGTTGTTTGCGAAAACTCGGGGATATTCTTGAAATGAGTGATGAGTTTAAGGAAGATTTCAAGGCATCAGGAGGAGTCGAGGCTCTTGTGAAGATAATCACACAGATTTTAGCCGAATCTTTGGATTTCGCAGCGTTCCGAGCTTGTGAGGAGGCTCTAGGAGTTTTGAATCAGGTTCCATTTTCAGAAGAAGATGAGAGGATCCTTCATATCTTGATGAGACCTGAGTGCATGAAATCCATGGCGATCATGCTTCAGAGAGGCAGTTCAGAAGCAAGATTTTGCACGATTTCAGTGTTACAAAAGATTTCAAGATCAGATTATCAATGGAATGTTCATGTTGCAGAAGAAAATGGGATCGATTTCTTTAAAACATTGTTAGACATTTTATCTGATGAAAATTGTACTAAAGCAAGTTCTTGTTCTTTGCAAGTGTTGGTAGAAATCTTGGATTCGTCAAAAAAAGCCAGGCTAAAATCCATCGAAGCTGGAGCGATTTGTACACTGGTCGAACTTCTCCCGGATTCAAACAGATGGAAATGTGAGAAAATTATGTATTTGATGAAGTTAATGTGCGAATGTGCGGAAGGGAGATTGGCTCTTGTTGAACATGGAATGGGGATTGCTGCTGTTTCGAAGAAGATGATGAACGTGTCGAATCTTGTTACTAAAATTGGTGTGAAGATTTTTTGGTTGATCTTAAATTATCATTCGAGTGAAAGAGTTTTGGAAGAAATATTGGTTTGTGGGGCGGTGGGAAGATTGGTGTCGCTGTTACAAATGGACGGCGGTGTCGGTGGGCCGACCACGGAAAGGGTGGTGAAAATCTTGCAGTTGCACGGCGGAAGGTGGCGGCGTTATCCTTGTTTTCCTGTTGAGTTCAAGAAATTACATTGGTGTTAAAGCGAAAATTATCATTATCATTATTATTATGATAAATAAGCAAAAGGGGAAAAATTGTGTACTAGTATTTTGTTTAAAATGAAATGTAGTATTATTTTTAAGGCAAAAATTTGTGTGAGACAGTCTTACGGGTCGTATTTTGTGAGACAAATCTCTTATTTGAATCATCCAAAAAAGAGTATTACTTTTTATGCTAAGAGTATTACTTTTATTGTGAATATTGTGAGCCATATCTTTATTTGAGCCGAATTAAATCTGACCTCATATTAAACCCACATCGACTGGGTTTAGATACGATCCAAAGGTTCTAAAAGCATGTCCGAACGGGTAACAAGTTTTAATAAATCCGTCTTCATATATATAATAAATTAATAATTTTTATTAATAATTTATTTATTATATTGAATATTTTATTTATTTCTGTTGTGCAGAAATCTTAAAAATTGAACAAAAATTACGTTTAACAGGTTTGCAGGGTCCAACTCGAATTAGACTTGCGGGTTTGGGGCATGGCAGGTCTTGGTTCGATTTTTCTTAGCGGGGCGATTCCTGATTTGTGCTTTATACTATAGTTTGATCACTTTATACAAGTAATAGGTTTCTTTTGAGAGACGAGCCAATTGTGTTCGTATTTACACTAATAATTCATATTTTGACATAAAAATAATATTTTTTTCATAAATATTTTAAATAGAAGATCTGTCCCAGAATAGGTTTTGTGTTATATAAGAAAGCGATATACTAATTACATCTAATTTTACAATACAGATCTAAAAAGTGGTCAATTAGAAATTTAGATAATTATTAAACTTTTTTTATTTATCATTAAATTTTACGATATGGATTGAGTGCGATAGTAAACGGTGAAAGTGGTACTTCTACTAACATTTCATTGGCAAATATTTGGAATTGAAATGGCAAATATTTGGAAAATACTATAATTTTTCTTTAATTTGACCCAAATATAAAATCCTCCAAAACATGTCAATACGTTATTTCAAACTTCTAACACGAGAGATTCGGCTGTCTAATCCAAATTCCACAGTCCAACAAAACATATTTATTTATTTATTTATTTTTCCAAATTTTCAATTCTAAATTTATCTATCTATTTTTGTAATTGCAGCGGAGGGGATCGAAGTCGAAAGAACTATTATTATTATTATTATTATTATTATTATTAAAATTTATTAACGATGATTTAGTCAAAAGTAGGTATTTATAAAAGAAAGAAAACCTCAATTTCTAACAAGTGTCGTTTGTTTCTACCAAAGATTGGTGTAAATGAGATCCATTTCCCCGACAAAGGAGATAGCTATTAATGAAGAAGCCATATGCATGGCCTATAAATCTATGGTGTAATGCTGTAATCTGCTTCAACTTAAAAAAAGACAACTACAGCAAGTTTCGTATTGGTAAAAAGAAATATGCAGGCAATCAAGGAGAAGTTGAACGACATGAGCGCAATGCGCAAAGCCAAGGCCGATGCAAAACAAGAGGAAAAGGTCATTCCTTTAGTAATATCATGAATTTTGATGTTGCTTCTCTGCATTAGCTAAAATATGTCTATGTGTTATATATACTTATATATATATTGTGGTGTGATATTTAACTATGTTCGAGGATTAATTTAAATATTGTAATTAGATAAATGATATTATTATTGAATTTTTATGATGACGTGGCTGCACATTTGTCAAAACGACGTAAATTTGGCGGTCAATGTGGATTTTGATGACTTTTATCAGGAAGAGAGAGAGTTGGCCAAAGCACGAGTGGAGGTAGCCCGCGAGGTGAGACTGGCCCGAGAAGCTGAAGCGGCCATGGATCTCCACGTCAACAAAGCCGTCGGGAAGGTGGAGGAGCATGAGAGAAAGCATCCAAATCCCAACAATGGAACCGTCGCCTGCATGGTCACCACCACGCAGGATTCTTACGCTTATGCTCGGCATCCCAATTACCCGGCGGCATCGCCTGGATATTCAACCAACACTGGGTATGGCAGTGCTCATGGCGGCGACCCACAAGATCCCTATGACTGTGACGGTTTTGATACGACCACCAACGTGGGCTCCGGTGCCACCACCGGAACCGGATACGCTCGTAACATGCCCGGCGGCCCAACCACCAACTTGATGTGAGCACAACGGCACGATCAGTTTCCTTGGTTCCGAGATTATATTTCTATGCTAATTTTAAATAATATTATATACATCGGAAAATATTTTTCGTTTTAAAGCAACATATTCAAATACTTTAATTAATGCTTTGATTTTTCCGTGGATTTAATAATTATATCTTAGATCATTAAGTGTTATGTCATTTTCGATTTATTGGAGTTTCATTTGTAATCATGATAATCTCGGAAATATTATTTTTTTAAAGATTCAACGAAAAATTATGTGAGACATGTTTCAAGTTTCAATCCGATTAACTCGTGAAAAATATTATTTTTTATATTAAAAATATTAATTTTTATACTAGATATGAGTTGGATCAATCCGTCTCATAAATATCGACAAGAACTGTTCATGTTTGCAAATTAAAAGACCGGTCTCATCTTCGTAATGATCTCTAACAAAAGTGATTAAAGATTTTTTTTAACAAAAATGTATGAAAAAAATCCATGATCACTGTTTGTAGAGATTGCAAATACGTAAAATACCCCAATATTACGATTAATTTCTATCAGTTAAGCAAATTAAGGATGAATTATCACAAATTAGACAGCCAATCAATATGTCCAAAACAAGCAAAATTTGACTGGTCGCTAGTTTGAAGATTTATTCATAAGGGTTTTAAAATTAAATTAGAACAAAAGGTTTCATGATCGACTGAAACGACATTTATCAAAATCTACAATTTTCAAAATGTTCTTGAAAAAATTTCCATTTTCAAGAGATAAAATAAAATAAATTTAATGTACTTTACTTTATTTATTATTATTCTCACTCGACAGCTTTGACTCACAAACTTTTCCCCACCATATTTTTTTTGTAAAACATATAATTATATTTCTTGCAATAGACGAGCGTCATCTCAGTGATTAACATAATTAATAAGCACGATAGATGAACAACGTATCAAGATTCGATCTTGAATGAATTGTATTTCGTGCAACTTTGTGCCTTATTAGTTATTACTTTTAACTCCATAATATGATTAGTTTGTTTTGATGCAAGAGTTGGGAAACAATTTAAACCAAAGAAAAAAAAAATCATTACATGTGAATTTCTTAAAGATTTTTTTTAAACATTTTCAAGATACATTAATGATATCAACTAAAATGCACCTACCTATCTATGAAGACATATTCTTGGTTGGCAAAAATTTGTGTGAGACGGTCTCACGGGTCGTATTTTGTGAGACTGGTATTTTATTTGGTTTATCCATGAAAACATATTATTTTTTATGTTAAGAGTATTACTTTTTATTGTGAATATCGGTATGTTTGACCTATCTCACAGATAAAGATTCATAAGACCATCTCACAAGAGACCTATTCTTCTTGATTTGGTAACCAGAAAACTGTAAATCCTGAATTGTGAATAAAAATTGTATATATATTTTTAAAAAGTCATTACATAAAATGTAATAATTACAAATTATAACCTACAAAATGGAACATGCATTCGGATTTTCATCACTAAACAATTGAGGTGCATACACATAATGGATGAAGTAAGGGACCTCCCCCTCCTTGTTTTTAACTTCTATTTTCTCTATTTCCTTAAATTCTCCGACTTTTTTCCCATCCTTCTTCTCTACTTTCTTCTCATCCTTCTTCTCATCTTTCTTTTCCTCCTTTTTCTCTTCCTTTTTCTCTTCTTTTTTCTCTTCCTTTTTCTCTTCCTTTTTCTCTTCTTTTTTCTCTTCCTTTTTCTCTTCTTTCTTCTCCTTAGGTGGTATGATTTCAACGTACTTGTGAACCCTTTCGCGCATAAATTTTACGAGTTTTTCGGATTCTATCGCACCTTCGACCGTTATAGTTTGAGCTTTTATGTCCGTTTTTACATTATGTACACCTGCAAATATAGTTTCAAATTATTAAATGGTTTTCATATGTGATATCAAACTATATGTATAATGGAAAATAAAAGGGTTTTTGTGGGAATAATTTTTTAAAAAAGAAAATTAGTAATAGTTTGTTACCTTTGTGATTGAGCAATCTCCTACGTGCCTCCTTCTCACATTCATCACAGTGCAAATAAGCCTTCATAGTAATGGTTTTTATGGTCTCCTTGATCTAATTCAAATTTATTAATTAAATAATTGATGATAAATAATAATATATTTATTTTTCTTAGTCTAATTCATCATGCACAACAAAAATATAATTTTTTTTGAGTTAATTATGGATATATAGCTTTAAATTCTTTTGAGAGGATATATAATTGTCTATATCTTTCTCATTTTTCCGACACAAGAAATTAAATTAAATATTATGTTATGATTTATATATATATATATATGTATGTATGTATATATATATATGTATGTATATATATATATATGTATGTATATATATATATATATGTATAGATTATTTTTCGTTTATTCTAAACAATGAATGTATTAGCAAATAAAAGTGGGGAATTAATTACTTTTTTCTCTTCATCCAGTTTGGACTTACTTTCCGAGACAAATTGAACTTTTTTCTTACTCCATTTCTCTAGGCGTGCATGAATCTTCTTTGCATCAATATTGATACCTTTAACTGTAATCTCACCGTTTTCAAATTTTACGTCCACATTTTGTACTCCTGCATAAATAAATAAAAACATTACTATTAGAGCTAGTTACATCTTAAAAAACGTCATTTATATATATTGTCAAATTTCAGTCTTCATGCAATCTATATTTTTTGTTATCGTGCTGATGTGAAACTACATAGATTAGGGCCACATCGGCTCCATGTAATCACATAATCAATATCACATCAGCGCTACATCGGAAATTAGACTAAAATTGCAAAAAAAAAAATAATAATAACCGACTAAAACTGATTTTGACAACATAGATGACCAAAATATCAAATAAACAAACATAGAAGATCAAATGGCATTTTTTTCCTTTTCATTATGTACTTAATTTCAAAAAAAGAAGAAGAAAGAGGATTAATAATTTGATTAAAAACAGACCTGGGATTCCCATGAGAGGCCTTTGAATGTCGACTGCACATTTTGGGCAATGCAAATAAGCTTTGTAAACAGCAGTGATTACTTCGACTTTCTTTTCTTCTTTTGCCATTTTACTTATTTGATCGTAACCAAACTTTGAATATTAAATGACTGAAATATATATGTAGGAAAAATAAAATAGCTTTATTCTATAGATTATATCCAATTCCCTCAGGTTGTTGAGATTTGTTTGGAGTGGTTCATCCATATGTGGAATCTTGCACCACCAAGTATCATTGATTTACCTAAAGAAAAGTTATTTTAATTTTAAAAATTAAAATAAATACTATTCAAATAAATAAAAATAAAGAAATATTTAGTACTGTATATACACAAACGAGTATTATTTTCTCATAGAGTAGGTATCTTGTGAGACAGTCTCACGAATCTTTATTTGTGAGACGGATCAACTCTATTGATATTTACAATAAAAATTAATACTCTTAGCATAAAAAAATGATATTTTATAATGGATGTCACAAATAAAAGATATGTCTCACAAAATACGACCCGTGATATCGTCTCACGCAAGTTTTTACATTTCTGACAAGATCAAATGTTCCATACGTGTAATATTTAAAAAATGGAAGTTACACGTGCATCTACTTATTAATACAGCCGCTAATTATAAATTTTTTTGGAAAATTCTGAAAAAGCTAGTTTTCTATACAATGGAGATTTGAGAATTTTCGTCTAACTAAACAATTTAAAAAGCGAGACTCTAATCCATGATCTTTTGAGGTTTTGGGTAGGGATGATATACCGTATCGAATTGGAAAATGCATATTGTACTGAAAATTTCGATATGTCGGGACTTGGTATACGCAAATTTTCGTTATGTATTATTAACATATCGAAATATTGTGGTATGACGATATTTCGGTACGGTATCAGTATTAACTGTTTTATACCGAAAAATACATTATATTTTTTAAAATTTAAATTTATTATTTATAATATTATATATATTTTAAATTAATATATATTATTTCGATATTTCGATATGTACCGGAAATTTCAAATATATACGATACTGTTTTGGTATCGATATCTTACCGTTCATAAAATTTCGATAAATTCGATATTTTCTAACCTCAATATATCGAAAATATAATTTTTTTTCTTGACCCTAGTTTTGGGTCCTCATCCTTGCCAGTAAACTAAGAGGTCTTGACAAATTGTAAAGAATCTACTAACAAATAGTTTCGTATACTTTAATAAAATAGTGAATTTAATATACGATTTTTAACCAGATTAATTATAATGCTAAATATTAATAAAAATACTTCTTACAATTTTATCGGCAACTTTATTTTACAGAACAACTAAATTTAGTAAAAAAAATTTGTTCAACGTGGCATGTTTCTTAGTTAATTAGATTAAAATGATGTTTTATAAATTTTTTATATAATTTAATTTCTTTATGTATTAAAATTTAAAAAATGATTATGATACATATGACTAATATATATTAAAACCTTGGGCTTGGTCGAATTCAATTGCGGAAGATGTAAAATTAAGTAAAATTTTGAGTGTAATTTTTCTAAAAATATAAACAATTTAGGCAAAAACTTGTGTGAGACGGTCTCACGGGTCCTATCACAAAATAAACACACATATATACCTATCAATCTGATATTATGATCAAATGTTTATCATTAGGCTAAAAGCTAATGATGTTACTCAATGTATAATTTTATTTTTTTATACTTGTGTAGCACATAGTGCACCATCTATTTGTGTGCTAATGGGTCGAGCTTTTAGGCCCATGAGTTTGGGGAAGTGCGTGTTCTGTTGGTGTTGTATCATATCTCACAAATATTAGTCTTATAATTTCACTGCCGTCGACCATGCGTTCAGCAGAGACATTAATTACCCATTAAGATCTGGTGTCACTCTTTTACAACTTACCTAACCAACCAGATCAAGCGGCGCAACGTAAACAACTTGATGCACGTGAACTTTTCAGGAGATTACTCATCTCAATAGCACTCTCACTAATGCTCGTTTAACCCAACGATCATTCTAAAATAAAATGTTGTTTTTGTTATGATAAGTTCTTGGTAAAGAGGATCGTAGTTCATTGAGATCTTGGATTCAATGTTAGAGAATCCTCTTTTTTAATTTATTATCTGTTGTTTCTCGTGAAAGCATAGAAATGATATATGCTAAACATAAATATAATAAGATCGATGAAAGTGGATTAAAGAAAGTATCGCAGCCTTTCCTTTGTTCGGCTTGTTTTGGAAAGTAAATTATTGTAGGATTATCATTGGAAAGGATGCTTAGGTCCTACTTTTTTCTTTGGATGGGACAAACACCAAAGGCCGAGCTTCTGGCCCTTTGGAAGGGCTTTTTCTTTTTGCCAAGAGTCCATGATTTAGAGAGGAAATATGGAATGCTAATTGGGCTTCTTTTCCTTAAGCTTAACCAGATGGACGGACGATCGTATTAACTTCAAAGACGAGGGTTTTCTAAAATCTCCAGTGTCTGGAAGTACATATTTAAAATTCTTACCAGTGATTATATTTCACGATCGTTAAGGAGCTAGCTAGTTAAATTGTATATCGTAGAAGCACAGATCTTAATTAAGTAAAAACATCCCAAAACATACGTACGTAGCAGAGGTATATGGAACGATTCAAAGATGTCGAACCTCGTCATTTGCACAAAAAATGATATCAAAATATCTTAAATGTAAGTAGGGCGGCTTAGGGAAAAAAGAAGAAGAAGAAAACAAATTAAGCATCATATCATTTATAGTCATTTAAGTTTATATGCTTACAAAGAAGATTGTATTTTAAAATCAATTTCTCATTTATACATGTGATATATTATATGTAATATATACAACTGAATGAAAATAGTTGTGACACAATCGATTCATAGGTCATTAGGGTGTACACATGATTTGTTAGATACAATGACGTGTGATCCAGAAGATTGGGAAGTGAAGTTCATTCAACCTGATACATAAATATATCAGGATCAGATATGTTTTAATTTAAATATTAGAATGTTATGTATGAAGTACATATATTGTTGGAATTTTAGAACTTAATGAGTGGAAATTAAGCAAAGTGGAATAGGAAACTCAGAAGAAAATAGTGAGTAAAAACCAACGCTCAAAAGGCTATCTGGGAAGTGCTCCGACAGTAGAGGACACACTAGGGCACCCAAAAATGGGCACCCTAGTGCCACAAGGGCTGCCTGATTTTGGCCGCCCCAGTGCGTAACATACTGCTTGGAAAATCCTGGTCATTAGGGCACCCGAAAAGTGGCGTCCCAAAACCCATGACCCAGTTTCACGAACAGGCGAGTGGTTTTTCGAGTTTTTCTGATATCCTTATGTTCAAATGTTGGCCTTTGATATGTTCTCATCAGTTATTTTGGACCAAGAGACACCCATATTATTGAATCAACATGTCTCTTCAGATTAACAATATTAAATGCTTGATCAAATATCATATAAAAAAATGTTTTTCAGAAAATCTGAACATACTTGCATTTCATATTGCCTACATTCTTCCATCTTCAAAAGTAAAGAGAGTTTATACCGTTCACTGGTTATTGATATCATTATAAGTTGAAGTTGTATCTTTGGGAGAAGATTGTCATATTCCAAAAACACTAAGAGTGAGTTAAAATCTTTGTAAAGACATTAGCCTCAACTTTGATATATCTATATGTTGTCATCTTCTGAATTTTCCTTAGAAGATAACACATTATATATTACTTATATTTTATTTGATATGGGATTATAGCTTAAGCTCCTCTTACCATAAAAATTATAACTAGAAAGTTTTTGATCTTCTACCAAGCTCTAATACATTGTGCATTCTACGTACATTTAGCTAAACTCATGAGCTGAGGAATTTTTTGTCCAATCTACTATTTTCCTAATTCAAAAACTCAGCATAAATCATAACAAACTCAAGAAAAGATTCAATTTTTTTATTATTACCATTGTTCAAGGTAGAATTTTTTTCTTGTACTTGTTTATTTTCATCATTCTTCATCAGACCATGCACATTCCTTGATTTGTTTATTATATATCATTATTGATAGATCATGTAAATTCACTTGTATTTTTCTTCAGATTTTGCATTAGTCTACGTTTTTGGTCTCTTACTTATAAATGTAGCAATTAACACACAGACTGAGGAATTTGGTCTCTTGTTAAGTATTTTGGTACGAGAGAAACTAAACATATATAAATATATATATATGTATATATAAAAGCACTAAGCAAGTTGCATTAAAGAAATGTGCATACAAAGTCTCGAGTCTTTAATTAAATTATTTTCACAAGTTCCAGAAAATTAAAGATGATAATTTTGTTCATCACAGAAGAAAATTCAATTAAAGCAAGCAACATCGATCTACTTGTCTTAACTGATGATAAGCACAAACAATATAGTAAAACTCTGAATGTACAAGAGAATGGAAGAAGTTGAAGAGAATTATTACTGATACTTAATTCTCTAACCATATAACGTGCCCTAGTACGATGACCGTCCACCGCCACCGGAGTTTCCGGTCCATGCACCGCCGTCCATTGGAAGCTGTCCATTAGGCATGTTGAGTGGCAGATTGAAGAAAGGAAGCCCCATTGACGATGGATCGGGATACTGATTGCCACCCAGTAATCCTCCACTTCCACCACCATTCAAAGGCTGGGACACCGACGGCGGCGTCTGCATCTGGAGTTCTGCTTCCTCTTCCTCTAATGGCAGCCTTTCATAGGCCACGTTGGTGAACGATGCCGCAATGATAATAACCGGCCCCGAAGCAATCAAAGCGCCGACAACATTTCCTCCCACAACCTGTCCTTGCCCGCCAGCCAAATATATAGTCAAACTCGTGGCTCCCGGCGGCGCAGGCGGCGGCAGGAACGACCCAGACAATGACAAGATCTCGAACCGGCCTTGTAAAGTAACGACGCCGCCTGCCACGGAGGGCTGCCGCAAACTAACGTTGGTGACCGTGCCCGTCCCGCTCAATATACAGATCCCTCGCTGCCGCTTACTCGCATAGGTGGCCACCATATCAAACACGTCGTAGCCGCTACTCACCTCGAGTATTTGCGCCCGTAGTGTGTTTGCACTTTCCCGGGTTATGATTACCGGTGGCTTAGGTTTGTTCTTGGATCCCGCCGGACGGCCTCTGGGCCTACGCTCCACCGCATCACCTGAGGTGACTAGATCGAAACCCTGCTGGGAATCATCAGTATTTTCATTTGAAAACCGGTTTCGATTCGATTCATCAGCTTCAGATCTTTGAAGATGGAGCTCAGTTCTCTGGAGTTGAGAAACAAAGTGAGAAGCTGAACCTAAGTCCAAACCAGCCATATACTACAACAAAAATTAAGATAGAACAGGAAACAAGGAAAAATAATAATTTTCAGCAAAGAAGAAACAGTATAAAAATGATCTGAATTATTTTATGAATGAATAAAGTAATTAAAGCACACGAATTCAAACCCTAGAGCGAATAGAAAACAAGGGGAATCGAGTGGGGAGAAAGAAAAAGGTCGAAGATGGAGTGCAATGATCAGAGAGAGAGAGACAGAAAATAAAAATGGTCTAAAACATGAGCATTGACATCAGTAAAATATTATTACATTAGCTTTAGCAGTAATAATACCCCGTAATATATATAATAGGGTTAAATCAGACGAGGCTGTGCTTCTTTATCATCCATTCGTGTAATTAATGTATAATATATATAGCATTCTTTATTATCCATTTACTTGTCAAACTTGTGCTGAAATACAATATGATTCAAGTTGTTATTGGGGAAATATTCGTTAGACAAAAATTGTGTGAGACGGTCTCACGAGTCGTATTTTGTGAGACAGATATCTTATTTGGGTCATCCATGAAAAATATTATTTTTTATGCCAAGAGTATTTTTTATTGTGAATATCGGTAGAGTTGACCCGTCTCATATATAAATATTTGTGAGAAAGTCTCACAAAAGACCTACTCATATTTGTTTTAGTCCGGTAAGTTTTCAGGTTTTAATTTTTCAAAGTCGAATTTTAGTCCTATAATTTTGTTTTTTTGTTGGTTTTTAATCATATTTCGCAGGATTGTTGACGTGACGTTGAACATATCAGGAATTTTTTATGTCATGTTAATATTTTCCGATTACATGTTAACATTTTTGGTGTCATGTTGCTATATATATATATATATATATATTATAACCAACTTTTTCTTTAAAATTCATGAATTTCCATCCATCCATGCTTGGGTTGTAATATTAATGTTCCATCGTACCGTGTGAGATTGTTTTATTAATTGTTAATTGAATTGAACTATAATACACATGTTATTACAAATTAAGGTTCTCCTGAAAGATACACATAAAAAAAATTCTAAAATGGGATGGAAAAAAGAGTTGGATCAAATGCATATTAATATTTTGACAACTATAAAAAAATCATTGTTCAACTTTTGTAAAACATCATCGGTGTCGGAGCCAGGTTTTTATTTTTACATGGACTAAAATTTTTTAAACAATGGTTGAACTAATATTGACAAATAGAGCCACTTTCTATCGGTAAATAAGACAAAATTTTATATATAAAAAATATCGAGAAAAAAATTCACCCGGACGGTGAGCAACACATGGCTCCGCCCGTGGTTAGTTATAAGCAATATTCCAGTTAGTCATATACTTACGTAAATATGCCTTCATGATGATCATCTAACGAAACTTTAGTTATGAATATGTGATTTATTTTCGTATCATATAATAAATATTTTGTCAATAAAGATGTGTGAATTTTTCACGCAAAGTTTGTCTAGATGGTTTTATCTGATCGACGTGATTTACAAACTATTGCGTTTAGTCTGATTATTTATCCAGTGCACATCTACATTATTATGTTACAAAAATAAATAAATAAATAAAGATGACATTATTTATATATTGTATTTGCTAATTTATTTCATGACCGCATGTAGAAGTGAGAGCTTAAATCATGAAATTTTTTAGTTTAAATTTGTTAACACTAATATTCGGTGCAATAATTGTTCTTATCAAGTGAACGATCGAAACATGTATGTTGCTTGTCCTATTATGCGATTTAAAAGTTTTGAGTTGCAGAGCAGTTGAACTGTTACTACGAGTTATAACTTTTGATAAAATATCAAGCGTTCGATACTAATTATATCGGAAAATATTAATAAGATCTATCTTTTAATACTAATTATATTGGAAAAGTTTATAGATTCCACTACTTACTTAAGTTACTTTATATATAGTTTATTTATTTAAAATATTATTTGACTAGAATAAAATGATATATTACTTCCCTCGATCATCTAATGAAAAGCTCACACACATCCATCAATTTTTATTTATGAATTATGACACATAGGGATAAAGAAGGGACATGATGACTTTATATATATATATATATATATATATATATATATATATATATATATATATGTTTCTTATGAGATGATCATATGAATATTTATTCGTGAAATGATTCAAACTATGTCTATATTACATAAAAAATAAAACATTTTCATGTTGTTCCAAGTAAACAAAAATTATTTTTTATTTTCATGGTAAGTTTTCGTCTACTTATTTCGATTTTATAATTTATATATATGTGGAAAAAATAATGCCCAATAATGACACACATTTTCAAAAACTATTTTATTGCATTCACTAAAATATATTATGATGCAATTTTTTTTTTTAAAAAATATAGGACTTAGCGCTTGCCGCTTTACCAAAAACTATAGATGGTAGTATATTGTGCGACTCAAATCTTTTAAACCACACAACTCAAGAATCACAGTTTGATTATTCTATCAAACATGGACAATTATTGCACCCAACAAAAAATAAAACAACAGCAATAATAATAATAATAATAATAATAATAATAATAATAATTCTACTCGAGTTTCTTATGTTGTGATTGGCAAGTGCAGCTATCACTTTGGGTGTCCTTTTTCAAGGTCAGTTTTCCGAAACCTTAAAAAATTGAAATATTCTAACTCGACTCAACCTCCACCGTCGGTAGCTAGCTAAACATGGGAATATTAATAATAATTTTGATGTTGTCAAATAAAAAAAACACCACATGGAAAGAAAGATTCATACAAATCATCGCTCTTACGAACCCTAAGAGAAAAGATAATCGCCCGCGTAACAAACAAAGCGTTAGAGGCATTGAAATATAATAAGCCAGCTTGAATGCGGGAATGATTTAGTTTCTTGTTAATGTTTTCTATTCTATTTATTTTGAAAGTACATTTGTTTGCGTGATTTTTCAAATAAATCTATATTTATCTGTCGGAAAGTTAGAAATATTTTTAATTGAAGTGAGAAACAAATATTTCTTTTGCGGTAATACTCCTAATAAAATTTACCTCTAAAATTGCAGAAAATGGCATTAAAAAGATTAAAATTTTAAATCTTTATTAGCTTAGCAGCAAAAATACAAACTTCGTTCACACTTTCCCAAGCTTCTCTACCTAGGGTCCAAACTTCACCCTCACCATCTCAATTAGATTATACCTTAGCAGAAAAAAAAAACTCTAATATCGTGACCTCATAACTCTTTTGCTAAGATATGCCTTAGAAAGAAAAATGAAATTTTCATCTCCCCACCGTTTTACTTCTCTGCTAGTAAAATCTCATCTTCCTCACCTCTTTATTCCTATTCTAATATATGCGTTAACGTGAAAATATAATTTTCACCTCCTTACATTCTATCTCCTCCTGTTGGGTGCAATAATTATCTCTGCTTGGTAGATCGATCGAATCGTGGTGCTTGAGCTGCTGTGCGGTTTAAAAGATTTGAGTTGCACCATTACTACTAGCTATAGTTTTTGAAAAAGCGGTAAGCACTCAGTCCTTCAATTGGTATCAGAGCCAAGGTCACGGGTTCGATTCTCATTGATTGTCAGGAGTGCAATTATTGAGAGGGAGATTGTTGGGTGCAATAATTGTCCCTGCTTGGTAGAGCGATCAAATCGTGGTGCTTGAGCTGCTGTGCGGTTTAAAAGATTTTAGTTGCACCATTACTACTATCTATAGCTTTTGGTAAAGCGGTAAGCACTCGGTCCTACACCTCCGCTAGGCGATGACTTAGCAGAAAAATAAAACTTCAAACTCTTTACCCTGTAACTCATCTGTTAGATGATATCATAGCAGGAAAATATTAAATTTAATTTGTAATAAAAATTAAATGAAAGTAATAATTATTCATGTGATAAAACACTTTTCAGGTGTCATTAATTTACACCACTCTTCAATTCTCCTGTCTTCTCGCATACCTTCTCCAAGCTCAGACTAACCAAGCGGAAGCTCGTAGGCATATGACATTCGGAGCCCAAAAATCTTAGGACGATATATGATTCGCAATATAAATAATTAACACTTGAAATATTGAAACACGACTAATGAATGAACATGGGAGAATGAATGAATTTTTCATACCCCATAATAAAATATATAAAATATTTGATAGATATTACCAATAACAACATGACATAAATTGTTTCTGAGAACTTATAACGTAAAATTTCTAAAATTAAGCATAGTAATGCACGAAATGATGAGAAATTAATTTTGTTTGAGTTTCTACAAAAATTATAGATAGGATATTTAATTTATTAAAATTTTTGACAAAAACATGAGTTCATTATTAATATATGAAAATGAGTTTACCCTATTTCTCACCCCCCACAAATTCCGGGGGCATCAGAATCTATGTAAGTACTAAATACAATAGTTCATCATAAATCATATATTTCATTTACGTTTTCAGTCGCACACCGACACTAATTGTGAATACTTTTTAAAAAACAATTTAAGCAATTAAATGTATTTGTAAACACACACACACACACACACATATATATATATGTATATGTTTATCTTGGATAAAAATAGGACTTCTTGTGTTTTTAACATGAAAGTATTAAATATTGAGTATGTCTCTTGTGAGACGGTCTCATGAATCTTTATCTGTGAGATGGGTTAACCCTGTCGATATTCACAATAAAAAGTAGTACTCTTAGCATAAAAAGTAATATTTTTTTATGGATGATCCAAATAAAATATCCGTCTCACAAAATACGACTCGTGAGACTGTCTCACATAAGTTTTTGCTTTAATTATTACGGAGCCTGAATCTTTGAATTTCTGAGAAAGTTTTTAACAAATTAAATTTTTTTTGGTTAATTCCTAATTTTTTAAAAAAGATTTAATTAGTTTTTTTAGAGCGCACGTAAATCTAAAGCCAATCTGGTTTCAAAAGATCTACCAGTCTCTTCTTGCCATCGAATCGATCTTGTCAAGACCATCAATCTACCATCACACACTCCTACTTATTTATATATATTTTGTCTTCTTCTTTGCACATTTCAACTTTATAATATAAATTTTTTTAAATATAATTTCTCACTTTAGGACAAATTTATGGAGTCAATCATAGTGGGACTAACATGCTAGCGAGTGGTCCTATGGCCAACTTGTCACGATGCTTTCATTCTATCACAAAATACGATTCATGAAATCGTCTCACAAAAAATACTCAAAAACAATACGCCTCAAATCCAGAGCGTGGTTGGTGGTGTTATCAAGAATAATAAATTTTTTTCTACAAAACATAATGGGTAATTCACTCGGCAAACAAAAGACCAATTTAATTAATATAACTGGTAATTCTAAAAAATAAAAAATGGCTAAGATCGAAATGATAACATATCAGAATTTTATACTAACAACAAATCATATGTCGTAATATAAAAGACTTGAATATTTACATAAAATAAATGGCCCATCAAAACATACATCTTTTTTTCTAAAGAACAATAATTGACCATCAGATACACTCAAGATGCTAAGTTCAATTCACCAAATTCAACGAGAATCACGAAAATTCATATGAGACGGTCTCATATATCAATTTTTTAAACAGATTTTCAAATTGACACGATCAATGAAAAAATATTACATTTTACGTCAAAAGAATTACTTTTCTTTGTAAATATGAATCGATTCAACTCGTCTGACGAATATAAATCCGTATAAATAAACTTTTACTTGCTTTTATACAATATTTTTGTTATATAAAAATATCTAAAGGAGTTTTGAACCAATCGTAAATTATAAAATCCTAAAGCCCTTTTGTATTTATTATTTATCTGTTTCATAACTTTGGAGAGATTATTAAGAATATTTGAAGGGGAAAAAGGTTGTATTCCCCCAAGTAAACACAGTGGTTGGATTCTTTGATGACTCGTTCTTAGCTTGTTGTATTATGGAGAATAATATATTAATTAACGACTTTTTCTTGATAATCACACCGGCGGGGTTCCCTATCCACCAATCACAACACGTCCACGGACCTAAATTATCGTATTAATTTCCCATAATCTCATGCTTAAATCCGATGTCCCCACCATGTTTGCTACCTAAACTTTATCATATTTTTATTTTTAAAAACCCCTAATTTGGTCATTACACCACATAGAGTTGATAAATGAACTTAAGTTGCATCGATTATAATGTAAAGAACGATTATTAATCGTTGGATCGAGGGTGAACGATGATCACGAGCGATAAAGATTAGAGTAATTGGAAGATAATAATGATGATTTTAACTAGCCTCTTGTTCTTAAGATGGCAAGTTTGGACCACTAGATATTTGGTTCAACCAACTAATTTTAGAGTATGCACACATCTACTACATATCTATTTCTAGGCAAAAACTTATGTGTGACGGTCACACGGATCGTATTTTGTGAGACATATATCTTATTTGAGTCATCCATGAAAAAAATATTATTTTTTTTGCTAATAGTATTACTTTTTATTGTGAATATCGGTAGGATTGACCCGTTTCACAGATAAAGATTCGTGAGCCCGTCTCACAAAATACATACTCTTATTTTTATATGATGGATCATCTTTCTCCATACTTAATTGAAAATTAATATTTTTATGATAAAAAGAAATATTTTTTCATGAATTGAATCAAGCTAAAGATCTGTATCATAAAATTGGTTTAGTGAGATCTTCTCAAATGTTTTTTTTTTCTAGGTTAATTTTAAGTAAGTCCAAGAATTTATTAATGATTTCAAATGAGGGTTCCAAATTGAACCCCATCCACTCGAATTATTCAACGAATAATTATATGAATTTTGATAAATAGTTATAACCACTTGCACCTGGTGATATAAAATAAATTAGCAAATTAATTGAATAACTCGTTGAATAATTCGGAATTATATAGAACACTAATTTAATATCACTACTACACAAATTCCGTAAAATCAATATAGAGGACCTTTGCTCCCAAGGGGATGCTGAGATTTTAGTGTGTGGCGGACACTTATCAATATGTCAGATATTCAATTCTTTTCTCTCTCTTCCTAATTTGAGTCCATCACACTGAATTTGTTCAGTATTGTTTACCTAGTCATCGTGATTTTCATACTACTGCATTTACCCTGCTGATTTACCCAAAACGCATAAAAAAAAGGTAGCGTATGTAGGTTCAAGGTCAAAAAAATTATTGAGGACCTTTTATAAAATAAATCATTTAAAAAAAAGTACAATATGATCAAGAGTTTACCGTCAGGCCAACTATAACTGTTGACCAAATTGTAATTTTACTTTTTTATACTCGTGGTGACACAAAATGCACCTACTTGGATGCTAATGAGTCTAGGTATTAGATTCATGTGTCCTGAGAGATGCGTGTCTATCTGCTGGTTTTGTCTAAAAAAAATTTAGAGATCAGTCTTACTCTTTACTTACCGTCGACCATGTCCCAATCAAAAACTTCGATGTCACTCTTTTATTGCTCATATAGACAATTATATCAAATGTCGTAGCGTCACCAGCTTGTCGTACGAAAACTTACCAAACGGTCACTCATCACATTATTATTATCAATCATACACCCTTAATCTAACATCTTAATTAATTGCATGATTATTATGTGAAATCTAGGACACTCCAAAACTAATTTTGGTGAAATATTTTGAATTCCAAAATTAAATTCATCTTACTAAATTCCATATTATATTTAATTTTGTAAATATTATAACTAAACTTGAAAAACAAAATATGTACAAACATAATATTTATGTATTAAATTACAAATTTAATGTGTGTGCCCAGTCGCTAATATTAATTACTATTAAATTTTGAGTTAAAGAAAATAAATAAATTTGTTATTTTTATTTTTGAAATCAAAATAAACGACTGTTTCTTTTTTGAAAGATGACTTGATAACAGGGCAAGTGGTTGATTTGTTTGTAAACTGAAGCATAAATGGGGGGCCGCTTTTATTCGGATTTTAACACTAAAATTTGGGCTTTTAGAATATTTGGGCTGCTTTTATTCAGATTTTGACACAAAAAATAAAAAAAAAATTAAATATCTACTATTTATGAATTTTGATTTTCGGAAAATTATTTTCCGAAAATGACTCTGACGCGGTATTTCCATTCGAAGCACGTGCTCAAATATATATTCTCACATGTGAAATATCAGAAAATACGAAAACAAAAATTTCTTCGTGATATAAATCTGAATTTGTTGGCCCTTTATTCTGCAATGATTATATATTTAACTCGATTAACACAAAATTCTTGTTAGATTATTTCACGAGTTAATTTTGTGAGATAATATTTGATCTGATTTTGGAAAATATTAGTTTTTATATCAAAAATATTATCTCGTATTGTATGTATGAATCAGGATGACTCGTTTCACGGAAATAGAACTGTGAGTACGTCTTAAAAGAGACCAATTCTTTGATTAAATAGTCATTTTATTTAACTTTAAGTGATAAATTTTTTTAAAAAAAATTGAAACAATTATTTTGTATTGTATGTATGAATGAAGATAACTCGTTTCACGAAAATAGAACCGTGAGTCCGTCTCAAAAGAGACCAATTCTTTGAATAAATAGTTGTTTTATTTAACTTTAAGTGATAATTTAAAAAAAAAGTTGAAACAAATAAGGACATATAATCACAATATATTTAAAAGGAAATATCTGTTTTATCTCTTAGATTTATTTAAGTCAAGAATCCCCCTGAATCAGATTATTTACCCTTTTTCAATTAATGCTCGAGAGAGTCCTGCGCGTTTAAGATACAATTTCTTTGACAAGTTTACTTGTAGCCCAATCAGAAGAAATTTTCCAAATCACAATCCTATTAGAATTCTAATTGATTATTATATAGTTAAACAATTCTCAAAACCCTCCTACTTGCGACGACGATTTTCTTGGCAAAAAAAACGAGGAAAAAAGTGATTCAAGATAGAGTATAATGGGATCCAAAGACACAGAGTCTTCTGTTACCAATGAATCTTCTTGGCTGACGCAGAAATGTGTAAAGATCGTCGAGGAAAAGAGGATTAAGTGGTTCTCCATGAAAGAAAGAATCACGGAACTAGTGAGCAACGTTAATATCTCCAACGTCCGAGAAATCGCGGCAGAAATCTCGAAGGAAGATCTGTTTGAGGGTAGGGGTGTGTTCTGTCAAGAGATTATGAAATCCCAGATGAATTCTCCTCGGTTAACCAATGTTTATGCTGCTTTAGTGGCAATCATCAACTCTAATTTCCCTGACTTGGGGCTTCTGCTGGTGAAAAGGGTTCTTTTAAAGCTTAAAAACGAGTATAATTACGATGGCAGAAGCGGTAACATGAAAAGATTGCGGGTTCTTTCCCCGTTCTTGGCGCACTTTGTGAATCAGTTGGTCGTTTACCCGCTTTTGGCGAATGACGTGTGCTTGTTTCTGATGGGGAATCCGAACTCGGTTCACGTCGAGGTTGCGGTGAAGTTCTGCATTGAATGTGGCTCGACTTTCAAAGAATTCTTGCCCATCAAGTTCAGGACTGTTCTTCAGGAGTTTCATAGGGTTTGTCACGAGGTAGAGATAGAAAGGAGTGTTCGCTTCTTGCTTTTGATGCTTTTCAAGATTCAAAGACGTGGGTTTAGTGATTATCCGGGGATGATAGATGAATTGAACCTTGTTAAGATTAGAGATCAACAGATTCATCAAGTGTCTATGTTGCATGTTCTTGACCCTGAGAGCAGTGCTGATGATTTTGAGGTTGATCCTCATGACTTTTGTGGTATTGACGACAGTTCAGACGATGACGACGACGAGGATGACGATGAGGTGTCGTCTCAGAAACATTAGGGCGTTCGGATGTATGGCGTGAAGATGAAGAAGGCGGATACGAAGAATCGATGGATTACAACATTCTTTGGTACATTTTTTGATCAGAAAATATATAATATTAGTTCAATGACAAAATATATTCTAGTTTGTTTAAGATTCTATCTAGTATTAGTAGCTAGGTGAGGTTATAATTGTAGCTTCTACCGATTAAAGACATTCAACCAATAACCACTACAAGAAATCTGATCCATCGCGACGCACCGCATGTCGTCATATGGTACCATTTCACATTATGCGTCGTCAAATGTAAAATTTCTTGTAGTGCGAAGATGGTATTTTTCTTAATTAATATTCTATGTACGTACATGTGAACTGCAGCAAATTAACTATCCAGTTTTACAAAAGCTTAAATTTATATTCTAGAAAAATTTAACATGATATGGAAGTGAAATTTTTTATTAAAGACAAGAATCTGCTGAGCCTCACCATATAAATTAAGTATCAATGTCAATGAAGTGGTCGTTAGTCGTTACTATATGTTCTTTATAATTACATACATGAAAAGTTTCCTCAAATTTATAAGTGTCTCATATTCTAGGAAAATTTACAATTTTTGTCATATTTATTAGTTTATCGAATTTGCAATTTTGTAATCTATGTTATCAAATTTTAGTTTTAATTTGTTATATTATTTTTCATAATTTTTGATCATTTTTCAATGAGGTACTGATGAGGTGATCGTGTGGTGCTAACATGTACATATGTTGCACACACGTGTACAATATCTAGGGGTGTGCAACGGTCGGTTTGGTTCGGTTTTAATAAACTTCGGTTTGATTTTTAGGTTTACGGTTTTTCGAATGCCTAATCCTAAACCAAACCATTATAATTCGGTCCGGTTTGGTTTTTTTGTATTACGGTTTGGTTATTACGGTCGGTTATTATGGTTTGTGTAAATGGGTATCCTTCATTTTTTTTAAATGATTAAAAAAAATTCATACCTGTGTTACAATATTTTAAGAAAAAAACAACAAAGAAGTTAAGAAATATTTGATATGGTGGCTGTAGAGAGATTGGAGTGGAAGGTGAAAAGTTTAGAAGAAAGGCAAGGCGGTAAAATAGTAAACCTAATGATATTACTTATATTAATTATTTTATTATATTTTAAATGGTCAGTTCGGTTTTAAATTTTCAAAAACCGATAACCGAACCGAAAAATCCGAAAGTAAAAAAAATCAAAACCATAACCGACCGAAAAACCGTTAAAACCGAACAAAAAAAAACCGAAATTTATGGTCTGGTCGATTTTTTCGATGTAAACCGTTTAATGAACACCCCTAACAATATCATATCAATACTCATGATAAAATAAGAACAAAATTGCCAATTTTTATCATGTAAAATTGTTCGCATGAATTGGGTACGAAACGTAAATTCTTATCAAAAACATCAAACTGCTGATATTTCGTTGACAATTATTAACGCATAGATGGTACTAAACTAAATTTATATAGGAATCACGTACACGGCTTTTATTGGATAATATCAAGAACATTTATTAATACATGAACTATTTAAAGTGATTTCATGGATCAACTTTTCTATCAGCACTCATTTCTTTCTCAAGCAAATGACAATATTGTAGAAAGATGATTGCTCCGTTGACAGATACTCAGCGAGTTTCTTTGCATATTTTCCATACAACTTGTCTGTGATGGAGCTCCCGAAATGGCTCGTCAATACCGGTTCTGTATAAGCCCGGATGAAATCTGAGACGTGTTTTCCACGGCTGTGGTCTGGGGCGGACCCGTTTGCGCCAAGATGAGAAATCTGGTCTAGTGTATCTTCATGTTTAACATGTGCATCCCAAGGAACTAGAAAGGCCTCGAACTTGTCGAGATTGAAGGATCCCTCTTTTTGTATCACTCCCTCCACGTCTTGTTTGCTTGGTGTGTATATAGGCATGTTGAATGAATGCAAATCACTCTCCTTCACAAGTCCCTGGTTCATTAATTTGATTGGTTGGTTAGAAATATTATTTTGATGATCATGCGTGCAAATTATATGTATATATACAAACTTTGTAGACATCATCCATGTGTCTCTGATATCTATGTTCTTTGGTTATAACATCAAATTGTCATAAATATGAATATCCAATCTATTTTTCCCGATATACCTCATTCACCATTTCAAGAAGTGAGCTCGCAAGAAGTGTGAAATGTGCGCAGTCATCTTTTGTGGACGGGTCCTCGACACTTCTGCCGACAAATGTGAGAACCATACGACCACCCGGGACCATTTCCTCACCCCGTGAAGTCAAGAATGTGGTGAAATCCTGGCGATATTGTCTTGCATATGCTTCGAATGTCTCCGGGGGACTTGCCATTGCCATGTGAATGTTTTCTTTGTTATTCTCCAGTCCTTCAGGAATCTACATCATTTGCAGCATTTGAAACTATGAAACAGATTCTAATTAAAATGTAATATTATATACCCGATGACAGCGGTGTTAGAGTAGATGCCCTGCAAGCCAACGGTTGGCTAGGGAATTTATTGACTCAAGTGAAATAAGCAATCTTTATTTTAATATAATTTAACTTTTTATGGTCTTGTTATACTTTATCTGTATACCCATGCAAACAGCATAGATAAAGTCCTTGATTATGCTTTAATACAAATGAATCGTAATTCGATGTTGAAACTCATTTGTAAACACTGTATATTCTAAATTCGTTCCTAGTCGATTCAGCCTGCCTAAAACAGGGATAAAGGCCGCTTGAGCTCGAGACTAGCATCTGTGATGTTGTGTACTGCGTTTCTTGGTAAGGGCATAGAGATGTCCAAACATGCAGATGGGTAGTCATATGATGATTATACCGAACAACCCTCCATCGGACTTTCCAAGTGGTTATCATTCATCGAGAGGATAAGTCTGTGGTTATGATTGTACACCATTAGTCCTTACGACCCGGGACAACACTAAGCCTCTATATGCTAGGGCTGTGCTTTGACTCGTTTACCGGCTCCAGGAGAGTCATCAGGTGGCGAGGTTGGGTACAGTTGCGACACATATAGGAGCCAGTGCATTGTAGTCGGGGATTCACCGCTCACCTACGGGTGTAGATATCCTATGTGATCTGATGAAATAATAGTGCATGGAATCTCTGGCCAGAGTATGAGATGTACGTTACAGAAGGAGTTCTCAAAATAGTACACGCGATGCCACTATTATAGTTATCATATAGTTATCGAATTAATATGCAACCCTCGATGAACCAATGGTTGCAGATTCGATCGGGATATATGAGATGAAGGGACCGTACTGTACGTTAATCATAATCGACTGGTTCTTGCAGGCACTATCAGTGATACCTGGGGGATCATGGGGCGATGCTACTAGACGCTCTTACCATGATCCGATGGGTGCAATCAGAAATGAGTTCTGACATTCTTGATCAAGGTGTTGATGAAAAGAATGGGGCTAACTAGGGTAAGCCCGAATAAAGGATTATGTCCTGAATCACAAGGAGTTGTGAACCCACGGCTAGCTGTATCCCTGAACCATTGAGGGTCACACAAGCACTGGATCGTTTGTTCCCGTTGAGAGAATAAATTCAAGGAGTTGAATTTATATTATAATATAGTAAATTCAAGGAGTTGAATTCATGATAATTAAATTTTGAGAAAAAACAAATTCAAGGAGTTGAATTTATGAGATAGTAAATTCAAGAAGTTGAATTTATGAAATTTGGAGATAATAAATTCAAGTAGTTGAATTTATAAAATTTGAGAATTTAATTTATTAAACTCAAAAGTTGGGTTTATTAAATATTAAATTTTGCAGGTGATAAAATTAAAGGAGTTGAATTTATAATGAATTTAATTTATTAAACTCAAAAGTTGAGTTTATTAAATATTAAATTAAATATGATGGGAGATATGTTTAATGGGCTTGTAGGAGTACAAGTCCAACATATTAAATGATTAAAGTTCTTAATGGACTTTAATATAATTAATTAAACTAGTTTGACTAGTCCATTTAATTAACAAAGCCCATTGGATTTAATTAAGGAATCTAAATCTATAATTGTGGAATTTAGGTTAAAAGCTTTTGTTTTTAATATATAAATAAAAAATAAAAGGTAGCCTCCAATAAGAGGACTTGGGATTTTCGAGAATCTCATATCACAATTCATCAAAAGCTCTCGAAAATTTCTTCAAAAAGAAAAGAAAATTTGGATTAAATTATTGAGTCGAATTTTTCGTGTTATATCTCTACGCAAAAGTTCTTCCATATTTTCTAGTGCAAATTGGAAGAGGAATAGATCATCCAGTCGTGGACCTAATTAGAAGGAAAGAAAGGGGTCTCTTGAAGAAAGTTCGTAGGGATTAATCAAGAGCTAATCCGTTTATACCGGATTAGTTGGAGCCACGTGATTTATTCACCAAAGGTATAACTTTTAAACATCCTATGAATGTTTATGATAAAATCATACGAGCGCCCAAAGCAAAACATATTTTGATTGTCAAAATAAAATAAAAATTTTAAAAATTCCGCAGCGTTTGGGCGTGTAGAAAACCGAGATCCAACAAGCGGTACCAAAGAAACATGCATGCATGTATACCTTTGAGAGCCACTGGAGACTGAAGGATGAGTAAACAAAGTTGAGAGTGTTGCTTGGAAACAGTCTGCCATAGAAAGATCCCGGCAAACCAGAAACAAAACATCTAATCCCTTCGTTTCCCGTCACCTCATTCAGTTTCTTGTAAAAACTCGGCAGCAACTTAAACAAGTTGTTGAAGTCATTCCCTTCAAGATCATTCAAAAACACTTCCATTTCAGGCAACTCGTGATCAACGTTGTTCAGCTTACGCAACCTTCCGATCGTGTCAATTATCTCAGCGACGACAGAGAGCGTGTTGGGTCCAGACGAACAACCCAAATCAACCATCTTGAAGCATTTCGAGAAGCCATTATCCGCGACCATTTCTTTGAGGCACTCATCCAAGACATACTTCGCTTTCGATATCCCTATTTTCTGAGAGATTAAAGAATAAACACACAATACATTGGTTAAATCACATTAAAAAAAACAAATTAATATCTTTTTTGTGTAATTTACTTGATGGGCAGAATTGTTGGCGTAGCTAGTTTCACCATTTCCTACAGTCATGTGCACAGTAACTTCCTTTACTCCCATATTCGATTAACTTTTTTGAAATTTTTTCTGCGGTTTTCAAGTTCGATTGTGATGTTAATCTATCAAGTCGATCTATATATAGGGAGTTACATACTGGCCTGGTCGATTCGTTGTTATTTGACCCTGTCACGTAGTCTAATTTGACAGCAAATATCAGAAATTTTTTAACTGTTGAGTTTCGTCATTTCTTGAGAACTGGTTGTAATATAAAATATGCACAAGCTACAATATATTGAAACAATTAATTTAATGTACGTGTACTCGTAGGAACAAGCAAACTGCGTCTTTATTTAATTACAAATATCGTATTCCAGCTTATTATATAATATATATTTAGTTTTGTTACGATATCCACGTATCATGTCAACTTCTGAACTCATAAATGATGTTACACTTACTTATTGAATGTACAATTTTGATATGCTTCATCACATCGAGTAGGTGGGTGTCATCTCATTTTTCGATATAGGGATGAATACGATTGATGCACAACATATTAAAACTTTCACTCAATAACTAATATTTCTATTCTAATTTAAATGCATATTAGCTTCTCGTTACAATGAAAAATACTTAGTGTCCCGAGTTATATTTTGTCTAAGTCATAGCTAACTTCACTGAATTTTAATTATTGGAATGTCCCTTCCGGCCTTCCCTGAAATTACTGAGTGACACTACTTGCTAATAAAATCAATATCTGAGCGCCACTTGCTAATAGATAATGATGATGACAATGATGACAACACAAATGAAAAAGATTTTGCATCGATGATTGGTACTTGAAATGCTTCATCTTTTTTGAACAAAAGTTTCTCATTAAAAGATTGACATTTATAATTGTCTTTATTATTGCAGGTTCTAACAACATGTGGACAACTGGAATACGTTAGGATGAATAAAATTCATTTATGTGTCATCTTGTAGATGACTAGTTAGTTTTTGTGCAATTTTTTCATTCAATCCCAACGATGAGATGGATAAGTTCTTTACTATTTGGCATTTGTTTAGTTATTTGGTTTTCAGAATTGTTTTTCTATTCTATTGATTAGTTTGGGTTGTTTGCTTATTTTTTAACAGCTTTAATTAATAAGGATGTCGTTTTTGAAAAACTTTTTATGATGAGCTTTCTTAATCTAATTGTTGTTTTATTTTCTTTCAACTATGGTTATGTTATTTATATATTGATAGATATCTGTTGAGTACTTAAACAAATTTTTTTAAGATTAGTTATAACTTATTCTTGGTCTGGTTCAGTTGGATGACATATATTGTATTGCATTTATATAGTTATTATGGTCTTGCATAATGTCTTATTGACAAAGTTTATATAGTTATAATATGACACGATATTTCGTATATATTTGTTTATATGTTTACATGTATAGATAATAACCATTATGTGAGGCTTATGGGCCGTGCTGCTTCTCACATAACACTGGAGTGCGCTTTGCAGACTCATCCCAATATAACTATAATTGGTGAAGAGGTATTCTTCGGTTAAATTTTTTAATATTTTATATTTGATTGGCAACTGGCATTGTCGGAGTCATACAAATGGAATGAACGCCCAAAAATTGAGGGGAGGGGTGGTTGGGGAATTAATCAAAGGATTCTTGTGAAATTCATTAACATTATTATATCTACACTGTGTTCTTGAACCGTTTGAAACAGTTTTATTGTTCCAAAAATCAGTCTTCAATAGAAAAAAGCTTCTGGCTGTTCAGTTTGTGTCCTACATGGCTTAATAAAGCTATAGACGTTGAGAAATTTACAGCAGATTGATAGATGCAAGAATTGTATATCCGGCAAGAATTAGTGTTTGTTTAACGAGTGGATTTTGATTCCACCCAAAAAAATTAATTGACAACCTTTTATTTTTAAAATGCGCTTCCAAGCCTTAGAATCTAATACATGCAGATGTTCCAAAAACCATATATAGGCCTATATTTCAGAAGCCAATTATATAACGATGATGCAACGGTGCAAGATTGTATAAAATGGCAAATATCTCTAAAGGCGATGGAAGAGTATAAGCTTAAAGTGAACATGTAGAATGAATAAAATCCTAACCACCAAGTATGAATCAAGGTAGTTCAAATGAAGAATGATAAATATTACTAAATTAGAAGAATATTGTTATAACAAATTTGGCAGTAGAATGACATGTTGAACCTCTCAGTGCCATAGCTTCAAGCAAAATCCAGTCGGCACAGTCGAGCGTCTCTTGTTCGAAACAACATCAGAGAAGGTGTCAACAAGTTGCCCAGCTAGAGATGCGGGATCTTCAACAAATGTATCTATGAATACCTTCACAATTCGTATTTCTTGAGGGGTTGCCCTCAGACTGTACCAAGTCAAAAACTTCTGTCTAAATGTAGTCTCGATATGTCCACTGCAAAAGCACATAATCTCTGAATATCTGGTCCTGTTGAGAGTCTGTTCACAATCCCACGAGCCATCTTTACAGGTAAACCTGTTAAAGGACCGACATCTTCTTCAAGCTTCTTCACTGCTTCATCAATGATTCCGAATAGATTTTGATACCGTATGGTACCAGCAAGAATTTTCTGGCTTAAAGAGAGCCTATAGCACAGTATGTCCACTCGCCTGGTCTCATTTGCCACCACAAGTTGCTTTCTCCAGGAGCTGCATTATTTTTAATATATCGTCACTATTTATCATTTTCCTTTCCCCCTTCTTTCTTGGTTTCTATTCTTTTTGCGTATGATAGGGTGGAGGAAGGGTGAAAACAAAAAATCTATGTGATCAGGATAAAGACATAACACAATCATTTGGAAATGACAAATTAAAAAACTAATAGAACACAAGAGAGAACGCAAAGGCATGTGCCCGATCTTCATGTGACCAGATCACATTCTACATCAAAAAATTTTTGTTGAACAAATAATATCCTCACTCGGAAGGCGTGCTGAATTACAAGATTGACAAGTTAAACCACTTCAACCTCTACAAGGAAGCTTACAAAGAAAACAAAGGTCTCCATTCCACCAAGTATGGAGACAAAGTGAATAATTCCAACCATTTACTAAAAAATAAGCCATTAACTAGAAAATAATCCAATGATGCAAGCATGGCGCAGAACTCAACAAAGTACCAATCACACCAGCCAGAGAATTCAGAGTCCTCACCACCATTTGGAACTAATAGCAGTTGAATATTGATGATGAAGTACTTCAACCTCATTACGGTTGAACATAAAAATCCTATAATTATACAAGAAACATAACATATAGAAACAAGATCAGACATTTACCTTAGTAAATCATTCACTTTTCCACAAGATACGCAAGAGAAGCTTCCATCAAGCCCCTTATCCCTCCTACCAGTAGAGATGCCTGAATTTTCATGGCTGAGAGCACATTCGAGGTGACATGTCATACCACATGAAAGACACAATCAATTCATCAACATTTGAAACAATAAACAAAATCCAGTTGAGCACAAAGAGCAAGTCCCAATAACTCAACGCGTGATCGACGCACAAAATTGAGAGATCTAAACAGATCGAACATGAAGTTTACCTTGGGAAATGGACAGAAGGGGCTGAAAATCATAGTCGCAGTCGGACGGTGGGCAATACTGGGAAGACGAGCGGCTAACAGCAGCGATTCCTTCCTTCAAGTGCCAATACAGAGGTGGCACCCCTATGTATCCGGCCAAGCATATTGCCATTGTCGCGAGAGCTGCCTTCACAACCCCAGTTCTCACCGCCATATTTCTCCTTCTGATTCTCCTTGAATCTATGGAGATAGATCGAACATCATTAAAAGCGTGGGTAATTTAGCTGAAGGATATGATTGGCATCAGGAACTTGCAGCCAATAAGATGAAGGAAAAAAACAAAATCGGTTCGAACTATCACAGCGTTGTGGATAAGTGTGCTTAGTTTTTGAGAAGAAGGGAGAGTTCCCGATCGCTTAATTTTTGAGAAGAAGAGATAGTTGCGCTGATTTTGTTTATTAAAAATTGAAAAAAAAAAAGGAGACGTGGATGTCAACTTAGCGGGCGCCCACCGAGGTACACACCAAATGGTGTGCAGGGTATCATTTATATATATATATATATATATATATTCGATTCGATATCAATAGATCGAAAATATATAGAGTCTATATACTACTATATATATAGTCATATATATTGATATATATAGTCATTAATGACTATATACGACTATATATAGTCATTAATATCGAAAATATATAGAGTCTATATACGATTATATATATAGTCATATATATTGTCATTGATATCGAATATATATAGAGTCATCAATGACTATATATATAGTCATATATATTGTCATTGATATTGAATATATATATATATACCAAAAAAATAAATTTGGAGATAAATTTGGATTCAATATCAATGACTCCAAAATTTCAATATTATATATATATATATAAATTTGGAGATAAATTTGGATTCAATATCAATGACTCCAAAATTTCAATATTATATATATATATATATATATATTCAATATCAATGACTCCAATTTTATTTTTTTTGTGTTTATTTTTTTAAAAAATAAACATCAGATTTAGTCATTGATATTGAAGGTCCACACAAATTTAAAGATCGTTACAAAAATTTTAATATTTTCTTAGATATGAAAGACTAAAATCCAAATAATAAAAATCAGCGGAATTGTTTAAGGGGTTTGGAGATTGATTATTATGGCGATGTTTTTTTTTTTACCTAAGAAGATTCGAATTTAATCAATTTTTATTTGAAAAAAATAGTATTATGCAACCCAAGTGATATTATGTAAAATTAATTAAGTGTCCAAAAAAAAAATTGAAGTAAGACCTGTGTGCTGCTAAGTCATTACAAACCAGGAGAGTTCCACGACTTTTAATAATATTTTATTAAATGAAATATGATTTACATATAAATATTAAAAATGCAACGTCTAAACTGCATTATTGAACACTAATCGCTTTATCATAAAATATAGCTAGTGACAACGGTGAAACCCAAATATCTTGAACATTACAACAACTCATACATCATTTTTCGATTGTTCTACCAAATAAGATAATTATTGCACTTCAACAATATGTATCTCAATAATTACACTTGTTGTAGTAAATGAAAATCGATTGTAAAACCCAATGTTTGTCATTTTACTAAACTTTATAGTTGATTGTATCAATAGTATAATATATATCGAATATCTTATTTGAATCATCCATGAAAAATATTACTTTTTATGCTAAGAATATTAATTTTTATTATGAATATCGGTAGGGTTGACCCGTCTCACAGATAAATATTTGTGAGACCGTCTCACAAGAAATCAATCCTATATATATTAAAAATTAATAAATTTTTTATATATATTTTTCGTAATTTATTGTAAAAATAATTTAAGTTAGTATTGACGAAGTGAGTGTTAGTGACATTAATTAATTTAAATTAATTTTGTGTCACTTGAAAATAATTCAAGTGGAATATTTTGTAAAATGTATGTCGTGTTCCAAAAGGTCAATAAATTGGTTTGTTCGAATTCGTTGAAACTGTAACTGTATTCAATGGTTTCGATTCGGATTCTATCTTGCATTGCAACCGTGGATTAATTCAGATTTATGGTTATGGTCGTATTCAGAATTTAATCCACTGTAAAAAAAGCCGAGGGTCATCCGCTCCAATTTTTAGTAAGACGATGTCTATAGACGCTGTTAAAAAAACCGGCTACCCAATATGACTACTAGCTGCTTAGGTGGTCACCCAATTTAATATATAATTTTTATTTTATTTGTTTTTATATTTTTTTAAAAATTGTTCGACATATTTTCGATCAATTTGTATCGGATAAAGAGGAGGAATATACTATTCATTTTGAATTTGAATCTGATATAGAGAAATTATTGGAGAAATATGGAGATGAATAAGAAGAATTATATATTTAAGTAAAAAACCGACTAGACAGTGAGTGGTCGTTCGCTAGGGATGTAAATGAACCAAACCGTTTGTGAGTTATTCGGAGCTCGACTAGATAAAAAATTCGTTTGAGTTTATTTGTTAATCATATCAAACCAAGCTCAATCTCGATTTCGAGCTCGAAAAATTAATCAAACCAAGCTCAAGCTTAAGGATATTCAGCTCGTGAGCTCACAAACATGTTCGATAATATGCTCTCGAACTCGAGCTCCGCTTGTTTAGGTGGCTCGTAAGCTCGAGCTCGAACTCGACTCATTTAGGTGGCACGTAAGCTCAAACTTGGCTCGTTTGTTGAGTTGACAAATAAAAATATTAGTACTAATGTCAATATAAGGAATTGAAATATTAAAAGAGTGAAATTATTGCAATATAATGTTATTTATATGGTAATACCACTATATGAAGAATATTTATTATCTGGATGTTATATGTATTATTTTGGCATGTTCAATAATATACCGAATTTATGTTTTTTTAATTGTTATTTTTGTCATTTTGGTTATTTATGAAGGAATTTACATTTTTATGTCTTATTTAAAATTAGATCATATATATATTTGCTTTTTAACAAGCTCGAATTGAGCTCAAACTCGAGCTTAATTATATGTTTTACGAGCTCAAAAACGAGCCGAGCTCAAGTCAGGCTTGTTAAACATGGTAAACAAGCTATTAATGAATCAAGTTCGAGCTCGACTTGATTAACGTGATAAACGAGTTTTTAACGAGCCATGCTCGAACTTTTCTCGAGCTTAGTAATTTTAAAGACAAACCAAGCTCGAGTCTGATAATAGAAGTTCGAATCGAACTCGAGCTCAAACAATCTTAAACGAACCAAGCTCAAACCTGATACTATTTGGTTTAGGTTTGGATCGTTTACATCCCTATCGTTCGCCTATCGCTTTTTTAGAACAATAGAATTTACGCTGCTTTTTTTCTTTTGGAAATTTAATCTACGTTGCAGTTATGGAATCCAAATATCATATAATTTTAACATGTAAACTTAAGTGAAACTAATTAAGTGGTAATTTGTCAAATTAGAATTCAAACATTGTTTTTGTTGGTCCCACGTGCGGAATTTCAGATAATAAAACCCGAAAATAAAGAATAAAATGGACACCGAGATTTACGTGGAAAACCCCTAAAAATTATTATGGTAAAAACCACGTGCAAGATGAAAAAAATTCCAGTATAATATTTTGTGGTGTACAACTCACTCACTGTGTTTCCAAAAAGAACACACAATTTCTTAATACAGGAGAACAAACACCTCACAAATATTATAGAACTAAGCACTCAAATACTTATAAGATGAGAGAAAACTCGAAGAATGGATGATTTCAGAATGAAGGGGGGAGCTTTATTTATAGAGTCCCTTGACCGTGTGAAGACGCGTTAAAAACGCGTATAAAAATTCCTCTTCAAATTTGTCTGCGGCCAACCCACGTTTTTTATTTCCCCTCAAATTAGGCTGCAAGTTGTACCAGCCAACAACAACTTGTTGACTTTTCTACCGACATTTCTCCCACTTGGAGATTTGATGGAGAATCAACACATCTCCACACATCCTTTCAATCTTGTCATTCCCTGCTGCTTACGTTTCCGCTAGACCACTTGAGAATCTACACCACTTAAACTTATCAGTGTTTACTGGCTTGGTCAGAAAATTAGCTATGTTATCCTTCGTATGGATCATCTGCATATCCACGCTTCCTTCTTCTACTACTTCCCGCACAAAGTGAAATTGTACTCCAATGTGTTTAGTCCTGGAATGAAAGGCTGGATTCCTTGCGATGTGCAAGGCACTCTGACTGTCACAAAACAAAGGAACATTATCTTGTTTGTGTCTGATCTCCTCCAATAACCTTTTAATCCATATTGCCTCCTTGCAACCTTGAGTAGCTGCCATGTATTCTACCTCTGTTGTAGATAACGCTACAACTGTCTACAGTTTTGAAACCCAGCTTACTGCTCCCCTTGCAAGTGTAAACACATAATCAGTAGTAGATTTCCTCTTATCAGGATCACCTGCATAATCTGAATCGACATAGCCCCTGAGTGTAAAATCTGATCCTCCATAACATAATGCAGCATTCGAGGTACCCTTAATGTATATAAAGATCCTCTTAACAGTGCTCCAATGCTCTCGTCCAGGATTCGCCATATACTGACTAACTGCTCCCACTGCTTGAGCAATATCCGGTCTTGTACAGATCATAACGAACATCAAACTTCCTACTGCTGATGCATACGGTACTCAAGACATCTCCATCCTCTCTGCTTCACTGCTAGGACACATCTCGGAGGATAACTTGAAGTTAACAAAAAGAGGGGTCGAAATTGGCTTACTATCTTGCATGTTGAAGCGTTGCAAGACTTTCTTCAAATAATTTTTCTGGGGAAACCAAATCTTTCTGTTACTTCTGTCTCGATGAACTTGCATTCCTAGATTCTTGTTTGCTGGTCCCAAGTCCTTCATATCAAATTCCTTAGCCAATTTTGCCTTCAATCCTTGGACCTGATATTTGTTGGGGTCTGCTACCAACATGTCGTCCACATACAATAGCAAAATAATATAATCATCATTGGACCTCTTGAAATATGTACAAGGGTCTGCACTTAGTCTGTTATATCCAAGGCTCATGATATAGGAATCAAATCTCTTGTACCAATACCTCGGCGTCTGTTTGAGACCGTATAGAGATTTGTTCAACCTGCAAACCAAGTTCTCTTTGCCTTTTTCCGCAAAACCTTCTGGCTAGAGCATATAGATTTTTTCTTAAAAATCTCCATGAAGAAATGCCGTTTTTACATCTAGCTGTTCTAGATGTAGGTCAAACACCGCACACAATACCAGCACCACTCTGACTGTAGTAAGCCGAACCACATGAGAAAATATCTCATTGAAGTCAATGCCTTCTTTCTGAGCATACCTTTTTACCACCAATCTAGCACGATACCGCTCCACTTGGTTATTGTCATCACGCTTGATCTTATAGACCCATCTGTTTCCAATGGCTTTCCTCCCTCGTGGTAGTGTAACAAGATCACAAGTTTTAATTCTGTCTAATGCCTCCAACTCTTCTTCCATTGCTATCATTCACAAGGATACATCCGAGCTTTGAGTAGCCTCGTGGAAACTCGATGGCTCACCATCCTCTGATAATAAACAATATGCAATGTTGCTTTTAGTGACATAATCTGAAAACCAACCTGGTGGTATTCTGTCTCGAGTTGACTGCCTCACATTGGAAACCTCAGACTCAACATGTTCTTGTTCTTCGTGCTCTGGTACTGCTTCACAAGAAACTTGACCTTCGTCTGTCTTATTTTCTACCTGAAAAATAGTAGTTTCTGAATTCGGTGTGCCTTTGTCTCCCTTTACTTTATCTTCCTCGAAGATAACATCCCTGCTGATGACAAGCTTGTGAACAGTAGGATCCCACAAGCGAAACCCCTTTACTCCATCAGCATAACCCAAGAAGATACATTTTCTGGATTTCGAATCAAACTTCGATCTTTCTTGCTCATTGTACTGAACGTACACCGGACTTCCAAATGTATGCAAATGAGAATAATCTATCGGCTTCCTGGTCCACATCTCCATCGGATTCTTCAGATCAATCGCCACTGAAAGAGAACGATTGATAATATAACAAGCGGTTCTGACTGCTTCCGCCCAAAATGATTTTTCTAGATCCGCAGTCCTCAACATAGCTCTTGCTCTGTCCAACAAGGTTCTGTTCATCCGCTCCGCCACTCCATTCTGTTGAGGTGTGTAAGCCATCGTGAACTGTCTTTTGATGCCCTCATGTTGACAAAATACATCAAATTCATCACTGGTATATTCTTATCCATTGTCAGTCCTCAAACACTTGATTTTCTTTTCAGAATCAAGTTCAACCCGCGCTTTGAAATCTTTGAAGGTCTGGAAAACATCTGATTTTTTCTTGATTGGATACACCCAACATCTCCTAGAGAAATCATCAATGAACGAGACAAAGTATCTCGCTCCTCCTAGGGATACAACTGGTGCTTGCCAAACATCCGAATGAATCAGCTCTAATATGCTTTTGCTCCTGGCAGTAGAAGTGTCAAACTTTAATCTGTGTTGTTTACTGGTAACACAGTGCTCACAAAAGGGTAGTGACACTTTTGTAAGTCCCGGCAGCAGCTTCCGTTCTGAGAGAATTTTCAATTCTCGTTCTGACATATGCCCGAGCTTTCTATGCCATAACACTGTTAATTCTTCTCCTGAACCAATTGATGCAACAAATAGTTCTGCCTCTTTGCATGTTTCTCCCAAAAGTACATACAGATTTGCAGCAACCTTTTCCGCCTTCATAACCACAAGCACACCCTTCACAATTTTCATGATCCCGTTCTCGATTCGAGTTTTGCACCCGATATCATCCAATTGCCCCAAGGACAAAATATTTTTTGTCAGTCCCTTCACATGTCGTACCTCCTGTATGGTGCGAATGGTGCCATCAAACATTTTAATTTTGATAATACCGACCCAGCAATTTCCAAGGCATGTCGCTCCTGAATCCATAATCCATGTATCACAAAATTTGTGTCTGCCTTCTGCAATAGTTGCTGCTTCGCTGAATAATATTTCACCACCGCCTGAAGTACTGTCCACATTTCCTTGAGAACTTTTATCGATACTCATACACTCTTTTTTGAAGTGCCCTTTACCACCACATTTAAAGCAGTAAATATTTTTCTTCTTACTTCTCGACTTTGATCTACCTCGTCTTTGGCTCCCACTGGATTCACGGTCCATGAATCTTCCTCTTATCATCGGTAAAGCATCTGTCTGCTTCGAGGTTACCAACCTATCTTCCTTATTCTTGAGCCGGCTTTCTTCTCCGAGAACCGCAGTTAAGACATCGTCGAATCTTAGAAAGTCCATAAGAATATTGTTGGTAATGTTGATGATAAGTTGATCATATGAATCTGGTAGACTTTAAAATAGAAGCTCCGCACGTTCATTTTCCCCTATTTTATGCCCCATAGAAGTTAGTTGGGCAAATAGAGTATTTAGTGTATTGATATGGTCGGTCATCGATGAGGATTCCGTTATCCGAAGAGTATAAAGCCTTCTCTTTAGGAAAATCATATTGTGTAGTGACTTGACCTCATACATCTTTGTCAGAGTATCCCAGATAACTTTGGTTGTTTTTATCTCAGAGATACTTGACAAAACTTTGTCTGCTATAGCCAAGTGTAAATTGGCAACAACATTATCATTCATCTCATTCCACTTTCCATCATCTGTAATCTCCATCGGTCTATCTCCAACAGCCGTCAAACAATTCTCCTTTCTTAAAACTGTTTGTATCTTTATTTTCCACAGCATAAAATTGCTTCCGTTGAATTTTGCTATCTCGTACCTTCCCGCAATTATATCTACAACAATTTAGTAGACTGAATAAAATAATTCCGCCTTAATAATAAAAAATCTCAAAAAAATCTTTTCTGATGTGGAAGATCAGTCTAGGCTGCAACTACATAGCATACTCAGAATTTTAAGAAATTTTAAAACCAAGGCTCTGATACCACTTGTTGGTCTCACGTGCGAAATTTGAGATAATAAAACCCGAAAATAAAGAATAAAATGGACACCGAGATTTACGTGGAAAACCCCTAAAAATTATTAGGGTAAAAAACACGGGCAAAATGAAAAGAATTTCACTATAATATTTTGTGGTGTACAACTCACTCACTGTGTTTCCAAAGAGAACACACAATCTCTTAATACAGAAGAACAAACACCTCACAAATATTATAGAACTAAGCACTCAAATGCTTATAAGATAGGAGAAAACTCGAAGAATGGATGATTTGTGAATGAAGGGAGGAGCTTTATTCATAGAGCCCCTTGACCGTGTGAAGACGCGTTAAAAACGCGTATAAAAATTCCTCTTCAAATTTGCCCGCGGCCAACCCACGTTTTTTTATTTCCCCTCAAATTAGGCTGCAAGTTGTACCAGCCAACAACAACTTGTTGACTTTTTTACCTACAGTTTTAAGGGGTTTCACACTGTAGGATTGATCCAGCTCCTCTTAATGACCAAGAAACCTTTTACGTTTTATTTAGATAATTTCGACCATGACTTTGAAATGAAAAGTAGTTGGGCAAAGAAAAAAGTAATTGGAGTGGGATGGTAGCTTTTCTTCTTTATATTTTTGTAAATATTTATGTAGTTTCATATAATATAATATAATTCTTCTCCCATGTTTTAAATATTTGTTTTTTCCTAAAGTAAAATTTCCATCCCTCTAAAATTGATGGTTTTTTATGTGTTTATTAGGAAGGATGTCATAAAATAATGATTTTTTTATATATAAAAAAGACAAAGAAAATATGTTTTCCTATATTAAAAAAGATTAATGTTGGATAATTGTCTTGGCGATGTTTCCTTTTGAAGCTTCGGACTTGGTGAATTTTGAACGTTTGTGAATGTGTGTGATCGATGCGATTGATTGAATCTCAAAATCTTAATTCTTTCAAATAAAAATTCGGGACATTTTTTTTTACCATTGAGCATATGGAAAAATAAAAAATTAGGAAAATAAATATTTTTTTGTTGTGTATATTTATCTTTTTGCACCGATTCAGCACTAGCGTGGTGCTGATATATGTATAATAAATAATATAATTGTCAAAAATCGAAAGATATAATGTTAAAAATACAATTTAATGATATAAAATATCAAAATCGAAAAAAAAATTATCACAGAAAGAATTCATTTTAAAATAATTATGATGTCAATATCAAACTTTTTTCTCCAAATTTATTTTTATTATCAGTACTCAGTAACTTTGTCACGCAGATAAGTTGCAGAAAATTATCATTCCAAGGAGTTGAAAATATTTCAGCTCATGAATCTATATTCGTAATATGGATCGATCTGATTTATATTAAGAATAAGAAATAATGTTTTTGACATAAAAAATAATACTTTTTCAGGTCGGATATGATATCCGTCTTACAAAATTGACCCGTAAGACAGTCTCATAATAATGTTTGTGATATTTCAATACTTGATAATCACAAACTAGGAGTATATGTAAATGTTGGAGAACAAAATTTCATGTAAAGATCACAAACTAAAAGCTTACATTGTTTATATTAAAAATAAGTTGGTAGATAGTTTATAAGAAACTTTAAAAAATTACATCAGTTTTAACTCACTTTTAATATATTATAAAAGACCAAAATATCTTTATAAACTTTATTATATCCTAATATACTCTCCAAAAATCAAGCACACAAAAATATTATCTAGTAAAATGTCGAGGAAACGAGTTCACATTTAAAATTTAAATTATTTAATAAATCTTTTTTTTCCCAATTGTATGCACAAAGACCTATTTGTATTTGAAAATATCATCAAATTTCTAATAATTATGATAATTAAAAAGATACCGATGATGCCTAACATATATAATACCGTAAACGTAAATAATTTACTTTTAAAATAAAATATTATATATTAAGATATTTTTAAATAAAATTTTATATTTTATATCTTCTAATTATGTACAAGGCAAAAACTTGTGTGAGACGGTCTCACGAGTCGTATTTTGTGAGACATATATCTTATTTGGGTCATCCATGAAAAAATATTACTGTTTATGCTAATAATATTATTTTTTATTGTGAATATCGGTAGGGTTGACCCGTCTCACAAATAAAAATTCGTGAGACCATCTCACAAGAAACCTACTCTGTGTACAGACCCGTTACCCATTTTCCGACCCATCGATACTCGTCGGACCTTGGGTCGGTGCCATCCCCGGCCTCTCCCCAAAATATATATAAAATGGAAATTATATATTGAGGTTCGTGGATTGGGCACACGCGTACGTGGTAACATCAACGGATGCGGGATAGCTTTGGATTAACCAACGGTTCAGATTTAATTTAGTATCAGTAAATATTCCCTGGTCCTTGCCATCGGGGATCTCTTCCTCCTCTCCGTGTCTACCCAGGAGACCCGACAGAGTCAAGCTTAATTTCACACTACCGTGAAAAAGGTAAAGCCTCTGGGTTTTTTGGGTTTGAATCGCTGCTTTTTTCTCACTGAATTAAATTACTTACGGAATTGTGCCATCAAATTTGCGGGAGCTGTGAATTTTTTTTTTTGAGGTCGTGTTGTTCCTTTTTAACCGTATAAAGGTATGATCTTGGCTGTCGATTGTCATGGTTTCGATTTTTTTACTGATACCAGTTCCTAATTTTGTGCTGTTTGTGGCTGAAAGTTGGTGCATTGTTGTTTCCTTAGGGCTTTTTTCTCTGGGAAACCTCGTCGTCTCTTCGCTTGATTTTATTCCCGTCTGTTTAGTTTTTCGAGGTGTGATTTTTTCAGTAACTGGTGATACAGGTTATGTGAATTGTGATGGGTACGACGAAGAAAATTATAGCCATATGCCAATCTGGAGGGGAATTTGTGAGCAACAAAGATGATGGGTCCTTATATTATGCGGGTGGGGAAGCTTATGCCTTGGACCTGGATCAGCACACCCCATTGAAAGATTTCAAACATGAACTTGCTGAAACATTTCAATGTGGTGTGGATGGCATGGGGATCAAGTATTTTCTCCCTGGGAACAGGAAGACCCTCATCAGTATATCTAAGGATAAGGACCTTCACCGCATGGTTAACTTCTTTAAGGAATCTGACCAGGTGGAAGTTTTTGTATTTACTGCTGCCCGAAATGTGTCTAATATGCCTGCCAGTAGGTACTTTTCATCTTGCAATTTTAGCATGTTCAATATGAACTGTTTCCCCTGCCCTGCGGCGCTGCCCCCAGAATTGTAGTTGCTTGTATGTTGATTTATTATCGGAGCATTATTGAGGTCAATTTTAGTATGTTCCGAATGGAATGCATGATTTTCTTAATTATACAGGTCTAGCAGAACGATTGCTTCTGAGTCAGAACTTCCTACTGATGTCCCTGTGGACCTTATGCAAACTGATGATGCGATTGTCTTGGATGAACCTATTGAAACTACAACACTTGATGTTTATCCTTATGGCCATGAGGATAAGCACCGTAGAGCAGCGACTCAGTGGGAAAATATTATCACTGGTGTGGACCAAAGATTTAATACATTTGCCGAATTCCGCGAAGCTCTGCATAAGTACTCGATTGCCCATGGATTCACCTACAAATATAAGAAAAACGACAGTCATCGTGTTACTGCCAAGTGCAAAACAGAAGGCTGTCCATGGCGTATATATGCATCTAGATTGGCTACCACTCAACTAATATGCATAAAGAAAATGAATCCGGAGCACACTTGTGAAGGGGCTACTGTAAAAGCTGGTTATAGGGCGACTAGAGGATGGATAGGAAGCATCATTAAGGAAAAATTGAAAATTTCTCCAAATTACAAGCCAAAAGACATAGCGAGTGACATCAAACGTGATTATGGCATTCAGTTGAATTATACTCAAGCTTGGCGAGCCAAGGAGATTGCACGAGAGCAGCTTCAGGGTTCATACAGAGAGGCGTATTCACAGTTACCACTTTTTTGTGAGAAGATAATGGAGACTAATCCCGGTAGTCTTGCCACATTGAGTACAAAAGAAGATTCAAGCTTCCGCCAACTTTTTGTCTCGTTTCATGCCTCAATATCTGGTTTTCGCCAGTGCCGCCCCCTCATTTTTCTTGATAGCACTCTTCTTTACTCAAAATACCAAGGTACTTTATTAGCAGCTACTGCCGCAGATGGGAATGATGATTTTTTCCCTGTAGCCTTTGCTGTGGTTGACGAAGAAACCGAAAATAACTGGCACTGGTTTTTGTCACAATTAAAATCTGCTCTCTCGACATCTGAGCGAATTACTTTTGTTTCCGATTTCCAGAAAGGCATAAGAGAATCTTTGCTCGGCATTTTTGGCAAGGAATGCTGCCATGGTTACTGTCTGCGCTGTCTTGCTGAGAAACTTAATAAAGATCTGAAAGGACAATTTTCACATGATGCCAGGCGGCTCATGGTTCAAGATTTCTATGCGGCTGCCTATGCACCAAAACTCGAGGTGTTTGAAAGTTGCGTAAAAAACATAAAGGCCATCTCAGATGAGGCTTATAATTGGGTCATCAGTAGTGAGCCAGATCACTGGGCTAACACATTTTTTGGTGGGGCGAGATACAATCACATGACATCCAACTTCGGCCAACAGTTTTACAGTTGGGTGTCTGAGGTGGATGAGTTGCCAATTACTCAGATGGTCGATGTTTTGCGCGGCAAGATCATGGAACTAATTTATAGGCGAAGGCTTGAATCGACCCAGTGGGTTACAAGTTTGACACCTTTTATGGAGGACAGGCTTCAGAATGAGACAGCAAAATCGAGATCACTTCAAGTGTTACTCTCACATGGGAGTGTCTTTGAGGTCCGTGGTGAATCTGTTGACATAGTTGATATCGATCACTGGGACTGTAGTTGCAAAGGATGGCAACTCACAGGATTGCCTTGTTGTCATGCTATTGCTGTTCTTGAATGCCTTGGCAGGAGCCTCTATGATTATTGCTCTAGATACTTCATGTCGGAAAGCTACCGTTTGACTTATTTGGAGTCGATCAACCCCATACCAACTATGGAGAAACAAGAGCAAAGTGAAGTGCTGGTGGAAGCTACTATAGTAACTCCTCCGCCTACTAAGCGCGCTCCAGGCCGACCAAAGATGAAATCCGCAGACTCTGTGGATATCATTAAGCGCCAGCTCCAGTGTAGTAAATGCAAGGGCCTAGGCCACAATAAGAAAACATGCAAGTAAGTTTTTATACTTTCTCCCTCTTGGCTCTTCCTCACACACATAAGGTTCTAAACAATTAAGCAGTTGGGATTCAAAGATATTGATAGCAGATTTCATCTAGTAGTCATATCTCTGCAGACTCACGTTGCAACGCAGTTGAATCATGAAATGATAACGATGACACTGTAGTTCTGTTTCATGCATCCAGAATCATATTTGATGTTTAGCTTCAGTGCAATGTACTCTGTCGCATGGTTTTAGTTTTCATATATATGTAGTTCAAGCATGGCCTGGTTTTAGTTTTAGTTTTAGTTTTTCACACTCTATCTTGGTTGTTTGAACTACAGCAAGGCCAAGGGGCTTGAAGAACCAGAGACTCCTCTTTTGATTGGGGGGCCGACGAGCGACAATGAGCCCGAACCGGAACCGGAACCGGAACGCGAACCCATAGGAAGCAGTTGATTGATTGATTGATTAATTTCGGTGTCCGTGTCTACATGATATCTTCTAGCTAGCTTACTTGTGTATAATTGTGACCAAGTGCGCCATAGAAATATGATCTACAGATTTTGCAATTAGTTTCAAGAAAGCTCTTTTTTAGTTTTGTTTGGATGTTTTCAATATTTTGTGATCCAGTTTTTCTCCATGAACTCATTTTTTTACACCACCACTTGAAGAAGTTGGGTGTTAAATTTTAAAGTCGCTTTCTTTCAAACATGATTGTTCGATAATATTCTCTGGCATAGCCAAAATGTAAGAATTTGGCTTAGGCCGGAACAACGAGATGAATTTGTACTATCATTTTCCTCTAGATTTTAACGTTCTAAAATATAAGATTCATTCTAGTTTGTTAATGTTCTAGAATTAAAATTTATTTCACGTTTTAGGTCTCTTCCAAAGGATTTCAAGATTTATATATTTTAGCATAAAAAATATGATGTTTTATAATTTTCTTATGTACTTACAAAATTTTTTGTAACTTTCGAAATTTGATTTATTCATTAAACGCTACGACTTACAGCCAATACAATTAAAATTGAGTATGTCTCTTGTGAGATGATCTCACGAATCTTTATCTGTGAGACGGGTCAATCTTACCGATATTCATAATAAAAAGTAAAATTTTTTCATGGATGACTCAAATAAGATATTTGTCTCACAAAATACGACCCGTAAGACCGTCTCACACAAATTTTTGTCATTTAAAATTATAGATGAGAAAAAAATAACCGAAATTCGAATTCAAAGTAAATAATTTGTCATTTGTGGCATTCGATCACATTTCAATTCTTTTAAACAACGTAACGTTTTTTTCCCCTCAAAAAAATAATTTAAAAGACGTCAGAATAAGAACCGGATTAGCAATTCCCACTCCTTAATATTTGTGAAGAACCGGGAATGTTAAACCGGCCAACCTTTTTGAGGACCAAAAGTAGCGGTTGGAAGTGACTAATCGAAATTGCACGGCAAAATTTGCCACGATTGCTGCCACTCGTCATCTAACTAAAGCTAGCACCGTTCCTCATATCCATCATCTCACCTCCAACTCGACAATATATATACAAACGTGTACATAACAGTAGAAACATGCATTAACTACTCAAATCTCTGAAAGCTCACGGTTTGTTCTTGTGCATGGTGTTGATTGATTGCGAAGATTCATATACATACTTCCGTATGCCATATATGTGGGTGTTGCTTGTTCTAGCTGCGGTAGTTGTTCTAGTTCTTGTAGTTGTATCCCGATATCACGCACCATGAGGAGCAGTGGAGTGTTTTTCGTGCTGTTTTTGGTGGTCGCGGCAGTGATTTTGAACAAAACTGATGTCGACTGCAAGGCCACTACTGAAAAGATAGAAGAAGAGGCGGCGGGTGAGGGTAAACAAGCCAAGGGGAGTGACGGTGGTTCGGAATCTTGGGCTGAGTGGGCGAAGGACAAGTTATCCTTTAAATCTGCTGATGATCAAGACGGCCGTTATAACGCCAATCAAGGTATGATGTTAACCTATGCGAAGGAAATTATGTTTTTCAAATGTTAGACGAGTTTCACGCGTATATGTTTACTTGGATATATATTGTACCGCAGACAAGCCCGGTTGTGTTAAGGACAAGGCACGTGAATCGGCCGAGGAAGCGAGAAATAAAGCAGCGGAAGCTTATGATAAGACTGGGGAAGCGAAAGATAAAGTGGAGGAGAAAGTGTGCGATATGGGAAAGAAACTGGCAGAGGAAAGCAAGAAGAGAGCAGCTGAAGCAGAAGACACGTTGTATTGGGCGGAAGAGAGAGCAAAAGAGGGGTACGAAGCAGCCAAATCCATGGCGGAAGAGACGTATGAATCGGGCAAGGAAAAGTTAAGTCACCACCAAGAACTGTGAACGCATGCACCATCTCTTTTGCTGTGTTTTTTTAGTGTTGAGTAGAATCACATGATTACTTACGATCGAGTGGTTTTTTTTTTTTTTTTCTATTTCTTTGTTTTCCCTCTTGTTAAATTTCCTTTATTTTAATAATATTTTCAAGAATCAGAACAATAAATAAAAAAAGAAATAATATTTACCCTTAAGTCTCTTGTATGTATTTTCTTTGATTCTCTAATCTCCTTTCTCCACGATGATATTTTTATTTCATTTCTTCCCATTTTCAAGGTGTTCATCTTTTTATTTGAAAAAATGTGAAAAAATTAACCTTGCGGAAATCTTATTTACTCATAAATAGTGATTAAAGTTTTTGTAAAATTATACATAGTTGTGTGTGTGTACAACAAAAGTTTTTGTTCATGCATCTGTGCGTGTACCGTTCATTTCTATTTTTGTATAGGTTCTTTTGTTTTATTTAAAAAATTAGAAATTAAAATTTTAAAATTTTTAAAAAAACAAATTGAAAATCTTAATTTAATTATACATAAAAACTAATTATTATAATATAGTTTATTTTTTTAATAAGTATTTTTGACTCTCCTAACTAAAATTATTTGCTTTGTTTCCTCGTAAAGTTTTTTGTTTCTTAGTAACGAAAGAGAATTTTTTACTTTTTATATATTAATAAATTGTCGAAACAAATTTACCAGGGGTAAAAATAAAATTTGTCAAATTTTAGTCAAACTTTTTTGTATGTTTTTAATTTATTTTATATTAATAAATTGTAAGATTTGTAATGCGCAGTGGTCTAAAACGCCTTTTCGGAGAAAAGCGACCAAACTACAGTTTGACCGAATGAAACTTAATTAAGACTTTAATTAAGCGCGTTTAAACACAAGTAATTGTACTTGTTTATTTTTTATTTTTTTTATTCTGAAAGTATGTTTTTATTTTAAAATAATAAATTAGGTTTATAATTTAGATGTTTATTTTTTATTTTTAATTATGATTAAGCATGTATGACAATGATTTGATAAATATTTAATATTTTTTAATGGGTTCTAGTTGAAAAACAAATAAAGATTATAATTTTGAGATATTTATGCTTTTATAAATATGAGAATTAATTCATCAGATTTAAATTTATCATATTTATGTATTATTTTATCTATTTATTGGTTTGAGATAATTACCATTACACTAAAGATAAAAAACGCTTTTTCACGCTTAAGTCCGTGCTAATCTCGCTTAAGTTTGAAAAGCTTGGAGCTCGATATCCGCGCTTCGGAACGCTTCACACTTTTTAAAACCTTGGTAATGCGTGGATCCAATCCTTAACTGGTGCAGACATGCGAGCTAAAGCATTATCAATTGTCGCTTTGCATGGAAGCTAGTTTTATCGTTAAAAAATATTTTGGACTAGGTAAGCAGTACAAAAAATACTATTAACTCGACATTAAAATCACTCATATCTGATAATGCAAGGGAGGTCATCGAAAAACTACTAAACATCGTGAATATTTTTGACATTGAGATAGTTATTCTATCCATTTTGTCAAGATATATTCTATCATAAGGAGTTCCGGTCAAGAAAAAGTGCAGCATCAATAAATCCACTGAGATGGAAGCGTGTGATGTTTTTTCAGAAACAAATAGAGATCAATGATGTCTCATGCCCACGGGGCATTACAAGAGAACGAACGATGTCATTTATCCCAACAATCCAGGAGTATTAATCTCGATATTTGTTTCGAAGTTTACCTTGTATCACGAACCCAAAAACTCTCAGGTCTGAGATGAAAAGATCCCTATTAATCCAAAAATTACTCCGCATGATCTAACGAAAATTATTCCTGTGATTACCACAATACCGAAGATAACTTAATTAGTCTCATTTAACATTAGAGTCAGGGGCGGAGGCAAACTCTTGTAAAAACCCGGGTGGCTCAAGTCTTTTTCAAAAAAATTTATATATAAATATTATATAATTTTGAAATAATATTATATTAGCTCGGGTAGATCAATTTAAAATATTAAAAGATTGTAAAGTTTAAAATTCTAACGTGAGTAGAATCATATTTCTAGCTTGCCACTGTCTAGAGTTCAAGAAATGCAGTTGCGATAATATATAATATACAAATATGTCCATTGATTTCATGCATGTGGAGATTCAAGAGATGATTGATTGGTCCCTTCTGTATTATTAGTGCCACTCAATTAATAAGGGCTTGTCTTTATTTTGAGTATAATAATAATATGTTCCCTCAATTATTGTTTGTATAAATTTAATGATGCATGCGGACATGGTTTTCATTAATTAATTATTAAAATAGTATTATTTATTTTTGTTTGAGTGTTTGAAATAATTCTTCATTAAAATAATTGCGATCTTGGCAATATATTAATTTTTATTTGAAACTAGGAAATTTTTTTCAAATTTGTTCCAACTTTGAAATATATAATCATTCTTATTAATATGTGGCACGTTTTAGTAATTTTAAAAGTTTAAATTGTGAATTTTGGAATTTTATTATTGAAGTTAAATAAAAGTTGACGTGAAATAAATAATATTATTTGATTTTTCTAGTGGATTCAACTAAAGTGACGTACATTTTATTATTATTATTATATTATTATTATTATTCATTATTATTAATAACATTAAAGATATGTGAGAAAATTAGGTACAGATAAAGTGAAATTGTGAGCCACGGGATTGAAGAGAGCGGAGTAATAGTCGATGTCATGAGGTTGCAAAGACAATGAATGGTTTTGATAGGTTTTTAGACGGATGGAATATGAATGAACCGATCTTATACATGAAGGAGATGGATTTCGAAACTATTCAGGTATGAGACTGTGCAGTTGAAGATGACTTAAAAGGTTTGACATGTATTACACATATCAAGAAGGTGCATTTTCTATTCGGTAGCTCATCACATGAAACTTTAAAGTTAAGCTGTGCTTGATTTAGACCATTTCTGAGATTGGTGACCCACTGAGAAGTTTTTTAGGGTGCGTATAAGTGAGAACATAAGCACGATGGAAAGACTCGTCTTAATACAGTGGACAGAGCCGGTACCTGTGATTCACAGGGCCTGAAGTGAAAAAAAATTTTGTTGTGATAAATAATCGTAAAGCTCAGTTTGTAAATTAAAAATAACCAAACAATAGATATAAAGAAAGTATAATTTACGAGTTATATATTTATCTCTTTGTGATTTTTTTCTTCGTGCGCTACAACATCAACATAGCTATAACGTAATACAGTGTCATATGAACAATTATATTGGAAAAAGATTGAAATTGACAAAAATTGTAAGATATGTTGCTAAAATTGAAATTTATCAATATAAACTATCAAATAACAAAATGATAAATATAATGAATCAATATTGTAAAAATATATGATTTGTTTTAAATAATAAATATAATATTTTATTCAATAAAATATAAAATAAAGATATGTAAAATAGGTAAGTATCACAATTTTTTGTATTTTATTTTTTGAAATGGGTTCAACTACATAAATTCAAGAAAAGAGGCCAAATAATCGACAAGTAAAATATAAAAATTTAACATATGAATTGACACAAGATAAAATAATAAATATATTGGACAAACATTACTATTTTATGCATACAAAATTTTTAAAAAATTAATTAATGAGCCATGTAGTTTTATTGTTTTGGCTCTACATAATTTGATTAAATCTCAATGAACACAATCATCATATTTAATCATATTTTCAATAGGTCGATGTCTAATTTTTTTAAAATATCTAATGTAAATATTATTTAGGTGCATGCCTCAACAACATGAGACCAATTTTTTTTTGGGCCCCTGTGAAGGCTGGCCCTGAGGACGATGGCCTCTCTCGCCTCACAGGAGGTACGACTCTGACAATGAAAACAATCGTCGAATCTGGGACATTACAGGAACATAGTGTTGTCTTTCGGTACCAAGGCATAATTAATTTATTTTCTCTAGATTTTAAAAGGCCTTGTAACTTTTGTTTATTGAGTGGACATCAAAGTCATTATCAAGAATAATTCCAATTGAGAAACGTTGACTTCTCGTCCCTTCCAATTAATTATTTTTTAATTTTTTTTAAAATTAAAAAAAAAAACTAATATATATCTTTACAAAAATCTCTCAATTATTATATTTTCCTAGTCATCTTTACATCAACATTTTTTCTCAAAATTACAAATTTATTTTCAATATTATTCATGTCAGTTTACATTAAGACCTCTACTAATCTCTACAACAATAATATGACTAATATAAATCAATTTAATTATAAAAAAAAAAAAACACTTTACAACATGAACAAATAGGTTGGTGTAGATAATAATTGTGAGAGCAATAATTGTGGTGAAATGCACGAGCTGTTTTACGATTTTACGTGTTTGAATTGAACTATTATCATCAATTATAATTAATTATAATTTTTGTGAGACTGACATCGACGTTGAAAAATAACCATCATTTTTAGGTCGTGTTTTTGAATTACTCGATGAATGTAATAAAAGATTCCACATATATTTGTACCACAACGATAACATTTCAAAACTCAGTGTTATCTAATGTCAAATCACACAAGATAAATCTTAGGGTAAGATTCAATTTTGTCCTCTACTTTTTTAATTGATGATCAAAATTAACTTTGTTATTTAACATTGCCGGTGCATCTTTTTCCTATTAATTAATATACGTGAAAAACAACTCAATCACAAAAGTACCACTATACCCCTCAATTAATGGAGATTTTTGTCACTACTTGGTGAGAAAATGAAAATCGAAAATCAGAAGAAACACATAAATTTTTGTCTATCACATGTTACATAATCATTTTTATAATATAATTAATAAAAAAATATCATAAAAATATAAAATAATAATTTTCATAAATCAAATACTTTTCACTAAAATCAACGTATATTTTATTATTTTTCGTAACACAACTAATGAAAATGATATTTTGAAATGAAAAATAATTTTTTTTATATAAAAAATAATATTTTTCAAGAATCGGTTTGGTCGAAATCTGTTTCATAAAATCGACATGTGAGACGGTTTTATAAAAATTTTTGTGATATATATATGAGAGGATTTGTCTATGCCTACACTGTAATGTTACTCCAGGTGTATTTTATATAAAATATTCGTATGAACATCTAAATTCATTCAAAACAAAAGAATACTAATAAAATTCTTATATATATTTTTTATTTAAAATCATATATTTGTGCTAACATCTTGTATAAAAAAATAACACGAGTGGCTTCCTTATACGTACATAAATGGAAAAAAAAAAGAAAAAAAAATTAAATTCAAAGAGTCCATTGGCAGGAGGCTCGGGTTAGGGAGGGCAATGCGAACACAGACGGCCATTTAAAAGAGTTGGAATTGGGAAATACCGTTTCAAAATTTCCGAGAGTCGCAGAAACCAGTCAGAGGAGGCTGCCTAAATTTCTACCCAATCCAGTAAATATCTGTATCTATATATATATACATACACCAATAGCTACCTACACACAACTAGATTTTACTGCCAGGAGAAATATCAAATATCTAGTGTTGCTAACGTACCGGGGCAGGCAAATTTTGCGATTGATTGCTGGAAATGGTCCTGTTACACGCCGGAAATGATGAAGAATTGCGAGGATCGGACGAAGAGTCGATCTGGAAGAGGAAGAAGGGGATGCGATTGGGGAAGTACGAGTTTGGGAGGACACTGGGAGAAGGCAATTTCGCGAAGGTCAAATTCGCCAGGCATGTAGACTCCGATCGCCCCTTCGCCATCAAGATCTTGGAGAAGAACACGATCCTGGACCTCAAGCTCACCCATCAGGTACTCTAGCAGATCGATTTTTTGATCACTTCTTAAGAAACTTTCCTGGTCAACAGTTTGTGGCCGTGTTTGGATTTACGTGATTTTCTGTTAATTGATGATGATCGAAGATGAGGCGAGGAGGCATGCAGCTCTCCATATTGTGATTCAATCGATCGATTGATTTTTGCCATATACAAACTGTTATAGTAGTAATTTTGGTGATTTCTTCTTTTTCTATCCAACATGTTAATGAAATTATTTCGATTGGAGGAGTGCAGATTAAGAGGGAAATTGGCACTTTGAAGCTTCTCAAACATCCAAATGTTGTCAGATTATATGAGGTATGCGTGTTTCAACTTTTGCGATGCCTCACGTGCATATAATCATCACTTCTTACTTATATAGGGATTAAACCCTGCTGCTTCGTCATTTTTAAAGCGACAATCTTGATCATGAGCAAAATAATGTATTGGTGTTTAATCATTTTTGCTCTGTGCTTTTGGTGGGGCTTTCACTTTTTGTTAAAAACAATTAATAAATTGCTGGACCAGGCTTATTGTTCCTATGGATTGAGTTCATAGATGCATGATCTAGTCTATGATATTGGCTATCGGGATAGTCGATGATTTTTTTTTTTTTGTAAATGCCAGTTTTCCTTTGTTTGCAACTTTACGGTAGAGACAACATACGTAATAAATACTGAAAAGACACGTTTGTTTGAGACATTTTGAAATAATAATAATAATTGCTGTTATTTATGAAAAAATAAGCCGTGGATTGGGTGTTGATTAGCGACAAGGAATACATTGTAGCATAAAATTCCTTTTGTGGCGGGCGTAGCAGCACACAAAAGGGTAAAATTGGAAATTGATAACGACGATTCATTTTATCACTGGCATTCGCATTTGGGCCCCATCGTTTGTGTCTTCTTGTGGTGCATAAATGTGGACCCGATTTCATCCTAACATGTTTCTTGTTTTTATTTTTTTCTTTTCTTTTTCCCCTTTTTTGTGGGGGATTTACTATGGACAATCTCTCTCTTTACAAAAACTGGTGCTCACATCTACGTGAATGAACATGGGAACAGGTCTTAGCGAGCAAGACCAAGATATACATGGTCCTTGAGTACGTGAATGGTGGTGAATTATTTGATAGAATTGTAAGTATCCTTTCCATGATGCAGGCCTGGATTAACACACACACACACGCACGTATTTCGTTAGTGCTCTGTTAAGTGTTAAGAATCTAAATAAATCTATTTCGGGAATACCAATTGTATTCTTTTTGGTGTACACTTGTCCTCTTTAGAAGTATCCATGCGTATGAAAATGTTTTTATATCATTAGTACACACCTTTTCTCGGAACAATCTTGAAATCATTGCTTTGTTCCCCCCAAAACCTCAGATGCAACGGTCTATAACGATCAAAAATTTTTACGTTCACATATATTAGTATATAAGATTACAATTACGGTTATCATTTTTCGTGGTTTACAGGCATCCAAAGGGAGACTCCCAGAAGCTCAAGGCAGGAAGCTCTTCCAGCAGTTAATTGATGGCGTTAGTTACTGTCATGATAAAGGTGTTTTTCACAGAGATCTCAAGGTGAGTAGAGTAATGACCCTGAGTAAATGATCAGTAGAATTCATGCTACGCCATTCTCAATTCAACCTTCTTACCGCCAGGCAATTATTCATGGTCTGATGGTGTTGTTTGCATGAATTAATGCAGCTAGAAAATGTGTTGATTGATGCAAATGGAACCATTAAGATAACAGATTTCGGCCTCAGTGCTTTGCCTCAACATTTTAGGGTAGCCCGCGAATCTAGATACTCGTTAAATTATGCTATTTTCAACATGTTCTTATTCAGTTAAATATATTTTCCAAACTAAATATGCCTATTCAGGATGATGGCTTATTGCATACAACTTGTGGAAGTCCGAACTATGTTGCCCCTGAGATTCTCTCAAACAGAGGATATGATGGTGCGGCGTCAGATACATGGTCATGTGGCGTCATCTTATACGTGATTCTGACGGGATACCTTCCTTTCGATGATCGAAATCTTGCAGTTCTTTATCAGAAGGTTTGGTGCCCACCCCAAAAAAACTTCTGAGGCACGATAATATAATTACTCCATCTTTTGAAGTTTGATGTTCTGAATTGTGTATCAGATTACTAAGGGGGACGCTCAGATACCAAAATGGTTATCTCCGGGAGCCAAAAACCTAATAAAGAGGATTCTGGATCCTAACCCTCGTACACGGATGACCATAGATGAGATAAAAGAAAATGACTGGTTCAAACAAGACTACACCCCTTTAGATCCCACGGAAGAAGAAAATGAAAATGCTTGCACCGACGATGACGTATCTTCTTCAAATGAGGCAGTGAGAACTAAATCATTTATTCTTGAATTTATTTTCTGTTAATATTATTCTATGCTAAAACTAATGCATTCTCAATCTGCTGTCTAGCATTCAGATACAGAAAAAGATCATGATTCACCATCTCTAATCAATGCATTTAAGTTAATCGGAATGTCCTCTTGCCTAGATCTTTCGGGATTCTTTGAAAAAGAGGTAAGAGCAACGATAATGTGATAACAGCTTCACGCTCACACACATGTATATATCTTTTAGAATAAGCTAGCGCTGTTAATACTAAAATGTGTACAATTATGATCAGGATGTTTCTGAGAGGAAGATCAGATTTACATCAAATCATTCTCCAAAGGAATTGTTGGACAGGATAGAAGATACAGTCATACAAATGGGATTTCATGTCCAAAAGAAAAACGGAAAGGTTAATTTTTATGTACTAATTCCTATCCTCAAAAAATATAACAAACAATTTGGCATAGTACTCTGCGTCCCATGGGATCAATTTTTACCCAGTAGTTTGATTTATAACCTGGACCAACTAATAATGATTATGCTGAATTTCAAATTATGATAAACTTGGAGAAAAGTGTATGCAACAAACACATCACAAAATTGTAGTTCAGTCATAAAGACCTACATTCATGACACATAAAGCAGAGATTTATAACTCTGTTAAGCTCTCTCACCTTTTTAGATCGATAAATAGTATATATGGGGATCTTTTCTGAACCAAAATTACATTCAAATCATATCGAAGATGCATTGAAATCTTTATTTTATCGATCTGATTTCAAATATATTTGTTCATTTCTAACAGGTTCCAGCATAAAATCTAAGTTTTTTCAGGGCGAATCCGACGTGTTTTTCTAAATGACGTGTTAATTTTGAATACGTACAGTTGAAAGTCATCATGGACAGCAGAAGTCAGAATGCGTCTGGAAGTCTCTCGGTAGCTGCAGAAGTAAGTTGATGGTACTTGAGATGCTGGTTTTGAACATTGATTTTTCTTAGCTTGCCAATAATGGTAAAATTTTGCTACTCCATCAGGTTTTTGAGATAAGTCCATCCTTGTACGTAGTTGAGTTGCGGAAAGAATGCGGTGATCCTATAGTTTACAGACAGGTAAATTTCTCTTTTAGCAGTCCCTTTGTTGCATGTACGTAATTTCCAACACCCGCCATGGTTTATGCAGTTGTGTGACAAATTATCAAACGAGTTGGGCGTAGCACAAAGCCAAGAGCAGCCAGCTCTTAGCCACTGAATTCTAAAAAGTTGTGGCTTCAACCATTGCTGGTAAACCAATGGTTGTGTACCCATTTATCATAGCTTATTCAATCAAAACTTCATGAATATTCGAAGTATGCGAAAACTCAAGGTTCGAAGACGTCCTTGTTTTGTATGGTTACGTTGGAGGTATGTGTACCCGGCTAGAAGATAGTAAATATACACTCCTTCAACATCTCCCCTGGTGTAGATGATATATAACTTTCATATACTTGTACAAGTCAGATGGTGCATACTCTCACCATTTATGTGAACGAATATAGTCGATGAGGAATGCGCAATCCTGGATTTACAGCAATTCTTTTCTTCCTTTTGAGTAAAATGTGCAGAATTAACATGTTTGAGTGTAAGAGGAAACTGTTTGAAAATTATATCATTCAACTAACGAACGATTTCAATTAGACTAATAATCATGACGACTGGTGAATAGCCAAAACAGATTTCAAGCTTAGAATAGCTAAAACAAAGATACAAAGGGAAATTTCAACTCAACTAGCGGTCAATCCCGTAAGTAGGAGACGTTGCATTGTCATTTCTGATTTTGGAAAAAAAAAAATCAACTACTGATTTGGAAAAGAAAATATATTATTTTGCATTTTTTAAAATCAAATTTAATTTAGTTGAATGAAAAATAATGCCGTAAATATTTTAAGGGGTTATAATTTTTAAATATTTTAAATTTAAAGTCGATTAAAATAAATTAAAGAACTCGTAAAAAATTTAGATAATCACAATCCACGAAATCTATTTTTTTTCTCTCTTTGCAATTACCTTTACTTATTTTCTACGTTGGTTTTTATATTATATTATGAACCTCAACAAAGAAATCAATATGAAATTAATATTTATTATCACAAATAATTTACTTTTATTTTTCCCTTTAAAAAAAAGTTTATTTGAATGATTTTTATATTAAAATGTTAGAGTCAAATTGTTAAATATTTTACGATAAACAAGTCAGATTAAGAAAATATTTTTTCACATAGTATTGATTTTAAATTAAATGTTATGTTGGAATTAAATTTGTTGATAATACGATAAATTTTTATAATATTTTATTATGATAATTACTATTTAAGAAGATTTTCAAAGAATATTAATTAAAAACAATTTAAATTTTACATGTTTTAGCATTTACTACACCAGGGGGGTTTCAATTTCACCTCTAATTAGCTAGCTGTCTTTCTTCAACCCTAAACCCTACTCTCCCTCTTCGCATGCGCTCCGATCGAACCTTGAAATCCGACCAAATCTCCCATGTCAGCCGCATCCAGAGGTCTCTTTTCTCGCCTTACCCGCGTCTACATCTGCCGCAGATCCCTCACGCAGCCCCCTCCCGAGCCGCCCATCTTCTGCCGCAGTCAGCTGAGAGCATTCACCGCTGAGGCAGAGAATGGTGATCCGGAGAGCTGCCGAGTCATCGAAGCAAAACCCGGTATAATGACCAGAGACTCGAAGAGGACTGGTGCAATCGCCGTTAAGTGTGGAATGACGGCGTTATGGGACAAGTGGGGCGCCAGGATTCCCATTACCATTCTTTGGCTGGATGATAACATCGTCTCCCAGGTCAAAACCCCCGAAAAGGAAGGCTTGTGTGCACTTCAGGTTCATGAATTACTAACTGCGGTCTTCACCAACCTCCATTTGTTACATTATTTGCCTCTCCTTTTTTTTTTTTGTGCTTTTTTAGTTTGTTCCGGTCAATGTGGCAATGCTCCAATTCAACCAATTTGTCTCAGCTTTAGTGTGAGTTTTTGCTTGGCTGATCACCGATCACTTTCTGTACTAATTTTAATTAAGGGATTGTTGTGGCTTACGCGCTACAGCATTATGGCCTTAAACTTCGGTAGCATTTCTTGGATAATCCTAGCTTCTAAATGAAAAGTGTTAGGAATCAGGTGAATTATTTCGAGATTTGATTGTCTAGCTCAAATACTTTCTAGTATTTTCTGTTCCATGTTTGTCAGCATCCGCATGTATGAATTGGTATTGAAATTCATAAAAACTAAACCAGACGAGATAAGGGGCATTTCTAGTTCTATTTTGAGGTGCCAATTTTGTGCTTCCTCAATTTTTTCATCGTATGTATTAAAATTCTCAGATTAACTCTTTCAAGGGATGTTTTCACCCGAGTTTTGTTGGATTTTTGAATGTAACCTCTATGTATGAACAAACTGAATAGATGTGTGCTGCGTTCATGGGCTTGGTATTTTTAATTGAAGCTCTAGAGTTTCAAATTTTTTTTGATTGGCTTCATGTCTGGTGGTACTAGATTGGGTGCGGACAAAAGAAAGAGAAGCACTTGAGGATGCCTGAAGTGGGCCATTTCAGAGCGCAGGGTGTGCCCATGAAAAGGAAGCTTAGGGAGTTTCCTGTAACTGAGGATGCTCTTCTTCCAGTTGGTACAACTATTGGTGTGCGCCATTTTGTTCCAGGGCAGTTTGTAGATGTCACCGGAATCACTAAAGGAAAAGGGTTCCAGGTGACAGTTTAATTATAGTGCATGTGATAAGTGTCATATGCTTTTGTAGTATGTATATCATTATTTTTCTTTCATATAACCAATTATGTGAATTATCCGCAAAAATATTGACCATGTTAAGTTTGTGAAAATAGTACTTCTCGATAAAGTTGTGTTCTTCTATCTGAATATGGCATGCTATGTACAGCATAGGGCTAGTTAAAAAGAATGTGACAATTTGATTTCACGAAAGAGAAAATGGACAAAATTCTTCGTAGAAGTGATTTCTATTTATGTCTGCATTACTGCTAAAGCGACTATGTTAAGGAATTCTATGTTACTCTTGTGAGTGATTGCAATTTTTTTCAACTGCATTATAACACGGTGATTCCATTTTTCTGCTTGTAGGGTGGGATGAAACGATGGGGCTTCAAAGGTATGCCTGCATCTCATGGTGCATCATTATCGCACCGAAGTATTGGTTCTACTGGTCAGAGGGATACTCCAGGGAAGGTATAATGTTACAGTCTAGTTGTATCTGGTATGATTGCTATTGTATATGTAGCAACTAACATTATCAACTATTCTTTAAAAAAAAAAAGAATTTCCACTTTTTTTTTCTTTAGATATGATAATCTAACGCTTAATATAGCAATTTCACGCAAATTCATATCTAAGCGCTATGGTGCCTTTTGGAGAAATCAAAGGTGTTTCTCTGACTTACTTAAGTTGTTCATCCTTTGAAAAAGGAAATGATTTGCTGAAGTCCTAAAAAGCAATAAGTTAGATATGATGTTTGAGCATGAAATATCTGTGATCCAGGAACCCTTTATCAAACAACCCCACTGGAAATTTCTGTTTTAAAGGCATTGGGTTCCGGCTTATAAAGTTGAAGACTTGTTCCAGGGGTTAAAATTTACTTTGCTACTTTTTATATTGAATTTTTCTTTGGCGTTTTTTGTACCTGAAACTTGCTATATAATATGATGTTTAAACAGGTATTTAAAGGAAAGAAGATGCCTGGCCACATGGGTGTTGACCAAAGAACAGTAAAAAATGTATGGATACACAAAATTGATCCCGCTAGGAACTTAATGTGGGTGAAAGGCCAAGTACGGTTTTCTTTTCCTTCATATACTCTTCAGTGATCTGAATGCTTATATCCAAATACATCATATTCCCTACCTTTCTAAAATCAATATTCGTTATTGGAGGTTGAATTTTATTGAAAATATTGTTAAACACGTTCTGACATAATTATCAAATCAGGATATTACAATGTTTATGCGAAATTACTCTGTCATTTGTCTCATTTTCTTACGCTCTTGTCAATCAAATGCCCTTTTATAGACTCTTGATGAGTTTGCAGGTTCCCGGAGCGACTGGCAATTTTGTTTTTATAAAAGATGCTGTGTACAAGAAACCAGACATTTCATTGCTTCCATTTCCTACTTATTTTACTCCGGAAGATGAAGATCAAACAACATTGGAACCTTTGATAGCTGACCTTGGTGATGCTGATCCTTTTATGCCCGCAGATTGATCACAACGTTTGCCATGTGTAATGTTTCGCGTTTCTTGTCTCCATGACTAGTGGCAGACACTATTTATTGCGGTAAAATTTTGATGAAGCAGACTATGGGCAATGATCGTTTTCGTTTTACCGTACTAGACTAGATAGAGTTACAAGGACTTTAATTCAATCCTATTAGTTTAGAATGTTGTTTCTGTTCATTTGGTAAAAGCGATTAATAAATGTATTGAACCAGCAATCGATCATCAGCCACGGAGGAAAATGTTATCGGAATTCAAGGTCTTTTGCTGTTTGGTTTCAAGTATTCTCTCTATTTCTCTTGGTACTTGTGGTGTCTTGTTCTTCTTGGTTTCTGTATGTATTTTGGAAATTGGTTGCTGCACAAAATAAACAATGAAAAAGGATAGTAACTCTGATACATCTAAGTTTGATTTGTTTGGTTTGAGGTCTCGTATTGAGTTTTATTAGATAACACATTGGGTTTGACATTTGTTATCTTTTTTATTTATATTTATCATATAATTATCAAATATGTTTAGTTAGTTATCTAACAAAATAATTTAAAATTATATCACCCTTAAGGTATATAGGTACGACAAAAACTTGTGTGAGACGGATTCGTTGATCGTATTTTATGATACGGATCTCTTATTTGGGTCATCCATGAAAAAATATTATTTTTATGTTAAGAGTATTATTTTTTATTGTGAATATCAATAGGGTTGATCTGTCTCACAGATAAAGTTTGTGAGACCGTCTCACAAGATACCAATTCTATAGATGCGTATTAAATAGGCTGAGTTCGCAAAACAAATATTAGCAAAAACAATTATGTGAAATATTGAAACTAAAAATGTGATGAAATAAATTTATCAAAATTTCTATTCATTGCGTTTCGATTCATAAAAATTTTAAATCCATTGATTTCAAATATTTTCAAATGTATTTTTGATATAAGAGAACTAAAATCATAAATTTCGAATCTATATCTTTCAATTTTATATAATAATTTAATTTAACTATGATAAACTTCAAGTTCACACAATTTTACATTAATAAATAATGTCTGAATGCTACGATGAAGATATCATTTGAAAATAATTCTAATTTACACTATTGATGTGTAAATAAGTAATATTTGATTTATTGTTTCATTAAATGATAAAACTATAATCGAAAAAAATTTCGTCTTTACAAGTAAAGTACAATTTTCCTCCAAATTATCCCGAAGACAATATTTTCATTAAAACCAGTTTATTCAGTAAAATCTTTTACAGGAAATTATAAAATGAGTTATTTGAAATAAAATTATTATTATTTTAATGAATAATAATTAATTCAATATAATAACATAAAAAATGAAGAAACCCTTGAAAAAGAAAAGAAACCCAGAAAGCCATGTCCACTCACAGAGTCATCACTCGTTTCTTTCAACCCGATCCGACTCAACCCAAGTAAAGATAATAATTAATTTCAAGAAAATCAGAATCTGATCAGCAGCTGCACGTGGAAATCCTCTTTCCTGGTTTTGTGACCTGAAGTTTCGAGGTAAGAAAATCCCATAAACATCTTTTCCGGCATAGTTTTGTGGAATATCTTGGATAGTCGCTATAATAATTTTTGGGTTGTAATATTTGATGGGTGTTTGTGTTGGTGAAAATGTTGAATAACGATGGTATAAAATTATGAAGTTTTTGGATTGAGGTGAACTTGTGAAGCTGTCAGTGTTTGGTGAAATATTGCTCCGGAGACTTTTGTGACTTTAGGACTGCCGCTGCTCGCTGGATGAGGTGGTTCTGATTACCTTGTATGTTTCCAGTACGAAGGATTGATTTCTTACCTTTAACTTGTCAAATTTTACTTTTTACTCTTGTCACGAATGGCATTGTACAAAAAAGTTGCTGTAATCTGATTCTGGGCTTGGATTTCTTACCTGGTATAATATTTTACTGCTCAAAGAATCTCAACTCTCTAACAACGGCAGAGATTTCTCAATGCATTCGAAGCGGGAACTACTGATAACCTTTTATTCTTTTTTCTTGGACAGTCTGTTCACGTTGCACTGGAATGGTCTGAGTCTCTGGAGATGGCCTCACATCGCTCCTCCGGGTACGTGGATCCGGGATGGGAGCATGGTGTTGCTAAAGATGATAGGAAGAAAAAAGTCAGATGCAACTACTGTGGAAAAGTAGTTAGCGGTGGAATTTACAGGTTGAAGCAGCATATAGCTCGGCTTTCTGGTGAAGTAACTTATTGCGACAAGGCTCCAGAGGACGTTTGCTTGAAAATGCGAGCAAATTTAGAGGGCTGCCGTATTGTTAAGAAATCAAAGAAAATTGAATATGATGAAGAATCATATATTAATTTCCCTGTCAAGGATAATGTGGAGGAGGAAGAGCCTGTTGGATACAGGAACAAAGGTAAGCAATTGTTAAGTGACAGAGGATTGGTGATAGATATGGCTCCACTTCGTTCATTAGGATATGTTGACCCGGGTTGGGAACATGGTGTCCCTCAGGATGACAGGAAGAAGAAAGTAAAATGCAATTATTGTGAGAAGATAGTGAGTGGAGGTATTAACCGGTTCAAGCAACATTTGGCTAGGATACCTGGTGAAGTTGCTCCTTGTAATAATGCGCCAGAGGAAGTTTATCTCAAAATAAAGGAGAACATGAAATGGCATCGCACAGGACGGAGGCACAGGCAACCTGGCACCAAGGAGATATCCACCTTTTATTTAAATTCAGAAAATGAAGATGATGAAGCTGCCTGTCATATCGGCAATGATAAACTTGTAGTTGGTGATAGAAGATATAACAGAGATTTTGGAAGAACTTTCAAAGGGTTATCCTCGTGTAATGGGACTGAACCATTGTCAAAAAGGCCAAGATTTGATGCTAATGTCCTGAAGACACCCAAAACTCAGATGCAAGCATCTGGAAACCAAGTGAAAACTGGTCCCTCCAAAAGGTCCCAAAGAGAAGTCATTTCTGCTATTTGCAAGTTCTTCTATCATGCGGGAGTACCTTCTCACGCAGTCAACTCCCCGTGCTTTCATAAAATGCTCGAGTTGATTAGTCAGTACGGATCAGATTTGAAAGGACCTTCAACTCATTTGCTATCTGGGAGATGTTTACAGGATGAGATTTTTACCATCAAGAACTACCTTTCAGAGTTCAAGTCTTCCTGGGCAGTTACGGGGTGTTCTATTTTGGCTGATAGTTGGGAAAATCTTCAGGGTAGGACAATGATCAATATTTTGGTTTCTTGCCCTCGAGGTGTGCACTTTGTTTGTTCAGTTGATGCAACAGGTGTAGTTGATGATGCTACCTATTTATATAAACTGCTTGACAAAGTGGTGGATGACATGGGGGAGGAAAATGTCGTACAGGTATATTTTGTTTCACACGTGCTTTATAATTACACAAAATTTATATAAATCTTTTATTGTTTACCGACTGACTCCTCTCTCCTCCTTCGTTCCTCCTTGGGATAACTATATCTGTAGGTAATCACACAGAATACTTCCAGTTATCGGGCCGCGGGGAAGATGCTGGAAGAGAAGAGAACAAATTTATTTTGGACGCCTTGTGCTGCCTATTGTATTGATCGAATGCTTGAAGAATTTATGAAACTAAATAGGGTGGGGGACTGCATAGAGAAAGGCCAAAAAATTACAAAGTTAATTTACAATTCGGCATGGTTATACAATCTTATGAAAAAGGAATATACTAAAGGTGAGGAACTTCTGAGGCCGTCTATCACTCGGTATGCTTCAAGTTTCACCACGTTACTAAGTTTGCTTCACCATAGGGTTGGTCTTAGAAGAATGTTTCAGTCAAACAAGTGGAATTCCTCCAACTTTTCCAAGTCGGACAAGGGTAAAGAGGTGAAAAGTATTGTGCTGGATTCCTTGTTTTGGAGGAAGCTACAGTTTGTTAGAAGATCAGTGGACCCTATAATCGAAGTGCTTCACAAGATCAACAGTGATGAGAAACTCTCTATTCCATATGTTTACAACGATATTTACATGGCAAAGTTTGCGATTAAAAACAACCATAATGATGATGCACGTAAATATGAAGCCCTTTGGAGCGTGATTGACGATCAATGGAGCTCATTATTTCACCATCCCCTCTATCTGGCTGCTTATTTCCTCAATCCATCTTTCCGTTATCGTGCTGATTTTATTCTGGTTGGATCTAGAAAAAGTTATAAACCGGTTTTCTTGGCATTTTTCTAATGTTTGTTTATTTGCATCTTGTAGCATCCGGATGTTATACGAGGCCTGAATGCCTGCATTGTTAGATTAGAACCAGACAAAGCTAGAAGAGTCTCAGCATCCATGCAGGTGTGGGCATACTTGTTTATCATCTTTGTATTCTAAAGGAAGAGTTCTAATCTTGCTTGCATGTTCATATTCTTCTAATGTTTTGATTTACTATGCTAGATTTCCGACTTTGGTTCTGCAAAAGCTGATTTTGGAACTGATTTGGCTATCAGTACCAGATCAGAGCTTGATCCAGGTTATACCATTGAGATAGTCTAATCAAATTACATGTTCCAAGTGTATTTCCACGAACAACAATCTTCTTTTTCTTCAGCTGCTTGGTGGCAACAACATGGGATTAATTGTTTGGAGCTGCAACGAATAGCAGTCCGTATACTAAGTCAAACTTGCTCGTCTTTTGGGTGTGAGCATAACTGGAGTATGCACGATCGGATCTATGGAGATGGACACAATAGATTGGTGCAAACAAGATTGAACGAGTCTATGTATGTTCACTACAATTTGAGGCTTCGTGAGCGCCAGATAAGAAAAAAGTCAAGCGACTCAGTGTCTCTTGACAGTGTTCTACAAGAAAGTTCATTGTATGATTGGGTTGCGGAGACAGAGAAACAAGCATTGCAAGAAGATGAGGTACGTACCCCTTTTGGACTTGCTCTCCAGGCATGTTTATTTGATAGTATGCTCGTAAGTTGCCAGTGACCAACTTTCATCATAATTTTTTAGTGCAACTTCTGACGTTTTGTCTCGAGCACCCTATTTCCTCAGGCAACAACCCTTTTTACTGACATGGAACATGGGGATGCATATGAGGATGATTTGCTGGAGTTCGACGAGGGATCATTAGAGATGGCATCACTTACAGATATGGTAGAACCATTGAACGTTCGGACTGATGCAGCTTCAGATGATGATCAAGATCTTAACTTTCTTGATGACGACGACGAAATGACCGATTATTAGTGGCTTTCTCAGCTCACATTAATCAATTAGCGCATCCTAAGCTGATGTAAAGTGCATTATGCTTGTTTTCTCCTATTATCTTTTTTAGTGTGTGTGTGTGTCTATATATATATATATATAATGTATATATGAAATTGCTGCTCTGTAAGTTGTGAAGTTACTGTGTTGGCCAAATTTGCAAAACATGTTAATAGAAAAAAGTGGGGAAAATGATGATTTCAGTCCCGTACTTTAATACTTAACGTTATGGTCCCTAAACATTTCAAATTGACGTTTTTGATTCCTTAATTTCAAAAAAGTGACATATTAGTCTTTATAGTTATTTTTAACCATAAAATTAAAGACAAAGATTAAACACGTCACAATTTTTAAAGCTTAGGATTAAAAAATTTTCATTGAAGGTAAAAACTTGTTTAATTAAAGACGGTCTCACGGGTCGTATTTTGTGAGACGTATTTTTTATTTGGGTCATTCATGAAAAAGTATTATTTTTTATGCTAAGAGTATTATTTTTTATTGTGAATATCGGTAGGGTTGACTCGTCTCACAGATAAAGATTTGTGAGATCGTCTCACAAGAGACCTACTCTTCATTATATTGTTAGTAAGAATAATATGATAAATAAACTCATAGTGATTTTATTTATTTTATTATAAAATATTTGAAACGATTTTAGATAAAATTTTATCATTGCAAAAAAATAATGTGTAAAATGATTTGAAATGTTCATTAGCAATTTTGAAATAGGTGAAAATTTTGATGGAAAAAACAAAAATGATGAAAAGGATATTGTAATTGGGAAAGCCTTTTTCTTTTGGGAATATTTTTGTTTATGTTTTTTTATTAAAAAAAATTTAAGTTCAAACAATTTTTTTTGAATAATTTGAATTGAAAAAAATAATTTTTTAAAAAAAGTCAAACCAAGGAATCTATTTGACTTTACTCAAGTCACCAACAACATTGTCTTCCCTCAAACTAAACCCTAATTTACAAATTTTTCTGCCCTGCGGCTAAGCCCTAAAAATTGTTCCTCAATTGACCTTTTCATGCGAAATTTCCAAAATTCTCCTGTTCTGAAATCTGAAACGTCTCAAGCGATTTGGCAATGTCTGAAGACACAGCGTTAATTGGGCTTTCATGGCAACCTAAAATCCCCTTGTTAAAATCGTCATCTCCAAAAAACGAAAGCTCTTCGTCGAAAAGCAATACTGGATTATCTTCCCTCTACAAGAAAAATCCTCAGCTCGTAGATGGCCTTTTTGTTCCTCCGAATAGCCCCAGATATCTGAATAAACTTTTTAAGAAACAAATCAAGGACACCGCTGGCAGCAATTGGTACCTAGTACTTCTTTTATTTGGTTTCAATTCGCTTGTTTTGTAGTTTATTATTATTATGGGTAGGAACAAGATAACTTTATAATGTGGGTTGGCCTTAAATTTGTTACAGGTTTGACATGCCTGCTCAAACTATTACTCCGGAGCTGAAAAAAGATCTCCAGCTATTGAAGGTGATCCCCTCCTAATCACGGTCTTCTTTTCATCTATTTCCTTCAAAAATCAGGACTTTTGATACTCGAACAGTTGCATATTGTGCCGAAAATATTATGTTCCCAGCAGTTTTCCAATAAACTAAAAGATGATAGCATTCTGAAATGATATAATTTTCTAGACTAATGCGTATCTGGCAAAAAAGGGGGGAAATATTACACTTTAGGCCAACATTAGTCCACCCTTTTCAAGAAGATGTGATTTTCATTTGACTATTGTTCTTGTCTGGCCTATTTTAAGGTTATTCAGCTCTATGTAGGAATTTAACTGAATTGGTTGGAAATCAATCACCGATCTTTATTGATTCTGTGACTAGCTCAGGCTTCCAATTCTGAGAATCAATGAAAAAAAGTTGAGTTTTTGCTGGATCTCTGCTTAATAACTTTTTGAATGGTTCCTCAGCTAGTGTTAACAGGGAAACCAATATTTGTATAATGTCTTGTTTCCTTGTTGGTGGTTATCAATATATCTATTTGCAAGAATTTTCTTGATAAGAAATTGTCTTTTATGATTGTTGCAGTTGAGAAGTGTCATTGATCCAAAGAGACACTATAAGAAGGGTGATTCAAAATCAAAAACACTTCCCAAGTATTTTCAGGCAAGTTGGTTGTTTATGTAAGAAACATGACATCTAAATGATCGTTATCGCTTCTAAGCTATCGAGTGACATGATAATTTTTCAGGCAGGCACTGTCATAGAGTCGGCAACAGAGTTCTATACAGGCAGGCTTACTAAGAAAGAGAGAAAAGCCAGCCTTGCTGATGAGCTGCTATCAGATAGAACCCTTGGAGACTATAGGTACCTGGTGTTTGCCCTATTTGCAAATATCTTTTGTTTTTGCATGGAGGTGCTGCTAAAACAAGGCATTGAACCCATTACTGATTTTTCTTACTCCTGCATTGCCAAGCAGTTTCTTTGGTATTAAGATGAACAAAGCAGGCCATGCATCATGGTTGGGTCATCGTGATTTTCTGAAATTCATATTTTATGCAGGAAACGCAAAGTTCGAGAAATTGAAGAAGTAAATCGGCCGGCTGGGGTGGGCAAATGGAAGATCAGCAAGACAGGAAAGCGGAAGTTGAAGAAAAGAAAGCTCTAGTATAGTCATAATTTTAAACGGCAACCTTTTTATCATTAATCAGCTTTGCAGGAGCTTGTTCTGTGCATTGTTATTTTAAATGGTTATCTCTAGTTGAGATGCTCCCATGCAATAGTGTCTGTTCCCATTATTATTATTATTATTATTATTATTATTTTGAAAACTTGTGCTTCTAACTGAAATTAGTGTAAAAATTCTTGATATTTTTTTTTCAAGTTCTTAGGATATCTTGTGATTAACATAGTACTGATGAACTCTGCAGTCGGTAAAAATTGATGAGCTTCAAAGATATAACCTCGAGTTTTGTGTGTTTCTAAATTATGTAACGATCTGGCAGAGACCGCAAATTGCCGAGTAAAGCATTTGATACTTGAGAATGGTTTTGGTGGAAACAGATATTGATTTGAAAGCTTGATGTTAAGACATCAAAGTTCAATCAGAAATAGATTCAAATCGGCTGCTTAATTAAGCTCGGCAAGAGAAAATGAATCAGGACACGTACGCCTCGAATAAATCTATGTACAGAGTGTATACAAAATATGACATTCTTTCTAGATCATTTTAATAGATGGTTCATACTAGATTGGGGAAACAGGTTCCGCATGTGAAAAAAGATACCTAAAATACATTATATATGGGAACAAGAGAAGTTTGAGAAGTCATGAGACCAGAGATTGGTATTTTGTATGTATATTATGTGGTCAGTTTTAATCGTAAGGGAGAATATGATTTAATTCTGGTACGCTAGTAAGGTATAGAAATAACAAAAACCGGTAAAAATTCAGAAATATTAAAGTAATATGCAATTAACAAGTAAAAACAATCATTTCTACAAAAGATTTAATTTTAATCAACAATAAGGGGCACTTTAGATGTGCCAGTATTTACGGAAGCTCATCTGTCTGACATTCAGTTGCGGTAACTTTGGCCCTCAAGGCAGAGGTTCTTGAGAATCTCCCAACCGGGACAAATGGAGGTAAGCATCTGTTCCTGTGATGAAAACAAGATGTTAGTCGAGTTTGAGATGGGATTATATGTTACGGAAGCAACCGGGGCAAATGGAGGTAAGCATCTGTTCCCTCAATGCCCGCTGCCTCGGCCCGGTTATTAAATGTTAGAGAAAAGGATTTACCATATCCTTCCATGGAGATAATTTGCAGATCCCCTCCAAAGTACTTGGCATAAAGACGGCTAATGGGAAGACCATAACCATAACCTGCCATAGTTGTTACTGTTTCAAGGTCCATGTCGGACTGCTCATCCAAGGGGTTCTTCGCAGTACTGTAGAGATACGTAAAAATTCTAGGAAGGCCGCTTCTAGGTATTCCACCTCCTTCATCAGATACCTATGGAGCACAAAGAATCAACAACCACAATTACATCGGATATAGCTACAGGGAAATAGTAGATTCTCAATCAGGAATTGCGAGAATGTAAGAGGAAAACACCTACCTTTATTGTAACATCTTCCAGTCCATCAGCAACGATTATTCGGACAGGAGGTGGAACCTTGTCAGAGTCCATATATCGCTCTTGAACAGCACGAAGAGAATTCTTAACCAATTCAAAAACCATCAAATGCAAGTGTGGCGGTACGTACCTGCTTTAAAAGAAGATATGGTTACAGTAAATATTGGTAAAATCTGAAGAGAGAAACTTCCAAAAGTTCAAAGATTTCCTGGGAATGTATAAAGGCAACGACACAGCCAAAAACATATTTAAAATTTTTTAAAACCAGACCTAATTGGTTAACTTACGGAAACTTAAAATTTGGGTCTCCATAGATATTAACATCTGGTGCACGGCCATACTCCCGCAAGCAAATGGAACGGGCATCCTCGCTAGCATGTGTCGCAACCTCAACCGGAGACATTTTGGTATGTATATAACCGACAATATCAGGAGTTGGATTTGGGTCATGCAAGGCCACGTGTTGCCCTGAGCTCAACATAATTTTGCATGGAACATGATAAAGTTTAGCTCATTAATGCATATCAAAACTATATTCAAATTTGCAATAATGGATATTCCAAATAAATAGCAAAACAAGAGATGCGCAGGCCAACTCAAGAGGAAGAGGCTAACCAATGAGCATACGAATCCCAATTCGAGACATATAGAATCGATCCAAAAACTGATGAATTTCCTCCAGATTCCCATAATCAGTTTTAGGATTCATATCTTTCTTCAACTGCTGCACTCCCAAAGCCATCATAGGGACCACATTGTTGTGCCTGACTTTTATCATCTTAATCATTTGTGTAAAATCCAACTCATCACTCTTATCCTTAATATCCGTAAAGGATCTAAGGTCACGGAAAGAATCCAGATACCAATCTCTTACCTAGCAAACGAAAAAAGAACATATGACACAATGTCACTGCTTTAACAGGCTTTGTCCTACAATTACTGCCCAGCTAATTTCAGTGGCGGGATCAGAAATTAAAAACTAGGATTTTATAGTACTCAAGGGAGGCAGAATCTCGCTTTCACACTAGATTTTATAAGAAAATAAGCATATATATAGGGAAGTCAGAGTGGGAGGTGACACCATCCCAGAACCTCCCCTCTCTGCCACTGCAGCAGCTAATGAATGATATTACAACGTTATTCTACACACAAATTCAACCACAAAGCCAAAATGGGAATTGGGAAGGAAAAACCAAGACACAACAACAACAGATGAACTATACACAATCCAGAACAAATAGTCCAGTATCCATAGGATAGATTTAAAATAAAATAAAATCATATGAAGCTAGAAAAAGAGCAGGTATCTCATCCACTACATAGCAGCAACAGCACACATTAACTATCGCAGAGTGAACAATTAACGAATAATCACATCAAAAGGCACTTGTGATAATTTTCATTCTCAAAAGCGCCTTGTCTATAGGAGCTTGGAAATCGTAAATTACACGCGTAGATAGAATATTCAGACCGATTTAAAAAAGAAACGAAAGAAAAAGAGAGAACATGTAAAGAGTCAACTCAGTCCTTGCACATGGTCTGCCAATTTTCTACACTTGACCTCCATAGTCAAACCAGACAATAAAACAAACAATCCATTCCAAATTCCAGTTCCCCAACGCAGAATAAGGAAAGAAAAAAAAGGAATCGATCATCACAACACGAAACCATATCAACACTTAAACGATACTTAAAATATGCATCATTAAAGGGATATCCTACACACATGATGGAAAAGAATTCAGCTGGAATTGTTCACAGAAAAGAAATTACCTTGATAACAGCAGGTTTAAGGGACAAGCCATAGGGGAGGGACTGGAGTTCAATAGCACGGCGAGCGATCCGAATAGGCAGCTCCTTGTGGAGGAACTGGGCGGAGATGAGTAGGTTTCGGGCAGTAGGTCGGGATCCGAATTTCATCATGTAGCGGAGACTGACCCCAGTCTGCTTCATGCTACCCCATTTCTGCACCTCCTCGACGAGCCCCTTTGAGAAGCCCTCCCAAGCCTTCTTAGCCGCCATTACCAGCAAGAAGAAGAAATCGAAACCACCCCCAACACCACCGGATTATCGGGAAACAACATGCAAGAAACGAGGAGAAATCGAAGGGGGGAGGGCGGCGTACACGAGACGATGGCTAACTACCAGAGGGAGTTCTACATATATACAGTGTCTACAGTTAAAACAGAAATGAGGTTGGTTTTTAGAGAGAGAATATACATTCTACTTTTTTGGGGAGACGGGATGGGGTGGCCGGCCATTGATGAAAAGTGGGGCTACACTAACCCGGCTTGAGTTAACTCGGACCTATTCGGATAACTTCTTTTTTCAAAACTTAAATTTTATGTCAAATAAATTATATTGACTATTTGGATACGTTCGAGACTCTATACTTTTGAAAAAAATTACCAATACATATAATCAATATAAAAAAAAACATTATTTAATAAAGATTTGAAACTACTGCAATATTCTTTTGAAAAAGTTACATTATGTTTTGAAAGTTGAATATTTTTTGCAACGTCTCAATTACGATTGTATCATATCTACAACCTAAATATATCTCGCATTAGAGTTGGTTTCTTCTTAAACAGTCTAATGTGTCTATATATGTGAGATGAGTCAGTCAACTCGATTCATAACTACAATGAAAAGTAATAATTTTGACATAAAAATAATATTTTTTTCCATGAGTTGAATCAGGTCGGAGATCTGTCTCACAAAATTTACATTGAAACAAGTCATTCAATTATATTATAATATAAATTAATTTACGAGCATATATTGTACATAAATTTAATTATTCTTATATTTATACATGTATTTAAATATAATTAAATTCGACACAAAAAAAAATATTAATATATCTAATGTTAGAATTAAAATTGTCATTATTTGCCTCTCTTGAGAATTTTTAAATCGGAGAAAGTGAATGGGGAGTGACTGAGTAATATCAATCAATCAAATGTATACGTTAATGCAGTAGGAGACGTATATGGACTTCGCCAACCCAATTTTATCTGTCAACTTTTTCCCTGCATCTCTCTCTCCTCCCCCAATTGGAGAAGAACCCTAAACCATCTGCAATTTGGGGTTTCTGTTTTACCAAAGATTTCTGTTTCTGGTTTCGAATTCTGCATTCCATCCGTCATCCTATGCCAGGAATCTCGAATTGCATTTTTTTTTCTTTTTATGATCTTTCTGAAGCAGATGGTCTGAGAGGTTAAATTTCTGAGGGAATTGTTGCCGTCGTTTGCCGGTGTCGGATTTCTTCGTGTACGAATTATAATCGAGAAATATCGAAAGAGAGAGGCAGAAATATGGTCGACATGGAGTTTCAGATGAACCCTCAAATGGAGCAGATTCATGGGGAAATTCGCGATACCATGCGTGCCCTTGCGTAATGTCTATCTCCATGCTCTTATCTGCAGCTTGGTTATGTCTTTTTTGGGGAATTTGCCTTTGTTTTTTTATTTTACGGCATATTTTGGATGGTTGCTCAACTTGAAATTTGCTTTTTATTTTTAAAGAAGATCTATTTTTCTGTTAATGTTGTCCTTGGACATTCTGCGTTGCTTTTGAATGGAATTATATGATATTGATTGAAGTTATCGAGTCTTCTCCTGTGCTCCTGCTCCTCATCCTTCTTGGGACTACATTCTGTGATGGCTGTGTTTGGTTGGTGTTAGCAATGCCTATGACCATAAAGGCTGAATCGAATCTCCTAGCAAAGCTTCTCAATTGTCGACAGTTATTTCCTCATTGACCCACTGCATTGCACGATGAGGAGCTTCTTCAACTCAATTTCGTTTTAAATTGCTCTCCTCCGCTTATCTGTATACATGAATTATTAATCATCTTCTTATTTTCCTTCTAACATCGCTTTTCTTTTTTTTAAAACTGGGGTTTTCATGTACATTGGCCTATGGGTTAGATATTTTTTTCGACAATAAGTAAGTTGTGAAAAAGTTCACTGTTTATGAGGCCGGGTGGACATTTACTTTTTACTTCTTTTATCCACATGGAGATTTTTTGATGTCCTAGTTGATAGCTAGTCTTGGTAGTGCCACCTTATTGTCATTAATCTCGACTGTCTCTCATTCCTCAACCAGAAATGGCTTTCAAAAGCTGGATAAGATTAAAGATTCCAACAGGCAAAGTAAACAGCTAGAGGAGCTTACTGGGAAGATGAGGGAGTGCAAAAGGTAATTTTACCTTCTATATTCTGTACTTTGGCTTCTCTACAGTGATGTCCACTTTTGTGTGGAGAGTGTTGCGACTATTACATGTATGAACGCTCATGGGAACACTTGTCTGATTCATCCTCGCTTTTGGCTCTTTTTTGGACTCTGGCTGTTAATGGTATTGATATTGAAGTTGTAACAGCTACTTCAGCTATCTGGAGTTGTAGGATTTGTTCCTGTCAATCTTGCATGAATTATGCCTCGAGATTATTTGTTCACTCTTGATCACGTGCTAACTGACTAGATTGATTAAAGAACTTGACCGCGAAATTAAGGATGAGGAAAGCAAAAATCCTCCAGATATTACCAAGCAGCTTAATGATGAGAAGCAATCCATGGTAAGTATATTAGAAATTTTAATTCCTTTTAAATTTTAGGTTCTCGAGAATACTCCTATACTAACATGTTGATGGTTTTAGTCATGGCATTGTTTTCATATTCAAATAAAATATTTCTTCTCTTCTACAGCATATTATACAGAAAAGCGCTCTTAAATATTGAGGCAATTTTAATATTTCTTGCTAGCCAAAAAAGAAGTTTTATTAGTTTCTTGTTAGTTTTTCTCACTCTTAGGTAGCATAGAGGTTATATGAGTGGCCACCAAGCTGCTGGATGTTACATTAATGATCATCATGGCCTTATATACACAGCTCCGTTGGAAAAACATGATTATAAATTGGCCGTCTAAAAGTTCTAGCTGGTTTATGTGGTCTTAATGATTTGATGTATTCTACTTTTGATATTTATCATGGGTCTTATGTCTTGAATTCATCATGTTTAGACATTGTTTTAGACTCTTCACAACATCCTGACCTGCATACTGATGCATTTTTTTTAATTGCTGTTTTGAAGCTCTTCATTTTATTTCCTTTTTTATTTCAGATCAAAGAGTTGAATTCATATGTAGCCCTGAGGAAAACGTGAGTTCATTGTTTCTGTTTTATTTAGTAACTCACTGATTATGTCGATTGCTGATCGAAATGCTGTCATTTTGATTAGGGCTTGGTTTTTGTCAAGTGTTGAAAACAGATGCAAGTTTGATTCCACATATTTTGGGTAGTTGATATTTTGGTCTGGCTTATAACTTATTGCTTTGATGCAATATGTTATGTTATTCCCAGTTCTGTCAGGACTCAGGCCCCTTCTTTTTTGCTCTGATATCTTATCATCATAAGGTGGTGGGATCATTGTTATTTTGGGTGAAAAATATTTGTAGACTGATGATAAATTGAGCCTTATCCTGTGTCTATATGATTTCGAGTTGATTATTTCCTTTTGGTCTTTATATTTCCCAACTGGAAGCAAATACTTGTCCTTCATGACTTTTAAGCATGATTTAAAAAAAAATCCTTGCCACATAAGCACAATGTTGTCAGTGCCATCTTAATCATTTGAGACACTATTTGTTTATGAATGTTTCTTCTCATTTCAAATCGTTCAAATCATGAGATATCCTAGATTTGGTTACATCCCTGGTCATTTTTTAACATATGTTTCCAAGGATAATCAAGGAAAGTGATGTTTCCAAATTATATTCTATAGGTTTTGCTTTATGTGCTTGTTCAACATAGACAAATTCTTCAAAGTAGGACAGAGTAATTGTAACTAGCTTCCTATTGCATTCCTTTTTTTCTCAACGCGAGAAAGTTTAAGGCATGAGTCCATCTATATTTACTTCCAGTAAGTAGTTTATAAAGGGCAGTAATGTTTCCAAATTAAATCGCATCTGTTTTATTTTTTTCTTTTTTTACGTGTTTAACCAAGACAGGAAGTTCAAATTGTGAAAGAGTAATTCTGATGCATGATGATAATGATGTTACTTTATAAACAGTTTTCATTAGCAAAAGATTGCTTGTGAAATTCTGGAAACATTGATGTAATCTTTGTTATATATTAAATAGTTCCCCTGTCCATATCGTCTTTCTTCTTTGCTTTTTCTTCTTTATCACTATGTCTATCTTGTATGGTGGTGCAGGTACACGAGCTCTCTTGGAAATAAGAGGGTTGAACTCTTCGACATGGGAACTGGTGGAATTGAACCTACAGCTGATGAGAATGTTCAAGTGACATCAGGTCCATACCATGTCTTTCTTGTTAATTAATTGGATTGCATTCTCGCAGTTACCTTTGATGAGGAAAAAGGGAAAGAATGGCGTCTATTATATTATCATTGACATTCATAGATGTACTCACGTACAGACACAAACTGTTAATCTAAATCCATCTTTGTTTTTTTTTTTGAAAAAAATAAAAATTATTGTTAACTCATATATGAAGCGTTGCTATATTTGGATATCTTATTCCTCTCTTTTGTAAAAATGTTATCTTCAGAAAAGATTTTAAGATCAAAGCCTTGATTAGCTTTGATCTTGTGTGGTGCGATGTTATAAGTTAAGATTCCATGACATTTTCGTGCATAAAAAGCATTTCCACTCATAGCCTCTGTTGGCTTGCTATAATCTAGTTTTACCTTACCGCCCTGCTTGTTTTCCTTTCTTTCTTTCACGAGAATACCTCCCTGTCCTCTTATTTGGGCTCTTTGAAATTTTGAATCCATTGTTTGGCTGAGTCTTTTTTACTTTATGCTCATTTTTTGTTGAATCTAACCACTTCCTATAGTATCTTGTCCTGTCCTATGGTCCTTCACTTAACTTTAGTTAACGCTTTATAAATGAAATAACCCTTAGTATATGGTCTACTTTTGCTTCTCGATTAAATCTTGAACCTGCATAGGTACTCTTATTATTAAAACCAGAGAGGCAGCTAACAGTGCCGTTCTACTTGGTATGATACACCGTGGTGGTTACTCGATGTGATATGAATGTGATGCTATTAACCTGTAATCTGCATAGAATGTTATGCAAACAAATGTTTTCAATCCCTTTTTGTCTTGCTGACGTCTCACCTTCCATTTTCATGAATTAGTATAGAAATGTCAAATCAGGAGCTTATCTATGCTGGCACGAAGAAAATGGATGAAACTGACCAAGCCATTGAACGCTCCAAACAGGTAGATGAAAATACATGGGGCATCTAAATATAGAGTTGAAAGTATTCTAATTTCTAAATTTTATGATTATTTAGGTTGTTCATCAAACAATTGAAGTGGGAACACAGACTGCTACTACTTTGAAGGGCCAAGTGAGTGAATTTTTGTGCTCGCACTTTGTCCTTGAGTATTTCATCGTCAAATCATATTTATCTTTTTAAATATGTGCAGACTGAACAAATGGGTCGCATTGTCAATGAACTGGACACCATCCAGTTCTCTATCAAAAAGGCATCCCAGCTCGTTAAGGAGATTGGTAGGCAGGTACATTAGCTGGCAACATGATCTCTTTTTCCCTTGACCATGTCACTTTTATGAGATGTTACATGGTAACACCTTGAAAAGTCTATACAAAATGAAACTGCATGTGTCCACCTTGAAAATTCTATACAAAATGAAACTGCATGATGTGTCCACATGAGAGGCTATGGGTAGCTATATGTGCAAAAATTGCTGGTCAAACCTAAGAAAATCGAACTATTTTGAGATGCTGATTGAATTAATTTTTTCTTAAAAAATGGTGGTCTAATTTTTGTTTTTCTCATGTGTGTACTTCATTAGATTTCTCGTTTTTATAGACTTTATTGATATCAAGTTCACTTGTGTTTCCAGGTGGCAACTGATAAATGCATCATGCTGTTTCTTTTTCTGATTGTATGTGGGGTTATTGCCATTATTGTCGTGAAGGTATTTTAATATTTTGATTATAAATTTGACATAAAGGTGATATTCATTTTTCCACCATCAATATATAAGTTGATTTCAAGCTGCGCGCAAGTAGCTTTCCATTTATATGACCCGTGTCAGTGGCATTTTTTTATTATAAGAAATAAACTTTTGGTTTTACTGATTTCTCATCAATAAGAAATGGGGAATCTTTTTTCTCGTGTATTCTTGTGGACATCTAAGAGTCTTTTATGTTGAAGACTCTCTCATGAGTTTAAAAACTGTTAACACGACTTAACACGTCAAGGCGTGGTTTCTTTTATCTACATTTGCATTTTGGCACATCTTTAAGGCTTAAGGCACTATGCATTGCGCTTACTCTCTAGGGCACATATCGACTGAAGAGTGTTTTTTGTGCCTTTGATAACTGTGGCCTTGCGTCTCGTATATTTTCATTTTTCAATGTGATAAATTTGTTTTAGTTCTACTTTGTGTACTCTCCACCAGTATTGATTGCATGGAGTTGTGTATTTCGTAGATAGTGAATCCCAACAACAAAAGCATAAGGGATATTCCTGGATTGGCGCCTCCGGCTCCCACAACGAGGAGACTATTGTATGTAAAGCCGGCCCAGCATTTTTGGTAAATTTGTCATTGAAGGGTCACAATACCATCCAAGTTTTCAAGAGTTTACCGCTCAATATCCTTCAAAGCTTCCTACTTGAGATGTGCATATATGTACGATAATTTATTCTATACACGTGTATAGCACGAGTGGTTTGTTGACCTGTTCTTTTTGCTTTATTCCGTTGTGCTTTATATCTGTTATCCATACAAGAACAAATGAACACGCCAATCTTGTTTATTTGGTTGATTCTTTTTCCCTTTCGTTGTGTCATTTTCGGGTTGCTAATGGTATAAGCGATGGTGAATTTCCTCCAATTTTAAATGAAACATGCGCACACAATTTATATAGATCAATATGATAATGCCTCGAATAAATTTGTCACCTTATAAAAGTTAGAGTTGACTCATGATGATGTGACATGCAATGTATGTGCATCAACCAACGGCTACCAGTTAAAACTGATCGAATTTACAATCAAAATTATCGAAAATAGACTGTAAGAAGTATGTATTTTGACACGTGTAAAAAATTGAGTGGTACTGGTTCATACATTACGGCTACTTTGCTGCATTTGAGTTCTTCCGATATGAGATAGCCTGGACGATGGCGTGAGAGCAATCAAGGGCGCCTCCTCATCTATTACAACATCGTTATTTGATTCACCAATGCTGCCACTATCTGTTCTGTATACATCGGATGACTTCTTTTCCAACACCCAATCCTGAACCAAACAAGGAACCTAAGCTAGCATACAGTAGATAAAATGTTGTGTTTTTTATTCAATGTTACCTTAGCGATCCTTTCAGGAATGTTTTGAGAAGACTCCTTGACCTTCAAATAGTTGTACAAGACAACCCCACAAAGCGCTGTATGAAAAGTTTATTAGTTGAAATGAGAGGCCATCACAGGGATGAATTAGTGCAACGGTGAAATATTTACCAATGCCGTAGCCAATAATGTTAAGACCAGTGATAGTCGATTCTGGGAAAATCAGTGTTGAAAGGGCTATAAGTATCCAGTCCTTCAGAACACCGGCAACTCGAACCGTCACTGCACCAGTTCTACCTATCGCTAAGAAGATTGAGAAGTTCAACAGTAGAGCGCAAACGGCATTGGAAAAGAAGATCCACATATTAAACTGAATTTGAGATACTTCCATCCCAGGTTGCTCCAGGAAGTACCAAGGGACAAACAAAAATATAAAACTGCATGGAGCGATGTAGTATAAGCTTGTGATGGGGTTTAGCGTCAAGCCCTTCTTCTGTAGAAGGACTTGAGTCAAAACCAGTCTCAGAGCTTCCGCAAATATGCCTGTAACCTGATAAACTGTGCCGATCACATTAAAATGAATTTCCCCATAGGAGGAAACGACAACTCCAACACTGACCAAAACCATGTTTAAAAACACGTCCAATCTAAGTTTGTCGGTACCGCACAAAACAGCCACAGTAAATGTTGCCACAGGCACTGCCAAGGATAAATTTTTTCTTAGATTCAAAAAACATTATAATAATATCAAATCATCGATGTGTTGTAGTTTTGCTTACTAAGGGCCTTAAGCATCTGAATGAAAGCCACTGATATATGCAAGTAAGCAGTGTTACCAAACCTGTGGAAAAAAGGAACAGTCGTTAGTGCTATAGTTTTGATGAATAATTGATATCAGCCTCTGCACTGTCAAGAAACTTGACACTCTTTGGAGATGCATCAGGGTAAATAAATTTGTGATGTGGGAAAACCTTTTACATGAAAAGCACGAGTTTCCTTTCAATCCCTCTCTGTTTCTCGTGCCTTTTTCTATGCTTTTGATGCTCTTGAACACATTATAAGAGAAAAGTGAGAATCCAGCCCAAATATTTTTCTTACGAAAAACAGTCTTTCATATGTTTCACTAGTGCAGCCTCACTGATATGGCATGAATTGTTATTTCACCAGTGAAAAATTTTTGACCGAGCTAAAAAGCACATCCCAACTCCATGATGCAGGGTAACAGAAAAGTAAAAATCCTAACAAAACCAATTAATAAAATTCTGAAGCTGACAAAGTCGAGCTAAGAATCATAGGAATCAGAGCATTATGTTTAACGACAAAAGTTCACCTCGACTTTATACAGCATTTACTCATCCATATCAGATCGTTTACATAAGGAAACAAAAAACTTTCATTATTCCCCAGAAGTTCACTGTATATGGCACTTTACATGGACCATTATGCTATGCATTAACTCCCTGCACTTCAATAATTAATGCCTTTCTTTACTCCTCATATTTGGTGTCCCAATTTCTCACATTCTCTATTCTGTTCTCAAACAATTCCTTCATTTATGAGGATCGAATTTCCTCATTTGACATGTTTTGGATGTTAAATTGATTTAGAATTCTAAATGGTCACTGTTAAGTACATACCAAAGACTTGATGCGAAGAAAGCACTAATTGGGATCACACAGGATGCATATCTGCAACCCAAGAAGGGAGAATAAGAAGACAGGAAGAATTATTTATAGGACCAGAAAATCAATATAGAAAAAAATCATAATAAAATAAGTGGAGTAACCCTCATACATGCGGAAAGTCATTTTAACTGGAGACACGACCTGCAGAAAATTCGGTCAAGATCATGTTAAGTAAGATAAATATAAAAATTAATTCTTCATTCGAAAATCGCTATTCTGAGGAGTTTCCAGCATTTTGTGATGGGTTGATAGACTAGGACACAGATCTCCACAGCACTAGCCAATCAACTTTGAAAGAACATACTTTAAAGATTGATAATATTGTGTCCAATTGAATCATGTCCAATGCAGTAAAGACATAATCATGATAAATGCGGAAATAAGTGTGTGTACACATATCAAATCAAACTTTCCTACTTTGGCTCCCCTTGCACTGGAATCATAACATAAATCACAGCAGATGCATAATTAAATGCCTGCAACAATGTAAGGACTCAAGAAAGTAAGAGTTGCAATGAAGAGAAAAAAATAGAAGCATATGCCTTGTCAAAGTGAGCCCGTGCTAATGAGTAATATTCTAAAATGCAGTAGTACCAAGAAAATTATGTTAACGGTATGATATCCAATATAAACTTACCATACCACTTAACAACATACCTAATAGTGCAAAAGCAAAAATAAATGTTACATTTGAGGAGGATTTAAAAGGTGCCTTAAGAACAAAAAATGCATGTTAGGACTCCGAGTCCAGGCACATGCCTTGTGGGTTTTAAATAAATATACGTAAGATATCAATTAGCACGTTATTCTCACGGCACAGCTGATTTGGTGAAACCAAATGATGTTAAGATAAATTTTTTATAGCTAATACACGGCAGGTAGATGTACCTTGAAGACACGAATAAGGAAAAATGACACTGCGCCAGAGAATCCCATATGTATCATAGTAAGTGTTATTGGAAAAGGAAAGTTGAAGTATTTCGGAGAAAGAACCCACTGCAAATAAAAAGTCAATGTCAGTTCATATCAACAGCAACCAGGAGAAAGCATGAACAAATTATGAATGAAAATGAGGCAAGATAAGCAACTAAGAACTTGCTAAAAAAAGTATGAATCAACCAATCGTCAAATGCTAGACCGCAGTGAATTGCAACACACTTTTAAATAGCTCAACATGAGAGTAGACGTCACTTTAACTCAAAAGTTGTATACTGATGTCGGTGTTGATCATTTGATCATAGAAATAGAACATTGCACATATTTTACACAAGGGAAAGAGCCGAGTGTCAGAAATGAAAGACAAAATCTAGTACCTTGTTATATAAAATAACTCCAGATGAAAGTGTAATGTAGATTAGAAGGTAGAAATATGTTAAGATTAAAGATCTATTTATCATTTTAACTGCGGTTTTCTGGCGCACGGGGTCCTCAGAAGGATCAAGCTCCACTTAGCAATAATAACAGGTGATCTCTAGCATACTCAACCAGAAATGAGGATATCAGAAGAAAGATCAGGTAGTAGTTCCACAATCATGGGCAATTTTCATGGTATCACGGATTTGCATCAGACTTTGTCCAGTTGAAACAGATCCCAATCCTCAAATTGCTCCCTGCCTCAAACTTGTCCAAAGAAATCAAGGGAAAAAAAGTATCCCGCAGGGAGTATGCTGAGAAAGACAATGAAGGAGATTAAAAATTAAATGTAGTATCATGATTGAGAAAGAAAATGTACACAATATCACGATGCACGATTTCACAGATAATATATGTCCTTGCAACGCATTCAATCATCTAATTTCTGAACATGCGAAAAGAACTAATACTCGTGAATGGATGGTGAAGAATTAAGACAATCAGAGCAGTCTCGAGTTGCATCACTACAGCAATATCTGGAAAAATAACGCCCACATGATATCGAGATTCGTTCATAAACTGCTGTTATTTACTCAGGCTTTACTAGATTGATTATCGGATGCTTTTATCCTGTAATCTATGCTTATTTCTGTTCAGTGCTATCATTATACATTCAAACTGCAGGGCATAAGTTAAAATGAATAAATGGTGATGCATTAGGCATAGCTATAAGACAACTAGTTTCGCGTTTCTCAACCTCAGCAGTTTATCCCCAAAAGCTCTTACCCTCTTATATCAGCCACAAACCTTAGCAGTACATTGCACACGATAATGAAAGAAAATAACTAAAAATCAAATCACGTGGATCAAATCGAGGAAAACAACTGAATCTTTCTCCACGAATACAAAGGCACACACGCACACTACAAAAATAAAAAAAACTGCAAAGATTAAATCTTGAACTATACAACGAAAATCAAAAGAAAAGGGGAGATGGGTTCCGAGTATAACCTCATATATCGCTAAGCAAACACCACCTCAAGATCAAGAAACAGTAAAAATGTCCGGGTCACACATTCACCAGATGTGTGTGGATGTATCCTGTGTAGAATGGTGAATTAGAAGAGGGGGTAAAAGGGCGGAGATATTGCGAGTAGATTGTTAGATTCGACAGAAGATACAGCGTCAGAGGCAGTGGATGAGCTAGCAATCGGCAGCAGAGCCATAAATGTCGAGTAATCAATCACAACTCCGGATTAGCGTGCTTCTAGCCTCCATCCTAGCAAACCATCCCTCCTATTAATAAAAACTCCCAGTAATTACAGAGTAATTGCCTATCAACTTTTTCGTTTTCATAGTATTAATTACATCGGTTTCATTCATCTTCAGAATTTCAATTATTTGTAAAGCTAACTCAATATGGTGCTATTTGGGAGGTTGCTTTTTATTTGTTTTTAAAAATGAAAAAAAAAAGAGATTAAAAATGTCATTTTTAATAAAATGAGATAATAGAAGTCATTTTTACGTGATACGATCTCACGAATTTATATTTACAAGACCGTTCGACTGATTTCATATTTTAAAAAATATTATTTTTTTATAGATTAATTGTCACACAAAATTACATATGACACCGTCCAATGGAAGTTTTGTATTATTTTTTTAATGTGGGGAGCATTAATTTCAGATACTATTTATATCTTTTACTAATTAAAATAGTTTCGTTTCATATTTTGCTCGAATTTCGATGTGACATTTATTTTTATTACAATTTTTATATTTTAAGTTAGTATAATCCATAATTCTAAAAAAAATAGTGTAATCCATATCTATCAAGATTATTATAATTAGAATTTTGTAGTATTGCAATTTATAACTGTTTATTTGTAGATGTTATTTTTTTTTCTATTTATAGTTCCCATATTTAATATATATATTAATATATATATAATATATATATATAAGCTTTATAATTTTTTCCATTGTAACTTGTAAGTCTTACTAATTATTTTCTTTTTTAATTAATTTTGAAAAATAGTTTTTATATATACAATATTGCTTAACATATAATTTTCAATCATTTCAAAAATAAAAAAAAAACTTTTTAAAACATCATTTATAGTTGTGAGAAAGATCAACGCAGCAATCTGACTCGTCATTTGGGTGAGTTGTGATATTATCTGCCTATTCCATAGGACGTGACAACCCCTCACGTTTATTTATACCAGTACATCCGACGCACGCGTTGCGTGCTTGTATAATATTTTTTATAATTTATTTGATTTATATTTAAATGAAGATCAAAATATAATTATAAGAAATAGTGAGGGACTACACTGTAATTTTGATCTATAAATTAAAAAATAAATTGAAAAATAAAAAAATAAAAAAAAATGATCTCAGTAAAAATTGAACCTCATAACCTAAACCACAAGTATCAATGATTCTATCCACTGAACTACGTATAATTTACATTAAAATTTTAACATTTTATTAATATATATAATTAATAAAACAGACTCGTCGTAACCCATCATTTGGCGAGACATGTAATAAAATCGTTAACTCAATCCATCGACTAGACATGCTAATTTGATAACTCTACATCCATACGGTAGTTGATATCTGGCCATTTTGACAACTCTTACATCCATCGGAAAGCAGACATCTGCTTCTATTTCTAATCAAAGGTATGAACTCCAGAACATAAAAAATACTTGTTTATTTGTTGTCCGAAAATGGAAAAATGACTTTCACCATTGGCCCAAATGGACACTAGTTATTAAGGAGTGTGAAAGCACCCAAAAACCTAGTGTGGCCAAAATTTTCCGTTTTATGATATATTATTTTACTAAAATTTCAACTGACATCTAAATGAATTGATTATCTTGTACTCTAAAACTTTTATAACACGTTATAATCATCAATCATAATCCATTATTACAAGTTACAAACTAGTTTCGAAATCTAGATGTCGTCTCGAATTTGAGATTTTGATATCAGTGAGAAAACTATGACCGCAAAATAATTGAAGATGTGTGTCGAGGTGTTGGAGCAAACTTTATAATTTACACACAAAACTGTGAGCCGAATTTTGAAAACTTTGTGTTGCACTATACTCCTGTCACTCTTGTTTATTCGTTAATCACATTACCATAATATTTTACTTATAAAAGTTCGGCTTGCCTACCCGTGGATACATATGCAGCAAAATATCTAAGAGATAAAGGCATGATTACAACAGATTCGATGAATTTCACACGCTAGGTGTTTTGGCACGAGGTCCAGGTCGAGTATTCAGCAGAGGTTGGAGAGCATTCACTACAATGCTCATGTTTGGGCGGAAATCCGCTTCATATTGCACACACAAGGCAGCAACTGCAGCCATCTGCATGTGTTAACCAAATAATACATGATGCGATTTTATAACAATACTAGTTATATATCAAAAAATATATTCTGAATTTATTATGTATTGGCTATCAGAAAGTTCTCTTAAGATTATCAAGTTATATTGTCACCTGTAAAACTAAGAAGAGGTGATATTTTTATTTCTAAACTAACACTAATTACAAGTGTTGTTTGAACCATATCGGCGGGTATTATGTCATGGATATAGATCTTTGTGGAAAACTACTTAAAGTCGTGTCAAGAGGTGCATCCTTGCTTCTCAGGAAATTTTTGTTTTTTCAACAGTCGTCGTAGCGATCAAATTCATGACGCTCTAAACTAGGAAACATGTGTCAACTTACCTTTGCGACTGCCTTTGGAGGGTACTCTCCATTCAGTCTCGCGTCAACACACTGCTTTACCTTGTCTTCCCTAAGCTGTGGTGTGGCCTAATTCAAATAATTTCAGAAGCCAATAAATTGCAGTAAAGAACACACATGGAAACAAATCAAACCAATCACATTCAGAAAATAATCACTAAGAAAATGCCGTGGCATACCCATGTCACAAGACTCTGCTGCGTCCTAGGTAGCGTATTATCAACTGGCTTACGTCCAGTCAAAAGTTCAAGAAGTACCACACCAAAGCTATATACATCGCTTTTTGAACTTAGTTGCCCAGTCATCGCGTATCTACCACCAAAATAAAACAAGTCAAAGATAATATTAAATAACAAATCTGTGTGTTTATTTGTGACCAGATTAACCATTTAGGCATAGAAACATTTAGCTTAAGAACGCTTTATAAAAACAATTTTCTGAAAGTGCTTTATCCTACAAAAATTTACAAGCAGTGTTTGGATACCGCCGTGAGAAATTATAATTTTTTTTTATGAAGAGAAGGTGAACAAAAATCCTAAAGTCACATTTTTTGGGCTTTTGATTTGGATTTTAAATGCTTTTTAAGAGAAAAAGGCCCAGCCAAATATTATATATATTTTAAAAAAGACGAGGCACTTTTTATAAATCGAGTTTGTCTGTCCAAAAGCGCATCATTCAAAATTCGTTGTCTATGTCCAAAGATTGGAATACATATTGGAAAAGGCTAGTCAGTGTGCATAAGAACTAGGTATGTTTGCATCTAGTAAAAACTTGACAAACAACATACTCAGGGGCATGATAACCAAAAGTCCCAAGGACGCGAGTGGAATGAAGCCGAGCTGTCATGTTAGGGCCTTGATTTGATAAATCAAAATCAGCAATCTTAGCAACGTCATCATTGAACAGTAATACATTGCTGGACTTTATATCGCGATGAATCATGTGAGGCTGTGCCTTCTCGTGCAAGTATTCCAGTCCTTTTGCAGCTCCAACAGCAATTTTAACCCTCTGGGCCCATGACAAAACTGGACCTGGCTGTGCTCCTCTTACGCCTTTCCGTCCTGCATTAACAATGCAAATAAAAGTAAATACAATTCATATTATCTCAATGATTATGTAGTCAGACAAGCAATACAAAGTTATGAATTATATAATGTATTCTTCCTATACTTGCTGGCACACTGCACGTCATAAACTAAGAAGCCAGTATATGAAAGGATATTTTTCCACTGCAAAAAAATTTACAGCTATAAATAGGAAAATCAAGATCATTCCGTCGAAAGGTCAATTATTTTGTATCACACACAGTACCATGTTAATGAAAGTAAAGATTATAACATGAATTTATGCATCATTAGACGTCAACTCGGCATCTAAATTCTTCAAGACATATAGCCAGAAGGTCGACAATGATGTACACAGCCAAAGACTTTAAACTTTGTAGCCATTACCAATTGTTAAATAATATCATCATCAAATTAAGAAGATCAATTGTTTTAAAAAATTTAGCAGAAGAAGATAAATTCACCATGAAGAATGTCGTGCAATGATCCGTTAGGAGCATACTCATAAGCCAGGACACGGAGACCACCATCCACACAATAACCAAGAAGCTCAACCACATTTTCGTGCTTTAGTCTAGAAACCAAAGAAATCTGAAAAAGCATATATTAAATGGCATAACCTTTCTTGAAAGTGCCATCAATTCAGCTAAATCAACAAGCATCATGTCTTATGGCAAAACCTGAGCTAAAAATTCTTGGTCTGGCTGTTTGCTAGAGTCTAACTTTTTTATTGCCGCGGCACGTTGACTTTTCAAGATGCCATGGTGCACCCGTCCATATGATCCCTCGCCAATCAAAGACTTTAAACCAAAATTATCTGTTATGTCCTTCAATTCATCAACTGAAATGGTAGGGACAGAAATCGGCTGCATGCTAATGGTTGGTTTATCCTTTGTTGCCACTTCTGCAGCTCGATAACCAGCGGGGTTGCCTGCAGAAAATCTCGATTGAATTTCATAGTGGTAAAATTGGATATCTGCAGATGATTAATAAAGAAATACAGCCAGAGAAGAGAGAAGGGTCCACCAACAGAAAAAAATATGCTGAAAGAATGTTTGACCTCCATATTACAATCACGAATTTAGGTACATTCAAACTACAATAAGAAAAAATATTATTGTGTTTCTTTTCTTGGATATTTATTCATTGAAGCTAAAGATAGAGGATGAAGCAATAGACCAGTAAATTACTAAGTTTAATAAGCTATTTCAATAATATGCTTCGTTGCACCAAGACGGATACGATGACATGGCTACAAGACCATATAAATGTGGGAGTATATTAACAACGGACATTATCAAGCACAATAAAAACAAATTCAGAATTCACAAGTTGCAAAAATGATAAAATGCAAACATAGAAATACAACATTATTAAATACAACCAATTAGCATATTGTTTTGCAATAAAATGATTATTGTCTAAATTCATTAAAACATTATCATCACCAACTTTTACACCGATAATCTAATAAAACGAGATTTGTAGTTTTTGATATATCATGTCATCTATGAATTCAAATAAAGAATCTAGATTTTTATTTTAAAAAAAATAGTTTTCTTAAGAATTTCTAGCAGCTATTTAACAAAAAACAATAAACCTTTTTAAAATTATTAGTTACTACAATTAGACACATTCAAGGTAGAGTACTTTGTCATTACACAAGCAACATTCTAAGGTTTTCCTTTTTATTTTAACTCACAGATACTTCAGTAGAATCACATGCAAGTATGCAACATGTATCATCAAGTATTTGTATTTGATAGTATTGACACGGTGTGCGGATACAAGGAGTACCCATGCGTCATAAAGATAAGTTAATTTTTCAATTCCGATTCATCCAACATGTAAAAAGTAAATGTGGCAATTACTTCATAAAACCTTGAAAACTGAACAGGAAAGAACACTCACCTGCTGAAAGGGTTGTCCTGTATGGCCCATTATCAGCAGCTCTATGCAAGTCATCTTCCCCGCAACAGCTGAAACAGCTCATGTTTTGCTGAAAACGTCGATTAGAAAATCCATCAGAAGGCGACATAAGAGGAAAGTGTCTCTATGGAACATCAACAATCACCAAGGAGATAGAAAGAGAAAACCATGAAAATATGAGGCAAAGGAAATAGAGTATCCTTGAGGGAATATAAGCAACATCAGCGAGCATTTGGATACTCATATGCCTCATGACTCATGAGTTATTGTATTGGTCCTCAATTTATTCACAAAAAATTAACAACAATAAAAATCTTCAAGAAGCAATTCCATTGTAATGGTACTGACATGGAGAGAGTGCCACTCCATGTTTTATGCAACCAAATTCGGCTATCAATAAGGCCAACTCGATCGGATTTTAAAAATTTAATGAAACAAGTGCAATAACAAGAAGACATTTCGTGTCAATGAATGGTTCTAACACCAAGTCTGATGTTCGAAGTAGGTTTCTTTGCCACTTTTACAACTCGATAGAAGGCATTGTATTGTGAGGCTATGGTAGCAAGTAGAACCAAAGTATCTGCTTCTAGTTTCTCAGCTACAAGAAACTTAGTAAATCTCCATTCTTCACCATAAAATTGAAGAATCGGTTTAAACAATTCAAGTTTGTCAAAAGCCAGTAAATAAATTGAGAAAGTAAACAAGTAGAGAAACTGTCCGAACACAATCAAAAAATTCGTCGCCTCCAATTTCTAGTCAAACGTGAATCTATCACCAGATACCACCGCTTTCCAGCTCCTGTTTGAAGGAACCTCAAGAATTCCATACTTTAATCGCATGTGTTCAGCAAATGACAGACAAAATCACCCAACAATTCCAAGACATGAAGAATACAGAAGAACTGAGTGAAACTTTAGACTAAAAATAATAAATGAAAAATACAAATCCTATAAGTAAAAAGATCCAAGCTTTCCCGGTTTATTACCTTATACCGGCCGTAATCGATGAACCCACAACAAAGAAAAGATAATCGCAACAGGCAAAATCTTGTTGTAAAAGCAATCAGCAAAAGAACCCACTTCTTGTAAAAAAAAAAACAAAACAAATGCAGTCTGATCAGTAAGTAATTCAAGAACAGTTTTGACTTCTTCTTTTTTGTTTATTTGGGCCTATATAAATTATGGTGAATTAATTTTTTTTTGACGCAATTATGATCAAAATTGATATTTGAACGTGTTGTGCAAAAATAAAAACAAATTAAAAAATTTGCAGGCTAGATGATCAGTCAACTACTATCTTTTCACTTTGTTTTTCTCAAATATATAATATTCTTAATTCCATTTTGTATATTTTATATAAATAATTGTTCGGACTCAGTAATCCAGATTACAGAAGCAGCGGCTGAGCTGCATTGTTTGCTAATTTCAAGAATTAGAAAAGTAAGTAAATATGTTTATATTCAAAAAATTTATTACTCTATAAATCATTCTAATAATTTCCATACAAAAAAAATATCCAATTTATTTAGTTTCCCTGGTAAATTATTGATTATGTTTTCATTTTTCATGGATGAATTCGTTCAAAATATTTTTAAAAGTATATATGTTATTTCATCTTTTTTATTTGTTTTTCATTTAATACTAGCAATTTTTATACTATGTTACTCTATACACTTGAATTTTATATCATGAATCAAGTTGATGAAATATACTTTGGATAAAAATTTGTTAATTTAATCAATTGGATTTTTTGCTATATAAATTGATTTAAAAAATGGGATTTTTTAAGCTATTTATCATTCGCTGATATTATATATTATATTAGTTCTTTAATTTTTTTAGCATGAGAATTATATTTTAAAAGACAACATATATTATACACCAAATACTGCATTTAATATTCTAAAAATAATACTACATTTAATATAAAAATGAAAAAAATATTAAATTTTATTCATTACACGCGTAACACATATACCTCGTAGCCGTAACTAATAATAATATGTGTGAATTGTGGTAGGGATTTCGAAGGGGGCTTGCTCACATTTTCTCATTTTATATTTAATACTAGATTTTATTGAAAATTATATAAATTTATGTGATAGTTGGAGGAAGAAAGACATGGGGATACTGTGGAAGAGAAAATAGGTATTTTGAATTTAAAATGAGTTAGTAATATTATACTAATGTTATTCTCTGTATTTTGATATAAATAAAATGGAGGTATTTAAGTACACTAATTAAAATAACCAAATTGATATTTCTAATTTCCCACTGCATTATTAAATAGTAAAAATTATTGTTATCATTAAATAATTATGGGAGAAATTTTGAAAATAGTAGGTCTCTTGTGAGACGATCTCACGAATTTTTATATTAAGACGGGTCAACCCTATCGATATTCACAATAAAAAGTAATACTCTTAGCATAAAAAGTAATATTTTTCATGGATGACCCAAATAAGATATATGTCTCGTAAAATACGACATGTGAGAGTGTCTCACACAAATTTTTGCCTTTTGAAAAAAGATAGAGATGAAAATACGGTTTGTTGTTTCCATATATGTATATACTATATTATTAAATATAAGAGGCTAAAAATAATTAACTTTATTATTATCATGTGTTTTTTATTAAAAAAAATACTCATAATAAAATATTACAAAAAAATTTGATTTATTTAATAGAAAATCATAAAAAAATTATTTTAGTAAATTTGTATCTCATCTATAACTTACATATCCTATTAAAATATTTTTTTAATCTTTATCAATACGCTTGAATTTTTCAATAATTATAGCATTCATAACATCATCAATTATTATTAAAAAAATATTTTAAATTTTACTCTCTAAATTTTTGCAAAATGGTTTAACGTGAGAAAAAAAAATTTAACACGTAAAAATGATTTAATTAAGATGTATTTGGATGAATGATATTCAAATGTAATTTTCTTGTTAGAGATAAACAATAACATGAACTTCAAATTCAATCATTGCATGTTCATATAATTAATTATGATGAATTTTAAATTAACATAATAATGATATCATTTGAAATTCATTATACTATTGTGTAATTGATTTACATAAATAATGTATGTATTTAATATTTGATTTATCAACAATAAAACTATAATCAATATCTATAGATTTAAAACTCATCTCCTTAAATAGAACCTGACGTCATTTGAAGTTGAACCGATTCTATATTTTATTCGTTTATTCGCCCGAATGATTATTGGTATATTCATAAATATGTATTAATAGTGATGATAAATAATTTGATACCACGTCATCATGGTCACGAATAAATTATATAATTTAAATATTTAAATCGTACAACTTAATCGCAATGTTTTGATTGTTTACTCAGTACGAATAATTATTATACCTCAACATATTCATTTTTACAATAATTACACTCTTTCGTAATCCATAAAAATTGGACATATATTATGGACTCTAATACTCGAGTGCTTGCGTAAAATGGTTATGACATAGAACAAGTAATCAAGTTATATTTTTAATGAATTAATTTTCATGTTGGTTCTTTAGATTATGTGTGAAATAGACAACTAAGCTCAACACTCCTACACACTTGTTCGTACCTTTTAGGTATTTGTTCGTCATATAATTGAAGTAGAGTTGAGACGAAGTCTCGGGTTTATGCTTAAATCTTGTCAGTAATCCGAACAATCACATTATATATTTGTAACTTATACTCTAAAAAAATTGTATTCAATTCGTTTATCTTGAACAACATTATGTACTTCAATTTTGAAAGCAATAATACCCCTAAAAGTTAGAGGTGCCAAAATCGGACTCGACCCGAAAAATTTAGATTTACTTTTGGGGTTTTGGGTTCATGATGTCAGATCCGGTTGAACCCGATATCCGACCCGAAAAAGCAATGGGTTCGGGTTGACCCAAATTTTAATTTGTTTAAAATAATTAATAAATAATTCTTAAATTTTTATATCTTGTTGTTTGAAAAAAAATAGTATATTTATATAATAATCTTTCATAATTTAATATTTATTTCGTAGATTATATATATTTTTAAACAATTACTAATTTGATTTAGTAAATATACTTTGATTTTCTACTTTTAGACTTTCAAATTTAAATCATATATATAATGAAAATTTTGTTATTATATATTTAAATTACAACATTATTATTATTTATTGAATTTTATTTGATTTTTTCTAAATAAAATCAAAATAGTTGAGTCGAGTCAGTCGGACTCGGATTCGAGTTGAATAACTTTTTAGTACTAGCCTGCGTCGATCCAATAGATTCGAATTGACACCTTCACCCTCACTAAAAACATATTAATCAGAACTCTTCAACCACGTATAAAAGAAAAGGAAATATCATTTATAAATAAATATTAGTGCATAACAGCAATATTAACATGTGCATCCTTGTTATTGAATTTTTTAAGAAATAACTTTAGGAAGGAAAAAAAAACAAACAAAGAGAGCCACTGAAGGCTGTCATAATTGGCTGAAGATAAATTGAAAAATGAAAGATGCAGAAGAAGTTGGGTATTATTGAGAGGCATCTCTTTTCATTTGTTGAGAGTCACTATCTTCATGTCCTCTCCCACCCCTACATGCTTAGTTGCTCACTTCTTTGGATACAATTTACAACTTTCTCAACTTAAATTTACCCATCAAATCATTCTTCATCCAAGTACCATTTTGACATGCACCTAATTTATCTGTTTGTTTATGTGACACAATTACGAGATTGTATCAGTGATACAGATCGATTCGATTCATACTCGCAGTGAAAAATAATACTTTCGGAGTAAAGAATATTATTTTTCATGTGTCGGATCGAATATGAGATATGTCTTGCGAAATTGATCCGTGAACTGGTTTCACGTGAATTTTTATGTAAAATCGTCTCTAATTATTAGTTAAAAAGTTAATAGTTATATTTCTAATGTTTAAAAGTAAGTGATTTGTAGTTTGTCAGAACCTACTGATATTTCGTACGCAATGCATGATGTATATTAAGAACAATACCGAGTTAACCTAACGTCACTCGATTAACTGATCTACTGCAGAATAATATTTTATAGTAGACAAGCGGATTGGCGGACGGAACTGGATGGTGGGGGTCTGTAGATTCCGTGAAGCTGGGGTCAAAATTTTATACTAAGGAATTCTTCAACTGAGGACTATTTTCTTCAATTTTTTCCACCAATTTCGCGCAACAGTAGCAAGTGGCAAAGGTTAATGTACTAGCAGGTTATTGTCCTATCGTGTATTCAATTTTTTTTATATACATTTTTCTCTGACCTAATAATAGATAGTAGATAGAAAGCGGTTTGGGTTTTTCTCTCTCTTCTGTGTTGTGGAGCTCTAAATTGCCGGTGATCTTTCGGTCAGAGCTGAAACATCGCAGATCGAATCTCAGTTTCGGTTTTATCGGAATGTTTAGTCGTATCTTATTATCTGTTGTACAGGAAGTGGAAAAAAGAACTACCCAATATCCACAAAGACGGCCTCATGGGACGGACACTGGGTTTTTGTATATTTGATCGAAGGTAAAGGCTTTTTGGGTTGAAGTGTTGGGGGATGTCTTCTGTATGTTACGCGGTGTCCCGAGTCGATCTCAATGGTAGATTAGAGTTATTTTGGCTCGTGGGGTGTTCTTGTTTGGATCCATGGACGTGTCGTTGTGCTCTTGTTGAACTTCTGGGGCAGTGGCGAGGTCGATCGAAAATTGAGTTTAATTAGCTTACTCTTAAGTCTTAACCTATAGGAAAGATTCAATCTTTGCCCTTTGTTTTTGTGAAATTAGATTCTTGGAACTCTGGTTCCTTTCTCTCCTTTTGAAGTTTGGCTTTTGTGGGTGGTTTGAATTTTCATAAATGGAGGCAAAGTATGGTGGGAAGTTGCATCATTTCTTTGGTCCAGTGGCTTCCGATTTGAAGGCCATGGGAAAAAAGAACGTGGAATGGGATTTGAATGACTGGAAATGGGATGGTGATTTGTTTGTGGCTGCTCCTCTGAACTCTGTTTCATCAGACTGCAGAGGTAAAAAGTTCCTTCCGGCTGGATCAGAAATTCCGGCGTACAACGGAGCCTCCAATAGTTTCTCATCAGGGTCAGATGGGATTGAGAGAGAACGGACTGAGTTGGAAAAACGTAGGAGGGGTGTTGAGGTTGAAACTGAACAGGTGAACGAAGAGTGTGGATCACTTAATCTGAAGCTAGGTGGACAAGTGTATCCTGTCACGGAAGGGGATGCAGATAAGTCAGAAGGTAAGAGTGGTAAGAAGACCAAAATTTCAGGAGTACCATCAAGTCGCGCGGTTTGCCAGGTTGAGGATTGTAAGGCGGACTTGAGTAATGCGAAAGATTATCACAGACGGCATAAAGTTTGTGACGTGCATTCTAAGGCTACCAAAGCTTTGGTGGGAAATGTTATGCAGCGGTTTTGTCAGCAGTGCAGCAGGTCACTCTTTCATTTCAATGTTTTTACAGAAGATTGTTAGCATTAACCATAAACCTTAGGATCAGCAGTTCCTATTTAACTCCTTGCCTTTTCACTCCATATTCACTGATTTGGATATGTACCTCAGAATTATACTGCCTTGTGTTGTATATTTGGACTGTGTGCATTCTGAATTTATTTGGAAGTCTTCTATAAATCCAAGTAAAAGTAGAACCACTGGTTAGTATGCCATTATGATTTTTAAGATAGTATTAATTTTTCTCCAGGTTTCATGTTCTGGAAGAGTTTGATGAAGGGAAGCGGAGTTGTCGCAGGCGATTAGCAGGCCACAATAAAAGGCGAAGGAAAACTCATCCGGAGAATGTTGTTAATGCTGCAACTCTTAATGATGAGCGGGGAAGTAATTATTTACTAATCAGTCTTCTAAAGATACTCTCCAATATACATTGTAAGTTGTTATCTTATTAAGTTATTTGTTATGCGGCACTATCTTAGCCGTGTGACTGCGTTATGTGAAAAACAACTAGCTTACTTTGAAAATTTGATTGAAGCATTTCATGGATGCTAGTCCAGTTGCTTTGTATATCTTTGTGTTTCTTTTTTGTTGGATAACTCATACTTGTTTAATCTTAATGAGTTATCGGATCCCACCTGGCAGAAAAATATTTTGTAGCGAGACTAAGTTGAAATAAAGCAAGTTTCTGAGAATGGAACATGGTTCAGTTAAGTTATGCTATCTAGACAGTAGATGGGGATAGAAGGGAGTTTATATGCATGGGAGTAGCATCCATGTGCCTGTTTAAATCTATAAATAAACTACTATTTAAGTGCAATTACCAAACTGGAGTAGGATGATTTTTATGCTGCAATTATTATTTTCTCTCCTTTTTAACAAAATACGTATTGGCTGAATGAGTTACATGTCTGACAATTATCATTCAGGTCAAGCCAAGATAAATTTTGGCATCGCTACAATCTGCACGCTAGGTGTTTTAAGGTTCAAATTAGATTTTGGAACCTTGATAAAGCTCAGTTATTTCCATTATTGTCGACTTTGATATTTATCAGTGAGGGTCCAGAAAATTTATGTGACATTTTTTCATTACATTCGTTCGAGCCAAACACAGCTAACTATTGGAAGTCATGTGATTGATTGTCTATTAGAAGGGTGTTATAGGGACCTGTGGGTACTTCTGTTCTACACTGTCACTTGTGCTTCCGTGCTTTCACTGTTTTTTTTTACTCCTGGTTGATTTTTTGTCTATGTCCAAACCTGTTTCTGTAGTTCTCTTTTCTTTCTTGTTTTGTCTGTTAAATTTATTCATCCAGGATGTTCTTTATTCTCTTAACCTCTTTTGACTCATCATGAGCTGTCTCACTCAATTACTTTGCAGCCAATGGCTCAGATCAAACAGAGAATCAGGGTTTGCTATCTCATCTCCTAAGAAATCTTTCAAATCTTGCTGGTACAACTGGTGAAAGCAACCCTGCTACGTTGTTACCTGTTTCTCAGGATTTGCAGAACGTGGATAAATATCTGGAAACTGACCAGGTGCCTAAGGTCCCAAAGAATCCAAAGAGTTGAATATTCTTCGTTTTTTGGTTAGTTTTCTGACAATGTTTATCTTCAGGACCTTAGTAGAAATGCTGGGCAGGGTGTGATCGTATCTGCATCTGATTTGACACAAAAGAGGATACTGGCCGATAATTCTCAAGGTGGAATTACAGACAATGCATCCGCTTTAACCAAAAAGGCTAGCAACTCGATCAAAGCAAGTGCCTCTGATACTCCGACAGAAAGGATAAAACTGAGTAACATTGACTTAAATAATGTTTATGATGATTCACAAGACTGCATGGACGGTCTTGAGGACACTGTTGCCCCAGAAAAAAATACAGGGAATGTATCTCCTTCTTCCTCATTCTGGCTGTATAAAGATTCTCAAAATTCTTTTCCTACTCAGAACAGTGGGAACTCTGGTTCTACTTCAAGCCAATCACCATCTACTTCCAGTGGGGATGAGCAGGTCTCAACTAAATTTGTTGTAGAGCTTTTATATGTTTCCGCAGGACTACATTGAAAGCTTCTACGATAGAACCCAGCCCCATATATCTTCATGTTTTCATATAACTAGAATACATATATACTCTTTCATTTCGATCAAACTGCGCAATCAGCTCCAGAACTAGGATGTGATATTCTCCTCACCACAACTTCTAGTGTCTCTTAAACTTGTGCTTTATCAAGTACTATTATTTGATAACCATGTTTTGAATGCTTGAATTGTTGGGCGGAAGAAATAACTTAAAGTAGCTTTGCATCGAGATACCAGTTCCCGTTGGGGTATCATTGTGACATAATTTTCATTTTGATCGCAGAGTCGCACAGATCGGATTGTTTTTAAACTCTTTGGAAAAGATCCAAGTGATTTCCCTCTTGTTGTGCGACAGCAGGTTTGTTCCTGGCTTTCAAGGTTAAATGTTTTCAGTGACTTAAATTTGCGCGTTTCTGGTTTGGAAGTTCAAATTTGCCCAATGGATTTCAGATTCTTAATTGGCTATCCAATAGTCCTACAGAGATAGAAAGCTACATCCGACCTGGTTGTGTCATACTGACAATATACCTGCGTATGGATAATTCCATGTGGGAGGAGGTAATTTTTTATTCAGCCAGAGTTTTTGGATGTTAATAGTCGAGTTGGAGTGCAAGTGAGGCTACAGATACATGAATAATCAAACTGGTTGTTAATTGTGTGAGCATTTGAAAAAGGGAATAAGCCCAGCTTTTAAGAAAACGTCATCTAACTGTTAGAATTTTGGCCTCCAGCTGTACTGTGATCTATCTTCCAGTTTGAGGAGGCTTCTTGATTCATCCAACGATTCATTTTGGAAAACTGGATGGATATACTCTCGAGTACAGAATAACGTTTCATTTGTCTACGACGGTATAAGTGCATTTTCTGTCCTATTATTTGTTTAAAATTATTTTCTGTTACCAAGAAATGGACGATCCTTGTCAATAGCGCTGAAAAATTCCATTTGGTCACAGGCCAGGTTGTTCTTGACACACCCTCACATCTAAAATATCATCAAAGCTGCAGAATATCAAGTATTAGTCCTATTGCTGTCTCTGCCTCAGAGAATGTTCAGTTTTTTGTCAGAGGATTCAATTTTTCTCTTGTAACTTCAAGGTATTCTATTTTACATGCATCAATATCTTGGTTTACACGAGGTTGTTTGAATCCTTCATTCTTTTATGAAGTTCTGGAAAAGCTAAGGCTGCGACTTTGGGAGGTATTTGAATTTAAAAGAGGATTTGAAATAAAAAACGTGAAAATTCATTGATTGGAAATGAGATATACTTGCGAATGATTTGAAATACCGTGTAAGAAATTTTATTGGACCGAAATTTGGAATTTGAAAAACTCAGTTTATTTATTTTTGCTCAAGTATATTCAACGAATTTGAAATTTATCAATCCTAATTCATAAATTATCCGGACACTGCCTGAATAAATTTTATATCATTCACTTGTTTTTTTTTTGTCTCAGGTTACTATGCACAATAGATGGAAAATATCTGGCTCAGGAAAATTGTTGCGCTGGAACAGGAGGAGCAGAGTCATTTGCGGAGCATGATGAGATTCTGTCCCTTAACTTCTCTTGCACTATACCAAATATAGTTGGAAGGGGATTTATTGAGGTGATGTTGCATTCAATGCTTTGTTGCCCAAATAAAAAATGCATTTTGTTTGTTTTATCAAGAGTTTTGTGAAATCACAGTCTAATGGATGCATCGGCTCACCCTTCATAAGTTCTAAATTTTGTTTGTACTCGTTTATATTAGGTTGAAGACCATGGTCTCAGCAGCAGCTTCTTTCCCTTCATCGTCGCAGAGAAGGATGTCTGCTTAGAAATTTGTACTCTGGAGAGCATCATTGGAGTCACCGATGGAGATACAAATAAATTAGAGGCTAGGAACCAAGCTTTGGATTTCATACATGAAATGGGTTGGCTTCTCCAAAGAAGCCGTTTGAAGTGTAGGTTGGGTGAATCCAGTTTCAAAGTGGATCTATTCCCTCTCGAACGTATCAGGTGGCTTATCGACTTCTCCATTGATCATGACTGGTGTGCTGTAGTCGAAAAGCTCTTAAGTATTTTCTTGGATGGTACTGTTGATTCGGGGAAACATACTTCCATTCTACTCGCGTTGCTGGACATCGGCCTTCTTCACCAAGCAGTCCGGAGAAATTGCAAGTCTATGGTAGAGTTTCTCTTAGAATACCGTCCCAGTGAATCTTTGAACAAAACAGGACCACAACTGAATCATGCTGACAACGAGGGCCAGTATTTGTTTAGGCCTGATTCTAAAGGACCAGGAGGGCTGACTCCTCTTCACATAGCAGCCTGTCTAGATGGCCGTGAGAGTGTATTGGATGCATTAACTGAAGATCCCAAATCGGTATGCTCCTTCTTTGTATGCTTTTAACAAGCACGACATGGCTTACGAACAATATATGTTTCTAAACTCAAGAAATCACATTTCCGTTTTCAGGTGGGAATCAACGCATGGAAGAACGCTAAAGACAGCACAGGATTGACACCTCATGACTACGCATGTTTCCGCGGTCATTATTCTTACATTCATCTAGTTCAGCGGAAACTGAACAAGAAATCGCTTAACAGTCACATTGTAGTGGACATTCCAGACAACACCGAACCCACGAAACAGAAAAGCGGAAACATGAGTTTGTTTGGCAAGTCAGGGGTTACTTTCGAAACAGAAAGAGCTCGACGTTGTAGTGAATGTGAGCAGAAAATCGGGGGTTATGGAAGTTGGAGATCATCTGTAAGGATTTACAAACCGGCAATGTTGTCGATGGTGGCAATAGCCGCAGTTTGTGTGTGTGCAGCGCTGCTCTTCAAAAGCTCACCTGAAGTTCATCCATGCTTCCATCCCTTCAGGTGGGAGCTATTGAAGTTTGGGTCTGAGTGACCATTTTTAGAATGCTTGTTATCTTGTAAGAAGTGAATTAATTACCCATCAGTGTGCTTGTATGTATCTTTATATAAATCTTTGAACTCGAAAAAATATTTTAATTAAAACTTTATTTTTTTAAAGTAGTTGAAGAGGAAACTATCGTGTCTGGAATCTGCATATGACAAAAATTAAATATAAAGGGAAGATGTGATATAGAATATAATTTGAGTCTTTATCTTAATTTCACATCTTCTATTTCTTCAATAACTTCCAAAACATGTAAACAATAATTCTATATAAACTTTTTTATCGATGGTTTGTCCTGCATGGATTTCATCACTGCCCCTTATTTCGGCAAACCTTGTGAAAATATCTTTTCGTAATTTTCTCTTCGAGCAATTAAATAATTTCTTTTGCATTTGTTTACTACATAAAATTTTTTAAGCAATACTTGTTTTTCTTTAAAAAATAAAGGAATAATTAATATATGATTAAGCTGTTATATATATATATATATATATTAGAGTAGGTCTCTTGTGAGACGATGTCACGAATATTTATCTGTGTGACGGATCAATCATATCGATATTCACAATAAAAAATAATACTCTTAGCATAAAAAGTAATACTTTTTCATGAATGACACAAATAAGATATCTGTATCACAAAATACGACTCGTGATACCGCCTCACACAAATTTTTATCTTTATTTTATTTTAGCTGAGGAGGAACTTCTGACATTTTCTTGAGACAAGAGAGGATTATGCCACTAGGTGAGGATGCCGTGGCTTTTCAACATCATTTTTATAGTATACGAATTGAAAGACGTAGCTATTTCATAATATAATATTTCAACCAGTTGGGGATAATTTTGAGACGAAAACAAATCAATAGAAGTTGTGTTTGGATTTACGAATTTCAAATAATTGAATTTTAATGTATTTTATTGTTTAGAGAAGGAAAAACATAAACTTCAAATGAGCGTATAACATATTTATATAGTATTTCATGTAATGATGTCATTTGAAATTCATTTTCATTGTATAACGGATGTGAAAAAATTAAAGTATGGATTTAACATTTGATCTATTGTTTCACTGTAAACAATAAAAACTAAACGAAATATATGGATTTGAAATCTTTCAATCCAAACACAACACGAAAGAATTTATTTTTTTGAAATATTTTAGAAACCGAAACATAAGCAATTTTATATTTCGATATATTTTTTATTTTGAAAGAAAGTTGAAGTAAATGAACAGAAATCTATATTTGGTCCCTACCAATAATTTCTAAATGTCTGTTTTCTGTGCTTCTAATAGATCCAAACATTCAATCAAATGCAAATATTCGAAATTCAATTTTATTTTTTTTGGAAAAAAACGTATATCCACATTTATTCTATCTTAGATAACAGAGATACAGACGTATTATATATTTTACATTCTTATTTTTAAATAGTTAAATTTTATGTATTGTATATATTGATAGTAAATTTAAGTGGTATTTTAAAGAGTAAAAATTTACTTCAGGAACTATATTAATAAATATAGATTTGATGCTTCATGCTAATATTATAACTAACAATATTTTTAAATATAAAAAAATTAGCAATATAAGTCGAGTTATTTGAGAAAGCAAGGCATTTAAAAAATGAATTGCTTAAATTCGTAATTCGGTTGATTGATTCAATTATCCATTATGAACCCTGTATTTTATGGAGATATTGCTTTGATTTTTTTGTTTGCACATTTGGATCGCAGCCTTCCGAGTTTCTATATGGTTTTGTTTTCACAATATTTGAGATTTGTAGACGTGTCAAGTGCAAAAATGCACCAATTTGTGTAAAAACAATGAAAAATCTAACTTTTAACTATCAAACGAAAACGACTCTTAAATTCGACCGTCGGTTCTAATATCCTAAACAAATATGACGTCAGAAACAAAGAAAACTACTGGAATTTGAAGAATAAACACCTAACATTGTTTATATTTTCAATAAACGATAGGAATTTACAATAAATAAAAATTAAACATATAAAGTTGTTGAAATCTTAAACGACAAGACCTAGAATGCTAGAAATATATTAGAACGCTTAAAAACTAGTGCTTGAAGATTGCAATTTAGCAGATAGTATTTGCAGATTTTTGCGCAGAGTTGTGTGTCTTTTTCTCTATAGCTGATGCCCCTTTTCTTTCTAGCAACTGTGCGATCTCTCTCCACTCCCCGATCTCCTCCTATACGTTCCACGATCGTTTCCTCTTTAAACGATCTTTTGAGTTATCTTAATTAATTTGAATTGATGGAAATCTGCCACATTTGATGGCTTGTATAATATAATTGAGTTTTAAAAATTAAATATTTTAGCCCAACCAGGTTTGATCCAAGAAAATGCCATCATCTGTCAATTTGACAGGTTTCAGAATCCTCGGTGCTAAAGATTCATGCCAAGGGTCAATTGTTTACAGTCAACAAATTCAAGCGAGTGCTGTTCTATCGGTTCTTTGTTTACTACATAAAGAATCATGTCTAGCCTTGAATTTATTCAATGTAAAATAAATCATCGAGACTTTACTTAATTCGTTCTTCAACCAGCAATTATTTTGTCACGACCAACAGCCTTACGTTTGTAATGTGGATGTATTTTTCGACTGTTTTCGTGCACCTTAACACATGGATCTCAATTTGCCTTGGTTTATTTGTTTTGCCTTGTGAAAATGAATCCGTATTCGTGTCCAGTATTTGTACTCGTGAAATAGAAAGCCATGAAGTTGGCAATTGTCAAAAACAGCTACGAATCCTCCAAATAACCATGTGGAGTGGTAAAAGCTACTGTCTGTATATTTAACATGACTGATAAGCTGTCTGCTTCATAGAATTCAACAAGATTGAAGGCCAAGTCTCAAAACGATTTTGGGGTGTTAAAGACCCAAATCTATTGTTTATTTAATTGTTGCAGAGTTATGAAATTAACTTTAAAGGCTTTTCCCTTCTAAACCTCCCAGAGTAAATTGGTCTTATGTTTTTTTAGCCTCAAAAGCAACAGTTTCCAAATTTATGAAATCTGTGTTTATGGTTAGTTTCACAGCCGCCGGGGTATTAATATTTCTTCATATTTATAACTAAAATATAAATTCCAGTTTTCCATTAAAAACATGCAACTCTAAACATGATGTTACAAAATAAATATGCGATTACGTACCCGTCTATAAGTGTATGTAAAAACAAACAATAAATGAAAGCAAAATCCTTGGAAGGTAGGTTCACGCTGGAGGTGATGGCACTCTATTGTTCCAATTCCGATTTTAAGCTTGAGCTTGAGCCTTGTCATGCTTGAGAGGCTTCACCACTTCCCAAGTGAAATCTGGGTCGTCTCTACCAAAATGCCCATAAGCAGCAGTCTTCAAGAACCTGTTACCGGAACCCCTCTTCAGATCCAGGTTGATAGAGATCATACCAGGCCTGAAATCAAAGTTCTCCTTCACAATATTCAGAATTTCTTTATCAGGGATCTTTCCGGTCCCGTACGTGTCTACAAACACCGACAGGGGTTCCGGCACACCAATGGCATAAGAAACCTGAACTATGCACCTCCTAGCAAGTCCACCAGCCACAATGCTCTTGGCGGCTTGCCTAACGATATATGCGCCACTCCTGTCAACCTTAGTTGGGTCCTTCCCCGAAAAAGCACCGCCTCCATGAGCTCCCCACCCTCCATAAGTGTCGATGATGATCTTGCGACCTGTTAGACCAGCATCACCATGGGGGCCACCGATGACGAAACGGCCAGAAGGGTTGAGGTGGAAGATGGTCTTCTCGTCAAGGTACTTTTCGGGAATGACAGGCTTGATGACATGCTCCTTCAGGTCGGCAGCGATCTCATCATTGGTCACGGTCTCATCGTGTTGAGTAGAGATCAGGACGGTATGGACACGGAGAGGAACAGTGGCACCATTCTCGTTGTAGTACTCGACTGTCACTTGGGTTTTACCATCGGGCCTCAACCATGGGCAAGTACCATCCTTTCGGACCTCGGTGAGACGAGCACCAAGTTTGGTGGCAAGAACATGGCTAAGGGGCATCAATTCAGGGGTCTCATCTGTGGCGTAGCCGAACATATGGCCCTGATCACCAGCACCAATCTCCTCGGGCCGCTTAGTAAGATGACCATGGACACCCTGAGCAATATCAGGACTCTGCTGCTCGATGTTAACTAAAACCTTGCAGTTATCAGCATCCAAACCCACATCATCCGACACAAATCCGATGGCACGGCAAGTGTCACGGACAATTTTCTCGTAGTCAACATCGGCCTTGGTGGTGATCTCGCCAAACACCATGACCATATTAGTCTTGGTGCAAGTCTCACAAGCAACTTTGCTCTCGGGATCCTGGGCAAGGCAGGCATCAAGAACCGCATCAGAGATCTGGTCGCAGAGCTTGTCAGGGTGTCCCTCATTCACCGACTCCGATGTGAACAAGAAAGTTTCCATCTCTTTCAGCCTACAGAACATGCGTACAAAATTAAGAATTTTTGCTCACCAAATATAAAGAAATACATAAAAACGCAGAATCTGCTAAATTATTTGTCCTCGTGATCCATCATTCACACTCCATGGAACCCTCGACTTGTTAAAGGAACTCATAGATCTGGATTACCATCAGAAATTTCCCTTTAAGACAGCACTAAAAGTTATTAGATTTTCAAGAGTTGACCACCCATCAAAACCCAACATCCCGAAAAACCACAAAATACGAAAAAGAGAGAAAAGGGTCGCCTTTTTTCCAATAAAACACGAGATATAACGCACTCAACATAAACCCAACATCCCAAAAGCCCACGAAATAAAAATACAAAAAGAGAGAAAAAGACCGCCATTTCACAAGAAAACACAAGATCTAAAGCACTCGACATGTCTCCATTACCAGCAAATGAAAGAAAAACCATGGAAAATTACACCGACAATCAGACAGAGAGAAAGAGTCAAACCTAGGGTAGAAATGGGAGGCGAAAAAAGGCAGAGACGGAGAGAGAGCAGTGGAAAGCGATGAGAATAAGGCAGGCGGAGATTGACAAATATATAGAGACCAAACAGCGTCCCCTTTGGATGGAATCTCAGTGTAGATTCATTCGCCAAACATGTGGAGGCTGAGGTGAATACAGCTCGCTTTCTAATTTCTTTTTATACAAATTAAAATTCAACTCTATTCTCGTTCAATATTTGTAAAATTAATCAATTATTCCACATTTATGATTATAATATGATAAAAACAACATTTTCTAAAGTTGCAAGGGTAAGCTTCTTTGGACAAAATGTAAGGGAATTATTAATTTATATATATATTTTTCGGATTCTCAGAAGTTGATTTTGAAACGCAAACGAGAGAAAGTCCATTTCGACTAGCCGAGCTTAGGGTCAACCTAAGACACCTTTACTAAATTTTTTTGTGACATTGAAACTAAACTTTTGATAATTTATACTTTTTTTTATAACATTGTAACTCGTAGTCGATATCTTTCGGTGTACATTGAGTAAATTTTTGGATTAACACAACGACGTTATTCAGGTAAACCACAGTGAAAAAATTCGTCCAATAAACTATTGGTACCGACTCTATCAACTCGGATACCTTTGAGACTAATTTATATTGTCACGATTATAAAGAATATTTAAGTAAGAAGTAAGACTTACATCCTTCAAACCTATTATAGAATTTTGACATATAGAAAAACATATTTCTATAAAATTGATGAGTATCTTGCCATATTAATTTAAGCACATATTGGCAAACCAATGAAATCAAATCCCATGAACATGGGAGTGGCAAATGTATTACCAAAAATGAAAGACATGTGACATAAATACAAATAAATTTTTGTTATTTTAATCATTCCAATAATATTTTAGCGATCCCACCCAAATTTTGTTTCTGTAATTGAGATTTAGAGTAGGTTTGCTAAAAAAAGTAAAAATTTATGTGAGACGATCTTACGAGTCGTATTTTGTGAGACAGATATCTTATATGTGTCATACATGAAAAAATATTATTTTTTATGCCAAGACTATTACTTTTTATTGTGAATATCGGTAGGATTGAGTCGTCTCACAGATAAAGATTTGTGACACTGTCTCACAAAAGACCTACTCAAAAAAACAAAAACTTGGTACCTAGAATCAAAGTTAAGCGTTATATATATATAATATATATATAACTTGACGTAGCATCGGGTAATAACTAGAAAAATAACTTGATTTGCTAAATAATGTCATATATAATGGACACAAATTGAGTTTAGACATGAGCCAAGAATCGTTTGATTCTCATTACGGAAAATCTAGATTAATCAAACAATTCAGACAATGGTTAATCAAACAATTCAAACAATGGTTAATCAAACACAACGTATAAATCAAATGACAACTTGAACACAAAATTTTACGACGTCGTTGTTTCTTAATTCGGTCAAATTATATTAAAAAAAATTTATGTTCAATCTAAAAGTTTAGTTTTCTACGTTGAGTGGCTTAAGAGAGAGTTTCTCGGTATTATTATAGAATTAAATATTTTGATGTTATTAACTTACAAATGAAGTTTTTACTATGATACAATCTTTTATATTTATAAAGTGATACCACTTTTTAGAATAACTATTTTGGTACGACTACTTCAAAATTGCAATTACTAACCTTATTTTTAAAAATTTTACTAATTATCTATTATCTATAAAATTTGTTCACAAAAGTATACAATATAATTATCCTGAATAACATGAAAAAAATAAAATAAAAATTTAAGGGCACCGAAAAACAAAAAAAACAATAAATAAAAATACAAAGTAAAAAATGTCAAATTTCAAATTTCTCCACTAAAAATATTAAACATTTTCGGGACAAAAGAAAATGAACGGAAATCGTTCAAAAAGTGACAACGCGGTGACACCCACAACACCGACGGCCCTCCCACGTTACGCGTTACTCGGCCCACAACACCGACGGCCATCCCACGTTACGCGTTACTCGGCCCAAAACGTGTATGGAATTCATGTTTTGATGTTTACCAATCACCAAACATAATATAATCTAATATATTATTTTTATTGCACTAAGCATTTATGGATTATAATATAATAATTATGTGTAAAAACGTGACAAAAAGTTGATATTGGCAGATGATTATGCTATAAAAAAATTATTAATTTTTAAATATAAATTTAAATGAACAAACTATTTGTAAACCATAAAAAAAAAGAAAAGACATTCACGATACTGTGCTCACTTAATACGTGCTTATTAATTTATTCATGTCAGATGACCTGAGATCAACTTGTGTTATCCTACCAACTCTAGCATTTCGAAACTACATGTTGGAAAATTTGTTTCTTCTTGTGAATTGATGATTCTTAAACAGCCAGAGTTTGTTGTGTGGAGTTATTACTAAGAGTTTCGATTTAGCCATTGATAAGTCCTAATCCAAGTAATTTTATACAAGAGTTGTATCGATCAAAGTCTTTTAGATAATTAATTCTTTAGTGGAAATATGGTGACATAAGAGTTGTTATATCCGAACATCCATAAAATCTTGTCTTTTTTACTTACACATTTACTTCAATATATCTGTTTATTTTTTTTATATAGCTAAGATGTTAATTGATTGCTCATATTGAATATATATTATATTACTAGTCTAGCTAGACCGTTTTCACACTCAAAATTCTTTTTTGTAGTCAACGTACTCTAGTTGTTCATGAAATGATTTTAACAATTGATAACTGATAAAGTCATCTAAAGGTTTACAAATATTTAAAAGAATCCATTCACCTCATCTAAAAAATTTTCATTCGATCCTAACGATTGATATCAAATATAGTTTTTTTAACTCTGACATTCATAAATTCATAATGTTATCAAAGATGATTTTTCTTGAATTCACAAATAATACAATTTCAAAATATACTTTGTTGTGTTAGAAATAGAATATGATATAATCTTATTAGGGAGGTTGAATATTTGAATTAAAATCAATGATGATAGAACAAATTAAATTTGAAAGGCTTCATCAAATGTAGTGAAGGCGTGGGAATTGAACATGAATATCGAATGGGACCTAGTCTATAATTTCAAATTTCTGAAGTACCCATAAATTTCAATTTCAAACTTCTAATTAAAATTGATTAAATTTGTGTCAACCTCAAACAATTTGATTGAAACAAGAATTTGGGAACTTAAAAAAATGTTAAAAAATGAATCCAATTAACAAACCAAATGCTCCAAGCAATGAAGAAGATGCCTTATAATTACTCATTCCGCCATTTATGGTAGCACTTCCTGCAGCTGAACCAGATATACAACAAAACCATGTTAATCACAAGAAAAAAATAACAATTATGCAAAATTAGTATTAATGATTCATATTATCCCACAAATTAATTAGATAGTTAATGAATTACCACACAGTCTCGTAGCATTGTTGGTATTGGAGCAAATGCAGGAGAATCCTTCGGTCTCGACATCAAAACCACAACTTCCCCCGGACTTTGCACAGCGGTCGCACCCCGAATCGGGCATGCTGTAGGAGAGTTTGATACCGTATAGCCAATCCAAGGGCACGACACCGGCCAATCCGTCCACATTATACACACTGGTGTAATGGGAACAATCGAGTATATTCATGCTCATGTACTTGATGGTGCCGTAGGTGGTGAAGCAACACGGTGGTGTGCCGTTGGAGAGGAGGTGGAAGAGCCTGAAGGAGGTGCATCCGCCGTAGAGCTCGTCGCATGTGTGGCCGGAGAAGTTGAAGCACAAGGACCTGCATGCATGCACTCACGCACCATAGGTTCTTATACTAACTTTTGGTCATTCTTTTATTAAAAACGCTTGGCTCATGGATAAGAAAATAATCTATACTAATATAAATATATAGATTTGAATTGTGAATTTATATAAATGTCTTATCTTCATTCAATAATAATCATTAATATTTGTTTATTTTTTATTTGTTTTTCATTTATTCATTTAATAATTATTTTTCATCTATTCATTTAATAATAATCATTAATATATTTTATTTGTTTGCTATTCATTTATTAATTAATGGAATTTTAAATATACATGTTTATTTTTTGTTTACTTTTCATCTATTAATCTATAGAATTTAAAACCTACTGTTTGCTTTTCATCTATAAAACCTACTGTTTGCTTTTCATCTATTAATCTATAGAATTTAAAACATACTAAAAATTGGAGTTTGTTAAAATATACATGTTTTTTGTTTGGTTGTTATCAGCGATTAATGTATTATAAAATAAATTGAGGAAAATATAATTTAGTCATCATTCTTTGTAATGAAATTTAAACTCTATTTTTTTAATATATCATTAATGAAATTTAAATTAAATAAAAGAATAATGAAATTTTCATTTTATTTGATTTCTATTTTTATTAATTAATGAATTTTAAAATATATCGAATAAAAATAAAGTTTACACTATTGTTCAAAATTTTATAGTTCTCCAATTTTTAGTAGGTTTTATGTGAAACTGTTTCATTGTTATATAGTCCTGAGAGGGGCTGACCCAGTCATTTTCGGAGTGAAAAATAAATTTTTTCATGATTCAAGTCGGATATGAGACATGTTTCACAAAATTCACTCGTGAAACAATCTCATAGGAGTTTCTGTGTCAATTTTATTTTTAACTTAAATAAATTAACATATATGAATAACGTAAATAATAATAATCAATATATTTCTCTTCTCTTGTTTGTTTTTTCCATCTATTATTTAATATAATTTAAAATAAATTGAAGAAAAATAAAATTTAGCCACCAATTTTTAGAATGAAATTTAAACTAAGTCTTCTTTTTTGGAATGAAATTTACACATCATTTTTTTTAAAAATAATTATATCTTTAATAAAATTTAAAATAATAATAGTAATAATAATAAATACATGTTTTGTTGTTTGTTTTTTCCTAACTATTAATTAATTGTAAATAAAATTGAAAAATGAAATGTAGCCACCATTTTTTGAAATGAAATTTATATTTTATTTGTTTTAAAAAATATATCTTTAATATAATTTAAATGAATAGAATAATAATAAAATTTACAATATATTTTCACAGAATTAATTATATCCTTATTTTAAAAATAATTCTTTTTGTTTGACTTCTTCTTCTTTTTTTACTCTATCTTTATTTATTTTTTTCCCTTTATTTATTTTTTTTACATTAATTAATGCATTTAAAATAAATCGAATGAAAATTAAGTATACATACACCCTTGTTCAAAATTTTATAGTTCTCCAATTTTTGAATTGGTCTTCTGTGAGCCGATCTCATGGATATATCCTTCAGATGGGCCAACCGATCAATTTTCAGAGTGAAAAACAATGATTTTTCATGATTAGAGTATGATAGGAAACATGTTTCATAAAATTGACCCGTGAAACAGTCTCGTTGGAGTTTTTATGCAATTGTAATTTTTAACTTGAGTAAATTAACATACATTAGTAATGTAAATAATACACGACTAATAAATTTGAAAACTCTTATAAATTGTGTGAATTTACATATATTTCCTTATTTTTGTTAAATAATATTAATAAATACATGTGTTTTTTTGTTCGTTTTCAGATATTAACTGAATTTTATAATAATTGAAGAAAAATGAAATTTTATTTTTGGAATGAAATTTACAGCTTTTTTCAAAAAATATATGTATCTTTAATGAAATTTAAAATAAGCGACTCAATGTCAGCAGCTTAACTCACGAAAATTCCCAGGAGTTTACTCATCTCAGTATTGCTCTCACTCTTGCATGCTTAACACAACAAAACTGAATGATCGTGAAAGATTTATCTTTTAGTTCGAATGTTTCTTAATCTTTATGTCAAAAGTTATATTTGTTACCCACGACACAATATTTATTTCTTATTATTGTGATTTACCGTGCAAAGCCCGATACTAAGCTAATAGTGAACATAATGAGGATTGCATTGACGTGGCTGTCAATTTGTCAAATCGTAAAATCCTATGCATAACAAACACAAATCATTGTTTGGTACCTTAAGAAAACTACTTCAAAAGAATTAAAATAAGTTTAAATTAATTTTATGTGTAATAATTACTCTTATATACATCAAAGGGATAAAAAAAGATAAATAAAAATGAATTCAAATTGTTTTTATGTAAAACAAATTACTTTACATCTGCATTTACTTAAAATGATTTATAAGATTTTTAAAATTTTCTTATGTTTTTTTTAAAAAAATTCTCGAAAAATAAATTTTTTAAAAAATAATACAATTATCTTCATGTTTTATGCCCTGTCAAATTTTCATCGATGAATACTTGTAACTTTTTTTTAATGACATTATTTATGTATAGAACTTTATAACTTCAAAATATATCATGAGAAATTTAGAAATTGTGGTTCTTATTATTTGAATAATCATGTCGAATATGGTTCTGATTATGGATCACATTAATAAATATTTTTATATTTAGACATAATCTTGCAACATTATATAATTATATCTATATCAAACTTAAAACAACTCAATTATATTAATATTTAAGAACTCGGGCAAACATAAATACTGAACTTTATCGATGTATAGTAGATTTAATTAATTGTTAAAAACTAAAAGATAATGTGAGAATTGTTATTCTCATATCATCTTTGTATATTTCACACGTGCAACGCACGTGCATATCTTCTAGTAAATTGAAATATAAATAAAACACGATTATATTTTAAATGAAATTTTTAATTATGAGTTTTTTTTTTATTATAACTCATGCGGGGAGGGGGGATCGAACCCGAGGAATCGGTTAGTCCGACAAGGGGTTGAGACCATTGAGCTACAAGCCCGTTCTCTATGAGTTGAGCAACCTACTACAATGAATTCACAAATAGATAATAATTAATTATAAAAACATAATATATGAGTGTGGAAAACATCACATAAATTAATATTATATGTGTGTACATATATATATATATATATATATATATATTAATTTTTCATTAAATCGGTTTTTCTAAAAAATAAAAATAATTTAGGATCAATAATTAATTTAATTTTTTTTAATGTAAGATAAGTTATAACAAGTAAAGTGAATGTTTATGGACTCCAAACTTTTTTCTTCCAAGAATCATTTAATCGGCATATACAACATATCAAATTTTTTTCCAGAAATTTCATAATCAAAATCAATTTTAATTTTAAGTATCTGTTTTCCTAATTTTCTTGTCTTTAATCAAATATATATATTTTTAAAAGATTGTATCTTAAAAAAAATACTAAACAAAAAATTAAGATTGTTAAAAACAAATACTAAAATTCATTCCTCAGTGAGAGCAAGCAACAAAGCACAATGGGAAGCTAGCTCCGAGACTGTACCTGTAGTGGTTGAGCACAGGGGAGTCAACTGAGCAGTTCATGAGCACGAACACCGTGTCCGGAGACGGCGGAATCATGGCCGACTGAATCTCCGTCATGACAAAGTCATGGTGGGGCTGGAGGATGGAGCAGGTGGACATGGCTGGGTCGAAGATCACTATGCTTTTCTTGTTGTAATCAATGGTTTGAATCTTGTAGCTTCCAGACGGGGTGAGGAAGAAGAGGTCGGTGGCGGAGCAGTTGAGCATGTGGCGGAACTGAGCGGCGCCGCACCCATCGTCGATTCCAAAAGGGTAGTTTATGGGAATGTTGTTGCAGATAGTTCGGCAGAGACAGCAGACTTTGATCAAGAAATTCGGAAATATGATCAAGATCCATAAGTTGAACTTGACAAATCGTGCTACTGAAATGTGAATATGGGGAATCATGATAGATTATTCTTGTTTCTTTCCTTTTTTCCCTTTTTTTTCTTTTGTTTATTCTGATTACATATTTCTTGACAGGGGGATAATGAGTGCTATTGATCAGCGTAAATTGCTCAATGTTAATTCTCTTTTACAGCTTTATTGACTAAAACGTTGAATTTTGGTAAAAAGTTAGCATGCAAACTCCAAGTTTTCTGCTTTTTGTCGACCCTTTTCAAGATTTAAATAAATTGATTAATTATAATATTTCTTGGAATGGGTTTTTGGAAGTAACTATTAATATATATACCCGTCCACGGTCCATACAACTCATTGGCAGAAAAGAAAACGGGTAAATTCCATTCTACAGTTTGGGCAGCACATCAACGGCTTCAATTGATTTCGGTCGTAGGATCCACATGCTGTATAAATCACGTGGGACCGTTGAATCTAACCTTAGGGCAAGCCTGCATCTAATTTCTCAAGAAAATGTTGCATTATTACTTGTTTGAGTTAAAATATTTAAATTATGAAAGTTCAATTTAATTCTGAAATCTAACTTAATTGTAAAAGTTTAATGAAATTAGGGAAGCCCAATTAAATTGTATAGGCCCGTTAAGTGTCACATAGCGCAGAAAAGGGGGAAGAACGTGGGAGGATAGATAGAAACCGTGGCATGAGTGGGAAAGATTAGGGCTCATGGGGGAGTGGAGAGAAAGAGAGAACACAACTCAACTCAGCAAAAACTTTCCGGCATATTTCTAGTACTCTACGTTTTCTCGTTTTAGATTTCAGCAACAAGTTATTATATTTTTATGTCTTTGATGAATTCCTACAATTTTGTCAATTCAAAATGGGTTTATTTCCATCGATTTACAATAGTTTTCTTTATTTTGGCATTGCATTTGTTTTAGGAGACTAGAACTGACGGTCGAATTTAGAATTCACGTCGCTTGAATATTTAGAAGTTAAATTTTATCATTTTCGCACAAATCAGCGCAACTTCGCACATGGCACGCCCGCAAATATCAAATATTGTGCGAACATTACTATTTTTTTTTTTTTTTTTTTTCATATGGAGTACTTGAAATTTGAGATAGGATTACAGATTGAGACTTGTTTTCATTAATCCCAGGGTGTCATTGATCTTCTAAGCCAAATTTCATGATCGTGAATGGGGGATCATTTACTAAATTTGGAGTCAATATTGTACGAGAGGTCCCAAAAAATTTGATTTTGTTCTCTCAAATATGCATGGAAAATATAATTATATTTCAATCATTCCATACAAATTTTTTTTTCACAGAATCTTGTTTCTTGCAGATATTGTTTATATATATGTAGATATATATAACATATATTCATTGTTGTATCAAAGAAGAGTCCTTTTTGTCATTCCCTTATCTTTCTTGGAACCAAATCCTGCTATTCTCCAACAAAAACTCCTTATTTTTGTATTTGTGTATCAACATGGTTGAGGGAGGGATCTCACATGCAGATAAGACCGAGTTTACAGAATGTTGGAGAACAGCATGGAGAACACCTTACATTATGAAGTTGGCCTTATCAGCAGGCATTGGAGGACTCCTCTTTGGCTATGATACAGGTCAATAACATGCATCAAAGTGTTTGTTGTAAAAATCAATCGAAATAATTGCTCGTCCTTTAATCTTTTCGAAAAGGGATCAATTCATGCATGTTTGATTTTGGTGTAGGTGTTATTTCTGGTGCCCTTCTGTACATCAGGGAGGATTTTGAGTCAGTAGATAGAAAGACATGGCTACAGGTATATATACTATATTGTTCTCCATTAATTGATTCTATTTTCGATGTAAACCATTTTCACGGGAATCAAAGTTTAACTTCCCCATATTTGCATATTAATAGGAAACCATTGTGAGCATGGCTGTTGCGGGTGCCATCTTTGGTGCTGCAATAGGTGGATGGATCAATGACAGGTTCGGACGAAAAATGTCGATTTTGATAGCCGATGTTCTGTTCTTTTTCGGTGCAATTATCATGGCTGTTGCTCCTGGACCATGGATGATCATCCTCGGTAGAATTTTCGTGGGATTGGGAGTAGGAATGGCATCCATGACCGCTCCTCTGTATATTTCAGAAGCTTCACCTCACAGAATCAGAGGTGCGCTTGTCAGCACAAATGGTCTTCTTATCACCGGAGGGCAATTTCTTTCTTACCTTATCAATCTAGCTTTCACTCATGTAAGAATATTTTTTTTATTTTAATAAATCACTGATTCTATAAACAAGAAATATTATCACTCTGAGGGGAGACTGAACCATCTGGAATACGCTTCAGGTCCCTGGAACGTGGCGTTGGATGCTTGGCATTGCTGGTCTTCCTGCACTAGTTCAGTTCATTTTGATGCTGTCACTCCCTGAGTCTCCAAGATGGCTCTTCAGACACGTAAGCAAGACTGTTCCTTTTGCATTCGCCGGCACATTTTGTCTGCTACACTCCATCATTGAGTTGCTTTTGAGTTTTCACTCGTTAATTTGAGCAAAACTTGTCCTTTGGCATGTCCAACAATTATCAGGGTAAAGAGGATGAGGCCAAGTCCATCTTAAAAAAAATTTACCCCGCTGAAGAACTCGAGGATGAGTTGCAGGCCTTGAAAGCATCTGTTGAGCAAGAAAAGCAAGGGGAACATCCTGGGGAAAGTGGTATATTTTCACGACTCAAAGGTGCATGGGGTAATGATGTAGTCAGGAGGGGACTGTACGCTGGTATTACCGTTCAAGTCGCTCAGCAATTTGTAGGCATAAACACCGTCATGTACTATAGTCCAACCATAATCCAGTTTGCCGGATTTGCTTCAAATAAGACAGCACTGGCACTCTCTCTCATTACTTCTGGCCTGAACGCTCTCGGTTCCATAGTTAGCATGTGCTTCGTGGATCGCTATGGCAGGAGGAGACTGATGATTATTTCCATGATTGGGATCATTTCCTGTCTCGTGGTGTTATCTGTCGTCTTTTACCAAGCTTCCGCCAGTGCCCCTGATATCAGCAGCGTGGAAACTGCTTATTTTGGTGCCAATTCTACTTGCCGAGCCTACACTGAAGCTCCGGACTCATCATCATGGGGCTGCATGAGATGCTTGTCTAAGGACACTACCTGTGCTTTCTGCTCAGCACCTGGCAGCCTAGTACGTTCAGTATACAAGAATGCGTTGCAATAACTTGTAATTTATTCACTTTTCTTCGCCAACGATGTATTTTTTTGTTTTACTTGGCAGTATCATGCTGGGGCATGTCTCGAAATGAATGATGCGGTGAGAGGTGCCTGCAGGGCAGATAAGCGAACGTGGTATACACAAGGGTGCCCAAGTAACATTGGATTTTTGGCGGTGGTGCTCCTCGGCCTATACATCATTGTCTACTCCCCTGGCATGGGAACTGTCCCGTGGATTGTCAACTCAGAGATATACCCCCTAAAATATAGAGGGATCGGTGGAGGCATTGCTGCAGTTTCTAACTGGAGTTCAAATCTTATAGTCAGTGAAACGTTTTTGACACTAACCGAGCACCTAGGGTCTGCTAGAACCTTCCTCTTGTTCGCGGGGTTTTCATTGATTGGGCTCGTATTCATTTTCTTCCTGGTACCGGAGACCAAAGGGCTGCAGTTCGAGGAGGTGGAGAAAATGCTGGAGAAAGGGTACTCTCCATTCAAGAAGGGAGACAAAGCTTTAGAAGATTGTCACACCGACAACAATTAAGTTCCAACCAGAAGTTGGGGCATACATCAATACTTTCCCCTAAAACTTCATTGTGCTATTTGGCTTGCTTTCATAGACTGGATCCTCAGAAGTTACTGGTCACTTGAACCACTACAATTTGAGTTGCTAAGTCAGCCATCACCAATATGAAACTTGCATGATATTCTTGATCGTAACATTTCAAATACGTGGAAGGACAATTTTAAATGAATGCGGTAAGTGTTTTATTGGACATATAGGAGCATATCTTATCTCAAACAAAACGGTGAAGAAATGGAAGTCTTTTATCATAAAAGGGTAAAAACATACGAGAAAGCAGGTTATACAATCCTAGTGTTCTTTATTTCTTTGGTCATTATTCACAAGCACAATAATCCAAATACAAGTCAAAATTGAAAATATCACACAATGACACGTTTTCAAAAATCTTCCCAATACAAGCAAGCAACTACGTGAGAAATCTACTTTTATTTGGAAATTTAAACAAATGATCAACTCTCATATTTCACAAAATATCTATATTAATTTTAGCACATATTCTTGTCAACAACTGAAAACTCGATTCGAACTTCTTGGCCTAATACTACATTCTACGCATACATCTAGTATGGAGTAACCCGTTTGTTGTCCTAGCTCGCCTCTCCCTTGTCTGTCTTCTTGGTTTTCTTCTGTTTCTGCTTCAGCTGAGTTAGCCCTGCTGCTGAAACCTTCGAGTTACCCATCATAGCTGCAACAAGTTCAGGATCTGTGCACGCCTTCATCAGTTCTTTCTCCCTGCTCGAAGCCTCGGGCATGTGACTAAATAAATTCATGGCAGTCTTGGCCGCTGCATTATTGAAGAATCAAATAAATATAAAAATGCTAGGAAAGGTACCAAAAATGGCAAAACTCAATAGCATAAAGGAACAGTCATTTGGTTATTTTAAAAATGTACAAATTTCTATCTAAGAACTCAAATAAACATGGCAAGCAACAAATGATCAAGATGAAATGAAACGTCTTTATTTAAGTACCTTTTCCTTTCTTCAGTGATCCTGGAATTATCTTGACACGGTATTTATATGATTGTAAAGCATTGTAAGGACCGCAAACTGGAACAGAATACAATAAGACATCAACAGGAAGTGGATTTCCAGTCAAATAATCCACATCATTTAGTTTTTCCTTCTCTTCATCACCGATTTCATGAATGTCATCTTCTTCCATGGTTACCCTGTCCATTTCACCGGTACCCCTATCTATCCTACTATCTGGTTTGCTCAGCCCGGTTTCCTCCAGATGCTCAGGACAATCTCGAGACATATGACCCGCCTTCTTACATTTATAACATATCTTTGAAGCATCTGTGCAGGTGTTGCAAATGAAAAGGGAAGTATTAGCTCCTTATTCCCATCATCAAGAATATGGCACATCAAAGCAAAACAATCGAGTAAATCATGGATGCAGATTAGACGAACGGTGCTATTATCAATCCAAGATGAACTGAAACATATGAAGATAAAACCGCAGACATGACCACAACGGCCAAATAAATGAAATTATTCATAAGTAAAAAAACTTAGGATGGACTCGATAAAAGTACCTAAAGTTTAGAAATGACCAGAAAAATAAAATATGGTAGATATGATTAAAGAAGTACACAGATCTCGTAATATCATTTCTTATACTTTTTTAGTGCGAAAAGCAACTCTAAGGGAGTAGGCAGCATAACATGTACATTCCAGACATTATTAGGCAACAAAACAATAAGCAGTTCGAACTTCTGATGCTATTCTCTGAATGTACATTTAAAGAGAAAAAGAAGTTAAACATGGTATCAACATCAGTTTCAAGTAATGAAGTTGTCAGAAAGTCAACGAAACAACAGTTCCTCTCATTTTATGTACCCGTAACAAGTTTGGCTTCTGTTCCTGGAAGGACTTTTTCATTCTCAGGCTTTTCAACACTCCTTGATTTCCCTGCAGCCTGTGGATTAATTTGAACGTCAGTAAAGTAGTGATTTATGAAGTGCTCATATTATTGCTAGTGTCTTTCATGTTCATTTGTAAAAGACTGACTAATTTTCCCCCTCTTTCAACGTAATCAGAGAACTGAATTCTCAGTAAGCAAGCAAGTAGTTTCCTAACTATTTCTGACATGCTTATGAAATACAAAAGGTCAAATGAAACAGAGATTCATGAGAAACCTATAGTGAAAATAAAATGACAGTTAAGGTTGATATTAAGCCAGCAGTACATACAGCCAACAGAGCCATTCTTAGGAGTCGTTCCTCCTCGTCTTGGTCTGCGTATTTCTCCTTTATCTTCTTCAATTTCCCTTTCTGTCCACGACTTATTTTTCCACTAATCGGCTTTGAACTTTTAGTTTCATTGTCTGGCTGGCTTACCAAGTTGTGATCTTCTGTTTCTTTTCCATGTTCAGCAGTTGAAATTTCAGGACCATCTTTATGACCTTTCTTAAGCTTTCTTCTTTCTGCTTTTGAGATGTAAGGTTTATCTCTCTGCATTGCCTTTGTCACCTCATGGTGATGCTCGCTCACCGATTCCTCCATAGGAGGGAGCCCATAATACCTAGTAGAAGCAGTAGCAGATCCGAGCTCAAGGGCTTTATCGATGAGGTCTTCCAGATCTTGTGCAACAGTATTAGAGGTTTTGTCATCGTATAATTCATCATCATGTACATAATTTACTACACTAGTAGATTCATCAAAGTTGTCTTGTGAATTGCTGGTTACTTCAGAAATATTCAAGCCATTGGCAGAGACCACTTTGGAGACTTCCTCCCCTGAGAGTCTATCTGCTGACAAATTCAGAAGTCCTGAAGACTCGACCTTTTCTTTTAAGACTTCCTTCTCAGAATCAGAATCAGAGCAAGATATTTCTTTGAAGGGTTCAGTTTGCTCCATGTCGATTATTCCTTCCTCTTCACCCTTCACCCTCCTTTCATTCAGATGAGACCCCAGAGAACTCTCATCCAAGCGAAATAAAATTCCAAAACCCATTATTAGAGGATGAGGTGGAAGAAAATTCTTCTTACCACGAATCATGAAGCTTCCAACAGTAAGAAATTCCCCAGTGGGAGCTGTTTTACTGACCTGGTGGGGGTACACCCACCAAGCACTAGTCACAATCTTCGAGTCCCAAGCTTGGCTATGGCAGACCTATACCACAAAAAGAGATGATAAGCGCCTATTCCCCAAATCCAATAGACGAAATCAGATATTTCACCACGAATATCTACTTTCATCTTACTGTGAAACATCCTGCTTGGTTCAAAGTAAGAGGGGGTACAGGGCTTTCAGGTTTGTGATTCTTGATCACAGTACTAGAAGCACCATGGAGATCTGCGTGAACATATCTGTTTAACCATAAACAAGCAAACAACATTAAATTCTATTACATTGAAGCCAAATTGTCAGATGATGAAAGCTTTAAAGAAGTCCAAAATAAACACATGAAAGAACAGCTAACGAAAAACAGAAGGATCAGGAATCTACTCGTGGAGGTATTCCATCATATTCAAAAAGCCATACATAACCTCATACCACAGAAGTTAGATCTTTTGATGCCTAACATCAATCAGACAAATAATATAAAATCATCATTCAGCAGCAGAAAATCTTGTAGAACGTGAAAAGATCATAACTGAAACTTCTTGACAAAGAGATAGCTTCTGCAAAAGTTCATACAATGTATACCAAGATTTACTTAATACTCACAAATCTCCTTTGGACATATAACGCTTGACTATCATCTCATTTTGTTGGGCGTCGCGTCCACTGATAACCAGATAATTTTCACTGCTGATGAACCAATTGAATTTTTCAAACCAGTGAACCTTACGCATGTGTGAAATTGTGGCGATTGCTTTTTCCTGGAAATTAGATAAGAGGAAAGGTATAACACGACATAGAGATAGGTAGATACATAAGTTTGAAAAAGAAATGTAATATTATTTTCAAAATTTCTAATTTTACAATTTTCTATTAAAAAATAAAAAACAATATGATCCTCATGTGTTTAATGAGTTCAAAAAAATAAATGCATCAATTAAATAAATAATCAATACATTACAAATTCAATATCTCAAATTTGTCCCTAAATTTTAAATACTTTTTCCACCAATGCCCATGCAATTAATACAAACAATGCATAGTTTTTGGACAATGTAGTAAAATCACAATGCAAAAACTTTGTCTATCATCCATACTTAGATTATTTATAAATTAGCAATCCTTACTTTTGTTGTATGGGTTTTCACTCTCCACATACCTCTCATATGAAATTATGAAACATAATATTTAGAATAATCAAGGTCTCGTTTCTTTGTTTCTATCCCATTGCACATCATCTTTATATCGATAAATATGGAGTACATAAACTTGATCATTATCCATACTGTTGCGAGAAAGCAGTCAGAAATCTCGACTGTAAAAAGAAGTTAGAGATTAGCTTAATAATATTGGTATCGAAACAATTAGACTAATAAAAGTATTAAAATCCACTGAAGTCAGCAACCACCTGTGAAAGTTGCTGGCGCGTCTTTTTTTCAGCGGCTTTGAAAGCTTTCTCATGTGCTGTGATGGTTTTCTCCTGTTTATTCTCCTGTCTCTTCTTCTGCTCATAATAGCGCCGGGAATTAGCATGCGCTGAAAGTGAAAGATCAACCTCTACCTGAAAAGGAAAAACAAACAGCATCAAGGCTCTTGACAGATGTTTTTTTCTACTGCTTATATGTAAGGGAACATTATGTATGTGGGGGATTGGTTAACAAATAGGCAACTATGACAAATGGTACAGACACCTTGTAAAAACCCCAAGTAAAGATGGCGAACGTAAAAACTTTGGATTTGACTAGGGTGTTCATGTAATAGTCACCGTTCACAATTAAGAAGATGTCCACATATTTATATCAATGCCTTGCTAAGATGAAATACCTTGGGTTTAAGCAAAAAAATGCGCTTTTACATTAGATACCTTGTCCACAGGCTGTGTTTTCTCATCATCATCCATTTCATCAAGGTTGTTGCTCAGAAGAAGTGTCACGCAATTTCTTTCAAGATGCAGCTTGTCAATGAGGCCAGCTACAGGGTTTCCAGATTTCTTCTCCTCTTTCACCATACGAGCCAAATCAACCCAACTCATCCCATTTGCAAGAGCTACACGGACTGCTAAGATGGCAGCATCTACATCTTCTAAATTATATTCTATCAATTCTGCCATTTTGACACACTCTTCGACCTCTCTCTTAAGTGCATGTACACGGCTTTCCTGAGACATCAAGGTAAAACTTTTAACACCAGAGGCAGAATTTGGTATTGACTACTACAATACAAAAACAAGCTTTTCTCGATTTGGGTGTATCTTTACAGTATACTGATCAAATTTTGAGAAATGGTGATGAAATTTCAGAGTGCATGCGTGATAAAGGTAAAAATCAAAGAAAATTAAAGACAACAGCATTGGTTGCACAATGTCTAGATGTTTAAATACCATAAATGCAAAAAAAACATGAACAGAGCCTCAATCGTATACATAGAGTAAATGATAAACCTGATCAGATTTAATTCTATCAAGTTTCTGAACAGCAGAATTTTCTTTAGCCTTTTGTTGTTGTTCCACCCGCTGGCTTTCGATTTTGCTGTAAAATTCATCTAAAGCTGCATCAAATGTCTCAAACTCGATGGAATCTCTTGATTTGAACTGGTTTAGCAACAACGGGCAAAATTCATCAAAGATCTGCAGAAGGGGGAACCTGTCAATCATAAACAGACAATTTTTTTTTGATCGAAAACTATGATTCTATTATAATAATAGAGAGTTTTACAAGGAAAGCGGATGAGCAATCCACAAGACACCTCACAATTTAGGGAAGAAACACGACAACTACACTATCGTCAGAAGCAAATAAATTTTCAATCCCTAACTAGATCTAAGATAAGCAGGTGATTAAACTCTTGCATCTTTGTCGTCCAAGTCGCAAATCTGAATTTGATCTTCTTCCAAACATCGTCCATCGACTCCGATTTGTCTGTGAATATTCTATTGTTGCGCTCCAACCAAATTGACCAAAAAATGCAATGAACTACGAAGTACCAAAAGCTTTTAATTCTTCTCCCATTAAAAAATCCTGGCTCCATAATTCGGTGCACTTCTTGGTGACTATTTGTTAAACAATGGGATCTTGCCTAAAAACTCTTGTGTCGATACTCCACAGCAAAATGGGGTGTCACAAAGAAAAAATCGTCATCTTTTGATGTTGTTCGTGCTCTCATGTTCACTGGCCATATTCCCAAGTATCTATGGAAGGATGCCATTTTAACAGCCACCTATCTCATCAAACGTTTACTTAGTCGACCCCTCAACTTTAAGACACCCTTATCAACTCTCATTCATCATTTCCCTCGTATCTCCTACTCTCACCAACTTCTGCTTCGAACTTTTGGGTGCATTGCGTTTGTCCATAGTCATAATCCCAACCGTAGCAAGTTTAACCCTCGCGCCTTCAAACCTCTCTTCGTTGGGTATTCTCCTACTCAGAAGGGGTATCGGTGTTATTGTCCTCTGACCAAACGAATTTTGGTCTCTCTAGATCTTACATTTTTTTAACATGCCACTCATTTCTCTCACATTACACTTCAAGGGGGATTCTGATAAAGTTTGTTTGATATTCCACCTAGAAGTATAAACAAACCGAATCGAGTCGAATACACTGAAATATTTAAGGCTCGAATTCAGCTCGAAATTGATATATTCGAGCTTGATTAGAAGCTCGAAAAATTTTATTTATTTTTTGTTGGAATCAGATCGAAAGATTCGAACATGTTCGGGAGGTATTCGAACTATTGCTCGAAAATAAATACTTGAAAAAAAATAAATACTTGAAAGGCTCAAAATCCATTTATTTTATACATATTTATATTATATTATTAAAATATCAAAGCTTGTGAACTATCAAATAATATAATTTGTGCACAAGTTCGACTTGAAAAAAATTCAAACATATTCGAGTTTGGCTCAAATTCGATAAATTCGAAAACGAATCAAATATGTTTCGAGTAGGCTCGAAAAGTTCGCGGACCGGCTCGATTCGTTTATACCCCTAATTCAACCTCTCATTGGCATTAATTTAGATATTGGTGTCACTCCACTTCGCACTCCTGTTTCTGAACCAATATTAGACACAAGGGAGAATCAATACCTAAACCAGAAATACATGTCTACTCAAGGTGAAAAAAAAAAGGCAAATATCGATGTTGTGAATCCTACTCACTGTCATGAAACCAAAACAATGGTGGACGATCAGTCAGGTAAGTCCCATTCTCTTGAGTTGCCTATAACAGTTAGGAAAGGTGTGAGATCCTGTACTCAACATCCCATAGCTAAATTTGTTTCTCACATCTTTCCCCCTTGTTTCATGCTTTTATCTCTAGTTTGTCAAGTGTTATAATTCTAAGGTCTATCCAAGAAGCTCTACCTAATCCTGAGTGGAGAATGGTTGTTTTAGAAAAATGAAAGCTCTTCAACAGAATAATACTTGGAGCTTATGAAATTTCCGGAAGGAAAGAATAAAATAAGGTGCAAATGGATCTTTACAGTCAAATATAAAGCAAATGGTTCCATTGAAGGGTACAAGCTACAAAGCACGCTTGTTGCCAAGGGATTCACCGAAACCTATGGAATAGACTCACTGAAACTTTTGCTCGAGTTGCAAAACTCAATAACGTAAGGATACTTCTCTATATCAGCTAATCTTGATTGGCCTCTCTATCAACTTGATATAAAAAAATGTCTCCATTAATGGAGATCTTGAATAAGAATTCTATATGAGCCAACCACCTGATTTGAAGAAAAAATGCATAAACAAGTTGTATGCAGACTCCAGAAGTCTCTATATGGATTGAAACAGTCTCCAAGAGCTTAGTTTGACTAGATTTTCCAGAGTTGTAAAAGGCCTTGGATATACGCAAGGACAAGTAGATCATCCATTGCTAATTAAACACTCCGAAGAAGGTAAAATTTACCATTCTCATAGTGTATGTTGATGAGATAATTGTCACAGGGGATAACATCCGAGAGATGGAGAATATCATGCAGTTAATGGCAAATGAGTTTGAATTCAAGGATCTACGTGAGCTTAATATTTTCTAGGGATGGAGATAGCAGGAAGCAAGAAAGGTATCTTTGTTTCTCAGAGGAAATATGCAATAAATCTCTTAAAAGAAACTGGTATGTTGGGTAGCAAGCCAAGCAAGACGTTAGTCGAGCTTGGAAACAAAGGAAAAATGTCTGAGGGGTAAGACGTCAGTCGAGCTTGGAAACAAAGGAAAAATATCTGAGGGAGCATAAGTAGATATAGTTAGATTTCAACGTCTCATTGGGAAACTCATCTATCTAGCTCATATTCTTCCAGATATTGCATTTGTTGTCAGTTTGGTGAGTTTGTATACGTTTCACCATGTGAATGTCACCTTAATGCAGTATATAGAATCTTAAGGTACTTGAAACAAACCCATGGGAAAGGACTTTTCTTTGCAAAGAAAGATCATCGAAGACTGCATGCATTCACTGATGCAAATTGAGCAGGTTGTACAACTGATCTAAAGTCAACCTCAGAGTATTGTACATTTGTTTGGGATAATCTAGTAACCTCACGTAGTAAGAAACAATCAGTTTTTGCGAGAAGTAGCGCAAAAGCAGAGTTCAGAGTAATGGCTCATGGAATGTGCGAACTAACTTGGATAAAATAATATTGAATGAACTGAGAATACGGTATGATGATCCTATGCAAATTTATTGTGACAACCAATCAACATCACATCACTCACAACCAAGTTCATCGTGATCGAACCAAGCATATTGAAGTAGATCGACACTTCATTAAAGATAAGTTAGATGCAAAGATTATCATTGTTGAACATGTGTCTACTTATTCATCAACTGGCCGACCTCCTTACAAAAGGACTGTCAGAAGAAACTCCTGAATTTCTTGTTGGAAAGATTGGTTTAATCAACATCTATAGCCAAGCTTGATGGGAAGTGTCGATTTTTTTTTATGAGAAACCAAATTTTATTAATAATATGATAAGAACAATTACATCAGTGGACTAGTGGTCCACTATCATGAAGTTCATCTTAAGAAATATATTTAACGAAAAACAAAAGTTCAATCTCGCAATAAGTCAAAGACGGAGACATTCTTGAATTCATGATGAGTTCCGATCCATGTAGCTACAGTGATCTTGATTTTTTCCCAGCACTGTTCTCTATTCTCTGATTTTTCATCAAAAATTCTTCGATTTCTCTCCAACCATACTGTCCAGCATATGCAATGAACCACGACTTGCCAAAAAATTCTTCCCCTCTTTCCTGTCAAACTCCCCAAATCCATACCGAATAGATCATTTGTTGACTTCGGTATTACCCAAAATAATCCAAGTTCTTGCAATGCTTTAGCCCACAATCCTCTCGTGAATGGACAATGTATAAGAATATGATCCCGAGTTTCGTTGTGATTTCTACACAAGACACACAAATTTGGGCAAATAGCAATTGAGGGCCATTTTTCTTGTATTGTCTCCGAGGTTGGTAGCTTACCCAAAGTTGCAGTCCAGGAGAAAACTTGAATTTTTGTTGGAACCGGGACCTTCCAAATTTGATCGTAAAGAGTAAAGGTCGGAAAACATGTAGGAGGAAAAAAAGAATCGAAGAATGATTTAACCGAAAAAGACCCGAAGAATCCCCTCTCCATACTCTAAAGTCATCTACCCCTTCAATCAACCTAATTTTCTCCAACACACCTAATAACTCAGACAACTGAATAATTTCTTGATCACTGACTGCTCTTCTAAAATGAAAGTCCCAAGAATGAGTAGACATTGCACTATCAAACGCCACAAAGTAAGAAATAGGCAAATTATGAACTGTTGATATCTGAAATAGAGATGGAAAAAGCTCTTTGAAAGACGATTCCCCCACCCACCTATCCTCCCAAAATCTCGCTTTATTGCCCCCTCTCACCTCGATTGATACCAGCTGTTGAAAAGTCAGGTATATTTGGGAAATAAACTTCCAAGGGCACTTGAATGTAACGTTCCTTGCCAACCATGCATCCCACCCATTCTCTTGGAACCCATATATATGATGGGAAGTGTCGATTAGGATCAAGTCTTGTAAAAAATATTCTATTTTATTTAATAGGGTAGTCAGATCTTTTAATTTTGGTAGGAGACAGTAATATATATTTTTTCCAATTTCTACAATTATGAAGAAAAAAGTAGAGATAAAAACATTGACATACAGCATCATCATTTTTTCCCAATATCTTGTGCTGCATCAGAATGTATCCTTTTGGAACTTTCTCACCAGAAATAACCTCTGATAGCCAATCCTCAAAATTCATTGCAGCTTCAGTCAGAACATGAATGGAATTATCATCCATTTTGAATTCTTTATGTAATTTTGTGCTAGGAGTCAAACCAACATCTAGTATGATATGTTCCGATAAAGCTGGTCCATAACCCAGTGCTTCCCCAAGAACAACTTTCAGAGTAGTTTGTTTGGCACGTGTATTGTCATTCTTGTTTGTCCCAGCAGGTTTCGAATTCTTATGGGTACTGGGCTTACCCGTGGAGGCATTGAAACTGTCATTTCCATTTTCACAATTATTTAAATGTTCATCTTTTTTCTCGTGCACCACAGATTTGAAGGCTGCCTCGAGCTTCTCCCTAGTTGTACGTTCAAATACTCGAGATAGTTCAACTGGATAACGATGTCGCGACATGATAGAAATTCCCTTATTGTCATCCCTGTCAAGAAAAATTAGTACACGAACTATCAGCATCCATGCTTACACAGCAAAATTCAATGATGATGATGAAGGATTTATGCAAAAACACATTAGATTTGTCAACCTGTGTGAACGCAGTAGAGTCAAGACAGTAAACTCAGAATCTGTGAGAAGAATATTCCCTTGGGCATACAACTCCAAAATGACGTAGTGTGCATTAACTCCGAGTCCAAATTGAAAGAGTATTATCTACATACAACTTTCAACTTTATGAAACCCTTCTAAATCTTGAATATTTTACATTCATTGATACCTACAGAAGCCAGTAATGCATACCCTATCATAGCCAAGTTGCCGCACATCTTCAAGCCGCCTTGTTCGTATGTGTCTCCTCAATTTCAAAGTAAATCCTGACGGTGTATTACTTTTGTCCCTGTGTGGAACAAGAAAAGATTTTGATTTTCAGGATATACATATTTATTCCCATTAAAACTATTATTTATGTGTGTAAATTATATCCATTGGTCACAAATAAAGTATCAAACACTAAATCATCAAACAAGCTTTCTATACTAGAACAAACCGGAATGATGAATCCTCTTTTCTCTGGTTACCAAGAGTCATACACCAAACGAACACATTTTTCTCTTTCCATGGTACACTTTCCACTTACTTCATATCTAGCTCTCACAGTTCTACGTGACAAAAGACAGAAACATTATCCCAGTCCTCTAAGTTATAACTTTTATTTTTTTGGATAAGAAACGATTAACCCAGTCATCTAAGTTACAAATCACACTACAGCCCAGCTGCAAGCACATTCACTTCACACAAATATAGCTTTTTCTTCCTTCTAAATTTAATGCATAAATGCATCGCCCTTGCAAAAGCGTACCATTAAAGTACATGGCATTTTGGAAATTTGAGAAAATATAAGAAATCATACTTCATGCCTCTAGCAAGTTCATTGATCCACATAAAAGGAATTCTTATTACCCACTAAGTTTCTTTAAAACTGAGGGCTAAGGCATATAGTAGGAGTAACAAAGAAAGATGTAGAATATTCAGCAAAAGAACTTTTCTACCAGAACTAGGCAGTGGAAAGCAATCTCAGACCACTGCTTAGATGGGTGGCCAATGTTCTTTTTAAGGCTAAACTTTCATCTTCCTATATTTCCTCATTTCCTGCACTATCGCAGTTGCCAGGCCTGACGTGTATGCCCCAAAAAAGTTCAATCACACCGTGAAATACTGTATTGCACCAAAAGAAATGCATGAGATTCAGTAGAATCATACCTCATATACACCGTGGTATGTAATCTAACGCCACTCTCCAACAACAGCAGAACCTTCTCACTCTCCCCGGACTCTGTCACTCCACTGCTACTCATCAGCTTAAACACATATGTCTAACAAACATTTCGCACACATTAACAAACATAACACAAGAACTTAAAAAACTGAAAAGTATAACAGATTTCTTTAAAAATAACTAAAAGGTTGGGAGAAAACTCAATTGCAAGTTGTATTGTTCCAAGGGACAAAACACCGACCATCTATATAATTCCATCTAACACAGGGGATACAAAAAAATCACTTTTTATGTAATTCTAACTATCATAAAGGGAAAACTAAATTTTTGTATAGTCCCAACAAACAAGAGGGGGACAAGACAAAAGAGAAAGGAACAGACGCAACTTAGTACTCTCCTACGTAAAAATACCTTTGGAGAGAGATCGTATACATTGGAACACCGCATGCCGATCAAGCGGCGGAGGCACTTGACCTCCGCCGCCACGTCGGCAGTATTCATTCGGACCTTCACCATTTTCTTCTCGTATAGGCTCTCTTTTTCAAGAATTTAATCTTCAATCCTGCACCCGATACAATCAAATCGGCAAGTAGAAATAACTCTATTTTAAAATAAGACAATTTCTGTTTCAAATATTATATTCATCTTCAACTTGTCTATTTCAAATTTTAAGTGTAAACAAAATATTCTCAAAATATTTCTTTTTAAAATTATATTTAAATTATTTCTTATTAATTATTAAATATATATTTCTAATTTTATTAATATAATTATAAGTATCGTTTAATATTTATTTAAATTATTTAATTTAAATTGTTTAATGATTATTTAAATTATTTAATAATTATTATTTAATATTTATTTAAATTGTTTAAAAAATATTAAAAATTTATTTAATTGTTTAATATTATACGAATTGAAACATAAATTATTTAAATTGATAAAATATAATAATACATGACATTGAATTAAAAAAACATATTACAAATACATGACATTAAATTAAAAAATACAATACAAATACAATTTCAAATATTTGAATGACCATATTTATCTCATAAATGATCAATCAAAGTATTTCGTAATGCAAAATGGGCGTCTTTGTCTTTTATTTTTTTATATCGAGCGATAAATTCTTGAAATCTAATATGTTCATTGGCAACAATTTCTACCACTGGAGTCGGTGCTTCCCTCGCATCTTGAATTGGTGCACAAAGATCACGTTCATCTTCAATTATCATATTGTGCATTATAATGCATGCTTTCATTATATCATGCAAATGATTTTTCTTCCAACCACGGGCGGGAGATGCCACAATTGCAAATCGTGATTGAAGAACGCCAAATGCACGCTCCACATCTTTTCTGCATGGCTCTTGTTTCATCGCAAAATACTGCTTTTTTGGACCACGCGGATCATGGATAGTCTACACAATAGTTGACCATTTCGGATAAATACTATCAGCTAGATAATATCCAGTATCATATTCTTTGCTTCCAATATTGTAATGAGCTGGAGTAGCAATTTCTTGTGCAAGATTGGAAAATAGACTAGATGACTCTAAAACATTTATATCATTATTGGTTCCGGGCATATCAAAATATGCATTGCTTGGATGATGTAGGAAGCAACCAAATTTTGTTCTCGAGATATAGTTGCCAGTATTTCATTGCTTCTGTTTTGGAGATTTTTGAAGAATTGAATATCATCTTCATTATCTGACAATAAATATGAGCTAGATGATATTGCATCAAATTGAAAAGTCGGATTCATTTTTGTGATATGAAGAATGCAAGATTTATGTGTTAGTAGGATAATACAATCCACGTTATATAATGGTAGATTTGGAATGGTAGGTGCATTTGGAACAGTAGATGGATTTGGAACGGTATGTGCATTTGGAACGGTAGATGGATTTGGAACGGTAAGTGAATTTGGAACGGTAGGTGAATTTGGAAGGTTATGTGTATTTGGAACGGTAGATGAATTTGGGATGATAGGTGCATTTGGAACAGTAGATGAATTTGGAATGGTAGGTGAATTTGGAAGGTTAGGTGCATTTGGATGAATTATCATGCAAGAACGCAATAGAAGATCAATGCTATAAATATTGTAATGCCCGAGATTTTATATCATGTTAATCTGAGTTTATTGAGTATGAATTGATATGATTATAGCCGGGCCAGTCCGATACCAAATTGGGCTAAACATATGAAATGTATAATCTTTTGGGCCGAATGTTTCGCGCCCGGGCGGAGGTTTTTGTCCGCCCGAGTTCCACTTGATAAAAAGAGAAAGCCGAACAGTTCGCGCCCGGGCGGAAGTCTTTGACCGCCCGAGCGCGCTTGAATAAAACGCCAGGGCCGAAGTTGATGTGTATTGTGAAAGATTAGCCACGTATTTACAGCATGCATTTTGATATATAAGTGTGCGATTTTCCTTCATTCTTTCAGAACAAGAACCGAGAATCCCCTCAGAAAATATTCCAAGCTTCACGTGTGTTAGATTTGTGATTGTATACCAACCGGTTATCAGAATTTGAATCCGAATACGGTTCTGTGTTCCTAGCGACGCAGGCTACAACTGGACATTGAGGGTTGACAGATTTTGAACTCCAGATAGGAACGACGTCCGAACTACAATAAAAGAAAGGTATAAGTCAGTGTGGTACTGGGAGAACGACTCGAGTAGGATATACTTGAGTTTCTCTAAATCACATACTTATTGTTATTAATTGCAATGATTTGAATTGTTATGCTTGTTCTATTGATTTATAAAAGCATGTAGTAGACGAGTGATCTTGTGGCATAAGTGCCGATAGTGATGGAATCGTCACTGGCACATTGCACGTTGTCACAAGATAGTGAATTGGCGATAGTGCCACAGTCTGTGACGGATAGGTCAAGACACCGGACGCTTGGTTATATCGAAGTGGATAGAATTGGAGTTTTTTCTATTACTGATGTTCGATATAGGAATTCCAACGTCTGAAAACCGGGATTCCTAGACTAGGATTGAGTCTAGTCTGGGCCGTGGAGTCACGAATATGATTTACGATTTCATATTGATTATATTTCAGATTTGATACATGTTATTGATATTTGTTACATGCTTTTACATTGTTTATATGATTGCATGTTTCATTGATTTATACTGGGATTTTATTCTCACCGGAGTTATCCGGCTGTTGTCGTGTTTGTATGTGTGCATGACAACATGTGGGACAGGTTCAGGGTCGAGGAGATAAAGATAGATCGTGATTAGAGTGGAGACTACGGACTTGGATTAGAGATAGGGTTTGGACACTTGATATTTAGTTGTTAAACCTTAGTTGAATTAGTACAAGACTTGTACTTTAATACTGATATGTATATTAGATTGAATCTCATTACATTCCGTATTTAAAAAAAAAATTAGACCATGTTTATTATAATTGATTAAATTATCCTAATAATGATTAAGAGTATGATTACCGTCCGGGTCCTCACAAATATACTCCTGATTGTTTGAATGAATTATCAAACATTACAAATCATACTCCAAATAATATATTTCTTCAAAGAAAATCAATGGACTCCAGTAGCCGAACATCTAACTACTCTATCGAATAAGATAAGCTATTATGTCATGTTTATCTTGACGTCTCGCAAAATCCTATCATCGGTATAAACCAATCCAAAGATCGATTTTGGAGTCGTATTGAAGAAGCTTTCAATGGCAGCAGATCGAATAACATGCAAGAACGCAATAGAAGATCAATGCAATGTCGCATGCAAGTTATCCTCCGTGCTGTTAGAAAATTATGTGGCTGTGTAAGCATAATTGAAAAGCTGAAGCCGAGTGGCGCATCCGAGGAAGATATTGTAAGTCTTTATTTTTAAAATATTCTGGATACACTAACTTTATTTTTATACGGGTTGGATATTTTTGTGCAGTTGAACCGAGCAAAAGATTTAATGATGCAGGATAAAAATTTCAGTCGAGGATTCAAATTTGATCATGTGTGGCCTATCATGAAAGATTTGGAGAAATTTTCGGCCAACGACAGTGCACCGATACCACTATCAAAACAACATGTCACAAATTTGGATTCGTCACGATCAGATAATCAAGAACCGGAATCTCCAATGTCAGGTTTTCAAGGAATAAATTCATTTTCAATTAATTTAAGTAGTTATGAAAATGCATGTGGAACTCCATCTCAGCGACCACTTGGAGTGAAAAAATCCAAATTAAAGAAAAAAAGAGAAGAAAATGTATCAGAATTAATTTCTACGATGAAGGAAGGTCATCGCGATCTTATCAATGTACTACAAAAGGGAGCTACCGATATGCAACAAAATTATGATATTAAGCTGTTAATGTTGCAAAATGAACAAAAAAAGCTAGAAATTTGTCAACAACAAATAGCATTAGCTGCATTTCAAGAGGAGAATAAAATTTTGTACTTGGATCCGACCACAATTGGTGATCCAGAAATGCGTCAAATGGTTCAAAATGAAAGAGCAAGAATTATGCAGAAAAGAGAGGAATAACGTCGTCAACGTGAAGGCAGCACATTTGGAAAATTTTTTGATGATTTTGGAGGATCTGGATCTGGATCAGGACCTTTTTTTTCAGATTATTGATAATTTAGTTTGATTCTCTTTTATTATCCTTGCACTTAAATTAAATATATTTGATTTCGTTTTTTTATTTTAATCGTGTGTTTGAATGTTTAAATATTATTCAATAAATTTGTCTATTCGATTATGTTATTTACAGTAATGATTTACATTAACCTTTCAATTTATAGATTAATATGTTAATCAAATAAATTTCAATTATTAATACTAACAAAATATTTTTTTATTTAATATATTAATTAAATGCTCAGGAGGCGCTTCCAAAATAGCGCCCTGGTTGGAGGGCATAGGACAGCAAAATAGCATGAAATGCTATTTTCAAGTCCCGGTTGGAGATGCCCTAAGGGTTTGACGCGATTAGGTAGAGATTTCAGCCGTTCAGTTATGTATTTCTACCGGAGTGTCAGAGACCGGAGAACCTTTAAATGGTAGTGTGGGAAGTTTGCAGTTTAACCCCGACAGATTTTTTCAGTTGCTGAAAGATAGAGAGTTGGTTTTCTAAATGGCCGCGGAGCAGCAGACCTTTTGCTCAAATAAGTCAAAAACTGGAAGAACAGCTGAATTCGGTCTCAGTTGGCTTTCCTATGCACCCATTTCTCTTGCTCGATGGGATATTAAGAATAAGCAGCAGATCAAAGAGGTGCGCAGTACTGATCTGGCTTTTCAAAGTTGGAGAATACGCATCCCTTGAAGGTGTCGCAAAATTGCTTTGGCCTATTCGTTTTTCAGCAGCAGGCTTTTATTAATATTGGACTAATTGGAACACTTCATTTTATGCTTAATTTATTAAGAATGAGATTATATTAATCATTCATCGAATAATTTTGATTTTTTAAGGTGGTCAGACGATGTTGTATAAATATGAATTTTTTATTTCATTCAATAAATTTGTGTTTAAAAAACAAAATAAAATTATATAAATTAAAATTACACAAAATTAAAATTTAGAACTTACTCGTACATGTAATTTAAAAATAAAATTAAATAATTATAGTTCAATCTTTTACGAAGAATTTGTTCTAGCATCCTCATAAAACATCGATGTTGCACGTCATTAAGCTTTGAATCGTTAATATTTTTCTCCATGATCTGATTTTCACACTCCATCACTCTTCTTTCATGCTCACTCTCCCTTGTTATGTTCTTCTTTGTTAGAGATTTCTCAATTTTTTCTTAATACTCTGATTAGAGCAACATCTGCATCATCTATTATATGATATTGTTTTTCCCTCCATTTACGCTTTTATCCTTTCTTTTTCTTTTCTTTTCTTTTCTTTTCTTCTTTTTTTTTTGGCAAATCCACCACGATTGGATCTTTTGTCCTTCTCTTTTTGTGGTCTTTTCCAAGACCTTCATTCTCATTGGTCTAATGATTTTGCTCACTTCCTGCACATAATCCCTTTCATCAACATGGGCGTATCGGGGGTACGAAGTAAAGACAGAGATATTCCCCTTCAATATTATTTAGCTTATGGATAGCATTCATTGAAACTCTTTTCATTTTTCTGAATAACTATGTCTTTCATTTTTTTTGCTCCCTCGTGACTAAGTTCTCATCAGATCATGAACTCACATACTAAAATGAAAAATTCTAATTATGAATTAGTTGAATTTCAATTAAAATAAAATATTGATAATACTTTCAATTCTGTTTGGTTGAGTGTTTCTAGTTCATTTTTTTTTTTTGACAGCGAACACTCGTTTCACGACATTCGTGAAATATTGAGGAATAGATCTTCTACTGTAAGCATCCCCACAGTAAGGGATCTTGTGCCACAAAATTTTTTTTAAAAAAAGCTTTTACATATATTTTTTAATTCTTTTTTTTTCGTTTTTAGATTTTTTGTTTTAATCTTTCTTTTGCTCCCACTCAAAATTTTCATTTTTAAATATTTTTTGCTTTTTTAAAATGTATTATAATTCTTTTTTTTTTCCATTTTTGAACTTTTTGTTTCCCTCTTTCTTATTTGTAAGATCAAGTGTTTACCACATCGATGAACATTCGATGTTTTTTAGTAGAATTGATTGCTGACGAAAACACAAATTTTTAATATTTTTTGAGTATTGATGAAAATGGGCGAATCAAGCGTGCGAAAAATAACTAAAATTGAAACATAAAATATGTTTTACTTTCAAAACAAATGAGATAAACAGAATGTCAAAAACAGAGAGAGGGAAACAAAAAGCACAAAAATGGAAAAAGAAAAAATTATAATACATTTTAAAAATAGCAAAAAATATTTAAAAATGAAAATTTTGAGTGGGAGTAAAAGAAAGATTAAAACAAAAAATCTAAAAATGAAAAAAAAAAAAGAATTAAAAATATATATATATATATATATATATATATAAGCTTTTTTAAAAAAAAAATTTGTGGCACAACATCCCTTACTGTGGGGATGCCTACAGTAGAGGATCCATTCCCAAAATATTGGCAGATGTTGTCTCGTGTATATAATTTTCATCCCTTGGATAACTCGTGTTATATTCCTTCCAAGCGAATCCACAGAAACTATGGTTATTTTGATTATTGTGAAGTATTGGATTGGTGGAAGCACCATGACTTTGCAAGATGTTCTTCGGTCTTCATCAAATGTTTTCTTTCGATGTTTCACCCCATTGTAATCTTGTGCAACGATCTTTTTTTTTCTTTTTTCTTTTTTTGCTATAGAAGACATGATCTCAAAAGTAGGAGGAAGGACTTTAATGAGATTTTGATATAATTGAGTTTGGTTGAATATAAAGTTCAACATTTGCTCATCGCTGAATTAAGGTTAGAAAAGATCAACTAAAGATTGAGAATTGAGTTGAGAAGATTTTAGTGAAGAAACATTGAGATCACCATTGCTCAATTGATCCATTTTCTTATTTTGATTGAAAATGCATTGAAATAGAAAGAAACCTCATTTTTTGGAATGAAATTGGAAGAAATTGTGATTTTTTAAGATATAATGAAGTAAGCGCGTTGCTAAGTGAGCACAAATGATATTTAATCAAGCGGAGACTCTCCGTACAAGGTCCAACCCCATTCATCGCACACGAAAAACATCCACGGGCGATATCATCGACCATTGGAGGCATGCACTTCATCCCACAACTTCATGCCACACTTCATCGCACTTAAACATGCCCTAAGCAGTAAATGTTCCATCCTCACACCAAATTAACGACGCTTTAAATCAATAACTTACTATAATGACATTGTTTTATTTATCTAATGATAAACAATTATTCGATATACCTTTTTCAACATTCGATATACATTTTTCAATTATGTTGTTTATAGTGACGATATTATTCAAGAGACACCAACTATGATTGATTGGATAAAACTATATGTGATAATTCGTTAATTGTTTGATGAGAATGGGATCTAAAAATGACAATCCTCCATCAGTTGCAATCATATCAATTTCTTTCTCTCTAAAAAAATTTGAAAAAGAAGGTTGTTTGATTCTTTGATTTGAGGATAGGTATATATATACATATGGCAGTGATGGGTGGATAAGTCCATTTAAACTATATAAGTGGGTAATAGCCTATTTTATTTGTCTAATCCACTTAATTGTATGTGGATCAAAATTAGTATTACTAAAGGGACCACGCAACCCCAACTAGCTTTCCCAAAACTCTATAAATAGTGTTGAGATCGGGAAAAAATTAATAAGGGGTGAATAAACTCTTTAAAAATATTTGCTTTTAAAATTTGTTTTCAACCGTTTTTAGGCGGTTGAAAGATTTTCTCAAACGGTTAGAAATATGAACCATTTGAAAAGTGCAGAAGACGGTTCAATATTTCTAATGATAGTTTCAACCGGTTGGCAATCTAATCAACAAGATATGGTTTAAATTGTAAAGGCTTGTGAAAAATAAAGACACGTGAATTTTATGGATGTTCGGAGAAAACACTCCTACGTGAACCCCTTCTTTCTCTGTGTGAAGGATTCCACCAAAAGACTTTGACTTTACAAAACTCTTTACAACAGCTCACTCCAATCAGGACTTATCATACTGATTCTTTTGGAACTCTTAGTGATCACTTTACACTTCTGGATTTTAAAAACCCTCAGTTCACCAAACACCACTATTAATCAAATAACCAAAAGGTTATTGATGTAAGTAGAACAATCTGTTTTAGTAGCACGAAAATGATTTTTGAATGATCAGATAACTTTCTGTTGAATGCGTGCTTGATGAGCGATGAGATGTGTGATCTTTGATTGCGTTCAAATTCTGTAAGTATGCAGGCTCGAAGATAATCACAATGTTGAAAGCTTGATAATTATGTGTCGCGTTGTTGTATATCTCTTGCACACTTCCATCTCTTCTTATATAAGCTGTCATTCCAACGGTCGAAAAGAGATGAGTAACGTTAACACATAACCTTGAAATGATGTGTACTATCAGTTGTAAATACATTAAATGTTCTTCGGCAAAGCATTTAACGTTCCTTGAAGAGCAGTTTGAAGAGTTAATGCTGAGTATTCTTTTATGGCAACTGTTTTTACCATCAGAACTTTGTAGGATATAAGTAATTTTTCTTTTCTGGGATAGTGACATAAATGCATATCAATATCGGGACTGGTCCAGAACATGGTTGACTTGTAGCGATGCAAAACCATTTGAATGTTCTGAACCGGTCAGAGAATGTTTTCATTAAGTGAGCAATAAATAACTCTTAATGACTCAATATAAAGTCTTCGAACAGTCGGTTGGGAAGATTGAACTTCTTATACTTCAAACGGTTTAAAGGTAGACGGTCTGAATTCAATCGGTTGAAGACTAGGTGGTTGAAAGATAAGAAGGTTGAGTTGGTTCATGTTATACACAAAAGATTGCAGTTGTTTCCTGAAATAGTTAAGTGTTGTTTTGATTTTGTCGATCACCGAAACTCTTAGGTAATTTCCTTAACAAATAGGCAGCAAATCCTAAGCTCTCATTTTACTCTATAAAAGTTTCATAGTTTTCTTTGGCTTGGATTAAAACTGATGATCGTACACTTTTTATTTGGCTACATCAGTTATCAGATAGTGTTTGCAATGCAAATGAAAATACCAAAAGATTGTTCGACCTTCTTGTTGGTCAACAATTTCTTATCAATCCTTCACTTTGTCGATCAATTTCTTTTACCAAATAATTCAGTCAATGTTTTTATAGCCGAACCAGATATCAAACCAGTCTACTTTAAAATAGTATTTCAATCGATCGGACCGGAACACTATTATATCTTATAAAATAATAATATAACATAGTAATAATATATTTTAAATTCTAAAAAACTTAAATGTGTGTAAATAATGAAAATATATGTTTACCAAAGTTTAAAAACTCAAATAAACTCTAACAATACTAAAATAATAATTTTAACATAATTCAAAACTCAAATATTATATATAAACAAAAAAATAAATTCAAAAAAGAAAATGAACAGATCCAACTGATTTTTAATCGGTTGGCCAATTCAATTTGATCGGTAAAACAGTTTTTGGTTATTGTCCGGACAGAACATGTGACGGTTTCTATGTCGAACCAATCAGTCTGGTCCGGTTCTAAAAACACGAATTCAGTCTTCTCTTTCACATAAATAAAATCATTCCAAATTTGTTTAGTTTATCTTAGTTATCAAATAATTCAATTGATAATGATAACTTACAAGAATAAATTCAGATATCGACATCACTATGATTCCATCTTTTTGTCGCTCGATAGGCGCTGCAAAGCTTCATTGAATTATCTTTACTACGACAATACACACAATATCTTAAATGCCCATCACAATCAATAAGAGTTAGATGATAACAATTCCTTTTCCGACTAAAAAAAATAACTTACATATTTAGGACGAAAACGACAGTAATATAATAATAATTTGGTACTTGTAGACTGAAGGTAAGTTGCTACAGAAAATTATTACACGTAAATAAGACACTGATTATTCATTTTTTTTTGAAAAATCAATCAAATTTTCTTGAATCCATAATGATATGAAATAAAAATAAGCTTACCCGGATCTTTTTTTCTAGCATAATAAAATTAAAATGTTTTAACAGTAAGTAAAGAAATGGGGAAATTTGTCACATTGAATTTCAAAAAGCAAACACATGCATAAATCCAAGGTATAGCAATATAGAATTTATACTTCTTAAGATATCTACGCAATTATCAAAATAACTTCATACTGATAATTAGTTATAGATTGGTTCCCATGGTAAAAATGATCGTGTGACTAGTGGGCTACATGTACAAAACGAGACAAAGCTAGACACGGCTAAGATATTGGAAATTTTGAATGTATACATGATTAAAACAAAATCACACTAAACTAAGCAACAGAATTGGGTAAATTAAACAAGGGGATGAAGACTTGATTATCATATAAAATATTTCAACAAGAATATCCATAAAGTTCCAGAGAAAATGATATATAGGAGCGCAAGGTAATAATAGTAACACTTGTTTGAAACTATGATTTACACTGAAGGAAAACCCAACAAGACCACTTACGCAGATCCTGCTCGTGTGTATCTAAACAGCGGTGATCTACATCACACCACCACCAACAGCATATGCATACACACGTACAAATACTTAAAACAAATATATGTGGTGCTACTATGTACAGTATATGTATACAGGGAAATTCAATCAGCTGATATTTCACTTACCGGTAATCATCTCTAGGCGCCTAAAGGTGCTCTATGAAACTCTTGACGAATCTGTTCTGAATGAGTCAATATATTAAATTGCTCCAAGCAAAAGTTCAAAGCAATCTGTGCAGAACAGGAATTGACCTAGATCAACTACAATCGCATACTGGGGAGCAATGAAGGTGAGTCTCTTCAGGCAACACCAGTAAGCAATGATTAACACGTGTAGGATCTGTCATCGATCAACTCAAATCAAAACCAGCATCAGAACTTATGGCATACAACAATTTCTGCTCCATAAGCTGTTTGCTGAATGAAAAGAAAGCCAACCACAGGAATGACATTAGAAAAGGTAAAACAGCCTAACACAAGTATATGTTTATCCTGGATTTAAACGAGTTTTAAGTTTTCATGGGAAACGAACTGGAGAAACTTAGTTCAAACCTTCGGTATGGTGGAAGCTTCAAAAGATTCATGCATGTGGCCGCTGTTGGCAACCGTTCAAGAGCTTCTTCAGATGCATTCCCAGTAGTCCTGTTGGATAAAACAAAAATGAACTACATAAATATCAAGAATTAACTAGCGGTTATGTATCAGAAGCACCAGACAAAGCATTACCTCTGTATGCAGAAAGTAGGCTCCAAATACTTGAATCCAAGAAAAGGCCCCCGCGAACAACCAGTGGCAAATCTTAAAGGAAAAAAGAGACGTGTTTATGAGAAACCGCAGCAGGACTCGGAAATTGCCTAGATAAACTGCAAAATGGCAGGCTTACTTAATGATTATCAGCATTATAACTGTTTTTTTGAGTTGTATTTTATGACATGATGGGTAGGACAAATGAAATTGTTCCTTCTAAGTCCGATATAAGAAATTTAAATTATTAATCAGATAATCAATACATCTAATTTAACAGACGTCGTAACTCTTGGGCACTAATTCAAAGTTTCAAAGCCACTACTTGTGAAATAAAATAAAAAATTGGAGGAAGCTGATGCATATTCACTTATTTATATCCTATATCAAAATGCTAGAGCCATGGCTACTAAATATACTTGAAATAACTAATAGAGCTCGCCATATAAAATTGGAGGTACTTGTAAGTGAAAGAGATTGATTCTAATATAGTATCGACACAAAGCATGCAGAATAAAGTCCCAATGTGTTGATCTTCTTAAAAGTTCCAACAGATGCAGGATAAAGTCCCAATGTGTCAATCTTCTTAAAAGTGCCAACAGAGGGTCTTGTTTCCTACATTTTCACAATCCCTCTAACGATAAGGAAAAGATTACTGGAGAACTGATAAGAGATTATAGAACGTACTTCAAAAACTTCCTCTGATCTGCTAGACTAAGGTTGTGGATAACTTCCCAGAACATTTTAATCACATAGTGATCCTGCTAAATAAAATGCGTGTAAGACATGCATATTTTAAAGAATCCAGATATTATATATCACTGGAAAATATAGAAAAAAAAGGTTTCTGACAAGGTTAAAGAACATATTATACATAATAACATATCATGATCCATCAGGATCTCAAAAGGGTAAGTAGCTGTGGATGAGTTGGCATCCATCCTGAAATTTCATGTCCTGTTGGTGGTGAATTGTTTTGTATTAAAAGCAATTCACCAGGGCCGTGAAAGGAAACAGATTGTGAATTTATCACAAGAGGATGTGAACCACCAGGACTTTGAAAGAACATTGATTATGCATCAAAGACATGAGAATAGATCACCAGCATGGAACTTCCGGGCATACTGAGGATTATAGTAAGGTGATGCACCATTCAGAGGAAAAAAAGAAAAAGAGAAACAACATTCTTGGGTTTATCTTACATATTTTCAAATATGAATTTCCTCATTATAGTCATTTAAATGAACAGTTTCAATAATGATCCTGAGCGCAGGAATATAAAACGTTCCTGGTTTATTGCATGAAAATGAATGCTGTATATGATAAACCTTATTTAAACAATCCATTACAAGCTAAGAACTACGATAAAGATAAGGATGGTCCAGAATGAAAAAAAACCTGCCACAACAAAAGGAGAGCTCGGAAGTTTTCATTTACAATGTTTACAACCAACAACAACAAGATAACTCAAGATTTTTGTTTTCTCACAGTTGCAACCAGCATAAAAATCCAAAAGAATGTACCTCGTGATAGCCACCTGTATAATTAGTATGAACTCGAAGATCATCAACATCACAACCATCCATTGATCCGGAAATTAAAAGCTGGAAAAGAAGATAAAAGATAAGAATTTAAAGATGTGTTAATCACTTACAAGGAAAGTCACCAAAAAAATACATCCCAAGTATCACATAAATAAAAACTATTCGTGATTAACTAAACCAGGAAAAATTCATATCCAAGTAACGCCACGATGAAATTACACACATGATAGTCATATCATTTGAAATTACAGAAACATAATAAGAGGCTAAAATGTATGACCCTTTACAGTAAAAACCAAAATATTTCTTAAAATATAAACATGTCACCGTTTACAATTTCTGATGTCAAGCAAAAGCCGTTAATTGAGAACTCACCAAATTGAACTATAAGATGTCCTGAGATTCATATATAGAATTTTTTCTTGTCTGGTGGGAGAAATGACTGGGTTAGGAATTAAAAAAGGAGCAAAAGAATCATCTGTGAATCCATCCATCCAAAATCATGTACATAGATCTAAAACTGGATCATATAGAGCCGATGGGGTCGATGTTTTATGTCAGTTACATTGGCATGCAAAGGACCGGGAGGTGTAATGCCTCGTAGACGAGAGGTGGTAAACGAAAATCTCTGCTAGTCAGTTCCATATAAGAATATACTATGAGTCTATGATGTTCCATATCATGCATAAACCATGCCTCCCACGTAATAGTCTCAAGAGCACGAAGTTCAAGATCATGCTTATTGAACATGCCATGAACGAACCATGCTTCCCTTATAATAAAGCCTCAAGTACCTGAAGTTCATGCTCATTGAACATATCAATCCAATCTTTTTGGATCAGCTGTTGAAAACCTCTCAAAAAATGTGAACTCTGTTGACGTATCTGCATAGAACTTAGCATGATGAAACGTCAAAGATTTTGACAAAGTTTGAAAAGGTGTCCCTAATTTGGGGCCCCAGTTTTTTCCTTGTTGGTTGCATTTCTGAGGTAGAATGGGAAGGGAAGGACACCATGAATTAGAAAAAATATACAACAAAATTTTTAAAAGGTTCTAGCACCTGAAAATTTAGTCTGTGGTTGGCAACCAAGTGAATGAATGTAATAACGTTCTCATTTGTGACACGTAAGTTCTTTCCTCCTGGAAGTAGCTCGTCTTCTGTTTGCTTTCCATATTCATCATTAACAATAACAAAATACAATTCCAACTCGGAAATATCACCTTGATAATGCTGCAAGTCATCATGCAAAAACGCATAAATTAATCAGATGTAAAATGAATTGGTTCAGAACAGGAGGATGTTCAAGTTCAATGGAATCTACTTTTAACACATGTCAGGTAAAAGGATATTTTCAGGGGATTTTTGGTAGTTTCCTACCAACTGTACAAAGCCAGCTTGGCGCACAGGAATAAAGAAGACGTAAATAAAGAAAGCCTTCCTCGTGACTTGCTGATATGGTGGTAATTAAAATCCATTCTATTTCCAATAAACGTTTTACAGATATTTGATGCTTCACATTAATGCCAACTTTTCAATCCTGTTGACAAATATGTCATTTAAGTGTAATCCACAGAGACAAACCATGCAAAGAACTGACTTTCTTCTTCAAAATCTCACACCCTAATAAGACAACTTTAAAACTGGAAACCCCCTTCTTTATTGACCAAATAAATACTCTGTTATCAATACATTTCGCATTCTGTCACCACACTACATGCTCTATGACCCCAACCTATACTCTTGTTAAAGCAAACAAATTGATGAGAAGGTTAGTAAGGTTTCATAATTGTACACAGTAGCCTATATTGTCTTAAAATACCTAGAATAAAGCAGTGTTCAATTCAACAGTGTGATGGAAAGAGCGTATAATTTCCATTTCCAAGAACTCTACAACTCACAACTGGTGAAAATCATTAAAAGAGAATTCAAATATAATTGAAGAAACCATCTTTATTACGGCTGCATGAAATGAACATATTGCAAAAGATAAAAATGGATTGAGTAAACTAACCTTGAGAAAAATTAGATGGCGATATAATTCTGGATCCAACGAGGGTAAGTCATTCAAGTAGTTATACCTGGGCAGCACAAAATACAAATTTCATTGGATTAATGAAGTCTAGAACCAAAACCTAACACAAAGAAGGCAAGGAAGATGAAATAAAGCAAGCTAAATTCCGATATAGAGAATGGAATGCATATAACATCTGATCCTATCCCTCCACAAAATGCATGTTTTCACCCCTGGAAATAAAATAATCACATGCATACCACACAGCAAATTTTAAATATCTAAGAACGCAGAATACATGATCAGCAGAAAAATTAAGTGTCCACCATTCAATCACAATTGTACTGGTAATTTTAGTTTTAGGTTTTTTTGAAGCTCGTCTAGAAAAGAATCAAGATCTGATGCAATCAAAGACGTCACCTCATTCAAGGCTCACGATGTAGATATTAAAACACACACGGAAACGGAAAAATCACAACATAGCATCAGAAAAAACTTACTTCTGCTTCAATTTGCTCAAGAAGAATGTAGCAAATGGTATGTCGACCAAGATTCCCTCGAACATTGCCTGCATACATAAATTGGTGGTTGATATATTGCAAAAATAAGGTGTCCCGACTATCTTGGAAGATATATGGGTAGTTTTTTCATTCCTAGTTACTGAAATCCTCCTCACCCTCCAATCATGGAACGTTCTATTCTACTTAACCAGGACATTTTTTTCCTGGAAGATCCCCTCAGTACGGAGGGTCCAGCTGCTCGGATGGATTTAAGGGTATGCGATCGCCGATCATTCAGTTCGGACCGAATAACTAAAATCCTATTATACCTAAATTTTAAGCCCAACTAACCAGTATTTTTCTAAAAACAGAATAAACCGAAACAATTTACTATCAGTTATATTCAGCATGTATACTGAAATAAATAATATTTAAAGAAAAACAAACAAATTATTAGAATATAAAAAAAGCAAATTTTTAAAAAATAAATACAAATCGTCTTATAAAATCATTATTAAAATAAAATAATCTAATCACTAAATGTCGAGATAAGCCAACATAAAACTTTTAAAGAAATTTAAAAATTGACAATTTTTAAAAGTTCGGTTTAATAGGGTTTAAAAAAAATAATCAACACCAATCTGATTAAATTCGTATTTTTTAAAAATCAAAAACAAAATTACCAAACAAAGAAAACCAGGACTCCATATTATATCAATTAAGTTTGATTGAAGTTTCTCAACCCTAAGTAGGTTATTTTCTTTTTCCCCTCGACTATTTGTTTATGGTGTTGGTTCCTACACTCTTTGATTTCCAAAGATCAGGTCAACCCCTCCTGCGACTGTTCCTATTTTCTACATAAAGGTTAGAGTTTGCCACAAACCCCAATCTTGCAGTGGTTTGGAATTACCCAAAAAGGAATTCATTTGAAATACCACGAGTATAATGTAAATGCCGGCATATAAGCAAGTTTCATGATTAGAAAAAATCATCGTATGATAGTATGGCTCGCTTTGCAAAAAAAGTAGTGGAGTTTGAGAATGTTGCAGCAAGTAAGATTAACAAGACATTGGAGATGAGAATAAATCACTAGTTCAATACCTTAGCGAGAACAGTTCCAAGAAAGTGAAAATACAGAAGATGCTGTTCATGCACCATTCCAGATCCAGGGTTGGGATAAAGGAGATGATCCACGGTTTCCTGAACATGTAAAGCAATCGGGTGATGAAGCTCAATGATTATGTAAATCACCATGAAATCACTAAAGATTGTTCTGGTACAAAAATCACAACCAATCTTTGAACACCTAACGTAACAAAACAAATTATCTGCAACTCAAAAGGAGAGAAAAGCTAAAGTATCTTTACAATCTCTTTTCAGAAATATCTTGCCAAATGTTCCTCACTCATTTTATTGTGTTGTTAAGGTGTCAATTACTTATATAGTTACTTTCTCAAGAGTTAAGACTATCAATCATAAAACAATGTGTAAGCCCAGATCAGGTTGATAAATAAAGAATAAGGGGGACTGAAACGGCAATATTCTCTAACTAGTTTTAGCGATTGGCTTAGCCTCTTCAAGAAAAATATTTTCTGAACTTCAGCCATTGGATTGATACACTTGTTACTGTGCCTCGCTAGCATGTAGATCAATGTTCTTTCCCAAATATAAACTCTAACTCTGAAACTCATCTAAATTTTGGCTGGTGATATTTAAGTTCATCAGCAACTTTAGATAGTTAAGGGGAAAACAGAATCTATAATTCAGAGTAAGCAACCACGTACGAACCACAGGAACATCAAAGAGAAGTAAAAGTTCAACATATCCCTCACTGGCATGTACAAAATGATTTTACTTCTACTGTCGAGAATAAGATCCACCTACAATAGGCAACTAAAGCAAAAACTTGGCTGGGGTGATATGTAAATGATAAATCTAAGAATAAAGTCCTGCAATATATCCAACATCCATTAGAAATGTAATAAACTGTCCATTGTGACTTTACTGGGAAAGAACTAGAACTCTTGTTACATTCTACCCTTGACCACCTTTTAATCTGGCGTTTGAGGAATTTTTGTACACATATCAAAAAACATTTATAAGGCCCGCACAGGGCATCATTTTATTCAACATGAACAAGTGAAAAATGTACGAGTGTGTTGAAAAAACAATTATCCCCATATTGGACCAGTGAACTACATGTGAAGTAGATCAAGTAGCTATTATCTAACTTATATCTCATGCATATGACAACTTTATCATCTGATGAACATTAATGCTTATAACAATCATCATGGGGTCTAAAATATTTGTGATGGGCGTCCAACATTTGTGATGGGCGTCCAACATGCATCTACATATGTAATCAAAATAAATAAATATATATATATATATTATTCTTGGTTTATCATGCCAATCTTTTTTATGAAAGGTGGTGCAGATGAGCTTTAGACAAATCGCCAATGGGAGTGAGTAGCTGTTGATCAAGTTGGGCATGATCAATTTTGTAAGTACCATTAGTTTTTGGGCAATAATATATATTATATACTGGATAACAGGCTGGGATCAGATCCTAATTTTGAGTGAGGAAACCCTTTTAACAAAAATCAGCAAAATTCAAGACATTGACATACATTGGACTACAAGTGCATTAAGATAGAGAAAACAGGTAGCGTAACATGTTCAAATACACGTGCATAATCACAACCTTAAAGAGTCCATACTGGATATCAAAAGCAGCTTGACTAATATTTTCCATGAAATCTTTGAAAATTCCTCCACCATCTATACCGGCCTCCTCAACTCCAAATTCATTAACAAAAGTTATACGAATCTGTACCAATCAAACGAGGCAGAATATCAGCATAAAGGGAAGCAAATATTCTTTAGTTTCGTGCATTTGGCTGTATTTATGTGCCAAGGCAATGGGGAAAAAACAGATCGGCTTTTATAGGCAAAAAAAGGGTCAGCGAATGGGGAAGGGAGGGAGAGAGAATCACCACTCCTCGGAGATCTTCTTCAGCTAACGCATTTAATTGACTAAAAGCATCTTCCAAAATATTGTTTCTTCTTATTTTGAATCTATTCCGTGTAAAAATAGCATGGGCGTTGTTCCTTTCTTTCATGGCTGCTAGTTGTGACTGCAAGGTTCAATTTTTTTACCATATAAAAATAAATCAAAGAAAATAAATATTAGAATCAATAGATGTACCAAGCAATAGCAGCATAACCGAATTAAGCTACAAGCAGCCAGTCAGAACATGAAGTGAAGAGAGTTAAGCACTCACATTAAATATCTTAGCTCTGCTAGTAAATGGCACTAAAAATGGAGCTTGTTTTAGTATGTCATAAGCTTTTGTATTCTCCGTCATTGCCTGGGAAGCTAGCAAATTAGAATGACAATTGGAAGTATAATTATCTGATGATTTTCACTGCAGAAAGAATTATTACCTGAGACATAAATGTTTCATTGGCACCGTCAGCATTGAAATCCCTGGGGGAGGTAAATTCTCGCCTATTATTCCAGTCTTGCAACTACACCAACTTTTTCATTAGAGTGATTACAAAGGGCAAACTATTACAACCATCACATTATGACAGATGATATAGCAGCCTTCAAGCATGAAATTGCATTTACCTGCGATAGGAGCTCAGAGACAACCACAGAAACCCTGTGCTGAAGCGCATCAACAGAATGCCTCTTCAAAGCATAAGCACCATCTGCAGACTTTGAGATATTCGAAGTTTCCTTTGAATTTTGCCAAAGGATGTGCCACAAATCCTAGACAAAGTGAAAAGAACACACATAAAAGTGTGTCGTTTTGAAGATTTGATTGTCCTTGCGATAAGAATTTATTAGAAATAACCACAAGATTAAAACAATTTTTCTCTGTTTTGGTTCTTATGCCTGCGGGCTAGTCGATAATTCTTTCTAGATAATTGAATGCTAAGGATATTAAAGCCAATGCCATGTTATAGGTTTATATTGCCATATTCAGTGAGTAAGTAAAATTTGCTTGATGGCCAGTGTAGTATTTGACAAGTATCCTCTAAGATTGGTGAGGGGCTAGTGGTTGCAAAACATAGTTCAGGTTTAAGAGCTGTTTGGGTCATTTTTAACATCGTGGATTAGTGCACATTTACAAGATGCACATTTTCTCAGAATGCTGATGCATAAAATGATGTCTCAGGGAAGGTTCCCACATCCTGGGGACTTGTGTCAGAAAATGACCACACAATCAAGGAAGCAAAATTTTATGTTAAATATGGTTTATAGATTGAACGAAGAGTCCAAATAGACACACCTCCATCCAAGAACGAGCATATGAAATTTAAAATAAATGAAAAGAACAGCGTAAAATACCTGTTTTAAGATAACAATCAAGAATCTTATGTCCATAAGGGAGAGTGGCTTCTGTTGTTCGTAAAATTCTTCATTATCTACAATAGTTAGCATATACCTGCTTCATAAAACGAGGGCTTAGGTACCCACACTATGTCAATCATCATTAAGATAGTTATGGAAAAGTTAATAAATTACAAGTAAGAGATTATCTTTTATTAGTTATCCTTTTGTGTTAGTATAGATATAGTAGTTTCCTTTTCCATAAGAATCGTTACTCATAGTTCTCTCGTATCCTCCATCTTAGGATTCCCTGTTTATAAATTTATTCTCATATTGTGTTCTATAATGGTGTTAAAAACCAGATCAATTTTTTTTCGCCAATATCAGTATTTTATCTTTTCGCAATTTGGTTGAGGCTTGGAAACTACCCAAAACCACTAATTCAAGGAAAACAAGGTTGCGGTGTGATTGCTGTAAACTAACATGTCATCTAGTTTTATTTGTTCATCAATAAATGCTCTTTCTCACAATTTGAACATTGTATATTTTCAAAACAAACACAAAAAACTAGCATAACATTAAAATTAAGCATCAAAACCTTATTCTATCTTAGTCATAGTGATTTAGGTTCCGATGGGCTGGCCTGTTAGGCCCGTGAATCCGAGAAGGGCTTTGGGGTCGCGCCTCACTGCAGGTGTCATCTCTGTCCCTCGAGATTAGTCTTACTCTTAGCTTGCCGCTAGCGCTATCCTCAACAGAGACAATCTTACCAATTGAGATATGGTGTCCTTCTTTTATGACCAACCTAGCCAACCAGATCAAACGGTGCAACATCAGCAGCATGACACATAAGAGCTCTTCCCATGAGGCCATCCACCTCATTATTTCTTTCACCCTTGCACACTTAACCCAACAATCTCAGCATGACGTACAAGAGCATTTCTCGTTAGGTCACTCATCTCAGTACTTCTTTCATCCTTGCACACTTTACCCAACAATCCCCAATAAGTACAGAAATATGCTTCTTGAGAGATTTGAACTCGTGAACTCTCTCCGATACCAGTTGTTAAGATCAAGTGCTTACCTCTAAGCCAAAAACTATAGTTGTTATCCAATGAACAACTTTATTTCCTCATATTTGTGACAGCGCAGAGCCTCATACTAAACGACAGGACATGAGATGTTGTACTAAATTACTAATGTGGGTGCCAATGGGCTGGGTTGTTAGGTCGTGAATCCGAGAGGGGCTTTAGGGTCGTCCCACCCTGCTAATGCTATCTCAGTCCCTCGATATTAGTCTTACACTTATTGTGCTGCTAGTATTGTCCTTAGTAAGACAGCCTTATCTATTAAGATCTGGTGTCCCTCTAGCCAACCAGATCAAATGACGTTGGGTCAGCAACATGACACGTGAGAGCATTTATCAAAAAGTCAGGCATCTCAATACTTCTCTCGCCCTTGCAAACTTAACACAACAACTACTATAAATGAAAAAGATATGTAAAATGAAAGGATGCAAATTAATTTTCCTTGATGATTTGTATAAATGGAAACATCGGTCAACATAAAGTGAGTCAACATAAAGTGAGTTTATTTGCTCCGGATAACAATCGAATTCATTGTACAAATATCAAGAAACCTTCTCTCTTGTTGTAAAGTCTACGTACGGCTTTGGGTACTAAGTTGAGAAGGAATTGCAACAAATGAATGCAGGAAAATGTGTTTTTGGCACTTAAAGAAAGAGGAATATATGAGACTTTCACTTAGGTTCAAGTAAAAAACACCGAGGCTTGCAAGTTCAAGTAAAGGATATCAATTAATTTCAAGATAAGATATCTCATTGTTTCCTTCTTAACAGGACTCAATCTCATATTTGTCTTGTTTCTTTATCTCGGGATTCTCCAGTTATGATTGGGGAACTTTCGACAAGGTACTGCTCCTCAATGAATAAATCAGATTAGAAAGTATCTCTTCAATATCAACATATCACAGGGTATACATGAGCCAATCAGAGCAAAATAGCATAGAAAATTCTGTCAAGCAAAATAGCATAGAAATGCTTACTTATAAACGGGACAAAATACAGCAAGAGATAATAGCCAAACAGGCTTATCTGGGGGCAGATTAGCTGGCTGCTGAGACAAGGATGACCACATTTCATTCTCATGGCACCTCTTCATAAAATTCCAAATAGTGGGAACAAGTTCTGTCCTATATGCTAGCACAGTCATATATTTCTCCAGGGGCAAAATGTTGAATGTCGCAAGAAGAAAAGCACAAGCTGCGCCAATAGCAGCCACCTCTTTATCATTAGGTCTGCCATTATATGAGCCACTTGAAATTGAGATCCACCCCAACAGCACATTTGTCTGCTCAAGAAAACCATGGAATATATTACTTAGACAAAAACAGGAATATAGTCAATAGTACTGGCAATTGCACTGAATGCAGGAACAGCATAATAAGGTTGCATACCAACTGTAGAAGAAAACGAGGACCTACTGCACTGAAAATATTTTGTCGCAGCTCCTTATTTAAGACTTCTTCCACAAATTCATCATCAACATGCATTTCAATTTCAGCCATTGCAGAATCTGCACCATATATGATATATATTAATAAGAACCAACTGATTTATGAAAGTATTAAAGTTAGTTAGCTTAAAATACAGAGCAAAAAGTGCTAATAAAAAAGTAAACGATAACCGAACTCTATTGGATAAAGTGGGCGCACCTTTGCCTCCTTGATTTGAAGTTTGGACAAGAGGTAGCTCTTGCAACAAAATTGTGGCAACAGATGCAAAATATATAGCCTGATTAAGATCAATAGAAAAACTTTGAAACCAATTGTGTGAGAGAATCTGAAATTTAAGAAACTGACAAACAATTCCTATCAAATTCTTGCTAGATAATTAATAACATAACATAATACTGTAACATCAGGGTTCAGAGTACATAATCATGTGGCATGATTATGTAATAACTTGTTGAGCATGCTTTGATAAAGTTCATGAATATTTTTAGAACATTTGAAAACCATAGAGACATTACATACATAAAATTCTGAAGACGGATTGGAGAAGCAAACGCAGAACAAAAAATGCAGGCAGGATTGGACCAAATATCGAAGCCTCCATTGGAGCCTACAGTCAGGCCATCTGAGGCTACATTTTGAGACTCCAATGATGCATGGATTGACTATATCAGAGCCAGTATCAATACCTCCAATCAGCCAATCCCTGACTACGTTTTGATACTCCAAAGTTGTGAAAATTTTGGCTTTACTATATTGGACTATTAGAGCCTCCCAGCCCTCAAATTACATTTAAGTTATCAAAAATATCATAAAAAAATTTATGTTATCTTTGCCATGTCTACCCAAATTGGAGCTAAATTGAGGCCTTGAGTTCATTTCAAAGGTCATGAACTCAGCCTTTGGGTATCTTAAAGAGGAGTTTGTGGAGGTCCAAGATATTCGCACTATCGGTAGGTTGGTGTGCGCTGATCACACAAGGCGAGCTATCATCACGAGCTCAATTCTAAAATCAATGAGATAAGTAGTTTGTGGCATCGCGATGATGGTGTACTCCAGGTTGTACTAAGCCCATATCTGGTAAGAGATGTGAAGTTTATGGTGTGGTGAGTAAAGGCTTTTGGAACATTGTTGATGGAATTATTGAATTGGTATTGGATGAACACTTCTTTACCCAGTCTCCAATATTTAGTTTAACAATATTTTTATTATCTGCATTAAAGTAAAAGCATGTTAGAGGGTGCAAGCCATAAGGTTTTAGCTAGAATGCATGTGTGGCCGTGTCCTAGTATATGAGGATAAATGATAAATTATTTTCATTAATTTTATACCATACATATTACGGAAATGTATTCAATCTCGGACAGCAATATGTTCCAAGAGATCTCCGTGTTTCGAAATCTTGAGGTAATTTATTATTAGAATAGCTTTACCATGATCGGCTTCGGACTATACATAACTAATCCGCACATACTACATAGCATTATGCACTAACTAGGGGTAGGAGGATGTTGGGTGATCAGCATGATAGGACATAACATGTATCAATGCTCCTAATTATCACCTGATATACACGACTACAAAACTTACTGTGTAAAGCACGATATATAGATGAATACATATTCTTCTACTTTAGGTTTATCATAGATGGCTAAGAGGAAGATATTATTGGAGCATATGCATTGCATTGCATGATGGACATTGAGCCATATATTTCTATTGTTGGCAACGATTTATTGATAGCTGGGGACGGATCCAGGTTCATTATTGATGGTGGTCGAGGGAACTTCCCTCTGACCCTATGGGACATTGTGCTATATTGTCTTGGGCATTTGATCTTGAATTACAATATGGAAGGCGCACTGTACAGACTGAGCCATCAGCTAGTAACTAAAATGATTGGTCAAATTAAGCACAACATAATTGTAGTTCTCTCATTGTGGCTACTATTTAAAACATTCAATCGCAAGTTATTTAAACAAAATTTGGCTCAATAATTTACTCAGCATTCCGAGTGGTCACTCTAATTTATGTAGCCCCCATGAATTAATGAACTATCAGCAACTGGGAGATCCAAGGGAAAATCATAGAATGAAACTTTCCAATAAAAGATATATTGATATTTGTTATGTAATGATACTTCTAAAATGGCCACAAACCCGAGTCAAATAATTGATGTATGTTGTATCTCGTAACAAATGAAATGTGGATCATATTTTAACCATATCCGATATGATCAGTTGTCATATCTTGAACTTACCGAATATTAAGAGTTATTTTCTTATTTTTACAATAATTATTAATTAGTTTAAAACAATAAAAATAAATTACCCAAAACATAAATAAGAATCCTTATTATATTTTTAAACATTTCATTTGAATCCATTGGCAAATAATACATATTATAAATTGTATATATCCACACAATTACATATACATTTGTGTATGCATTTATTTTTTTAAAACAAAAAAAGCCACCAACTATTAAATTTAAAATTAAAAAATAAATAAATGTATTGATGCAGTTTTAAAGATTGTATTTGAATACATTGATAATATGATATCAATTATAAATTGTAAATCCTGTCATGTTTATTATGTTAATATAGAATTATGTATGTGTGTTTTTCCCGAATAGGGTTCTAAACTTTTTAAAATCGGCATATCATGTATCCATATGACATATAGTTGGCAACCAAATGTTAATTCTAACTAGCGTCTCACAACATATATACATCGAAATATTCAACAAATTTGAGCACAAACATTAAACAGGAAAATCATTTAAGATGTAGATAGTAAGTTGCTATACCCAAGTAAACGAACCAGGCTGAGTGACAGTAAACGCAGCAGCTTCCAACAGATTTTCTAATAGGCAGGCATAACTGGGAGAATCTGTTGATATGTCAGGAGGAAGGACATTGTTATAATCTCTCACACATAATGCCATCTGATGGACATAATTTTCACTCAATCCCGGCGCAGCAAAAATCTGAATATGGGAATAAAACTAGTGAAAATAGAGAAGATGCAACACAAACAGCAGATGCAGGTTGCAACTATAGGCAATGCATATAATATTTGGTTAACGACCACAAACGGTCAGTATACACAACATATTGCTGAAAATGATCTACCAAAGTGTTTATTGCAAACTGAACTCCAATAAGACCTCAATATGGACAATAATAGTTGAACTAAAAAAATGTCATTCCAAACTACCTCTTTCAGATTTGGAAACAGCTGCCACAAGAAAGGGATTGTCAGAATCTGGGATGAGAAACTGTGTCTTGGATCACTAGATGGACAAGTACAAGAATCTAGACCCCCATGGGAAACACAAATTGCAAGAACATGCTCCAGTGAAGAGATAATTTCATTACAAACTTGAACTTTCTTCTGCACAAATTTAAGCACTTTACTTTTTGTTTTACAGAAAAACTAGAAAAAAACACACAGAATAATTTATTCGTAGACTAAATGAATACCTGAAATCAAGACTTTCTCTGACTAAATAAAATCATTATCCATGGAGATACATGCTTAAGAAACCTCTGACCTATATTAATTAGTTGCTAACCTAAGATCGTTTGAATGTTCACGATTTCGTGTGAGCTTCAAAGTAAACCTCTCCTGTGACTCTTTTATTAAGCCAAGTCTTGCTTCAAGAGTGTTGAAAAACTCGACAATGGTTTGATTGGAGAAAAGTCGGAGTAGCAGAATACGTGGTTCAACAAAACAATTGAGAATCCAAATTTGCAAGGAAATTTGATTATGATGATGGAAATATTGTTAAGATTGATTGATCACCTGATTCCTAAAAATATTCCTAACGCAGTTAGATATTACTAAGAATAGTTCTAATGCAATTAGATTTATGGTTCTAATGTTATTAGGTAATTTTAAAATAGTTCTAGGGAAAAAACTCCGAAAAAAGTAAGAAAATAGGAAACCAATAACTAGAACGAAAAAATCGTTAATTATGTGCTCCATATAAGTCGCTCAAATACGACCATAAGACTAAAGATTCTTTTAATATATATGGGTAAAAATATTTTCATAACTGAGTCAATAGGTTACGTGTAGTCTAATAGAAACAGAAAGGGGATTATACTTATGTCTAAACCAAAGGGTACCTTCCCCACTAGGATTATGTCTCTGAGCATGGAGTATATCTTTCTCTGCACCAAATACCGGACTAAGTTGCAAGACCAAGGAAGCCTTCGATCAGCCAAGAGAATTACCGCCTCTAGGAAGGCGTATGCTGGGCTATCAGACTTCTCAAGTGCCCAAAGTAACTGATTCCTGGGAAACCAAAGGAAGAGGGGTTATTAGTTGAAACAGTAAGCTTATGATTGCATAAAAGAGATGCCAATCTTATTTTTAACGAGCCACTCAAGTGGATGCTACCTAGATTTCCAAATAATAAAAAAAATTAACCAAAACTGAAGAAACATGTTCAGCAGAAAGCAATCCGTCAACAAGTAGTTAATAAACAAGTCAGCAGATATAATTTGCTATTAGGTCTCGCCGTCGCGTGGTTGATAGTCATCATGCAAAGTCATCGAAAACAAAGTATTCAAATTTTCACCAATCTTAAGTAACATAGTTTTCTTCCGAAACAAACTAAATAGACAAATAATTCTGTAGGAGTATAACCCCAAATATCATGGAAGCCAGAAGATCAATAAAATCTTGCACTTGACTCTGGAAAACTAGAGATGTGTCTAGAAAAAAATAGAAAGACAGATGAATAAATCAGAATAAGGAAATGCTACCAACCCTAAATACTAAAACATGACCGAGATGGATATTGGGATTAGTTCCAGCTAGTGGTAGAAAATTACATAGCTTCCGACATGCCGTATGACTGTAATTATCTGATGTAAGGAATGATGCTAACACCCAAGAAAGGTAGAATAATACATGTACTCCAAAAATCAAATCACTATCGACATCAAATGAATTTATTGAGAGCAAAATTATAGCAGAGACGTTTTTAAGTCTTTGGAATTTAATGGTAAACAGTAAAAATTTCATCTGATTTGAAGCCGTCATAGAACTATAGTTGTACGTAGAATGATAATTTCTCACTCAGACCACCAAGAAACAACATAAATAAATGTCTGAAAAATAGGTAAGCCACCAAATCAAGGAAATAATACCAACTCATTGCCTAAAATATGATTTCTCAGAAAATGCATGCGCCACCTATTCATATCCGAGGATATCTTGATAACAAGAGCCTCTTGTGAACTAACATTTATAATCACACAACCTCCAAAAAGGAACAACACATGTCCAGCTATCATAAAAAACATTAAAAGGGATCCAGTGGCTCCCTTAATCAATAAAAAAAGATATAGTTCTGTGATTTTCATTAATAAGATCAGTTTTTTAGCTAAAAGATAAAAAAAACCTGAATAAAACAGTGTAATAAAATATCTAACAAGGATCAAGTGTGACTGTATTAATAGTTCAGGCTGCAAATGAATAAAGAATTTATGTAAATCAAGTGCAAGAGAGTTAACGTCCTTTAGCAACAGACCTGTTTACATAGATTGCCGAAACGCAGGCAAAAGTGAGTTTCTTCACCCGGTACTCCACCAGGCCACGCTTCAAAGAGTAGTCTGTGCCTGCGCAGAGTCTCACTACTTCCTCTACTGCAATATTAACCGATATAAACAAAAACAACGAAAACTCCTGACCGTAACATGCACCACAACAGACAATCATATATAAGATGATAAAAAATAAACGGAAAAGAGATGAAGAAGAATACGCAACAAGCACGGGATTATGCACGCGGATGAATCCAAAATATATATATATATATATATATATGAGCTTTTGAGGGAAAGAACAGTGCAACTTTAACAACAAATTCAAATTTAATCCAAAACCATGATGAATTAAAAAATGGAGCTTTTGAATTCTTGTTGCAGGATAAAATATGTCCTGTCTTTGATATCATAGCAACCAAAGCTACTAAGCTTTTAAGTTTCATGGCATAAGATATTATTTCACAGGACCGCCCTACAATATCATTGAAGAATTAGAGTTTAAGACTCTAAGTAACAAGTTGTGAGAAATTTTGCATGAACAATGGTATATTTTGTATCCTATAGCCATGAATAATAAATCCAGAAATTTATCAGTCCAAACAAAATACAATTGAAACATGTTTGTGGTCGGTGGTGGTGCCATGGTGCTCTAATCAAGTAAAATGGGCGTCAGCTCAAGTGAAATATAACCCTGAAACACAAAATGGTGAAGGATATTTGTTTTGTGTAGTAAGCACAGCGGGGGAAATCAAAATCTAAAGCTTACTGCATTAGGAGTGGTTTTAAAATATCGAAGACTTATAGTTCAACATTCAAATGAGCTTACAAGAATGCAGCACAAAAAACTATTCATTAGGAGCGAAGTTAACAACAAATTTCTTCAAAGAGACATTTGGCGTCCAATAAACCTAGAAGTACAGTGAGGACAAGTCCCACTCAACTGACAGTCAAATCCAAAAAAAAAGTTTATGTGCAGGTAAAATAGATTGGTCTATGCAAGTTTTTGGACAACTGTAGTTCAAACTACCACGAGAATGAAATATCCAACCTGCAGATGATTAACATGTACAACCCACATAGAATATATAATGTTTTCCGTGTCATCTAATATAACTGCCCATTACAGAAACAATTTTATTAATCCATCATGTCTCAAACAAGAAACCTCGTGCTGGAGCTGGTGTTTTTCTCTCGAGATTGACACGCACGTTATTTTCTGCCAACATAAAATCATGAGGTATTTACACCAAATTTAATGTTAAAGACATTTAGCCCATATAAAAAAATCCTTCTCATGTAAAGTCTGATCTAGATCTTTATTATAGTTTTGTAATATATTATTCCAGGAGATAAAATAATGGTTTAACAATTTTGCCAATTCAGGTAAAAACAAAGGGTCTCAACATAAAAGTGAGGGGTAAAACAAGCATGATAAGGTTTACAACATTAAATTCAAATCATGTCGATACTCATGCCAACCAAGAATCAATTATCGCATATATGAAACACGTAAACAAAGGCAAGACATGATCAAGGAAACCAAGAACCTTACCTCTATCTCCACCAAATTCACAGAGTAATCTGCATGTCTTGACGAGAACAGTAAGATCAGCAACATGGTTTGGATTAAAGAAGAAAAGAAGCTGGGGAAGATAATTGGAATCTGGGCCAAAACACTGCCTGAAAATCAATGTTAACAAACACATATGACAATCCATGATGAGCCTCATCGGTGGAGCAAAAGAACATTACAGGCTAAAAAAAGTAGGTGACACCACGATTGGAAACATAACATATGCTGATGGTTACGTACACACAGCCTCAAAATTTTGAATTGATAACAAATGCAGATCTAATTTCACACCTATTCACAACTTGACAACCCTCTCCATATGTCATGAAAAACTTCTCACGCACTTTGGAGCGTTCAGCATTAACCACCTTTCTTCCTCTGAAGCATTTCTGTACATGATAAATAATCAAGTTCCACTCTTTAGAGAGATATTAGGTGTTCAATGGTTTCACAAATGCATTCTCAGAATTATGTCGTTTTAGCAAAAATTGTTTATAACATACTAACCTCATATTGCATGGATACAAATGTGGGACACGAATATGAAATGATAAAGATACAGTATACAATAGTTTCAAATATTAAGATACAAAATAGGACGGACACCCTTGTTAAGTTTACATGTGTCTATACATAAACATATAATACAATTACATGATCATAAATAATTTTGCGAGGTGTGATTATATATCTTTATATTACGTTAACCTTTAACATCAACCATGCATGAGACAAATAAACTGTAATTTGGGTATATTATTAACCAACACATAATTCACAAGTCGTCATGAAAAATATTCAAAATTAAATTATGAACTCATCATTAAATCATAAAACATATAATTTCACAGAATAGAAGATTCCAAATGAATAAAATGGATTTAGATATGGTTTTTGAGGTGATGGGTTTGCAATTTATATTATACTACAATAACCTGAGAAAAAATATAAACAAGCAGACAACATATCCGGCTCCATATCATCGTAATATCATTTACCATATCGGACACACTACCCACTTTTTGTTACAGATAATTCTACAATAGCCAGTAGAAGCATCCAACGAGATATAGGACAATTTTAAGAATTATCCATGTCAACAGATATTCACTCCAGAGTAGAACACATTCAATTATGCAAATTGATCAACTGCAAAGAAAATGACAATCACTTCATAGATAAGATTATCACTTTTTAACCAACAAACTTCATTAGCCCAATATATTTCCTCCCGTATATGCTTCTTCTGGCTCTGTTTTAAGCAGCTGGAAGAAGCAAGCTCAGATTTTTCAACCACCCACTTATTCCACATAATCACAGCCAATTAAATCCTGCAGTCTCTAAATAGATCGACACAACATCAAGCCCAAATTCAAACACAATCGGAGTATTCAATAACGATATGAATAGTATCTTGAAAATGGCTTCTAGAACTAATAATAAAATCAAATTACGAGTGACATTGATCCCCTCTCGAAATGAAATTAAAATCAACTTGGCAACTACTTCATTGCAGTTTTTCCGGCTTTTAGCCACATATCAAAACTGACACGATAAATTATACCGAAAGCAAGCGAAAGCAAAAAATAATAACAATAACAAGAAAACAAAACGCACAACTTAATAATAACCTCGACTTGATCAATTAATGATAATAACAGTAACACCACCAACAACGATAACATAGAGAAAAGAAAAGGAAGCAATCGGGATCGACTGAAGGAAGGAAAACAACCTGAATTTTAAGAGCAGCAGAATTCTGCTGACGCAACCACTGGCGTCGATTGCGCTCCAATCGCGTCTGCTCCACAACCTTTTGGCGGTCTCTCTCTTTAGAACTCCGACCGCCTAAATCCACCCGTTTCCGGCTCGACGGATCCCCCGAGAAAAACATCTAAGTTTTGATTGCCGAAACCCTAACGTAATGATACTTTCGAATAGTTAAGGTATATAAATTTGGAAGAGGAACGTCGCGGCGTGGGAAATAAAAGGAGACTCTGTGTAAACTCACGTCTGCGGCAAATGAAATGAGACGGAGATTTATTTTTCTTTCCAAAATTATTACACTTGTACTAAATATTCCAAGAAGATACAACTATTTTTCACGTCGATCTCGAATGAAAGGATTAACTATGTATGTAATTAAAAAAAAAAAAAAAATGAGACCAAGTCGGTGTCTTGATATTTTCTAGATAATTATATATTTTTTCGCAGTCGAAAAAAAATTTATATATGTTCGTCAACAAAAACTATAAATCAACGTGACGTCGAATCTATATTTTGTCCTTGAAATATTGGAAATTTTGTGCTACGAGTGTCAAAATATTGAGAATTCTCAACGTAAGATGGAAACAGATTGCTGCAATACTTTATAATAATTAGGTCAATAAAGTTGGATGAGCTTTGGACAGAGAAAAGCAAAGGAATGGGATTAGTGATTTAACTTAATCACGAAGTTTTTATAATCAAACCGGTTATTTATCAAGTTTAATTGCGAGTGAAAAAGATAGAAACTGATGAGAATGGATGAAGTGGGATTGAAAAGGTCGCACTAGGACGGACTTTTTCGATTGTCCCAATGCATCGAAGAATAAATAGTGTAGAGCATGCTAAGACGATTGTTTATCATTGCTTAAATGCGCAACGAGAAAAATCTAATGTTGAACATAAGAGCTTGCAATTACCACCTCAGTGGACCCGTGTGAACTTTCAAATGTGCATACAAAATATCTCATGTTGGGGCGATATTTTATGACCGCTCAACACTTCTCGATATGAAAAAATAGTTTGAACGCTTTTTTTCTTTCTTATGTGGATTTTTTGAGGCAATAAAACATGAAGAACGCTAATATGTGAGAATGATCGTCGTATTTCATAATGTTTCAGCCATCGTAAGTGAAAAAACATCTGGAGTCAAGAAAGTAAGTAAGAACTCGAGATTTTCACGACACATTTTCTAACTTCTTCGTTTTTTACTGTTTTTAATCTAAAGACGTTCAAACATTGTCTTTATATTTTTATGATAATGTCAAGTAGTTAAATTTTATTATTTGTTGGGATTTGTGGATCATACCCTGAATTGTTGATTTAAGTATTTTAATTTTCGACTTTTGCTTTATGCTTGATTGTGTTACTATTTTTATTTGAATTGTTTTTACATAAATAACTTCTTCGGTATTTAATATTGCCGTTGAATTGGATAGAAGATTTTGCAACATGAACGAGTAATATAATTCGTGGATTTAGATTTTGCATAGATACATGAAATCGAATTCACATTGATAATGATAGTCTAATTTGTCGAAAGCTACGAGATTCCACAAATCGTTTATGTAATCACATTTGATAATTTTTTATTGTGTTGATTTAGTTTAACATAACTTGACAATGCACACCAATAACTCATGGAATCTTGTCAAAAACATGAACGATCGTCGAAACTAATTATTCGTACTAATCAAAAGTAGGTGAACTGAAATTCCCAACAAATTTATTCACATTTGATTTTAATATTCTCATTTAATTTGTTTTAGTTCCCCATTGAATTATATTTTTATTTGAATTCTTAGGAATAAATTCATATCGACTTGTCGTTTAGACTTAGTTAAAAATTTAATTTCTAAAAATAACGACTGTGTGATATAGTTATGTGGAATGATACTCGTACTTTGTACACTATATTATAAGGTGAATCATACACTTACAATTTACTCGAGCATAACAAATTTATTTTAGAGTAGGTCTCTTGTGAGACAATCTCACGAATCTTTATATGTGAAACAGGTCAGCCCTACCGATATTCACAATAAAAAGTAATATTTTTTCATGGATGACCAAAATAAGAGATCCATATCACAAAATACGACATGCGAGACGATCTCACACAAGTTTTTACCTTTATTTTATCAAGTTTTTACGGTGTAAGAAAAATTCAATCAACGCACAACAATTGTAAATGCGTTAGATATTAAAAAGGGGGGATAATATAGCGCACTCCCTCGACCTGCATCAAATATTACTTCCTCCATTCTTCGCATTTGCTGATTTCCCCAATTATTTTGTTATTTCGTATTTCAAACACCATCACTATTTTGTTCTTATAACTCATTGATAAATAATTTTAATAAATGCCCAAAATAAAAATTCGAAGCGATCACTTTATTATTCTTAGCGTGAACTGTTTTGCATATTCATTATTATTATTATTATTTGAATTGGAGAATAAATTGTTATGGATGAGATCCGATGGATAGGGTGAGCTAGGTCGGACAACCTATGGAATCTTGATATGAAGTCGATGAGGAAAAATGAGCTGTAATGATGTCATGAACATAGGAAAACAAACACGTGAATGGGAGTTAGAGGGGTGTCTGGCGTGACCACTCCGATGCTTAAGTTAGTAGGTGAAAATTGAAGAAAACAAGTGTGGCTTTTATAGAGAAATAAATGTCACTAATGTGTATATGTGTGAATATATGTCAATATATATGAATAAATTAAATGCAAAGTAAACCTGTTATTTATAGGAAGGAAGATAAATAGCCTACTTAAATGCAAAGCAAATCAGTGCATACTTACCACTTATAGCCACATACATAAAGTTTTCGTCACGCCGTATTGACTTTTCCATTATGTCCAAGCAGTAGAATTCTGTCAGACACGCTTATCGAGATAAGATATCACCTGCTCCCGCGCTGGAGTGCGATACTATTATCGAGACATCTCGGATAAAGAGTCATCACCCAGAAACATGCTCGAGACCTCAGGTCTCTGGTTGCCCGGATAAATGACGTCCCTAGCACTCTCTTTTCATGACTCGGGTTCTTCCGAGACTATTAGTTATAATTAAATTTTAAAATCAATATATTATTTCAAATTCGAGATATTGATGTCAAATAATTTAAAAATCATCAATCATATTTATTATATTTGAACAAATAGTCTCGAATAGGACTGTTGTATCGTATTCTAAAAAAAATGTACTATTACTTAAATTTAAATTTAAAATTAACTAAATGTATAATGTATAATTTGCTGACTATGATGATTGGAGTAGGAAGGTGGGGCCACAACTATAGCCAGTTGGCCGGTGGAAACTCTCCTTTTCATTCTTACGTCCAGATTCTTGATTATGTATATATTTCAACGATATCTGTGCTATATTATTAAGTGCGAAGACATGATAATAACTATTCAGAAAAGACACTAATTTTTTTTTTCAATTTTATCCTTATATGATATTATTATTACAATTTTGTTTTTTGTTTTGTTTTTTTCAATTTCAAAACACAATATTCCAATTTTACCCTTATATGATACTAATATTACACTTTTATTTTTTATTTTTATTTTTTTCAATTTCAACACAACTTTTGTTTTTATTTTTTTTATTTCAAAAATTCAAATATCAATTTAGTCTCTCCATAATTTGTCAAATTTCACTTTAATCCATCGATAATGATAAAAAAATTGTACACACTCTTACTAGTTATATATTATTGTTGTTGTTGTTATTTTGTCAGGATTCCATTTATTATTATCACTAATGAGTAATGATGTGTGATATATATTATATTATTTTTTTTGTGTTCGATATATATTATTTTTTTAAAAATACGATATCATAGATCATGTAAAATTTATTGAGATAGTTTATATTTTTAAATAAATTATAAACAAATTAAAGAAAAATTTGAAAAAATAAAAAAAAATATACAAAATTTATTAACAAACATATCAACAAAGTTAACTGATAAATATCATGAAAGATAAAACTACAAAAAAATAAGTATCATGTTAACGTATTGAAAAATTAATCAAATATGAGATGTTTATATTTAATAATTATTAGTAAATTACCCACACACGTCGTGCCTGTAAAATTATAATAATAATTTTTATAAAATATTTTTAATTTTATTAAATGTTTAATTTAATAATATTTTATAAAAATTAGCGAGGAATCTAGTACAATACGAGATAAATAATATTAAAAATAAATAATAATGCTAATTTTGAAAAAAAAATGTTAATACAATGATAATTTGAAAAATAAAGGACCGTACCTCATTATTATTATTATTATTATTACTATTATTATATATTATTATTATATTTGATTAAATCTTGAACCGTCAGATACTGAAGCCTCGCATTAACTCTTGAGAACCCTACAACGATAGACAAGGAAACATTTTTTACTTGATGTCATTTCAACTTTGAATGTGTCATGCGAAAATTACTAAAATTATTTATCAAAACAGTATAGATTATATTTTATTTGAGAATACGACCTTTTCACGTCTATTTTATTTGAGAGCATGCATTTTGCCGTCGTCGTACGGATCTACATTCATAAGAATCATATATATATACTTAAAAGTAATACTCGAGTATTTTTATCTTAAATTAAGGTTTTTAACACAGATAAAGTTCCATGAAAAATTATTATTTTTTATTATGAATATCGACAGAGTTGATCGTTTCACAGATAAAGATTCATGAGACCGTCTAACAAGAGACCAACTCATAAAAAAAAAAAGAGTAGGTCTCTTGTGAGACAGTTTCACGAATCTTTATCTGTGAGACGGGTTAACCATACCGATATTTACAATAAAAAGTAATACTCTTAGGCCTTAGCATAAAAAGTAATAAGTTTTAATGGATAACCCAAATAAAAGATCCGTCTTACAAAATACGACTCGTGACACCGTCTCACACAAATTTTTGCCTTACAAAAATTACAAATCACAAATTAAATTAAAAATTGGAAATGTAAAATTGTAAGGGTGATGAAAAAAATATCTATAAGAAAACAAAGCAAGCAAGGGTCATCTCCCACACAAAAAGCAACCACCCAACACTCAGTTCTCTTCCCTCTCTCCGCTCGTGTTTGTTATTTGTTCAGGTTGTCAATCTCTCTCCACATTTCTGCGCGCGCGCGCGCGCGTTTTTGTTGTTGTTGTTGTAGTCTCTTGTAATTTTAATTACGGTACGGTGTGTGGAATCGTTTGGATTTCATGTTGCGATTTTTTTGGCATTTTTATGCAATTTTATTATTGATTTGGATGACCTGATGCTTGTAGGTTCTGATTCCTGGTGGATTAATTTCGGAAAAATTTGGAGATTCAGGGTTTTGGAGTTTCCGCAGATCTGCAGAATTTTGGGATACGTGAATTCTCTTTGGTGACTGTCGAGATTTCTGATTTGACGAAACGTTTGATAGTCTATAGGTGAGAAAATTGAACGTTTGGAGTAGGGAAATTTTTTTCAGAAGCAGATGTTATCTGGGTTTTTTGTATAGTTCTTTCGTTGGTGGGGAGTTTAGGTTTCCTTTCTGCGTATGCCGATGGTTGATGGTTGTATGCAGTTGATCTAGGATCGTGGGAAGAGAACGTTTTTACTTTGGGTAGAGAAATTTAGACTGAAAGTGAAATAGGGAAGCCAAATCTTTGATAGCGGGGATGAAATTAGTATGGAAGAACCTCGGTTTTCTGAGAAAGTAACGGCGATGGAAATGGAAACTGCTGTGGCTGGATTCTCAAGAGAATCTCCTCTTCAAATTAAAGAAGATTCGAGTATGGATGCTTTTAGTTTAGGTGCAGATAAGCTTAAATCCAGATTAGCTGCTTCTGATTGTAAGAAGGGGAAAAACGAAAGGAAGCTCAGTCGACAGGATAGAATTGAGTTAGGTCGTGTGTTTCAAGGGGCTGTGAGTTCTTATAATTGGGAACTCGCGGAGAGTCTGATCTTGTTGGCGGATCCTCAGACTCTCAATGATGCATTGTGTATTTCTTTGGACTCAATCTGGTTCTTGAGCACACGCCAAGAATTGCATGGAATTACTAAATTAATCAAGAACATCATTGCTAATGGGGCTTATGATTTCACTCGAGCTGCACTTAGGACTTCATTTCTTGCTTCCTGCGTTTCTGCTTGCCAGAGCCGATCAATGAGCTTGGCAGACACTGTCACCGTGATGGCACAAAGGTAAAAACATATTCGTTTTATGCAATCATGTGAGCAAAATGAATTACATTCCACCACCATGCATGGCGTACATGTCTTTTTAATAGAGACCTTGATATGCTTGCATAGTAAACCTTGATTCATGATTCCTATAGGTGTGCCAAGGAATGCACTTCTACAAGGCTACACATATCTGTGTACCACGCCTAAGCATGCCCCTATTGTGCTTTTAGTTTTACATATGCTTGCATAATCAAACTTGATATCACCATTCCTATTAGTTATGCTAAGGAATGCACTGCTACAAGGCAAAACATCATGTATACAGTGCCTAAGCAGGTCTCTTTTATGTTTTTTATAGTTATCGCTTTAAAAACCAACTGAGCCTTCTGGAGTCCATGTGATGCAGCCAAAGTGCAATCGAGATCTTGGCTGCTTCCCCCAGCTTGTTGTGAAGTTGATGTACTGTGTTTGTGTGTCAGATGAGAATCAAATTATTTTTTCTTTGTTAACGCTCCTCATAACTTCTCCATACAGTTTGTAGGCATTTTTTCATGTGTTTTTCGAGGATTTTTACCTTTGTTTTCATCAGGTTGCACGAAAGGCTGCAGGAATGTAACGGCGATGAAGTTTTGAAGGCAGAAGCGGTTGCCAAGGTTCAAAAGTTTACCGAATGGGCTCTTAAATGTATAAGTTTTCATTCTCGTTGCCAAGGAAATAGGGACAAGGTTGGTAATAATGCTGCTGTTGATATCCAGCTGCAATTATCTGCTTTTAAGACCTTTCTTGAAATAACCGGCAACCATCTCACTGGGAAGGATTTTACCGAAGCGTTTGATGCTGCTTGCTTTCCACTCACACTTTTCTCTAGTTCCTTTGATCCTGGTTGGGCGTCAGGCATATCAGCTACTGCAATTCAAGGATTGTTGGGCATGCTGGTCGAGGGTGGTGCAGACAATGTTAACCAATGTTTTCTTGAGGCCTCACGTTTTGGGAGCACAGAGCTTGTTCGTATTTTGTTACTGGTAATCTACTTGGTCTGTTTGTTTTATAACTATTATCACTAATATCAAATTGTGTCAAGCCTTTGAACTTATAAGATTGTGCCCCTGCAATTTGTTCCGCAACATGGAACTTTGTGATATGTAACGCACATACCCCCTTCATTCTCAACCAAATCTGGTCAACTTGTCTTTTGTTTTCATGCCCTTTTCCTTTTTTTCCATCTCCATAGTGCCGTCATTTTAATTTATTTATCAGTGTAAAAGCACTTACTCCTTACGTTAGTAGCTTGTATGCCACAGCATATAATTTGTTATTTTTTTTTATATCTTTTCTTAAGTTTTTAACGGTACTTGGGATTTTATCAAATCCCATGGCGGTTTCTCTCTTTCCAACCCTAATCTCTTCAGTCAGTATTATACATACCCCACACCAAAAAAAATGTAGTTAATTATTCTTTTACCTTTTATTGATAAGCCAGAGAATATTGTTTATGACTTTCTAATGTTCTTGCTTCATAATTATAGGACCGTATATTATTGACATCATTACTTGTTAAAAGCAAAATATCGATCTTTGGGGTAGGCCATATTTTACTCCTGTATATTTCATTGTCCATGATTTTAGAGATGAAATGTTAGCTTCATGCCGAAATCTTTGTTATTTAATTGCACCGTTCTTAAAAGGAGAGAACCTGTAGTAATTTTGATTGCAGTGTCTTGACTTTTTATTGAACATCTTAATACTAAAAATTATTGACCTATATTTGGGCCTGCTACTTATGTTGCTAAAACATTCTGATGCTCTTGTTTAAAAATAATAGGACTGGAAATTGTTGTCATCAGATTGCTTGTTAAAAATGATCATCGAGGTTGGGCAGTATTTAGCTCCCTAAACTTCTGTCTTAACGATTTGATTGCTGAAATGTTAGGTCCATGTGAAACCACTGTTCTTTAATATTCCAATGTCTAGATAACATGATAAAGTTATGTAGCTTATCATTTTATAAACTACCACCGGTGTGATAAATTCATTAGTTTACTAGCAGAAGCTAATGAATATAACATTTCGTTGACAATCCCTGCATCGAAGATGATTGCTTTAACTCACTCCATGTGTGTGTTTCATGCTCATGTTGTGGGTTTCGCCAAAAAGTTGTAACTTGACTTGCAACTGGGTGGAAGGACTGAGCCTCGCTGTATCCTGAGCCCAGACATGTATCTTTTGGGATTTTAGTTAAATAAAACAATGTGTGACTGTACCTAGCACGGCTCAAGGTTAACGAAACGTGTATCAAGTGGCATGGCTGAAGCACCAAGTTTTCTAAGTCTCGAGTTCAATACCACCACAAAGATGGGAATTCACTACAGTATTTTTGGTCCTTTCCCATTAGACTTTTTTTGTTTCAGTTTAAACTCGCACAGGCTAGGGAGAACAGTAACTGCTGTTGTCAGGTGGTATGAAAATGTAAACCTATGTAATCATTTCTTCTAATACTTTCGTCTTGACATCTGCCTGTCATCTGAGACTGATATGACCTAATTGAATTTTATGAGCTATTGGCTTTGATATCTTGCTTTGTTGGTCAGCAATAATAATAACAGTAAGTGTTTTTTAGAATGCTGCCCATGCTCGTACAAAACTATTTTAATTTTCCTTGTTTAATGCATCACAATGATGTCATTACCCTCGTTTCCTTTGCTCTTTAACCTTAAGGTCTGCAGCAAGCCCTTGCATCATTTTTATTTTGCTCTTATAACCTGAATAAAAATCTAGCATTTAAAGTGTTTTGATTTACTGTGGGTGCTAGATTGCGCAAAGAAACAGCTTGGATGTGGATGTTGACCTGGCTCTAGGTTTTGCTTCACATTATGGTAAAATTAGCACAATGGAGTGCCTAGTGGAGGAGGGTAATGCTATGGCTTTCTTGGGTCCACTGATGAGAGCCGCTGAGAGGGGTTGCATGCCAGTTGTCGAGTGGTTTGTTCAAAGGGACTGTCGTGATATGGAACTTTGTCTCGCCCTTACAGCTGCTATATCTAGTAATCAAGTTAAGGCAGCTGCATATCTTCTTCCACGTGTTCCTCAGCACGTTCTTGCTGCCCTCAGCATTGAAATTCTCAAGGCTGCTGGTGAACGAAGTGGTGGCTCTCTTGACGGGGTCGCATTCCTCCTGCATTCGGATTTTTTAAGGGATCCTGCGGCTACTTATTCAGTTGCTGACAGCATTGCCAGATCCGATGATGAGGCTATTGCTCCTGAGCTCAGGGCTTTTCTTCAAGAACATTGGTCCGATGCTGCTTTCTTGGATGGACGGAGGCAAGGAGAAGTACATTTTTCCAACTTTGTACATATTTTGAAATGGGGTGAATCTCCAATATGTTTGAGGGGTCTGCCAGGGCCCCTGAGGGTGGCTATAGCATACCTGCCACTTTACAGGGAGTGCATTAAGTCCGGAGGGTGCTTGCTATCACAAAGGCATCGAGGGCACCTTGTAGAAGCTGCAAAAAGACTTGGAGGTGTGGTTCTAGACAAACCAGGCCATAGGAGAGAGTTGCTGGCCGTGTTGGAACATCATCTTCCTCCATTTTTGCTTAATGCCACAAATCTCGTGGCTTAGTAAGACGGGGTCCCCTGAGTTCTTGAAAATCAATCCGTCTCTTGCACCCGACTTCTGTTTCTCTCATGTTACAGATAATAATTGAAAATGAAGATTTTAGATCTTAGGCTGTCTGCCCTTCGCTGATACCGAACATGCTTGAATGTGAGTGAAAAGCTTTTGCGATGACATGACATATATGCATATTGGCCGGTTTAATTTTGCTTTTGTATTTTAAATAAATTGTGAGCATGCAACAAAATTCTCATATAACAATGATTATTATCCCAACCCTGTTGCCAATTTTTTTCTACCGAGGCCGCACGTTGATACTTTGTTGTCCAATGTAAGTTCTTACTGTGTTGCATGTGATAATATGCACGAAGATGAACATTTTACCACCGCATTGGGGAATGTAGTATGATTGTGGGCGATTTTACTTTAGCATTCTAGGTATTGAATATGATCTTTTACAATCGTTTCAAAGCTGGATTACGAACTTTTTATTACCACTACTTTTTAATTATACATTATATTAAATACAATATACCCACACACAGTTCGTGAATTTAGATTCAACTAATGGGCTAATTTTTTTGAAAAAGCTTTAGACTCGTTGAAAATAATTAAATCCCCACTCGATGCATCCTTGCCACTAGAGTATTTGAAGAAACCTCGATGTTATTTATTTGCCATTACTCAAATCTTGCTTCATTTCTCGTTCATATGCAGGAAAAATTGACTGGCAAATTGTTGCATCTAGACGACTCTAGTTAATTATTTCGAACCAAGATAAACAAAGCAATACATCCTCTAAAAAAAGAACCAGTATGTTGACAAAATGCAGGTCAGATTACGTGATCAATTGTGAGAGCAGGATATAAACCAAGGAACCACAAAAATCAATGTGGCAGGAGTGGTAGAGTATATTCTCCAATTACTAAACATATGTATAAGTCACCTCTCGAACATTAGATGGCATGAAAGCCAACACCATAAGTACTGCTAAAATGAATATGGGCAGCAGAAGCAGCATGAACGGCGGCGGAGGTAGCGGCGGAAGTATGAGCGGCAATATCAGCAAAGACGCTGTAAGGCAAACCAGCAGAAACAGCGGCTTGAGCGTGAAATAACGGGACATCCTCGTGCCGTATTGGCTGCTGCTCTTCCTTGAAGGATTCTGAGCTTGATTCTTGATAATGCTGTTCAAGTAAGGATCTTGAAGATTGATGAAACCTTTAGACAATCCCATGTTCTTCGGTTTCGTCTCTTGTCCACTCATTTATGTACGTAAATAAATACAATCAGTCAGAGTTACTTGGCAAAATTCTTGAGCTTAACGGGCTATCTTTTCTTGGGAAGTAGGACTAATATTGAGAACCGGATGATGAATTCACTCTCTCTTTATGCCGTGGAAGAATCTCAAAATTCACTTCAGCGCAGCGCAAGTTTTGGCGGAGACCACAGCTCATCCCCCAAGAATTGAATCCAACTGACATAGAAGATTATTCAGCATCATCAGATTCAGTTAGCCGAGAAATGAATCAATTTATTTCGCTAACGTTTATGCTTCAAGGGCCTGATCCGAAGGGGTCAAATTTATAGGCCAAAGAACACTTCCATAATTTCATTTTTTTTTAAAAATAAATCAAGAAACAATCATATATAACACAAGATTGTGACCAAATTAAATCTAACAAAACGCGTAAAAAAAGGGTAAAAGCCAAAATAATCAAACTAACGCATGCCAAGATTAACCAATAATCATCCGCAGACTATACATAAAACTTTACAAAAAAGAAAAGTGCCAATAATAAAGCTCAAATGTGAAATAGGCCGCCGTGAAGCTAAAACAAAGCATAAATAATACACACCTATAATGTTCTTGAAGCCCTTCCAGAAAACCAAGCCAATCCCAAATAATGCACCAAGAAACACAAATATTACTCTTTCTTTTCAGATCAAAACTCTCTGGTATCTTTTTGCTTCTCGAGAATATTACTTCACACAGCTTGATCTTGGCAAGGATGGATGAAGAAGGACAAGTAAATCAAAAACCCAATACAATATATTTTAGTTCTGCGCTATCTTTGCACAGGGAATGGAGTTTTGAAGGAGAAGATTTGGCCGAAAACGAAAGGTGATGGAACGACAATGAAAGAGGAAGACTATGTTATACGGTCGTTTGGTGAAACCTGCCTTGTTTTGATAAAAATAAAGAAATGATTTCAAAGGTTAGGAAAGAGATTTATATGGATTTGGATGTCGTGTTCTTTAATTCAATGGCTTAAATAATGGATTTAAAAGATTACATAATCCCATTTAGTGTATATTAACACCAAAGACGAAATCTTTGATGTTTAGACAATATTTTTCTCTTACTATGAAATAACATATATGAATAATATTACGATTTATAACGTTAATATTTTTGTAAAAACATACTATTAATTAATGTTTTATCATCTGGATCAAGCGCAACTACATCAATGTTTTTCCCAAATTACCCATTTCTCATGCTATGATTATATTCTAGAAGAAATTATATTATGTATAAAGTTTAATTATACATTAAATTTTTAATATATAAATATATAGGTATTTGGATTATATTTAAGAAGGCGTGACTTGTCACATGTGTGTGTGTGCGTGCGAGGGAAAGATTAAAAAAAAAAAGAAAAAAAAAAAGAGAGGGAAAGGGGTTGGATTCAGTGAATGAATGAACAAATAAAAGTCCAAGTGGGGAAGGCTTTATGAATTTGAATTTGAAGACCAAGGTGCTTCACCCCTGGACATTCTTTCTTGGCCTACTTTTTCCTGCCAAACGGGCCCACTTTTGGTCATCACGTCATTCTCAAGTATTTGTATTTGTGATTAAATTGTCTCGATCTATATTTAAAAATAATAATTTATTTTACATGAATCGAGTCGCAACAGAGATCCGTCGAATAAAATAAGAATGACAATTGTAAAAAAAAACATAAAATTTAATTACGGGGAAAACAAATATATAAGGTTATGTTATTTGTCTAAATACTCGGTTAGGCTTCAAATAGGAACCGCAAAATGCGATTTATCATTAAAGAGAGATTTGAGAGTTGCTTTTTGAAAATTATAGAAAACGTAATTTACTGGCTAAATTGAAGCGAAGCACGCAAGCTTTCTCGCTAGTTTATGTCGTTTTTCTCTTTATGTGTGTTCGTTTATTGGTATTTTATACAATAGTTCGGCTTGCCTACTGTCATTAAGAAAGCCAGAATTTTGTCGCTGCAAATTTTATAATGCATACAATATATATTTTATGTGTGTAACAAAAACATAATATCCTAAAAAAGGAAAGGAAAAACTAATATAATTTAATACTATATTATATTTTTTAAATAAATTTAACAATTGTGCACATATTTTGTACATGTTAAAGCAAGCATCAAATATATATATATATATATATATATATATATATTTTATTTGTTTTTATCAGATTCAAGAATTTGTTTAAAAAAAAGTTTAAAATGAAAAATGCATGTATAAGAAAAGAAACAAAACATGCATGCATTTGTTAAATGCCGATACGATGAACGGAATGAGTTTTAAATATTCGTTTGGTTTGTCTGTGCAATTTTGAAAAGTCATAGTCAAACACGAGCATCCAGCCGATTCATTTCAACTTGTAATTTGGTTTTTCACTTTTTGAGTAAAAATATATCACTTTCGTGTATTTTGTGCACATGTCACATGCATGCATGATCCATAATTGACTGGTTTTTTTTTTTTTTTATATATATAAGTTCTAGTTAATTATGTTTCGAGTAGGTCTCTTGTGAGACGGTCTCACTAATCTTTATCCGTGAAACATGTCAATCCTACCGATATTCACAAATAAAAGATCCGTCTGACAAAATACAACCCATGAGACCGTCTCACACAAGTGTTTTCCTTATATTTTATGCATTATTGTTATCATACGGCTTTGATCAATCTCAAGATCTCATTTGTCAAGAAAAAATTAGACTCGTCACCCGTCAAACATTTTTAATTATGATAAATGCACAATAAAAAAATTAATATGTTAAGATATTTACTATTTAATATAATATATTAGATCGGCTCCATTCAACTTGTAAAATTATAATTCCTCGTACGTATTCCAACTTTTCGTTTTAATTCAACTTTCAATTAAAAAAAATAAATCAATAAATTCATGAATCGAGTAACTGTATACAGCTCCATCTCTGAATTCTCTGGCCATGTAATCGTTCAAGCGATTTAAAAACTATTAAATTCGTACTTTTCAAGATCTACTTACTAATTGTGTGATTAATTAAGAAGTGGTTGCAAGTTAGCCAAATCACCTCACATTATTGTTTCAAATATATCAGCAGTATATTCAATCACTTACAACACATCATCCCAAATCAAGATTCATCATCTAGATTTCAATTTACATGTTTCACGCCTACACAAAATCGTGGTCGAAATGGGTTTTACGGAGACTCGAATAAAACAGTCGAAATGGATTAATCGACTCTAGCTAGATATTTTTCCTCGATAATACAGGTCAGTATAGAGACATTGCAACATGTTAATAGTGTTACCATTATGCTAAGGTATAGTTTGGTACATGAGATAAGAGATGGATTGTTAAATAATCCTTCTTATCTTACGTTTGTTACCTTTTTAAAAAGCACATGATAATATTATGGGCCCGTAATAAATAATTTTATATATGAATAAAATATCCCTTTTATGAGATGTGATAATTTTAATCTAATCATAAAAACACCACAAATGACTTAATTGTCCTCAATATATAAAAATCATAAACCCTTTTATTCTCTCATTTCACTTGTAGGTAGAAATTAAAACCAAATAAATATTTTTATATATTATATAATATGATAATTATATAAATGAACTCGAGATAATTATATAATGATTTGTATAAATCTCAATAAAATTATTAGTATCACTCGATTAACCTTAAAAATTTATGTTTGACTTGACTCTCAAAATTAAGGGCTCAATTATCAAATTATATAATATATAAAATTAGGTAAAATAAAAAAATAAATCATGCAAACACTGTCGGCGCATGAACAGATAAGAAATATGAACTCAAGCAACAACTTTGAAATTATAAAATTTATTATGATAATGTTAATTTTTTCATTACAATCTAATATATAAATTTAATCACTATTATTAAAATCATACCAAATATTAAATATAATATCATACATCTTATTTATCATTAACTTATCCTTATATTATATATCGCATGTTTATCCTATAATGTGTACCAAACTATGTCTAAGAAAATTGATTAATTTAAGGAAGCACAACCAAGTTGTATAATTGTATTCATGCAAAGGTTCAAGTAGCAAATTTAAAAGGCAAAGGTTAATAATGTTAATTATTATTAGAAGAGTGTTGACCCACAAAAAAACAAGGGATGGGTTCTGTCATTTGTTTGGTTGGAATAATCATGCTCCTGTCACCAACTTGGATCTGATACCAACACACACTACCAATTTTTTTAAATTAAGTAATTCCAATTGGCATACTTTGAGCACAACTAGACAGTATATTAGTATCATTAATTAGCTTGTGGGAGGATAGATTAATCCCCATTGTCTTAGGTTACAAGTTTATAATGAAGGGGGATAGACATTGGCGTATTTTTTTCATTACAACGGGGTCGTCTAGCGTATTTTAAAACGGAAAATATGTATTTTGGGGCTATGTAAATGAAGTTGAGTTGTGTACTTTGATTACATCTTATACATGGGTGGAAAGAAAATATGTTCAGATAGGAATAAACTTCAAGCATCGATAGTAAGAAAGAATTGGCAGAGCCATTTTTTCCTCCTTTCTTTTGGGGGGTGGAAATGGGGAAAAATATCTGTCTATCCCACATAGGGAAATACTGATAATTAAGACTACTTAATAATAAGGCTTAGCCAATTGACATGTCGCCGAGCTCAGTCACTGGAGCTTGTAACCCGAGTGGGGGCTTCAGGGTGATTGAACGTTGGGTTAGTTCAGCTATTCGGTCCATATGTTGCAACATTCTGGCCCGCCCTATCCAAGCAGAGAGTTGAGTTCCGAGTTCCATGCTAAGGTATGGGCTTCGATTCTCCTAAGGTGGGAGGGCAATGCGTCAGGCTGGCCTCACAGAGCAGCGAAAACCTCCCGCTCCTTGCAGTGGAGGGATAACGGGCCGGTGCAGCTTTGGGCCACCAAAGAGTAGATGGGCTGATCTCAATTGAACAATCACTCTTTTTTTCTTTTTTTTTTCCTCCTACGAGTTTTTAAACAAAATCGATAATTTTATGTAGTCGAATTTTTTAAATTAATTAATTTATCCATTTGAACTCGAGAAATTATAATTTTCCTTCGTAAATTAATAGTGGTTGATATACCCTCTCTTCTTAATATAAGTTGAAATATCAGAATTTAAATAATTAATAACATAGGTGGATTAGAATAAATACATGAAATTTGTAGATAATATTAAAGTGATAACAAAAAAAAGAGATAATTAATAATGTAAGGTTTGTTATATCCATGACTAAATTTTTGTAATTTCCTACTAAAGCCACTTATTTTTGAAAAAAAAATATATTATTTTTTATATCCAATGTATATTATGTAATATGAGCTGATATGAATGATAAATATTAATATTTATGTTACTTTTCACTGCAAGTATGGAACATATCGACTCGTCTCACACAGTATAAATCCGTGAAACTGTTGTACAAAAAACTACTATCATGAAATACTTTAATCTAGTAAGTGATTGAGATTAAAATAGTACATATATTGTTTATTTGTACCAAAAGTAGAATATTTGTATTTGTATGAAAACCCAATGGTCAATATAAAAGGTGCATCATTACAATGTAGATCAAAAGTTGTGTTGGAAAAAGCTTAAGGAATGGTAATTTTGAATTTCATATGACGCTTCCATCTGGGATTGCTGCACTCCTCGTAATGACAATGATTCCTCCCGTGATGATATACCCCTCTGCTTCCTTATTGGCTTCCTGGACATTGTCCTTATTTATAATCTGCATAAATATTCATTCCATAATAAATTATATAACGCACATTTCAGTAAATTATATGGAAATTGGTCTTCTTGGAACAATTACCATAACATTTTTGCCAATTCTTGCATTCTTATCGACTATAGCTTTCCTCACGAGTGAGCCTTCGCCGATTCCGACCTGAATCCCCGGGTAACTCTGCACGTTGTTAGTCTCCGTTTTAGAAACTGGGTTCTGATACCCTCTATTTTCGAACGTTATCTTATGTGTTTACGATGTCATATGTGCCCATTTATCATTTTGAACATGTAAAATAACTTTATTGGTCGATTAAGTTTTCGAAATTTGATTTTGCCGTGCTATCTTTGATTTTTCTTTTTCAATCTTATCTCTACATAATATTTGTTCGTTGCCCATGTTATTTGGATAAAATCTCAGGAAGTTGCATATATGACTCAAACAACATTCCCTCATTGAGCTGACTTTTAAGGGGGTTGTGTTTAGTCGAAGTCTCAATTTCAACAAGGTATTTTAGTCGTGCCACATCGGTTGGATAAAATCCACGAGAGTTGTATATACGTACTTGCACAATCATCCCACCTTGAACTGACTTTTGAGGTTGAGTTAGCTCTAAATCCCAATCTTAACGGCATTGACGTGTGTTATAGAAAAATACTGAGATGAAATTGAAAAACGCTAACATGACATCAGAAATTGTCGAGTTACAACAAAAAATTAAAAGCCCGCCTACCAGAACTCAAAATTTTCCATTTAGAACACAACTATGAATAGAGCCGTAATTCGGAAGTCAGAATCTTTAAAACAACGAAACCTCATTTTAATAGATCAAAGATAAAAGATTTTATAATATTTTACACCGAGAGAAACCAACATATATAATATCTTACTTGATGGCTATAAGTATCAGCACCCATTATTATTGAATCTTCTATCACAGCTTCGTCAGCGACCCTTGTCATTACACCAACTACTGTCCCCTTTATCTTGCACCTCTGCTTTGTTTCAAACACAAGAAGCATGGTAGGAAACATAAAATGCATATGTGAAAAACAAAAAGAAGAATTTCTTGAAACAGGATGATTGATTTTTCTCTTCATTCTTACACTGAGAATGCAGCCATCTGCAATGACAGAATCTGCGATAACCGCATCGTTTATGAGAGTCGGAGGAAGACATCGAGGTAAAGTGTAGAGTGGAGTATCTCTATCATAGAAGCTGCTGCAAAACACCAAAGTTCTTGTCGTGTCAGTTGTTGGAGGATACTGGATATATATGATTTTCAGAATCACATAAGTTTTTACTTCTTTCTTCAGTTTTTTTAGCCACTTCTGAATATTACGAATGCGTAGATATGTTTTACTGAGACTATGGGATGCGGTGCAGCATTTTATCGTGGTTAAAACGTTTAATAAGTTGCACTAACTTAAAGGCTTTGTTTGTTCTTCTAGTGAGTTCCATGTTCACGCGGTAGTAGGCTTCTATGCTTCTCATGTCCTCCCAATATCCATCGAATTGGTAAGCCTGGACCTAGCAATAAATTTCAAGAAAAAGAAGATTATCAAACAAAGCTTTGACATAATTATCTTTGTAGAATAATACGGAAAGCAACCTTCAATCCGAGTGAAACTGCGCCTCGAATTACTTCACTCTTCAAGTCATTTGCAGATGGGAAATATTCTCTCAGAAGTTTTATCATTGTATTCCTGTTGATCACATAGATTCCCATGCTGGGAAAATTGCGTTTCGCGATGTTATCAAGCTCTTTCGAGTCCTCTACCTGAACCATTAGTGGTCACACATTCTTGAGTTAAAGTTACTTTATAGATTGATCTTTAGATTTTTTGTCAAGAACCATATGCATGCAAGAAGATGAACTTACTGATATTGACTTAGAAGCTTTCAATTCTTGATCTTCCTTAAATTTTATAACTTGATTCTTGGCATCTAATTCAAATATCCCAATTCCCAAATCCTCATTTCTTCGTTTACTTAATACAGATACCGTTATGTCAGCTTTGCTGCTGCGATGGACATCTATAAGTTTCTGGTAATCCATTTTATACAGATGGTAACCGGGAATAACCAAATATTCAAGAACCGGATACTCCTCCAGCATCCACAGACAACGTCTTATAGAATCTGCAGTTCCCTAAACATATAAGAAATAACAAAAAAAAAAATATAACTATTACATGCATGCTTGAACATTGTTGCAAATTAAATTCAAGAACTATTATATAATGCGTGATCTGAACTTGCTCTGTAACCTGAAACCATCCTTTATCTTCTGGACTCTGATATGCAGCTATGACTTCGACAAATCCTTCTTTTATGAGATTTGTTCCTGAGTAAGCTCTCGAAAGGTGAGAATTCAAAGACGTCGAGTTGAACTGCGTGATCGCGTAGATTTTGGATATGTTGCTGTTGATGCAGTTGCTAACAACTGCATCAATGAGCCTGTAGTTTCCAGCTATAGGAATGGCGCCTTCTGATCGTCGTTTTGTCAACGGATATAACTTTGAATGCGACGATCCATCTCCAAAAACGATCGCAGCAACACTCTGGCACTAGCAAACGCTTCAATACGCATTCTTAAATTCATCCCCTCCCTCTGATGAAAAACTAAGAAAAACTTCATAATATTAAATGAAAAAACTTGGGTAACTTGCATATAAAGATCCCGTCCTAAGCCGAAAACGCTAGAATCCTCTGTGAGAAAACAATGAGCTCAAGATGCAGGTGATCCCATATGCAATTTACCCGGAAAACCCGACTTGAAAAAAAGATATAAGGGAAATGGCTGTCACCTTGTTTGCTGGAGGGAGCAGATAAGTCGGGGATCCAGTCGCTTGTAGATTCTTTGTATAGAAAATTGAAGAGAAGGATTTCGTCAAGCATGGTTGAACTCCAGCTGGTTGGTAACATAAATCTTTTACTCCAATTCTTGGATTCATGGAACCAGAAACAGACATCAGAAGTTAACTATCTTGAAGTTAAACAGATTGGTTCGTAGTTTTTGTGTTCTTTTCTAACAAATTTTCTTTATACGCATGTATGTAATTATAGATGAATGGGATATGTTTGATTCCTCGTCCGTCTATTACAAGGGGGGAATATTTAGGTTTCTTGTGGGTGATGGAGTGCAGGAGGCAAGCAGAGGGGATCAATTCTTGGGAGCTATTTACTCAACAAGTGCTAATCGAACTTTGGTTTGAAGCTTGTTTTGCCTTTTCCTCCTTTATTCAATCACAGGCAAACACAGAATGTATGCTTTTACGAGAATTGAAAAATTAGAAATAGACAAAAAATATTTCAACGTGATTACACTTTATGCATGTGGTTAAAAATTAATATACATGCACGCAACGCATCGTGTGCTAAAAATCGCTAATATTAGTTAACAGTTTTGGTGTCCATTGTTATCCTAGTCACTTCCAGTTGCGTTTACTAATCATCTCACAACTTCACTAACCAGAGAAAAAATCTACTTATTTAAATAAATTTGTCCCAAAGACTGATCATAACAGCCATTTTCTATATATTATATTGTCTTTTATATTTTCTTACAATGCTCATCCATCAAATATATATATATATATATATATATATATATATTCATATAATAGAGTAGAGGTTCCCAATAGCTAGTTTTCAAAATTTTCGAAACAAGTGGATCGACACAACTCAAGTAACTGAAAAAAAATGCTAATGGCTCCTCTTGAAAGAAGGCCCAAATTTGGGACGAGGTGGAATTCGACACTCAATTATAATAAATTTTCTTTCTTACAGGATTTGGGATCATTAATAAGCAAAAATCAACCACGTCCAGAGAGGAGTGGCTATGAAGTTAGGTATTTAGTGCCCGACTTAGTAGACATCCTTTCGGTCACAAGCAATACACACACACACACCAATTCAGAAAGCAATGTGTTCTACGGAAAAATTTGAGCTTCACGTACTCGTACATCTACGAGATTGCTCATTCACGGCTTTAAAAAAAAAACAAGAGTAACTATGTATCGACTCGATTCATATTTATAAAGAAAAATAATATTTTTGACATAAAAAATAATATCTTTCTTGAATTGGGTTGGATTGAAGATCCGTATATTACATTCTTAATATATTGTAAATTTGTCTTAAAAGAGGTGATTCCAAACAAGCACGTTTCTCGGACTAATTGTATATATCAACACTCTTTATAAAAAAAATTAAAAAACACCGTATATAAAATTAATAAAATAATTTTTAGAGCTCGTGTTTTTAAAACTCAAACATAAAACTCCTTGTTAGAGGAGATAATTGTGTCTAAGTTTTTGTAACATAATGAGTGATATGTGTTTGTTTTTAAAAAAACGAAAGATTCATTAACATATTAATATTTTTAAAAAAATTATATATATTTTAAACTTGTCACAAGGGATTGATATAGTCACGGGTGAAATCGAACCGAGTGAATCTTGAGTATGACACTACTCGAAAACAATTTCACAACTACTCGAACTCGACTCAATTCATTTTCACCCATACTCCATAGATACAATTAACATCGTGTTTCTCACATGGCATTCCTCCATCTCCTCATTTTTTTTTTATTTGAATAATTCATGTTGAAATCTTTTAGATTTGTGTATGACTTTTCTTACATGAATTTAAGAGCTTCCTTTTGTATTATTTTTTCAGACAGTGAAAGGACATTTTTTTCCATTTTTCTTTTTAATAATGCAAGGGTGGAAGTGAGATTTCCAAAATGTTTAACGTCGGTTTGGAATTTATGGGTCATTTTACGCACACGATTGTTATATGCTAATAGTTTTTAATAATTGCCTTAGAAAATAAAAGGTCGAATGACAATTATGGTTCATCATTCAATTTTGTATCAACTTATATTTAATTTGACAAAACTTATGATAAATGACGTGATCTCGCTGAAATGGATGAGTCGGGTAAGGAGTTCCAATGGATCGAATCAGTAATTTTTAGTGTTTGAGAGTTTGAGTGAAGATAATGGCTGCAACAACACCTGCAAACAAGAAAAGAACTCGTGAATGGGCGTCGGAGGAGTGTCCGGCGTAGCCACTCCGATGCTTAAGTTAGCAGGTTAAGGATGAACACAAGCAAATATATGAGAGAATATATGTAAATGCTTGAGAGTTCAAGAATTTAGAATCATTAAATAAGAAGTATATCTGCTATTTATAGTAGAAAATGGGGTATGTACCTCGATTCTCGTGCCACCTACTAAGTATGGCAAGTCGGTTGCCCATACTATAGCTTCTGATGACTTCTAGGACACTCCAAGACCAAGTGGTTCTGACATATTAGACGGCATGTATCAATCATACTCGAGTGTGGTGCAATTCTTGAGGTGGCCCTGGTGGTAGGGTATCCGGGCACTGGTCTAAGGGCCCGGGCTATCTGGTGATCACCGGAGAAGAGGAGAAATGCCCGGGTCTTGAGTAAAGTGCATGGCATATTGGCTCTGATCTGGGCTATCCACGTAATAAGCCGGGTTAAGGACGACCCGGATCCTTTTGGGGTATCACCAATAAAGAAATGAGAAATATAAGGATAATATATATTTTAATTTTCATACATACAATTTTATTTAATTTCACTCGTGAAAATATCGCCTGAGATTATTTCGTGAACTACGTTGTGACATATTGAAAATGATTAGAAAATGATTAATGAAGCCAAATAGAAACTGATGATATTGAAAATTTCTTTGGGTCGGTATGGTGAACATGGTCTTCAAACATTCAATGTTTGATCCGGGACTGATGGATTGATGTCAATCTGCATAGACGAGCAATAGTTAGGAAGCGCCGCTGATGTTTGAGTTGGGACTAATGTTTTAAAGGTAATCTCTAATATTTTTTGTGTAGTTTTAAATCTAAATTCAGACCTAGAAAATTCAAGTGCTAGCAATGTAACAAACAAGGGCATATTATAAGGGATTGTCCAGAGAGCAAAGACACTGGAAATGAGATGACTTGTGATTCTGGAAATGCAACGGTAGAAAATGACAACGCAGAGGTTCTTACAGTTTTGAAACATGACTTACGCGACCAATGGATCCTTGATTCAGATTACTCATTTCACATATTGGGTTTATAATCTAACGTAATATTTCCCTCTTTCTTTGTTAAATTTTTCTACCCAAGTAAGTTAGATTTCTCATATTAGACCAATTATATATCGTGTTAAATGTGTGTTCATACACATGAAGTGTGCTAAACATGTGAACCTTGTAATGCGGCGTACGCTACGATAAATATCTCAAACAAGGAATCATAATCTTGTACAACGGAGGACAAAAGAAGAACTGTCGTCTCTTTCTTGGTTAATAACACGCACAACACGAGTTCATTAGGAAAAGCAGAGATGGGCGAGGGAGAGGTGAGCAACAAGATGATTGTGTTGAAAGATTACGTAAAGGGTTTTCCTAAGGAGTCTGATATGTTGCTGAAAACCTCTGTTATCAAACTCTGAGTCCCGGATGGATGCGAAAACGCCATTTTGGTGAAGAATCTCTACTTGTCTTGCGACCCTTGTATGCGTTCACGCATGAGCAAAATTGAGAGAAGCTACGTCGAGTCAATTTGTGCCTGGCTCTGTAAGTGGTTTGGTTTTGGAATCTCGTTTGTTTGATTATTTTATTCGGTTACTGTAATGTATTGAGTTATGTGGAGTTGAAGACGGAAATCTGAATTATATTGACTTATGTTTTGTTTTGATAAGAGATCTGAGGTCGGCTCAAGTAAAAAGTTGGGAAAATCTTCTTTATTCTGGTCTTTAAAATTTTGTCTTTCCGCCACAACCCATGGTTGAAGAGGGGGGCATAAACCTCCCCGCTGAGGGAGTGGCGTGCGTATTGTTGTACAATCGATTAAATGACATAGTGTTAATGTGTCGATGACAATGTGTATAATCACATCTCTAACCAGATAGAAGATCTTTCATCTTACTGATGTGGAAGTTCAAACTAAGCTGCAACCACAGAGCATACGAGGACTTCCTATAGTATTTGAGAATCTAGCTCTGATACCAGTTGTTTGGATATCAGGGAAATAAACGAGATAAAGAAGTGATCTCCTTGAGAGGTTTAGAGTGGACGTAGCCCAATTTTGGGGTGAACCAATATAAATATTGGTGTTCATTTTATTCATTGTTGATATCACTTATGATATTCCGTTGCGATGTTACCTCGTTTACTTCCCCTATATTCCAACAAGTATAGCCTCATCAAATCTGCAGAGGGACTTTTCAAGATTCAGCATACAGATGTACCTCTATCTTATTATACCTGAATCCTTGGTATGTAGCCCCGGCTCATCGATACAACATAAAACTCTATGTCGACTCGAAGTATGAATCATTTTAGGCTCAATCTTTCAGGTTAATTCGATACACGTAGGTTCCGTTTGGCACATGTGATGGGATAAATAAATGATTAGTAATTAGGGTGATTAAAAAATGAGATATATGGATTAATAATATGGTGTAATAAATAACATGGTGTTTGGTATGCTTTTAAAATGATGGATTAATTTTGTAAATTTTATTGCAATGACTAAAATGTCCCAAGTGTTAATTAAATATATATTCTTATTGGATAGATAATTAAATATTTATAATTATAATTTACATTTATTAAAATTAATTTAAATATATTTATTAGAAATAAATTTGTAGATATGAATTTACTTTATTTAAAATAGCAGTAATATTTTGATGTCCGAAATACCCGTGCTATTTTTTTATTTTTTCACCTTTTTAAATTTGAATTTAAGAAGATATTTTATTTTTCAAAATAAAACCAATTTTTATTACTGTTTTAACAAATATTTTATCCATCGTTCTTTTCATTTTCATTAATTATAAACACTGAATCGGTTTTCAACCATCTTTGTTTTTTTCTAAATAATATTATGAATAAAACTAAAAAAATATTATTATATTTTAAAATAAAAACAAATTTGTTTTATTGACAAAAAAAATGATTTTATTTGTTGTTATAAGTGAAAAAAATCTTTTTCTTACTTTTTTTTCTCAATAAACAAATATATTTTCCATCATTTTATGTTTTTATATATGAGCTCACTCAATGTCAAGGAAACAATATATCATCCAATATTAATTATTATACAGTTAAATAGCATTGTTGATTAATATTTTATGAAGGGGTGTATTGGTAATAAAACTCCAGTATCATTCCTTGTCCCATCAAAAAGTAGGTAGTAACTGTCCCTCAAATTCGAATAAGTCATATGCATAGTGCGGGCCTCATATGGGCCCATCGGGCTATCCTAAATTGATATACTCGAGAAGAACTTGTGAAATTTTAATCAATCCTATCTAATCACTCAAACCAAACTCACCCGTAGAGTTTAGGATTCAACTGGATTATGACTTGAAATGAGACTTATTGATAAAATTAAAACTTAAGTAGTTATTCTCCCTTCTTTCTATTTATTCAGTGTACTTCGTTTTTACTTAGGCATGCCTGGGACTACACTGCTTACTGTGGTTTTTATGACGTCTGCTCTCCCAAAAAGGGAGAGCCCGTGTTCATTTCCGCCGCATCTGGTGCTGTTGGTCAACTTGTCGGACAATTTGCAAAGTTGTTTGGGTGCTAGCTATGTTGTTGGCAGTGCAGGAACCAAAGATAAGGTAATTGACGTCTTCAAATATACGCGTGCCTGCGCGCACACACTCATCTTTAACCACACATTACAGTACTTGGTATCTGCTTGAGTATAATGATTTTAATCTTGTTAAAGGTGGACCTTTTGAAGAACAAATTTTGTTTTGATGACGCATTCAACTATAAAGAAGAACCCGATTTGAATGCAGCTTTAAAAAGGTGAAATATAAACTTCATATTGCCATAGTCAGTGTAATAAACTATGGTAATGTCACTTGTATCCCAAAAACAGTCTTCTTGAACTTTACACGCATTTTTGTCTTCTTTTTCTATCATGTATCATTCCGTTTCGATTATATGGTAATTATCATTGTACATGTTCCATATGTTGGATTTGTTGTTAAAATGAATAGGTTACTTCCCCGGTGGAATTGATATATACTTTGAAAATGTTGGTGGAAACATGCTCGACGCGGTGCTCCTTAACATGAAAGCGTTTGGTCGAATTGCTGCGTGTGGGATGATGTCACAATACAACCTTGAGGAGCCTGAAGGTGTGAAGAACTTGTTATGCTTGGTGACAAAAAAAAATTCGTATGGAAGGATTTATTGTATTTGACTACTATCACCTCTATCCAAAGTATTTGGAGATGGTTTTTCCACTCATTGAACAAGGAAAGATTATGTACGTTGAGGACATAGCCGAAGGCCTAGAAAGCGCACCAAATGCCCTTATAGGGCTCTTTTCTGGTCGCAATGTTGGAAAGCAAGTCGTGGTGGTTGCTCACGAGTAGGGTTTGTCATGTTCAAAGCAATTTTATCATGTATATCAAAATTTTCTTGACCGCTATAATGCCATCGAAATTTTTATTGATAATGGGGATATTGCTGCATCATGCTTTGACTGAAGTTCAAAAGCAAGTATCATACAGTGAAGCTTCTGGTGCTTCTTAATATATTTACTTTTTTTTAATGAAATTACTTCCATTAAATTAGATAAAACGACAGTGTATGTACAACTACACTGTACATCCTCAGCAGAAAAATTATCATGGGTTCGAAACCATTTACGCTACTACAAATCATCAATAACTGAAATCGCAGTAGTCGGGTATTGTGTATGAATGATTATTATTCATTGTAGTTCCCGCAGCAACAAAAAGCTTTGTGGTAGTGAAAACGGAAGGCAAAGAGTTGGAATGTACTGGAACCATCGAACTCGTAGTCTGCAATGCCTACTGTTCGTTTCGCACTCTCTCCTCTGAAAACTGTGAGGCATTTTCCGGTGCTACTTGAAACCCAGAATCTGAATTCGCGATGGTTCAAATGTGGGGGACGGGTTGATTGATTTCCAGTCTGCATCAGCTAAGTAGAGTGATTTCGGTGCTTGGAGTCTCACTTTGCCATACTTGTCCACTGTGAGGTAGCCTACCCACATCCGAGCATTTGTCAATGTAGTTCCTAAATCTGCTATTTTTAAATCAAGATAAAGTTTATACATTTTGGAATTCAAACTTACATTGAGGACACCTGGTTATGCTGCAGCAAATTCGATTTGCGTGGATGTGAGCTGTTGGTCCAAGAGTATCATCTTGACATATAAATATGAAAACAAAGAATAAAACTGGACAATGAGATTTATGTGAAAAATCTCGTAAAAACCATGAAAGAATTTCACAATAAAATTTTATGTTTCCAAAGAGAATATATTCTCTTTTGATACATGAAGATAAACATATCACAAATATTATTGAAATAATCACTCAAATGCTATGAGATACAGAGAAAAAAACTAAAATGAGATGATTTTTGAATGAGGAGAGCTTGTCAGTGTTAAAACTCGCATAAAAAACGCGTCTTTCGTCTGGACGTTTCTTTTGTCAAATTATCTTTCATCCGAAAATTCAGCATGCACAATTAATGTGCCATTATTGTCTATCTCATTATTGCTCCACTTGACTCTATTAACTGCCAACATGAGCTCGACTTAAAGTCTCTAATTGTAAACGTGTTTCAATTCGGAATTTGTTTTTATTTGTGGGACTACATGGGTTTGGCTCATGATGGGGATCCGGTACATCCATGTTTGTTATGGAATAGGATTCTCAAGTGAATAATTCATTGTACTTGTCTAATAGAGATGATGAAACATTGTGTTCAGACATAACTTCATTTTTTCTCACTCCATATTTTAGGATGTTTCAATTCTCGAAGCATCACAAATTAAAGATATCCAAGAATTTAAAGTGTGCAGAGAAGCGGAGTACTCTAGTATTATCCTAACAAAAAACGAAGAAATTCAAAGCCAGAATGAGCTTGAAACCAGTTCAAAACGGGTTCACATCGGCTGCTTCTTTAGCTGCAACAGACAATATGTCGATTTCTGATCTTTATTATTTTCCATCAATATCCATGTATCAGCTCAATTTTTTGTAACTTGGTGTGGGGGGTCAAGAATTTAAAATACAGGAGCAGCAATGTAGAATACCTCTTTCTACAGTGACAGTGTAATGTAAAAATAAAGGTACTTGACGGTTCAAATGCGGTATATATCTGAATAACATGCAAATGGAATTTTCAAAAAAATTAATTAATGGTGGCAAGATATACTTGAATAAGGGTTGTAAAATTATGCCAAAGAGGTGCTCCAAAATCTTTAATCACTCGCCCAGATTACCCTAAGAAGGTAGCTAAAATGCAATGAACATTCTTCAATTACCTATGGTATCCAGAAGCTGAACCGGATGTAGACTTCCAACCCAAAATATGAGTTATTATTCGTGTACCCGCCGCCGCCGGTAATATTTGGCACTGAATATCAGATAGTAAAAAACCTGCAATAAGAGTGTTGTCATATGCGGTCATATGAGGATATGCTTCATTTGGAGGACATTTATCTTCATCACAAGCCAAGCATTGCTTGCAAAGACGGTCACTCTTCATATGTACTGTGCCATCAACAATGGCCGCTTGAATAGTTATAAACATGATAAGTTTTAGACACAGAATAACACAGTAGTGATGCATGCCTACTTGTTTTAACGGATCCGATCAGATCATATGATGGCCAACTGTATGACTTATATATGGTGCACTCCTAATCCCGGTTTTATTGATTCATTGGATGTTTTTGAAATAGTGATTTTCAAATTGATCAATGGCCAGAGCTGTATATGGCCGTCCCTTGTCTTTATTCATGACATTGAAGTTAACTACATTGAGATTCAGCATATCTTGTCCTGATGTTACAAGAAAGATACCTATCTATGATATAAGATCAATTGTTTTTTTGTCTGTTTTAAAGTTGTGAGCAGCAGCAATAATATTTAAATTTGAAGTGTGTTTTACAATACTATTGGTGCAACTAGGAAGAAAAAGATATTTAATTTTCATTTTTTGTTAGAATTCCGGACTACATTCACATTTGTCTCGTCTGAATACTGGAACCTAAGCACAAAATGGCAAATTCGATGTCCGTTGCAACAGAATATGTAATCCTCTTCTGAACTTAACCGCGTGCCTCATTTTGTGCGATGAAATACTATACGGGTGTTCCACAAGTTGCACAGATTGAGAAAATATGTATATTGTGTTTTAGGGAGAGAAACTGAAGGAGAAATATACATGAGATTTGTATTTTTTATAAGTAATGTATTTCATCTCAATCAGATAATGATTCTCACTTATCCACGTAACTCTAATCCAATCCAATTATTGATGTAATCTGGGACATGTTACAAATCCAATCAACATACAACAATATACATGTCCCAATAATATGTATTTCCACTGAGTTTAAATTTCCCTTTTCAGGAACATCGACTCACTGATACACGACATAAGACAAGTTGTTTCTCGTTTTGGCTCTATAAGACCCAGAATGGAATCGTTACTAGTTTATCGGTTGATTTGGATCACACCTCAACAACCCACGATGATCCCCATTCGTACGTCGCCATGCTACACGAGGAGATAAATTGTTTTTACTTGCAAATCAAACCTTGAAAAGTTCCAAAGGTTGAAAAAACAACCGCCAATATTACCATCAACCTTCTACTATACTCTATTTGCTACCATATACTGCTCTTGTAATTAGCACATAGACGTGAAATCAGTGACAATGGAATTTGCAACTAAAAATGGCAACATCCAAGTGGATATGTTTGCACCCCTTCGCCTTTTAATCTTACTATAGTCTTATTTATGCATAATAAAAATAAGACAAACTAGTGTGTGACCTATATCTTGCTTTAAACTTGCAAACAAGTACTGAAAACAATTGGTCTCTTTTATACTAAATTTGCAGTCTATAGCGAGAACTGTAAAATTAAATTTCAGAAAGAAGTCAAACAACTTACTTCTATTTGTAGCTATTTGATCTTAAACAAGTAATATCAGGGAAGTAGGACCAATCTGAATCGCTGGAAGTAAGCAACTGACCACCCCCGCTGGTGCATATGGATTCTGCACATGTATTAGTCCTAGGTGGGGCCAACTTTTCCTTTCCTCTAGCAGAAACGGAGGGTTCATACTCAAGAACCACAGGAGGAGATAGATCACCATCATTCCCTATAATGGTTCCTTCATTTGTGCCAGATGCAATCCCCGAATAAGATCCTTCTATATCACTGTTAGCTTGGAGGTCATTTTCTTTATCGTCCACGAGTTTAGAGCGTGGGCTAGTTGTTAGCTGCTGATCATAGATCTGATCACCGTCAATCTCTTCATCTGACGAAACACGGCAGCAATCAAATTCATCGACCTCGAGATCTCTGCTACCATATATTTCATCTCTCCATGATATCCTCGTCCGGGATAGAGCCAAATTCTCTATTGTAGAGTCAGAAATCCAAGAAGAATCAAAATCAACATTTTCTTGGGAAATAACTTTTGATATCGAATCATTTTTAGACTGAAAAAAATTTCTTTGATCAACCTCCACATTTGACCTTCCAACACACAACTCAGAGCCTGAACCCGAGTTTGGAGTCTGAATGACATTTCCACTGCTTAAAGAATTCATAAAAAATTCCGAATCATCCTCAGTAATAGCTTTGCCGCAAGAAGAAGAAATCGGAGAAGCAGCCAACAATGACTCATCCACTTCATTATTCCAAGGCCCCGAAAACTCCAGAAATTGAGCAGGAGAATGTGTAACGATCCCAGTTTTCTTAACATTCACCAAGTTACCGATACTAACACTAACACTGCAGCTCATAACATCATCCCAAACTGAATCTGTTGCATTTCCACACAATGCAGAAGGTGAAGATGACAAATCAAGTGCGGCTGAAGCATTATCATTTCGGATTGTAGATTGATCTAAACTGATTCTTGAATAATTTCCCTGATCGTCATGCCAAGTTACTGAACCCTCCGCAAGCGGAGGGATTAAAGAATCATGTAGATAATTGGCCTCATTCCATTCACCCTGAAAGAGATTCAACTTTTCACAACCTCTAAGACTGCCTCTACGCCTGCACTTTCTCTTATCAGTGACTCCCGATAGAAGGTGCCCGGCGCCGTAACAAACAGGTAGTTCTGTAGACTGGGAAACAATATTCTTGAGGTCGGAAGGACATTGGATGTCTGGAGAGACTGAGGCCTCAACAGGAGGTGTTTTCACAGTAGGAGCTCCAAGATGATCAACAGTTCGTGAAAATGAATCCTCGAGCAGCCCATTTGTTTTATCGTCGAATTCTAGTAAATATAAAGCAGACCCATCAGCTAAAATGTTCATAAAAAATAGGTTTTTCCAGTGATTTCATGGGTGTATTACCTGAGCAAGTCTCTTGCGAATTCTTCATTTTTGTCTGAAAATCTTTAGACTTTTTCTTCAAATTATGCCCAGAATTCACCTCAACAGCAGAAAGCCTTGATCTTTGGCCACTTTTGGAGACGGGTTTTGCACATTTTCTCCCAGATCCCAACTCAGTGAGGCGAGGAGGCTGGTTTTTCTTGGATTTTTGCAAAATAGATTTTCTGGGCAGCGCCGCCTTTGATGCAACAGCTGAATCATTGGGTGTATTTCTCGCTGATTTGCCCGAATCGGGCCTTTTGATTCTTGAAGAAGAGAGGTTTAAGCATTTCTTTGTGTTAATCGGAATTGTTACATTGAGATCTTGGAGAGGACTCCTCCTCTCACGATTCCCCTTCTCCATTGTCTTCCTATACAGAGCAATCCGTACAATGTACCGTTGATTTCAAAAACACTGATAATGTAGGTTTATCCTGTTTATATTAAAGAAAAGTTCTTTATATATATATACTTAGTGATTTGTGGCACACATTTGGTGTTTGATAATTTTTGTGTAAAAAATATTTATTATTTTATTATAATATGACATTTATAAATTAGTCATTATATAAAATTTATTGAGATAGTTTAATTTTTTTGATAAATTATAGATAAGTCAAAGAAAAATAGAAAAAAAGTTATAAAGATGTAAAAAAATTATTAATAAACTTACGCCAACAACATTAGCTAACAAATATTATGAAAGATAAAATTTTACAAAACTTTGACATACATATCAAAGTTTTTTATTTTTTTTGAAATGAACTATAATAATATTAATTCGAGAAGTCCCGAGATACAATGTTTACAAGCCACAAGGATATATCGTCATTAACACAATTAATGGAGCTATTACAAGATAAAGCTTTGCGAGCTAAAATGTGAGTCACTTCAACGGCCTTTCGTCGCACATGTTTGATGGAATGAAAATTTGGAAGCTCTAACATTGATTGGATTTCCAAGACAAGAACCCCAGCAGATCCAAGATCTTCTACGTGTGAAAAAACCATCATAACAGCTTCCAATGAGTCAGAAAATATACAAACATTTGATAGCACAATCCGGAGACATAAGTCCATCCCACTTCTGATTGCCAACAACTCCGCACAAGTAACTGAACCTGGATATCTTATAGAGCTAGCTTGCACACCACAAACATGTCCCAATGTATTACGCACCACCGCCCCAACACTAGATTTGTTGTTTCTAATATCAAAGCCTGCATCAACATCCAACTTAAAATAGTTTGGTAGTGGTGGTACCCACTTATCTTCCAAAAAAATTCGAGCATCATTATTCCCAGAAGAAGCAACCAAACTGAATTTTCGAAAATTTTCCATCATAGCATAAGCCCAGTCCACATTTATCGTAAATTTTTTCCTTGCAAATTCATGGTTGATCTTGCAAATTTCATGTCAGATTGCCCAACAGAGAGTAGAAAAATATTCAAAATCCTCTTGCTTGAAGGTATCCAAAAGAAATAAAGCACAATCTAAAAATGAGGCATCACAATGCGATTTTACCGAACATTTAAATTTCTTCAAGGTTAGAAGTTTAGAAATTTAAATTACCGAACATTAACATGCAGAAATTTATGATATTCGTGAACTTTTATTTCATTGAAATGTTTAATTGGGAATTCAAATTGGATTATTTATTCTTTTATCCTTTATATCTAATGTAGCTGACTGTCTATTTTCTCATTAGATTATTTTTAATTCATTGATTATGTATTTTTAAAAAAAAAACAAAAAAAAGACACAAACGGAAAATATATCGAGTAAAATTTTGACATTTACATTAAATCCTGTAAAATCACATGGTCCCCTGTCTCCAAAGCAAATTCGGTTTATTTCATCCTACCCATGTGGGCATTGTCCCCATGATAAAATGGATGGCCAAGATTTGCCCATGCATATATAAAACCCACTTTTTTTTTGAAATTGTATATGTGGCAAGATTTTACCCAATGAAATGAAATGAGGTTAATGCCCACATAGATAGGATCTCATTAACCAGCAAATACTATGTATTTCTTACACTAGAATGGTCAACATGCATATTTATATCAGGTAAAAAACTTGTGTGAGACGATCTCACGAGTCGTATTTTGTGAGACGAATATCTTATTTGCGTCATCAATGAAAAAATATTATTTTTTATGCTAAAAATATTATTTTTATTGTGAATATCGGTAGGGTTGACATGTCTCACATATAAAGATTCGTTAGACCGTCTCACAAGAAACCTACTCTCATGTCATATATTTATCTTTATAATATATTTGGTGTCATTGTATAAAATTCAATCACTATAAATAATATTATTGAAAATTTTCAGAGCCAATATTAAAAAAACAAAGACATCATAATATTTTTGGTGTCATTGTAGTACATAAATCTGGACAAGTACAATCAAACCAACATATCACTTTAAAAAAACTCTCTCCGAAACCAATCATTTATAGAAAAAATATCATTTCAAGTTACAACAAACGTTCTTTCCTTTTGTTTTCTGTTCCAGTCCAATGATTCTCAAATCAGAAAACCATGCAAGGATTTCTAAATTCATGTACATGGGTAATACTCCTCTAGTCGTCAATCAACTATCGTTACTCTTCGATGCACACTGAGTAAATTTCGGACTAACCTAATAGCTTACAAACCATATTAATAGATTAACCACACTTGACAAGTCATGTGTGACAAGCTTACATGATAAGGTGCTGGCAGGGGAATCCAAACTAAAGTTGAGCTGAATCACTTCCCACCTCTCCAGCTGATATACATAATACAATGGATGAAAACCATTCTCCAATCAATCTGACCGGTGGAGAAAAATGGCGATTCACACCATATTTCCTCATCTTGATCCTCAATATGATACTTTGCAGATCCAACCAAGTCCTACACTCACATTAGCTTTGGCTAAGCCTCAGCCCGAACCAAAATAAGCTGTAGAAGCTCATATTTCATCTGTTGCTACTTCAACCGTTGATTCAGCAGAAGCAATGCATGAGAATATGACTTCTGCAAATCTAATCGGTAAGAAAATTGTATTTATTTGACCTATACTCGTTATGACAACCAATAAGATAGATACTCTTAATATAGTCAAAACCGACCCCTCAACATATCATGGGGACCAATTTATCTAAACCTGACGAAGAAAATGATCAAGATCCTTTGCCACAACAATTAATGAATCAAATGCAAAATTTCTCCAAGGCAATTAACAACTTTGATGTCAACATTTTGTTAATACAGTGTTGTTTGAAAACTTCAAATCCCAAATACTCGAAGACATCACCTTCATTGGGAAATAATGTCACATTCCTAATATGGATGCAACTTTTATTCAAATAAATTATATTTTAATATAAAAGATATATATTTGCATAAAAAATAATATTTTTTTTATGAATCAAGTTAAGTTTGAGATTCGTTTTATAAAATTGGATCATGAATTTGTATATAATATATATTTTTTAAAAATTTAAAAATATTTGATTAATAAAAATATCGTCATAAAATCCCCGCCCAAAAATCTGAAACTTGATAGTATTCTCTCTCTCTCTCTATACAAAATATAACTAATATTATCAAAATTTAGGAAAGCAACAGCAATGGAAGAAGTAAAATCCGATCAACAACCGCTCACCACCACCAATGGCGCCGCCGTTCCCAATGGCGGTGCCTCCCCTAAGGTCGTTTTTTCCAAAAGCGGCGGCCGAAGCTCTGATTGAAGTCGGACTATGATAGCGAGACCTCTGTTTTCCTTAATAAGGTGTCGTGAAGCCTGTTGGATAATTTAGCTAAATTCAAGCTGTCATTTCACAACAACAGCAAAGAGGAACTTTCGGATCCTCGAGTCACCTTCACTTCGAAATTCTTTTCGTTGAACTACGATGTCGAAGAAAACGATGCGCTGTTCAAGGCATCGTTCGAAGTAACTCCTTGATTACAGTTCAGAGCTGACCACTCGATCAAGGTATTTGCCCATTTGCTTTAAAAAAATGTGTTTACCCTTTTTTCCCCTAGTTCATTTTGAGTAATTTTGGATTCTTGTGTGTTGTTAATGAAGTCAGTCATCAATGGTTGAGATGCCTCAAGAAAATCTTGTTGTTCTCTGTTCACATACACCTTGAAGGATTTTGATAAAATCACGAGTATTATAGTGATGCGAAGGAACAATGTTATCAATTTCCCCCATTTGACTCGTACAGACTAGAGAAGCAAGTAGTGTCATACCATGTCATCTTGGTTCCTGAAAATTTTATTTCAATGCCATAAAACAAACGTGGTGTGACAATGGTTATGTTTATCGCCTAGCCTATAGCTTATCACCGACCACTGTCCCATTTAGGAGGCATTCCACAAATGTATCAAGTTTTAGAGATATTTACATAGATAATCGCCAGAAAAACACTACTAGGTATCGTAAATGTTACACCACCTCATTGTTTGTAAAAGCAGAGTAGCTTAAGGTAACCATGTTCTTTAGAAAGGGACAGATATGAGAACGTCTGATGATTTAGTTTGATTCTCATAAACTTTTCAGGCGGTAATGGATTATGGATTGTATCAATACGACTACATTTTTGTATAATAAAGTTATGTTGGATTTATTCATTATTTATCTTCAGATTATGTTTATATTTACACGTGCATAATTGTCAAAAAACTATCTAGAATTTTATTTAATAATTATGACTGTTTAGAAATCTCCATGGTGTTTCTGGGTCAATATTCAAATTTCTTGTACTCGAGTTTCGGTAAATTTGCAGTTCCAATGTACGTGGCGACCATGGAGAGCACACTCATCTCAGCCATTTTGTGTGTGTGTGTGTTTGGATGCATGGTATTAAAAGAAATATATATATGTCATAAAGTTTCAAGATTAACTTTGATGTTTTTTACTGTTGAACATCAAGGTTCTGCTTAAGTATTGTCTGTTTAGTATTCACGAATAAATGTATTAAATCAGTTGCATTAGCAACATTTGAAGAGTAAATTTGCATTACAAAACTAAGTGCTCGCCATACAGATAGCTAACTTTTCTGTTTTATTTTTATTTTTTTTTACTTTTTTTCCTGCTGATAAGTAGATTTTAAAAATGATCAACTACATGGAGGAAATTACTTATTTTTAGTGCATTTAGTCGTGTAATTATGTATAGAAGACAGTGTCAAATCAGTTTCAGAATAGATGGTTGTTTATTGTGTGCACATTTTGAGGAGCAAACAATTCATTTACTTGTTTGGTTGTCATTTCCTTTTTTATTTCTGAATGCCATGCCTTCCATTCTGTTTTCCTCTCTGTACTTATAAATTACTTTTAGGATTGTCAGGGAGAGGTTGCAATGATTGCAGTTCTTGCGGGGCCCGACTATTAAAGCTTTCTACTACCAGTTGTTCTAATCCAATTAATAACTACAAGCTTGCTAAATAGCTTACTCTGGTGTGCATGGAATATTTCACCCTACATGTGGGGCAGTGGAGCAGTGTCCTCATATGTAGATCTATAGTCCAGATTTAACCACAAGTACATGAGGTCCACTATTTTTTTTTAAATCACAAATGTGGCTAAATCTGGACCATCTAAATCCTGTGGGTGCAGTGCCCCCACAGGTAGGATCGAACGAACCGGTGTGCATGAGGTAGTCGATAATTCATGTGGGATTAAAACTTTAAAGGTGTTGTGTTTATTTGTCTCACGCCATAGTATAAGATATATTTTAGATAACATGTATCGTATATTTGTATGTGATTTCTATGAACATCTGTGTGAGATGAACAAAAAATTTACAGGGATTGTTGTTATATAAAAATTTCTCATTTTAGTGCATCAAACCATTTGAAGTCCATTTTTCTCTAAAGCTATATCATAAACTATGTGAATTTTGTTCTCGTTGTATTTAGAAACTTAATTCTCTTAACACTGCTGCCATTATCAAATTTCTTGTGCCAGTCGAGGAAATTAATTTTGACGTTTAATACTTACCGATTCAGGTTGGAGATGAAGATGGCAAAGCTAAGACAGCACCCATCATGCTCCAAGTTCCTCGAGATGATATATATTCGTCGGCATTGATGTTCTGTGTGAAGAAGAGATGGGACATATTATAAGCTAGATTCACGGTGGCTTATCCAGGTAATATTCTGTCTGCAGGAATTGTTTGTTGATACAATAGCTTGTTTTAATCTACCTCCGTAATCTGTTCAAATTCTCAGTCACTTGCTTATCTAATGGCTTTCGGGTGTTTCATTTTCAAGATTCAATTTTAGAGTGTTCTTCAAAATTTTATTACATTTGATGGGCATTAAATCATTTTCTTTATTTTTTCTTTCAAGTGACTGAGAATTTTGCGACAGATATCTTTTGGGTGCAAATTGGGTAGATTTAGCAACTTACAATTATGTCAGTTGAATAAATCGCATTAGACAAACTCAAGGTAAGTAATAGGAAAGAGAAACTAAATTCGTGATTATTTGGTCAAATGCTCATATACCAAGGGTGGTATTGAATCATATTCTTTTTCTAAAAAAAAAAAACCTTTACTAAATCATATTATTATTCTATCTTAAAGTGGGTGTTGATCACATAAGTTAGATTATTGAATACGTACAAAATATTTATGTAACCAGAATCTGTATTTATTTAGGTAATGGGAACGCAGACAGATGAAAACAACGTCTGGTCGTCTCTGAATCTGCCCCAGCACAGTGCCAACAATTAAGACACCATCATTTACAAGGCAAATTCTTCACCATACAACATGACCACATCACTTATATTATTAAACCCCACCAATCAACCATACTTTCTTTTCTAAAAATAAAATATTAAAAAAAATCTGAATTCATTTCCATTGTTCGTACATGTTAATTGTCCCACATCGGTTGGCTAAATAACCTGGGAGTTATATATATGGGCTTGGACAATCCTCCCCCCTTGAGCTAGCTTTTGAGATTGAGTTAGGTCCAAGTTTCAATCTTAACATGGTATCAGAGCCCGGATTCCACCGTTAGGTATTGGACTGCCTATACTTAGGTCACCCGTTCTGTCCATAATTGGGTCATTTGTAAACTCCACGCTCCAGCTCCAGATGTTCATTCCTGAGCGTGAGATGGAGTTGTATATATGGGCTTGGACAATACTCCCCTCTTGAGCTAACTTTTGGGGTTGAGTTAGGTCCAAGTTTCAATCTTAACAGTACATATACACAATCCATTTCTCTTATTCTTGATATTACATGATCGTTGGATATCAAATTATGGTATATTTCTTTATTTCCCAACTGTCCATTTCACTGCCTTGGAATTAAACTCGTCTAGGATTATTAAATGACAACCAAACAAAGCCCAAAACAAAGCCAGAGGTTGCACACATTAATTTACCAACTAAATTAATTGCTGATAAATTAGGAAATTTAAATAAATCTACCGGAAAAAGATGGTGATTTAATATCCAAGCGGCCATTCATCAATTGTCACCAACAGGGGAGTTTTAAATGTTAAGTCTGCCAACAATTTTGGGACTTGGCTTTATTTAGACATTATGATCAAAATTTTGTTATGAGTAGATGGTCTACTTTTCGAAATTTCAGGCTCGAAACTCAATTATATAAAAAAAAATTGACTCATATACACTTTGGATATGTTTCACTCATTGTGATTATCACCGGAACCCGTGAACAGTGTATGTATCTTTTTTGGGTCTTTGTCTATTTTGGGATACAATGTCAAATCTTTAATATATGGACTTGTTGAATTTCAGATGACCCAAACGGTTCCGGTTCGATCGGATCCATCGCTTCTCTTGCAATTTATGTAGACATTGACATGGGTAGATACGGGGCGTTCTTGAGAGATGTGAGAGTAATCTGACTCAGGTCGGATCCATAATTTTGAATAATAATTATTATATAATAATGTAAATCCATAAATTTGAAAAAAAATTATTATATAATAGTGTAAATTAATCTAATATAAATTTATTATTATGAACTTTTTTTTTACATCTCACAAAAATTATTTTTGGCCTTAATATACTTTTTATATTATTATTATTCATGATCTCTTGATAAATTTATTTATAGAATTTATTAATCTTTGATTTCTTGATAATTTTTTTCAATATAAATTTTTTTTATAAAGTATAAACAATTTTTAAAATTCCCTAAATTTATTATTTATTACATTAAATTGACACGATATAAAACATTAAAACTTATTCTCTGACTCATAAAGATTGTTATGATATTGATGATGATTTATTTTTGTGGTTGATATTCTTGCAACGCTCATTAATCAGAGAAGTAAAATATACAATTGATATAGTGAATTATCTTAAGAAAGTAAATGAATGTTTCCAAATGTTCATATTACTTAGGCCATCCACAATAGCAAATATATTTCCTCCAATGCAAAAACTTGTGTGAGATGGTCTCACGAGTCGTATTTTATGAGACATATATCTTATTTGGGTCATCCATGAAAAAATATTACTTTTTATGCTAATAGTATTACTTTTTATTGTGAATATCGGTAGGGTTGACCCGTCTCACAGATAAAGATTCGTGAGATTGTTTCACAAGAGACATACTCTTCCTCCAAATATTTGTGGGTCTCATGATCCACATAATCAATCAAATATTTCACTATTCAAATATCTCATATTTCACATCAACCAAATATTTATTGGTCCAACTGTCACTTTAATTAATAGTTTATTTTCATTTAAATAAAATAACTCACAATTTTATAAAAAAATCATTTCACCACTTTAATTAATTTAATATATTATTTAATATAATATTTTTTCCTGGATATAAAATTAGAACGTTTATAACGTTTATTTTTGAATAACTATTTTGTAAAAAAATTATTGGAATTATTATCCATTTCGAAAATTTTTATATGTAATATTTTTTTGTGAGATAGATATTTATGTAGGATGTTGAAAATATGAATTTTAATTTATTAAAAACTAATGTATTTATAGATTTTTTTTTGAACGTTACACAACGTTCAAAAGACTAACGTTAAAAAATTTAATTCGTTAGAAGAATTCCTGATTGGATTTGTGATATAATTAAAAAAATATTAAAAAATAGACATCCTAGTGTGATGTGTGAAAGTGACATTTCATGTATATTTCATTTAAATAATTAAATTTAATTAAAACGTATTATAAAATGGAAAAAAAAATAATTGTAACGGGTTATTGATTTGACACACAAATCAAGATAGCACAGTGGTGAATATTAAGGGATTGAAAAATATTTGGATGACATGACAATTACAATACACACATGGTATTCTTATAAAATCTTATTAACTATATCAATTACAACAGTAAGCACATAACGGAGTTTTCAAAGCTAAAGTTTATCAAAAATTTTTTTAATCAACTATATTACAATAATTATTGAATTGATTAAATATAAATTACAGAACAATATGATTATACAGATAGAATTAATATTCATGGTTTTAAAACCGTAAGACGAGATATTTTCATAGTGATCATTTCGTACATATTTGATATTATTATTTAATTGTAATAAAAATATTTTCACTGTTGTGTATTGTTTGATTTTTTTATATTATCTTAGTGTATCGATTTAATTCAAAAAACTAATAAAAAAACTAAAAAAAAAACGAACCCACGTCATTGTTTAAAAACATTTTTGAAAAATGAAAATCTCTAAGTAAATACTCACGGTCCAAATCGACTTATAAAATTGATCATATTATGATCAATTGTTTTCTGGGCTGTCTCAGCCTTTACGATTACTGTAGGCGTAGGCCCACAAATTATTAATATGGACCTTACCTGATTCGGTTTCTTGATCACAAATTATTAATGATAATGATGCTTAAGATAATGACAGAGAAAGACGAACCAAACATAAACATTTGTTTAATAATGATAGTCTTCCATTTAAGCAAAGTTAGTTGGATTAATACTCCAAAAGCCATTGAGTGCAAGACTTGCCAACCCACTGCGTTCCATAATCCTGAAATTAATATTTTAAATCTCAATCATCATTAGTCATCATCATTATTGAGTAAAATATTATTCAAAATTTACTCAAATCTATATTTATTTTATTCCAAAAGTAATTAAGACTAATTTTTTTTTTAAAGGACTGAATGAGATTTATCTGACAACACAGGCTTTTAGTATGCATTGTAATAATATAGGTGTACCTAACTAACAGTGATTGACATTGCAAGTTTTTTTTAAATGTAATCTAATTTCCATAATTTACATTTAACTGATGTAAAGAGAGGAGAGGTTGTGGAAAGACAAAAGGTTAAAGGTGGGTAGGGGAAAAGTAAATAAAGTTGCAATCTTTTGCAAGCAAGAATATGATTCAAAGTTGAACAGCAAAAACAGGCACTGGGACACAGAGTTTGTTGAGGGTTGGCCAATTCTCAACCAAACAGGGCCTTAGAAAAAGAGGAGTTTTGTGAAAATAGTACACTTTGAAAGAGTCTGGCTAGTGGGCTGGAGAGAGAGAGTCTTGTGTCCATGCTTCCAGGTTTGTGTATGTATGTATAGGTGGAGAGAGAAAGGGAGAGGGAGGGTGGCGACATAGTTTTCTTGGTGCAGCTTTCTTGAAGGCTCCTCCTGAAAGTTGCAGACATAGAGTTAAGGTAATTAATTATTATTTTTTTGTGAGTTTTAGCACATGATTTCTTGGGATTAGTATTTTTTTTTTCTCTGAGCAAAATTTTATTTTTTATCCTACTTATTATGGGTTTTGAATTCTGGGTTTTTGTTCTTTCTTTTGCTGAGTTTGTGAAAACTTTCAAGTGTTTGTACTTGCAGATCAGTGTGATTTGGGTGAATTCCGTCTCTAAGTGGGGGTGGCTGTGGAGTTGAGTGCTTGAAATTTTTGTACATTTGTTTTATTTTATTTATTTATCTCAGGTTTTAATGTATAACGGAGGTTATTCTTTGATCTTTAAAAGCTCCGTCTTTTTTTATTTTTGTTTTCTCGGTGCTTCTGTCATAAACTCAATCCAGAAGATTAACTATTGTTTGTAAATTATAAATTTTTCCATCTACTTTTTTAGGAGAATTCGTCAGCTGCACAGTTCTGTCATAATATATGGAAGTTTTGAGCATATTTTTTTAAGAAAGTTATACCTGATACATATGAAATTTTGGTACGTAATTTTTTAAGTTTTTGCCTCATTTTTCCTTTATTTATTTATTTGAAAATCACGGATCTCTGGCCACCTAGCACGGATTTTGGCAAGAAATATAATACCCTGCGTCACCCTTTTCAGTTCTTGGAGTTCTCATTTCAAATCTAATGAAATTTTAGTTCCTAGTTACCCGACATGTTGAAAAAAGAGGTTGGTAAGTTTTGAAAGTCCTTTTTTAAACTATACATGGTTGGTAGAGGATTAAATACCGACAATGCAAATATGCCGTACACATAAAATATTTGAATTTGAATACATGGAATTTGGCTAAACATTTTGGCCGGCCGTTCTGTTTTTCCTCAGGAGGAAAGAGTAATGCTGAGAGCATGGGAAAGAAGGGAAGCTGGTTTTCAGCCATCAAAAGGGTTTTCTCACATAATTCAAAGGAGAAGCTAACTGATGTAAGATATTCTAACAACTTCAATGATTGTTGAGGTTTGGATCCTATCAGGATGCAACAATCGCGACCCCTCGAATAAAATAATTTTAGAATTTTATGTGTAAAATATTTGCTTCGTCCCTCGAAAAACCACCATCTCGCCCCTGAATTGATTGTGACTGTTTTTCAACGAAAAGATCATGATCGAGTCCATGTGATTCTTGGCCGTTAAGCGTGCAAATTAGTTATAAATGCAAAAGACAGAAAATAATTACCCATAACTAGCTTGTATCCTTCCATTTATGTCGAGGTTGCCACTCAGTCACAAATTTATGGGTTGTCAAGCAAAATCTTCCAATTTAACTTGACATTTACCCCCTCCAACATTATGGTAATGAGCAATAAGAAATTTGAAAGTCTATCCTCGGGGTCCTGACTCCAGTCTGCTGTTAGTAATTCTTACTGAGCTGTAGAAAAAATGAAATGTTTAATCATGTTAAGCTTTCATATTATACGGTCTAATTAGGACCTCCCTTGCTAATATTGTATTTATGGGCACAGCTTCTGATAATTTTTTGTTTATCCCTATTCCATGGATAGTAACACTGGTACTCTGCCACCCTGGTTCTGTTTAGCCCTCAACTTATTTATCTCTTTGGAAGTCTGATAGCTGTTTGTTTCATTCTTTCTCGTAGTCAAATTTATGCCGATCTCCCCATCCCAATAGAAATTTCGTGTAATTTATATTATTCAATCTCATGCAATAATTTATTTTTCTAAACGAAGTTAAGTTTCAAAATCTTATCATACTCCACCTTCAATATTAGTCTAGTTGTACTATACTCCATAGTGGCTTTTTGTTTGGGATTTCAGCTGCCTTAGTGTTTGGTTCAATAATTATCATAATCGATATAATTAGAAACTTTTACCACCCTCGGTTATGGAGTTTGTACATTTGTCCAGGGATTAGATAAGAAAAGCACCAAGGAAATAAAGAAAGGCAAAGGCATCCTAAGGCATGGTGAGACAAAATCATTCATCCCTTTGTTCAGAGAGCCGAGTAGTATTGAGAAAATATTAGGGGAAGCGGATCAGTTGTTCATTAGGCATCCTACATCTTCTGAACAGCCAAAGCCTCCACCCACTGTACTTGGAAGGACAAATTCACCTAGGATCCTTTCTCCTCGAACTACTTCTCATCGAGCCTTGTCCCCTAAGGCTAGCCCTCCACGAGTTTTTTCTCCAAGGGTCTCGTCTCCAAAGGTTCAATCGCCAAGGGCTGTTTCTCCCAAGGTCGCACCAACAAGAGCTGTTACTTCAAGGGCTACTTCTTCAAAGGCTCCTCCTCCCAAGGTAACTCAAAGCCGGAAAGAAATTAGCCATGTGCGGAGGCCGGAACCAACTTCTAAAGACAAGCATCTTTCAGCCACTAAGATTCAGGCAGCATATAGAGGATACCTGGTAATCTTATAACTCAATACCTGTGTAGAGTGTTTAAAAAAACATTTGTGTGATCCAACCATTTCTCATCTGTATTCATGGATTTTTTGTAAGTAGTCATATGGAGCATTATATTTAAAGTATTTTGACTTTGACAAACCTGTGTTTGTTGTGGACATTGATCCAAGAATAGACAATGGGATCGTGTTCATTAAACTTTATATGCGACTAAAATTTAGATCGGTTGCACTTAATTGTTTCTAGAGTTGAGGCTGCATTATTGTATTTGTTGTTTTCACGATACTCACACGTTTCATATCTTGATTCTTAAGCATATTTTGTGGTTGATGTATTGTGATATTTTTAATTTTTAAAGGCAAGGAGGAGTTTTAGAGCTTTGAAAGGTTTAGTGAGGCTTCAGGGGGTGGTGAGAGGCCAGAATGTGAAGAGACAGACGATGAATGCTATGAAACAAATGCAACTTTTGGTCAGGGTTCAAACACAAATTCATTCTCGAAGGATCCAAATGTTGGAAAACCAGGCACTCCTGCTCCAAGCTGATAGGAACGACAAGGAGGCGGAAAGTACCCTAAGCAAATGGACCTTGAACCAAGAAGTAAGTTTTGTTCTACAATATGTTTGTTCAGCCAGTATCTTCTCAAATTCTTGAAACACTTGCCATCATCTGCTCTATTGACTGTAGCATCAATGTTTCTATAATCTGAAAGATGATATTTTTGTTATTTTAGTTTGAGAGTGGCCATAATGAAGATTGGAATGATAGTGTGTTAACTAAAAAGGAAGTCGAAGCAAGGTCACAGAGAAAAGTGGAGGCAGTCATGAAAAGAGAGAGGGCCATGGCCTATGCATATTCTCACCAGGTATGGTCAAACTTCTTACTTGGCCCTATTTACGGTTATCTGTCCTGAGCCAGTTTTCTGGCATACTTGACCTTGGTGTCTTTCATGAGTGTGAGCGCGGCTGCATGCATGTTGAGAAGAAACATTTCAGTTTTCTTTTTTCCCCTCTTTTTGGTGTGGCTGAGAAGAATATATCCCATTAGCGCATTGTTGTGGCACAAAAAAACGGTGTCGAAGAAAAGGTTGCTCAAATAACTCGGAGAGGGTAAATATATTTAACAGTATAGGTTTGGCTGCATATAGTCAGTCTAATTTATGCTAAACCATGCTTTTAATTCTCCTCGTGATATTTGAGATTGATTCTCTATGGCTATTCAGACATGAATCTTCTTCAAAATACACAACCTAGCTTGATAAAACGTGGCTACGGGCATAGATTCACTATATTAAAACGGATAGGTGTACTGCATATACCATAGAATAGTTTCATACAGCCAGACCACGTGTTATAAACTGGCCACTCCATGTTTTATGAATACGTTGAAATGTAATTGCAACTATATTTACTCATTTTACCATTCATCATAAAATCTCCTTATTTACAGTTGTGGAAAGGTAATCCAAAATCGGTTCAAAATCATCTGGACATCCGATCAAACGGATATCCCTGGTGGTGGAACTGGTTAGATCGGCAGCTCCCCGAATCGAGCAATTCTCAGAACCAAGCAACTCCGAAAAACATTTCGTTTACCCCACCATGGCCTATTTCTGATCACAGAGCGAGCCCTCAACTTCTTGCTAGAAACTATCAAGAAAATCTCACGCCAAGGTCATCAAGATCTGCAATCCCCCCTAGAGGGAAACAGTTTCAGACACCAGGTCGAACACCTCCACAGGCATCGGGTATCAAGTACTCTAAACCACGGTTAAGCGCAGCTAATTCTGCTTTTGACATCCCGTTAAAAGACGACGATAGCTTGATCAGTTGCCCTCCTTTTTCTGTTCCGAATTACATGACACCTACAGTATCGGCAAAGGCAAAAGTGAGAGCAAATAGCAATCCCAAGGATAGATCAATTCCTGGGACTCCAGGCAACGACTTCAAGAGACGGTTTTCTTTTCCTTTGACACCGAACATTGGCTCTTTCAAGTGGAATAAAGGGCTTAACAATGATGCTTCTTCTCAAAGGGGCGCGGAAAAACACCAGTCTTCGCATTTGTTAGGAGACGCGGTAAGCGTGGATTCAACTGTTTCTATGCCAGCTACAGTTGGACGAAAGCCCTTTAACAGATTTGTGTGATCTTGATTTCTGCTGTATCCTGATTGTTCTTTAACCTTTGTTTTGAGTTTTCTGAGATTCTTTTTACTTTTTACACTTTGTTGGATGTAAGAATGATTTATATGTTGGTTGCAGCTTTACTAATGTAAAATAATGAGAGGAAAAAACTGAAGGAGTTTTATTGGTTTGATTAATGTTAGATGATTTATATGATTGAATTTCTTACCAGAGTTTCAAGCTTGTGCTGTGCTGGCTGCAATTTGAGTACGTTAAGAATGTCCCATCTCACATGCATGCTTTGTATGTGTCTAAAAATATCATATTCTAAGAATTATTTTAATATTTCATAGTAAAAATGCCTTCACATTTATAATTTTATTACATGTAGTTTTATATTCTTATTAATATAATAATAATATTAATGTTTATATTCATTATTATAATAATTATAATAACTGTTGTTAATATTAGTAATATTAATTTATTATTATAATAACGAAAATATTTATAATACAGTAGTAATATTGTTAATTAATATTTATTGTTGTTAAAAAAATAATATTAATAGTAATAATAATTATATTAATAATAATAGAACTTATATTAAAATAATAATATTTAAAATATTATTATTGAGGCATCCAATTTTTTTTAAAAATCAATTTTCAAATAATTTATTTTGATAGTTTATCAGCTAAATTATCTGAAACAACTTGTAAGTTGTTTGAAAGAGCTTAAAAATTCTATCAAACACCATCGTATTAGTTAATATAAGCGGAGGTTGTAGATGAAGGCTATAATAATATCCCAAAAATAACAAGATGTGTATGCATCTCAAAAATCTAAAATTAAGACAATACTAGTATCTTTTGTCCAAAATTAAAATTATTGTTGGCACCTGATTTACCCATTTCGAAATGTTCAACTCCCAATATATTTCATGTACTAATATCATTGGATCATGTAAACCTCTCGAATTCAACGATTTCACGGTCAAAGATATAATATACGTATTGAAATTTAAATAATTTTATGAGAAAAATTAGAAAAAAAAACATTATTAACTTTTTAAAGCATCCACATTAGATACCCTAAAATAATATTTTCTCATAGAGTATATACTTCTTTTTTCCTACTCATTCTCCCTCTAAATTTAGGAAATGAAATTCATTAATGAAACAGAAAAATATTTTTTTCTCGAGAAATTTAAGATTTTGGACTGAGAATCTGACGTGGATGTTGTCAGAATAAAGTTTTACTCCAAGAAGGCTGCGGAATTTACATAAATACCCATGGATTGATCATTCATGCAAGTGCCAAGTGGAATGATTATTCATGAATTTGGTTGCCATTTATTAAAACTAGACGTTGTGTGTTGGCAATTACTGCCTTCTTTTGGGTTAACGTGTAACTCAAACTACCTAAAAATAAATAAAATACTCTCACAAAATAAATAAATAAATAAATATATATATATATACAAGTTTAAGAATTTACAATATTGCCCAGCCCCCACTTCGATTCCCATCTCTCGTTTTCACCACCACCCCTAATTTTTTAATATAATAATAGTTCATTTTAAAGAATATTCTAGCATGCAAAATACTAGTGCTAAATTTGAACGACCGAACCAAAGGAACTCTTTGGACAAGAAGAGTGGAAATTGTGATAAAAAATATAAGATTTCTTTATTCTCTTTGTTGATTAATTAATCAAAGAAAGTTTAAGACGTCTCCAATTTGTCATATATTACAAAAGATATGACATAATATTACATAAAATACATTAATTCTTCGTCGTATCTGCTAATAATTTGAAGACAAAAACTTGTGTGAGACGGTCTCACGGGATTGTATTTTGTGAGACGGATCTCTTATTTGGGTCATCCATGAAAAATTATTAATTTTTATGCTAAGAGTATTACTTTTTAATGTTTATATCGGTAGGATTGACCCGTCTCAGAGATAAAGATTCGTGAGACAGTCCCACAAGAGACCTACTAATGCAAAAACTTGTATGAGACGGTCTCATGAGTCGTATTTTGTTAGACGAATATCTTATTTGGGTTATCCATGAAAAAATATTACTTTTTATAGCTAAGAGTATTACTTTTTAATGTGAATATCGCTAGGATTGACCCGTCTCACAGATAAAGATTCGTGAGATCGTCTCACAAGATATATGTTCTAATTTTAATATATTTGTATATTATATAATTTTGTTGTTAGAATTAAGTTCTAATTTAAAATAAATTGTAAAAGATAATGGACGGAAAGGGTAAAGATGTCATAAAACTAGGTGGGTTGGATTTTGACACATTCGAAGATCACGTGAGAACTCCCCTAATGAATTGCTAAAGGCATCCCCGTATGTCTCTCTTTCCTCGGTTGAGCTTTCGTGTCCTGTCCCACCTCTTCCCTTCTCTCTCACTCTGTCTCGCATTCTCCGATTCTCACTTTTCTGTGGAGGAAAAAGAAAGCTACCCAAAAATCGTCGAAAATGGCTTTGAAGCTGAATGCCATCAAGTGCCACACTCAAAAGTACCCTTATTCCGCCCTTCCGCCGATTGCCAGCTTCAGATCTCCCAAGTTTTTCATGGCTTCCACTCTTAGCTCTGGTTCAAAGTATTAAGCTTGTCCCTTTTTCTGGTTTTTTAAATTTAGTATTTCTTTTTTTCTTTCTGTGAATTCGTTTTACTCCTGGTGCGTTTTTTGTGGTTTCTTTTTCCTGCAAAGATTGGATTTTTAGCTGAAGTTTAATAGTTCTTCCGGTTTTTGATCTGGGTATTTTTGGGTTTGGGTTTATAGTCTGATTTTACAAATATTTTACTGATGGGTTTTAGTGAAATGATGCATGGGATTCAATCGAAATCGTGCCACTCTGGTGGGCCATTCTTGGATTCTCTGAAAGCTTGTTTATGATTCTTGTTTCTGCTTTATAACAAGTCATTAATGGCTCATAAATTTGTAACAGTTAGTGCATGGGTTATTGGAACGTGGTAAACTTTCTCCGAAAACCTTTCATTTTTTTTTCGAGTTTAGCTTCCCCTGCAAAAGATTTGATTCCGTATGCATTTAAAAGATTTCCTCAAGTCGGTATCTTCTTTATAGTTTTGTTGTGTGTTTTTTATTCATTTATCTGTGTGTGGGTTTTTGTTTTAGTTTTGAGAAATGTGGAGTTTGAATCTTCCCCATTTTTGGGTCTCAGTTTTCCTTCCTTTGATTGTGTGTGATAGGTATATTTTTTTCCACAAATTTTCTTATTTGTTTAATTGTATTATAATGTAAATGTGGGTTATAGTTGTGCTTCTTATTTGCCTTTAAATTTTAAATATTTTGAATTTCTTTTATGCATGCAAACATGTCATGGTCATGAAGGCAAATGTTGGTTTAATATTATTTAACTTGAGAATGTTGCTTGATAATCTACATCACTTATCCGATTGTAGCCTCTCCTTTTCTTTCAAATAAAAGTTTCTTCTGTCTGATATTCCAACTTCCCTACCATCGATTGGATTCTGACATTATTTGAATAGCAGAGTCAGAAAATTGGGGCGAAACCAAACATCAACGGTGCTACTTGTCTGGATGTTGTTGTGTTGCATTTATTTCTAACCCTTCTATTATAATTTTAACCTTCATGTCAATGATTATGAAAAGATTTTGATTTCACCAAAATTGGAATGATTTAAAATTAAAACTATATATATGTTTCTTAAAAAACAAAAATTTAAAAATATGTTGCTCAAATATTAATTCTTTAATCCAAACACAACCACGACCTAGAAAATTTTTAGATTTATTTGGTGCGTCCGACCTGCGTGAGAGACGTGCTCCTGTAGGTTATGTTTATTATTTACATGATCAATCAACGTTTATCGGTGTCTTATTTTTGTCATTTGTAGTTTTGATACATATGCAGTCCGATATTCGAACTTTGACTGCGTGTTTGATGTCGACTATAGTCGTTAACAGCGCACAAGAATTGTGTTAAGGCATAAGGCACAGTGAGGCATTGTCTCTTCCTAGATATATGTCAATGTGTGCACATTTTGCATAAAGTACGCTTTTTGATGAACTTAAAAGGCTCAAGGTATTGTGTTAAGGCACAGTGAGGCATTGTCTCTTCCTAGATATATGTCAATGTGTGCACATTTTGGATGAGTACGCTTTTTGATTAACTTTAAAGGCTCAAGGTTCATTTTAATTGCTCATAAAGTAAAAGGGCAGTATATTTTAAGCGAAGTGTAACGTAAGCCTGCGCCTGGAGCAGCAGTGCCCTTTGTATTTTTAATAACTATGGCTTGGACAGTTTATCAGCAGCTCTATTTTAGCAAACAAAATGTTAATTCACTTTGAATGCTTTTCCTTGTAAGCATTTGTTTTCCTTGTATGATATGCAATACACCTCAAAACATGGTAAGCCAGAGAAATCATCAACCAAGACTTTATAACAAAGTAGGTAAAGTATATTGCATTGTCTGGTGGGTCATCATCAAAAGGTGAATATGTTTTCGCAAATCATCAACCAAGAATTTGGTAAATTCGAATTTACTAAATATGATTTGGCAAAACTTTTGAAATCATGAATTGACTGATATGCAGATTCTATTTTTGATCGGATTGTCCTTCTGAGACACAAGAGAAAATTATGTGTGTGTGAACATTCTTAAAAGAGTTTTCTTTATGCGTGTTTGATTTTTTCGCAGGGAGATTACGGTCAAAAAGCCTTTCAATCCGCCACGTGAGGTTCATGTTCAAGTTACACACTCGATGCCACCTCAAAAGATTGAGCTTTTCAAAGCCATGGAAGATTGGGCTGAGAATAATATACTGGTTCACCTTAAGCCAGTAGAGAAGTGTTGGCAACCTCAGGATTTCTTGCCCGATCCTGTTTCTGATGGATTTCATGATCAGGTCAAGGAATTAAGGGAAAGAGCAAAAGAACTTCCAGATGATTATTTTGTTGTTCTGATTGGAGACATGATCACGGAAGAAGCACTTCCAACGTACCAAACAATGCTTAATACCTTAGATGGTGTACGGGATGAAACAGGTGCGAGCCCAACTCCCTGGGCAATTTGGACGAGGGCGTGGACTGCTGAGGAAAATAGGCATGGAGACCTTCTAAATAAATATCTCTACCTATGTGGACGTGTAGACATGAGACAGATTGAGAAGACTATACAGTATCTGATCGGGTCAGGAATGGTGAGTCTTCCCCAATAGTCCCCCAATTATTTCGATTCATATTGGCCATGGATACTGTAGTTATTTTCTGACTGCGAATTTTATCTTGTACTGCGCTTTTCTTGTAGCTATTAACATAATGTGTGCTTTCACGTGTTTCCCAACTTTCTCAGGACCCAAGGACAGAGAACAATCCATACCTTGGATTTATCTATACATCCTTTCAAGAAAGGGCTACTTTTATCTCCCATGGAAACACTGCCCGACTTGCGAGGGAGCATGGGGACATGAAACTGGCTCAAATATGCGGTACCATTGCTGCAGATGAGAAGCGCCATGAGACTGCATACACCAAGATAACCGAGAAGCTATTTGAGATCGATCCAGATGGAACGGTGATGGCCTTTGCCGACATGATGAGGAAGAAGATATCTATGCCAGCCCACTTGATGTATGATGGCCGTGACGATAACCTTTTCGAACACTTTTCTGCCGTTGCTCAGAGACTCGGTGTCTACACAGCTAGAGACTACGCGGACATCCTGGAACACTTGGTCAACAGATGGAAAGTGGCAAGTATAACCGGACTATCCGCAGAAGGGCAGAAAGCACAGGATTATGTATGTGGGTTGCCTCCAAGAATCCGAAGGCTAGAGGAACGAGCTCAAGGAAGGGCGAAGCAAGCATCGAAAATCCCATTTAGCTGGATATATGATCGAGAGGTACTGATCTGATCTCGACTTTCGCATCTGGTTTGTGACTATTATTAGGAAAAATGAATTTTCAGTTTTGTTTCGTCATGTAACACCTTTGTGTGAAGGCTTATGTTTTGGGAGTGATTGTAGATACCAGTTTGTTGCATTCTATTACCTCTGTAGGAGCAGTTGTGGTGTAATGGTTCGGTTATCATGTTTTCTCATGTCGCTGTTGCGACGATAAACAGACAACTCGAATATTTTGCATTACAAGCAAGATCTGCATGTATGTATTGCTCCCGGGCCAGTATCAAATCATATTTTATTCATAAATGCATGTCCATTTTCTTTTACGATTTTTATTTTTTGAATATATTGTTCAAATGGGGCAATATTTTTGATAGCCGCTTACACTTTTTTCTTACAATAATGTTTTATTTCCGAGTTGTAGAAGAACGCTTCCTTTGCTTTAGTAACTATATAAGGATTAGTGATTGCTGAATTACGTTTTTGAACTCGTTCTTTCAGATGAGATTTTTTTAAGCAAGTTCTTAAAATTCTTTTAATTAGGTAATAAAATGATGAAAACATTTATATAATTTTAAGAAAATAAATATCAATATGATCCGTGACACCATCTCACACAAACTTTCGTCATTTTTGAGTAATAATTGCATTAATTATTGAGCCTCAATGCTAAAGATTATTCTACATTAATTAATAATCACACTAAAGTACCAAATAAAGATATGCCTTACTCTATATGTTATCGACTTAAAAATCACGTAATCAATTCTAAATTTCAAGCCATCAAAATAAAAGAAAATTCGATATCTATAATTTTTAAATATATTATAGATTTAGCAAAATTAGAATATTTAAAAATTATCATAATCGTCCTAAAAAAATGCGATTTGAATGTGAAAAGATAGAAATGTGTTTTGAATGAAGGGGACAAGGATAGATTATTTTAGAAGTCCATCCGAATAATCTTTTAAGTCGAAGTGAAAACAATTTTTGATATTTTACAATTATAATTTATGTTTTAATATTTGTACTTTAATTAATTTTATAGAGTCATTAAATATCAATTTAAATTTTGAATACTCATGAAACTCTTTAAAAATTTGTTTTTAATATCACTAAATTTATGTAAAGTTTATTTATACAACTATATATTAATACCTCAGATTTTTAAACTACACAAATAATTAAAATATGTGAAAAATTATTTTTTTATGAGGTGAATTTTTTTTTTTTTTTGAAAGCGTGAATGACTTGTGAATTTTTTATTTTAATTCCACCGATATTGATGCCTCGGTAGAGGAGCGTTTGGAAGAAGGTGATTGGGTTTGAAAACAGATTCGATGTTCTGATTTCAAATTACGATGGATTTAAGTCTTTAATCTCCATCCAATCACATCCTTAACTTTAAAAAACCCTATCTTGTGAAGTAAACATCAGGAATCTGGAAAAAAAGAAGAAGATAAAACTTTGATGAAAAAACATGTAGCGATTTGTTCGAGGCCATAATCAGAGGAGATCTGAAAGGCACGGAGAATCGCGGAATCTCGCCAACCTTCAATGCAAGTGATTCATCATTGATTCATAGAATCGACGCCCTTGCTCTGCAAATTGGCTCGCAAATTTCGCGAATCCAAACACTTCTAATTTTCAATATAAAAAAAAAAAAAACAGAACAGAGATTTGCTAAAAAAAAATAACAGAGAAAATTCGATAAAATGTAAAATGACAAGTCCTGGAATGAACAAGAAGTTGCTGGTGGTGACATTTAAAGCGAGGGGAGGACCGGAAACTAAAACCCTAGCCTTCAAAAAACAAATGGGCCAGGCCCAAGACCATATTGAAAACTCTATTTTTGGATATTTTTAAAGTCTTTTCTAAGGAACTATAGAAGAAAATTTCAAATTAATTGAAAGAGAGTTTTTTCGTATCAGCGCACTGTTTAAACCGTCAAAAAAAATAATATTCGATTTCAGCGTGCGATTTTATGCTAAAATTGAAATTTCATAAATCTTAATATATTTTTATTTAATCAAATTTAATTAGGAATATTTCGACTGTTAAATAAAAACATATTTATTAATGTTAGAAATACGTTAATGAATAATGTAGGAAATTTCGCCGTAATTAGGCAAGAATTTGAATAGATTATTGAATTAAAACACGTGTCACGGTCATATAGTTGAGTATGATACCTCTTGAAATTGATTTATTTCTCGACTAATCCCTCTTATCCAATTTGAGTTGCTAAATTTTACCAGTATTTTAACTCAATTTGAATCTAGTAAATAATTTCAATATTCCACTTAAATTGATTTGTCTATATTAACTTAATATTTTGTAATAGACCTATGAAATGATTAACAAATTTGGTAAAATTCTCCACGTATTTCTATTATGAATTAAGATCCAAATTAATAAAATCCATTTAAAAAACTACCGCACCAATAAAGTAAGAGTAGGTCTATTGTAAGACGGTCTCATGAATCTTTATCTATGAGAGATGTCAACCCTACCGATATTCACAATAAAAAAAATATTTTTTTTCATGGATAACCCAAATAAGATATCTTTCTCACAAAATACGGTCTGTGAGACCGTATCACACAAGTTTTTGTCATATATTAATCGCTCTTCGTATATTTCGTTTACAAAAACTCATCAAAACAATATTTTATTAGTTTAAACATTGAAGAAACAATACTCAAGACCTTTTTTTTAAAAAAAAATAAATTAAATATCGTAAATGATGAAAGGAAAAATAAAAAAGAAAAAACTTAAAGGTTGTGACACTATTTATATAACCTTGGTCATAATATATTTTTTATAATTCATTTGATTTATGTTTAAATAAAGATCAAAATGTAATTATAAGAAATAGTGGAGGATTATACTACTTCAAGCATGAATTGAACTTACACCTTGATACTTTATAGATCAAAATTTTATATGTCGAGTTACAGGTAAGTTACATTAAATTTTTAATACTTTATTAATATATATAATAATTAAAATTCATTATGACATCAAAAGTTAATTATTCTAAATATTTCGAACTTTGAAGATTTTTAATTTTAATTTATTTGTATTTAAAATAATATCCGTTATTAATCACATGATTATTTTAATAATACACAATCTTTTGTAAATACCCCTAAGCAAGCAATTCTCCGCCTTAAACCCCGAGAAAAGAAAAGGAGCAAAATCCCTAAAACCCCAATCCTACCTCTCCCAGGCATGGATTACATAGCCGCAGCTGAAGAGAGATTGGTCAACGAAAGATTGAGGCAGAAGCTCAACGAAGTTAACACCGCTGCGCAATCACATCTCTCCGGTGTACAGGATCACATCGAATTCACCCTCCAGGTTTTTCTAGCGGACTTGACTTCATTTTTATTTTCCCTTTTGGTGTCAAGATGTGGTTCTAAGGATTTTATCAGAAATTTGGTTTCAAAAGGCATGATTTTTAATCCAGTGCGGACGGTTTTGGAAAAATAGCTGAAATTGGATGTAAAGGGTTATGTGATGTTATGGTATGAATATTGAATATCTTCGAAAATTTTACATTTTCAAACATATCACATGTGCTTGATTGTTTTGGGTTTGCAGCAAGCCTACTTTAAGTGTGCACACGAGTGTTTCGACAGGAGGAAGAAGAAAGAAGAAATCGGTAACTGTGTAGAGCATTGCAGTGCTCCTGTTATCAACGCACAGAATCTTGTTGAAAATGAGATGGCGAACTTTCAAGTAATTCTTTCTCTCTCTTTTGATTTGTTCCATGGTAAATGAATTAGAATCACGGATGTTTGTTTTTCGACTTCGGGTTTTATACTTAAATATGGAAATAGGGCCTCCATTTTCTGAGGGAGAGATTTTCTCTTTGTTCATCTTTAATCGGGTCCAATTTGTATTTCTCTTTGCTGGACATGAAGCATAGGTTTCTTATTTTGTTGTTGCAATTTTTGGTTATGAATTTCAGAGCACTGGTTCTGTCGACTGGCTTTCATGTGTATCAGAATCTTCACGATTTATGAACATGTACATGAATGGTGCTTGCATGTTATGAATTTACCTGAACAGTTTGTCTATGTTTCTTTGGGTGTTACTTTATGCTGCTTGCAGATCAGATATTGGGCCAACATTGGGTGTCTATGTTTCTTTGGGTGTATTGAAGTGTCACTGCTATCTTTATTTCTCGGTAGTAACTGATATGCATTAATATATGTTATGTAGCGAACTGTGCAAAACATTTGATGATTATACAGAGAATAATAGCACTTTTATTTTTCTAACAGTAGCAAGGTTGATTTGTTATTTACTCAATCATTTTTTTCAAATGTATTCGCAGGAACGGTTAAGCAGGTCTCTAAGGGTTTGCCAAGACAAATTTGAGACAGCTAAGGTTCAGGGTGGCGGCAATAATGCGATGAAAAATTTGGAGTCATGTGTTGACATGTCTGTTGAAGACGGCATCAACATGATGCCTCACCTTGCTGGCAAATTGAAGGCACATCTCTCGATCAAAGAATAGATATTATGTTGCAATGTGATGCTATAGAGCAGTCATTTTGCATAATTTCATTAGTCGAATTTTTAGTTGGAGAGACAATCCTGAAATCTGATCTTTGGAACCCGACAACAAATCGTTATGATACGGAACAATATCAAACCTATGTTTATTCGTGATCTGCAGATAATATCAAGCTTCAGGTTGCATCTTCTCGCACTCTTCCCGTATGGACTGAAATAGAACCGTCGACAGATATCTTTCCCCAAAGCTAGGGAACACAACCTGCAACAAAAATATAGTTCTAACTCTTTAGTCGGATAAAAGTTGATTGCATTCAGTATTTTTTAAAAATACATCAAGTGACGAACTCCTTCAAAGTTTCATGTGAAAAACTGGTATCGTGAAATCAAAATGCTGTATGTTTCAGGGTTGTTGCATACTAACTACAGCGCAAGGAAAACAAGTACATCATAGACAATTAGAACTCAAAAACCAAGAAATATAATTCACTGAATCGATCATTGCAACTTCAAAAATTGGATACCATTATAGGCACCCATCAATTTTAACACCAAAATCAACTGCTCATGCTTAGATATTGGATGGTGTTCTGACCTTCACCTTCAGCTATTAAACATATTCTTGCAGGCCGAATGAGCAATGTGGAATTTTTATACACCAGTTTAGAATCAAATGGATTGCATCAATAACAGCAAAAGAACAGGCTTGCCATAAATCAACATACCGCTATAAGCTTGCCAGCATTTTCAGGCCTCTTTCCAACCTTAATAGCAGCAGCTGCTGCTGCTCCAGAAGATATTCCCACCTGGTAAAAATTAATATTTAACAGAGATTCATAATACACAGCATTCCTGTTGACTTAATCAAAAACTTGAAAAAGAATGCCCTTCAGGAAATTCCACATACAACACAATCATGTGTAGTATCATGTCTTCCAAGCTGAATTATTTGGTTGATTAACTTCGCAGGTGTATTTACAACACCCTAAGCACATATTCACATGATCTAATCAGCGCAGTAACTTCAAGTTTTGTCAATATAAAACCAATTAAATCATTAAAAAGATCGTGAGCACATGGGTGGTTCTTTAAAGCATTATCAAATACATATGGCGTCAAAGATTCCAGGCCATGTAGGTTACTCTAACACTTTTAAGTTATGATTCTTCACAGTATTTCACGGAAGGCACTTATTATATTTATTACCATGTTGTGGATAACACATTACTCCTGCCTTCATTAATCAATATTTCTATATTTATTACCATGTTGTGGATAACACATTACTCCTGCCTTCATTAATCAATATTTCCCCATCTCATATTTACGTCAGAACATCTTTGGAGCAACCAAGTACAAGCTTATATATATACGGATGACACATCATCACATCATAACTGTCATAAGTTAAAATAACTATTTACCCATACTCTGTAGTCTGTCCTGGTTTGACATTAAGCATGCCAGAGAACGAAATAAGTTGTATTATTTCCAGACACCCCCTGCCCAAATGATATAGAAGTCCCTCATTCCGCAGCACATTAATCTTACATATATCAATGTTCGAAAAGGCCCATGCGTGACACGTGAAAATACAGGTTAATGTTCGAAAACTTAACTCAGTTACTGTAATAGTTATTATCCAACAATCCTATCTTCCCAGATAACACGAGGCACTTACTAGTAACCCCTCCTGAAGAGCTAATTGCTTCGCAGTTTCAACTGCTTCATCACTTGATATCTGAAAATGAAGCAAGAAAAAGCCAGTCAGAACAAAATGACTGAAGTGCAAGTCAAATTTTCAGAAAAGAGACACGTTGTACAACCAAATAATACAGGTGTAACACCAGTCAAAAGTGATGTCCTTGTAAAGAGGTAAATTAAACTGGTTCCCTTCAATTGACCTGTTAGGATTGAAAGGTTTAAATGAGAAGGCATTCTAATTTATAAAGTGCCAGCTTAAGTTTACATCAACGATTGATATTCTAACACACACACATTTTGGTATTCAAATCAGTAAAAAATTTCATCTATTCTAATAACACATCTTGGTATTCAAATCAGAAAAAAAATTCACCAAGGGTATTCATAATTGGAGAAAGGTTTACAAGGAGCATTATAGAATGCTAAGGAGGTCAGAAACAAACCTCTATAACTTCATCCATCACATCTTGATCTAAGTTCTTCGGAATAAAACCTGCTCCAATTCCTTGAATTTTGTGAGGGCCTGCAGTTGCAAAGTACAGCTACTAGAAATATAAAAAATTTTACACAGCTATCAACAATAAAACACCGTCCGCTCACCAGGTTTACCACCGGATAATATGTTGCTTTCTGTGGGCTCCACACCAATAATCTAACAGAACATGAGCACTTATTGTTATAATAAATGAGAGAAAAAATAAATGGTTTATAAACACTTCATCTAAAAAACCACATAATACCTCGACGTTAGGATTACGTAATTTAAGATAACGGCCAACCCCTGAAATTGTCCCACCAGTGCCAATCCCTGCAACGAGTATGTCCACCTTTCCTTTTGTATCTTCCCAGATCTCAGGGCCAGTTGTTTCATAGTGTATCTGATATAAAAAGAAGAGGAGAGATACCCCAATTTCACCTCAACCCATAAACACATGTGATTGTGAAGCAGACAAAAAACTGTTTCTAAACTCAGATTTAAAATAATATTGCATCGACATACGCAACGGAAGAACCTTAGGATTGGCAGGGTTGTCAAATTGTTGAAGCATATAGGAATTTGGGGTGCTTTTCAATATTTCTTCAGCTTTCTGAACAGAACCCTTCATACCTTTGGTCGCATCAGTTAGAACAAGTTCAGCTCCGAATGCTTTCAAAAGAACCCTTCTCTCAAGACTCATGGATGCAGGCATAGTCAATATGAGCTTGTATCCTCTTGAGGCAGCTATAAATGCAAGACCAATTCCGGTGTTTCCACTGGTAGGTTCGACCAAAATACTCTAGTATAAATCCAAAATTTCACAACATATCCATCAGTATCATAAATGCTTATGCAAATAAAACAACAAAACCAAGTCTTACAAACACCAGGATGAAAATAATACTAGTACCAAGTCTATAGGCTCAAATCTCATAAAGCAAAGTAAAGTCAAAGACTCATTTACAAAAAAATTCAAGTTATTTGACCAGAATCAGAAATTATGACCAATGATCTTACCTTCCCTGGGGTTATAAGCCCCTTCTCCTCGGCGTCAGTTATCATACTATATCCTATCCTGAAAGCAACATTCAAATATAAATAAAGGGAACATGACAAAAACCCAAACAGTAAAACTATAATTTCTTATTCTAAGAAACGTAGGAAATCCAGACAAAACGCAAACAACAATTTTGCAAATGGAAACCAGAGTACACTAAACCTGTCCTTGACACTGCAGCATGGTTCCATTATCTCAAGCTTCGCAGCTATATTTGCAACACAACCTTTTACAACATTATTCAAGTACACCATCGGTGTCTTCCCAATAAGCTGTTAAGAAGCAGCAATTGCAAGAAAGTGAACCAAAGTAACACCAAACAGGAACTAAAGATAGCCATCTTAATTTTCGCTATACGATTTTTTTTTTAAGCCTAGGACTAACACAATTTCAGTTCCACAGCAAGAATGCTTCGCTATAAACTCACACCTATCACTAAAATCACCTCAAAACACCAAATAATGACAATGATAATAACAATAACAAGCTCACCTGGGATACATCTTCGGCGATATTGAGGCCTTCAATTTCGGCCTGAGGCTCCACGGACACAGCTTTATACACGATCTTTCCTTTACTGTATTTACCCATATTGCTTACACAAATACTGTTACAACCAGATATTCCCGTGGCAGCCAATCGGCTCTGTTCGGAGACGACGAATTTCGGGTAGCAGCGCCCAGACCTGGTGACGGCGGAGAGAGAAGTCAACGGCTGGTTCAACAGAGACGCCATGGATTTCCCTTCTCCGAAGCTTAAACTGTTTGTGGACGGATAGTGCGTCAGCCGTCTGGATTCAGAAATGGAGAATTGGATATTATATATCAATCTATATTTGTCCTTTGTAATTATAGAGTATGAACATAAAATGGGCCCGTACCCTATTATATGGAATCCGCTCAATTCAAAAAAAATAATAATAAAATAATAATAATAATGTCAAAAAATTTAATTTTTATGATTCATGTTATAAATATCCCATGATGATATGTTAAATTAATAAAAAGTGATTTATAAATTTAAGATTGTTACCAAATAAACAAGTTTTTTTATGATGATATCTCCGTGTTGAGTGAGAGTCGTGTAGAGTGGACCCTCCTAGACGTCGATTTTTCAAGGGTTCGAAAGTATAAAAATGTCTCACATCGAAACAGTGACATAAACTAAAGAAGGAGGTTACACAACCTAATAGACAAGTTTTTTGGGATAATAATCATATTAAGTTTATAACCTAACAATCTGTATTACAAATATAGACCAATGAAACTATCTCACAATATATATATTTTGTATAATTATATTATATTTATCTAAAGTTTAATATCAGCTATTGAGTTTGAGACTCGATTCATTTCTCTAACTCAATAAAATACTAAACTTAAAAATTAAAAGAATGTGACAATAATTAGTTTAATATATTTAAAAACAAATTGAAATATAACTCTTGCTAAATAAAAAATATGTAAAAATTTGTGTGAAACGGTTTCACGGGTCGTATTTTGTGAGACGGATCTCTTATTTGGGTCATCCACAAAAAAATATTACTTTTTATGGTAAGAATATTACTTTTTATTGTGAATATATATTTCACAGATAAAGATTCGTGAGACTATCTCACAAGATACGTATCGTAAAAAATAATGCTCCAATACGTTATTTGTAGCTCGCGCTTCTTAAATGTTTCCACGGACCAGTTAGGTTTGTATGTCATAGTGTTGGGACATTTTCGGTCCAGCAATCAACGGATTATTGAGTCCAATTTATAGACCAGCTCACCAATTATGGGCTTTTCTTGGACTGGCTTAATTTGGGCCGATGGTGGGCTTGGGTGGGCCCTCAGGTACAATGTGAATATATAAGATACATTTTTCATAATGATATTTAATCCACTACATGTTTGGGTATGATCTACGATAATGTCACTCTGTTTTTAATTTTTATATATTTTATTTTATTATGATATCTCATAATCATATTATAACAACCCAAAAATTTAAGACTCATTTTTACCAAAGTATATTTGAAATAATTAGGTACAATATATATTAAATAATTAGGTATAATGTATATATAGGTAAAATGTATATGTAAAATAACTAGGTACAATGTATATGTGAAATAATTAAATACTTGAATAAATTCATGAATTAATCATATTAAATAACTGTAACGCACAAAAATTTTGAGGTGTTTAATCAAAATTTAATTAATGAATTTAACTAAATAAAATATATAGTAAAAATAATATATTATTATAATTGTTGATAAATATCATATTATCATTAAATTTTAATAATTGATAATAAAAAATAATACAATATTAATAATATATAAACTATAAAATCATTAAATATAGTACATATTATTGGTTACCATATTATTTTTTAGACAATATTCTCTCTTCTAATATATTTAAAATTACTTCGAATCATAATATATAAAAATACATTTAAAAGTTACAAATGTTATTATCTTATTAATTTTTGGACAATATTTTTGTTTTCTAATATATCCAAAAATGCGTCGAAATATATCGATCTATGTCAAAAAACACAAAATGTCTTTTATAAGAACAAGAATAAATTTAGTTATTCAAGCGAGATACAAAATTTTATTTTAGAGTAGGTATCTTGTGATACGATCTCATAAAATAAATTTTATCTCGTGAGACCGTCTCACAATAGACCTACTCATTAATATTTTATTTACATGATCTTTACGAAAGTGACTAAAATTGATTTTAAAAAAATAAAAATAAATAGTTACATTCAGTATCATTTATTCTTCATATAATTTTGCGTTGATTTCTTCTTAAAAATTTGGATACACGGTTTAATTTGTGTTAGATAAAATTATAGATTGCGATTTTATTTCTCAGTCCTTAAAAAAAATTTGTCGTCAAATGTTGTTTTGATGAATTTAATGACACATTATTGTGTGAAACTTTACAGCTCCAAAGTTTTAAAATTTATTTTCTAATATAATATATAAAACAGATTTGTTTTCAAAGGAACTATATATCTTTTATTTTCCCAAATAATTATTTTCTCTTAATACAAATCTAAAAATCCCCCGTTTTGGCTAGTAGAGCATTTCATGTGGTTAACGTAACGCCTTTTCCGCTACATCCAGTGGAGGGATGTCAATAACCAACGTATTCTCCTTCTCTTGCATGCCCTTTGCTCTCCTCCATTCTTGAAACATCGACGAGCTCTTTCCTCTGCCATCGGAAATCAGTCGAATCCATTTCCCGCTTTTGTTTGATCTCCACCAAGTCATAGCTTTGGCCATCGTAGTCTATCTGCTTTGTTGGGATTGTGGCATGGTGTATTTGTACGAGGAAAGAGCGTTTTTTTTTTATGGTTAAATGGACAAGGCTACGCAGTTGAAGAGCGGGATCTCCCGCCAGTTCTCGACGGGTTCCTTGAGGAAGAGCGGGAAATTCACTTTCCAGCGGCAGAATTCACTCGACCCGAATCGGAAGAATTTCCGGTTCAGCTTCGGGCGGCAATCTTCGTTGGACCCCATTCGCAGAAGTGCGTTGGAGGATGACTGCGGCGATGGAGATGGGTTCGCCGTGCCGGAGAATCTAGATTCGACAATGCAGCTGCTTTTCCTGGCCAGCAGAGGGGATGTGAAAGGGGTCCAGGATTTGCTTGATGAAGGGGTTGACGTAAACAATATTGATTTGGATGGCAGGACTGCTCTGCATATTGCTGCATGTGAAGGCCATGTAGAAGTTGTGAAGCTTTTGTTGAGTAGAAGAGCCAATATCGATGCCCATGATCGGTGGGGTAGCACGGTACATTTATTTATTCAGCTTTTGATGTGAGACAAATTTTGAATGAAACAAAGATGCGTAATGAACTCACGGAGACATAATATCGTGGGAAGGGGTCGATTGTGCAAGAATTGTCTTGACTAGGTTGAGATTCCAATTTTAGTTCAAAGGTTTCGTTTTTCTTGTTAAAGATGTCAATTTTGTTGCTTAATTTGTACTACAACAGAAGAATGGGACCCTGTTTTACAAAGGATTTATTTATATTTTAATGTGATGGCCTGTGTTTCTGGAATCCCGGGAAACAGTAGCAGGCTCGCTAGATCCACGGCTAATAAACATAATACAGTTACAGCATATTTTACTTCATGGAAGACGAAAACTTGGATGGAGAAATGATTTAACCTTCTCACCTTTGTGCTGTTTTCAATTTTGTGACCATGTTAGAAATGAATATGATTGATTCTTGTTGGAAGAGTAGTCAAAGTTTCTTTTTGAGTTTAATAGGATGCATTTTACAAGATTTTTTCATCAATGTAGGCTGCTGCTGATGCCAAATATTATGGGAACATTGAAGTATATAACATATTGAAGGCCCGTGGGGCCAAAGTTCCTGTAAGTGTAAAATTGTCCTGCTTTAGGTTAAAAAAGGCTTTTTTGTTCGTTGGTGACACTCATATAAGTCCATGCCATTTCCTAGAAAACCAGGAAAACGCCGATGACAGTGGCAAATCCTCGTGAGGTTCCAGAGTACGAGCTCAATCCAATGGACATTCAGATACGAAAAAGCGACGGCATCTCCAAGGTTGTTTTGATTTTTTTGGGAGCTAGAGATATTTTTCCAATTGATAATCCAATATACTGCTTCTCGATGCATGTATAGTATGTTATCATTCATCTGTCGACTCTAGTACATTTTTTTCAAGTCTGTGTTTGCAAACAGCGACAAGTTTCATTTGTAATAAGACAAAATTTTCCCGTGTCTGCATGGGTGCTTCATGGCCTGAATTTGTAACATATTTATTTTACTGTCCGATTTTTGACTTTCTATCCGTGGACAGGGATCATATCAAGTTGCTAAATGGAATGGCACAAAAGTTTCAGTAAAGATCCTCGACAAGGATAGCTATATATCCCCTGAATGCATGTATACACCACCGTCTTTTCAGTTTTTATGCATATGTTTCATTTTGGTTGAATGTTGGTTTAGTTTTTTCTTTTGCATAATCTATCTTTGCTTTCAACAAGTGATATGCTTTCTAAATCCAATTTTTAAAGGAGTATGATGCTAGTTTGGCACACGTTCAAAATAATACAATGAATTTTTCTCCAGATGCAGCACAATCTTGTTTTAAGTTTCACAGCTTCGTCATTAGTAGTTCGCTTGCTCAGGGTGATATTGTTATGTTTGTCTAACGTTTCGGCCGTATAACCAAAATTTATTTTGGAGGGTGGGGGATGGAACTTTTTGTTCTGTATAAGAAGACATGCATACAAGATATGTACACGGAGTCAGCCTTTCCTGCTGAGCTGTTATAAATTGTTGTCCGACCAATCTAGACTCCAGCTTACGAAATATTTAAGATATCATTCAAATCACCCTTTTCCGAAGATGACATCTCTATATGCTCTAGTGATCATCATGAGTAAATCTAAGAATAACGGTTACCTCATATGTTAGGAATGCTAATTGAAATTAGTTATAAATCTATATGATTGATGCCTAGAGTCATACTCGTTGAAAGTAAGAGTTTTGATGACCACAAAGTTATATATGTTTTTACGATTATGCTACTGGTGAGCAGCATCAACGTGGTCGTCAAATTTTGTTTTCATTCTTGAATCCTCAACGTGTAATGTTTTTTCTAGTGACTACTACTAATAGAAGTACATAATTCTGAAAGTTGTGATCATTATTCAATCTAGTTCTTGAAAATAATGGTCATAGTCGATGATCAAGCAATTTCCAATGTTGTAAAGGGGACTATTTCATCTTGACTGTGGAATAAATGCTTATTCAACGGCAGTATATTCCATGTCAATGTTTTCATCAATTCACATTTGCATAACGCATGACAACCTATGTAAACAAACAAAAGTTAGCCAATCTTTAACATTTTTTCTTCGTTTCGTATAGTTGGCTCAAAGTTATTTATTTATGTTCTTGTCTGTTCTTTCTTTTTGAAATTTGTTCTTACTTCAGCGGAACGTAATAGTTTTAATGCATTAAATTGTAGAAATGCTTTCAAGCATGAGTTAACACTGTTGGAGAAGGTCAGACATCCCAATGTGGTTCAATTTGTTGGTGCTGTCACCCAAAATCTACCAATGATGATCGTTTTGGAGCATCACTCAAGAGTAATCATCCCTCTTTCTATGCATATCCTCATACATGCCACACTCCCCTCCAACCCATACAAACACTCGTGTGTTTTCATACATGAGTAACTTGTCAGATTTGATGCTCATCGCTGACTTATAATTCCAATTCTCAGGGAGACCTAGGTAGTTACCTTCAGAAGAAAGGACGTCTGTCTCCATCTAAAGCGCTGGGATTCGCACTTGAAATTGCTAGGTGACAACAAATTTCCGAAATATAAGCACATTGAAATGTATACTTTGTTGTTTGAATCGTTGTTATGCCTTTTGCCATAATCTGCTTTAGTAGAGTGGGTGCCATATTTGTTATTATTGCGGATTGGCATTTTGTATAACGTTTTTGTGCTTATCTTCATTCTGTTGTTCTTGATTCATAATTCTTTTGCATTTGTTTTTTTTTTCTCCTTATGCTGCTTTTCTGCATTCATCCTTGTCCCCTTTTCTTTTTAAACCAGATTTTTTGAATTCATTCTGTGTTGGACACTGACATTTTGGATCTTGGTTAACTCGACAGGGGAATGAATTATCTTCATGAGAGCAAGCCTGAGCCAATCATCCATTGTGATTTAACACCAAAGTAAGGCAACTATATTCTTAAGTTGACGCCTTGACATACATATTTTTACTGTTGGCATCGTATAGTGTTTTTAATGTTTGATTATTGGTAAGGTGCCAGAAATATATTGCTGGATTGTGGAGGACAGCTCAAGGTTGGAGGGTTTGGTGTCATTAAGTTATCAATAATATCGCCAGACAAAGCAAAATTAGTGCAACCCGAGGCCATAGATCGTTCAAGTGAGGTTTCTTGTGTAACATAGTTGTCTTCTTGCTTTTTAGTTATTGACAAAGTAATCGGGGTCATTTTTCCTAGTCTAATTCCCAGAAAGACATTTAACAAAGTTTGAAAAGTTGTAAAAAGAATTTGATGGAAAAAGTGTTTTGTCAGCGACCCAATTATTTTTAACATATTTATGCGGATCTGAACGCAGACTTGTACGTGGCACCTGAAATTTATAATAATGAAATTTTTGACAAAAGCGTCGATGTACACTCCTTCGGTGTTATGATGTATGAGGTATATTTTGTTTACATACATTCGATGTTCCCAATTATTTTTTGCACACTTATCGACGTTTTCGTGTTTAGATGATGGAGGGAGTGCGACCATTCTCTTCCAAGCCCTCCGAGGAGGCAGCTAAGTTAATCTGCTTGGAAGAAAAGAGACCAACATTCAAGTCCAAATCTAAATATCCTCCAGATTTAAGAGAGTCGGTCCTTTTTTCTCTTCTTTACTTCATCCTTATTTTTGTTTGTCTTTATCTGTCGCTTAATTTCCCTCGATGAAATTCTCTGGAAGACGAGACTATTTATCTCAAACTTTCATTAAGATACTGATGCTAGAAGGATTGGAAGGCCACTATATATTTTGGTACTTAGAATTAGTGTCCATGTAATCTCTTACACTTTCCTTGCTGATGCTCCCTTCTTTATCCATACTAGACAACCTTAGAACATATCTATTTGAGGTGAAAAGCTAAAGTGTTTGTCTTGTTCGTTCACTATGCTACGTTTCAAGATAGGTTGATCGAAGACTGCTGGCATCCAGATTGCGCTGCACGGCCAAGTTTTTCCCAGATCATCGCACGGATGAATATGATTATTGCAAACTGTTCCAAGCATGGATGGTGGAAAGACACTTTCAAACTCCCTTGGTATGCATGCATATGCTGCTTTCCTTGTCTTCTCCTTCCTTTCATACTCCTTTTTTCATTGTCCGGTGTATACTATCAATGACTCTCCGCTGCTGGGGGCAATGAATCATCAGCATTTTTCGTCATCCGCGCAATCCTAATGGTCATTCACAGGAAAATGATCTTTCAACTCTTTGCAATATTATTTGTTTTGCTGCCGATGCCTAAAAATGACTTCTTCCATAGGATATAAGATGCACACAGGGTTACTTATCGTGAGGAGGCGGAGTACAAAATATTAGACGTCCGTCCGCTGGCGGAGCAGATCGACGCAGCTTCATCCAGGAGGAGGAAAGAAACTAAACCTGCCTTTTTTATATATACAAACATAGTTTGTGAATTGTGACACAGTACGGAGGAATGTAGATAGAAATGAAAAAGAGTGAATTTGTTCGTCTCTTCTACGATCGTAATGTTACATTAAGTATGACTTAAGTTTTTAAAATTCTATATTAATAAAGCTGTGTCCTTCCATTTTTTACTTATGATGAAATATCATAAAATTTGGAGGAATGAGAATATGAAAAATATCATATAATAACAAACATTTATATAATTTGGAATAATATTATGACAACACCAAGTTTATAGAATTCTGAATTATATATTTTTGTCTTGTTTTCTTCATAACCTATCAATATTACATAGTAAAAAGTATATAATTCTAATCTTGTAATACATGAAAATATAATATCAGTTTTATTTGTTTAAATTCAATATAATTGACGGAATCTAAATTATAATATTTGTCCAACATGATATTTGTAAAAATTTTGGGCGAATTATTTGTAAACTTTATTTTAATTCTTTTGTTAAATTTTGTTTGCATTGAAATTTGTGCAGCAAAAACTCATTCCCATTAAAAATAAAAGAGTAAATCTCATAAAAGAAGATACAAGTGAATCATATTTATATTTATATAAAAAATAATATTTTTCGTAAATGATATAATATCTCACATTATTTTTTATGAAAACAAAAATATTGTAATATAATAGTTTTTTCATCGCACTATAAATTATATTAAAAAAAAAACGGTGATTAATTAATGAATTTATCGCGCTTGCTATAAATCTCGTCCCCAGAGTCCAAGCCTCCTGGCATCGCATATACTCCAGCTTCAAATCCTCGCCTTCCGGCATTAATCAGCGCTTGTATTCGATTTTTCTTCAATTTTTCCTCGAATTGATTCCTTTCCTTTTTTGCGATTTAAAAATTACCAGGAATAATGGGGAAAAATCAAGCGTACAAAGCGATGCAGAGATCTCGGCTCGGCTCAAGCTCAGCCGCCCCGGATGAGGTTGAAGATGGCATGGTTTGTACCGTTTCATACCATTTATTTGTTTTTTTACTGGCGGAATTTTGGATGTTTAGTTTACGAGTGTTTTGAGTGGAAATTTCATGTTTGTGGATTTTATTAGAAGAGTTTAGGTGATATTGAGTTTTTTTTTTTATCAAGATGTTGAGCTACCATAGCGTTGGGTAGAAAGTTTCCTGATAATTTTTTTATCAGCTGTTATGGAACATGAGTTTAGGGCTTTTTAAAGATAACTTTAGCTACGGAAGTTTATTTTTCTTTCTTCTTCTTTTTTTGGAAAATTAATGTCCTGCTTTATTTGATATTTAAACTATCTCATTTTTTAAAGATAACTTTAGGTACGGAAGTTTCTTTCTTTCTTTCTTAGTTTTTTTTTTTTTTTTTTGACAAATTAATTTTCTTGTTTTTTAAATTTAAACTATCTTATTAGGTTACTGCTAAAAAGATCTGAATCTTCACGTGTATTTAAAAATATTGTGATTTTTTTGGAGTTAACATGATTAAAAAAGATTTTTTTAAAAAATTAGTGTTCAAGATTCTATGTTACTGTTAAAAAATATGAAAATTTCATGTGCAGTAAACAAAATTTAGTGATTTTCCTTTTATAATTTGTGTTGCCATGAAGATGAAAGAGTAATATCATTTAGCTTAGTTTCGACTTACCAACGTTGATGAATTAACGACAAGGGAATAAGGTCCTGTAATGTGAAAGAGGAAATGTTGGAAAACGAGAGCTATTGATCTCTGATTTAAAAGAAAAGGAGCCAATATAACTGATTTGAAGTTTCGAACCAACCGAGCTCATGGATTGTAAGTTTAGGTAATGCTCGAGTGTTTGTGAGGGCTGCATAGTTATTATTTGTTGGGTGTAACTGAAAACTTGAGGTTGGTTCTGTATTTCAGGAGAAATTTTTAAGCAAATATGTTTCTGGAAATCGTAGTGAGGAACATGATGTGTGTGATATTATTTCTGAATTATGACATTTTTACTGTAATTATCACGTCATCTAATAATTTGTTGAATTAACAATATCACATCATATATATTTGATTAATGGTGTGTGGAGCATTTTAAAATATAAAATATAATATATTGTCTGAAATATTATATATTAATAGAGTTTCTTTGTATTGTTGAATTCGAATAATGTATATGAAAATGAAGTGGAAATAAGCTTTTACGAATGAAAATGAGATGTTAATAATGTATTTCACTTTTGGAGATGGAATTATTGCCATCTGTTAGATTGTATACCTTGGAAGACTTGTGCCCTGAGTTTCAGATATGTGAATGTGATTTTCCTGGTCTTCCATGATAAGTGAAATGATTTCTTTAAGTCAGTTTTGTAAGAGTAATATTTTCTGCCAATTTTTATTTTTTTTTTGGTATTGATTGTTTAGTTAATTTGTGTGTCTAATAAGATAAATCTCAGACTTCTTATAATAGAGTAACTCACATATTTCCATTATCTGTATTTTTAGTTCTCTTTGATTCTTGTCGTCGGAATGCGGAGCTTTAAATCTGTCAGTTCTTCATGTCCCAAGGGTCAAAGGCTTTTATTGATATTTATGAATCAATTCGTGTCTGGTTTTGTCACATAATGTTGTCGAATGTGGTTGCTCTTGGGTATATGCCCGGCACTCCAAACAAATATATGTTAAGAGAGAAAAGAACAAGTGCAACTCTTGCCCGCCATTATTATAATGATTATTAATCCTCCAGTGCTGTAAATTAATATTTTACTTTACACCAAAACATAAAGTATGCTGAGAAGGGTGCACATCAGAATTATTTCTTGCGATGGGCACAAGACATCTTATCATAATTTTAAAAGGAATTTATGCTTCGTAATGGCTGATCCGGACAGAGTTGATTTAGCATCTCCTAGGAACCAAAGTACCAACTTTGTGCTTTTATAACGATAAATCTTTACAGAGGTATAAACTCTTTCGATCAATAATAATGTTACTTTTGGGAATGTACAGTTGTATAAGCTGGCTAGTTTTTCATCATTCCAAAGTTTATTTCACATTAATGGAGACTGGAGATGTGCTAATTTTTTCTGTACAATTGATTGTTGAGTGACCTTTCCTGTTGGAAAAGTTTAAAATAGTGTTTTCCCCCCTATTTGTTTTGGATCTGTGCATCTTCTAATGAGGACGATCACAGGTGGATGGTTCTTTTCATTCACCAGAATGGCATGCTGCTCGTTTGGCAAGTCTAAATACTTCTCATACAATTACGTGGGAGGAGTACAAGAAGAAGCAAAAGGTGATTTATGTGGCTGCACATTTGTAACTTGAGTTTATGTGCTATCTTTGTATACATGTTGTCTTTCCATATAAACCTTCTCAACTTTTTTTTGTATTCCTATCTTCTTTTTTTCAATAAGTTGTCTGCCACAGCTATAATTTTTATTTCGAGAAAATTTATCTTTAAATATTTTTTAACATCTTTAACATACCAAATCGGTATTTTGATATTTTGAGCCGTTGACCAAGTACAGTCTTATCGGTGTTGATGGAAATTAGGATTGAAAGCTAATGTAGCTGTGTCATTTGGCTGATGAGTTGTTGTCGAACTGCAACTTTAAGGAAGGTTGCCATTTATCTTTTTCGAAAATTAACTAGCATGTTGAGGAGGGAAAAGTGAATTGGAGCGAACCAACTACCATGTTTCCTGAATATGCCACTTACATTGTTCGATTATACAGCGCATAATACATGATACTTAGAATTGACTCCCATGTTTAATCACGTTTGATCAAAGACAGAAAGCATATGTTTCAAGAATAAGTACATACTATTCCTTTTGAGTGTCATACATTTATTTCTGGCTGATTCCCTAGATATGTAGAGCTGGATACTGATCTCAACAGCTCAGCTCACTTAAATATTCACCAGGTCAACGTGCATCCTCTTTCAATAATGGTAGTCGAGTTTAACAAGCTCAAATTTTGTCTTTCCACATATCTTCTTATCTGTAGGGCTTCAACTTCACTTCATTAGCTTATCCCATGACTCTAAATTACTCGTCCAATTTACGAGCTTATTTTTGGCACTCCAGGTTTTCATGTAAATATGACTTAATCTACACTATGCCCAAACAAGATAAGATGGCCACCAGATCTATTTATATGTGTTACTCAACCTTCCGATTCATCTGTCCCATTAGCTTCAATTCATGACCAGTAATGCCCTTTCGGTCTTTTTGTTTAGCTACTGTAATTGCTGTCTTTATCTTGTGATGTTTTTTTATGTGGTAATATTTTTGTGTCTTTTTGTGGCTCTAATGGCTTCAATGTTAGGAAGAAGAAGTGAGAAAGGGGGAGTTGGAAGCTGATAAAGACCGGATGATGAGAGAGTATAGGGCTCAGCTAGATGCTGAAAGGGCTGGCAAACTTGCTCAAGGAAAAAACCACTCTAGCAGCAGATCCAGACGCAAAAAATGTAAGGCACAGTGTAATTGGGGATATCGTATTTCAGCAATTTTTAGCTTTTTATGACATTGTTAAATCATAAATTTGCCAGCAGATAAGGACAGAGATTTAAAGAAATGCAGCAGCAAGAAGCGAAAGGTGCATTATACAACAACTCCATTTATTCACTTCAGTGAGAAAAAATTGTGGTGAAGCTGATAATGGAGAATTTCATGACCCAAAAAAGGATCGCCAAAATGTAATACCTGACATAGTCACAACTCACAAGTGATTATCTCAAGCTATGCTCTTAAAACCAGTAAACAAAGCTATGATTATGGGGATCACATGAATTCCGCTCATAATACATGGTTTATTCTCGAATGTCAGTTTATATTTTAAGGAAACGAAAGGTTTGCCTGTGAACTAATGAATTTGATATAGTAGTTTCCAATATAGTATCACAGTTGCTCAGGAGTAAAGGGTGAAGCGAATTGGGAAGGAAAAACACATTAATATTAGTCAAAGTATCCTTTGCAATGAAATAATATGCCAATTTATTTGCTTATTATAATAAATAAGAACTAAATAAAATAAAATAAATAAAAAATTGTCCTGAAATTGTACCAAAATCTATTATATAATTTGCTTTAACTAAGTTACTCCTATATCCGCTCCTAAAATATGTCTTTAATCCCGTGATTTATGTGCTTCACATCGAAATTTGTATGCCTGAGTTAACTGTACGACTTTTTTGCGATTAACTTAGCATTCAAGGCGATCTGATTTTAGCTCTGGCTCGGATTCGGAAACTTCAAGCAGTGGTGATGATGGGAGGGAGTCAAAAAGGTCAAAATCAAGGTTGAAGAGAAGGAAGAAAGAAAAAAAGCATGTGTCGTCAAAATCCAAGCACTCAAGCAGCGAGAATGAAGACGCTGATGGCCCTTTACCACTTTCTAAGTTTTTTGGGAACCACAAAAGCTGATATTTTGTTCAAAATGTGCATTATCTCTGGTTATTGAGAGTACCAGGTAGATCTTCTCTTTATGATTCCTGATTTGAGGTTTTGTTTATCTTGTTTGCTTCATGTATACTGTTTCGAAATTTTTATGGATCCTCTCTTCTTTAATATATGTAATCTTTCTGCATGACTTGCTACATGTAGTTTGTTGCATTTTTGAATGAGTTTTGTAGAATAATACCCATGGGGATTTTTTCTTTTCATTTGCATCATCGAATCTTAAATTAAAAGTTGAGTGATTTGACAATTTCATCGAGGTAATATTTGCATGCAGCTGTGGAAATGTGTCGAATTGTTAATTAAAAGTGTATTAAATTTGAGTATCTTCATGTCCCTTCAGTTTGGATAGAGATGAAGGTTGTAGCTGCTAACAAGAATCTGCGGATCAGCTTAGCTCTTGCATTTGATGTGAGAAGGTAAGCATCCAGTGATAGTAACTTGAACGATTGCTTAAAATTGAGGCTTGTGTTCAAAATTTGTAGGCTACTATAAACAGCATTTGCCATCAAATTTTTCGTTTTTGTTGTTGAAAAAAATGTTGCAATAATTCAAATAGAAATTATTCATGCTTCAAAGCTCAGTTTGTTTTTTGCTTTTACCAGTGTCACCGAGGTTTCAATAGTATGTACTCCACCCAAATGTATGTATGGTGTTTTATCATAAAAGATTTTTTTTTTTGCTGATTAGGATTCAAAACATTGATATAGTTATTCAAGCTTAGGGATGTTTGATAATCCTAACTTCATCGAAGTTCCCTCCACGAGTCCACATGCCTAACAATTCTTAGTTGCGTATTAGCTACCCCATAGGCGTCTTAAATAATTGAAGCAGGGGGCCAAGTCTTCTCAGGTTGGCAGAACTCAGATACTTGGAAAAATTTCACATAGATTTTCCGCCCAAAAAAAAAAAAAAATTCATGTGATGACCGTATCGCCCACTTCATCCCTCTATAAACTGGCAGTGTCACTGACCGACCCCTCTCCAGTGGTGGAAGCAGATAGTAATAAAAGAAGATGCTGACAATTCTTGGGGATGAATGCCCCGATAAGAAACAATGTTGTTTATGGTTTATACAGTCACATTGCCCTCTAAATTCACCGGAGTTAAAAATGCCGCTAGAGAGGTTCAGTCAGCAGACGAATCAGGCTGTTGAGATTGTTCTTGAATGGCATTTCCCTTCGCTCTTAGCTTGCCCATCGACTCTTTCATGGCCTCCTTCCTCTTTTTACTTGCCAGAACTTTTGCCATCAAGCCGCTAACGCTTGGGTCTTTTTTCTCTTGCACTGGGGGCGGTGGCAGCTCTCCTTGCTGCCTTTGCATGCTCCCCACTAATGCTCAGCGCCACCATTACACCACTCAATCCCAGTGCAATGCTCCTGCATCACACTTTGGGTATTCAGCGTCATAAAACTCTTTTCGAGCTATGTTGTCTTTGTATTCGTTTCTTTTTTTTCTTGTTGTTTTGTTTAGATAATCTAGTCTTTGTATACCAGATGTGAGTTAATTTCATTTCAGAATCATAATGCGATTTCTTTCTTATCTTTTGCCTATTCTATCATATAATTTATATTTAGCAAATCTTACACAATTAGAACTGCATAAAATCACATAAACAATAAAATGCTCATAACAATAAAATGCTCATGTTCGGTTCTACGTTTGCTAAAAACCTGGCTCGAACCTTCGTTGAAAATGGCTTCTTTGAGCAACCTGATCGGAGCCTTGACCGGAAGCCCGGACATTATGGAGCTTTTGAGAGGGCAAATGGGTTGCGTTGGTTATTCTTGAGATTGGTTTTGTTGTGGCTGGAGGGACTGATAAGTGGTACATTTTTTTCTTCGACTCTTATTTTTTCTGTTTATGAATGGAATGACGTTATCGAGGGTCTATGTTATGCTGAAAATGAACACTCTGTGGATAGTGTTCGCATCTTCGGATGGAAATTAATGGTTGTGAAATTCCATTGGATGTTTTTTGATAAGGTCTTACTTTTGTGGGCCCTCAAATTGTCACCCCAAAATGTTTGTAACCCAATATTGTGTGCGCATTAATTTCTACACGCAATTGAAGTTCCTTTTCCATTCTTTACCAGATTCACCTTAAAATAGTTAGATCATAATAATTTACATAAACACATTCATACCATGTAATTGCTTTTTTGAATTTTTTTTCTCCTAAAAAAATTTAGAAAACATTTTCACTTGGTAATTTTTATTATTTTTTTTTTTTCGTGACCTAAAAGCGCAAGTAAACCACAAATTGCAATATGGACTCAAGCGAAATGGACACTGCAAAAACATAGTGATCAACCAAAGTTATTTCAAAACATATGGGCCCAATTTCTTTATTTATTTATTTATTCTTATTTGATCCAAGTCTATTTTGAAATATCGATAGTTGTTTCATTTTATTCCTGTTCACACTCCACTTAATTCGTACAATTTATTCGTCGGTTAGAGTGTAAATAACAAAAAATGAAATATAATACGCATGTCTCAGGTTGGCAAACTCCACAAGTCCCCGAAGAATACGTAGCTCTCACATGCTACGTTGCATCGTAAATCGTAATATAATTGTGTGCCGATGCGATATAAATTCCCGATTCGACATAAGACAAAAATCGTTGAGACGGTCTCACGGATCGTATTTTGTGAGACAAATCTTTTATTTGGGTCATCCATGAAAAAATATTACTTTTTATGCTAATAGTATAATTTTTTATTGCAAATATCGCTACCGTTGATCTGTCTCACAGATAAAAATTCGTGAGACTACTCTCGACATAATCTCGAGTGTATTATATTTTATATATTAAAAAAAATTGAAATCCATGGTTTTGGAGGACAAAAATAAGCTAAATAGAACCACCATGCATTCGGGTCCCATTGGCAAGTGGAACATTTTTGGCATGTTCACTTTGTTATGCAATTTGTCGTATTGGTTAATTATATGGACCTATATGTCGGCACCACACACGATTCAAATATTTCGGAGTTTTTGGATCTTTTCCTGAAATACATATAGAGATAAAATACAAACATTCCATTTAATATTCATCAATAAATACCCCTTACATATGTTATATTTGTAGCTAAGAAAAAGGAAGAAGGCTGAACTTCCTTGAATAACTAATGGGTCATTCCTTTACTACTTTCCTTGCTCTGTTCCCCTTCCTGCTCTACACCACTTCAGCAATTTCAAAAACATTTACTCCCCCTTTTGCTTCAGACCAAATCAAATTTTGGTCTGAAAATGTGAAAAACGAAATGCCAAAAACCATTCTCAATAAACTTTCACCTTTGACTCAAGATGACTGCAAATATTAATACTCCAACTTCATATCCAACAACGTTAAATTCTCTGCAGATTCCGATTTCTGTTCGATCGCAAAACTAGCATGTAGCTCTGGGATTGAATATGGCTTGCTAGAAAAAAGAAGAAATATATACGTAGATGAATACCAAGAAAATAAAGGTCTTGATCAAAAGATTAATGAAGCTGATGTATTTTCATCCTTCAGGCTTTCAATACTCAAGAATGGGAACATGGTTCACCTCCAAACTTTGAGAAATCGCTCCCAGACCGTGCATTTCTCCCCTCTCATATTGCATCTAAAATAACCTTGAACATCAAAGAAATGGCCAAATTTTTCCCTGGAGTAACCAAAGAAACCATAGAAAAGACTCTTTTTTACTGCAACGCAGCAGCGATAAGAGGTGAAGTGAGAAGCTGCCCAAAATCTCTAGAGGAAATGATAAACTTCGCAAAGTCAGCTCTAGGTGGGAAAAAGTTAATATCCTTATCGTCCAAGAGCACCCAAGGATCAAATACTGAACTTATGATCAAAAACTTTAAAAAGTTAAATACCGATAAAATCGTAGCCTGCCACGAGGTTATTCTTCCCTTTGCATCTTATTTCTGCCATTCTTTGTCCTCCACTAATTTGTATTCCGTGGATTTAGTCGAGCCCAAGGCCGGAGCTCCGGCGAATACCCTTCTTGCTATATGTCACATGGATACTTCTCCATTTCCAGAGAATCACATAGTCTTTAAGATACTGAAACTCAAACCTGGACAAGGCGAGGCATGTCACTGGTTCACCCAAATTGATCTTGCATGGATACTCGACACTGAATCAATGTGATCATGATGAAAATCTACGTCGAATGTATTTAATTTGGAGGGAATTTATCTGCTCTCTTTCACATGCAAGCTAAGTAGTTGCGCGAGGATTCGGATAATTATTGTGTTGTAAGTTGTCTGCTTTCTGGTACGTGGAAATGGAACTGTTTAGTTTTCAAAAAGTTATTACAGATTTAGATATTTACTTCCTCCGTCCCAAATATATGGACTGCATTTTTTTTTTCGATCATTCCAAATATATAGTTCATTTTCTATATTTAGTATCATTTTTTTCTTGTTTCTTTTAACTAATATACATCTATTAATTAAGTCTTGGAAAAATGTGCAACCATTTCTTGAAAAAGTTAACTAGAATCAAATAGGAAGTTTGTTTATAAAATTTTACTTTTCCAACCATTTTATTAATATGTGTGGAAAAATAAATAAATATATATATGTGTGTGGTCAATTTTTACAATTATGATATTATCACTATTTTAGTATATAAATCAGACTAATTAAAAAAATTAATTAAGGTCCAATATATATATTTTTAAAAAAATCGACTGTATAAGTACACAACACGGACCTAGTATACAATAATCTTACACTAGTCATACACAAAAAGATAGTTATTTACTTCGATGACGAAAAATATAGCTGAAAGTTAACTTTCACACATGCAGTATTAGTGCAACCAAGCTAATATTTAATCACATTTATCCTCGTGTGATATGGTTTCATGGATCAATTTTGTTTGGGTCACTCATAAAAAATTATTATTTTTTACGTCAAAAATATTAATTTTAGTGTAAAAATGGACAGAGTCACGAATAAAGATCCGTTAGACCGTCTCAACCTACTCATTTATATATTAACAGCTGTTAAAGCAAAATTAAATGTAAGATTCACTACACAATGGACGTTTTTAAACGATAAGTACGATATTTATTTCATCATTTTAAAAAATAAAATAAAATAAAAATCAAATAAAAAATAACTTAAATATTCATTTGACATAAAAAAGATACAATATAAATTTATTTTACAAAAGTTTTTATTTGAGTAGAGCATAAAAAAAACTAATGAATCATACTCCATTTTAGCGACAGTTTCATAAACAATTTTTCATGAAAAAATTCTCGAATAATTAATAGATAGGTTTATTAATATCACACGTGGACTAAAACAAAGTTATAAGTAACTTTCTAGTAATATTTTTACACATTTTTAATTACTTCTTCAAAGGTGTTGATTCAAGATTCACCGATGAAAATGAAATTCAAAAAATTACGAATGAAAAAGAAGGCCAGCACTCCTCATTCGAGTCTTGCTCGTGTTTTACTTTGTTTCTTTTGTTACATTCAATTGCTTAGCATCAGACATTGCTTCCGAGCAAATCAAATCCTAGTCCGAAAGCGTGCGAAACAAAATGCCAGCAACCCATCGTCAAGAAACTGTCTCCTTTGAGCAAAAATGATTGTGATTATTACAGTAACATGATATCCAAGAATGCCAAATACTATGCCGATGCTCATTTCTGTTCATTATCAAATTAGTTGGCCCGTGATTCTGCTCTTGAAGATGTCAAAGACAGTAAGCAAATTTAGTAGAGCCTAAGACAGTAGCTCTGGTGATCACCCTTCTCGCGATGTCACACGGATACTTCACCATAGCCGGAGAATCATGTTGCATTTAAGATACTGAAACTCGGGCGTGGACGAGGCTGGCCAGCCGTCCACTGGTTCACTCAAATTTACCACGAATCAACTTTGTGTACAAATAATATGTAATTTTAAAAAAAAATGAGGACACCAACATACTTTTTTGGAACCCCGTGAGAGACGAGGGAAACGAGTCGAATTCATTTGTTGGACTCGAGCATGAATAAAGAAACAGGAAGAAGGAAAAAAAAAATAACTAAAGGTGTGAGAGGGTTGGACTATTTCATGAAATGCTTAAAAATTATTTATTATTATTATTTTTTAAAGAGATTTAAAATTTTAATTTGTACACTTAAAGTAAATAACTTTGGTATCATGAATCTGTTTTAATAATTATATATATTAATAAAATGTTAAAATGTTCAATTATCATTGAAGTCATTTTTTTATTTTTTTTATTTTTCAATTTATTTTTTAATTTATATATCAAAATTATAGTGTAGTCCCTCGTTATTTCTTATAATTATATTTCGATCCTCATTTAAATATAACTTAAATGAATTAGCGTGCGTCGGTACACTAGTATTGAAAAAAATCCGACTCTCTTGTGTTATTATTACTAGCATTTCACCCGTGCGATGCACGGAGTGTTGATTTATATAATTAATGATTAAAATTAGTAAGTATTAATGTTTGAATAATTATTTAAAATAATTAATATAATACAATGAATATATTTAAATTTTAAATATTATTATAAAAAGTTATCATATCAAAATATTTATGTCATTTGAGATAACACTCAAATGATGATAATAATATTCTGTTATTAAATTAACTTATTTATTTTGTTTAAGTGAAACTGTTATTAATAAATAAAAAATAAAAAAACATTTAAAAAATCATATATTATTTGTTTATCAAAATTTTTAATAATAAATAAATATTTTTTTTGAAAATTAAATTTTCATGTCACTTATTTAGATGAATAAATTTATTTAATTTTTGAAAATGTTAAAAATATTTAAATTAAATTTTTATTAAGATACATGTATTAAAGTTCTATTAAAATATACTTTTTAAAATAGTTGAAAAACTTAATATTATATTAAAATTTGATATTTTATTTAATATGATATATAGTAGTAAAAATTTACTCTATAAAAATAACACAACTTAAAAACATAATTGGAATTAAATAGAATGATATAATCAATGCAAATACTTAAATGTAGTTTATCTTTTCAAAGAACATCAAATTTAAATTTAAATTTTAAAAAATAAATTGAAAAAAAATCACATTTCTTTATATATTTATTTCTTATTTGTTTCAAATATTTAATATGATAAGTCAATATATTAATAATTATCAACTATTTTTCTTTTATAACATATTAGTGTTGGCGAAAATTTTTTAAATATAACAAAAACTATGTTTATATATATATGACATTATTTGAGAATATTTTTCACTCTTTTCATGATCGAACGCTTGATTATTTTATATATGTGTGAACTCCATAAAATAAAAAAATATAAATAATACATCTATATCAAAAAAATAAAATATATGGAAAAAATTGTAGACTCTTGGTAATGAAAATAATAAGTTACATTTAAATTGATATAAAAATAATAAAATTCAAATTTGAATTAGTAAAAGAATTGATATAATCAATGCAACTAATAATTGAGGTTATCATTTATTGCGGTACACATATTTCGAGATTCATTATATCTATATCTTTTTTTTTTTTGCATTGTTATTTTGGCGGGAACTTGCTATTTTAAGCAAAACTCTGTTTATATATATATATATATATATATATATATATATATAGATATAGAATTTAAAAAACTTTTTTAAATACAACACATGTAGATTATTTTTTTGGCTAATAATCACTGTCATATATCAAAATTTTGGATTGTGTTAGTCTATGACAATGACATGATGCTTAATATAGTTTATGTTTTCAATAGAAATTAGTTTCAATTTAAATAAAAAAATAAAAATCATATAATACATAAATTATATTTGAATAATATACAAATAAATTAAATTCAAACTTCAACTAAATGAATCGATATAATCAATGCAAGTAATAATTGAAGTTATCATTTATTGCAGTACACATATTTCAATATTTATGATATATCTTTCCTTTTTTAGAATTGATATTTTGGCGGGAAATTACTATTTTTGGTAAAAACTCTGATTTTATATATATATAGATTATTATTTAACGCTAAACACAATAATTCTCAAAATTCAGTCTATCCCTTTCTGTCGCCCAGTTAAACGCTCGACCAACATTGGCTCGAACGGCTCCGCCGACGATACGGCCATCACCACTCGTGCCTTTCCTTTTTTTTTTTTCCTTCTATTTTTCGCATTTCATTCTTCGATTCCAGAGATCGGAGACGCCGTCAACTGTTCCTTCGCCATCGGCGCCTCAAGGCTCCACCTGCCGTTTCTCCGGCTCAGCCGCTTGTATCCTGTCCATATTAATTTTCCCAACTTTCACTCGCGCATATTGACACTTCATTTTCTTCTGGGTACATTAAAATTATAATTTTGTACGGGTTTTTATTTCGTGTTGTAATAGCAGATCCACTTTATATTTTCTTACTCATTTGTTTTGGCTTGATCTGCTGTCGCAGGCTTGATTTTTCTTTTCAACTAATTTCGTATCTCAACAAATGCTATGAAACCCTGGGTTGCCAAACAGAGGGTAAGGATGATGGATTATAGACCTCAAGCTTGCTTCTTCGTTTTTTTAGCGAACTGATACAAAGGATAGTCAGTGCCTTTTTGTTTTTTCCTACAGTTTTTCACCATAAGTCGAATATCAGTTGTGTTATCAGTGGATTCAATTTGTATATGAGAGTTCCAAAATTAGTAAATAAGGCAATGTAATTAAGAAGAACCTGCGAGAATATGCAGATTGTTGCATGAATTGATGAATGACATTGTGTACTTATTTTGTTTGTGGCTATTCTTTGGAAATATGACTTTTATATATATCTAAGTTTGATATGTTGTCTTGTTTAACTTGTTTAATAGGTATATTGACGGCCTATCGAGTTTAAGTTTGTATTACCATGTGGAGTAATATCACTAGTTTTCATGTTGCCTGATGGTTTGGGGGTGTTATGGATTGTTCGAAAACTGCAATTTATGTCAAGGGTAAGCTACTTTAGACTCGATTTTTAGTATTTTTGGATGAGAAATGTGCCGGATATTGTGGAAAAGGAGTCATGGAAATGTTTATGTATCTTATTCTCCGACATCCAATGTTTTATGCCCTCTAAAAGCAATAGACACTACTGAATTCTGCTAATTTATTGGATTCAGGTCAAAGAAATTATAATACAAACTGGTTCTCATTGAAGCATTTATGATATCATTGGGAGCAATAATTACCCGGCTAGGAGTGCGATTGAAATGTTGTGCTTGAGCAATTACTAGTTGTAGTATATGTAAAGCAACAAACGTTTAACCCTATGATTAGTATTAAAGGCGAACTGTTACGCATTTGAAGGTGGTAAAGTTGTTGGTAAATAATAATTATCTCTGTTGGGAAAGCAACGATCAGAATGTGCCACTTGAATTTTTGAACAAGGTAAAATGATTTGAGTTAATCATTGCCACTTTCTCCACCGTTACTGCTGTCTGTGACATTACCAAAACAGCTGTTTATCCATGCTAATCCTCTGATTTCCGATTCGTGTTTAATGGGTTTGCAGGCTCTTGGCTCCATTGGTTGTTACCATTGATTTTCTGGTTGTCTAGCTTTGAGAATGTTCGGGTTCTGCTGGCAGAAGCTGAGAGTACTCACTTTTCTTCAGTTTCTGTGCTAGCTAGCCCACCGAAAACCGAAAGTTTTGAACCCATTGAAATATCACCAGCTGTTATCCCACACCATTCATTTCCTGTTGGATCTTTACCACCGATGTATCCAACCTATCCAAATACATATGATCCAGTCTTGACTGGAAGATGCCCTGTAAATTTTTCTGCCATTTCTACTATCATGGAAATAACAGCATCTGACTGTATTCAGCCGTTAGCAGCAGTTGTAGGAAATGTGATATGCTGCCCACAGTTTAGTAGCTTGCTCCACATATTTCAAGGATTTTACAGCATCGGTTCTGATAATTTAGTCTTACAAAATGCAGTTGCTGATGATTGTTTTAAAGATATTGTCAGTATACTGGCGAGTAGAGGAGCCAATAGTTCGATACCTACAATATGCTCAACAAAATCTTCAAATCTCACTGGAGGCTCTTGTCCTGTGAAGGACATCACAGATTTTGAGAAAATGGTGAACACAAGCAAAATATTGGAGGCTTGCAGCATAGTGGATTCTCTCAAAGAATGCTGTAGACCAATTTGTCAGCCCGTTATAGCGGAGGCCGCTCTTAAGATATCTGGAATGCAGTCATTCATGAATGACAAAAAGAACATAGTAGGACTTCCAGATCACGGAGATATGATTAACGATTGCAAAGGGGTGGTTTATTCATGGGTTGCAATGAAACTTTCTCATGATTCTGCAAACAAAGCATTCCGAATATTGTCCTCCTGCAAGGTTAACAGAGGTATGTCATTATCTATTTCACTTTTATATAAGTTTGCTCCAGACCACCTCCAAAAACACATCATTTTACATGCACTCTCACCAGCGACCTTGGTGTGTATCCTTACATAATTCCACATAGCTAATCATCGCAAGCTATTTGTGTGACTACTAAGCGCTGCTTATTAATTATTCTGTTTTCTTTTTGTGTTTTTTTGTTCTGTCAAGTTTGACATGATTGATTACAGCATATACTTAATGTGCCCTAACAACATGCAGTTGATGAGATTCTTATGATATGCATGTACTCAACTCGACATAGAATATTCTGTATTTCAGGATCTATTTCATATGGTGATCTGTAGAATTGGCTGCTATCTTTCGTGCCAAAGTAATTTTTGAACAAAATTATGTAATTCATCAAATGGTCAATATCAACACAGCAATATTTTGAAGAAATTATTTCACTCTTGTATGTTAAACCCAAGATATAGTGAGCAAGCATTGCATTAAGCAACCATAACTATCCTCATAACTATGTTCACAAAGAGGATGCTTAAATATAGATTAGCTAGGAACACAGTAAATGTATGGGAAGTTCTATTATAATTTCAGAATGTATTATTTGATATTTAACTGTATCTTCTGAAGTTCCCCTGCATATCCTAGATTTAAATATATTAAGAATTGCATGTGGAGCATAGTTGTCAAAAGTGCGAGACAAAAAAAAAATTGTTTGGGACTTAAAGCCCAAAGAGAAGCGCGCGCTTCATGGAAGAAAAGCGCAAAAAAAAATTTCAAAAAATAAAAATAAGATCAAAAGTTTTTGAAAATGTAATGGATGAAATATCAAATATTAAAATCATCTTCATTTTCCAAATTTCCGTAATAAGCTCCATCTCTTTGATTTGTATCCATCGGTGTCTTCTTCTTCAGTTTCCTCGTCAATGTTGATGATCTCTTCTTCATCTACAAGATTAGTTTGATAATTCAAATTACTATTTTTTTTCATGAACTCTTTAAGTTCTTCTTTAACATGCTCCGGACATTTCGGACTTGCTTTCACATTTCTACGCCCCCTACTAAATGTAGCTTCGATAGATCCCATCATTTGTTATTTTACCACAAAATAACATACAATATTTGGATTTTTAGGATCTAAAAGTGTTGCATAATTCCAAGCAATATCATTTCGACTTTATAAAATTGTTGTATTTGACATGGTAAACGATAAAAAAATAAATAACAATTACCTATTTAAAAAAAAATAAAAAAATGAAAAGTTAATTTTTTTTTACAGAAATTAATAAGATTAGGGTTTTACTAATTTTTGGCAGCAAAGAGGAGAGGATGAGAAGTGAGAACATGGCGGGGCGGGGGCGACGAGCCAGACTGCTAGAGGCGAGGCAGTGAGAGGCGAAGGCTCGTGGTGAGAACTGAGAAGCGAGACATCAGGCCACAGGGTTTAGGGGCTTAACAAATTTTTAAAAATTTTTTAAGCAGACTTAAAATCGCACTTTGCAAGAGCTTAAAAAAAAGGCCTGTGCAGCTTCTATGAAGCGCACAAGCGAGCGCCTGCGCTTCGGAGTTCCATGAAGTGCAGGCCTTGCACCTCAAATTGCTTTGCGCTTAAGCGACCGAGGCGTGCGCTTTTGACAACTATGATGTGGTTGACAACTATGATGTGGAGTCGAGGTGAGCGCTTTTGACAACTATGATGTGGAGTCTTGAGATTCATTTGTTGCAAGATTGTTTTGTAATCTTGTCTGACTGATGAATAAGCGTGTTTGTGTAATCTGGTGTAACTGATGAATAAGTGTGCTTTGTAACCATTTTCCTTTTGGGATGTAGCTTGTCCCTTGGAGTTAAAACAGCCATCCGATGTGATTGCCGCATGCAAAAATGTTGCTGCCCCAAGCCCTTCATGTTGTAGCTCATTAAGTTCTTACATAGCGGGGTTACAACGGCAAATGTTGATTACAAATCGGCAAGCAATAATGTGTGCGACTTTGTTTGGGTCTATGCTGCAGAAAGGTGGTGTACTGACAAACATTTTTGAGCTTTGTGATGTGGACCTGAAAGATTTTAGTCTCCAAGGTCAGAATTTGTTCTGTTTTTATCGTTCAATCTCATAAGAGAAATCATTTTTTCGCTGATCAGTTACGCTTTTTTTGTTTTTTTGTTGGAGCAGTATATGGTCAACAAGGTACTTTTCTTCCCGCTTATTTTTTTTTATTTTACATTGTTGTGTATTTGTTTTCTATTCATATATTTATGTATTATTATGTAGGGGTGTTGGATGCTTTTCTATTTTATTATTTAAGTTACTCCCACTTCTTTATTTTCTTTAGACTATTATTGGGAGCGATCAGAAGATGGGGATTTGGAAAAGGAGGGAGAACATAAAGGGCTTGTTTGGTTTGATTTTGGGAGTTTCAGGGAAATAAACTCTTTGGTTTTGTTTTGTCTTGGAAAATAGAATTGTTACTGCAAATGTCAAATCATATAAAAAATTATTCGATAAAATTAGCATGAAATTTTTATATATTATATTTTGGGTTTATAATATAATCTTATATTCTTTTGAGTAGTGATGAAAGTTGAGCCGAAAGTATTTATCTAGAAAAATGTGAAAGCGTGGTTTATGTAATCCATGATTTTTCGGGATTAGTATATGGTATACCTGAGAAGATGAAATGTTTAGGTGGATTAATTAAGTGAAAATGAGGGCCTTTCTGTTGCCACCTTGGTTTGTAATATTTCAGAAATCTAATTTTTAAGTTCCGATGTATATAGATATTGTGGTAAAATTCTGTCACACAAGATCAAATTCTATCAAGAAACACAATCAGGGAGTATAGAAACACAATCATGTTACTTCTGGAATTCTGCTTCGTAGCAATGTCACAGAACTTTGTAAACTTTTCGTCTCTAGCATATTAATGGGACAGTACACGACCAATTTTGACAGAATTTCCTCTTGTGAGATGCAGGATGCTTACTTGGGAGCCTACCGGCAAATATGGTATATGATAATTCAACAGGTTTCAGCTTTACCTGTGATTTAACTGACAATATTGCAGCTCCATGGCCGTTGTCATCATTGTCAGTCACAACAATGTCTCTTTGTGCCCCCGGTAATTTGTTGTAGAAGCTCTCAATTTTTTGGGCTTTTTCTCTGCTGCACACAGTTATATATATACTGATTGCATTGATTATTTTTGGATAATGTAAGTTCTGAACTATCCAACTGTATCAATGCTCTCAGTGTATGTCACCAACTGAAGCAAAGAAAGGGTTGCTACTTTCTTTATTGCTGTGGTAATTTGTTAAAAAGACTCTGTTCTAATTAGTTCTGCTTCAATTCAGAAATTTCGTTGCCAGCTCTACCTACATCAGAGAATAATCCTGGTGCGTGATTCTGTTAAGCATGATACAGTTAGTTTATCTGTTATGTAAACAAGTTAAGCTTGGATCGAAAATAAATTTTTTTCAAGCACACAGAGGCTCAGTAATTTCGAGCTTGAGCGCCACTTGCTCATTGAACGGCAATTTCATACTCGATGAACTAAACTGTAATCAATCAAGTAGTTATTCTTTAAATTTTGAAACCGATGGCCTAATTGTTCTTGATGCAGGTTGGCCTGGCGGTGGGGTGAATCTCCTTGTACCCATTTTTTCGATTTTTGTTTTCGGTACATTATTGCTTTAGAGGGATCACTTAGCTGAGAGTTGTAGGGGTGGTTTAGAGTTACCGCAGGAGCTGTTCCTGCTTGTGTGTATATTTCGGGCATCGATCATGTATAGCAAATATCTGTCTATTTTTTTGGGTTCTTTTTTAATGTTCATTTTTATTGGTTTTATTTTTTAAAATGATCTTTGCGTAATTTTAAGGATTGGAAAACGTGGTTTTTGCCCAGGAAGATGATAGACCTTATTATGATGGTCATGGTGCATAATTTTCAGGAAATTCCTTCGTATAGACTCACATAGTAAAACTTGCTTAATACTCACTCATCTAGAAACATTTTATTTCCACTTATATTCAGTTCCACACGTAAATCATGTTTAATTTTTTTTTTTTTTTGAAATATATTTAAATTTTAGAATGCCTAAATATAGGTTCTCAAATAATATTGGAAAGAACATGAGTAATTTTGAGATGAAAAATAGTCGATGGAATTCATTTGCTATATATGTTTTGCATAAATTAATTTTGAGTCATGAATATTTTAATTTTTTGTTATTTTAATATTTTTCAACAAAATCGATATGACATTTTCATGTGAATGTCACATTGCTTCGGTGTCAGGTAAAAAAATAGTAGTTTTTTTGTGTGATGATTTTACGGATTTTTATATATGAAATATGTCAATTTTGTTCATATTTACAATAATATATGATCCAAATAGGATGTGTGTGTTACAAAATTTACTCATGATATCGTTTTATAAAATTTTTTGTGAGTCGAAAAATAGCTCAAATTGAAGAATAAAAATAAAAAATTTAGATTTAAATTTGATGATATTTTATGAACGATGATGAAGGTGAAAACATTCTAATTATAAAATGAAAACATATTAATTAAAATAATAAATTGTTATTAAATCCTGAATTAAATAATAATGTATGATACCAAATAAATCTGATATAATATTACGTAAACATAAGCTTGTAAAGATGTCTTACCTGATACACACCAAATTTCAGGAAGAAAAGGCAACAATTAATTATTAATTACTCACTTTAAAAAGGAAAGAAAAATATAGTATACTCGACTCGAGGAAAACGAGAAACTCAAGAAGAATCGGCAACAATCAATATCAAAGAAACGGTCTTCGTGGGTTAATGGCTTCTCAGTTCATACACCGTCTGATCTCTGTTCGCCGGAGATCGTTTTGGGCCTTTAGGTACATTGTGTTTCCTTCCCCTGCTCCCTCTCCGTTGAATGCGTTTCTCGTGAATTTCCTACAGATTTTTTATTTATTTATTTATTTTTTGTCTTAGAAGCAGCTGAGCATAATCGGAATTCACTTGTTCGATATTGGATGTATGATATTCGATGCCAATTTTGTTTTTTGGTTTGTTTTTGCTATCGATGTTAGATGTTTGATATCTGTTCCTCCGCAGATTTGTTGTTTGCACGGTTTTATCGTACTGATGTGCTCTTGGGATTTGTGAATGAGTAAACTGATTTTTGAGATTGTATACAGAGAGTGAGCGGCCGAGGGATTGTGATACCCGTGTATATTATAAAGGTGGCGTAGGGGTTTTGGTGAATGGTGATGTCTTTCTTTGGTGACGAGAAGCAATGGAAATGTGTAAAGGGAGGAGCTGTGAATTTACAGAGAGTGAGCTCAATTGTTCGCGATATTGGGGAACCTTGTCTTCATCAACCACAAATAAAGGTTGTGATAGCCGTAAGAACCTCAGCTTCTCCCTTTTTTAATACTTTTCCCATCTACCAAATTTTTTCTTTGTTAAAACTCATGCATTCGTTATCTATCTTCTCTTTGAATGGGACGATACCTACATCTCAACTATTGGTTTTCCAAAAACTTGTGAAATATGTAGTAGGTATCTTTTTATCAGACAGAAGGTTAACTTTCCTTCCCTTTTTCTTGAATGGGGAAGGCAAGATGCCTCTTATATCACACAGAAGGTCAATTTTCCTTCCCTTTTTCTTGTTACTTCTGGTTTATGCTTTGATATCAGATTTCTCTGCATGTGTTAAATTTTAGAGCAAATATTATCATATTGAGTTGAACAATCTGTCCTGAATTATGAAAAAGATGGTAATCACTATGAATATACATCTTGCTGTTGCTTCTGTCTTGTACAGATTCTTGTTTGTAACCTTTTTAGTAATCCAGTCCTTGGATGCTTATCTTGGTGATTGGGTCTTCATTATGTGAGAGCTGCTTCTGTTGAATATTGATCTCCAGCTAAAATGGCTGGTTTACCACGATCAAATGCTAAATAATAAAAATATATATTGGAGTGGGGTGCGAAGTTTGCTTATGCATGTATTGTCTTTGGCAACCAAATGAAATATTTAGATTTTATCTACTGGAAGTTCTAATTTGATAAAACTTATTGTTTTACAGAAAGGAAATTTCTTAAAACAGATATTTAGAATGTTTAAAATCATCAAACCTTTTCTCCTTGTTTTGATCTACAGATAAGCAAAATGCTTAAGCCAGATAAGTGGCATGCGGCTTTTGATGGTGATGGAAAGATTTTGGGTTTCCAGAAAGTGCTTAAATCAATTATTTTGGGGGTACATGCTTTAATTGCAAGCTTGTATTTTTATATTTTAATTTTCTTGGTTCTCTTATGACAAACATGGAAGCTCTATTTTGCATAGTTACTGTGTTAACTCTTTTATCATTTCATAATCACTGCTCTCCCACTCTTTATACTATAATTTCTTATTTATTGTTTTAACTAGATGCAGTCATTGCTTGATTGCTCTACTCTTTGTGGTCCTCCCGTGGTGTCACAATATTATTGTATCTTGTCTCCAATATATTTTTCTGCATGCCTGACAATGTTTGTTTTTAACATAAAGTGGTTAGCAAATGGAGCTGGCATTCTTATCAAGCTACATTTCAAGGCTATTTTGTGATACTATTTCTCATACTGGTTGTTGGCTTCCTTGTTTTGGGCCCCTAGTTCCTTACAGTTGCACACACATTTAACCTAAATACCTAATTTTAAAAGCACTGTTAGTAATTAATTATGCACATAATAGACTACGTAAATAAAACGTATGTGCTTTGATGACTAGTATTAAGGAAGCTGGCGAATACCAACAACGTAGAGTAGCAAATGATATTTTCTCAGCATACTTGTCTTTATCCATCTCGGCATCCAGTTGATGAGCACGCATACCCTTTGTATCATTAACGGTTAAAACGTAGAATCAACAAGGTGGTAATAACCCTCATGTAATTTTTTTTCTGGAATTTTTAGAACTTATCATTTTTTCAAAAACTTATGTATGTATTTTTGTATGGTTTTATCTAATTAATGCACTCATAGAACCAGTTAAGGCCGATATGTTTTTGTTCTTGTTGTACTTGACTAATTTTTTTAATGTTGATTGCACTTAGGTACATTTATAGGATCTTTTGTTGTGAGCTAAAAATTTGACCACGATATATTTTCTTGGTAGCGAGGAAAAAATCTCTTTCTCCTATCTACAGCACAGACAAAAAGGGCTAACATTGATGACAGTTAAAACTTCTTTTGCATATCAGGGCGTTGATCCATCCATAAGGGCAGAAGTCTGGGAATTTCTTTTGGGAGGTTACACTTTGAGTAGCACTACTGAATATCGAAGGCAATTAAGGACGGCCAGGAGGTAATGGACATCAGCCATTCTATTCAAATCTACTATTGGAAAAATTCTATCCTTTTGTTGTGGCTCATCTGCCTGAAATTAATCTTGATATAACCTGGTATATCGATTTCCAAACATCACCTGTTTGTTGTTGATATAACACGTGGTGTTATAAAAATATTATTCTAGCTAGTTGAGCAAATAAAATAATCTTTGTTATTGCAAAGTGTGGGCTGGGGCTGAGCCTTTCCATGGGGACGGTGACATGTCCAAGTCAAGCTTCTTTTTAGGCCACCAAAATTTTGGGTGTAGTCCATAGGTTTATAAAATCAGCCAAATATCCGACTCTGCATCACATAGGATGTCTTGAATAGTACTGGGTGTTGCCAATATCCATGATCAGTTTATATGTAGTGCTTGAGGGAGATGGAATTTGAAGGGCTAGAATGAGTATATTTTGATTTCTGTGATCAGAATGATTTTTAACTCTATTTTTATTAGACTTTTGTTTGTTGTCTTTTCTTTTAAATTTCAATTTTGTCCGCGAAGTGGATTCTCCTTGTGCATTTTCTTTAGAAATTACATTTGTTTGATTATGGATTTAATGAGTCACTGCAAATTGATTAACTGCTGCAGGGAACGCTACCAAGATCTTGTTAGGCAATGCCAAATGATGCACTCTAGCATAGGAACTGGTTCTCTAGCCTATGTTATAGGATCTAAAGTTATGGACATGAGGGCAAGTTCCAAAGATGAAGGGAGAAGGGATGCTGAAGTTCAAATTGGACGAATCTCTGAAGCTAGTGCAAACAAAAAAGACAGTAACGGTTTTCTGGATAGCAGATCCAGAGATAAATCGTATTCGTGTTGCAAAGAAAGCTCAAGTGATTCCGGTGACCTTGCAAGTATGCGAGGAAGCACCATGGGAGGTGCATATGATTCCTCTGGTCTTCTACCTTCTCCTGATCCGTGCAACTGCAGTCCACGATGTGTATATAAGACACCTGGGTCAAAATATGGCGATGAAAGTTACTTGGATTTCCCTGCTTTACCTTTAACAAATTTATTTGAAAAGAATAAGAATGGTAGAAAAGGACCCAGATTGTGTGAGGAAAGTTGTTCCTCAAGACGTAAATTGACATATGAAGATGAATATATGCATAGTTTTCAGATTAGCAATAATGCAGATCTTGTTGTGGAAACAGATGTTTTCCCAGCTAGCGATGTCTCACTATTTTCTGGTGATAAAAGGGAAAGCAGTCATATTGATTTTCACAAGTCTTTTTCTCGGTCAAATAGTTCAGAATATGAAAGAGAGATTCTCGACAGCCTTAGAATATCAGATGCACCAGAAACACCAATCACAAATGTAACCACACCTCAAGCACTGGCAGTCAGTGAAGACAGAGTATCTGAATGGCTTTGGACACTGCACCGAATAGGTGAACTAATATTTGTTTTACACCACTATTGTGTGAGCTTGGTTCCATGGTTGAAATGTTTTGAATCTTATTGCTGTGGTAAAAGTACACTTTTTTTGCAGTTGTTGATGTGGTCAGAACGGATAATCATCTCGAGTTCTACGAGGAAACAAAAAATTTGGCTCGCATGTCAGATATTCTTGCTGTCTGTGCGTGGGTTGATCCTGAAACCGGATATTGCCAAGGTTCTGCCTTTTCCTTTGTTATGAAACATTTTCCTGATTATTGTGTTTTTCTCTGATGGCATTGGCACGGACATTGATTGTTGGATTTTATTGAACTTGCAGGCATGAGTGATTTATTGTCTCCCTTTGTTGTTCTTTTTGAGGATAATGCCGATGCTTTTTGGTGTTTTGAGATGCTTTTGAGGAGAATGGTATGTGTGCATATATATATATGTGTGTGTGTGTGTGTGTGTGTGTGTGTGTGGGTTTAGCCGACCTTTGTAATTTAAATTGCTAAAACTCAATATCTGTAACTCTTCAGCATGATAACTTTAAGATGGAAGGGCCAACTGGTGTCATGAAGCAGTTGCAAGTGCTATGGCATGTATTAGAACTTACGGATAAGGAGATGTTCTCTCACCTAGCAGGAATAGGTGCTGAAAGCCTTCATTTTGCCTTCCGTATGCTGCTGGTTCTTTTTCGTAGGGAGTTATCTTTCACCGAAGCTCTTTGTATGTGGGAGGTTTGTGCTGTAAATTGATCTCTGTTTTTAGCCAATGGGCCAATCTATGACTCAGATGTTTTCTACTGAGTTAGTTCTATTATACAGGCTATATTATTTTAGTGAATTCATTGTAGCATAGCTTAAGAGGCAGGCAGTCAATATAGCTACAGGTAAGGTATTTAGTATACTAACTATTGAAAACAAAATGTTTAAAAAGGTGTGAAATTATCTAATTTATCTGAATCGAATGTGTATTAGAACATTAATCACATGGCTTCAACTGCAGATATGAAGTTGTCTATGCTTTTACCTTGTGAATTCTTGTTGACTGTTGACTGGCTAATTTTTTTTGTCGTTTATTTTACCATCATCAAGTGACAGGGATTAACATGGACAATTGATTGGGTGCAATTTTCTGAAAGTTCAATTTTTGCTGCTTTATTGAATTGGAAGTTGATAAGATATTTAGTATTTATAAAAACCTAAAATCTGAAACTTGGACCCAAAAAAAGAAAATTTCCTGTTTTTTTCCTATTCAATGGAAAGAAGACATGGTTTCCATTAATTTTTGTTCAAAAAGAAGACATGGTTGCTTTATTATTATTATTATTATTTTTTTTTTAAAAAAGACGGTTGCCTTGAGTCCTGGGCATTGTGGTGGATAAAATCTGATTTTTAGTGACTATTTGCTGTCGTGGATTAAAAATGGACATTGGGTTGTATAATCCGAAATATATGTATTTCCTAAGATGATTTTTTCTCGTTGGGTTTAAAAATGTAGATGATATGGGCGGCTGATTTCGATCCATCCTTTACCTGTGATCTGGACGAGAACTGCCCAGAACTATTGGCTATTCAGTTACCCAAGGAAGCAGAAGCCGAACTGGGAGAAGAAAGCATAGATAGTAATGGTGGTGTTCCAAAGAGTTCTCCTACAAAACAAGGTGTGGAATGCTCCATATCAGACAGTTCTGGAATGAGATCTACATCTGCTAGACCATTTTGCGGATTGACAAAATCTTTCTGGTCAAAGAATGACCGTTTGCAGATTCATACCGTTTTGTCATCGGCAAGAAATGGTGATGAATTGCCTGTTTTTTGTGTAGCAGCCATTCTCATTACGAATCGTCAGAAAATTATCAGAGAAACACATTCAATTGATGACCTAATAAAGGCAGGTGGATTATAGTTGTCTGAACCAACACTGCAATTTTTTGAGCATCGATTCTTGATTATATATCGAAACTGATATTTTGGTATTTCCTCTTACTTGCTCAGCTAAACTTATTCACGATAGTAAAAAAAATTGACAGTTTTCCTGATATTAAGATCGAGGCTTTTCGAAGGCCTTGTTAGAAGGAGTGAACTCGCACAATAGGAAACCTGAGTGGCGATTAATGATGCTAGTGTGGTTTTGAGGTTGTTGGCCTATATAGCACTTCTTAGTCACATTTCAATTTAGGCTCTGATGTTCATAAGCTTTTCATAAGCTAAATTTCACAAACATATTCCCTAGTTCATATACAAAATCTTCAGTCCCATGCTGCATTCTTTTTACTTATTTCTTTTACATTTATTGGAGTGGCTAGAACCAAAATTTCTTTTTTCTTTTCCGGATAATCGCCATAATTTGCTCAAAATGATTTTAGAATGATCGTGCATTCGTATCATAAGTATCACACTGTGGTTTTTGGTTTTGCTGATCTGGAATCTGAGCTGATTTTTGGATTCCATTGTTGGCTTGTGCATGTGAAATATACCTAGTCTATGCAATCACTCTGTCATCTCCTTCTTCCTCTCTAAAAAAAATGTATCTTATTCTGATACATTCTGCAGATATTCAATGATAATATTTTAAAGATCAGAGTCAAGAGATGCATACGTGCCGCCATCAAACTGCGAAAGAAGTACCTTTACAAGGTTAATTTTCAAATTTAACTGAATCCTTTTCCTATCTTGCATTTTTGTTTGCATCTGGAAGTGTTTGTCATGATTCATTTATCTTTGCTTTGGAACACCTACCAGTGATATCTATAGAGCTCATGGCAATTTTTATTATAAATCACCATTGGAATACAGTTTTAAGTGCTATTTAAACCTTTTTTTTTTTGCCTCTCGTACCTAAATTAGTGATTCAATGCGGTGCTTGATTATCATTATATATCTGCTGTTAACAAATAAGATAATGAAAACCTAAATAAGTTTGAGGCATGTGTCTAATTTTTTTTTTCATTTTAAGATATTAAATATTGTAATAAGCTACATCTCAAATGGAATCCCATAATGGATATACAACTTAATTTAAGCTTCAAAAAATCGTTTCCCGTTTCTATATAATAGATAGTACCCACAGTTTAAGTCATTCTACGAACCCATTATGTATTTTAAAACCCAATCTTTGAAGAATTTATCTAAGAATAAGAAATAGAATTTTCTGAATCAGGTTCCCTCGTGAATCCGACTCATAAACGTCCACTAACCTATTCATCCAGGAATGTTCTACTGAGATCCGGCTTCTTTGTCTTGGACACGATTTTTTCTCTAATATCTGCTTTGTTAGCCGTGTGTTTAGCCAGCTCCTAACTCTTTGTTAGCCGTGTGTTTGGCCAGCTCCTAACTGATGTTCCTTCGCGAATGTAACACAAATGCAGCTCACTAACCAGTTCAGCCAGGCGTGGTTGCCTGGGCCTCTTGCTTTGTTCATCCTCAAACGCCTATTTTAGAATTTTATTTAAAACTTTTGGACTCCTAATTAATATATGTTCTCACTCATACATCATGTTTCACATACTTCATTAATTAAAAAATAAAATAAGAATTTTTAGAAAATTGAAGGAACCAAAACTTTAATCCAAAATACTTGGCAAGTATTTGAGATGGTAAAATTTAGTTTTTCGCTCTTTCTTTTGCCTTTGTGCTAAAAAGTTGTACCCTCTTGGCTTTTACAGTTAATCAAGAATGGTCCAGTGCCTCAGAATAGCAACTAAATCTGGGTCATTGCTGTATACCAAGATGAGAATCAATTTCCATGCCACTCACACTGTCAATTACTTGAGGTTCTGTATCTTGGTGGAAACTATTTTGTGAACATAAATTTATCTTTCAGTGGCATAAAAAGAGTCATTCTTCCGTCTGTGCCTCAAAGGCACATGGTAGGACTCTTTTTAAAGGTATTAAACTCTCGTTGTCATCGCTAAACCTCAAAATCTTCTTTTGCCAGTTTGCCATAATATTGTGTTTGAAAGAAGTGCATATGAGATATCGGTATATCTTGCAATCATGTAATTAAGAAAACCATTGACAATAAGATAGCTATTTCGGATTTGTTAATTTAATTAAAACATCATCTTGCAATATTGAAGTACTTGACAAAGAGCAAAATTGAATATTGTCTCTGACACCGTTGACAACAGGACTTTTAAACCTGTTGGATGCAACGAAAGTTATTTTGAATTTGTAGTAAAAGTAGGCTATGGTTAAAGAAAAAAAGCAGAAATTTGGAAAAAAACTGATCTATATATTGTTTTTAAATCTATGGATGATACTTTTCACCTATTTGCAAATTTCTCTTTTGATAATTTAGACATGGAGTCGTCTCTTAAGTGGTCGGCGAAGAACATAGTGGGGATAGTATTAATAAATTTAGATTTTTGGATATTAAGTTGAAATTTTTTATGGCTTGGTGCTATAATTTGGGATAAGATTGATACCTTCACATATTTAACTTGAATTTTCACAAAGTTTGCGAGCGGAATATACATGGGCTCCATAATATTTACTATTAGTCTATCACGTATCCAAATTGGTACAAATTTCTTGTGAAACATATTTCCTCCTAGTTTTTTTCGATGGTAATCTCTTTGAAAGTTCGGAAATCCTCTTCTACTGACATGGCCGTTAAAATGAAAAATTGATGAGCAATAAGCTAGTGGTCTCTTGTCGTTTGGTGGAGGGAATTAATGGCTTACTGTGGGAAAAAGAAGTCATATCTGTTCTTACTGTTTTATTGCTCTATTTTATATTTAAGGATTACTTAGCAGCTTTGTGAATGTTTTTTCATCTCTTTGTTTATTATCATGACAGATGTATGATATATTAGTTTTCTGCATAATGCAGCGTTATCATGTGCTTTTCTTCCGACAGTCACTTCTTAACGTATAATTTATGTGATGGTTTATATTTTCACCTCAGGACTTTGAAGTGGAAACTTTGCTTTACTTTCAGTTCAGAATGCAGCACGCAGGTTAGGGTAGGAGACACTAGCATGGTTTGTGACATTGAAGAGTCATTTATGTATCAACATGGACAAATTTAATCATATCCGAATTGACTACTATGTGATGAAGAACAATATATTAAAAATTAATGGAAACTTTATACGCCCCAAGTGTTTGCCGTAAAAAGTCCTTATATTTAAGAAACTTGTCTAGTATTCTGAATAAATCATTTTTCCTTTTGTACTGTGTTGTAAGTTCTTCCCCCGTTTGAGCTAGATGTGAATCTGTCCTACTTAATGTTGGGATTATTCTTGTTTGTGAAACGTCAGTTCTTGTGAATTGCTCTTCTGTCAATACTCCTAGACCACCCATCCTACTTATTGACAAAGTAAATTCCCGCCGAAAACTTTCAAACTTCTCTGCGCGAGGTTTAGTTGTGATGTGTTGTAATTAAACAATAGCTGCTTATCAATTCCAAGAACCGAATCATACGATAATACGTTAAGAGTAGTAGGTATTGGTGAAAGGATATGCATCCCCATTTTTATCTGTCAAAAAGATGATGTTAGGCATAGTTGTCTGAGTTTTCCTAACAATAACCTGCTCATGGTGGGATCTGCTTTTTGGGTTTTGTTAAAGTCATATAAGCGATCATGAATGTCTTTGCAATGCGTTTTTCCCCAGTGTATGTGCCACTGAAGGTGGAACATAAATAGAAGATGGCTAAATGTTCATTGAAACATAGGGGGAAGTTTTCCCAGGGGGGATATTTGTTGTTGTTAAGAAGAATATCGAGTTACCTATGAATATACTTTACTTTTTATTTATAGGTAATGTTCCACTTTATCACATTTTCTATCATTTAAAAATATAAGTATATTCGATAGAAATTGTGATAAAGTGGAAAATTACCTATGAATATACTTTTTATTCCTCGAAAAAAGGGGAACAAAAACATAGAGAATATCATTTGAATATGATATCGGGTCATAAACTGGATTAGACTACCCATAAAAGGCAAAGAAGAAAAAAAAAAGATTGTCTGGTTATAATTGCTCTGGGTTGTAAGCAAAATGACTCACCCACTCAGCATCTTGGTTCCATAGGAATGGGTTTGCTTAACCGGATCCATTTTCACCACTCTACATTCTATGATTTTCGATTTACACCCCTACGTAGCTAATGCCACAGTCTTCTCGATTCTTGTAGCATTTTGTCCGAAACCATTCTATTCGTATCACTAGGAGAGACATATGTTCGAACCCACGTACGTAAAAGCGAATAATGGCATATCAATGGCTTGTCCTCCACTGGGAGCGTCGTCGTGGCGTGCACACGGCTGATGTACTAGCTCTCCTACGCCCACCATACAAATTACTGTCACAAAATTGTATCCTTTCCTCTCCATGATTGATTCACGACTTAACTATTCTATCGCTTCCAATGAAATGAATTTCATCATATATCTATAGATATGTGTATATCTATAATTCTATATATAATGCCAACCTGGAAATGTTATTATATCTAAATAATATTTCTTATATTGATTAGTGAACAAGTAAGTTTTATCATGTCAAATTGTCCATGATGTAACTAAAAGTCATGCAAAATTAAAAGAATTTGGTAAAAATTAAAATGACATTAGTTACTATATATGAAAACGGCTCTCATTTAAATTGATCATGCCAATTAAGGGAGGAATATATAATAAATAAATCCAGGATTAAAACCCCACCAAAGAATTTTCAAATGCGATATAGCAGAAAACATATTTTAATTTTCTTTGGAAATAATATAATCCCCAATCTTAAATACTTCCATGTGGATGCATGCTTTCATGAGCAGCAATGATGAGACTTCAGGTCACTTTTTGAAGAAATTCCAACCCTACCTTAGGTTAAGCACATCACATTCTTTCTTCGATTTAGACCCTCTAATAATCTTAATTTTGATTATAACAAAATATTTTTTTATTGTGTTTCTAAAAGCGTGAAGTTGCTTACTCAAGATGGAAGCTGAAACTCGAATTTAACCAAATTGAAAATCTGGAAAGATGCAGTGTTTTGATGATATCTCATAGCTCGGTGATGCAAATGACTAGTAGCCAAAACAACTGAACAGAGAACACAATTCGGGTCAAATCGTATTTCACGTCAATTGGACTAAATCGGATGTTATCTAGGCAAACTGATGACACTAAGGCTCAACAATTTGGCTGATCAACAACGATCAGTTAGGTATGAGCAGTTGCGGTATTTTGGTCAGCCTGATCAGCTCGATTATCCAAATAGAACATTTGATGATTTACGAAGCTAAGACAATGATCTACAAATCTTCTTCACAAGTCATAGTCTTAATCGGAGTGTACGATACTGATAAATGATGATGAAGATACTGATTCTACACATGCTGAAATCAGCAGACCTCATCAGTTTGGTTCAGTCTAGTTTACGAGTCCAATTGAATCATCGGTTTAGCTGACGAGCCCAATTGACAGCAGAACTCAAAATCAGTTAGGCTCGAGAAAAATGTCCAACAAAACGGAAATGACCGTTTCAATATAAAAAACAATACATAATCTTTCCACATTCGATCTTATCACTCCGACTGTCAACTCTTTCAATAACTAGTTTATTTATTTTTTGTACTAAGGTAACATTAATTATTTTCAATGTTTATCATCAGTGTCAGTCAATTTAATAAATATTATCATTAAGTTATTTAGGAAAAACTGCATTGATTGATACAATTTAAATTGTTTATTTATAATATATGTCATCCATCTCATTGAATTTCAGTTTTAATCTGACATATTTGTATTCCTCTGTCGATATGACGCCAATTGAAGTTTACGGCATTAAAACTCAAATTATACAACATAGCATACTAAATTTGTAAAGAAACAAATAGATGACGAAAAATACAATTTTTCATTGAGTTATTCGAAAATACTAAACTTATGAAAACATGTATAATATATGTATACATACATATGTGTGTGTGTGTATATATATATATATATGTATATTCCAAAAACTTCATAATTCTGGCTAGATTTTGGTGTTCTAGCGTGGGGATGACATTTGTGTGGTTGTTTGTTCAAGCATGAGTTAAAAGGGAAATAGACAGCATCATGAGTTTGAGATGCCGGCCTTTTTTACTCAAAAACCCAAGATCAATGGTCATGACATTTTAAGTTTAGTTATCAATTTTGATAGGCGATGCATATATATACTAAAGTTTATAAAAAAAAGTAGAATTTTTATATGAAGTATACATTATATTATATGATTCAAATTTATGACTGCTTCATTGAAGATGTATTTCAAAAACATAAAAATTCTTGAAACAGTTTCATAGGTCAATTTTGTGATATAAACCTCCCACTCAATAGAATCACGAAAGTATTACTTTTTATGTCAAAAGTATTACTTTTACGGAATAAGTCGACACGTCTCATGTGTGTGTATATATCCGTAAGACTGATTAAGAACTATACGCTCCGATTTTTTTTTCTCGCACCTTTACATGGGAGAAATACTATTATATAATATATTCATAAGAGGTTTTGTCTGTTATAAAATAACAATGACCACATATTATATCCTCTTGGCTTCCTTGGACCAACAAAATTCCATACACTTTGTACAATGATGAACCCTTTTTTTAGGGGTGTCAAATCGGACCAAACACTCCAACCTTCGACCCGAAAAATCATGTTAGGGTTTGAGGTTTTTCGGGTTTGGGTCAGATTGGGTTGGACCCAATATTTGATCCGAAAAAATAATCGGGTTTGGATCAACTTGAGTTGACTCGAAAATTTTAATTTTTTTAAAATATATAATTGATAAATATTGTCTATATTTTTATATATTGTATGTTTGAAAAAATATTTATCGTATATTTACAATCATAAATTTTCATAGTTAATATTTATTTTGTACATTTTTTTATTTTTTAAACAATTGTTTATTTGATTTAGTAAATATACTTTAATTTTCTGCAATTAGTCTTTCAAATTTAAATTATATATAAGATAATTTTTGCTATTATATGTTTAAATTAAAAATATATTTTTTAAAAAAAATTAAAAAATCAAATCGGGTTGAGTTAGGTTAGTCGGGTTCGAGTTGATCATTGCTTTTTCAATTGCTTTTTCAATAAAGTAAGTTGTCACATTTCCCACACGCAAATAAATTAATAATTTTACTTTTTTTTTAAAAAAAAACATAATTTTATATTTTGTAACCTAAACTTGACTGGGGTCTGGGATTGAACTCACGCCTTTTTCCGACTTGACCAAGTAGACATGAAAGATTACTTGATATAGATTCATTGTAAGTAATTATACCCAATCAATAATACAACTAAATATATATGAAGAAAAGTTGAAAAAAGTTATTAAAAAAGTTGAATGAAATAAATACAAAAAAGTTGAATGGCTAGTGAGTAGGTAAGGATAAGATACTAATATAAAGCGTTATATTGTAAGAGTTGGTATCCTGTGAGACGGTCTCACGAATCTTTATCTGTGAGACGGTCAACTCTACCGATATTCACAATAAAAAATAATACTCTTAGCATAAAAAGTAGTAATTTTTCATGGATAACCCAAATAAGAGATCTGTCTCACAAAATACGACTTGTGAGACCATCTCACACAAGTTTTTGTCATATTGTAATAATAATATAATATATAGTTTGTAAGATAGAATAATGGAATAAATTTTGAATAATATAATTGTAATGTTTACGGAACAAAATCCCCAATTTGGTCACGTTTTCTTTGAAAATTAATTAAATTAGGAATTTTAACTCTTTTTTTTTTTTTGCCAAATGATATAGTTTATTTTCACGGAAAGTGTTTGACTTCAAGTTTTCCCCAGAGAGACGTATAGACTGATCAAATAGAAGACTGCACCAAATTGAAAGTTATTACATTCTAGAATACCTTTAAATTATATGACTTTCTGCATACCTACATGCATCTTAATCACGAAACAATTCATTCAAATATACTCTATCTCTTCCATTCTTCTTGCACTAAATAGCCATCGATAGAATTGAAGAACTTAATCCTTTTTTTTTTAAAAAAAAAATTATCATCCAAGTTTTAATCCGAGGCCGTATCGAAAACATAAGCTTCGGCCTTGGAATTAACTTTTCTGGTAAGTTTTTTTTCTGTCATGGGATATATATATATATATATATATATATATCAGTTTTTGCATGTATGATATTTCTTCGTGGAATGAAACATAATTCTAGTATTATTTTGGTTTTTTCTAATAAATATATACTCAGACAATGTTCATGCATATGATAGGCCACTGTGCATATGCTTTTTAATTAGTTTGGACAGACCATTGGGTGTTAATGAACCGACCGTTCTAAGGGTAGGTTGAACTCGACCGTTCAAGTTATGCTCAAAAAAACTTCTAAGTGTGTACTCATGAATTTACAAGATTCATAAAACTAGGATCGAATCTATGGAAGCATTGGTTTATACATTCATTTGAGTCTCGTCTCCGGCTAGCCTTGTTTTTTAGTTGATGGGAAAAACCCGGGTGAGGAATGGAGAAAAACTCGTGACTGGTGTTTATCGAATAACTACGTCCTCGAGCTGGAGGTTTTAATTTCTTCGCTGATTATATATCATATTATGAAGATAGAATATTGGACCAAATTTTTGGGTTTTAGTTTTACACAAAGTCCAAACCTTTACCAGAAGACAATCTGCAATTAATTAGTACATTACTGGGTTGACAGGTTGAAGCAATGAGCATCATTCATGACCAAAAACTGGTGAAGCAACTGTTTCTTTGTGTCATGTTAGTGGCTTCAAACATGTTACAGATTGAAGGACTACCGATCTTATCAACTAGTTTTATGTCAGGTATTGCATGAAACGAGCAAAAACTTGACATGAATTCAAATGCCAACTTCAAACAGCAGTCAGAATATCATTAATTTGATGGTTTTTTTCAAAATATGCAGGACGATATTTAGCAGAAACAGGCCTCTCGGAGTCTAGTGAACAGATATATGATCATAATACTGTGAGAGCAGATCCATTGGACCATTTGAAGAAATATAGAGGCGGGTACGATGTATCAAACAAGCATTATTGGAGTGTATGTGTTTGTTTTAGAAGCAACAAAATGGTTTCAAACTTGTTTTTAAAAAACTATGCATCACTTGAAAAATACTAATGTGTTTACTATCTGCTACAGTCTGCAGCTTTTACAGGTATATACGGATATGCAATTGCGGCGTTGTGGATCATATGCGGTGTCGGATATGGAGGATTTCTTCTTGCAAGAGCTACTTGCTCTAAGAGCTACAGAAAGCTCAAGAAGAGATCAACCTGTCAAAACATGTGTTATCTGGAGCCTCTACTCTGGGCAGTTCTCTTCACAATTCTTGCAATGTAAGCCGTTCTCCACTATCTTTATTCTATACACAAGCTAAAATACCTGAAACACTTGGCAGGAAAAAAACAAGAAAGTTGAAATATAATCGGACAAAATGCTTCTTTTGCCTCCGATAATAATTATTTGGCCGGTTCGATGCCTGCATTGTTATTAAAGAACAGTGATGCAAAGTGGTTCAGCCACTGCAAGAAAAATGATTTTCCGCAGCACGTCATCAATGCATTATACGCACGCCTGCGAATACTACTTTTGAGGTGTACTATTTACTTATGACACCTTTTGTTGAGGAACAATAATTGCTCGCACCGGCCAAAACGTAGTGTTTGAGGTGTACTATTTACCAGAAAACTATACGTACATTTCGGTATAACATAAAAGCTCGGTCCGATGACCTCTCCCTTTTTACAGAGAGCTCTCAATTTTGATCGCTGACTTGATAAAATGAGAAGAGAAAGGGGCAAAGGAAAGATTACATTACAAAACATGCAATGGCTAAACATAGAAGCTAGTCAGCATTTTTCACATGCAAGTTTGATATATGAAAAACTGCCCATTCAAATGTTTGTACAATATCACTCATTTTCAGAACTGGAGGCGGCCTAGTTCTCGGAGGAAATGCAAAGTTCCATTCGAGAGCAAAGACAATAATAGACATCATCATCGATACAGCAGATGATGCTTCACACACGATTTACAATACGACTGGGGCTATGAAAGAAATGACCCTTAGTTTAGGAAAAGTTAATGGAAGTCGCCAGGCCACAAACTTCTTAACTTCGACATCCAGAAGGCTCGATGCTCAGGCTGCCGATATAGAAAGACAAGCTTCCAAGCATAGAAGCGACATCGATGAGGGCATAAAGATAGCGTAAGGCCTCGATCTCTATTCATATGTTTGGTGCAAGCATTTCAGTGCAGATGAATATTATTTTTTCTTTCTGATAATTGCAGGTACATAGTAACAACGGTGGCGATTTCACTGTCTTTAATTACTGTAATTGCTCTACTAGGTAAGCACGAGACTCAGCATATGAATTTACTCCACATTGCATTTTATTCGGTTCGCATGTCAAGAAAATGACATCACCTTTCCTTATAGCAGTCAAATTCACGACAAATCTACCAAAATTTGGAAACATATTCAGATTTTTCACATAAAATCAAGAATCATATACTTGTTTCTTTTCTAAAGTAGTTATACTTCTAACTTCTCGAATTCTGTTGATCACATGCAGTCTCAGGAGTCTTAAAATTTCGAAGAACTTTTCACGCGTAAGTAGCCGCCATCGTTTCACTACCTAATATATTGACACATTTCTTATGCAAAATTACCTATTTCTCACAGAGATGCTCATATATTTTCAAACGTATTGCATGCAGGCTAATTATACTTTGCTGGATTTTCACTATCCTGTGCTGGTTGTTCTTCGGGATTTATCTCTTCTTGAAAAAGTAAAAATCGAAATAATTATATAATCAAATGAACCATCGAAAAATGGGTAAGCACTAAACATTTACTCTATTCATGTAGCTTCTCCGGCGATACGTGTACCGCACTTGAAAGCTTCCAGAAAGATCCATACAGCAACAGCTTGAGCTCCATTCTACCATGTGATGAATTGCTTTCTGCCAAACCAGTGCTAAGTGAAGTTACTGCAGGCGTATACAACATAGTGAAAGAGGTATAAAACACTATAAAAATCACATTTTGGAAAGGAAAATGCAGAAAATTAAACCTGCAGTCTCCTGATTTATTTAACGTGCGTGATTCATGATGCAGGTGAACAAGAACTTATCCACTAGTTATGGGAATATTGTTCAGATTTGCAATCCTTTCTCGCCGCCACCGAATTATGAATATCAGCCATGGAGTTGTCCTGCTAATTCTATCAGAATCGGAGACATCTCGCAGGTACACACACTATATATATATATGAAATGTTTTATATATGAAATTTATAGGAAATGTTTTATCATACACTTATTTTCCCATTAGATAAATTACATGATACGGATCCCCTGTTTTATGTTTTATGCTGAAGAGGCCAAAATCCCTTGAGCTTCTGAACTTCTAAATTGATAGCTAGAATCTTCACTGGACTATTTTTTGTCTTAGATATGCTTTTTATGTGCCTATACATGAATAAAAAATGTATAGGCCTATGAGAAATACAAACATGTGGCATGAAAAAAATCCTCACTTCAGCTGGATTCAAACAAAGTTTTCTGGTTTTTTAGCTCAACGACTTTCCGAAAAGGATTCCACATATTCGATACAACAAATTATCTGCATATGCAATTCACTCCCTCCCAATGTAATTTCCAGCCTAAGTATGTGCTTCTTCGTATACGACATCACGTTGGGTAGGATGTTAATAAACTATCATCACTACTGTTACGTCTCATGCATCGTAACGACTCTGCATTTTTTCGGGGATTGAAGGTGCTGAGAACTCTGGCTTGTCCCGATTCGAATGGCGAAACATGCAACGGAGGGATCTTGGTACCAGCTAATTACTTCTATACCGTGGAGGCTTACTCCATTTCGATACAAAAGTTGCTGGATGTTTATCCTGGTTTGGAAAGCCTAGTAGAGTGCCAGACAGTCAAGGACGCTTTTGCGAAAATCCTTCGCCAACACTGTCATCCATTGAAGAGAAACGTGCGAATGGTGTGGGTCTCATTGTTGTTTCTATCAGTTGTGATGGTTGTGTTGATTCTAGTATGGATCATCGGATCACACCACGACGACCGCAACCTCCATTCGCTGAACCGTTCCGTGAAACCACATGATCACAAGGAGGAGGATGTGCTGGAATCTAACTCTACTTGGAAACCATAGCAAACTACAGCAGAAAAAAGCAAGAGGGTGGCCGGCAAGGGCAGTCGCCCCCTTTATTTTTTCATTTTTTTTTCTTTATTACATGATCATTAAGATATGTCTCCCTCCAAATTTTTTTGAACTTTAGATTTTTTTAGTTGTTTCCTAGGTATAAGTAGACCATACTCTCTGCCTCTTGGGAGAAATACACAATCCGTAGGCCAAGATATCCAAGAAATCGAAGAGCAATACGGGGAAAATACTTCCTTTTTCTCCCTTCTGCAACATTCCCTTGAACATGGGATATTAATGTAATGAATTTGTGGACTTGAAAGAAAGTTATTTATTTGATTCATTCATCGACAATATAAGCAGTCGATACGTTGAGCATGAGATTTTCTTGATGCTACATCAAAAATAATGAAATCAAAACTTCTCTTTTTGTAAGGAAGTGGATGTGACAGAGATTTATGGAAGATAATAATTTAATTCGCTACACCCGGTGAGCATAGTATCTGCCCAGAGTTTGGCGAAACGTGCTCTGGCTGGCTGGCTAAGAAAGGCGTTTATGGGACCAATTGCAGGACTTCCTTTCCCCTTAATAATTAAGAGTGGAGCCTAATTGATTGAATCAAAGCCATGGAATAAGAGATATTTTAAGATAGTCATGCACAACGAAAGATTGAACGAGTGCATCTAACTATTAGCTTTTGTGTTATCCCTTCTAGTTTTAATCTATCATTTTTTTAAAGGTTGGTATTTTTTTCGATGCTTTCTTGACAAGTCTTTTAGAAAAGTTTATGAAAAATGTTTATTTATTTGATATTTGTTATTTTCAATGTTATCATTTTAACTATTAAATGTAGATCGTAGACAAATGTTAGATTTTAGGCCACAACCTGATCAATGAGCTCCTTCAGACAGGTGAAAAAGTTGCAGAATTTGAAGTGTCACAGCTATAAATTCCAGGCTTCAGAAAGAAAACTAATTAAAGTTACATTTCAAAAGGCAGATGATTCTGTATTCTTTGATCGTAGATAGGGGAAATACTCTGTTCGCTTCTAAAGATATTTCTCGGATCAACTCTTGATTTCACTTCTGCCAGTTTCTTGAAGTTCCCTTTGAAGTACTTTGTTCCCCAAATCGTTGCTTGTGAGTAAGTGATATTTTCAAGCTCGTTGATCCCTATATCAAGATCCCTGTAATTCAAGTAAGTAGATCTTGGGGAGCTCGAAATGACTGGAAGATATTGGAGTATGATGGAGAGCTCGGAGTGTGAATGTATTTGAAATCTTGAATATATCCTGGAGATGAATGTAGGGACATGCAGCTAGCAAAATCTTTTTGATTTCCAGTGCAAATTTTCCAGCAAGTCGAAATCCATAACAGAAGAAGAGGGAGCTTGTGGCAATTCATTACCAAGTGAACTCTTTGCATAATTAAAGGGTTCAAAGAATTATTTAACAAGTGAGCAAGTTGCGTGCCTGGATGTATTTTGAGCCACTCTTCACAGCCACCATATTCCCACGTGTTATTAGCACAACCCCCCCCCCCCCCCCCCCCCCCCCCCAAGTTGTCCGTCTTCATCTATCATGATCAGCCTTGGTGGAGAGTTGTAAGCGTATTGAACTTTCACAGTTGGGAACTTATCCTTCTCTACCTCGATGAAACCAACTAATTCAGAACGAGCTTCCTCATGCAAACCTCCAAAATTGCACCATAATATAAAACCTGCACAAAGTTGAAACAAGAATGTAATCATCGGTGAAGAAACAGAAACAAAGGAAACCGAAATATGAGCAAAAATCAAATCTGGACAAGAAACAGAGATATAAACAAAACACATAACTATATATATATATATGATACATTTTACTTTCTGCCACAATCAGAAGTCACAAGAACCAAATTTGAAGCAGCTCCTCTCTTATGGACAATATATTTAGTATTATTCTTGCTTTCCAGAAGAAAATACAGGAAGCTGGAGAACTTGGTAAAAATACCAAAGCACAAAATTCTGTCCAACTATATCATAATTTACTAGTTATCAACCGTACCTTGCTTATTGCATCATCAGAATCCTCAGAACAACACTTCAAACAATCAGATACGAGTGCTGCAATCAATGAGAATCGAGGTCCTAATAAGGTTTTATACGAAATAAAAAAAATGAAAATTAAACATCATCGCTCTTTTTCATAGTTGAAAAAAGAGAATGAGCTCTGCATACTTCATAATATATTATGAACTATCTTCGTTGCATGTACCATTGATTATTTTTATTTACTTAAAAAAGTAACATAGACTTAAAAAATACTATATACTGCATATTAACTCCATTTGAACAGCAAAAAACTATTTTTCATTGAACCATTTAAAGGAAACTCATTCAAAATGCTAAATTTTCTCTTGTGATGAGCCAAAATAAAAAAAAAATATCAACATTTAGTTCCCTGATTCCCACCTTTTAGTGTGATGATCTCCATCATCTCATGACTTAGTGATATTCCATCTTCACACTAATTTAAATTTCGAAAGGTTAAATTAAGAATGATGGATGCAAGTAGTTATCAGAATATCCAGCAAGACGCAGGTTCTTGCTTTCCTCCTGATTTGTTTGAGGTCTCCCTTCTTAACTAATCTCGAAAATTTTACTGTAACATGGTCAAATAATTAAGTGGTCTCTGTTGGAATTTTGATGCTTAATGAATGAAAATTAAGCAAATAAATAAATGTGTTTGATTTGGAAAAATTCGAAACGAAGAACAAAGCTTAATGAACGAATATTAAGTTCAGTGGTTCTGAATTAAACTTGAAACGAGTTCATCAAATGTTGAAAGAACTTCAAACGAGTAGTCGGAACGTGTAAGGGACGAAAAAGGAAAAAAAAATAGCGTGAACAGTAGCCGGCGCGCACTTGCGCGCGGGTCTGCGCGCATGTGCGCGCGGGTGCGCCCGCTTGCCAGTAGCGGGCGCGGCGGTTCTGCGCGAAGGTGCAAGCGCCTGCCGAGCGTTGCCGAGAGTGCTCGGTAGCGCGCGCGCTCCTGCCGAGAGATCTCGGCAGGGGCTGCCGAGAGCGCTCGGCAGCGCGTGTGCACGGGCGCCTGGGCGCGCCCCTTCGTGCTGTTTCGCGTCCCTTCGACTTTTCTGATGTTTTTTCATTTCCTTGGCCTTGTTTGATGATTTTGGTCAGTTACAATGGCCAAGGGACATCCCTATGAATGAAAGATCATGTCTTTTCACATGAAAAACATTAAATGTTTGATTTTTGAAAAAAAAAAACATTACGTCATAACATCTTTTTGCATCTTCTTCTTCTTCCTTCTTCAACAAGAGAGAGTCTCTTCATTTCTTTGTGAAAGAACTTGAATATTTGAGTGCTCATTATTCAAGTGTTGTAGTTGTATCTTGGGAGATGATTGCCACAAACTCTAGCACATTGTGAGGGGCAAATTCTTCTTAAGGAGAAAGTGTTCAACACTTGTCTCTACAAGCCATATTATTTGTTTTCTTCTTGCTTTCATCTCATATTTGAATACCACAAACAACAATCTTAAGAAAAATTTGGATCTTTGATCATTTGCAAGAAGAATATCAATGGCATCATCATCTACAACACCACATGCAACCATTGCACAAGGAGAGAAACCGGAGAAGTTTTCTGGTGCGGACTTTAAAAGATGGCAACAAAAGATGCTTTTCTATCTCACTACCTTGAGTTTGTCAAGGTTCTTGAAAGAGGATCCTCCCACCGCTGCTGAAAACGAAACAGACACCAACATGAGGGCCGCTTTGGATGCATGGAACCAAAGTGACTTCTTGTGCAAGAACTACATCCTTAATGGACTTGACAATGCATTATACAATGTGTATTGTCAAGTCAAGACCGCCAAGGAACTATGGGATATGCTTGATACGAAATATATGGCGGAGGATGCGGGCTTGAAGAAGTTCATTATTGGGAGATTTCTGGAATACAAGATGGTGGACTCAAAATCTGTGATGAGTCAAGTAGCAAGAACTACAATTTCTCTTGCACGAGATTCATGCGGAAGGAATGAGTCTAAGCGAGTCCTTCCAAGTTGCTGCCATGATCGAGAAACTCCCTCCATTGTGGAAGGATTTCAAGAACTATTTGAAGCATAAAAGGAAGGAGATGGGATTGGAGGATCTCATTGTGAGATTGAGGATAGAAGAGGACAACAAGAGCACCGAGACCAAGGCAAGTAAAATGATAGCAAGGGTGAGCATTGTTGAATCAAGTTTTCAAGGGAAAAAGAGGAAGTTTGAGAAGCAACCACAACAAGGCCAACAACCACCAAACAAGAAGAAATTCAAAGGCACTTGTTATAACCGCGGAAAACCAAATCACATGGCTAAGGATTGTAGGAGGCCAAAGAAGGAAAATCCTCAAGCCAATGTAGTTCAAGAAAGGTCGGTACCATTTGAGTTTTCTCAACTTGATTTATCTGCAGTTATTTTGGAAGCCAATTTGGTGGAAAACCCCAACGAGTGGTGGGCTGATACTGGAGCAACTCGACACATATGCTCAAACAAGGGGATGTTCTCCACATACACTCCATCGGCCGGGAGAAAACTATACATGGGGAACTCCGCTACATCTGAGGTGTTGGGCACTGGAAATGTGGTATTGAAGATGACATTGGGTTTGAAAGTAACCCTTGTTGATGCACTTCATGTACCAGACATAAGAAAGAACCTCATGTCGGGGTCTCTGTTGGTCAAACATGGGTTTAGACTAGTATTTGAGTCTAACAAGGTTGTATTGACCAAGAATAATCATTTTATTGGAAAAGGATATCTCGATGAGAATCTTTTCAAGTTGAATGTAATGGCTATACGCCAAAATGTTGTTGAAATTAATAAAGACAAAAGTTCTATTTACTTGCTTGAGTGTTCTCATTTATGGCATGTTCGTTTAGGACACGTAAATTTTAATACCTTGCAACGTTTAATGAAACTTAAATTATTGCCTAAACACAACGTCGATCCAACACAAAAATGCGAGATATGTGTTGAAGCAAAAATGACCAAAGCGCCTTACCACTCGATTGAAAGATGTACAACTCCTCTAGAACTAATACACATCGATCTTGGTGATTTAAAGTTTGTACAAACTAGAGGAGGGAAAAGATACTACGTGACATTCATTGATGATAATACAAGGTACTGTTACGTATATTTTTTGAGGTAGAAAGATGAAGCTCTTGAAGCATTCAAATGTTATAAGACCGAAGTTGAGAATCAACTAGGCAAACAAATAAAGAGGGTTCGAAGCAATAGAGGGGGCAAATACGGAGCACCGTTTGATGAATTCTGCACATCTGTGGGTATAATCATGAAACGAATGCTCCTTATTCACCACAATCGAATGACATTGCCGAAAGGAAGAATCGAACTCTGAAAGATATGATGAATGCTGTGAGGCCCGGGGCCGAAGAGGGCGGGGGGTGATCACCGGTGCCATGAAGTTGCACGGACAATGAGCGGCTCCTGGCAGGCTTCTAGGTGGAGGGAACATGAATGAACCAATCCCACACCGGAATGAGAGGGATTCCGAGACTGTTCAATGTAATGGACTGTACAGTTGAAGAGGGCTTAAAAGATTTGATTGGTATTACTCATATCACGAAGGTGCATCTTCTTTTCGGTAGCTCATCACATAAGAACTCCAAAGTTAAGCGTGCTTGACTTGGGGCAATTTTGGGATGAGTGACCTCCTGGGAAGTTTTTCAGGGTGCGTGTGAGTGAGGACATAAACACGCTGGAAAGACCCGTCTTGATACAGTGAGGACAGTCATCGAATCTGGGGCGTTACAGTTGGTATCAGAGCCGACCTCTCTTAGTACGGTGTGGTTCGGGGACGAACCAGGCGGAAGCTGGTGGGCATGTGAGGCCCGGGGCCTAAAGAGGGCGGGGGTGATCGCCGGTGCCATGAGATTGCACGGACAATGAGCGGCTCCTGGCAGGCTTCTAGGTGGAGGGAATATGAATGAACCGATCCCACATCGGAATGAGAGGGATTTCGAGACTGTTCAATGTAATGGACTGTACAGTTGAAGAGGGACTTAAAAGATTTGATTGGTACTACTCATATCATGAAGGTGCATCTTCTTTTCGGTAGCTCATCACATAAGAACTCCAAAGTTAAGCGTGCTTGACTTGGGACAATTTTGGGATGGGTGACCTCCTGGAAAGTTTCCCAGGGTGCCTGTGAGTGAGGACATAAGCACGCTGGAAAGACCCGTCTTGATACAGTGAGGACAATTGTCGAATCTAGGGCGTTACAAATGTTATGTTAATAAGTTCAGGACTACCCCAAAACTTGTGGGGGGAAGCAATACTATCGGCTAATCACATCCTGAACAAGATACCCCACAAGAAAAATGACAAATCTCCTGACGAATTGTGGAAAGGTCATAAGCCTTCCTACAAGTACCTCAAAGTGTGGGGGTGTCTAGCTAAGGTTGAAATACCAAGGCCTAAACAAGAGCGAATTGGACCAAAGACGGTCGACTGCATATTCATTGGATATGCACATAATAGTAATGCCTATAGGTTTATAGTGCACAAATCTGAAAATGCAGAAAGGAATACGGGCATGACAATTGAGTCAAGAAATGCATTATTTTTTGAAAATATATTTCCTTATAAAGAAAGGAAAGAAAATGATTCTAGCAAGCGAAAACTTGAGACGGAGCATGTAGGCCAAGTACCTACATATGATCCAACTCTAAATGAAAATGCTATACCATTGGAAGGCTCTTCAAAGGAGCAAGAGGCAAGAAGAAGCAAAAGGGCTAGAGTCTCAAAGTCCTTTGGTCCAGACTTCCATACTTTTATGTTGGAGAATGAACCAAAGAACATACAAGATGCTCTGGCTAGCCCTGAAGCTCCTTATTGGAAAGAAGCCATCAACTCTGAAATGGATTCCATTTTGCAAAATCATACTTGGGAACTAGTGGATCTTCCACCATGTACCAAGCCATTGGGATGCAAATGGATATTGAAAAAGAAAATGAGAGTTGATGAAAGTATTGAAAAATACAAAGCCAGGCTTGTGGCCAAAGGCTATAGACAAAGAGAAGGTCATGATTTCTTCGACACGTATTCACCAGTTTCAAGAATAACATCCATTCGTGTGCTCATTGCTATTGCAGCTTTGCATAACCTTGAGATACATCAAATGGATGTCAAAACGACATTCTTAAATGGTGAACTTGAAGAAGAAATATATATAGAGCAACCTGAAAGATATGGGTATTGCTGATGTAATTCTAGGGATTAAAATCTTTAGAACTCCAGAAGCAATAGTCATATCTCAATCTCATTATGTAGAAACAGTGTTAAAGAATTTTAACGCTTATGACTCTACCCCAGTAAAAACGCCTTTAGACGTGAATGTCCATTTGGCAAAGAATCGTGGAGAACCAGCTTCTCAACTGGAATACTCCAAAATTATTGGAAGTCTTATGTACATCATTAATTGTACTAGACCTGACATCGCTTGTACGGTTAACAATTTAAGTCGGTTTACAAGTAATCCTAGTGATGCACACTGGAAGGCGTTGACAAGGGTGCTTAGATATTTAAAGCACACCTCAGAATATGGACTAAATTATACAAGGTATCCAGCAGTACTTGAAGGATACTGTGATGCAAATTGAATTTCTGATACCAATGACTCCAAGTCCACCAGCGGCTATGTATTTAGCATTTGTGGAGGAGCAGTCTCTTGGAGGTCATCGAAACAAACTTGCATTGCTAGATCCACTATGGAAGCGGAGTTCATAGCGCTAGATAAAGCTGCAGAAGAAGCTGAATGGCTTCGCAACTTTCTAGAGGACATTCCATGTTGGACGAGTCCAGTGCCAGCAATCTTGATACATTGTGATAGTCAGTCACCAATTGCAAGGGCACAAAACAGTATGTACAATGGCAAGTCTCGACATATTCGTCGAAGACATAATACTGTGCGACAGTTGATCTCTAATGGAGTTATATCTGTTGATTACATTAAATCAAAGGATAACTTAGCGGATCCGCTTACAAAAGCATTAAATAGAGATCAAATGTACTGTCTGTCAAGAGGAATGTGTTTAAAACCTACCAAATAAAGTTTTCATAGTGGCAACCCAACCTTTTAGATTGGAGATCCCAAGATCTTGGTTCAATGGAACAACTAAATTATGAGAACTTGAGGAATCACTCCTCATTCTTAAGATGATGAGTGAAGTTGCCTACAAAGGTAGTGAGGTTAAGTATTGTACTTTTAATGATTCCGTAGCTTGCAAAAGCGGGGTAAGTAGGATACCCTTTTACAAGGAGATCACCTATGTACGTGTGAGGACGGGCCGCCTCGATGAAATACGTATGAAGCCAAGATGTGTTCCATGGCCAAAACGGACACAACCGATAAAACAAAATGGAAATGGAAGAAAGGTTATCATGTGGGTACAGTTGTCTGGTTTTACATGAACCGCCAAGAAGTTCAAGACATCAAGTTCACTTCGTGGCCTAGTAAATCCGATTGTATTCCACTAGGGCAGGTTCAAAGCCAAAAGCTACCTCTCCTGATGTGATAATTTTTCGTATATACTCTCTCTTATGCATCACGAGCATTCATGCATTAATTTCATTCATGTGGGGGATTGTTGGAATTTTGATGCTTAATGAATGAAAATTAAGCAAATAAATCAATGTGTTTGATTTGGAAAAATTCGAAACGAAGAACGAAGCTTAATGAACGAATATTAAGTTCGGTGGTTCTGAATTAAACTCAAAACGAGTTCATCAAATGTTGAAAGAATTTCAAACGAGTAGTCGTAACGTGTAAGGGACGAAAAAGAAAAAAAAATTAGCGTGAACAGTAGCCGGTGGCGGGCGCGCGGCCGCACGCGCCTGCCGAGATCTCTCGGTAGGGGTTGCGCGTGCGCACGGGCGCTTGGACGCGCCCCTTCGTGCTGTTTCGCGTCCCTTCGACTTTTTCTGATGTTTTTTCATTTCCTTGGCATTATTTGATTATTGTGGTCAGTTACAATGGCCAAGGGACATCCCTATGAATGAAAGATCATGTCTTTTCACATGAAAAACATTAAATGTTTGATTTTTGAAAATAAAAAAAAAAACATTACATCATAACATCTTTTTGCATCTTCTTCTTCTTCCTTCTTCAACAAGAGAGAGTCTCTTCATTTCTTTGTGAAAGAACTTGAATATTTGAGTGCTCATTATTCAAGTGTTGTAGTTGTATCTTGGGAGAAGATTGCCACAACCTCTAGCATATTGTGAGGGGCAAATTCTTTTTTAAGGAGAAAGTGTTCAACACTTGCCTCTACAAGCCATATTATTTGTTTTCTTCTTGCTTTCCTCTCATATTTAAATACCACAAACAACAGTCTCAGTGGAATGGCCTTAATAAGCTAAGCGATTACAGTGATCGGTACAAGTCTCAAAGACAGAGCACAGATAATCTAGAAGGATGAGTTTTTGATAATTTTTAGAGGTGTCTCATTCCACCTAGCTCTTTGTGAATTTCACATTTTGGAGATAGAACTTTACACACATCATTAAAATGTTATCTCCAATGCATGAGGACTCCATTTACCAGTACTTCCACTTCTAATACACGGTCTTTCGTGCCAAGGTGATCAAGAATTTATATTCAAAGAAGAATCCTTTTTTGACTTTTGAGGATTGATCCTAATGAGATCCTTGTTAATTCATAAACTTTAAGTAAATTCTTCTTTTTGTAATACTACTTAAATTTGACGTTCTTTCGAATCATTTGATTAAAGAACTATGAATATGTTTATTTTCCTATGTAAATACAATGATTATAAATTATGAACCATGGGGATTATGTTAAAGGCGTGAATCTAAGTAAGTCTATTCAAATAATTTTTTGCTCAAGAATTCAATACTTTGTGTATTGATTTTAACAAAAATCTTGAAACTAAAGAAATAGAAAAATCGAAATGAGTCTTGAGATCTTAAATTTAGAATCATACGTCAAAAAATTTTCGCATCAAATGAGATATACGCTGAAATTAAATGGTCTCGATCCATTTATTAAAAAATTTTATGGCACCTTAAAATTGGAGAAAATGAATATTTTATCATATTCATTGATGATAGTATAAGATATGAGATGTATATCTTGCGAAGTGAATTATGAAGTTTTAGTGGTTTCTGATGGTCATAAGAATTATTATCAATCATACACAACATGTTGTGACAAATTATTGTACTCTATGTTTTTTTATTACAGCTGAATTTTGTAAGTTGTGTAGGTTTAAAACTTTGAATTTGCAATATATTAAATCTTGAATCAAGTTTTATAATGTTTTACGCTTAAATTCAAATAGTGAATGTTATTTGAGATCCCAAGTTTTAAATTTTAAGCTTAAATCAAAATTTACAAGATATTTAAAATCTTGATTTAGATATCTAAGTTATAATTTTTAAAATTTGGAAACTTGGAAGTTTCAATATCAACCCAACTAGAGGTGAAATGATAGACTTGGAGAATACAATATTGTCAAATTTGAGAATAATATATAAGGTTTGAATTTTTTAAACAATAACGATTAAGTCCAAACTTAGCAAGACATAAAATATTTAATTGGATATATAAGTTCATATTTGCTTATAATTTGATAAAGTTGTGCTTACTTAAATTTGTGAGGGAAGACTTTACAAAAACTTATATGAGACGGTATCACGGGTCATATTTTGTGAGACGCCAGACAGATATCTTATTTGGGTCATCCATGTGGGTGCATCTTACTTAAATTTTTATTGTGAATATCGATAGGGCTGACCAGTCTCACAGATAAAGATTCGTGAGACCGTCTCACAAAAATCTACTCGGAAGACTTTGAGAAGTGTAATTGAATTACATCATTTTCCTTTCTCTTTTCTTTCTAATTTAATTAAACATGTGAATTTTTTAATTTTTGACGCTTAAAAATATAAAATTTACAATATATAAATTCTTGATTTTGAATTTATTCAGGATAATAAATCACAAAAATTTGACTTTTAAATATTTATTTATTTTTAAAATTTTGTTAGATAAAATAATATTTTTTTCTATTTTTTTATTAATAACAATTTCATTTATTCAAGATAAATAATTCAACTTAACGTCAAAAGATTGTTATCCTTATTTTAGTGTTATCTCAATCACATAAATATTTTTTATATAATAATTTTTTTATTTAAATTTAAATATATTCATTATATTATATCAATAACTTTAAATGACTATTCAAACACTAATACTTATTAATTTTAATAATTAATTACATAAAATAAAACTCGTTCGTTGCACGAGTAAAATATTAATTAAATTTTAAAATAAGGCGTAAAATGACACACAAAAATAGAGAATAAAAAATTGAAATTAAGATCTTTATTAAGTTAAAATTTGATTTCACTGGCAGTGACGGCTCTATGTGACCCCTGAAAATTTTTAAAACCATATTGATGTATAAATTTTTTTCCATGTGTGTGTGTGTGTCTATATATATATATATTGACCCTCTAATATATATTTATTGGTGGTGATATTTTTCTTTTTTATATTTAGCCTCGAGTTCGTGTCATCTAATTTTCAATTTTTTTCCTCTTTATATTTATAACAATCAAATAGAAAGATTTTAGGAAGTTAACGCACATAACACAAGTCTAAAGAGCAAAATCAAAGATTCCAATGGAAATTGATACTCGAGATGCATAAATTTTGAAATTGGATTTGAAAGTAGAATTAAATTTGGAATTGGATTTGAAAATCCATGAATTTAGAATTGCATCTTGTATTTAGTTTGAAATTTAAACATTTTATTTAGAATTCATTTATTGTTTGTAAAAACAATATTTGAATTTGAAAATTTAAAATTTTACTAAAATAATCTTAATTATATTTTACATAAATCAATGTTTAAAACATATTATTCACATTATTAAAAAATTGAAAAATTAAAATTTATTTTATAATATATTTTCCTATATCATTTCAGTTATATATTTATGTTATATAAAGTACATAAACTCTTATATATAATTATTTAACTATTGCTAATGAACACAAAATGCATTTATCAAAATAAAATAGTCAAATTTAAATTCTACAAAATAAATTATTTTAAAACTAAATATTCAAGATCCTAATTTTATAAATAAAAAAATAAATTATTATTGAATAAATAATTATTCAATATTCATGACAACTATAAGAATAGATCTTAAAAATCAAATATGCAAAATAAAAAATAAATAAATTTGTCATTTAAACCAACTATGACATATAAAGATGATAGAATGATAATAATTGACATTTTTTGTTATGGATATTTTTTTAGGTTTATTCAAATCCAAATCCCACCAAATCTGACCAGTTTTGTAAAGATTTGTTTATACACAATACATTCCACTCAAATCCTTTAAAATCCAATTTCATTTTTAAAATCAACTAATCAATCTGTTAAAACTAGTATTTACAAACTAGGTTAGTCAGACAAATCATACTGGACAAGCTCTGTATGACAAGCTCACCCGAGAAAGTGTTTGGTAGTGAGAATCAAATTCTTGATTATTGGTCAAAACGATTACCTACTATATCAACTCAAACACCCACTTGAGAGTTGAAGAATGCTTCTCGTGCCTGCCTGGTAATAGTAGGAACGAAGTCTGTCAAATTATCTAATGATTTATTTCAAAAAAACATTGATCAGATTAGCACTTCTAAGATTCACCCACAAAATGACCTACCAAATGATCAAATGTAGATTTCAAATATTTTAATTTCAAATTTCTTTAGTTACCTATTAGATTCATAAAATTAAAATGAATTTTAGACCTATTTTAATAATTATATCAAATTATATAATTTCAATTATAATGATGATAATAATTTAATTTCAATTTTCTTAAGTTTGCTAGATAAAATTAAAATAATTTTAAATCTACTTAAGTCTTTATACCAAATTATATAATTTGAATAATAATTATAAATGTCGAAATCAAATTCTCCAATTCAATTCAAACAAAGATGTTTTTCATGTCAACCAACTTCAAGTTCAATATAAATTCCAAAGGAATGATTCTGTTTGCATTTATGAAGGTTCTTGGTGGGTTGTATGCGTGACACGTGGATTCAGCAAGATTTCAAGAAAATCATGGGATCTGTGGAGTTAAATTTGAACGCGGGATTCGGAGGAAACGGACATACCGTTTGCTGTCATTTGCTCACTGCCCCCCGAACCTTATCTCTCTCCCTCCTCGTCCCCTCTCTCTTTTCCCCCATTTTCGAAGAAGAGAGAGAACGACGGGGTCGGATTTTGAAACTCTGTATCATAATCTGTCACGTGCTTTCTGGATCGAAGAAAATCGAAAGAAGATAGAATTATGTTGCCATTATCAGATTCCAACGTATTCTGTCATAAGATATACATGCATATCTGATTTTTCTTGTTTTCCATTTTCCAGAAAAATCAGAATATAGAGAGGGCGAACCCATCTTCAGATTTCTGCCATTCCATAAGAGGATATCTTTATTGAAGAAAGGTTGGGATACACAGAGAGGACGGAGGGAGGCTGAACAATTTTCCAAAAAAATGAAAAAAAATATGATGTTTTCAAAATGTTTTATTTCTTTATCTGGAAAGATGAAAAATATTTATTTTGATTTTGATACTCTTGTTTTACAAGTTTAGCCTGTTGCCCACCCACGTTTCCTAAGAGGTTATTTGAGTTTGTTATTATATTCTTTTAATCTTTCCTTTATTTTGGTTTTTTTACAAGTTTAAATGGGCATTTAGTTTTCCGGGTGATAGATATATTGGGTTTTTGAATGCAGGGATTCCATCTGAATCAATGGGAGGTATATCTGATAATGTCAGGGGACTTGCTTTGGCAATTTCTTCAAGTATCTTCATTGGGTCTAGTTTCATCATAAAGAAAAAGGGCCTAAAAAGGGCAGGGGCTTCTGGAACTCGAGCAAGTTAGTTTGTTCATACATTTATGCAGTTCTATCTTCTTCTTTTTTAATATATTTTTTATATTTATTATTAAAAGTGTTAATCATCTAGTAACTTTTGTGTTCGCATGAAATTAGAATCAGAGGAAAGAAAACTAAGTGGTTTAATGAGTTCAATTAGGGGAATATAATTCGGAAGATCGAAGGAGGAGCATCTGCTGGCTCGATATTGTTTTGATTGAACAATCCCATGCTTTGGCAAACCAAATTGCCACATATGAATGATTGAGTTTAATGACTTATTGTTGCAAAGGAGTCTTAAACCAAACACTACTATGCAAACATAAGAATCTTTGGATGCATTTTTTAGTACATAAAAGTCGGAGAGGGTAGATCCATCACGGGGAAATTGAAGTCTATCTCGGTTATGGAAATGCATGGTTAATGTGGTGCTAAGATTTTGATATAAAACATGTAAATTTTGTGATTGCTGTACCAAAATGACTTTTTTCAAAACTTATTCTTTACCTGGGGGTATTGGTTAAAGTCCGTGCTCTCCTTTGGACTGTTCTTTCTTCGATTATTATTTAATAATATAGCTCGATGTTGACAAAGTACACTTTTTAATCAGGCAAGGGAGGATACTCGTATCTGCTGGAACCATGGTGGTGGGCTGGTATGCTTACAAGTAAGAAATAAACTTCACTGAACTTTTTCCTGCTCATCCATTTAGGAATTTTGAAATTCATGGCTGACTGTTTGGCTTCGCTTGGATATTTATTAATTTTTTACCAATGTCATGTAATTGAATGCGGTTGTTGTTTTTAGTTGGTGTTAATATGTAAATTTTTACGAGACTCGTTAGGTTTCTACTTTCTATACAGCTTTATCATAGTTTTTCATTCTCATACATATATGCTGTCTAGTCTAAATTAATTCTTAGGTTTGACGTTGTTTCAAATCCTACAAAAGTTTAGAGTTAAGTGGATTTCTGTATGAATAAACATTCATTTATGATTTCTGAGTTCATCACACAATAGATAGCATTTTTTCATAATCGTCTTAATTCAATTCTACATGTATCTACAGTGCTTGTTGGCGAGGGTGCAAATTTTGCTGCCTATGCATATGCACCAGCCACTCTCGTCACTCCCTTGGGAGCTTTAAGTATCATTTTCAGGTGTGGCCATTGATAATCAAAAGCTCTTATACAGCCTATTTATATTATATGATGATTTAACTACTTAAATAATTCCCAATGCAGTGCAGTATTAGCTCATTTTATATTGGATGAAAGCTTGCATATGTTTGGGGTTGTTGGTTGTGTTCTTTGCTTGGTGGGTTCTGTCACCATTGTCTTACATGCCCCATTAGAGAAGGATTTTGAATCCGTCATGCAAGTATGGTACCTAGCAACTGAACCAGGTAACCAGTGGTGTTTCTTGATTTGACTTGACTTGTTTCTAAAGTCCCAAAACCACGGTCTTAGAATATTTATGCATGATGATCTAATTTGCACACGGATATTTCAACTTTCAGATTTGTGCTGTGAAATAAGCTAGGAATGTTTTCTCATTGAAGGTCGAAGAAAGTCGATGATTGCCCTAAAATACCGATAGTAACTAGTTTAGTCTCTGAAAAACATGATTTAATCCTCAATGGGCTCTTTCACAATAAATTCTTTATGTTTCATCTATCTTATATGAATAAACTTTCTTTGATGAAAATGTTTTTCTTGTGTACGTTATTTTGTACGTCCATTTGGTGGAACCTTCTAAATCTTCTGGAATCACCACTGAATCAAATATCTGATCAACAGGCTTTATTATCTACACTTTCATAGTGTTGGTTCTTGTTGTCATTTTAATTTTCTGGTGTGTGCCTCGCTATGGACAAACACATATGGTTGTATACATTGGAATCTGTTCGCTCATGGGTTCACTTACGGTCAGTTTCTGTTTCCTGTGATGCTCCTTATCAGCCCAAGTGATATCTCGATATCATCTGGGAAATATATGATATCATCTGGGAAAAAATATATTATTCTATATTCGTTCCATTCACCTTTTTCATCTGTAGGTTATGGGTGTCAAAGCAGTTGGACTTGCTCTAAAGCTGTCATTTTCTGGATCAAATCAGTTTATATACTTCGTCACTTGGTTTTTTACGATTCTTGTTATTGTTTTCTGTGTTATGCAGCTGATATATCTTAACAAGGTATGTTTGTTAATCATTTAGCAATGTGTTCCGTTCATTTAATAATGTCGAAATCAATATGATTTTTTGTGGTATTACAGCTTTATAACACTTACTTAAAATGGGCACTTTGACATAGATGTCTGGTACTTGTGCAAAGATCAGTATGTGTTATGAAAATTAGAGGTTCAGGACATTTGGGTTTTTTTTTTCGTGGCTCATCTTTGGCTTTATACTTTCAATAACTTAACTTTGTATCTATCTAGTTTTTTCAAAATTTTCAAGTGAATCATTTAGATGGATGATTTAAAAAATGAGCCACTCAAAGAATTACAGAAGTTTCAATTTTTGATTCTACCTTGTAATAGATTGCAAACTTCTCTATAAGAACTATATCTAAAGCAAGAGCTTGTCCGAAATGTGTAATCTTCTTATGGGAATGATGATCATGTTAGTCTGGATCTATTGTCTCTACTTTTTTTCTTAACTCAAATTAGAAGAAAAAGAAATGTTATTTTTCATTCGTCATGAGGTTGTATGCAATTTTTTTGTTCTCCTAACTTTCATACCTGAAATACTTGGTTCTAAATTTGCAGGCACTGGACACCTTTAATACTGCTGTTGTTTCCCCGGTGTATTATGTCATGTTCACCACACTAACTATTTTAGCCAGTATCATAATGTTTAAGGTGATACCAATTTCTACTTTGCTTTCTTATTCACTTTTCAATGTTTGCGGTTTTGGTGGGAGATGTGTGGGGGCTTAAGCAACATTACACAAAAGATTCCATCGGAGTAAAATTATTGTTACACAAAACGTATGCACAAACAGAGAGGGACTTAAAAAACAGCGAGCTAGTATCACGAACTAAACAGGAGCACAATGCAAAAGTAAAGCAAACCGAGGCCTGTATGTAATACAGTGTCCTTAAAACAGATTCGTCCCCTCCGGCGTGCTTCGAGGATGAACTTGGACGTCTGTTTCCCAGGATACAACGGAACAACCAGCAGTACCTTAGCACGAGATACCACAAAGGCGAACTGAAATGTACCTGAACTTTATCACGAGACGGAACGAGAAAAGAGCAGCAGCCGGTGGAAGGAGCAGCAGCCGAGACAACAGAACAAGCAAAGCGTCGAAATAACAGAAAGTAGGAGACTGTGTTGGTATTTCTGAAAGGCTCGAGGCTGCCTCTATTTATAGGCACTCATATGGACAGTTACAGCTGGCTATCTGAAAGGCCAAAGGTCAGCAGCTGGAGCACCAAAAGTCAGCAGCTGGAGCACCAAAGGTCATTTCAGTTACAACATCAAGGGTCAGCTGAAATACCAAAGGTCTTGGTCCATAATTCCAATTTTCGAAAATAAAAATAGCAAAAGCCAGGTGAACCTTGGTGGGAAATTTTGCCTTGATCGGTCCGACATTCGACGCACCCAGGATCGCGCTCGTACGCTTGCACACAAGTCAAGCCTTTTTCCACTGCAAATCGGGCCCATGATTTGCACCCCTCCTGCGCCTGTGCGCGCGAGAGAGAGCCTCTTGACCAATCATTGTTACACCTCCATAAAGTGTAACACTATATAAACCCACCAATGCTATGTTCATTTTCCAATGTGGGACATTTCCCACTTGCCATCTACTAGGCCTTGTCCAATTTCTCATTCAAAGAACAAGCCCAATAAGCCTTTATAAGTCCAACAATCCCCCACATGAATGAAAATTGAAAGATATTCAACGATTTTCGTGATAAAGTTCAACAGTTGAATTTTGCATAGGATAGGTATGTATTACCCTTTGAACCTTCCCTTGTGAAAGCATAATAATTCACTGGTTGACAGTAGACATGATGTCTTTGAACTGTACAGCCGTTTGTGTGAGTTAAGATATACTTCACACAAGACTCTTCCTAATACTATTCAGTTCTCATGATTGTGTTCGTTTTGGCCATGAACACATTCCTGGTTCTGCAAGAGGGTCTAGAATTGAGCCCTGCAATTCTTTCGAAGCGGCCCCACTTCTCTCTCACATAGGTGATTCTATATTGCTTCTCGTCAGAATCATTAAAAGCCGTAAGCTTATCCTCAACATTCACTGTTTCATAGTAGGAATGGACTAGGGATAACCCCCACAGTGATTCTCCAAATTAGTGCGATTATGTTGTCCCATTGAACCTAGTTCTTGGGATCTCCAGTCAGCGTAGGTTGGGTTTTCCTTCACACCAATTTATTCTATAGGCTTGAGCCCCATTCCCCTTGACATTTTCGCAACTAACTCTCTGTTTAACCCTTTGGTTAGCGGATCCGCTATATTATCCTTTGACTTTACATAGTCAACAAAGATAACTCCTGTTGAGAGTAGTTGTCTAATGGTATTATGTCTACGACGTATATGCCTAGACTTACCATTATACATATTATTTTGTGCCCTACCAATCGCAGATTGGCTCACAATGTATGCATATAGCCGGCACAGGTTTTTCCCATCCTGGAACATCTTCTAAAAAATGACGCAGCCATTCAGCCTCTTCACCACACTTGTCAAGGGCTATGAACTCAGATTCCATCGTGGATCTGGCTATTACAGTTTGTTTAGAAGACTTCCACGCAATTGCTGCACCTCCTAAAGTGAATATAAATCCACTTGTAGATTTTGAATCTTTCATATCAGATATCCAATTCGCATCACTGTATCCTTCAATAACAGCAGGATATCTTGTATAGTACAGCCCATGATCACGAGTGTACCTTAAGTATCTTAGCAATCTGATAATTGCTTTCCAGTGTTCAACTCCTGGATTACTCGTGAATCTACTCAATTTGCTTATTGCATAGGCTATGTCTGGTCTTGTACAACTCATTAAGTACATCAGACTTCCAATGACTCGAGAGTATTCTAATTGAGACATACTTTCACCTCGATTCTTTGATAGATGCTGACTGGTATCTATCGGGGTTCTAGCTAATGCAGAGTCATTGTTATTGAATTTCTCAAGTATTTTGTCAACATAATGTGACTGACTTAGGATTAGCCCTTCTGATGTTCTATGGATTTTAATTCCAAGGATTACATCGGCTAAGCCCAAATCTTTCATGTCAAATCTTGAGTTCAATAACTTCTTGGTGGATTTGATCATCTTATCATTACTTCCAATGATAAGTATGTCATCTACGTAAAGACATAAAATGACATATCCCATTTCAGTGTTCTTTATGTATACACATTTGTCACATTCACTGAATTTAAATCCACTTTCCATCATGGCCTTATCAAATTTTTCGTGTCATTGCTTTGGTGCTTGTTTTAAGCCATACAGAGACTTCACCAATTTACATACCTTATTTCCTTGCCCAGTCGCAGAAAATCCCTCAGGTTGTTCCATGTAAATTTCCTCTTCTAAATCTCCATTTAGAAAGGTTGTCTTTACGTCCATTTGGTGTACTTCAAGATTCCGCAATGCGGCAATCGCAAGTATCACACGAATAGAGGTTATTCTCGATACAGGAGAATATGTGTCAAAGTAATCAAGCCCTTCACGTTGATGGTAACCTTTAATTATCAATCTGGCTTTATACTTATCTATGGTTCCATCTGATTTCATTTTCCTTTTGAAAACCCATTTACAGCCTAGTGGTTTGCTTCCCGGAGGAAGATCTACTAATTCCCACGTATGGTTTTGTAAAATGGATTCCATTTCGGAATTGATAGTCTCTTTCCATAGAGGTCCCTCAGATGAACTAATTGCTTCCTTGAAGCTTTGAGGTTCACTTTCCATTATGAAAGTGATGAAATCCGGACCAAAGGATTTCTAGTCCCCCACACTCGCAGATATTGGTAGGAAGGACTTCTACCTTTCCATAACTCATATGGACTTTTATCTAACTTCTTTCGGGGTACCTTGTTTAAAAGGTAATTAGCTGTTAGAACAGCTTCCCCTCACAAGTTCTGTGGTAAACCAGAACTTAATAACAACGCATTCATCATTTCCTTCAATGTGCGATTCTTTCTCTCTGCAATGCCATTTTGCTGAGGAGAATAAGGTGCAGTTCTTTCGTGTTTGATACCATGTTGAGCACAAAACTCAGCAAACGGTGATTCATATTCACCTCCACGATCACTTCTTAACACCTTAATTTTCTTGCTAAGTTGATTCTCAACTTCACTCTTATATTGGATAAATTTGTCAATAGCTTCATCCTTACTTTTGAGGAGATACACATAACAAAATTTTGTGCTATCGTCAACAAAAGTAATGAAGTATTTATTTCCACCACGAGTTTGTACACCTTTTAAATCACATACATCACTGTGAATTATATCAAGTGGTTCATTATTTCGTTCAATAGTTCGAAAAGATGATCTTGTTAGTTTTGCCTCAACACAAGTTTCACATTTGTGTTGTTTATCAATTTGGAATGCAGGAATGCTTTTCATGTTAATTAGTCTACGAATTGTATCGTAATTAACGTGTCCAAGTTTACCATGCCATAAACAAGAAGACTCAAGCAAATAAGCAAAAGTATTAACTTTTTTCATCACGGGCTTAATAGCCATTACATTTAGTTTGAACAAACCATTACAAACATAACCTTTGCCAACAAACATTCCACTTTTAGACAAAACCACCTTATCTGACTCAAACACAATGCGGAAACCATGCTTGTTAAGAAGCGACCCGGACACCAAGTTCTTGCGGATGTCAGGTACATACAACACATTGTTCAAAGTCAGTTCTTTTCCCGATGTCATCTTTAGGATAACTTTTCCTTGACCCTTGATTTCAGAAGTGGCGGAATTTCCCATGAACAGCTTTTCCCCATTCTCAGATTCCTCAAGAGTTGCAAACATCTCCTTATCCGAGCAAACATGGCGAGTGGCACCCGTGTCGATCCACCACTCTCTTGGATTCGAACCCACCAGATTAACCTCTGATATTACAGCACAGAGATTCATATTTGAAACCTCTTGAGATATGTTCTCTACCACATTCGCCTCTCGGTTTCTCTTCGGCTTCTTACAATCAGATGCCTTGTGACCCATGCCATCACAATTATAGCATTTTCCCGAGAACTTCTTCTTTGACACGCCTCCTTTGGGTCCCATGTTCAACTTTCTGTTGGAGGAGGAGAATGGTCTCTTTTTCGAGCTTTGACCATGCTCGACAACATTTGCCTTAGCAGCAACAGGAGAGAACAATCTTCTTTCCGAACTCTTGTTGTCTTCCTCAATACGAAGTCGAACAATGAGCTCTTCAACATTCATCTCCTTTCTTTTGTGCTTCGAGTAATTCTTGAAATCCTTCCAAGCTGGTGGTAGTTTCTCAACAATAGCAGCCACGTGGAATGATTCGCTCACAAGTCATCCCCTCACCGTGAATCTCGTGAAGAATCACTTGTAGTTCTTGAACTTGACTGATAACCGGCTTTGAATCCACCATTTTAAAGTCCAGAAAGCGACCAACAAGAAACTTCTTGGCCCCGGCATCCTCGGTTTTGTACTTTCTGTCTAGGGATTCCCACAGCTCTTTAGCCGTTTTCTTTTCGCAAAACACGTTGTAGAGCGAATCTGCCAATCCGTTTAGTACATAGTTTCGGCATAAGAAATCAGAATGATTCCATGCCTCAACCGCACTAACAGATTCAACATCTCCCTCACCCTCGTTGAGTTTAGGAGCATCCTCAGTGAGGAATCTGGCCAAGTTCAGCATCGTCAAATAAAATAGCATCTTCTGCTGCCACCTTTTGAAGTCCACGCCAGTAAACTTCTCGGGTTTTTCACCGTGACTTGCTGGAACAGCGACCGCAGCAGCACGTGGGGTACCATGAGGGACAACTTGAGGAGGGACAACATGAACAGTTTCCCTTTGCACGTTAGTTTCAGTAGCCATATCTGAAACAAAACTCGTTATAAGTAATCTGTTTTAAGATTGTTACACAAAACGTATGCACAAGCAGAGAGGGACTTAAAAAACAGCGAGCTAGTATCACGAACTAAACAGGAGCACAATGCAAAAGTAAAGCAAATCGAGGCCTGTATGTAATACAGTGTCCTTAAAACAGATTCGTCCCCTCCGGCGTGCTTCGAGGATGAACTTGGATGTCTGTTTCCCAGGATACAACGGAACAACCAGCAGTACCTTAGCACGAGAGACCACAAAGGCGAACTGAAATGTACCTGAACTTTATCACGAGACAGAACGAGAAAAGAGCAGCAGCCGGTGGAAGGAGCAGCAGCCGAGACAACAGAACAAGCAATGCGTCGAAATAACAGAAAGTAGGAGAGTGTGTTGGTATTTCTGAAAGACTCGAGGCTGCCTCTATTTGTAGGCACTCATATGGACTAGTTACGGCTGGCCATCTGAAACGCACCTAGGTCGCGCTCGTACGCTTGCACACAAGTCAAGCCTTTTTCCACTGCAAATCGGGCCCATGATTTGCACCCCCCCTGCGCCTGTGCGCGCGAGAGAGAGCCTCTTGACCAATCATTGTTACACCTCCATAAAGTATAACACTATATAAACTCACCAATGCTATGTTCATTTTCCAATGTGGGACATTTCCCACTTGCCATCTACTAGGCCTTGTCCAATTTCTCATTCAAAGAACAAGCCCAATAAGCCTTTATAAGTCCAACAATTATTTGACTTAGACAGTTGACTAGGACTTTTAATCATTAACCGCCTCGGCTGTTTGCCTGCCGGATAGCCTTGGACCGCCTTAGACAAAGGCGGTCGAGGGCTAAGCAGTCGCTTCGACCGCTATTTAAAACACTGCACACAAACAAGGACTTCTAATGGATCCATGACAGTTTACTTACGTCAACCCTTAAACATATCTTTATTTCCTCTGATTCAGGAATGGGATTCACAAAATGCATCACAGATTATGACTGAACTCTGTGGTTTCGTGACGATCCTCTGTGGAACTTTGCTTCTTCACAAAACAAAAGACATGGGAGGTTCTCCAAGCTCATCATCCCCAGGATTTCATCCCTCAAACAGAGAACAAGGTGCCTAGCTGCACAGAATAAGTTAATAATACACTTTAATGGCCTATATACTGGTTAGATCTAAAGTCTGTTGCTGCAAGGAATAGTTGAAGTTGTGTATTAACTAGTGCAAATGGAAAAGGGGAAACAAGTTTTCCTAATTTCTTTGTATACTGGAAAAGGATTGTATAGACTGCCTTCAAAACATATTCTACCTATCAGATGCCAAGAAAATATTGTTTCGCATGCTCACACTATTATATATAATAATGTCAAACATAATAATATATAAGAAATATTTAGATTATTTTAAAAAATTCAGCGATTATTTTCCTTTTGTTTTTTTTCAAAATCTTTATCACTTTATTTATTAATTTGCTTGAGATAACTAAAAATAAATTTTAATCGAATTTGTTTAAAATAATGAGGTTTACGTTTTTCCATTTGAGAGAGAACGAAATGATTATAAATGGGCCTGGGTCCATCCACACATGAGGCCATTAGAAGTCGAGGAGACAAATCTGCACGTGCCGTAAAAGGCAAGTGTGACACCCACTTCCACTGGTTCATTAATTATTATTGCTGTCGGAGCGTGGGTCAGTTAAAAAAGTAGGAGTGAGATATAAAGTATTTAAAAAATAAGGACTCTGACTTTTTTTTTAAGAAACAAGGAGTTGACTTCTGATTATTACGTTAACTGCAATTAAACTCTTTAACTTAATTAATTCTCCCCTTTTTTTTCTTCTATGTCGACACACATCTTCCCCCAATTAAAATTTACGAGTTTTTTTTTCCCCAAATCGAGATATATCGACCCAAAATCAATTTAATCGACTATGATGAGTAGACCCAACAATCAACAATGTAGACCATCAATGGTCGACCAATTGTTGGTTGACCAAAGAACTTTGGTCGATCAACAGTGTCGACCAAAGCCAATTGGTCGACCAAAGCTTTTGGTCAAAAAGCTTTGGTCTTTGACCAAAGCAATGGTCGACCATTGTTTAATTTTGGTCGATCATTGTTGGGTCTTGGATAGATTCAAGAGTGAATAGATGGTCGATTTAAGTTTGGTCGACTCACGTTTGAGAAATTTTTTTCTTCAATCAGTCGATTGACCAATGAAAATAAAAAATAAATCGAAATAAACGTTAATATTATCAGATTATTATTAGTCATTGCGTCGATTTGTGCTGAGAATTGTAGTCGGAAAGAAAATGAAAAAGGGGTCGACGGAGAGGATTTAGGTTGAGTCGACTGATGAGAATGAATTACGTGTTTAAAGTAAATGTATATATATAATCAAATTTAATGATATATTTAGACTTAAAATAAAGTACATTTAAATAAATTGACTAATGGATAATTTTTTTTAAATACTTCAGAATGGACTCCGTTTTCCCTAAATTTCCCTGCCGTTTCTTGTTATCTCGGTGTTTGTTGTTTACACAGCACATTCTGTCTTCTTAACAACTGCGAATTATGGGAACCAGATTCGGTGGGTTTTTTGGGGGTTTGCTGTGCAAATATCGACAGTAGCTGGTGGGTATTTCGAACCATTCAATGACAGTAGGGCGTTGGTGATTGATGGCAATCGACGGATGCTACTCTCCACCGGAATTCACTATCCAAGAGCTACTCCCGAAGTAATCGTCTCAACTAGTTATGTCCTCTTTTGTAGTTGTTACCTGTCCTGAGTTTTTCTGCCGACTTTTGAATTTTGGAATAGTTGTGTCCATTTTTAGTAATTCTTTTGTGTTGTCTTTGTAGCAATGTGTGATCATCTATGAATTCATGTGCATTGCTTCAAATTTTGATTTTGAAGTGAATTTAATATAATCGAATTTGATTATTAGAACATAATATTAAACAGAAAATTTCCACTCACAGCCCAGCATGACCAAGCTTTCATTAATGCCTGAAATAAAATATTAATCTTTGCTTTAAACAAAATTCTATATAAGAGTCGAATCAAACAAAATCGATCATTTTTATATTTGATACAAATTGAAGGAGGTTATCTGCTAGAAAATCATCATTATTTTATAGTGTGTAAACAAAATAGTGAGACTGTTGCCTTTTAAAGAATTTTACTCTCATTTTTGCATTCAGCAATAAAAGATTAAAAGATGAGCTGATAAAATATATATTTTTTTCCCAATTGCGGTGAAGCGGGTGAAAAATCACGAGGAAACAAACATCTTACATTCACAAATTTGATTAATCGGAAGTGTAGCATCTCTTGCCTCCATTTTGGCAACTTATTATTTGTCAAATTCATATCACTAGAATTTAAAAATACATGAAATGGGTATTCGTATAATCTTTTAAAAATTATTACTAGCTATGGTTGTCTAGTTTGTTGAATTTGTTCTAATACTAAAAGGTCCCTAGTCCATCGATCATCATCCTTACTCGGGGTACGTTTCTTGTTACAGCAAAATTTGGTACTTCTTTCCTCCCCTGCAGTGCACTTGCAAGGCTCTTTTTGTTTCGGAAAGGCTTTAATCGCAGCAAAACTAATCAAGTTCATATCATTCCCCCACCCCGATTTTTTCGCACTTATAGTTATATCAGATATAAGTAGTGTTGAGGATACATGAATCGATAACTTACTTATGCAAAGGCATCAACTCAGATTTTGTTGAGCATCGTTCGAGACTCCAAGACAATGACTGACGCAGAGGGCAAACCAGTCCCCGTTGAATAAATCACATTCATCATTATAGTGTTGCATACAAGTGAATAGACTTGAAGTTTGTATCGTAGGGCATGGAAAATCGATGCAGCTTCCCAAACAGGATGGTATTTTAATCTATTTTTACACAGGTGATCTAAAAAGTTAACAGTAACATAACTTGGAAAATATTTATAATACTCTTCAAGAAAAAGAACAAAAAAACACAAAAAATTTACACAACCTCTGTTGATCCAAACACCACTACAAACTTGTGGAAACAAAACAAAAACTGTGGGTATGCATTCAGCAACCAAGATTTCATATTACCCGTTTGATCAATTTTGAGGCATCTATGATCCTTTGGCTCCATTCCTGTTTCTCCAGCTCCAGTAATCTTGCCAGTACCCCAAAATCATCGGAAAGCTTGTCTTCTTCAACAGGAGTATCGCTCTTAAGGGCAAAAATAACTTCGTTGATGTCTTCCTCAAGCTGTAGAGAATAGAGACTGCTAAATACCTGTAAAACACCAATACCAATAGGACAAAGTTAGAAGCACAAAGATATCATGCAGCCTTTAACGCCCTGTGGTGAGAAATTACATCCTATTACCTTTTTAAGAAACAGAACTTTAAGCAGGAGCATGAATTTAGCATAGTGACCGGTACGCATATGTCACTCAATACATCAAGAGAACTAGCACACGCTATATTGAAACAAATATTAAGAATTGGAGGAATAATTTGTTATGAGGACCCTAAACATTCTTTTACGTCTGGGCAGAATAAAGGTAGAAGGAATTATAGGATCATCTTTTTCGCTCACCTTCTTCAATCTTGAATATACTGGAACCTTAACAGCAGAGGACCTAGAGACCAAATTAACTATGAATAAGCCCTGCTCAGAAAGTGAATTTTTGGCAGTCAAAAGAAAAGATTCCTCAACGAAGTCTGAAGCAGGACAGGCTAAACCAGAGCTGCAAATGCAAGAGACCAAGGAGTGGGTTACAAGAAACTAAACTTGAGTAGTGTCAAAGTAAATACTATAACATTTCCATTACCTCGAATCATCAGAGTCCACATCAACAATAAGTATGTCAATTCTGCACAACTCTTTTCCTTCTTCATTCACTAACTTCTTGTCGAGAGTATCATTTTCGTCATTATTACTTGTCGCCTCAGAATTTTCTATATCCCTGACGAACTTTATCCCATCGGCAATATGTACCTGGGAGAAAAACAAGGAAGCAAAAATAAAAACCAAGGCAGTTAAACTAAAAATACAAACATCATTCAATGAAGGGATAAATTAGTATCTCAGAATGGAAAAAATATGATAATGTTTCGACCATAAGAAAGAGTAAATCTAAACTGCAAAATCAACATGCATAAACCTCCCCATTTTCAATCCCCTAAACATTAAAATACAGATTATAATATCTTTGAAGCTGTGTCATATGGATATTTGCTGTGTCATATGGATATTTTGCTTCAGATTTCTAATAAAGTAAATTATCAAATTAAATATTTTTAAAATTCACATGCATAAAACCAAGATACATTTTCAGTATAAACAGCACTTATGAGTAGAAAGTTTGAGCCGCATACCAAATAAAATCAATGAGCGATCAGCAATGTGAACATAATCATGAACAATATGGCCTCTTATTTTGACCACAAAATGTGAGAACAAGATCTTGTGATATAAAAACATTTATTCATCTGAGAAAACTTGTAATATAGAAATTTTCTCCACTTGCTGACACCAAGGCCAATTAGAAATTATAAGGATGAGGTGAGGCGAAAAGATTTGGGTGAACAACTAAGATGGTTAAACATGTTTAAAGCCAGCCATAACGGACAGTATTGAGCAAGTGGAAGAAGATACGATGCATGCTTAAAAAATCACGACAGTGGAAATCAGAAAAAATTACTAAATGACTTAAAATCAGTTTGAGGTTGTTGGACTTCAATCACTGATATGGACGCGGATGATATGGAAGAGGAATCTCATGCAGCTTCTCACACTAAGCAAATTATTATTTCCTTTGCACATTTCAAACTATACTAAGTTGGAACTTGAGACAAGTAATCTGAAAATACTTGAGTATCACCTTCAAATGTTGGTCTTCTCCAAAACCAAAATAGTGTCTAGCAACATCTAATACCACAGGATCTAATTCGACAACCTGTAAAGTTAAGAACATTGCCATGAGAAAAGGATAAAAGAATAAAATCTAATACGATAGAATCAGAACCCAGTTACACCTCAATCTCAAGAAATGGGAGGTTCTTCCTGAAAAACATTGGCAGTAATCCTGCCCCAAGACCAATGACAACTGTCTTGACATGGGAAAGTTGAAAAAGGCACCATCAGTCATAAGAACCTTTTTGGAACAGAGGACCGACCTCAAGGATTGCTGTCATTTCCAAGGAATGGAACACGAAAAAGGAAAAAAAAACTTGAGGGACATCTATTTTTTTTAAGTTAAAACAGGATGTACAAGATCTTTGCATGTTAGCAATGCCACCCAATGTCCATGCCCCGGTATCATCCAGCTCATCATAAAAACAAAGGACAATAAATTATATGGTATTAAATAGACAACAACAATGTTATGATATTCTACTCTAGAAGTGATTAAAGGCAATAAGTTTTCCTCTTAGCTGAGAAACACTGAAAGTGGAAGAAGAATACAATATAACCTCTATAAAATTAATAATAATGGGACCATGAAATTTTATTGATTTAGAAAGATATTAATTAATAGATAAATTGGTATTTTATTGTTTTAAAGAGTACATTTTCGGTTCAACGAACATAAATTTAATTACATAAAAAATCAATGTGTTTCACTAATGTTTATATCATATTCCTTGAATTAATATAAAAAACAAAATCCATTGTACATATTTATTGACAAAACTAAGTGATATTGATTGTTTTAAATAATTAAATAACATTCATTGTATTGACTAATTAAATAACCGTATGAACGAGCAATTATAGAATATAAATAATAGAAATTAATTTACAAGATTTAAATTTGAAGAAAAATAAACAACAATATAATCATGTTTTACTAAATTGTCTTAGTTATGTTTGTACTTTTAAAAAATTATTAATTTATGATATTGATGGGTCTATAGATTTATACAAGGGTCTTCCGAAAAATATTTATCTTATTAATTTAGCAAACTCGCCACCAGAAAAAAAAAACACATTATTTTAGAGAAGTTATCAATCTATAGAGCTTTTACTATAGATAACTAAAATTTGCTTCTAGCTCACCATGCTCCCGAAAGACGCAAGCCTTTCCAAATGTAAAGAAATCAACATTAATCCAGATATAATCCCATTGTGATACGAACTAGCCAAATAATTCTGATAAACATTCAATTCACTGCTTGATGCTCTCTGCAGACGTTCCGACGTCACTGTAAAGAATCACCACCAAGTAGAACTTATTCTGAAAACGACCATTCTCCAAAAGGAAAAAATAGCAATTAAGTGCAGCTTAGTATTCCTTTCATTCCACATCTGATACTGTACAGAAACATTGTTCTCTTCAAAAAGTCTGATCAGGAGTTAGGTGCATAACAGATCTAGAATAATCTAATCATAGAAAGGGCCGAATAAGGACATTTTCTCTGATGCTGTGCATTAGTCAACAGAATCAAAAGCAAATCATTCAAAATCAGAGATATGAAACAGGAATCCCAGCTTCACGAGGAAAACATTTGACCATTGAATGAAAATAAGTTAAAGAAATCAACGGTTAAATATCAATCATAAGTGCAACCATATCCCCATAAAAAAGAAAACTGGTAAATTGAGAAGGAGAAGACAATCACATGCTAACCAAGAGATCCAGACAGCTGAGAATAAAATTTACTCTGCTTTCCTTTTTTCCTTGACTTGGAAGCTGCCCCGTCTGTCTTGTCCTCTAATCCATTTGACATATCATCTGGTACCACCGACAGAATAGCTTCAGATTGCACTAAATTCTCAGTTCGTTGAAAAGTAAGGCGGCGGAAAATTAATTCTTTAGATGGAAACCGACGTCGAATCTCATCATGAAGCTTGTTACGGATCACATCTTCCACAACAATTTGACCGGCCAATGGAGATGTAACCTGGAGAAAGCAATTAAAAACAAAAACAAGAAAAAATGAGAATGCAAAAGTATTTTTGTGTACCAGTAATATTATATAATATCATAGAACACAGTCAAAGAACTTTAATCTTCATTTGGATTGCATGGAACAATCCACATGGGATGTTGCAGAGTTCAAGGTAGAGATGCCAAGGTTAAATTTTCTATGTGGTCCAACACATTCTTACATGCATTCTGCACTTGATTTTTTTCTTACACTCATAAACATCATATCAAATAAAACCACATGCAATCAATAGCAACTCTAAGGCCTCCATGAAAATAAATTACTTGCAAGATAGCAGAGCGTATGTCAAACATGAAGAGTAGTTTAAAGTAAATAGGATGAACATCACAACCATAACATTTTTGCTAAATACTACTCCATTAGGAGTGAGAGGTAGTACTGCCTAATAAAGATACGATACATTTTATCATGTAGCAAGCAAGTTACCTTACTCTTTAACTTTCTTTCTTCCAAAGTGATATAATAATAATCATCAGATAGCTCACATAAACAAAAGTGCATGTCAGTGAAACAATATGATATGATTTTAAACCTTGTGAACAATTTTTCGATGCTTGATTCCATCACTTGCAGCCATAAACCTGATCATATCCATTTTGGAATTCTAGTCAGTAAAGATGAAAAAGTTCTCAAATATTCAAGAAGGTATCACTTTAAACTCATCCTGGCCAATAGCAAAAAAAATTAAAATTAAAGAAATAGAAAAAAACAAAATGTGCATTGCAAGAATGATTATTTTCTTCTTATTTTATACAAATATTATAGTTTAAGCATAGCATAGAGTTCGTTGTACTGCCGTTAGTGGAATCTAATTCTTGTTCTTTACTCAAACATGAAGAGTATAGAAATTGCCCGTAGGGAGGAATAACATGATATTTCCCAGCGAGAAAGGAAAAGATCAAAGTGTTCATCTAATAAACACAGTAGAGGCCTTATAACATGCAGCAGTGATTGAGAACAATTCCAAGCTAAGATCCTGATGCAAAAGCAAAGCTCCAATCAATAAGAAGTTGGCTACTTCTATTTGCCACTAGTCCAAAGCATGAAGCGACACCATCATTCAAGGCACAATCCCATGATCCTTTAAAACAAACAGTGGACCTTGCAAACAAAGATTTTATTGGAACAATATTGTAAGAAAGGCCTTCCCAATAACCTTAAAAAATCTACTGTATTCGAAGTAATGCTATACACAACAAAAGATTTAGGTTAAGCAGTATGATGCTCACCTATAAAGATCCTATTTGGATATGCACTGTCCCATTTTCTCGCCGCTCTTTGATTTCACTCAGTCCAATTACCATAAACATAAAAGTTACATATTCTAGGGTACTGTTGAAACAAATGCAATCTCATAATTTTCAAGTAGACCATCTTATTTGTTAAAACTTCCCTTCTTAGCGACACTCTGAAATACATGGAAGATAAAGATCAAGGCTTATCAAGGCCACTATCCAACAGAATCTCGGTGATCAAATTTGAATAAATGTACTAAGTTCAATGGGAAATTGCTATAAGAACGACTAAAGGCTTTCAAATAACTCAGATGACCGTATCTGATACTATCATAGAAAGACACGTGTAAAATAAATTAAATTGAAAATAACATGTGCTCGAAAAGATGGTGTCAGCTGAGGAAGAATAGAAAGCACTTAAAATAAAATCCAATATGAAAATTGAGTTTACAAAACTACAAGATAGCTTAACATATGAATAAAAAAGATAAAATCAACTGCAAATTAATCTAATGTTTAAGCCTAATGATGAATACAAAAAGATAAGATCGCAGAAGCATACGGAATTTGAACTCCATCAATATTTCCAGGCAACAGTTGCTTCACTAAAGGAGAAAGATCCATCTAAAATAAGAAAAAGCAAAATATAAGAAAGTGATATCGTTAAATTCAGACCAACAATGCCTAATAACAGAAAAATAAAGTGGGAATTTACCTGTATATCCTCCATGGAAGCACTAGCTTGGCTAGAATCCAGTATAATCTAGCATTGAGCAGTATTATTGTATCATTAAAGAATTAAAAATAACAACCAAGATTGAAAGAGAACTCATACGGTTGACTAGAAGTACCATCAGCAAACGAGAAGCCTTCGAGCTTGCAACAACGACCCATTGCCCTTCTGCTGATGAGAATAGCCACTCATGAGCACATATCTAAAATATAAATTTATGAGATAGGTTTAATGAGCTTAGTATACAAGGTGCACACATATAATCAAACACTCAAATGGATTCTGAAAAACGAACTAACTTTGGAACAAGGAATACTCCAAAATTAAAAGAGAAAGGTCCAGCCTCTGGCTCAGCATCAAGAAGCACAGCTCTGTAGGAGAAATAGGACACTCCAGGTTCACCTAAAGTTAGCTTTACCCTACGACCTGGATCAAACTCCGACAGATCTCCTCTTGCCCCAAGCTTCAGGTCCTCTAGCGAATACAGTATATCAGAGCCACTAGAGTGTTCTGAGCGGAACTTTTTCTCCCTTTCAAGTGCCTCACTAAGGCCAGAAGCCTAAAATATGTAAAAGACTAAATCAAGTTCCCAAACATAAATACACACCAAATTCCATACTTATTCAACAAAAAGAGTATCAAAATAATTCATCATAATACATGCAAGATAAATATCTATAAATCAGAATATTATTTTTAATGCTGATGAAAATTGATTTAATTAAACATAAATTATATAATACATAGTTTGATCATATATTATGGATTTATATTAAATTTCTACTGAAATATGGGCAAAAAGGCAAAGCAAGCAAGCTGTGATTGAACAGGGTTAACTGGCACTTTTCAGGTTTTGTTTGCACAGGAACAGAAACACGAACCATGTTCGTGCAAGCACTCATGAAAGCACAGAAATTTCAAAAAATTCAATATGTTCAAGCAGCAATGGAATTTTTAAATGGGGGAAAACGCATTATTTCAAGATTGCTTGTGCATGAACAATAGCCAAACGAGCTGCTGAAATTTAAAATATAATATAAATTTTAAAACATCCTATCTCAATACGGATTATTACATTATTAAAATACCCAGTTTAGGGGCTGAGAAACACATTCACTATCACCTTAAACGCTAATTCTTCTCAGATTTCAAGACAGAGATACATTAATTATTCTATAATATTCATAGTTTTCTTGGTGGGTAGAGAAAATTTCTAATGCGAGTAAGGAGACACCAAGATATCTTACTTCCTTTATCTTAAGGGTTGATTTTATTAGTTTGAATTTTTAATTATGTCTAGTGGCTACAGTTTTCTTTACGACAGTCAAGTTCTATGTCGAACTTGAATAATAATTAATTTAATTATGGTTTAATTCATTGTCATATAAATCATCAATCTTTTTTATTAAAATCTTATCACCATTCGTACATTTTTCACGAACTGTCAGAATTCTTGAAGTGGTAAACATCATATGCAGAGCCAAATAACTCTTTCTAGTGATTCAATAAACTCCCAATGCATGCCTTATGCTAAATCTTTTTATTTGGTTCTTTGATTACTCTCCTTGAACTCCACGGGTTTTCAAATAATTAATTAAACTGAACATTACAGTAAATTAATTAAGAGAAAATATATAAGCAAAGCCAAAACTCATACGGGCTGCTTACAACGAACCCTTGAATTCAGGTTTATATAATTCAGAAAATACTATAATTCAACTGTAACGTGAAACAGATTTCCTAAAAAATTTAATTTTTTGACTTTTCATTACTTTAAGTTAAGCCTTACATGTTAATAATAATTCATTTATTAAAATTATTTTAGCTTTCTGCATTTTAGTTTGATTAATAAAATCCTTTTTAAATTCGATTTTCTTTTACTATTTTCTTAGTTTAGTTAATTAGGTTAGTTTATTAATGATTAAAATGAAATTGAAAGAAATGAGTTCATATGGAATTGATCCTTTCAAAGTAAATTAAATCACAACCTGTGAGATGGAAAAATCATATGTCGCGTTCTTATTTAAAAAAATGCTCCAAGTATATTAATTCATTCTTTCAACGGACTATTTTGTTAGTCCAACGTGCAGAATTTGAGATAATAAAACCCGAAAATAAAGAATAAAATGGACACCGAGATTTACGTGGAAAACCCCTAAAAATTATTAGGGTAAAAACCACGGGCAAGATGAAAAGAATTCCACTATAATATTTTGTGGTGTACAACTCACTCACTGTGTTTCCAAAGAGAACACACACTCTCTTAATACAGGAGAACAAAACACCTCATAAATATTATAGAACTAAGCACTCAAATGGTTATAAGATGAGAAAACTCGAAGAATGGATGATTTCAGAATGAAGAGGGGAGCTCTATTTATAGAGCCTCCTGTCAGTGTGAAACCGCGTTTAAAACGCGTACCTATTCCGTTTCAAATTTTGCTGCCAGCCTTGTGCATTTAATGTTTTGCTGCCAGCCACAATTGACTTTGCCGACATTTCTCCTACTTGGAGATTTGATTGAGAATCAAACACATCTCCACACATCCTTTCAATCTTGCCATTCCCTGCTGCTTACGTTTCCACTAGACCACTTGAGGATCTACACCACTCAAACTTATCAGTGTTCACTGGCTTGGTCAGAAAATCAGCTATGTTATCTTTTGTATGGATTTTCTGCATATCCACGCTTCCTTCCTCTACTACTTCCCGCACAAAGTGAAATTGGACTCCAATGTGTTTAGTCCTGGAATGAAAGGCTGGATTCCTTGCGATGTGCAAGGCACTCTGACTGTCACAAAACAAAGAAACATTTTCTTGTTTGTGCCCGATCTCTTCCAATAACCTTTTAATCCATATTGCCTCCTTGCAAGCTTGAGTAGCTGCCATATATTCTGCCTCCGTCGTAGATAACGCCACAACTGTTTGCAGTTTTGAAACCCAGCTTACTGCTCCTTCTGCAAGTGTAAACACATAACCAGTAGTAGATTTCCTCTTATCAGGATCACCTGCATAATCTGAATCGACATAGCCCCTGAGTGTAAAATCTAATTGAAGTCAATGCCTTCTTTCTGAGCATACCCTTTTACCACCAATCTAGCACGATACCGCTCCACTTGGTTATTGCCATCTCGCTTGATCTTATAGACCCATCTGTTACCGATGGCTTTCCTCCCTCGTAGTAGTGTAACAAGATCCCAAGTTTTATTCATGTCTAATGCCTCCAATTCTTCTTGCATTGCTATCATCCACAAAGATGCATCCGAGCTTTGAGTAGCCTCGTGGAAACTCGATGGCTCACCATCCTCTGATAATAGACAATATGCAATGTTGCTTTCAGTGACATAATCTGAAAGCCAACCTGGTGGTCTGCTGTCTTGAGTTGACTGCCTCACATTGGAAACTTCATACTCAACATGTTCTTGTTCTTCGTGCTCTGGTACTGCTTCACAAGAAACTTGACCATCGGCCGTCTTATTTTCCACCTGAAAAATAGTAGTTTCTGAATTCGATGTGTCTTTGTCTCCCTTTACTTTATCTTCCTCGAAGATAACATCCCTGCTGATGACAAGCTTGTGAACAGTAGGATCCCACAAGCGAAACCCCTTTACTCCATCAGCATAACCCAAGAAGATACATTTTCTGGATTTCGAATCCAACTTCGATCTTTCTTGCTCATTGTACAGAACGTACACAGGACTTCCAAATGTATGCAAATGAGAATAATCTGTCGACTTCCCGGTCCACATCTCCATCGGAGTCTTCAGATCAATCGCCACTGAAGGAGAACGATTGATAATATAACAAGCGGTTTTGACTGCTTCTGCCCAAAATGACTTTTCTAGACCTGCAGTCCTCAACATAGCTCTTGTTCTGTCCAACAAGGTCCTGTTCATCCGCTCCGCCACTCCATTCTGTTGAGGTGTGTAAGCCGCCGTGAACTGTCTCTTGATGCCCTCATGTTGACAAAATGCATCAAACTCGTCACTGGTATATTCTCCTCCATTGTCAGTCCTCAGACACTTGATTTTCTTTTCAGAATCAAGTTCAACCCGCGCTTTGAAATCTTTGAAGATTTGGAACATCTGATTTCTTCTTGATTGGATACACCCAACATCTCCTAGAGAAATCATCAATGAACGAGACAAAGTATCTCGCTCCTCCTAGAGATACAACCGGTGCTTGCCAAACATCCGAATGAATCAGCTCCAATATGCTTTTGCTCCTGGCAATAGAAGTGCCAAACTTTAATCTGTGTTGTTCACTGGTAACACAGTGCTCACAAAAGGGTAGTGAAACTTTTGTAAGTCCCGGCAGCAGCTTCCGTTCTGAGAGAATTTTCAACCCCTGTTCTGACATATGCCCGAGCTTTCTATGCCATAACACTGTTAATTCTTCTCCTGAACCAATTGATGCAACAGCTAGTTCTGCCTCTTTGTGTGTTTCTCCCAAAAGTACATACAGATTTGCAGCAACTTTTTCCGCCTTCATAACCACAAGCGCTCCCTTCACAATTTTCATGATCTCGTTCTCGATCCGAGTTTTGCACCCGATATCATCCAATTGCCCCAAGGACAAAAGATTTTTCGTCAGTCCCTTCACATGTCGTACCTCCTGTATGGTGCGAATGGTGCCATCAAACATTTTAATTTTGATAGTACCGACCCCAGCGATTTCCAAAGCATGATCATTTACCATGAATACAGATCCTCCTGAGACTGGTTCATAATGATCAAACCATTCTCTCCGAGACGTCATGTGCCACATCGCTCCTGAATCCATAATCCATGTGTCACAAAATTTGTGTCTGTCTTCTGCAACAGTTGCTGCTTCGCTGAATAATATTTCACCACCGCCTGAAGTACTGGCCATATTTCCTTGAGAACTTTTATCGATACTCGTACGCTCTCTCTTGAAGTGCCCTTTACCGCCACATTTAAAGCAGTAAATATTTTTCTTCTTACTTCTTGACTTTGATCTACCTCGCCTTTGGCTCCCACTGGAGTCACGGTCCATAAATCTTCCTCTTATCATCGGTAAAGCCTCTGCCTGCTTCGATGTTACCAACCTATCTTCCTTATTCTTGCGTCGGCTTTCTTCTCCGGGAACCGCAGTTAAGACATCGTCGAATCTTAGAAAGCCCATAAGAATATTGTTGGTAATGTTGATGATAAGTTGATCATATGAATCTGGTAGACTTTGAAGTAGAAGCTCCGCACGTTCATTTTCTCCCTATTTTATGCCTCATGGAAGTGAGTTGGGCAAATAGAGTATTTAGTGTGTTGATATGGTCGGTCATCGATGAGGATTCCGCCATCCGAAGAGTATAAAGCCTTCTCTTTAAGAAAATCATGTTGTGTAGGGACTTGGACCTCGTACATCTTTGTCAGAGTATCCCAGATAACTTTGGTTGTTTTTATCTCAGATATACTTGACAAAACTTCGTCAGCTATAGCCAAGTGTAAATTGGCAACAGCATTATCATTCATCTCGTTCCACTTTCCATCATCTGTAATCTCCACCGGTCTATCTCCAATAGCCGCCAAGCAACTTTCCTTTCTTAAAACTGCTTGTATCTTTATTTTCCACAGCATAAAATTGCTTCCGTTGAATTTTGCTATCTCGTACCTTCCCGCCATTATGTCTACAACAATTTTAGTAGACCGGACAAAATAATCCCGCCTTAAATAAAAAATTTCAAAAAATCTTTTCTGATGTGGAAGATCAGTCTAGGCTGCAACCACAGAGCATACTCAGAATTTTAAGAAATTTTAAACCAAGGCTCTGATACCACTTGTTGGTCCCACGTGCAGAATTTGAGATAATAAAACCCGAAAATAAAGAATAAAATGGACACCGAGATTTACGTGGAAAACCCCTAAAAATTATTAGGGTAAAAACCACGGGCAAGATGAAAAGAATTCCACTATAATATTTTGTGGTGTACAACTCACTCACTGTGTTTTCAAAGAGAACACACACTCTCTTAATACAGGAGAACAAAACACCTCATAAATATTATAGAACTAAGCACTCAAATGGTTATAAGATGAGAAAACTCGAAGAATGGATGATTTCAGAATGAAGAGGGGAGCTCTATTTATAGAACCTTCTGTCAGTGTGAAACCGCGTTTAAAACGCGTACCTATTCCGTTTCAAATTTTGCTGCCAGCCTTGTGCATTCAATGTTTTGCTGCCAGCCACAATTGACTTTGCCGACATATTTTAGGGGCAAAGGGAAACAAATACTTGTACCTGATAAGCATAGCCTACGAATGCTGATATCTCAGAAATTGCAGAAAAATTATCTTTCTCAGCAATCACCATAAAAGTCTGCAGTTTAAGATTTCTAGATGACGGCTCCTCACCAATTGCGTGAAGACTTATCTTCCACCCAAACCGATACTTAGGTAAAAGAAGATCTGAGAGATATTCATAATGCATCAACAAAAGTGCATTTTCACAGCATGAAAGGAGCAAATATACAATGGATACTAGCATGTTCCCAGAAGCATCACTGATATTCACCATAAAGATGAATGTGCGTGAGAGAGAGGGAGAGCGAGAGAAGGGGGAAAATATAGCAGAATATTACAAATATTTAAACCTTTCCCTCAATCAGATATATGGAAAGAGGCACAATACCTAAAACATGAGTTTCAGCTAAAGTTAGGCAAATAAATTTCCCTCCAGCTTTTAAAAGCCTTCGCACCTGGTAGCAACAAATATAAACATATACATATGCATTTATTTTGAACAAATTTACAATGGATAAAACATATATTGCTAAACTGCATGATTTAGGCATACATATGAATTGAACAAATCAAGCATTTGAATCAAAGATATATTGCTGAACTGACATGATGTAGACATATACATCAATATGAAATGTAAAACTCTAAAACTTCCATGGAGCACACCTCGGATAGATAAAGATTCCCCAATTTGGAGCAATGCTTCGGTTCCATCAAAGCATCCAATCCTCCCTTGTCGATAATGGCATCAAAACTCTCGTTTGCAAACTGAATTGAAGTCAAAACTATCAGATGAAACTATGCAGGTAGGAAAATAAAAGAGTGGAAAAAATACAAAGAGCAACTAGACACAGTTGTCAAAGAAACATTTACCCAATGATATATGTAAATTATTTAGTAGATTCAAAAATACTGCAGCACAAATGGTTCTCCTGCATATTTTGTCATAATACAAAGGGCATTGAACATGAAAGTTTACTGATAAAAGAGCAAGAAATTTTGAACCTAATCTCGTGCAATTTTATTTCCCAGCCTATTGACAATATCCTGGATATAGGTGACTTTAATTTAAAAATGTTTCTGATGTTCAATTTATCTCAGTCTACCACTGGCCACAACTACTGTAGACTACGTTTGGTTCCTAAAACCGGAGAAAAAAATGAAGCTGTTGTGGTCAACCCCACTATCCAACAAGATCACTTTCAAAGCATAAGATTCCAAAATCATTTGCCGATTAAAAGTATTACAGATGAACATCGCCAAGCATTTGGGGTACTTATCCTATCTCAATTAATCTGAAGCTCAACAGATAACTAACATTAGCACTAGGAATTATTTACCAATGGCCTTGTAGGTCTCTAGTAGATCATTTTTTAACTCCGGGTTATTTGCAAAGTAAAAGATAAGTATTTAAACCCATATCCAGGTTACTAAATAATCAGCCCAGTACAACATCAATATAGCATTCTATTCTCTAGTGGGTTAGATGAGATATATTACAAACATATAAAAAGGTTTAGTGATCAACATTCCAGTCATGTAAAATTATATATGCTCTCTATTTCGCAAGCTAAATTTATTTAGATACCTAATGAAAAAATATTGAGCTGAAAACCCTCAAATAATATAAAAAGGCTAAAATCACCTTATACTTTCAAAAGGTGAAGTTGAAAACCCCCTCTCTGTAACACTGACAAGTTTCTGCTGAGATTTTACGCTTTGTGAAATGTTTGCGCTAAAGATCAATCTGGAAAAAAGTGTTTTATTGGGGATCAATTGAAGTAGAGGATGTGTACAGATTAGCTTGTGATATTGGTTGTGGGAAGGAGTCTTGGGCCATAAGATATTCAGAGGTTCTTTTGGACGGGAATCCTTTGAAGGTCTTTTTTTGGGAGCTAATAACTTTATAAGACGACAAAGAAGTTGGCGAGTTGGAATAAAGATTTTTTATCGAGAGGGAGAAGATTGACTCTGATTTCTGCATTGTTGAATGCACTACCAATGTATTTCATGTCCTTTTTTAGGGTCCCCCTAGGTGTAACGCAAGCCATGGAGAAGATTATGAGAGATTTTTTGTGGGATGGAGTGGATGGGGATCATCATGATCACTGGATGGCTTGAGATCAAGTTTGTACACCAAGTAACGAGAGGGCTTGGGTATTGGCAATATTTTTCCGAGGTACAGGGCACTACTAGAGAAATGGTGGTGGAGATTCTCTAGTGAGAAGAAGTCGTTATGGAATAAGATTGTAAGCAAATATAGGACACAGAATAATGGGTGGGACGTGGGTATTGCAAGAAGTGTTACTTTCAGGAGTTCGAAGAATTTAGAATTCAAATCATTCTTGGTCTCAGATTTGTACAGGAATAGGGGTCTAATATTATGTTAATATATTTTGACCACGGATCTCACTTCGCTTTGCTTGGACCTCTGGTCCGCTTTATCTAATTAATATTTTTAATCAATATAATATTGTTTCTTATTAAAAATAAACAAAGTGAATGCAGCATAAAGACAGGAACTGGGCGGATGCATTTCAGCCAAGAGGTTGTTTGGCTGCGACCTGGTGGATTTTGCAACGGTAAAAATGCAGCAACAGTATTATGAAGCGGCTTAGAATGCAGGGTTGTTAAGCGGTGAAATAGAGAAAGAGGGATGGGCGGTAATTAGCGCCACCGGAATGGAGGTAAAAAAGTCACAGCAGCAATAAAGGCCATAATTTCGCTAGCAAGTGAAGAATTGAGAAGTGGAAGAACTACCAGTTTTGGAGCCACTAATGAGAAGGAACCAACCATCTAGCATCTAACTAAAGCACTTGTTTTCCAATATTTGTTTTCAATATATTTTCCAAAATATTTCAATGTCTGTTGTAATTGTGCTCTCAATACTTTTTGCATAATTTGGTATTCACTATGTATGTTTATTTTTATTGGTGTAGTAGTAATATCTCTTGAAAAGATTTTGATTCTTGAATTGTTAGATCTATTGAACTTAAAATTGATAAGATCAGCAGGATGAAATGGTAGAAATATTTTAAATGCAATGGAAGGGTACTAAAGAAATACATGTCTAGATAAATGATATACAGAAATTGGTGGAAGGAGGGAGGGGGATGAATTTCAACTTTTAAATATGAAGGAGTGTTAGTCGATTCTCTTTCCTTAAAAGGTTTTAGTACAGTATTTATCAAATGTGGTCTTGATGCAATATACCTTTCTTTCACACACTTATCGCCATATTTTGGGCTTATCAAATTGAATGACAAGCTTCAAATGTTCAACATTTATGCTTCTTATCTTCAGAGCTGCACAACCCCTTCATCTTGTTAGACATATATCCATTCTGTGTTAGCAGTCAATCCGATCACAAAATCCTCCACATTTCCAAATAATCAACACAGTACATTTCAACCTATCACTGATATTTTTATCAAACTAAGAACTCCTACCAGTCAATGAACATGCAGTTTTCCAACTGAAGGCAACGGAATCAAAACATTGACCAAAAAGCACACACAACAAGTAGCTCTGGTGAATGATTAGTTACAAATCCTACTCCTGTACCATCATAGTACCTACATGCGTAATCAAACATCCAATCTTACACAAATTTGCATAAAGAAAACTCAAGATTCAAATCACCTGCATATCTGTCATGTCCATGACGCGCCACTTCATCTCCGGCCGCTCTCTCACATTCCTTCGCAGCATAATCGATATAGCCACCTTCGAGAAATCAACATTGGTTGTATTTCTAAAACCCTCGTCATATAAATGCTCAGAGAGACTCGAGCTTCCGCACCCGGGAACCAGAATGCTCATATGTTCCGCCTCCATCCGAGGCGACGCTCCTTCGGATTCTGGTGGTGGTGTAGATGACAAAAGATGGTTTGTGAGTAAGTTTTGGATTTGGGGCCACTCCACATACCACTCGAAAGAGTCTTCGCCGCCTCGCACGGTGAAGAATCGGTCCCACTTCTCTTTGCTAGTGAAGTCATCAAGTGTTTTCAGCAGCTCTTCTTGCTCGCTGCCACCAGTGTGCGATTTTGAGGTCTTCTTCTTCTCTTTCTTCCCCATTTTTCTCTGCTATTTCTTGATTTCAACTGAATAGTCAGCTGGGTTTTGGACGCGGGAGCAATGATCGTAGCACGGCAAACACAAGCCAGTAAATCTTGTTAACTTCCTCTACATCTGCGATTCCCTCCAATCTTCTCTATTAAAGATACAAACTTGCTTATAATAAAATAATAATTATTTTAATTTATATTCAAAATTTTAACTTTATCACAGTTTCAAACCAACTCAAACTGTAAATTTAAAAATCAAGTTTTAACTTCAAAAAATAATATTTTTCATGAATTTGACGAGTTAAAAATCCGTACACATATGTGACCTATTCATATGAGTTTTTCTAATAATTTCATTTGTTCAATTAAATATCATAAGTTTATAATAGAAAATTAATATCTTATATAAAAGGACTTAAATAGACAACAAGAAGAAAAAGAACAACAATAATAGCAGTAACAATAATAATAATAATAATAATAATAATAATAACACGTGATTCTGAGACTGAAAAGATTTTTTTGCCAAAAGTAAAATTAAATAGAGTTTGTTACAACTTATAAATAGAGTCTCGAAATCGTGACATCGTCCATTGGACTTTGGACCTTGATCTGAATGGGTAATTAGATATCTGCATGACTTTGTTCACCCTCGAAAGTTTGTAGGAATGTGAACAGACTAATTGAGTGAACCGAATCAATTCCTACTTGGTTAATAAAGGAAGTAATTCTCGTCTTTCTACAACTACTCAAAGTGGTTCTTCCCACTAAATTGGCATGCTTCATTAAGCTGCTGCAAATTCTCCAGGCTGCGAGTTGATAGTTGTCTCCCCACCAATTGCACAGCACTGTGACACAAAAGCTACATATTATATCAAGGGAACAGAGTAAAAATGACACGTAAAATTGCTTGCTTTGACGAGAGATTTATTCACTAAAAGAAAGATTTTCTACTTAGATTCGAATTCCTAATCTATATGAAGCCATTTGCATGTCAATAACCATGCTAATCAAATCATGGATATTATCCATGATCTTGGTAATTTTTTCTAACCTTAGAGAACTGATGATTTACTTTTTCCACCACCATCTGTCATCGCCATGAGCAGGAACAAGTGCTTTAGGGTTGTTGCAAGACGGTAGTTTCAGTGCGGTGCGGTGCTAAGGCGGACGTTTCTGGTTGGCGGACGCTACGTAACATCAGGAGATAGAAAGATGATCATAGAGCTTCCTCGAAGGGGGTGATCGATAGACTACTTTTTTGGCACCACAACTGCTAACTTTATATTGCCAAGTTGACACAATTTCGCTGGATTTTTGTATATTGTTACCTTTGCCATATCCGTATCGGACAAAATCACAAGGGCAATGCTGAAAGCTTCACCTTTTTCGATGGCAAATTGCCACTCTCTCATTGATATGAAAAACCAGTTCTTTCTTGTCGCTTTTGTTGCTTTGACTTCGACATATTCTTTTTTAGTTTCATAATTGATGATAAGGTCATACGGTAGACCGGTTTCATTAGTTTCATTTACCCAATTCACCGATGCATTGCCGAGGTTTCTCACTAAATATTTGAAAGCTGTGAGCTCCCCCAGTCTCCCTGTGAGCAATGCTTCCTGCTGCCCAAATAGCTTATCTCCCCCATAACTATTAGGTTGGCTAAAATATATGCTATCAGGAGCACCAAAATCCACAGAATCAAGGGTTGCATTAATTCCAGAAGTAATCAAGTTGCTTGAAGGGTTAGACTGGAATTCGAAACCATCTGCACTGAGTAAAACTGCTCCCGTAATCATTACCATAGGATCATGCTCTGTATTAAATTCATGGCTGTTCTCAGTTCGAGTTGTAACAAATTGTTCTTGATTTTCTTCTGCAACATTTATCGCTGTTATCTGCGGTATCTCAAGCACTGGTTTCTTAGTTCCAAATGCACCACAAGATTTAAACCCAGGTGCAGTTTTCCAATCAACAGGTGGCCACCTTGAATTTATGAGAGGTTTACCCTTAAGTATTGAACAGTTTTGTTCAACTTTCTGTGGTAGACAATTTTCTAACAGCTTAGAATTGCTCTCCAATGAAGAAATGTCAGTTTTAAGGGACCAGCAAGCTTCATCTACAGGGAGATTAGGTACCTTCTGGCTGTTCAAAACAAAATATTCTGTTTGCTCCTCATCTGCGCCAGATTCAGCCATGGCAGTGACCATGAGAAGAAAATTAGCCAAGTGCAAGTCAGTAGCTCCACTGTTCAGTAAGCGAGAAAACTCCATGAATATTGCGTGTAAATCAGATCCCTGCCGGCAGTATAAGATGTTATCCTGCGAACATTTCAGATGAGAGACATTATCATGAACTGACATTGATGAGGGCCTTGTTATATCAGTTTCTTAGGCCCATCTTAATAATGGCAATAGTGGCTAAAATCCATTATAAACTAGCCATCATAATCAGGATCGGATTAGTAGTAAATACCTGCAAAAGGCAGTTACACGTATATCGTTTCTTAGATGTAATCTTACATCTTTTTATAGCATTCTGATAGAACAATTCTTCCACCACAACAATCTTCAGTTGTGTAATATTCTCAAAACCAGACTCTTTGAGCTGATAATATCTGTCACTGTGCCCATTTAAGATGTAGCGCTGCGCATAAGGAAGAATCCAATTCACCAGAGAAAAAATGAAGCTATTGTCCGCTGGACCAAAAGAAATTGCTTCACGAGTAACAATCTGTCAAAGAAATAAAATGAGACTTCAATAGTTTAAGTTACACCAAAACAATTCGCATTTGTGTGTTTTAGTCCTCCCACAAATAGATTGCGCCAGACTAGATACATTTGATTAATTTTAAACAAATCCATCACTCGGCAGTAAAAAGTGAGCAGCGGAGAGGTCGTTGCCTGTTGGCTAGAACATTAGACGCATTTATTTATTCTTAAAGTGAACTGATTGGTTTCATATGAGCAGGAACAGGCAGTATGTCACTTGTAATACCAGTTCATTGCCTCCCTCGGCAAATCAGACAACATTATGGTTATATGGTTTATGGTTGGACATCTGACAGAGGCTTGTATACATGTTAACTAATTCAACTACTAGTTGAAATGATGGTCCTGTTCCCTCTGTCAAGTATTCTGAGATCTCATTAAAAAAGAAAACAGAATTATAGTCTTTAAAATCAATTTCAAACTTATAACAAAAAAAAGAGTTAAAAGAAATTGAGAGTGATTGAAGTCATTAAAAAAATCATAATAAAAGGTTAAACTACAAAATTGAAGAAAGATGAGCGAATAAACTTAAGAAATAAAAGGAGGCAAAAAATAAAATAATTTAGAAGCATCAAAACTCCCGAAGTGATTAGTTAATCACAATAATTGTTATTAACAGTTAATAGTTTCAAAAAGAAAATTACACAAAATTATTGGCTAAACTAACAAAGGAGCAGCAAGACCTATCAAAGGGCAGAATGAGGAAATCAAATTGTTGATTTAAATCAGAAAATTATTTCGAAAACACATTTAATTATTACTATCGTTACTAACACTACTATTAGATTTGGTATGAGTTCAAAACATGAATAAAGCCAACTGAGTATACATAATTGCAAACTCGCGTTTAGTCATGCAACAGATGCATAAACATAAGCATAGATCAACTGTGGTATAAAAGTCGTAAATTGAGCAATAAAAAAAGCATATGATATCGACGTTCGTTTCAATAAAAAGAAAGATACGAACAAGAATGTATGGAAATTCAAAGATCCAAGTACATTATGTTTAAGAAGACCCTGAACATTAATAATAGCCTCGTAGTTGTGACTAATAAATTTATGGGCATTATGACTATTAAAAATGAAAAATTCTAATAATAACAGATAAGAATGAATCATTTACACAAAGAAATCAAAAGGGAGTAAATTAAGACCATTCCAAAACTCGTACAAAGAACATACTAACCTCAGAAATCATGTATTGAAGTTTTAAATTAGAGGAATGTGAGATAAAATATTAATGGTTAAATAGTTAATTAATTCATAAATAAAGCAGATTAATCAGTAGGGAATTTAGAAGATAAATGTAGATACGTTAAATTGGTTGCGCGCATACACAAACCAATAAGGAAACATTTTCATATATAGAATGCGTAAATTTTAAAAAAAGAATCACAACAAAAGGTATAAGAAGCGAAGATATTGAAATGTTTATAAAACAATCAGGCATCTCGAACCAACTTGTTGAGGGAAAATATGTTTGGAAGCATATTTTAAAATAGAATCAATAAAACAAAAAAAAATCAAAAACCTTAGAATAAGTGAAGGGATTCAAAAGTAAACAGAGGAGAAATAGAAGCATAAAATTAGCTTAAAACAAGGCCTTGCGCATAGTTATAAATGAAGATTGAAACATCACCAATTGGTATATTTTGCCAGAAGAAATATACATATTGCCTTTCTTGATGACCTAAAATTCTTAAATACATGTGAAGTATATCTCTAAACATATATATGTGATGAGACATGTGAATTAATCATGTTCAGGATTAGGAATACAAAATAAAAATAATTTGTATTCTAAAGTAAAGAGCACAGGTGGAGTTCTTGTCCAATTGGAAACCAAAAATAGAGCAATAACTTATCCACTGTCAACGTGTTATTTAGGTGAGAAATAAACAAGACCAATATAAAAATATATAAACGGAAAGGAACACACAATGAGCTAACAAGCCACGCCTCTAGAGAAGTCAAATTGAACGAGAGTTCAAACTAAAAGACATATGACGCCATCATACAATAAGCTAAACAAGCCCACATCTCAAAAGGAAGTGTTGAACGGGAGTTCAAAATAAAACAAATGACAACTCAAGTAAAACATATAACAATAAGATTTACATATGGTATGATGAGAATTTGTAAATAGGCTCAATCAAATATACCAATATTCTAAACAAAATAACACTCAACTTTATAATTGCTTGCGACTCATTATCATAAATTATTTTGCCAAAACAAATAAAACTATTGAAGTTATTTTTTGAAACTGGATAGTATGTACAAAATCAGTAATACGATCAGAAAAGGTTGGAAATAACATAAATAATGACTAAAAAATTTATCCAAGTAAATACCTTTATGAGAGATATACACAATGCAGCACTTGATTTGGTATAGAATAATATATAAAACATAAAATCACTAGTAATTAAACCTCAATAATATAAATGATATGTATAAAAAAATATATAAACGATAAACATCTTATTGAAGAAATTGAAAAATGGAGAAAGTAGAAAAAGTGTCCTAGTAACATTCCAGATCAGAGTGAGAGAGAGCTGTTACTTGAACATCAAAGTAGTATATCATAACGACCCAATAAAACTAATTCCATTACTGCGGATTAGAAAAAAATTCAATAAATATGAACGAACAAAAGGTTGAATTCCTTGATTTGTATGCAACAATGTGCAAGAAGATCTAAATTCAATTGAAAGGACCTATATTTAGTCAGGATGAGTACGTCACAATGTGAACAGGGACGACTCTAATAACACATCCCACATTGTTTTGTGAAAGAGATATGAATGAGATTATAAGGCTACACGATAGGTTCATTTAACAATTTGAATCAATTATTTTCTTACAATGAAGACATGTGAGATAGCTGCTAGCAGAATCCATCTGCAAAGTCACAGCTGTGCGGGCATGAAGCATGAAACTGTGCATTCCACTAACAATTAAAATAATGATTCTTATTAAATATTTGCAATTTTGGTATCATTGTCATTAATAAATTAAAATTCAATTCTTCGATTTTTATTTCTTGATTTCAATTTTTTCTAATGTTTATTTACTTTAATAAAAACCTTTACCTTTAAAAAGTTTTAAAAATAACTTTCGTTGTACTCGGAAGGGGTAGGAGAGAAAGTGATTGATAGATTTGAGGAGAGAGAAGAAAACCTGTGAAAGAGCTGGAATTCCCAGCCTTTGGATTACGGCTGAAATCTTAGCCAGATACATCTGATTTTCTTCACCAGTAAATTTCCCAAAATATAGGAAGTCAACACCTTCAAAGTGCTTGAATTCCGCTCCTAAATCATCATCATCAGACCAACAGATTAGGCCATAAGATGCATGTAGAGAAACCCATTTATCTTGTCTGGTGGGAAGCACATGGTATTCCTCTTTCAGGAGGCCTAGTTTCAAGTACTCAATGTCTTCCAAGCTCAGGGATCCAGATTTTAGTGCGTCACTCCATCTTAAGAACACCTCAAAAACCTATGATGTGTTAAAAAGGAAAATTTAAACACATAGTTAACTGAGAAATAATTCACCAAAAGAGAATGGTGTTCCATTCAAAGACCGCTTACCGTCTCTGCAGCTTGATGAGGTAAAGAAATGGCAGATAACTGCAGCAAAATCTGCAGGTAACTACGGAAAGGAAGACTTTCATCCACTCCACACCCATTCACAAAAAAGTCACGAAGTTTTGGGTAAAAATTACACAACATTTTTCTAGGGGAATCACAGATTTTCCCTGTAACACTGTCCAAATGCATAGACTTTACTTGATCCATGTTACCTATAGTATCATGCCAATACACGCCTTGAGGAGACAAAAGTGAACCGGCTACGGTATCATCTTGGGAACAGCAAGATGTATAAGGAACAAATATAAAAGGTCCAGAAAGCAATTCCTCTACAACTTGCTCCTTTGAAAGAGGCATTGATTTCCAGACAAATGTATAAAAGTTAGACATTTGTGAGATGCTGCGAGACAAATGAGATAGCATCAGATAAGCATGCATGCCACATGCGGAACACAAATAAACTGAGGGCGCAATTAAGAAGTAGAGGACTATGAAAATACAGATAATTACATTTCAAGCAAAATCAATTAAAAAATCAACTGAGTAACGTACTGTGGTTGGTTGGAAATTAAGGTGTCATATTCCCAACTCATGAGTCCAGTACAACCTTTCTTATACCAAATCAACTGTTTAAGATAAAATTATTACAAAACAACTTTTCAATCAATTTTTTCAAGTATCATTGTAAAGGTTCACTTTTCATTACATATCATATTAACTTTTAAAATGATAACCAAACATTGTCCCAAAAATATTTCATGGAAATGATCAAAAGCCCAACCAAACATCAACACAAAGTCAAACTGATAATATCCTCCAGTCACATGCTGCAAAGTAAATTTTAAATTACCTAGCTTTGAAAGGAGATTCAGATATTCTCCAATTTCTAAGAACAGATAGAGCACCGTCAAGAGTAACTTGAGTTCTTAAACCAACATCAGCCACCAATTTCTCGCTTCTCACCTGCTTTGAGTAAAAAATACTTCATCAGTTCCACAATAAGCACACACAAATATGTACGCATACATGTGTAACGTAGCCTTACTCTATGTAAGGTCATTCTAAATCCAATCACTACAGCCAAAGATTTAAGAAAAAAACAATCATGCACCACCACGGGTTTATTAAATCTGTTCGAAAACACCTAAAATATGACATTAAAATTTTTATATGATTAAATGAAGTACAGCTGAAATAAGTGAAACTCTCGTTTAACAGTTCAGGCATAAGATATAACCAAAAGACATAATCGCGCAGCGATTCAATTAAAAAAAATCAAGGATAAGGATCTTTTCAAAAAAGAAATTAGTTGAAGTGATCTCCTTGTACATATAATGAAAGGCATAATAGTTTGTCACTACTGTCATGTGTTCTGAGTCGGAATTGATCAAGTATTTTAGAGATACATAAAAATATGGATGCCCTAAAAGGCTAAAGAGCACTCAACCTGTAAAAGAGGAGATATCAGATAAAACAAGAGCTGCTATTGAGGTTGACATGCAAACATATTTGGATTTTGAAGAGGCTTTCATATTAGTTGTGAAAAGCATGAGAATAAAAGATGAAAACCAAAAAGAAATGCACATCTAATTTTTTACCAGCTGAAAAGCTAAAATTCCCTACATGCTTCAAAGCCAAAACATACTTTACTATTCTTCAAAAAAAACATACTTTACTAAAACTTCAAAACCATGTCTTGTGCCACATAATATTTCGAATTTATAGACATTTACAATTTCGCAAATAAAAGATAGTAATATTGATTGAACTAGAGTAAAATGACTTCAATAAAAATTGCACCAATTTGTACGGAACATTGGGAAAATTCTAAAGTTATTTTCTTATGAAAGCTTTTCTATAACCTTTATTAAAGCACCAGCTATGATGCTCGCTGATGAAGAAACCAAAATAAAACAATTAAAAAATCAAGGGGGAACTCACATCAAAACTTCCAAAAATGTTTATCTTAACATAGGAATGATTGAAAAACTTAAAAAGATCTAGAAATTATACTAAAATTTTGAAAGAAAAATCTGGAGACATAATAATCAAACTAACCTTTGGAACAGTATAAGGGGCAGCCACTCCCAGAACTGAACTTACTGCGACACAATCGTGGAATAAATCCTTGGGATAATGCAGTTCTTTGTCAATACTTGACACCATCCATTGAACATCTTGGATGATACTTATAAGGGATGACTTGAAATATTTGCATTCCCCATTTGAATCAATGTAATAACCTTTAACCTTGTCACTGAAATAGTTGTCCCACAATATATCAAGAATCTCCAAGAGGTACTTGGATTTCTCCCAGTTCTTTGTCGTAGAAAGCCATGACAGCAAGTGATGCAACTCTTCAGATTCCCAATTGTTGGCAACTGCATTCATGGACATTGTATCCTTGGACGAAACTGCATCCTTAGTATTAACCAGAGACATTTCTTCAACACACTTCTCGACTTGAACTATTTTCACAAAATCAGTTGCTCCAAGTTCCTGAAAAAACCTCCTCCACTTCAACTCTCCGTCAGATATCGATTTAGTGATGGAATTTTTCAAATAGGCATTATCAATTTCATGCCATTTCTCACCCATGCCACTAATCAGATTTTTTACATCAACAGGATTTCCATACTCTTGACTGAAATGCAACGGTACCTCATTAAACCGTCTGTAGCCAAAATTTGTTGAAATCAAAGCATTCTCACGCAATTCTGTAATAATGTCTTCCCTCTCTCGGCCACAGGCATTACAATTTGAGTGTAAATGAAACATCACATAGGAAAGGTACTCTATCATAAAATCTTCCTGCCCCTTTGCCTTTTTGTCATTGGCTATGGCAGGCAAGATATGCACCTTCACAATTTCATGAGCAGATAACCGCTGGACACCCATTTTATAAAGCATCCTCGTAACATTCTCAAGTATAGTTGAGTCAGAGAGTGAGCTCTCGACAGAGGCAGCAGCAGCCAAAAGATTTGGACTCACAATTCGAAGTTTTGCATACAATTTCGGGAAAGCTTTTTGAACACATTCACCATTAATTCCCTGACTTGCCTCATCAGAATACAACCAAATCGTGTCTTCGTGCACAGAGCCATATGTGCCATCTGAGAGAGGAATAAATGGAAGTTTCTGAAGTTTAAAGATGAGATCAAAATCAGTCCCAAAATCTGAGGAAGTTTGCATTACAGAAAGAGATGAAATAACATAAATGGCACTGAGCCAAGAAGATAACCAACTCAAGCCCATTGACAGCAAACCATCAGCTGAACGGCACAGTGAAGAAATAATATTGGCCAATATTTTTGGTCCATAGTCCTCTACACCCAAGGCCCTTGCTAATGAATCCGAAAGAACAATATCTTTATTCAAGAATCCAAGGCCAAGATGCTTGTTAATCAAAGTATCGGGTAACAGAGAACGAGTTTGGTCAGTCCAATTTCTCAGGACCTTGCAAGGAGGAACCCATTCATTTTCATCAAAATCCGAAAGCAAACAGTTTGACATGCGTAATTTAGAAATTATTACTCTTGGGAGACTAGAAAAAAATCCATGAACTTCACCCACGAGAGGAATAAAACTCATAAATGCGGTAACAGCTTTTCCTGGACGCCCCCTATAACAAGGAAGATTGCAAAATGATTTTTCAGCATTAACAAACAAATCCGGAAATTCTGACAGTAACCACTGGTTCCATGGACTATCACCATCAACTTCTTCCCTAGAAGAAGGCAAAACAAAATCACCTTGGAGAATAAACTTAAGGCCATAAGTTCTCAAAGGAAGAAATGCAAAAACAGGCTGTTGGTTCAGAATTGGGGAATAAACTTTGTCCGAGGTCTCCTGAAGTGTGAATGCCATAGAAATTTCAGTTGTTTGTACATCCGAATGGAAGACATCAGTACGCAGTTTCTGAGATACTACGAACCAGGTCATCTTTTCATTACCAAGGGAAACCTCTATTATGCCATCACCAATAACGTCTTTCCTCATGACAACAAGTGAATCATCAAGCATGTTTCTAAACTTAATACATCGAAGACGATGAAGAAACAATAGCAAAGATGGATGAAGATCTGAGAACATGGATACTATGTTGCTCATGGCAAAGCTTTCTGATAAGGTTGACTTAAAAGGGAGAACAATACAGGTGTTCCAAGAATCCTGACCCACACAAGAAGCATTTGCAGATGCTAATCTTGTGAACAAGTCAATATCACATGGAGGAATCACAGTTGGTAGAACAAAACCAATCTGGCCTTCTGTTATGTCGAATTTTATATGAAACCCATTTGAATGAATTTCAGGAGCATCAGTAACCTGGGGATGAAGGGAAAGAGAAACTACATCATAGGTGAATTCATAAAAGCTAAGTAAATTAACAATGTCCATTCAAAATAGCTAAATGAAATCACTCGACCAGGACCTCACTTGGTAGTCCATTAATGGTCTACTAAGAAGAATCAATTCAAAACATCGAAACATCTTGAGGGTTTTCAATGTGAATGCCTTTGGTGCATTGAAATTCATTTTCATTGATGAATATCGTCCCTTGTCAAAAATGAAAAAATACAAAAACAAAAAACCAAAGAAAAGAAAAGGCAAATGCAGCTATTCAAAATAAGTTAAAGTGGTTTTATGAAACCGACGTCAATAGAGTAGTTTTATGAAACCAATATCAAAATAGTACCCAGCATACTTCCATGTCCACTTAGTTTTTCCCATTAGCAAAATTCTCGAAAACAGTATTTAAAAAACTTCGGCCAGAGTTGTCCCGGGTGTAAGTTGCCGACCTCGGAGATGTTGCAAAAGAAGTGGCTCTCAAATGCCACGTGCCCAAATTGGTGTGTTGTGTTATTGTGTAGGAATGATATGGAAACACAGGATCATATGCTTGTTCAATGTGCATTTACGAACGGCCCGTGATCTAGAGCTTCGAAAGAATTGGATTTTGTTTGGGTGGTGCTGAAGTCAACGAAAAATTTATTCGCTATGGATCTGGGACGGCTAATTGGCAATAGGGGGAGAATTTTTTAGTAACTGGTGGTTCATGGCATATGTTGGTCAGTGTAGTTAGAGAGAAATCGGAGAACTTTTGAAAATGCGGAAGAAAACCTGGGATAAAATCAAGATCAAAATTGCTACGTGAATTGGTACTCATGAAGAATTTAAGAACGTGTCAATCTCATATATATTGAGAGATTGAGTTTATGCGTATCATTGCTAGAGTAATGATCTTATGTAGCTTTTGTTGATAGTAAATCGCTAATCCACTTATTGTGATTATCTTTTAAATTATTAATAAAATAGTGTTTTTTATTTAAAAAAATGGTCTGGAGAAATAAATCTAACTATATGGAATTGCAACGCGCATAAATATATACATTCTTGTTCTGGAAACATCACAAAGGAAACCACACAAGGGGCATAGGTATTCCTCAAATGAATCTAATTTTAAAATTTTAGCGTTTTTATAGATCATGTTGAGCTACCATGTGATGCACAAAGGTATGCATGAAACAGTAAAAGAATTTAATGGTTACCCTGAAGACTGATTTGAAGCCGATGCCTTTCTTTCCAATGTATCCAGCATTATTACCCTTTTTTGTGGAATTTCCAACATCGCAAAGTGCTCTTATATTTTTGGCTGAAAAACCTTGTTCATTATTCAGCACCATAATGCCTTTTTCCTGAAGTATAAACGTTAGGGTGGGCTCCACATTTTTTGGGTAGATATTATCGTCGGCATTTTGAACCTGCAGTCGCATGCCAAAGAAGTAAGTCAGTCATAATAATAATAAATTAAATGTAAAACAAAATATTATAGTTAGAACAAGAGTAGGATTCGTATAATAAAGTGAAGCAACAAAATCATTTCGTGAGCATAACCTAAAAGCTTTTAGCTACAAAATACAAAACCTTATGGCCAAATGAAATATTTGCACTATTCTACGTGTTTTTTTACTGTTCTTCAAGTCGCAATCGAAATCCTCAGCCATCATGGTTTGGCAGAGATAATAATAAAGGGTCACTAGAGATGGCCAGAACGTGATGGAAGTCTGATTTCTGCTCCAAACTCTGTCATAATCAATCACCCACTCCATCTTATAACATAGGGACCTTTATGGGGAGATATAGATATCTTTCTTAGCATTCTAACTAAAAGTATGTGAGTGTGCATTAAGATAGCATTTTTGGTGTAAATGCAATAAATCCCCTTGTTACGTATCAAAAGAAACATTTAAATCTCAAAATTATATGTTATCCTTGCTTCAAGAGATTACATCACACTTGATATAGTACAATTGCAACTTGTGAGGATTTCTTCAATGTACATTACGTAAAAGGCATACCAGTGCCCATGTCAAAACAACATGCATACAAGTATCTAAAGTATGCAAAAAGGTAAAAATAATAATTGAACTACTATGCCCAGTAATACATCAGGTTCCTTAACAGCTGGGTTCATCGGCATTGAAGTTTTCGGCATACAACAAAATTGTAACATCAGAAAAAAATCGAGCAGGGAAAAAATGAAACGAAAGAACATACTCTTTAGGACATCCACAAGCAAAGTAAAAAAAAATTGGGGTGAAAGACTTATTAATCATGTCAATGACAAAGTTAGTGAGTACGAGTAATCAATTACCAGCTCCAGAAGAAAATGTGAATCTTGAGAATATAACTCTTGTGAGAGACAGTGGAGTGCCCTGCCTAAGCGAGCATGTTGTTTCTCCAACATTGTGCTTCCAGTAGCAGAGAGACTTTGATCAAGTCCGAATTCCTCTTTTCGAATAGATTCAATAACTTTCACTGGATCACTGTTCAGATTATCATTGAACAACGATAATGCTGAAATGGCGGCCTGACTACTAGCATAAACCTTGGGTGAATCAAAGTGATCTTCTACACCGACTGTCTTGCAATCAACGTCATGATGATCAGCCTCAGTAGAGGCCAACCTTTCACCAGAAGAAGAGGGGTGCTCGTTAAGTACAGCTTTTACTATCTTTGATCTAGAGCTGAGTTCATAATCACCAGTATATAAGCATGACTTTCTAGGGGGAAATCCAGAAGATACAGAAGAACGAAAAGAATGGTGATCATCTACCCATTCCATTAGTCCAAGAGACATCCCCACTTCATGAAGCATTAGGCGCTGCTCTATTTCCTTGCATTCAGTTAACATGCTTAAGGTAACATCTTTGGAAAAATTTTGTGTCCCCGCAATCAATACATCAGTAGCAAAACTGCAAAATTCAATTGGAAGGTAACTCAAACATTCTAGAATAAACGTCGACATAACTGGAACCGCTTTACTGACAATGCACTTGTTATTGGGTACACTGCTGCCAAGATAACTGTTAGAGCTTTTGACTGATGTAAGGTGATCACAAGACAGCCTCCCATGTAAATCTATCTTCAGCGCGTCGTTAATAACAAGTTCAAAGGCATGGCGTGCATGGCACTTCAGAAGTGCTAGGGGGACATTTCTTTCACCACCGTACAATACAAACAAAGATAACAATTGCACAGCTGTTTCAAAAGCAGATCCTTCAGCAAATACTTTTAATAATGAGTCTGTAGTTGCTAAATGGTCAATACGAATCACTTTAGCGTCTCTAGTTACCAAACACAACAACTCTTTGTTGTTGACATCGTTTAACAACCATTCCACAATTGAACCGAGAGAAGGAGCAAACATGTGTGCCCAGTGTGACCACAAGCTCAAATCTGTCAGCATAGGAGCTTTAAGCAAGATGTCAATAGCATCCTTGGTTGTAACTCCACCAATTATTCCTTCTCCGAGTCTTGCATTAACATCAACCCAACCAGTTTCCGTGCTTTTCTCATTTTGATCCAATGAGTTATCCTTACAATTAAATCTCAACAGCGGTGCAGAAAATAAAAGACAATTTGAAGTTATTTGTTTTTCTCGTATAATGTCAGCAACATTTTCCACGGCATGACTTTTCACTGGTTTAAAACATGCTGAAGGAAACTGCCAAAATAGCAAATCAGAAATATTCTGCATGGTTACATTTCCATATTCCCACGAGCCATTTAAAGCTTGTAGCAACAGCGCATCAAATTGAATTGGCAACAGGTAAGCCTCGACAGAATCTTTTACAAGAATGTCTCCGATCAAGTATTTCTGCAGTGAATGAGGCAACAGGTGCATGTATTTATCCAAAAACAGAAAATATTCTCCACAACCAAGGGAGACGAACTCATTGATCGCATATTGCTTAAGTAGCCAATACTCACACATACAAAGCTTCCTCAAAAAATAAAATTTGTTTTCTCGAGAGGTACTTTTAAAGCTCAAGATGTCATCCTCAAAATATCCAGAAATTTTCTTAGCAATATCTTCAGCTGTAACATCTACAGAAATTAACATTAAGTTCAGTTAACAACAGCCAAATAGATTGAAGAAAAAACAAATATGTAAGCAAAGAAAGAAAACTCATGAGCTGCAAAATCATTATAATACAGAAAACTTGGGAGAACTTTCAGAACTAAAATCATTTACCATGTTTATGCATCAAATTTTCATGTTCTGAAATGGGTGCATCCTTCTCAGCTACTTCAACATTAACGCTTATGAAATCTGATGAACTCTCGAAACTTTTCCCATTGGTGAACTGCTCGCCAAGATCTTGGAAAGTGTCATACATATTATCCCACATACCAAATTTCATACTTGTCACCTGTGACAGCAAGATTGTAGCAAGGCAGAGGCAGTTTTAGAATGGCGAACCAGTTATAAACAGTGGACTGGTGCAAATTGACTAGAAACATATAATTGCATGGCTGAAAAAGGGCGCAAATACAGTCCTGGGAACCTTGTCCGACCCATAAAACCCAACCATAACAAACCCCAGTCTGACTGACCAGGGCTCGCCTACTGGAAAGTATATCTTCGGCATATTGTACTCTCAAAAATAATGTGTCACTATTGACCCAGTTACATGAAGAATAATACATTTTTCTTGTACTAATATAAGCGGAATTTCATCCAAAATTTAAATAACGGAAAATTGTTTGGTTATTAGATTATAGGAGCAAAAAAGACAACCACCATATACTTACAGCAGCATTCAGCAATCCAACAAATGGGAATGCCGTGAACAAGGCTTTGACCTTCTTTTTTTTCCTGATATTGTAAGACTGAAGCATCCTCTCTAGGACCTATAAGGCCAATCATAGTCAAAATTTAAATTCGAACTTTACTTTGCATATAGGAAACAAAGAAGGGCCGAGTCCCAAAGAAGAAAGAGAAACAAATGAAAAGGAGAAAACAAGCAAGAAATATTTCCATAGCTGGTGAGGACAAGAATAACATGCCTTTCTTACTTTGGTATATGATACTGAATTTAAATTTTAAAAAAAAAACAATGACCAAAATAGTCATATTTTTCTCTGCAAATAAGACCAGACCAAGAGCTAAATTTATCCAATGTCTATAAGAAATACTACTACCAATCCTATCAATTGAAAATCACTTTCATATCAGAAAAAAAATGGAACAATTATAAAACAATAAACTTCACTTTCCTAATCGCATGTTAATGACAACTGTAACATTTAATAATACATAAGCAGTAAACCTCAGGAAAAACTACACAACATTAGGCAGAAACATTTACATCCTTCCACAGTCCCAGTGCATAAATTAGGCCCCATGCCTCATTTCCCATACTCGATATTATTCTTGCTTCAGCAAAAGTGATACCAGTGGGAGTTCTTTTGACCCAAAAGTCACAAAGAATCAACCGGGGCTATATTTTCTGATAAAAGGTTTGGATACATTTTTCCAATGACTCAAAAGCTCAAAATTAATTTGTGAAAAGTGATGGATGGCCAAACTTACGGCCTCCACTATTCATCTAACAGTTCATGCATGCTTGATTTGTAGGAGGAAGTATAAAAATTCCATAGAGAAAGCATGAACAAATGCAAACAAGAGGTTAATCGAAAGCACAAACAATTCAACTTAAATTAGAAGTTCTGCTACAGAGATAGTACCTCTTCTGGGTTATTTCCTCGGCATGCTTCCTTCCAAGTTGTAACAAACAACTTCAGTGATTCAATGGAAAGTGAATGACCATTTACACCCTGATCATCTGAGCCCTTAGATTCAAGTTCTGCGTCAAATTTTGCCCTCTTAAAAGGCTTGTGAAGTGAGGTGGTGGAACTCAAAGTCTCAGACTTTCTCTTTCTTGGAGGTTTTTCATTGTAAATATTGCGCCTACAACCAGCAGCAGCAGGGGATGGGCTATAAGCTACTTCGCTTTTCAACCCCAGCCTTGTCATTTCTTCAGTTACTGACGGGTAAGGACAGCTACTGAGATGGTCTGGTCTAACTTTAGGCAGTGACAAATTGCAGTTACTATCGATGTGCTTCTCATCCTGATCATCTTCATCTGTATCTTCACTATCATTGTCCTCTGAACCCGATGACATGAATCTTATGTGTTTGCCACCAAATTCCGCACTTTCTGAGGAGAAAGACTTGATGCGTTGGGATATTGTGCTAAAATTGTCATCCAGCTGCTTCTTTTGTGCCGAAAAAAGTGGGCGCTTCTTGTTTTTTTGTAATGCTCTTATTCTAGTTCTCTCCAAACATACCTGTACAACAGTGTCTTCTGCTTGTCTGGCTTTTTTTATGTGATTAACATACAATCTAAACAAAATTACAATTGATTCAGAAAAACAGTACGCTCGAATTATACTCAATACAAAAATTGGATTATTTGTAGAATTACAATGTATTCAGCAAGATAACGCTTTTTAATGAGAAACGATATTTTATTAAATACTTAATAGCTTTTAATTACAATAAGTGAACTTGTAATCCACTCACGAAAAAATGCTAGACAAGACCCTAACCCTATCCATAATACACAAGAGCCAGTATTCAGCTAGATAACACTAATCAATATGAACTGTGAACGCCTTACTTCCAGACACCCAGAAACCCTTCCATGATATGGACTTGGGATGTAGAAACCCATATTGGATGCTGGGCACTCCCCACTTATCAAGCCTAAGAGTCTTTTAACAACTTGTGAAAGAAGATAGGCTTTTGAAAGTTGGTGGAAACAGACAGTTACTGGGGGCCAGATGTTCACACGAATTGATAAATGATACCTTAATTTCTTATTCGAAAATTATCAAGTACGAGAATTTGATTCAGTAAAAAATCAGAATGAAAAACGAAAAGGTACCTCTAACATTATAACAATTAAAACCTGAGTTTCCAAAAACAAAACAGTAAACTGGGAGAGGGAGAGCCTACTCTATTTTTCAAAGTAAAACTGTAGAGAAAAGGACTTCAAGGTATTGTAGAGATATAATAGCCACAATCCAAAAAACTAGTCAGCTCATAATTGAATTTTTATTCTGGAAAAAAAATATGGCATACCCAATGTCCTGGACGCGCACGCAAAGCTTTTCCCTCCCATTGACAGATTGTTTCTGGGAAATAAAGTCCAAAAAACTACCCACTTGAACTTGCTTCCGTTTGCGAGCATCCACAAAATCACAAAGGTAAGAAATTAATTCTCGAGTCCCTATTCTGTAAACTTCTGTCACCTCAGAAGTCACAGAAAAATAATGCATGGCTAGTGGGTGTCTTATTAAAGGTCCCAATTCCAGCTCTTCAAACCGTTCAACGCCCTCACTCTCACAGATTGCCACTTCCAAATCATACAAAGAAGTAATTTTTCTAACCGCAACAAAGCAGTGTATGAAGGTATTGATCTATATGAAATGACAAATAGGCAAATAAATCAATTTATGATTCTACAAATTGAAAAGGATGCTGATAAAGATATTTCATACCTTGTAAGGATGTGAATCAGAAAACCCAACATTCAAACGTAAAAGAAACTTATATTAATGCACCTTAAATATGAAACAAAAGAGCGGTTAACTAACACAAAAAATTCAAAATCGGTCAAGCGCTCAATTTATGCCCCCATTCCATAGTTGCGAAGGGTGCAAGGCACACCGAGGCACACAAGGGCCATGGAGCCTGAGGCGCAAGGCGAGGCGCGCGCTCTACCGAAGCAAGGCGCACATTTTTTATTTTTTAAAATATATATTTAACATAAATATATTATATTAAAATATAAAATAATTAAGTCACAATGTCACTTAAAAAAAAATTTAATAAGTTCACAGTAATTAGTAACATTATTAAAATTATTCAATTATCCAAATCAAGTTCATCTTCTCCATCGAATCATCAGATACCCCATAACCTTCGGACTTGTATTCTTCTTGGTCTTAAAAATTTTCTCGATCAACATCAATTTTTTCTTCCTATTCATAAAAAAGATGTGAAAAAAATGTGAAATCGGTCTTTTTCTGGTTGTTTTATACATAGATGTCATCACCTAGTTCTTCTGTTCAGCGCTTTCTTCTTCTGATTCCATGGTTGGTGCGTTGGGTTACTAGGGTTTGAGTTTTGGCTTGTTTTAAACAAGTAATTAAAAAAAATTCACGAAGACGCGCCTGAGTGAACTTCCAAAACTAGTCCAGGCGAGTGCCTCAGCTCGCCTTAGTAAATCGCTGCGCTTGAGGTCCCAAGAGTTTGGTCCTCGCCTCGAAGGCGAGACAAGCTCGCCTTTGACAACTATGCTCCTTCCACACACACACCCTCAACTCTTCCCGACCCCCCAAAATTCAATCATTTAACACCCCACACATCTCAATATCGACCCCACTTTCTAATTCTCCAATAAAAAAATTTATTTATGTAATATTAATGAAAATAATAACAAATAATAAATTATGAAAATACAATACAAATCTTAAATCAAGTTACCTAATTCCCAGAAATCTATTGAAAGGTTTTGAAGATGACGATAATCAAATATGTGCAAAAAAATTTTGAATATAAGAGCATATCGAAGAAAATGATATCATATCTGCCACCCTAATAAGTTTATTTTAAATTTTAATACATAAAATATTAAATTTAAAATAAAAATCAGCAGAAAAGTATTTGTTATGAATCCACCAATAAATGTATCATAAGTTGAAAATCATTAACATTGTTGGCAAAGAACAAAAGAATTTTTATTAAGAAGAAACCTAATCTTATTTTTAAAAATTCACAAATTTTTTAAAATTTATTTAATTTCACCAACTAAAGAAGTTGCAAGTTATAACCATTACTAATTTTCACATATATTCTCACATGAAAACAATATCAATTCCACATATAATTCAACACAAGAAAAGTAAAATCTTTCAAGAGTTGTACTTAACAATTCCATAAAATTCAATAGAAATTTATCGACATTTTGGATACCAATAAACTTCTATTGAGTTTCAAAAAGTAGAAGTTGAATTCCAGGACTTTTTAAAACTCTATGAAATTCATTTTGAATCACACTGTACTTTAATTTAAAATCATTAAAATTCCCTGAAACTCAACAAAAGTCGTTGAATCTCATAGATTGGATACACTCCCTTAGCTTAAAAAATAACAAACTTCTTAAAAGCCGATCGAGTTATCAAGGCTTCATAGAACATACGACGACGATGTATTCCACATAACGATCTTTTTAAGGGACCATCTTTTTAAGGGACCATCATAGCGTGCACAAACGTTCTCCAAAATTCTCAAAACATGAAAAAGAATTTTTAAAAAAACTTGCGAAAACTGAAAAATCATGAACTCAGTTGGATTCTCGTACCTTCCCCTCGGCCTCCAAGAGCCGGTTAAGAGAGGGCACTTGTTGCATTTGAAATCCTAAAGACTCCCATGACTCAGCTTTCACCGTCAACAGAGCCGCCTGGGAAACTTCCCAAGACGAAACATTCTTGTTCGACGACCATAGAGCATGGCGAGCCCTTGTCACCGCCTTATCCAGTTTCCCAATCAAATCCTTTTGCACATCACTCTTCTTACTGATATTACTTTTATCAACAGGATTTAGTTGCTGAGGCGGGGTTTGAAAATTATTGGTGATAGAGTTTGGCGGAACTGGGAAATTATGGCCGGGGAATTGTTGATGGATTGGGGGGAAAGGAATCGGGGTTATAAATGTGTTGAGATGAGGCGAGAAGCGAGGGTCGACGAAAAAGTTGGGATTTTGGTAGAAGCTAGGGTTAACATGAATTGATTGTCGCTGTTGCGGCGTTTGCTCCGCCCCGCGGCCGCTGCCGTCTGGGCGGAAGCTTGGAGGCCGACCGTACATTAGGGATATTACCTTTGCTCAAAAACGGCGAGACGACATAACACTATTTATAGTGTGTGGCGAGAAATTTCATGGACGAATATTTTGCTTTAAAATGAAAAAATAAAACGAAAATCGCTGAAAAGGCAGATAATCCAATAAAAATATTATTTATGATTTTTATATTTCAAATATTTGATTTAATTATGATATTTTAATATCATAATAAAATTATAATTTAATTATTATATTTTTATAAAATTATAAAAGTATTAAATTTAATAATTTAGACATAAGATTCAATAGTGTAATGTTTTTGAATTACGACGTAGCTAACTATTAAATATTTATTATCAGCAAGAAAATTTGAAACAACAAATAAATAAATCTTATAAAAAATATATTTATATTGTACACACAATATTTTTTAGATATATACCCTATTTACAAAGATTATAAAAAGGGAGACAAAAGTTTAGTATAAATATTATATTCATGTTAATTAATCTGCATAAATATTAAAATAATTACAATTTTAAATTCCTAATTATCTAATTTTTATATATTGATTTATTCGATCAGTTTGAGTTTGATATTTTTTAATCGCATGACTTGTAATATTATTGAGATTAAAAAGTATCATTAATTACTTACAAATGAATAAAGAAAATATATGAGTTTCCAAATAAAGTAAGCTGGGTGAGAAAATGACAAAAGACGTCGGTAAATCAGTAACGTTTTCGATGTGTTGACTCAAAGTTTGATAATTTTATATACGATGCCTTCAGCATATTTTATTGATGGATTTTTAAAAATCGAAGTGCTAGTGTAATTTCAATTTTCTTTTATTTGTAATACATATTTGATTATTAGTTTAGTCATAAAAATGAAATTTATTTATTATGATTTAAAATAAACAATATGGTGCATAATTATATTAAAATATTTCATGAGATGGTAATAAATTAAAAAAATTTCAAAATATAAAACAAAATTTGTTGTGAAGATCTTGCAATTCATGCAACTATTTAAAAACATATTGTTTATAATGATATTTTATTAAATTTATGTTTTTCAAATCAATTCAATTAAGGGTGATTTTGGTTTAAAATAATAAATATGGCAAATTTCGTTTCAAAAAAAACAAGTTCTTCATATAATTTTCCAAATTTTTAGAATAGTTGTAACCTTTATAAAAAAATATTTTTCAACCTATAATACCGTCATGATAATTTACAATAAATAACAATATATATAGCTAATTAGTTCTAGACACTAAAACATACCACAAAACTATTCAGTTCTCCTTTGTAGTTTAAAATAAGTAGATCTGTTGTGAGACGGTCTTAGAGATCATTATTCTTGAGACGAGCCAATCATGTTCATATTTACAATAAAAGTAATATTTTTGTTATAAAAAATAATATTTTTTCATGAACAATTCAAATAGAATATATATATATCATAAAATTGATCCGTGAAAGTCATGTGAGTTTTTGTGTTTTAAAATTGATATTCTATAATTTTTTTAATGGTTTCGATTTTTTGCACTCGAGTTTATCTTAATTAGAGGTGATTATTTCCCCCTAATTTTTTCATTATTATTATTTATGAACAAATTATCATTGAAGTTGATAAATATTATGGAAGACCAAGTGAATTAAAAACTTCAAAATATGAAGAAATATGAATTAAATTTGTACTTGGATGAATTATTTCAAACTTTTGGATTTCAAATAATTTTTATTATTTTAGATAAACTATATCATAAACTTTAGATTCATCTCATGCACGTCTATATGATATTTAATGTTAATTACGATGAATTTCAAGTTAACTTATAATAAAAACTTTTGAATTTAATTCTACTTGATGTAACTAATATATCAATAAGACATTAAATATAACTTTTGAATTTAATTCTACTTTATGAGCATAAATATACGCGCTACCGTACATGTATACACAAGTCCTAAAGGGTGTCATCACTATGTCACTTTGAAAGGGAGTCGAGGAAAGCAACGTCGATCTCCTTGAAAGTGCTGGGACAGAGTTATTTGACTGGAGGAAGCTGCACCAACTGCTGTAGCTGGTGGACAACGTGTGACATTCTAGGACGCATAGACGGTACATGCTGAGTGCAAGAGTATACAAGGTCCACTACTTTCTGCACAGTTCCAGCTTCAGGAATCACAGAAGATGAAGATGAAGATGAGGATATAAGAGGATCCAACAGCTCGAGATATCGATGAGATTGCACCAGTGGTGTAGCCCACTCAAATATACTTTGCCAACCAACAGAATCAACCGCTTGGGCAGGTCTACGCCCGCTAACAATTTCAAGCAAAAGCACCCCGAAGCTGTAAACATCACTCTTTGTTGTCTGCTCGTTTCTGTAGACAAACTCTGGAGCAAGATATCCATGAGTTCCACCAGCCATTACTCGCCTCTCATGCATTACCTCCCATGGAACAAACTTTGAGAGACCAACTCCCATAAGATGTGCGCCAAAGTCCTCATCAAGAAGTACATTACTTGCACGGATATCACGATGCACAACCTGTGGTTTCACTTTGTCATGGAGGAACCTGTTAATGGTTGAACAAAATGAGAAAGCAGGGAGACACATTCCTCGCCCAAATTCCAGCAAGTATTATTGCAACATTAAGATTAGGTGACAAAGCAGAAATATAGTAAAAAGGGCTTGATTGAACGTGTTCACGTTTTTTTTTCCGGAATTGATATTATCAATTTTGTTTCCCCCTACATACTTAAAAAACGCCAGCCCAAGAACATGCAGAGATCAAAATGGACATATGCTCGGAAACCGAATAAATAACTTCACATGATTATCATACTAGAAAACGATCAGTTCGTTCCCTGAAAATTGCTATAGATAAACAATTTTCATCAACAAGGCGTTGCGACTGGTGGTAAGTCTGTGTGAGTGCATAATGGATGGCGAGTGCAGGCTTAGTTGATGGTAAAATTGAGACAGATTATCAAGCGAAATGACAAATATTGCATTCTTTCACGGACACCTAGAGGCAAGACAAACATAATTTAAGGGCACGAAACACTCTGTATGATTTGGCTTCTAAAAAGAATCAGACACGATATATAGACATCTATAATCACAATAGTGAATCACATATTTGGAAAACAAAAGTGAAGGGACACATCAATTCTTAAGAAGCTTTTGTGTGGCTGAAAAGGAGCCTCTATAAGAATGCTAAGATGGCATGATCAACCAAACTGATTTCAAGAAGGTTACTTACGCTATCCCTTGAGCAAGGCTTGTGGCAACTTTCATTCTCATTGCCCAATCCAAAGTCCGAGCCCCTCTGGGAATATGGTGTAGCCATCTGTCTAATGGTCCATTCACAATAAACTCATACACAATATAACGCTCACCGTGGTCATAGCAACATCCTTTGATAGCCACCAAGCTTGAATGATGTAATCTTGCAACACGTCCAATCTCAGAATAGAACTCCTTTTTCCTCTGAAAGCTAGATCTCTTCAACCTTTTAACTGCTACTCTTGACCCATCCGGAAGAACTCCACTATATGTGCCCCCCGTTTTGGCATCACCCATAAGGCGGTTTCCTTCACTAAAATTCTTGGTAATAGCCTTCAGTTCCTCACGGGTAAACACTCTCCATGATGGAGGAACTAATGCCAATTCTGCTGGATTGGACAGCTTGCGAGATCTTTTACGCTTCTTATTACGCCTATATACAAGAAGCCATATCACAACAGCCAGGGTTGTGAAGAAAATCAAACCACTAACAACAGCAAGAATGATAAGATATTCTTGGTGGCAGTGCATGTGATGACAGTTGTTCTCTGAAATGTAAAAAGTATACGAGCATTAATTAAATCAGCTTGGAATGGTAAGAACATTTGGGGAAAAAAATAAGACAGCACCTGAACATCCTGTTAGACCAAGTAAAATTTAATCCCTGGTACTTATAGAAATATAACGCACCTATATTGTGCATGCACAAGAAGGCATGTGATGTATTGCATCTCTGAGCCAGAAGAGACGATGTCCCATTGGTAATCAATGTGCACATAGCTGAAAAATTACTGCTGATACAAGACATATTGGTACAACCGAACTGGATTGGCATGCTAGGACTAAGAGAGTCATTCCAGTAAGATATTTTATCCGACCATTTCCAAACTCCACCAAGTGTGTTATTGTCTTTTCTTCCACCAACCCAGCATCCCATGGAATTTTCAGCACACAACTTTTGAAGCATGACAAGTTCTTTAGATGAAGTAACTGACGCAAGGTGTCCATTATAAGACCTGCAGTGGTTCTCAGATTCATCCCACGATGCACCATTTGCAACATGTTTATAACACTTAGTGTTAACAGGGTTGCCAATCCAACCAGAAGGGCATGACACTGCCAAATAAACTAATAGTTTCATAGACCAACCAACATGTAGAGAAGGAAACCTCAAACAAATAAGTGTTTATTTGATAAGAAACCAAGTTCATAATCAGGATATTCAGTATCCACTAACCTTTGGTGAGAGTTTGGTTCTGAAAAGGTGGCGATAAAGATACATTAAGCGACTCATTAAAGCCCTAAGAAGAAATAAAATAAAGAAAAATGAAACATGAATTAGTACGAACAACATCCAAATATAGTTCTCCACCATAAACCTAAATATAATATTATATTAAACAGTAAGCTCACCGATGAGGTTGATGCCTTCAATATAACAAGTAGGAGACAAGAAGCGAGTAGGGAAAGAAGGTGTGAATGAATTGTAGGCCTGAAACCCATCCTCGCCATTCAAGCAACCCTAAAAAACAAATTTGAGAAATTGTTAACACTCAAAGATAATCAAGACTCAGTTTTTTTATTTTATCTTTATGCATATTGGACGCAACTGATTTGGTCCAAAATCATAATTGATTATTTTCGGCATCATCTTCGATCCATAACTAACATTTCTGTGCAGGGACAAATTTTCATTTGAATCATTGGGAAATCTTGTTTCCTTTTGGGCTTTTTTTGAGCCTCAAAACTCTTATGACAAACAATTGTCGTAAAACGCCTACTGACCTCGTGAAAAAAAATTATATGCAGAGTTGTTCACTCTCATTCATCTCAGTAAGTTTATCGGCTGAAAAGCATATCCTACCTAATCAAGCAATCAAACCCAAAGAAACATTATTTCTCTTTCACAAACTCAGCCTTTCGACCTTGTCAAGCACAATCCAGCTATAAATGTGCTAACAAAGGGCCAAAGAACCGAGCTTTGTTGCAATTAAAAAGTTCACTTTGTACACATAAATGTCCAAAGTACTGAGTAAAAATAAACGAAATAATAAAGTAAATCAAAGTATTTACTCACTGTAAAAAACCCACAGGGACCTAAACATCATATTTAAGCAAAACCACAAAGAGAAGACAAACACCTCAGCACAACATTCATCTTCATCACAAAAAAATCCCATGAACTAAATTCAAATATCCACGCTGCCAAAACTTCAATCATGAACTCCCCAGAACAAACACCAAAAAAATTACAAAATCAGGAACTACACTGTTTCTTCACTCGGAACCAAATAAACAAGCACAAATCGAAAAATATATTAGACTAGGAAAATTAGAAACAAACGCATATAGACGAGAGATGGAGATAGAGAAAGCACCTGAGATGAGATCTGAAAATACAGCGGTAAATGGCAAGAATTGAAGAAAGCGTGATGAACTTTCCAGAGTGGACTGGGATGGACTACATTTATTGGTTGTAGGTAGGCTGTGGGTACGAGTATTCATTGCAATTCTGTAAGGCACCGCTGCCCCCCACATTTTTTCCCCGGCTTCACACACTAAATAATATACTGTTGGCAGATGGAAATGTGATGTCAGCATAAATTTTAACAATAAATTAAAAAATTAAAATATATTCTATTACATGTATCCTATCTATGCTTCTATACTGTATTTTTATAATATATTATTAAGTGTGAGTTGGTTAGAATAACTGCTTGAACAGGATACCAAAATTTATTTCCTTTTTACCCTTCTCTTCAACACCACATATAAATTATAATAATTTCAACCACGTCATTCCTATGTCTTAAATCTTCCCCAAAAATGAAAGTTTTAACGTACTAACATATTTGAAAACTTCTCAATTTAAAAAAACCTTACGGTTAGTATTTTTAACGCAAAAAACCTTATTTTTTCTACCATAATATTATTATATTTTTTATTGAAATTAAGTTTAACAGATAAATAGATTTTTTGTCATACACAATGATGTGTACAAACACGCTAATTATAATATTAATATCAAATTACAAATTTCAAATATTCGTTTTATAAATTGATTAAACAATATTTCAAATATCAAATATTATGTTACACGCAACGCGTGTGCCTCAGCTGCTAGTTAAAATTGAGGATATGATAGTAACCGTTAAAGAAAAACACTAACTTTTTCTTCCAACTTTACCCTTATACGATATTAATATTATTTTTTTGTTTTTTGTTTTTTTTAAAATTTCAACACACACTTTTATTTTTATTTTTTTAATTTCAACAATTCAAATATCAATTTAGTCCCTCCATAATTTGTCAAATTTCATTTTAGTACATCGATAATGATAAAATAAATTGTACACACATGCATTACGTGTGCAGAGTAACTAGTATATAATAAAGGTTGTGATACTCGTTAGAAATATAATGTTCGGTTCTAATAGGTGAGACTAACCCGAATGCATACCTCGAATTTACTTTAAGCTTGAAATCACAAAAGAGACCGTTAGAAGGTGGCTAGAAAGGGGTCCAGTCGTAAGCCCTCCAACGCTCAAATCAGATACTACAAATAGAATAAGAGAGCAGCTAAGGGTGCTGTTGAAATCAATATAGCGAATGCTTAATTAGACTCTCGAACCTGGTCGCGCGTGGATAAAATTGAGCAAGCTGAAACAATTTTCCATTGTTCATAAAAGCCGAAAATGAATATGTTGAATCAAAACAAGTCGGGTTTTTTTAAAAATATTATAAATTAATAAAATCATTATAAAAATGTGGCAAATTGTAAAGTTTTGTAAAACTAGTACAATCGGGGACTTACTGTCCCGGATTCAAATTTTTTTTTTTAAAAAAAGGAAAAAAAGTTGAGGCTCGGATTTTAAAAAAAATAAAAGGGAGATCGGCGACGGTTTGTGCAAAACCGTCGCTATTGGCGACGGTTTCACCAAAACCCGTCGCTAAGGTAAATCCGTGTTCTAAGAAGCCGTGTCATTGTGTGTTTTCTTCCTCTGAGTAGAAATGCGGGTATTCTTTCTATCATCGTACGAAGATGTGATGTTTAATTTCGTTGATAATATTATAATTATATATTAAGAAGTAATTTTTTGTGTAATTTTTTTTATAATACTTGTCATTTATTTCGGATATTAGAATCGTCCGTTGATATTATTACAAGTTCCGTATAATTACGTCTGAAAAGGGAATTTAATTAATTTTTTTAATATGTTGTTTGTATTATTTATATTGTATTAATGTAATTATAATTTTGTTCACTAACATTATATGATTAAGTATAATTTAGTTAATTTTGCGAGAATGAATATGAGGAACAATTATTTTCGAACGATGATAGAAAGAATACCTGCATTTCTACTTAGAGGAAGAAAACACACAATGATTCGGCTTCTTAGAATCCGTGACAGTGAATCACGGATTTACCTTAGCGACGCCACTAGCGACGGTTTGTGGTAAACTGTCGCAAATAACGACGGTTGTGCACAAACCGTCGCCGATGATCACGTGTAAGGTGTAGTGAAGCTCGATTTAGTGTAATCAGAAATATTTTGCACCTTGAGTGGACTAATCCGATAAACTAAAGAAATTGCTCAAATCAACATTTTTTAAATTGTCCATATTGTTATCTTAATTTGATTCGTGGATACTCCATAACGTGTTTATATGTAGGATCGAGTATTTGCTGCTTTACCAAAAGTTATAGCAGATGACAATGGTAAAAACCGCACATAAACTTAAATATCGCGGTTTGATCGCTCTTCTAACATTGATAATTATTACATTCAACATTGTATGACATATTTAAGATATAAGCTTGGCTGATTGCATCTAGTTCATTGATAGTGCACTGTCATATTGAAGTATACATGGTCGGATCTAGTTGAACAATAACCACTAATTAACATCAATATCTACTCCGACGCTTGATGAGATTTAGGTCATCATGGTTTGAGATATCATCACCAATTGGAAAATGCTCCTCACCGTAATACTAAATTTTGGTTTTAAAAATGAAAACATAATTTTCTTCTTAGATCCTTGAATTTCAATCAGAAAAACCAACATATTAGATATTGAAAAAAAAATAAATTGTGAAAGACTAATTCACATAACTATCACATACTTATTTAATTTCTTTATATAATTAAATTTTTTTAAAAAAACATTTCTTAAGATGCAGTATTTAGATTTGTAAGATTAGGTAATGCCATTAGTCATATAATGCAACGAAATATGTACATGTGAAATGGTGAAACAATGATTATATTTCATTTAACTTTCACATGAAAATTAAATTAAATCAAATCATTTTAACATCAGTTGTTTAAAATTATGTGTGAGCTAAATTAATGATAATAATGTCAAAGTTACAAAAATATTTCATAATGACATCATGTAATAAATCGTTTGATGATTTGTTATGATCTCTTAAACTAACATGCATTAAAAACAAAAGTTACAAAAATATTTCATAATGATATCATGTAATAAATCGTTTGATGATTTGTTATGATCTCTTAAACTACACACATTAAAAACAAAATAATACAATAAAACGACACTGAAATATAATAAATAAACTTCCAAAACTATTTTTGAATTTATAATAACAAATACAAATCTAAAAAAATATAAAAATACATCATCCGAAAGATAATAAATGCGAGCTCAATTATATAAAATAAAATGCGGGATTGCCCATAGTTTGAAAATATCCCTTCAAATTGTGACAAAGGCTATACGGTATAAGTTCACGTGGTGCAGTAAGAAGTTGGCCAACAACTATTTTTATTTACCATTTTTTTATAAATATGGACATCATTAATGAAATCATAAATTACTATATATACAAACTCACTCCGATCTTTTGAATTTAATTTTTATGCTTGAATATAAATGCCAAAGTTAATTTTGTTTTTTTATTTAAAAAAAAAAAAGAAAAGAAAGAAGAAGATGTGAGAGAGGGTATTTACTATTTATTTCAATTTTGAGGTCTAAATTTGTAAATGTCAAATATAGAAGGACCACGATGCAAATAAAAAGAATCAGTCACATGACGCTTATATATATATATATATATGTGTGTGTGTGTATGTATGTATATAATGTCGGTTCTAAGGATATTATGCAAGCCATGTTCCATCAAGCCATGTGGTTTTGAGAGTACTCTCCCATACTCCAAAATTCCTTCCCACAAATTATTCCAAAATAATTTTTTACCATCTTGTTATCTTCTTACATATATATTGTTCGAATTGGTGGTCCACTTGGTTCATGGATATTGATTTCTGGTTTAAAATCTGGGGGTGGATTATCTTGGACGTCACCATATCATGTCACAAACCAGAACAAAAAATCTTTCACTTGTAATTTTGATGCTACTTTTGATTGTTTTTCCAGCTCTATCAGAATCTACTTCGATTTCGGAAGGAAGAATTCTCCGGCAACATTCTACAGCAGGCAGTGAATCCTCCTCCGTGATGAGGCTGCACCGAATGAAAACTGGTGTTGGTCGTAGGAAAGGTGCGCCGCCTCTTTTCAAGAAAGACCCGAATGGAGATCGAGAGTTTCATGCTGCTGCACACGAAGTCCCGAGCGGTCCCAATCCCGAGTCGAATTGATCATGATGATAATCGGCAAGATGAATGAAATTGTGAGTATATAATATGGCTTTTCTATACTGTTGTTTAGATGTTCGAAACGGGATGCATAGGCAGCTGCGGAGTTGCTGAGTGAGCCTCACCCCTTCAAGGGCACTAGTCATCTCTCCTTGTAGTTTTGAATTCTTCTTGGACTTGGAAGAAAGGGCCACAAACAGATCTCTATCGGTAACGTATCTCTTTTGGCTGCGCTGATTCCCAGCAAGATCACTAGCCAGAGACACTGTTTAGGAGCTCTGTAATTCTTGGTCGAGTCGAAGTGGGATCGTACCAGCTCTAATGCATCGACCTGGATCTATCGAGTCCGATTTCATGAGTTTTCTTTTTGCATGCCCCAAGAGTGGTGTTTGTCGTCAGTATTTCTCGGGGCCTTTGATATATATGCTCGAATCAAAAAAAAAAAAAAAAATTACCCAGATATTTGTACATGTAAATGTATGTGCATACATGAATGAGGTAATCAGCCGTGTTTCACTAGTTTTTATGTATTAAATTTCCTTAAAATTAACATTGAAACTACTCAAAATCAACACTAAAAATATAGCCAGGGACATTTATTTACTTGTACACAAACATTTTGATGGAAAAATTAATGAATATCGTGTGAAGTGTGATTGGGCTCCGCCTGGCAATGGCAGTGATTCAGAAAGGTGAAAGGTCAATCGATGAGTTTCAGTGGGGGCTTATTTGTTTGGAGTCTTGCGCTTGTCGTGTAAACGTATGGGTCCAGAATTAGGACGTAGGGGACGAGGGTGTCAATCATACTAGCTACTTACCAGCTGGCGCTAATTATATTTTCAAATTAAAATAATACATGGTATAAATTTTATTTATAAATATAAATAATATAGAAGTGAGTGAGACAAATAATTTAAATATGTATTATGTAATTTTTTAAAAAAAAAATAATTTTTAACTATATCAGAGTTTTTCTGTTATTTCTTGAAAAAAAAAACTTGTGTGAGACGATCTCACGGATCGTACTAAAGAATGCACACAACACTTCCGGCAACAGTTTACCATGTCTTATGAGGCCAACCAAGCGGTTGACTCACGGCCCAGCCCAATAAGGGACCATTTATATACATAAATATATATATGGTATATGTTATTTGTTCTTTAAATCACTCAAAATCTCAACCCTAATTTTTGTTCTTATTCAACAAAAAAGTTTATGGTCCCATACTTCTATTAAGCTTGAAGGTAAGTAATTTTCTTCATGAATTATGCTTTATTTCCATTTCAAATCTTCTTTATAAATACAAATTTATATTTATATTTGTAGATTAATCTATCAAAGGATATTCATTGAAAATGAAATTTACTTGCGATATGGGCAGTATAATGTGCTTAGATATCATATTAATTAAATATATAAGTGAAGCACAAATCGCATTATTTAAATTCTTTAATGATTTATAATTGAATTATGAGTTTTATATAAATTTAATGTGCTACTTGTGTAATTAATAAGTGGATAGTCTAAAAAAATAAAATAAATTGTGAATAGAGTTTGAATGTGTGGACCGTTGAAAGATGAAATTCATTGTTTTTTGGGAATTTTTTGTCTTTTCATTTTATGGTTTGTTATTTCGACTCAAAAAATTATTTGATTTTGTAATTTCTACATCATAGAGACTAAAAATATAGTTTCTACAAGAATTATCTTCAATCAACGATATCGTAAGATAGACTAAATGGGCCAACTATGTTGCCGATTGAGAAAAAAATAGTATGACAATTGGATTACTAAGATTTGATAAATATTTTCGCATCTAGAAAACTACACGAGTAGTATTTATGTAGTTATTTTAAATATTTATTAAGTTGTTATTGATGTAATATATTGATTTTGATATATTTATGTATTTATTAATATATTTGTTATATGCAAATTGAATTTTATATTTATTACTACAACAAGAGGGCCCATTTTTCAATTTTCGTTTCTAGCCTCATTCAACACAGGTACGGCTCTGGTATGGACCACCAGAAATAGGGTCATCTTCGATCAAGAAAAAATAGATGTAAGAGATACAATTAAGAAGATCCAGATTCTTGTTTTTCGGTGCGTTCACAACTCACACGTTGCATTTTGAGTATTGGTTTAGTTGATTGTTGTATGGTTGTACTGTTGGTGTGCTATCTCTTGGAGATGCCCAGTGTACTTGTATAATAACACTTTTTACCAATCTTTAATGAATTAGTTCATTAAAAAAACAATTTTTTTCTTTTATTTGGATGAATATAGTATGAGCTAAATTATAAGTTAATTAAAAATAATAATTTGTTTTGTGATTATGAAATGATCACACCAATATGCCGAAGGTAGTTATTAATAGTTATATTCTTAATAAGATAGTAAGATATACACCGTAAAATAGTTAAAATAAGTTATTTTTGTAATTAGGAAAGGACTATACTAACTTATCAAATGTAATTACTATAATAGTCAAGTTCTTGTATGAAATAATTATACATACATATATAACTATTAACCTTTAAAATATAGTTTTATATTTGAAAAGAAAAATAATATTGGTTTCTAAGATATACTTTATTTTTTGAAATAATCTTTTCCTTATTGATAAGATTGTGTGAAATGTTTAATTAATGGTTTTGACTTTCTAGATATGTGATAATTATTATAAGATTTTATGATATATTATTGTTGTTTAAAAAGAGTTTATTTCAAATAAAACTTTTGGTTTCCATATTTTGTAGGATTCTTTTTGGAGATAAATCATAGGAGAGAATGAAGCTATAAATAAGAGAAGCAAGCTAAAGAAAAAGACTTTTGCTTCTTGGACTTTGGACGCTTGGCTTCTCACTTTCATTTACTCTTCGTGGCTGCAGAACTTCAGAGAAAAATTATTCACAAGCAAAATTTTGAAGAGTGTTGTTTCACATGTTGTCATGAATGTTGAAAACATCTGCAGACTAATACGCGTGGAAGTGTTGGCTGAAGATCACATTTTTATTGCTCCAGGTTTTGGAACCGTGTTTTGCTTTCTCGAATACGTTTTATTCTGGTTATTTGTTTTAGAAAGCAATTTGTTTTCTCAACGTGTTGCATAGAAGAAATTAGTTTTTCTTAAATCACTAGTGTTGGTTTTTGTAAACTCGAGTTATTTTCTAATGATTATTTTGTCCCGAGTAACCGCACAAATATTTATGCTTGTGCACAATTAATTCTGAGATATTTTGATTTAAATTATTTATTTGTTTGTTATATTTATATACAATAATTTTTTGTACGAAAAGTAATGAGATTAGAGTGTATGCGGTGTGTTGTTTAGTTTTTGACATAAGTTGGTGAAGATTATGTATTTGAGCCTAGTTTCATGTCAAATCTATATATACAATCTTCGAAAGCTTAATCAAGCCAATGTTGGACATCTAAGAGAAGACAATGTCTGTTCAAACTGAAATGCTGAGACTATCCTGTGAGCTACTCATGGTGGACATAAATTTGTTTTGGGTGAAAATCAGGAACTAAAAATGTGATCATCTCAAGTGAGACGAAAATTATATTTATTTATTGGTATGCTTGTTTTTATTTCGGGTTACAAGGTGCTTTCTGGGGAGCACATCAATACTTTCTGGGGACTGACTTTGGCTTTTCGGATGGTCAGCGGTGACTGTCCATATGGAACCCGAGTGCTTATATATAGGCAGCCTCAAGTCCTTCAGAATCACCTCACACACTCTACTGCAGTCTCATTCCTTCAACACTATTATTTTTGTCTCGCCTGCAGCTCCTTCATTGGCTGCTGTTCCTCTGCCCTCGTGATAAATTCATGTACATTTCAGTTCGTCGTAGTAGTGCTTCGTGTTAGGTTACTGCTAGTTGTTCGGTTGTATCCTGGGAAACAGACGTCCGAGTACATCCTCGAAGCACATATCGGAGGGGACAAATCTGTTTTAAGGACACTGTATTTCATACAGGCTTCAGTTTGGTTTATTTTAAGCCTTCCTCTACTGTTTTCTTCACTATACTGTTTGATGGTTTTATTGACCGAAAGATTTCTATACTATATCAGTCCATATATTGTGCAACATATTATTGATAAGTTTTGACTTAATGCTGGGTTTGGTCAATTAAATTAGGAAAACACAAGGATTTAGTGGCTATCCCTATAATTCTAAGGTTAATTATTTGTAACTCCGTGAATAAATAATATGTTAGCCGATGAAAAGTGATACAATTGAATAGTAGAAATCCCTTCAATCGAGCTTGACAATATTAAATTTTATATTTCATTAGTTATTCATATATTTTATTAGTTTTTATCAAACAAATCTCCTTTTTAATTGTCTTTCCTCGAAAGAAATAAATGTCTCATTTTCTGTCGATTCGATCCTACTCACTATTATACTAATTCTTGTTTTTGTTAGCTGATGAAGCTTTATATAACTTAATAGAGATCATGTAGGAATCTTGAAGTAGAACGACTGTATGACTTGAGATATTCTAGCTTGCTCTGATATCACCTAGAAAATATAGAATAATATCCAACATGACTTTCCAGCAATCACTCATGCATCCAACATGATATCCAAATAACAACTAAACATCCAGAAAATAAATCTAACAACCAACAATCATTGTTATCATCGAAATTAAGACAATTTTAATAGAGTAGGTCTCTTGTGAGATGGTCTCATGAATCTTTATCTGTGAGACGGGTCAATACTACCGATATTTACAATAAAAAATAATACTCTTAGCATAAAAAATGATATTTTTTCATGGATGACCTAAATAAGATATTCGTCTCACAAAATATAGCGTGAGACCGTCTCACACAAGCTTTTGCCATTTTAATAACTATATAAAATTTTAAAAAAAGTTTTCTCGTTGATGAAATTGATAGGAAAACGAAAAATAATAATCTAATGATTGGTTCCATATTAATTACTGTATGACGAGGACAAAATCGTGGTACAAATTTGAGCATATATTCATAATTAGGGGCTATGGAATTTTACTCGACTATGGTGGTTCTGATAGTCATCACACTTGTATGGTGGGATGTTTTTTACAAGGACTGTAGCAAATTATAACATATTTGTGAATGAGTAGACGATTTCACGAATCTTTATATGTGATACGGGTTAATCCTACCGATATTCACAATAAAAAATAATCTTCTTAGTCTAAAAAGTAATACTTTTTCATGGATGACCCAAATAAGAGATCTGTCGCACAAAATATGACTCATGAGACCGTCTCACACAAGTTTTTGTCCATGTGAATTAGGTCAATATTACTTGTAAATGAACCAGCAGACGTCAAGGATTATCAACCGTTAAATGAACCAATATTACATGTAAAAAGCTGGATTTAGTTTTTTTTTTTTTTTTGTCAAACGCTTCTCTCAATTCCAATTATTTGAACTTCATTGGTAAACAACTTTTTTATTTTTGGTTTCTCTTCAGGTGCAATAAATCACTCAGTCTCCCAAGGAGTATCAAGTTTCCACTTGGACCTGTCATAGCTTATGTAAAACCCTACCTCGTCAACTTTCCAATACACGGCTGCTTGGTTTTTATCCCGCTTCGGTACGTACGGATCGAACGCAGCAAACTCCAAGCCAAAATAAGCCATGGCGATGTAAGAATTTCTTTCTATAGCTTTCAGCTGATATTCTTGGCCGCGGCTCAGTGAAACAGATGGTAAAAAATCTCCGCCGACGACTCGAATCTTCATATCGACATGGGGCAGATTCTTTGCATGCATGGCGTTGGTAATGTGAACCAGTACAGGCTTTCCGCCCGCGTCAATGGCCAGAGAGGAGGTTTGCATGGAGAGGCAGTGAATGGTTACGGCTAAAACCAGAGGAAAGATCCAGATTTTGGATGGCATGTTGAACATTTTTTTCCCCTTTTTCTGAGTTATTGGTTTCTTGTTTATGTTTTTTACTTTTTTATATCTCGGAAATCTCAAGGAAAGAGGTGGAATCATGGAGGGATGTAATATATCAAATATATTTGGTTTGGATTGTGTAAGATTATGGTAACAAATTTTAGTCGGTAATAAAATGTCTACCAAATGTGATATCCATTATATATATATATGCGTGTGTATATATATAATTTTTGACTTCTAATTGGTTTGGTGAAATCTTGTTCGAATTACAATTATATTCTCATTTTATTATCGAAACCTTTATATATACGTACACACTATATTATAAAGGAGGGTCTTAAAATAAATAGTTTGGTATGACCATTATAAAATTACAATTACTACCCTTTTTTTATAAAATTAATTTACATATTATTTATGTGATAACGTATCCAACAAAAACGTTAACTCCTCCACGATAACTTGAATTTTTTTATATAAAAAAAGCTAAAAGAAGACGAGAGTCCCGTAAAATAAGGAACAATAAAAATAAAAATGCAAAAGAAAAAAATGATTACGTATGATCCTAGTATATATAAAGCATCAGTAAGCGAAGATCAGGGCCGATCCTAACAATATATGAGTCTGAGTCTAATTTTTAAAAAAAGATCCCTGAATCATAATGTGTGTTCATGTTTTTTTAGTTCCATAGCAATTTTTCAAATTAAATCAATACGTTAAAGACAATATAAAAAACTAAATGAATAAAAATATCAAACATGTCCAAAATGATCACTAAAAAACAACCCACCTAACAGTTTTAGAGCTAAAAATACTAATCAAGTCTGTATAATCAAGTTGTTCAGTAATTTCTTTCTCAATCGATAACATAGCCAATTCATTCAATCTTTCTTGTGACTTGGTTGATCGGAGAAAAGTTTTGATGAGATTTAACTTTGAAAAACTTCGCTCTGCACTTGTTACTGTGACCGGAACAGTCAACAAGATTTTATAAGCAATATGAGCATTTGAGATTCTAAATGCAATCATTATTCATATGAGTATCACATAAAAAGACGCTCATAATCAAGCGCAAATAATCTTTAGCCACATTAATAGCTTGAATGAATCTCCCACTTTTTACACAACTAAATAACTGAGAAATGCTGTCTTACTCACCAACCGAATTCAATATCAAATATACATATCAGTTACACCCAATCACCACACATTCTTGATACACCCCACATACACATTTTCAACCTTTCACTTTTGAATTTTGATCTTAGCTGGACCTGATATGGTAAACGAATGGACTGATTCAATGGGGCCTTTAGGGTTTTCAATTTTTCATCTCGTTATACTTTATATATGTTGATATTTGAAATTTTGAATACATATTTTAAGAAATATTTGGGTTTTTTCTATGCACTCTCAAGTAAAGTTTCATAGCAGGAGATTTCATGATTTGGAAACTTCCTCGTGTATATATTATAAAAACAAAAACAAAAGGGAAGTCTCAAATCTTGAATCTCCGCCTCAGAAAGAGTGAATAAATCATTAATTCGAAGGTAATATATTATTAATTCTCTTTTTCTGATTTGTTCCGATTTTTATATTTGTCCTTAACCCGCCATGCTTCCCACCATTACTCCACCCCGATAAGAAAACTAGACTGGTTTGGTAAATCATACCAACAACGTCTTATTGCCAGCTAGATTAATTCATCCACTCATGACTTTGATTTCGAAGAGGACCGATAATTTCTTAAAATTTTACGAGTGATTTTTTTAATAATAAAATTCACGTTTCGGCCGTACTAATTCTTCACAAACTGGATTTTTCCTTTCGCTTCCATGGATACATATGTGGGGACTATCTAGTATTATATATAATAATTTTTTTAAAAAAATTTTGGACCTCAAAAGAGGGATGGGCCTGAGTCATTGAAGTCATTTGACTCCAAATAAGCACGGCCCTGGCGAAGATCAATTCATTTATGCTATATCATAATTTCCCATTTATTATTTAAATCTGACATAAATAAATGGATGAAATCGGTGAAGATAGACATAGTAACGTGTGGAAAGGTTGAGCCTGACTTTGGAGTTTAATAATTTTGAATAAGAATAAAGTAACGTACTCGAAAAGTTCGTGACCCTGTTTATTAATAAAAAGAATATACCAACATTGAGATATTTGAAATCTTGAGACGTAAATATTTATGCATTTTCTTCCATTTGAATATGTTGGATAAATGAAGAGAAAAGGAGAGGAAGAGTGAGGAGTTGTAAAGGGAAATGTGATGTCTTAATGTTGTCCCGCATTGAGAAGTTAACTAAGTGAAGTTTTCCTAATAAGCTCCAAGTTGAGATAAGGGTTTAGGCCCCAAGGGGTATTAGAAGTTTTTAAACGGGGGAAGACGCTACTAGTCTGTGTCTTGGTGAAACACACACGCGCGCACTCGGCCCGGCCCGGGTCGGTGCGGTGCGGTGCAGTCTTTGACAAGCATTATTCTTTTTGGAACAAGTTTATTTGAAGAATAAATTTTGTTAGTTGAATGATGCATTCGGAACAGAGACAGACACGCGGGTGCGCCACATCCCGCGCGGATGCACGTTTGTTTGCCTTCGAACAGAACAAAGCCGCGCGGCCGCGCGCACAGTACGCGCAAAGACAGTACCTTGCACGCGGCCGCGCGTGTTGTCGCGCGGCTGCGCGCGCTGCGCTGTTTCAGAAAAACATGCGCGTCCTTTGGCTTCAAAGCATCTGTTCTTGGCTTCTTTTGCATCAAACAATGTCTTCTTTGGCTAGAATTGTGGCTCTTCAATGCATCCGGTCTGGAAAGACATGTCCTTTCAACACATCCAATGATCTCTTATAAATAGTCCTCATATTCATCACAATAAAGGTTCGAAAATTACATGTCATTTTGCTGCATTCATTGCTTCTTCAAATACTTGAAAGCTCCTGCATATTTTGTTCGCTGCATTCGAGATTTGTAGTGCTGCAAACTCTCGAATAGACGTCGTTGTATCTTGGGGACGATTGCCTGCAACGTATAGCATTTTATACGGGCAATTTCGTCTTGCGGAGAAAGAATCTTCCTTGCCTCGACTTGCTCTTATTGTTGTTGTGTTTTGTTCGTGATTCAAGTTGCTGCGCTTTGCTCGTGTTTCAAGACATCCAACATATCCAGGGTAATATATCTATCAATCAATCGCAAGACGAAATTTATTATCATTGTTATTCTGGATATGTCGAATGCATCGTTCACTCCCGTGCCCACTGCCCCTGCCGCCCCTGCTCATGGAGAAAAGCCTCCAAAATTTTCTGGTGCCGACTTCAAACGGTGGCAGCAGAAAATGCTCTTCTACCTCACAACACTAAGCCTATCTCGATTCCTTAAAGAGGATTCCCCTGTCATTGCTGCGGACGATAATGACTCCCTACGAAGATCTGCTGTGGATGCATGGAACCATAGTGATTTTCTATGCCGCAACTACATTCTAAACGGACTAGACGACACGCTTTACAGTGTCTACTGCTCTGTCAATACTGCCAAGGAGCTGCGGGACTCGTTGGAGAAAAAATACAAGACAGAGGATGCAGGAGTTAAAAAGTTCGTTGTTGGCAAATTCCTGGATTTCAAAATGGTGGACAACAAATCAGTAGTAAACCAGGTACAAGAAATTCAAATTATTATTCATGATTAGTTGACAGATGGAATGGACATCAATGAACCATTTCAAGTGGCGGCTATCATGAAAAATTGCAACCCATGTGGAAAGACTTCAAGAACTACCTTAAGCACAAGCGCAAGGAGTTGAAACTTGAAGATCTGATTGTGAGGCTTCGAATTGAAGAAGATAGCAGAAATTCTGAAGCCAAAACTCACAGAAGGGCAATGGAGGCCGAGGCCAAGGCAAATCTGACAGAATCAAGCACCAGTCACAAGAGAAAGCGCCCTACAAATGAGAAGAAACGAGGGCAGGCCAAGAAGTTCAAAGGAACTTGCTACAACTGTGGTAAACCAAATCATATGGCCAAGGACTGTCGTCTTCCAAGGAAAGACAACAAACATCAGAATCTAAGGCAAGCCAATGTCATCGAAGATAGGAATGTACTAATAGACCTATAACAACTTGATCTATCCGCCGTTGTGTTTGAAACCAATTTGGTGGATAATCCATGGGAATGGTGGGTAGATACCGGATCCACTAGCCACATATGTGCAGAAAAAGAAATGTTCTCATCCTACACTACTGTAAGTGATAGGAAATTGTTTATGGGAAACTTTACGACGTCTGAGGTCGTAGGAATTGGCAAAGTGGTATTGAAGATGACTTTCGGCAAAGAGATAACATTGTTGAATGTGCTGCATGTGCCAGACATTCGAAAGAACTTAGTTTCTGGATCTTTGTTGAGTAAGGCGGGTTTAAACTTGTGTTTGAATCGGACAAGTTTTTCCTAACTAAGGCTGGAGTATTTGTAGGAAGAGGGTACCAAGATAATGGTCTCTTCAAAATGAATGTAATGAATGTTTACCGTCATGAGGCGAAGAATAAAGTGAATGATTATGTTTACTTGTTTGAAAGTTCTAATTTATGGCATGAAAGATTAGGACATGTTAAACACATTACAAAGACTTGTAAACTTAAATGTACTACCTGCATTTAAAAGAAATCCACTAGAAAAGTGTGAGATTTGTGTTGAAGAAAAGATGGCCAAAGCTCCATTCCATTCTGTGACAAGAAGTACTAATCCACTTGATTTAATTCACACCGACGTATGTGATTTAAAATTTGTGCAAACTCGAGGTGGGAAAAAGTACTTCATAACATTCATTGATGATTGCACAAGGTTCTGTTACGTCTATCTATTGAAAAGCAAAGATAAAGCTATAGAAACTTTCAAAAATTATAAGAATGAGGTTGAGAATCAATTGAGTACAAAAATCAAAATGATTCGAAGTGATAGAGGTGGAGAGTATGTCGCTCCGTTTGAAGAATTTTGCACTAACAATGGCATAATTCATCAAACTACAGCACCATACTCACCTCAATCCAATGGAGTTGCAGAACGTAAAAATCGGACTCTCAAGGAGATGATGAACGCGTTGTTGATAAATTCTGGCTTACCTCAAAACTTGTGGGGGGAAGCGATATTATCTGCAAACCACATTCTTAATAAAATATCACACAAAAGGGAAAGATGAAACTCCATATGAATTATGGAAGGGTCGCAAACCATCTTACAAATAACTAAAGGTGTGGGGGTGTTTGGCTAAAGTAGAGATACCAAAGCCAAAACAAGGTAAAATTGGACCCAAAACTGTTGACTGCATTTTTTTTGGATATGCCTATAATAGTAGTGCATATAGGTTTTTGGTGCATAAGTAAACAATTCCTGATATAAATGAAGGAACAATTATATAATCAAGGAATGCAATATTCTTTGAATCCAACTTTTCTTGTAAGGAAAGAAAAGAAGGCTCTAATAAATGGTCTTATGAATCTACTATTGATTCGAAAGAAATCAATGAAGAACCAAGACGTGGAAAGAGAGCAAGAGTAGAAAAGTCATTTGGTCCTGACTTTATGACTTACATGTTAGATGATGAACCAAGAACTATTCAAGAAGCTCTATCCAATCCCGAAGCTCGTTTTTGGAAAGAAGCTATAAATGATGAAATAGAATCCATCATGCATAATCATACGTGGGAGTTGACTGATCGCCCTCCGGATTGTAAGCCTTTAGGATGCAAGTGGATCCTTAAAAGAAAATACAAAGAAGATGGATCTATAGATAAATATAAAGCCCGTTTGGTGGCTAAGGGGTTCAAACAAAAGGAAGGATATGACTTCTTTGACACATACTCTCCAGTTACTAGGATTACATCCATTCGTGTTCTCATAGCTATCGCTGCGTTGCATAACCTTGAGATTCACCAAATGGATGTGAAGACAGCCTTCTTGAATGGAGAATTAGAAGAAGAAATATAAATGGAACAACACGAGAGGTTTGTCGTACCCGGACAAGAAAAGAAGGTGTGTAAACTTGTCAAGTCTCTATACGGACTCAAACAAGCACCTAAGCAATGTCATGAAAAATTTGACACTACAATGAAGTCAAATGGTTTCAAAATCAACGAATGTGATAAATACGTTTATATTAAAGGTAGTGCAAATGCTTATGTCATTGTATGTCTTTATGTAGACGACATGTTAATTATGGGAAGTAATCATGAGTTGTTTATAAATACGAAGAATATGTTGAAAAGGTCTTTTGATATGAAAGACTTGGGGTTGTGTGATATTATATTAGGGATTAAAATCTCTAAAATACCTGATGGAATTATGTTATCACAAACCCATTATATTGAAAAGGTACTTGAAAATTTTAGTGCCTTAAACAGTCGTCCTGCTAGAACACCTATAGATTTAGGTGTTCACTTAGCAAAGAATCGAGGAGATCCTATCTCACAACTTGAATATGCAAGGATAATTTTAAGTAGGTTCACATGTAATCCAAGTAAGGAACATTGGAAAGCCTTAACAAGAATGCTTGGATATTTAAAATATACATTGAACTATGGTTTGATATATACAAAATATCCTGCAGTCTTAGAAGTTTATTGTGATGCCAATTGGATATCTGACACAAAAGACTCCAAATCCACTAGCGGATATGTATCCACAATAGGTGGAGGAGCGGTGTCAAGGAAATCTTCTAAGCAAACATGTATAGCTCGATCCACTATGGAATCCGAGTTCATTGCCTTGGACAAAGCTGGGGAAGAAGCCGAATGGCTAAGAAACTTCCTAGAAGATATTCCTTGTTGGAATAAGCCAGTGCCTTCCGTTAACATTCATTGCGATAGTCAATCAGCAATAGGTAGAGCACAAAGCAGTATGTACAATGGTAAGTCTCGATATATTCGTCGAAGACATAATACCATAAGACAATTGATCTCAAATGGGGTTATTTTTGTTGAATATATAAAATCAAAGGAAAACCTAGCGGAGCCGTTTACTAAAGGTATAAATAGAGATCAAATGTACAAACTGTTGAGAGTAATGGGCTTAAAACCCACAAAATAAAATATTTATAGCGGTAACCCAACCTTGTGAAGTGAAGATCCCATGACCTTGGTTCAATGAGACAACTAAGTTATAAATATTATTTGAGTACTTGGAATAAATAAATGCTCATTCCTACAAAATCCAAGTAAAAAAGACCTGCAACATGTGGTGAGGTTAAGTTTCTTTTAATGATTCCTAAACCTAGAAGGTAAAGTATGGCAGGATATTCTAGTTAGGAGATCACCTATATAAGTGAGAAGTAATGGCTGCTTCAATGAAAAACACTTATGAATCTAAGATATGGTCCAGGGCCGAAACGGACACAACATTAGAACAAGAATATGTTAGGATTATTATTGTGTAAATACTATTGACTTGGTTTACATAAACGGTTGACTAGTTCAAGACTTCATGTCACTACTCAACTAGTAAATCCTATAGTATATTACTAAGGAAGATTCAAAGTCAAAAACTACCTATCCCAATGCAATAATAATTCACAAGAGCTTTCAAGTAAATTTGCATACATGCATTTATTTCATTTATGTGGGGGATTTTTGGATAAATGAAGAGAAAAGAAGAGGAAGAGTGATGAGTTGTAAAGGGAAGTGGGATGTCTTAATGTGACTTGTCCCACATTGAGAAGTTAACTAAGTGAAGTTTCCCTAATAAGCTCCAAGTTGAGACAAGGTTTTGGGCCCCAAGGGGTACCAGAAGTTTTTAGACGGGGGAAGACGCTACTAGTCTGTGTCTTGGTGAAACACACGCGCGCGCGCTTGGCCCGGCCCTGTTCGATGCGGTGCGGTGCTGTGCGGTCTTTGACAAGCATTATTCTTTTTGGAACAAGTTTATTTGAAGAATAAATTTTGTTAGTTGAATGATGCATTCGGAACAGAGACAGACACGCGGGTGCGCCACATCCTGCGCGGGTGCGCCACATCCCACGCGGATGCGCGTTTGTTTGCCTTCGCATAGTACGCGCAAAGACAGTACCTTGCGCGCGGCCGCGCGGCTGCGCGCTGCGCTGTTTCAGAAAAACATGCGCGTCCCTTGGCTTCAAAGCATCTGTTCTTGGCTTCTTTTGCATCAAACAATGTCTTCTTTGGCTAGAATTGTGGCTCTTCAATGCATCCGGTCTGGAAAGACATGTCCTTTCAACACATCCAATGATCTCTTATAAATAGTCCTCACATTCATCACAATAAAGGTTCGAAAATTACATGTCATTTTGCTGCATTCATTGCTTCTTCTAATACTTGAAAGCTCCTGCATATTTTGTTCGCTGCATTCGAGATTTGTAGTGCTGCAAACTCTCGAATAGACATCGTTGTATCTTGGGGACGATTGCCTGCAACACATAGCACTTTATACGGGCAATTTCGTCTTGCGGAGAAAGGATCTTCCTTGCCTCGACTTGCTCTTATTGTTGTTGTGTTTTGTTCGTGATTCAAGTTGATGCGCTTTGCTCGTGTTTCAAGACATCCAACATATCCAGGGTAATATATCTATCAATCAGAATACTTGTTATATTCTAAATCACTAAGAAATAAACGACAGAAAGACCTCCTGATTTGTCAAGGAACATCAAGCCTCCGCTTAGACCGATTGTAGGTTATGTAAAACCTCACATCGTCGACTTTCCAATACACGAATGGTTGGCCACACTACAAGAAAATCGCCTTTCAACAACGCACATACGACACGGTTTTTCTCGTATGCTTTTCAACAACAGTTTTAGTGAAAATCATTGTCGTATGTGCGTTTTTTTAAGCAAAAGAGAACGGTTTTTAGAAAAATGTTGACTTTTAGCGTTTTTTGGGGTCAAAGACAACGGTTTTCCAAAAACCGTTGTCTTTGAGCATTTTTTACGGTTTTAGAAAACTGTTGTCGATTAACGTGTTTTTTGGATAAACAAAAACGGTTCTTATAAATTGTCTCTATATTTAGAACCGTCGCTAATTTAAAAATTGCGACCGTCGCTAAATGTAGCGACATTTTTAAATCCGTCGCTAAATATAGCGACAATTTTAAGCAAAATCGTCGCAATTTTTTAATTAGCAACGGTTTTACTCAAACTTTCGCTAAATTTAGCGACGGTTTTACACAAGCGCTGTTTGCCGTTTTTGTTGTAGTGCCAATATCCCGTGTCGGCTCGTACAGATCGAACATAGCGAACTTCACGCCGAACGAAGCCACGGCATTGTAAGAATGGTTTTCGTTAGCTTTCAGCTGATATTCTTGTCCGCCACAGAATAAAGCAGGCGAAGAGAATTATCAGGGGACGGCCCGACAAGGGCAAGATCGCTTGGAGGCATGGCGTTGGTAATGTGAACCAGTACAAGCTTTCCGCCGGTGTCGCTGGCCTGAGAGGTTGCTTGCATGGAGAGGCCGCGAAGGGTTACGGCTAAAACCAGAGGAAAAATCAAGATTTTGGACGACATGTTACTTATATACTTGAGTTGTTGGTTTATTGTTTATGGGTTTTATGTTGGGAAATTTTAAGGAAACAGGTGGAATCATTCGAGAGATGTAATAAGTAATGTATTATAGATCTTTGGTCAGGATAGTCTTATTTATCAATGAATTTCTGACCCGATCTGAGCCATAAAAAATACTATTATTTACGTCAAAATATCAATTTTCAACTTTAGGTATGATATGTATTTATAAAGATAAGTTTCTTTTTTTATGTGTCATAATTTATTTGGAGAATATGGAGATCAAATATTAATATTGGCTCAACATAAATTTAGCAATGATATTTCATTATCTGTAAATTTGCATTTAGGTAATCCTTTGTGACTTCATTGAAAAGTCGGGATTTTATGAAGATTACGGAATATCTACTGCGTTTATGTCGGAAAAAGTTGCAATTTTAGTATTCTATATTTATATGTTTTGGGTTTTAGTCAGGTAATTTTTTAAAGTTTTGTTTTCATTGTCCAAAACTACTATATCAATCACATATTTTTTATTTGAAACTAAAGCTCTTCTATGTGATACAAGAATAAAGTTTATATTATAAATATTAAAATATACAGTAACAAAAATAAAATGAAGAAACAAACTTTTTTCTCCATTTTTTATGTTTTGGACGTCTATTGATTATTATTTTTATCAGTTGAATTTTAATGTGAGTAATATTAGTTTTATTCTCGTCACATGTATCACATCAGAGAGAATCATTGTCAAATAATCATATTCGATAAATTTAGTAGTTTCAGGCAAAAAAAAGTTCAAAACCAAAAATAAATATAAGTTACTGTGTGAAAACCGAATTTTGAAAAATTATAAAGCTAAAACTTGAAACAAGCAAAATACGGAACTAAAATTACAATTTTCCAGTTTATATAGTATCATATTAGCTCACGTTGCATCTGTATATAGTATGATTTCATCTGATGAATGTACATTCGTGCATATAATGTGTCTATGTAATCAGTGATGTGATATGCATACATATAAATTTCACATTTTTAAAATAATACAGTAACACTTGAGACGATTTATCATTAAAATATGATGATTAACTTGTCAAAAAATTTCAGCAATGATTTAAACATATTTAAGACAAGTCGATTGACAATGAAACGTCTCTAATTACATAATTTACTGATAATAAAATTAAGGAAAAATTGTTATTTATTTTGTGATTTTGGTCTTATCTATTGTCAAATTTCAATCTTATTCTGTTATTTTTTGTGTGGAAATTTTAATCGCTTTTCCAGGTGTCATTGATGTGACGTCGTTATAATGCTGACATGTGTAGCGTCATATTAATATTTCTAATGAAAAATGACTAAAATTGTACATAATCGAAAGATACATGAATAATATAATAATAATGAAATTTGATGAACATAGATAACTAAAATCGTAAAATAACAAATATATAAAATAAAAAATGCACTTTTCTCTAAAAATAAAATAATCAAATGACTTATTTTTTTTAATTTTTTTAAAAATGGAATACGCAAATGACAATTGTCCTAAAAGGAACTTTTACGCGCCAACTAACAGTGAGTTGTAAATTTGTAATTTAAAATTGTATCTTCTCATTTAAAAAAAAATATTATAATAAATCTATAATAATCAGACAAAAATTTTAAATTCCCTTTTGTTATATTAAAATCTTGTAATAAAAAAATGGACCAAATAGGCGAAGATTGATAAAGAAACGTGTGGAAAGGTAATAGAGGCTGCAGAAACAGCGAAAGATGGAACCAAACAAGTGGTTAATGAAGTCAAAACGTATGGGTGATAACAAAGCAGCAAGTTAAAGAAAAGGGCACTCATTATATTTTCCATGACTCAAATTTTGATAGTCTCATTACATCTTGTATGACTCAAGTAAACTAACACAAGGGAAACAAGAAACTAATGTATACCATTTAGTTCCCGTGAAAGACCAAAAGCCAACACAATTCTGTGTAATAATACAGCGCAACAACACTTGCGTATCTGCTTCAAAAAGCACGCCTAGGTTGCAAAATAATGGGATGCAGATGGAGGATGGGGGAGAAATATTTGACATGTGTAAAAAAATGTACACTTGCCAATGATAAGAAAATTACAAAAACGAAGAAATAAGGACACACTTTTCTTTTTGATGTTATAAGTAGTGACTTTTAGCACTGGCGGCCAGGCCGGCAACCAAGAACTCCAGCACCAGAAGTGATAGATCCAACCATGGAGGAAGACTTGGCACCTAAGCTTGAAGCTCTAGCATAGCTGGCCGAAGCTCCGGCTCCAGATGGAGTGAAATAAGCTCCATTCAACATCAAGTCACCTGCTGATCTCCAGTTCCAACCCTTCCATTTACTCTCAGCTGTATCTACCCTCTTTGTCACCTGATAAAAACAATTCATAAATACAGACTATAACGTCTTGCGCTTGTTTTTAATCAAATATTTCTCCGAGCAGAGAACAACACAACATCGCGCTACCTCTTTTGCAAAACGATTGGCTGGTGCAAGATATCTGTTGCCTTGGCTGTTGATAGTGGGGTTTGCACTTCCACCGATGGCATACATCTCCCAATGAGTGTAGTCATTGTTCACAACGTGGAAGTATCCAAGTCTGCACCTGTAGTTTTCAAAAGATGATTTGATCAAGCAAATACTACGCATAGATCTTGCTCATTTTTAGATAAAGCATTTCGAGAATGAATTTACCTTGGCATTCTTTGAATGAGGCCTTCCCCGAAATGATTATAGGCGATGGTCACTTGCATTTGCTTGTCTCTGACATAAGAATCGCTATGACCCAACAGCATAACCTGTTTCAAAAGATAGGCCGCTTCATTGGTATAACGCAAGAACTGTTAGAGTAGATGCCCTGCAAGCCAACGGTTGGCTAGGGAATTTATTGACTCAAGTGAAATAAACAATCTTTATTTTAATATAATTTAACTTTTTTATGGTCTTGTTATACTTTATCTGTATACCCATGCAAACAGCATAGATAAAGTCCTTGATTATGCTTTAATACAAATGAATCGTAATTCGATGTTGAAACTCATTTGTAAACACTGCATATTCTAAATTCGTTCTTAGTCGATTCAGCCGCCTAAAACAGGGATAAAGGCCGCTTGAGCTCGAGACTGGCATCTGTGATGTTGTGTACTGCGTTTCTTGGTAAGGGCATAGAGATGTCCAAACATACAGATGGGTAGTCATATGATGATTATACCGAACAACCCTCCCTCGATCTTTCCAAGTGGTTATCATTCATCGAGAGGATAAGTCCGTGTGGTTATGATTGTACACCATTAGTCCTTACGACCCGGGACAACACTGAGGCTCTATATGCTAGGGCTGTGCTTTGACTCGTTTACCGGCTCCATGAGAGTCATCAGGTGGCGAGGTTGGGTATAGTTGCGACACATATAGGAGCCAGTGCATTGTAGTCGGGGATTCACCGCTCACCTGCAGGTGTGGATATCCTATGTGATCTAATGAAATAATAGTGCATGGAATCTCTGGCCAGAGTATGAGATGTACGTTGGAGAAGGAGTTGTCCAATACTACACCCGATGTCACTATTATAGTTATCACATAGTTATCGAATTATTATGCAACCCTCGATAAACCAATGGTTGCAGATTCGATCGGGATATATGAGATGAAGGGACCGTACTATACGTTAATCATAATCGACTGGTTCTTGCAGGCACTATCAGTGATACCTAGGGGATCATGGGGCGATGCTACTAGACGCTCTTACCATGATCCGATGGGTGCTATCAGAAATGAGTTCTGACATTCTTGATCAAGGTGTTGATGAAAAGAATGAGGCTAACTAGGGTAAGCCCGAATAAGAATAAATGTTATTCTGAATCACAAAAAGTTGTGAACCCACGGCTAGCTGTATCCCTGAACCATTGAGGGTCACACAAGTACTGGATCGTTTGTTCCCGTTGAGAGAATAAATTCAAGGAGTTGAATTTATGATAATTAAATTTTGAGAAAATAAATTCAAGGAGTTGAATTTATGAAATTTGGAGAGAATAAATTCAAGGAGTTGAATTTATAAAATTTGAGAATTTAATTTATTAAACTCAAATGTTGGGTTTATTAAATATTAAATTTTGGAGGTGATAAAAATTCAAGGACTTGAATTTATAATTTAAATAATAAATTCAAATGTTGAATTTATAATGTATTTAATTTATTAAGCTCAAAAGTTGAGTTGATTAATTAATAAATTAAATATGGTGGATAATATGTTTAATGGGCTTGTAGGGGTACAAGTCCAACATATTAAATAATTAAAGTTTTAATGGGCTTTGATTAAATTAATTAAACTAGTTAGACTAGCCCAATTAATTAAATCAAACCCATTAATGTTAATTATGCAATTAGGGTATGAATTTACTATAAATAATGTATCCAAGTCAAAAACCTAGCCCCACCACCAAAAAGGTTTCGAGACACCCACCTCCAAAAGAAAAAAATTCAGCCACTTCCTCTTGAAGGAAAATTTTTGAGCCGTCTCTCTTAATTTTTTCTCCTACGCAAAATCTCTTTCATATTCTCTAGTGCAATTTGAAAGAGGAACATATTATTCAGTCGTGGACCTGATTAGACGTAACAAAAGGAGTCTTTTGAAGAAAGTTCGTAGGGATTCATCAAGAACAATCTTGTATCCAAGCAATGAAGAAGAGCCATATATAACAAGTATGCAAACCTCATTATGATGGGTAAAATAATTGTTTGAAATGGTGATGGCAGTAGAGCCCATGACAGCATCTACAAGGCCGTCAGCACAGTGAGAGAGCGAGTTATGATCGACCCAAATATGGCTCGATCCAAAGATAGAAATGGCATCACCATCAGCCGTCGTCCTCCAACCATAATGTGATGGTGAGCTCCGCACCATTGCGTTTCCTGTCGGCTTACAGTCGTGAATGTGCAGCCCATGAATAATCACATTGGTAATGAATTGGACTGTGATGCAGCCTCCATTGGCAATGTGCACATTGACTCCGCGACCATCTATGGTCTTAAAGCTGTTCATTATGAGCTCTTGCTTCAAAGTAATAATCATGTCGCGCTTGAACACTATCCAAAGAGGCTCCTCCTGGATAACAGCATAACGTAAAGTGCCGGGCCTGGGGTTGACAGGGTCATCATCACCAGAATCAGTGACAACATAGAATCGGCCATCACGTCCGCCGGCGGCATTGCGCCCAAAACCAATACCACAGTCAGCAAGTCTCTTGCGGTTTCTCTGCCAGTTAGGATCACAACGCCAACAGTCATCAATAGGGTTACCAGTTCCACAGGAGAAATATCCAAGATTTCGCCTCTCCGTGCTGTTCCGAGTGGCCCTATTTTTTAAAATAAAAAAATTTCATTTAATCTGAACTGTCTTATCCAGTTGGATTACTTGTGAACTAAAAATACAATCAAGATATCTGATTTTATAGTATAAAACGATATATTTGTACAGAATAAGCGCGGCTGCCAAATCAAAGTTCAAAAAAATCCAAATTAAAGTGAACAAAATCAAATAACCATTTTGACTTTATCAAGTCCAGTAAAGAAAGAAAAGTCAGTGAAGAAACCTAAATAAAGGTTTGTTTTTTTATTCCAAATTGCCGAAGCCAATATTAGAATATTAAATGGCGCAAAACACACGGATCTAACTACCCATCGGTTGCGCAAGATTGTGCAGCCAACAGGAAAATAACTGCCGTTCAAAATTGGCATATCGTCAAGAAAATTAAAACAAAAAAATTGGGCCACCATGTAAGTAGATGGTGGCATGTGACATTTATCTACGTCAAATTTGGGCATATTAGACTTGGGCTTGACATAAAGGTTATGAGAGAGAAGTATATATGTTTGGAAAATGCCATATCTACTGGAAGTAAATTCACAAAAAGAGCCATTTTCAGGAAGTAGAAATAAAGAGAGTTCATGAAAAATCACCCACATTTCAACCATTTTTGCGACCTCCTCCGGGTCATCCACCGCATGCTCATTCAAAGCACCCTCGTCAATTCCTTCCCACCTGAGCATTACAAAATTAACCCATCCAGATTTATTGCAAATCCACCGTTTGCTATATAAATCACAACTTTCCAAAAAATTATATGCTATAGAGCAATTTTATATATTAGCGAAAGTATAACATGATTTAGAGACAAAAAAAAACTGTAAAAAGGAACGGAAGACGGTGTTCAATGCAGTGGAATAGAGCGTGCACAAACATTGGATGACACATAAAACAGTCAAAAAAGTGCTTTTTAGTCCACACAGGGAGAGAGAGACAACCAACTGTTGACTACTTATTTGGGAATGAAGTGATGCAATTACGGCTATGCCCTTGAACACTATAGGCCATGCCATTACCATATGAATGAAATGGCATGGGATTCATTAATTGTGCGTGGGTGATTTGGAAAAGATGGGGATTTTGTTAGGCATGGACATCCAATGGCAGTTGCGAATTAATTAACGGATGAGATCTGATGTTGAGCAAGGGGTCTCAACGGCTGGGATTGTTTATATTTCGGATGTGTAGAAAGCGAGTACGACGGTTTCGTGAATGGGAAGGAGATCTGAAGGATATGGAGTTTGATGAATGCGGAAGAGGGAAATATGAACGGCTGAGGTTTAGTTAGAATGCAATGTTGTAAAAAATTTGGAACTATTCCGGATATAGAAGAAATCACTCAAAATGCAAATGAAACGAAACAAACTCGTTTCTAGCAGATTCTTTAGGGAAATGGAGTCATAGGGGACTAAATAAAAACCTGAAACTTCGGGTTTCGTTTTTGTGAACTCTTGCCATTGCTCCGACGAAAAGCACGAGCAGCAGCAAAGAAAACAGAGGCCGCAGCCATTTTTCCGAAGCTCCCATTGCCATTACGCCGACTTTCTGAACTCTCTTCCTCTTGCTCTCTCTGCTTTAGTGTGAAAAAAGAAAGCTGAAAAGAGGAGGGAGAACTTCGAGAGAGAGGAATTCAGGCGAGGGAGAATGAAGAAGAGCACTAACCCACACGTAACGGCTTCAGCTCTTTTATAGACTGCCTCCGACACTTGTAAAAGGTTAATATTAACGGCCGTCAACTAACTCCCAATATCGGTTAAAATTACTCATAAGCACCATTACATCAAGTTAATATAAGATTATAAACATTCTCAGTCGAACATCTGACGCATAACTTGTCTTATGCAATTTATTCAGTCGGCATTATTTTACTAGTTGGTGTATGAAACCCGAAGATTTATCCGATATATATCCGAAAGATAGCGGACCCTTTGCGGGTGATTCATCAAATATAAAAAAGTAGAATATGTCTCTTGTGAGACGATCTCACGAATCTTTATCTGTGAGACGGGTCAACCCTGCCAATATTCACAATAAAAAGTAATAATTTTTCATGGATGACTCAAATAAGAGATCTATTTTACAAAATACGACTTGTGAGACCGTCTCACATAAGTTTTTGCCCAAAAATAATATTTGATCCCATCTTTCAAACAAATAATATAAGTAGAAATATAAGTAAAAATTTCGAGCGTTATTATATTATTCATTTTTTTCAATTTACTAAAAATTATCACATCATGAAAAAAATTTAAGAAAATAATCGGAAACTTAAATCAATAATAAATAAATTAACAGAAAAGGGGGGACTCAACTGTTGATATTAAAAAAAAACCCTCAACTAAAAAAATGTAACAGATTCACAACTTATTACATATTTTAAAAATCCATCAAATAAAAAATAACCAAATATAATTTTGCCGTTTTAGTAGAAAATGGTGTATCATAACAAAATTATTATAAATTTTATCTTTCTTAAAATACTTTACATAACAATTATTAAAATAATTGTTGTTACGAACTTATTAAGTTAATAAAAATATTAAATAAAATTAACTTGTTCATTTGATTTGTTTAAGAACAAGCAAAGTGTGTACACTCTTATTATTTTAAAACCTCGTAACATGCAACCGCTATTGTTGATGTATGTCGGGTAAATCCAAAGATCAATATTTTTTGAAATAATCCAAAGATCAATATAATAACATATAAACCACGTTATCAGATAAACTATACTAATAAATATGATCAAAACTGAGATTACAGAGGCAAAACAAGATTAAACCCACGATCTCTTGATAGGAGCTCATATTCTGTTCGCTATGTAATAATCAAGTCGCGTATTAAAATAAGATTAAACTTGGGGGTCGGCTGTAATAAAATAAATTCACAGCTTAGGGAAAATTCCGTACCATTTATTTACTAGGAGTCGCAACCAAGGATCAATTAATTTTATCTTTGACTATGTGACATTTTTTATTATTTAATAATTAAAATTAATTTATTAAATATTGATTATATGAATGTATTATAATATGTGAATGTGTGTGTGTGTGTGTATATGAAAATATCATTTATTAAATAATAATGTTGAAACATGATTTCGAGGTCATTACATTTACTCGTTCATGTATTTATTTCTTGTTGCTTAATTTTTATTTTCAACAAAAAAGAGCCGATCTTGAGCAAATTCGAGCTGGGGGTGAACGTTAAAGTCGTTAAACATAAGTTTCGTTAAAGTCGTTAAACATAAGTTTCGCAAGTATTCGAATCGAAATCAAACTCGAACTCTCGATATTTTCCGTATTTTATGTTTTCCAATATCGTCAGTGTAAATAATTGTTTTTTTTTAAAAAAAAATGTTTAAGTAATGTACGTCCATACCCGAACGTACATTTCAAAAACGGGAACTCGATTCACGGGGAAGAATTGATTCCGCGGGAATTAACGGAAAATTGTATTGGCCGAGAGTTTCGGCGTAGGTTATTGGAGAGAATGATTTGGTTGGGTCCAGGCTTGATTTTTGATAGAGAAAAGGGGTGAATTTGGGAATGGGATTAGCTTTAATTGTTGCAGTAATTAAGTTTTTTGACTTTAGAGTTTGTTGGGATAATAAACAGTTGTTACAGTTTGAGTATTATCTTATGATTCTTGGAAAAAATGTTGCTATAACTATTTTGGCAGCATTAGCAATGATAAGGTCGTGTGTGTGTGTGTGTGTGTGTATATATATATATATATATATTGTTCGGCAGTGGATCCAATGGAGTAGAATCCTCCTAGTTTGAAATAATTAAATGAGAACTATCTGCAGCTATACAGACGTTTTCTAAGTTGATATAGTAGATAAATGTTTGACTAATTACAATAAGTTTAGTTTTTCTTAGTCGATACTTTCTCGGATGAGTTTGTTGCACCATGTTTTCCTTGTGCTATTCTGAGTTATAGACTACCTTATTAAAAATCTAAGAGTTTATTAAATGTATGTCAAATAAGCATGTGGTGTAAGAACGAATCTTCCAATTTTTTTTAATAGATTTTTCAGAATTATAGTACGGACTAAATCTCACATTTCATCTGCTATATTGAATTCAGGACCAAAATTAGATTTAAGGAATTTTCTTTTTATCTTAAACGATACGTAATGTCGGAGTCAAATATATTGGGTGGGCACAATATAATTACAATAATGTAAAGAAATGCATTTATGTCAAATAGGATTGTTTGCGAGTGAGTTTAATCAAAGTTATAGTGCTTGTTTGGTCTCGTTTGAATTTTGACCAAAATATATGGGAAGATATATTAATATATATGAGAAAATTATATTATAAAACATAAATTGGACTGCAAATTATATGATTTTTTTTTTCATTTTTAGTCGTGTATATGAATTCTTCACATGTTTAATTCTCTGTGTTGTCAAATTTTAGCATTAATCATGTATATTTCAATTTTTGATAATTTTATATTTTTTCATTGAGAGTGTTGATGTGACATTACACACGTCGGTGTCAAATCAACATAACATTAATTGTAAAAAAATACAAAACAAAGATAAAGAACGTCCAAGACTAAAATTTGACAATATAGATGCACAGATCTCGAGCGAGCAACAAAACATGATAAAAATTGCAATTTTCCCATAATATATTATTTTAATATTTAGTTTATTTTAACAGTTGCTCCCCACGATATGCAAACTATTTGACCCGCATGCATGACAAGCTTTAATTTGAAAGTGGCTCAAATCGTATATGTTTCATCAGTATTTGAATTATCTAATTCAAAATGAGTTTGAATTCACTGCTTATGATAATTCTTTTTTTCCCCCCTTCAAAATCCCATCACTCTGGAATATACTTGATTAAATGAAAAATCAGAATTATATAAATATGAGTATTGTTTGATCTTTATCAATTTCATAAATATCACCGGTACCATCAACACATAAACAACTTTATAATTTTGAATGAATAAAAGGTTTAAGAGAAGAAGATTCAGAGTAGATATTCATACAATTTACCTTTCAGATTAATTAGTAGTTCACAAATGATTTGTATAAATCAAATTCTTCTTATGAAATCATTCTGTAAATAAAAGAATTAGAAATATAGAGAGATTTGATTTTCCAACTTACATAGTTGAAACAAATTTGTGTGTTCATTTACATGCTTGTACACAGTCAATTTTGACACATTTAATCAATCTGCGTGTTTTGTTATCAATTTGTATCAACTGGAGTTATTTCAATAGTTTTATATAAAGTTACTCGATTGACCAGTTTAAATATAAAATACCTTCATCGACGACAAATCCAACCTTGAAACACTTCTAAAAAAAAACCCAAACCGATGTAACGATTATTAGTAATTGAGAAAAATGATATCTTAGTATTTGTTCGTGGTAATATTTTAAAAGTTGGGTAGAGTGACAAATATATAAACCTAATAACACTTGTAAATCTTCACCAACAAGCAATAAAAAGCATGCATGTTGTAAGGTTGCCTTTACTTTATTCACTTAATTATTTGAAGTGATTTGGTTACCCTCCATATGGAACCTCAAAGTTGGAAATGTGCTCATTTGACTTCCTTTTGACTCTTGAATTCCCTCCACATTCCAAGTTCAAGTTGGAGTGAAACTAGAGGATATACAATTTGTGAATACTGTACTTGTGATTCGGTTCATGATTATCCACTGGTTATATAGATCTCACATAAAATATATGTGTGTGATCTATATATTATATAATCCCTTAATGATTTACGAAGTTCGACCGAGCACGAATTAGTGACAATTAGTATCCTCTATAAGTGCCGAACGAGCTACTGAGGAGGGACAGGTCGGGAAATTACAAGCGTGACAGATGATTTTATATGGCAGGGCGTGTCTAGTCAGTTTTGACAACTTTTATCGTCAGATCAAATGGGGCTGGCCCGGAGGTATCCATTCTGGTGGATTAAGAAACTGTCAACTAACATGCTTATTTTATGCGGTGGGACGGACTGGCTCGATTGACCTTAAGGTCAAAACAAATCCGATATTCTAATCGAATTGGATTGGTTTTTAAAAACTTTAATCTGGAACCGAAATAAATCCGGTCTGATAACAGGATCCGGTCCACTGTGATCCGGAATCGGCTCCAATATGCTCTGGATTTGGTTATTTTTAAAAATAATTTTGAATACTTTGTTGTTTAATTATTGTCACTTATAATTTTACAAAAAATAAATATTATATTCAATCTTTTTTTTTGACAAAAATATTATATTCAATTTTTAAATACGTTATTTAATAAACGACATATTTAAGTATGGACTGATCGAAGATAAAATAAAAAATAAAAAATTATTTCAATCGGTCTCAACCATGCCCTACTCATTTATAACTACTGTCAACAGTACGTTGAAACCCAGTGCAACCCATTTTGTTTTGAACAGGCTTTGGATTTGAACATATACCCAATTCGGTAAATCCAGAACCAAATTTAATCCGGTTTGCTATTGAATCAGTTTGATTCTATAACTTCATAATCCAAACCCAATTAAATCGTGTCAGCTAACATGGCTACAATTTAGTAGGCAATATTTTCAGTAAAAGTCGTAGAATTGGGTGAGTGAATAAAACAATTACTCCAATTTCTAGTGAAATTCGAGGAATAGCTTTGAAGGTTTACTAGCTTGAAAGTTTGAATATGTAAGAAAACAGTCGCTAGTCAAGATCTTTTCCTTTCTTGATATCCCACAATTCAGATGCTCGTATTCTTAAGATTTTTTCCTTCCTTGATATCCCACAATTCAGATGCTCGTATTCTTAAGATCTTTTCCTTCCTTGATATCCCACAATTCAGATGCTCGTATTCTTAAGATCTTTTCCTTCCTTGATATCCCACAATTCAGATGCTCGTATTCTTAATCAAGCTTTATGCCATAAGATTGTACGATTTAAACATAATTAGCGGCCAAAACACATAATTTGTATGCACAAAAATTAATGATTAATCCAAGTCATAGAGATTTGAAGCGGTGGTTACTTTTATTTTGGGAGAAAAATTGAAAATATGCGTGGCAGTGTAAGGTTGGATGGAAATTGAATAAAATATAGGAAAATAATGGAATGTTTAATTTAATTTATAATATATTTTGATTTTTTTAAAAAAAATGATGAGAGGTATATTTATAAAATTTTAAAAAAGACAAACACCAACATACCAAAATTTAATCTCTATTGAGTTTGACTTTAATTGATATTATACATATAGACACACACGATTTCACCACCAAAAAAAAAAAAAAAAAAAAAGTTTATCATGATTGAAATGCAATAGAATGTCCAAACACAAGAGGTAGGGCATCATACTTGGTTCAGAAATGAGTCATTTTTTCTTTCGTGTGAGACCCGAGGTTTATGTTATGTCTTTTTTAATAAGAGGGAAAAATCAAAATTTAAGAGACGTGTGAATAACATTTTTGATCTCGTAACTTGTAAATTTTTCATTTTTGATTATGTTATCAGTTAATTCATAATTTTAATCCACTTACATTACAAAAAAACGGTTGGCATAGCGACGGTTTGCTCCTGTAACGACGGTTTTTGATGAACCGTCGCCTTATTAGCGACGGTTTATTAACAACCGTCGCTAGCTACTGTAGCGACGGGAAATAGCGACGGTGTTTGAAACCCGTCGCTATTTTGCGACAGTTAGAACAGACCCGTCGCCATTTTGTGCGACGGGATTTTTGACTGTCGCCTTTAGCGACGTTAATAATTATGTCTGTCACCATATTAGGCGACGGGTTTTTTATCCGTTGCCATGTGCGACGGTATAAAACTAGACCGTCGCAATAGAAGGCGACAGTATATTACTAAAACGAGACCGTCGCAATAGAAGGCGACAATATTTTTTATCCGTTGCCAATAGCGACGGTTAAACCATAACCGTCGCCGATCTCTGTTAGCGACCGTTTGTCTAAAATCGTCGCTATGAGCGACGGTTAGAACCAAACCGTTGCTATGAATTTTTTCTTTCAACAATTTAGTGATCGTTCGTTGACCCGCGATCCCGCCTACACCACGTAAGTTTATGAAATTTCGTATTCACATTAACGTTACATTAAGAAAAATCGATATGATTCATTTTTTATCAACATCACAGGAGGAGATGAAGCGCTACATGGCTTAGTCGATGACCAAAAATCAAGATGAGATGGCTCCGGGTCAGTCGTCGGAGAACGCCATGCTGAGAGATCGCATCCCAGTCACCGTTCCACGTTTTTTTCTGATTTTTTTACGACATTTGTACGAAACACTTGTATTATTATTTGTAGATTAGTAATATGATTACATTTCTCAAATGTTGTTGTTAATTTTTTTTCAATTATACTTGACAAAATATATTTTTATATAACTACGTATTTAAGAAATTTTTTTTTAAGAAAAACAGAAGCAAGCGACGGTTTTATTGAATTCGGCGACGGTTTTTGTTAACCATCGCTCATAGCGACGGTTTTCTTTTACTGTCGCCAATAGCGATGGTTGTACTTAAACCGTCGTCGATCTAGATCGGCGACGGTTCCCAAAATACCGTCGCTAATAGCGACGGTTCCAAACGCAAGTGTCGCTAGTACCCACGGTTTTTGCAAAAACCGTCGCTATGGTTCTATATATACCGAGGTTTGCGAACATTTTTTCTGCGATTTGCGCCTTTTTTCTCTGGGAGTTAAGGTCTATCAATTTTTTTCAAGTTTCTTTTTTTTTTTACTAACATTTTTTCGTATTAATTTTATAGATTTGCTCGTCGGTGTGATCTTTCAACGTTACGTAGATCTGCATATATATCTTCGTGAACGTCAGGTTTGTAAAGCTTATTTTTTTTTACAGAAAATTTAATATTTTATTTTTGCATAATATTTTATTTATGAAATTTTGCGTAGTATTTGGATTAAATACTGTCGCTTCATGAATCTACGGTTTTTTCAAAAAAAAAAACGTCGCTTATTATAGCGACGGTTTTCGACAGAACCGTCGCTTATTTTTGCGATGGTTTATGACAAAACCGTTGCTTATTAGAGCGACGATTTTTGACAACACCGTCGCCTATTTTAGCGACGGTGTTTGACAAAACCGTCGCTTATTTTAGTGACTGTTTGTTTATAACTGTCGATTAACTTAGCGACGGTGTTGATGTTAACCGTAGCTACTCTAAGCGACGGTATTCTTAAAAAAACCGTCGCTATATTAACGACGGTTATTGAGAAACCGTCGCTTATAGAAGGCGACGCGACTTCCCGTGACGGACATGTAAACCGTCGTTAAAACCGTCGTCATACCCTTGTAGCGACGGTTTGGACCGTCGCTAATTCCTTTTTATTTGTAGTGTAATTTGCTTTTTTTTTTCAATTTAGTCATTTCACGGGAATGCTGATCGTGACATTGAACATATCGATAATATACGGTGTCACATTAGCATTTTCTCACTTCATGTTAACATTCTGATGGACAATGTAAAATCGAAAAGAATACAAGTTATTGTATTAAGAATATGAATTAGCTGATAACAAAACAAAAAATAAAAAATATGCAAGTTCGAGACCGAAATATTATTCTCCCATATTATGACGATTCATACTTATTTTTAAGATTTGCGATTGAATGAAAATATTTGGCTCATGTAATGATTTAAAATTTGGATTCTAGTCATTTGGAATCTATTGTAATTAGTACTAATTTGTAAGAAATGTTTTTTTAACATTAAAATGTAAGAAGACTATTTTTAAATTCCTGTATAAAATTATTCAAAAAATTAAACTATAAATATGTACCTGAAATCCGTGGTTTTAAATTCCTTAATCCAAATTATTTGTCTCAAGCGAATTTAGAAATTTGGATCGTAATTAGTAGTAGATATTCTCTAATTGAAAAATAATAATTCTAAAGGTACGATCAAAATATCGTACAACGATATTTATAACAATTATATCGTGATATTTTGCTCTTTTTTCATGAGATTTTGTTATTATTTCATGAGATTTTGTATTGAATTTATTGTGAAATTTTGATAAATGTAATTTTTGTATTGAATTTTTTGTGTTGTAAGAATTATTGTATAAATTTGGTTTTACATATAACATTATTCTTATCGTGGTCTCTTACATAACATGTCAAACAGATCATTATTTTAGTTTATATTATTGCTTATTTTTGAGATTATTTGTCAAAAAAATTTAAAATATTGTTTTAAAGATTTTTAGAGATAAAAAGATAATTGAAGAAGATAACATTTGATTATTTTTTGTGATGTGTTGAAGATATGATGAAGATATTGGATGACATTATCTTGAAATATATTGTGCAAGATTTGACAAGATAATGTCTATTTTGGTCATGATAGGTCTTCTATATAAATGAGTTTTCAATCGGTTTAGAGATTTCCAAGTATGGCCATATATATGGCCGACAGTGACCATGTGTGCCAATCATTGTGAAATCTTTCAGAGCGGTTTGTTGATTGTTTTTTGTTGCTTTTATACACTATAGTCATTCAGACATACTTCGGGAGATGAAGGTTAATTCTCGGAAGGGAGTGATATTTCTTGCATATAGAATATTTTATGTTGGGAGTTTGTCAGGTTGGTTGGGAGCATAATCAAGAGCCAAAACAAAACTGTCCATTTTGTATTATGGCATCTCCCGAGACAAGCTACTGACATTTCTACATTATCATTATGTTTTGAGAGCTGTTAAATTATTGGTGGTACACACAAACTCTGAGTCTCGGAATTCATTCATCGGGAGAGAAAGGTGATGTTCTCAGGAGAGAACAATCCTCAATTTCAAAGGGAGTTCGATCAAGACAGATTTGAAGATGAGTGATGCTCGTTAAATGAAATCCATTGAATATCTTCGTAATAGAGACATCATTAGAAAAAAAAGACTTTTTTATTCGAATAAGTTCTTGCCTAATTGTAACATATTGAAATTTAATTGATTTACTTGATAGGTTGGCTGTGACACCGTGGATATAGATAAGTTAGACCGAACAACGTTAAAATTGCTTCTTTATCTCATTTTTACTTTAAGTTTTACATTTCTGAATTGAGGTAATTATGAAAACTAAGCAAAACAAGAAAAAAGTGGATCAACAAGGATCAAATTTTTATTTTATCCAAACCATCCCAAATGTTTTAAAAACAACCTTTTACACGCAATCGAGTTCAAAACCTCGCTACCAAGGGTATTGCAAAACATACTCTCCATGAAGAAGCATGGATAATCCCTTCTCGTCGGCCTGCCAGATGCTCAGATTGGCCAACTCCTTGAACCTATTTCGGTCTCGGTCCCAATCGAAAAGGTCGAACGACCCATGCAAGTTCCCCAAGGTCAGCTCACATGTCGCAACACTCCTATGTTTGAGGATTACTGAGCATGTGAATGTTTGTTTTTGAGAGGGAAGAAGCGTGTTTACCCCGATATCGTCCCCGTTCGCGTAGCAATGGCTCACTAGATTAATATTTGGTGAACTGTTCTTGAGAAAGACCATCCAATCGAGAAACTTGTAGGGATGACTAAAGAGATGACAAAGAACGTCGCCGCAAGAGGTACTACATCATACTTGGTTCGGAAACGAGTCATTTTTATTTTTTTTCTGCATAAGAGTATTGCAAGTACATGTGATCTTGCCTTTTATAATGGGAAATCAAGAATGAAAATTGAGACAATTTGTAATCATTTGCATGTGATTATGATTTGATGTTGAAAATTGGATACTGAATTCAAACAAGGTTACACCAAAATTGTTCTTTTAATTAAATTCGTGAATCTAAAAGCTTTCCAAAGGGTGAGGTTATTGAAGATATTTACTGACTTTTCTTAAATAATAGACTTTATGAAAAGTTGATAGATTTCTATTAATTTTTGTTGAGTCTCACAAATCTCTAAATATTTTCCCAAAATCTTGTAAATTTATTTTTCAGCATTTTTATAACTTTTTCATAGAAGTTTATGGATTGTTTAACTTATTATTATGGCTTTTTTTTTAAAATTTCTTTGAATGAGCAGTTGGATATGAATAGTTTTTATTTATTTATAATATTTTTATCTATCGATATAATATTTTTTTACTTATTTATTTAATCTTAAAAGATAATAAATAAGTCAGTATTAAATTTATTACAATTAAACAAACATCAATTATTCAGGTCAATTCCATATGTTTATTTTTTTAATTAATATTTTTAAAAAATATGAAACAATAATTTTCAATATTAATAAATAATTAAACTTAAAATAATTTCATTTATTTTAAGTAAATTTTTGTATGAAAAAAGATATCGATTTTTTTTTTTACAATACATCAACAACAAATTAAAAACAAAACATTTATTTGTACATGAAAATAGAGAGTAAGTACGTTAAAATATTTGCAATTGGTGTAGCTTTATAAAATTTTAATATATAATTTCATATAATTGTCTTTATATATTTGTGTGTTCATAAATTTTTAAATCAATCACACACACAGTTTATATATATTCAACTGATAAATATTTTTTATTTATTATCATATGTATGAATTTTGAGTTATGATCAAAATTAAGATGCATATTAACTAAAATTATATAAAATTATCAGACATTAAATATTATATAATAACTAATTTAAAAAGTAAATTCTACCATTAAAAATAATAATTATTTTCAATTTATAGACCAATAAAATATTAAATTTTTTATGTAATGTAATAAATTTTTACTAAAATTTTTATTTTGGTAACGCATAATTTCTATTCAAAATATCCATAATCTAGAAAGGAGATTAGGCAAGCATTAATTAATATTTGGATTTGAGCAAGTAAAATATTTTGTTTTTTTTAAAGTAGTAAATTATTTTTTGAAATGATATTTTGCATATGTAAAATAGAATTAACAGTGAAGCTTTATAACATCAACTTTTGAAGTTCAAATTGAATTGATGAGAAAATATTCACTTAAAAATAAATGAAAAAAGGAGATTCAAGATAAATGGGCCTTGCGAGTGTATAATAAATTTCATGTTTAGTAAATATTTATATTAAAAAATATATTTAAATAATTTTTTTAATGTTCTATTAAATTAGTTTGATTATTTTTGTGCCATTTGTTTTAATAATTTTTTTCGAGGTTATTTTTTTTTAATTCCATGGGGGGCATTCTTGGACATGGCTCTCATATTTTTTTTTCCTTTTCAGGAGAATATTTGATTTTTTTTTAATTTTTTTCTAAAAAATAAATTCCAACAATATATTTTTATTAAAATATTAATTATATAAATCCTAATTTTTTTGATACAATATTTAGTTTCAAAATAATTAATAATATTTATAAATAATAATAATAATAAATATATAAATATAAAACCTTTCCCAGTGAAAGTATCGCTCCATCGCATCAGCATCACTTTTTTCTGCCAAAGTTTCTTCACCGTCACGTTTACAAATCTCTTCCTCTCGAACACCGTAAAGATTCGACAAAGAAGAACCGACAAACTGTTCGATGAAATTCCCGGACCAAAGTATGCAGTATAGGAATCTCGGAAGATCGGGCCTAAAGGTGTCCCAGCTCTCCTATGGTGCTTGGGTCACATTTGGGAATCAGCTTGACGTGAAGGAAGCCAAATCGATCCTCCAATGCTGTCGCGATCATGGAGTAAACTTCTTCGACAATGCCGAGGTCTATGCCAATGGACGGGCGGAGGAGATCATGGGCCAAGCTATAAAGGAGCTTGGATGGAAGCGATCGGATCTCGTTATATCCACCAAGATCTTCTGGGGTGGGCCAGGGCCTAATGACAAGGGTTTGTCAAGAAAGCATATAGTAGAGGGAACGAAGAACTGTCTGAAGAGGCTGGATATGGAGTACGTTGATGTGCTTTATTGCCATCGGCCTGATAGCTTCACGCCTATTGAAGAGACTGTCAGGGCTATGAACTTCGTGATTGACAAGGGATGGGCTTATTATTGGGGAACTAGTGAGTGGTCTGCTCAGCAGATCACTGAGGCTTGGAGTGTGGCTGGGAGGCTGGATCTTGTGGGGCCCCTTGTCGAACAGCCTGAATACAATCTTTTTTCCAGACATAAGGTAACACTAGAGAAAGTAACGAATCTGGGCTGGTGTTTGTGTAGTTTTTGTTGTTGTTTGTTGAGTTGGGCGAATTTATTGTATAAAAAGTACTCCGAGTTCTTAATCACGTGTTCAAAGTCCTTTTTTCTTTTCAATTTTTTTTTAACATTATGGTGTGGACCATGTTATTTGTAGCTGTGGGGGAGTTTTTGTAGGTGTTATTGGGGGATCTGAAAGCAAAATTTTCGTCGCTTGTCCTGCTGGTTGAGATATGGAGTCATAAGAATAGAGTAGTAGTCATCCCATTAAACTTTAAGCAACTCAATGTCTTCATCTTCAAACAATGACACTTTTTCTGTATTCTTTCCCCAACAAGTTCATAACATACCGCATAGTAGTACAATGCTGGCACTTAAAAGCTCGAAACTTGATGCTAATCAAAATAAGCTCGGAAACTTTTGAGTGAATATATCACGAATTAGATGCTGTACTCGCTTCATTTCTATTGGTGAGCACAACTGGCTGTCTTTTAGAGATTGCAATTCATATTTTATATGGGGTGGGATTATTCTATATGCTGTTTCATTGTCTGCTGCCACATGAAACAAATAGCTAAGCAGCATTGTATTACGATATAGTTAGGCATGACAGTAGTGTTATACTAGTATTTGCATATTGATTATCAAATGACAGCTCACTTTCTGTGGTAACATAATTAACTTCTCGTGCTAGCGTTAAAACCCATTTCGAGGATACTTATGCTAATGATTTATTACAACCAACAAGACCTCACATTTTTCATACATAAGACATCTTAGTGGGACATGAAATCTCAACTAAATGGGCTTCTTTTCCTAGCGGATAGAAGGGTAGACCCAGAAAATTGAAGGGGGAGGAAATTTTGATTTTCAGAAAGATGAACAAAAATTATATAAATTTTTTTTAAAAAAAAATCATGCGAGAGGGTTCACCTCCTGCCAATGGGGTCCTCATCATGAGAGTATAAGATTTATGGAAGAAGTTACTGCTAGAGTTCTATATTCCAGTTGCTCAATACATTTCCTCATTGTATACTGTAATATGTGATTTCCAATTTCGTTTGATTCCTGCAGGTTGAATCTGAGTTTTTACCTCTGTACACCAACTACGGTCTTGGTCTTGCCACATGGAGCCCACTTGCATCTGGAGTTTTGACTGGAAAGTATACCACTGGAAATATTCCACCTGATAGTAGGTTTGCGTTGGAAAATTACAAGGTAGTAATAAGAACATCAGTTAAAGTTCTGATTAATTTATCACCTACTAGACTATTGTGTGTGGGTTGCAAATTCGGTCTTCAATCTTCTGTAAATTATGTATCTTGATCAAGCTATTTTGTTCCTGTCAAAAATCAAGAACGAGTCATTAGTAATTAATGTATACAAACGACGAGTTTGAATTGACCAAGCTCTGCTATATCGTCAAACTTAGCTTGAAGATTAGATCGACTCAATTTGACAGAATTGTTTGCTACAAGTAATGTCTCACTTGAATTAAGAAGCTTTGATTTCTTTAAGTTCAGTTCTGAGTGATTCTCTGCTGGTTATTTTGAGAAATGGTCTGCTCTGTAAGTTCATTGCCACTGTGCATGTGTTATATCATATATGCATGCTGAGTTTTGTTGTTATTAGGCCGGTTTGGATGCAGAAATAGTTGGTCTAAAACAATGCCTCATTAAGCTGGCCAGGTGGTTTTTTTTAATGTTTTTTCTTTTTCTTAAAAAGAAAGGCAGTTCTATGTTTGAATCGACTCAATAGAACGGTGAAAAAGATATTTTTTAAAGAAGAGTCGAAGCAGGAACCTAAATATATTTTGAGGTTTGTGCCTTTTTTAATCGCCTTTTTTCATAAAAAGAAACCTCACAACTCTTTTTGGAAAAGCATTTTTTTGTGATGTTTTGATAGAAGCTTCGGCATCCAAACATGCGCATAATTGAACTTATGGTTAGCTGTATTATCTGCACCTTTCATTTTCTCCTCTTGTTATTTGTGTGGAACTTATTTGTGGGCTTATTTCGTTCAGAATCTCGCTAGCAGATCAATGGTAGATGATGTTATGAAGAAAGTGAAAGGGTTGAAGCCAATTGCAGATGAGTTGGATGTAACTTTATCTCAACTTGCTATTGCTTGGTGTGCTTCGAATCCTAATGTCTCATCTGTCATCACTGGTGCCACCAAAGAAGCTCAGGTCCGCTCAATGATCTTTGTCTCAAATGTAGAAATTAGTTGTCATTGCTGCATTTCCACTATCTCCATTCATAAATGATTATTGCGTTGTATCAAAACTTGGGAAATGCATTTTTTTTAAATGTTTGCATATTGGTGCCAAGAAGCAACCTTTTCCCCTGCTATATCATAGTGATCGAAATATGACATTTGTGTTGCTATTGGTCGTGAATCCCAAGCCGGCTTAATATTTGGGAGGCAACGATTGTGCATGTTTTGGCAAAATAATGCAAATATAGTACTGAGGCTACTGCATGACTCAAAATATCTTTGTCGAAGTTTTACAATTAGCTATAACTTTAGTAGGATCGAAGGATCAAATCTTTCCATTGTTCTTCTGTACATGCTACTGAACTTTTTCACCAACAGTGATCTATTATTTTTTGTAATACAGATTGAAGAGAACATGAAAGCTATAAATGTCATTCCTATGCTTACGCCTGCAGTGATGGAAAAGATCGAAGCAGTCGTTCAGAGCAAACCTAAGCGCCCGGATTCATTTCGTTAAAACTCATGTAGAACTCATCTTTCTGTGTGATTGTGATTCATTTGGATCCCTGGTGAATTTTATTTTGGCTTGGATTGTTTTCACTTGTAGTGTTGTCGTGGGTGTCACTTATAATTTCTGGCACATTTTTATAAATTCGTTTGAATATTATTGAATTCGTTATTATTATTATTTTAATCCAAGATCTCTTGATGTAAATTTTGCAAGTTTTTTTATAAATTCGTTTGATTATTTTTGAATTTGTTCTTCATTTTTTAAATCCAAAATCTCTTGATGTGAATTCTATAATTACAATAACAAAATTATTTTATTTTTATTTTTAAATATAAAACATTACCTCAAAAACAAAATCTCATTTGCGAAAGTATATCATTTCTTAGGTATTTTAACAATAATAATGAATATAATATAAAAAAATTTATAAGATAGTTTTATGAATTAATACTGTGAGACGTATATTTTGCTTGCATCATTCAAAAAAAAAAAATTATTAATTATATTAAAAGGTTATTTTTTATTGCACATCCAAATCCAAACAAAAAGGTGTAGCGACTATTTCTAGCAAACGGGTCTGAATTTGAATGTGAGGTCAAAGACCATTTTAGTAGTTCGACCTTATCCTAAGTATTATCAATTAAGGTTGCTTTTGCCTGAATTAAAATTATAATATTACTCATTATATTTTTATTTTCATTATTATTATATTATTTAATAAATTTTTGAAAACACAATTTCATATAACATGAATTTAAGATCTTTTTTTTTTAATTTATTATTTGACAATTATAATTATAAAAATAAAAAAGAAGAGAGTATCCCACTTTTGTTCTTTCGATTATCCTCTCACGCTTCCCAACACTCGCACAGTGAGTTTATATCTATCTATAGTTGCGTAGACCAACTGTTCTCTGGAATTTTGTTATTCGGAAATGGAGAAAGCGGTTGAGAGGCAAAGAGTTTTGCTGCAGCACCTTTGTCCGTCATTCACCTCTTCTTCGCTCGAAGATATTCAATCTTCAATTTCGGTCAGATTCTTTGTTTTGCGATTGAATTTGTTTTGTTGATGAATTCTATTTTAAGTTAGATGGATTCGAAAGTTTTGATTTCAGTTGCCTTATCTGTTTGATTACGTTGGGGATCCGGAAAGTGTTGTTTTTTTGGTTGTCTAAGTTTTGATCCGATCAAAATTAAACACTTTTCTGATTCCGTGATCGCTCGTGTATATAAACACTTGAGGTGCAATACTTTCCCAGATTTTAAGTCTAGCTACCGATTTAGATTTATGCTTAAATTGAGTTCTAACCGAAGAGGTACCATGAGCAATCAGGTATGGCCATACTTGGGTTATGATTTTTGAGAGGAAAGTCTGAAGCAAATAGTGGAGTCTCAGAAATGGTGATGGTATCATTTTCTTTCGAGGAGAATTAATTCTAATTTGGTGGATATAATTAATTTGAGAACATAATGAAATCGTCATTATGTAAGAAAATGGAAAGTGTTGTCATTATGTGAGAAAATGGAAAGTGTTTTCATTAGGCCTTACCTATATTTGGACCTGGGATTTTATTTTATTTAGAAAGCATAAGGGACAAATCAGTTAAATTTTGTTCTTGAAAAAGCATTATCAATCTATTCTTTTCGGGTGTGATTGGATACAATGAAATAAGAAAACTAACAAAATTTTGATCAGCAATAGAATCATGTACGTATTTGTACAAGTACTTCCTTCGTGTTTTCCTTCAAAACCAAATAAAGGTAAATGTTTTTCTTAGTGCTTTCCATATTTCTTCAATCCAGAGACAGTCCAGGTGTTTCCTTCGAGACAATCTTCTTGATACATTTATTTTTCTGGTGTTAAAAAACTTTTAAAGACTTGTTAACCCTTAATTGTTTGATATTAAATCAAATCAGTAGAGTCAATCTGTATACTGTGTTCATTCCTCTCAATGTGAAATTTACAGATAAGGATTCATTTTGTGAAACATTTTTTGATAAAAGAAGTTTAACAGCATCATAGAACTGAAATATTGGAAATGTATTGAGATGAAACTATGCATATTGCCATATTAGTTGCATAAGTTTTGGCTGAAAGGTATAATATGTTGGAATGTGGGATTACATGTATGTAGTTGCTTTAATTCACATATACTCATCTTTTTTGTTCAGGCGTCTGTATGTTCCAGCTGGAGATAGCTTTGTTACATGTACATTGTTGCTTTAGTTCTCATATACCCACTTTTTGTTCAGGCATCTGTATGTTCAGCTGGAGATAGCGCTGCTTACCAACGGTCTTCAGTATTTGGTGACGATGTCGTTATTGTCGCGTAAGAGATCAAATTTTGAACATTTGTGCTACCATAACATTTTTGTGAATAATCATACTATTTTTATTTGAGGTGCCATAACTAAAGAATTTTCATTTTCTTACTTGGTGTATAGTGCCTATCGTACTGCGTTATGCAAGTCGAAGAGGGGTGGCTTCAAAGACACCTATCCTGATGATTTACTCGCTCCAGTTCTGAAGGTAGGTTTGGTTCTGTCACAATATGCTTGTTAATTATTGTTCTACTTGATGTTGGAGTTGAGGACTCTGCTATATTTGTTTCTTTCTGGCTGTATCAGGCACTGATAGATAAAACAAATGTCAAACCCTATGAAGTTGGGGATATTGTTGTTGGCACTGTGTTGGCGCCAGGCTCTCAAAGAGCAAGTGAATGCAGAATGGCTGCATTTTATGCTGGCTTTCCAGGTTCGTATTCGTACAGTTGTCCTGTAACCCATTTGTTTTCTAGGATATTTTGTTTTCCACGATATCACTGATAATACGGGGTTGTTTCCATGCAGAAACTGTACCTGTCAGGACCGTGAACAGGCAGTGTTCATCTGGCCTTCAAGCTGTTGCTGATGTTGCTGCAGCCATCAAAGCTGGGTTCTATGATATTGGTACATTTTTTTGCTTAAAAGTTCCGTGTAAGCCAACATTATTGTGAACTTTTTCTCTTTTCATGGGTTAGCTAATTCTTTTCCGTCACGTTTTAAATAAGGGATTGGGGCTGGGTTAGAATCAATGACTAGCAATCCTATGGCCTGGGATGGATCAGTCAATCCAAGAGTAATCCTCCTTCTGTCGTTCCCTGTATTAGATTGAGTTTTTTTGTACTGATTGAACTGTTGAACTTGAAATGTCTATTACATTCCAGGTAAAAACTATGGCTCAAGCGCAAGATTGTCTTCTTCCAATGGGTATCACTTCGGAAAATGTTGCCCATCGTTTTGGTGTCACGAGGCAGGAGCAAGATCAGGCCGCTGTAAGTTCAATATATCTGTCAGTTGTTGGTCGCATCAAAGCTGACAATGTTTTTAATGGATTCTAACTGTATTTAAGGTTGAGTCACATAGAAAAGCTGCAGCTGCAACTGCTTCGGCAAAATTCAAAGATGAGATAATACCTGTGAAAACTAAGGTATTACTTTCGTTAAAACGTTTCATTTTATTTTGATTCTTGTTTCAATTTTTAAGTTCAATTACCGTCATTTGTTGGTAATAGCATCTATTTGTTTGAAACAGCTTGTGGACCCAAAATCGGGGAATGAGAAAGAAGTCACTATATCTGTTGATGATGGCATTAGACCTAATGCTTCACCATCAGATCTGGCAAAATTGAAGCCTGTTTTCAAGAAAGATGGTTCAACAACTGCTGGTAAATAAGATCTTTGTGCAACGGTTCCTCATTTAGCATGGATTGTGTTATACTACTCTTGTGGTCTGGGTCTCAGGGAATTCTAGCCAAGTGAGTGATGGTGCCGGAGCTGTGCTCCTGATGAAGAGATGTGTTGCAGTGCAGAAAGGGCTTCCCATCCTTGGTGTATTCAGGTTTGTAAATTTATTGGTTATTAAACCTTGATGTAAATGCTTTCTGCTGCAAACAAAAAAGCTGGATTATGTTATTCCATGTGATAAGTCTCATACTTTGCTACTGTCGCAGGAGCTTTTCTGCTGTTGGTGTGGATCCTGCGATCATGGGCATTGGCCCAGCTGTTGCTATTCCTGCAGCAGTCAAATCTGCTGGTCTTGAGCTTGATGACATAGATCTTTTTGAGATAAACGAGGTAAACTTTAATTCCGAAACTTAGTGTACTATTCGTGCATATGTTTTTATTCCTTACATGAATGATGCTTTGAGCAGGCATTTGCTTCCCAATTTGTTTACTGCCGTAAGAAGCTGGAGCTCGATCCTCAGAAGATTAACGTTAATGGAGGTGCAATGGCTATTGGACATCCTTTGGGTGCTACAGGTATTCTTCCTCTAGGCTAAATTGTTGATCTAGCAGTAATTTTGGCTGCGTTAGTTCCTTCCGTACGTATCAGTTTTCAATTTTGTCTGTTAATGCTAAATCGAGCTCATGTTTGTGGATTCTTTTATACTAAGCCGCACCAAAAATTACTTGGGTAAAGTTGATGCCATACTACCTAATTATAATTTCTGACTAGTAGTGATATAGATTATTTGTTGTTAATCTTGAATGTATTTATCAAAATATGTGCTTGATTCAGGAGCTCGATGCGTAGCCACCTTGTTGCATGAGATGAAGCGACGAGGCAAAGATTGTCGCTTTGGTGTGATCTCCATGTGTATAGGTTCTCTGTGAGCGCTCATGTGTATATATATAGTAAGAACATAGTTTTCAGGAACGCCAAATTTAGAGTTGTATTTAAATTTAATACAGGCACTGGTATGGGAGCAGCTGCTGTGTTCGAAAGAGGCGACACATGTGACGTGCTATCCAACGTACGAACAAGTGAAACACACAATTTCCTCTCCAAGGATGCTCTTTAAACTCCATATAACTATACATGTTCCAATAATATTCGTGTTCGAACTCAAAAAATGAATAATGTCGTGTAATAACTTTAAACTTGTCCGTCAGGCGATTCTATAATATCTTTGCTGTTTGGCATAGCGGACAGTTAGTCTAATATGAAGCACAGTGATATTTAAGGGAAAAATGGATTATTTTTGGTTCTTTCTTTTGAGCAAAAATGTTAAGGGTGTTAATTCGGGTAGGTTGGGTCGGGTTAAGCAACAGTATTATTCAAAAATTGCTCAACCCGAAAACTCTCAACCCGATTATGATTTTTTTTAAAAGAAAATTAAATAAAATTCAAAAATAATAATAATAATATTTTAATTTAAATATGTAATAACAAAATCTTTTTTATATATATGATTTAAATTAAAAAATCTAATGATAGAAAAATAAAATATATTTACTAAATCAAATAAACGATTGTTTAAAAAATAAAAAATGTTCAAAATAAATATTAAATTATGAAAATTTATGATATAAATATATAATAAATATTTTTTCATACATACAATATACAAAAATATAGACAATATTATTATTTATATTTTAAAAAAAAACTAAAATTTTCGAGTCAATTCAGTTTGACTCGAACCCAATCCGATCATTTTTTTGGACCAGCTATCAGGGTACAACTTGAGCTGACCCAAAAGCGAAAATCCCAAGCCCAAATTTGATTTTTTTGGATTGAATTGTGTCAGATTAAAAGATCATATCTAATTTTGACACCTTAGCAAATGTCCTGTCCTTTCAGTAATGCTAATTGCTAGTTTGGGATTTAGCACTTGTGAAGAAAAACTTAACCACAAGCAAAACAAATCCTGAATAAAACAACAGTAAAGGTTTTTCTAGATTTTTTTGATTGGGTTACATGGTAACAATGGTTTTCATAACATTTTTGGAGCAGAGTTTCATAAAGAATTGTCCTGCGAGCAGTAGACGCTGCACTAATTTTTTGAGCATGATCCATAGGGATTTTTTGACCACGAGCTATTCGGAGATCGATTAAGTAAAAAAATTAGTTCATTAAACTTATCGAGCCGAACATCCTATCGAACCGAACTCAAGTTTAAGGAAGAGCTCGGTTAGTTTGTTGTGTCATGAGTTTTTATCTCACATTGCTATTTTATTGAAATATAAGTTATTGAAATCCTATAAAATAGAATCATCTATCTTAAATTCTCATATATTAGTCGATTTTTTTGCTAAAAATACTCAGTTCGAAAAAGTGTATGCTCAACGAAGTGAGATCAAGCCAGAATCGTTAAACATGATAAACGAGCTATTAACGAACCAAGCTTGAGTTATTCGCAAACTTAAAAATTTTCAAACGGATCGAACTCAAACCTATATATATCTTAAAAGAGCCGAAGTCGAACCTCATACTGTTTGACTTGACTAGTTTACATCTCTAATCAAATGAAACATTGATTAAAAAAAGCCATACATTCTCTCTTTTTTTAGGCCACGTTATAAATCTGTGTTTATTTATTAATTATGGTCAATTTAGAGTTTTGAATTATTCTAGGTGCAAGTGGAACATAGAAAAAGCGTTGGGATGGAACACAGATAAAGCCGTATATTCAACTTACACCTCGGAAATGTCAATAATACAGCCCAACATGTTCACCCGAGCACATTTATGATTAATGGTGGCAATAGGTTTCAGTTCCTAAATGCAAGCGAATGAGTGACTTTGACTCGTAATTACAAGTAAATACGTGTACATAAGAATATGAATTTAGATTCTCTGCTGCAGTTAAAACACAACACATGACTACTGTGTACTTTTTATACAAGATTCTGATGAACCTCACACAGTACCACATATATTTAAAAAATTGTCGGACGAAACACGATAATTAATTGATCATCTCGCATAAAAAAAGTAATGTGTTTTCAACCACAGCAGATGATTCAAATCCTAAAAATACAATGTTCAAATAGTTATTTCGCTAATTTTTATTCAAATTAATTTAATAAAATTAATTTTTCTTTACCATATAATGGAATCCCAATTTTTCAAATTAATAATTTCTATGAAAATAAAAAAAAGTAACTAAATATAATTTTTTTTATTTAGAAATTTTGCAAAGTAATGGTTATAAAATAAAAAGCCATCTGTCATTTCATTTGTAATAATTGAGATTGTGCCTAATTTTGTACGTCTACTAGGAGTTTAAAAATTAATTTTTAAAAGATTTTATCTATCACCCATAGGCAGAGATAAGTACAACTCATTCACATTATGGTTTTCTTAAACAAATTAATAAGGTTAATTTAGAAAATAAATATTTGATATACCAAATGAGATTATCTTGATTTCAATCTTAATTCGTTGACTTCTTGACAAGCCAATAAATACCTACACGATATCATATCATAACAAGCAAATATGTACATAACTAGATAACGGTATTTTTCAGAACAGAATATCCAACACAACTTTATTCAATCCTATCATTTGAAGCGAACACATCCCAATGTACTAATAATTTGCATAAAATTCAAAATACATTTTCTTAATTAAGCTTTTATTTCAGAAGAAGTTTTTTTGGATTAGATCTCTTGTGAGACGGTCTCACGAATATTTATCTGTGAGACGGATCAACCCTACTGATATTCCAAATAGAAAGTAATACTCTTAGCATAAAAAATAATATTTTTTCATGGATGAACCAAATAAGATATCTGTCTCACAAAATACGACCCGTGAAACCGTTTCACACAAGTTTTTGTTTCTTTTTTTTGTCAGTCGTTAAATTACTGCAGCATGGTATTCAGGAGGCAAAAAATTTAGACCAAAATAGCATCATATTTCTCAATCTAACTAAAACAAGCTATGTGTAGTTATCACCATCAATTCAAAAAATAAACAATTACATATTTTACGGGACTAATAGTTCCACGATGCATAGAATTACACTTCAGAAAAGCTACTTGAAGAGTAAAATAAGTAGTTTCAAAAGATACCTTAACCACCAACATGCCGTTGCTTTGTAACTTAGTCACATACAAGCAACAAAAAAAGCAGATGAATATGTCAAGTTATAGCTGTCTTGCAGACGGGACACAATGTTCTCCTCCTCAGCCATGGTTCAATACACTGATGAGTGAAGACGATTAGGAATCGACATTTACAAGGTAAAGCGGGAAATCTTTAATTATCTTCACACCAAACTATTTGTGTGTGTGTGTGCTAGATGGACATCTATGCATGGATGATTGCACTGAAGATGATAAAACTGGCATGCGGTGACGGATTGGTGAAAAAGAAAAGTTTCTTACATCTTTGTGAAATTTGTGCAAACAAGGGAGATGGCGGATGATGTCGCCAATGGTCGGAGTTTCAAGACAAATTACACAGGCCTCGTCAAAATTGTCACTCTGCAATGCATGGACAAAAAAACAATAAGTAACTTAGAAACAGAAGATGCATGAGTTAACACAGGCGATTTTGTCGAGAAAGACTATGATTCAACAGCAGAATATTCTAAAGATAATTACCTGAACAGTTGATTGTGGGAGGCCATTAATCTGATGAACAGATGCACCACCATGATCATTGTTCTCATCAAGAGCTAATAATGTTTCATAATCATTCCTAACAAAATAATGGCAAGAAAAGCATGAGCAGCCTTTCAACAAACGAGGATTTTGGAAAGTACCCACAAAGTGAAAAATTAAGAAAAAAACAAAATGGGATCCAATAGCCTTCAGGCTTTAATCCTCTACAATCTACTAGATGAATTTTGTTGTAAAAATATTTTTGTTCATCCTACACGTCAAATAAGAAAGGATCATGACATCCAATTCTCAACTTTTATCGGTCTCTAACTCCTAATACATACAAACCTCATAAACCGTGTGCATTGAGATTTTTAAAAACTTCATATCATTTGAAATCGAGAACTCTCTTATCGTTCCATGATTGTCTATGATTGAGGTATAGCCTTCATACAATTATCTAGCCACACAAAATAGAAGGTTACTTCTCCCTAAGAATTCAAAGCAGCTTCAGAACGAGGAGCAAGCAACTGCCTGATTATGCAAATCACGACGCAGCATGAAAGTGATTTTAGGCAGCTGATATGAAGCTTATAAAGAAAAAAGGGCAATCCATAATTTCATATCATCTTTGGCTGTCAACGAGCATTTGACATAGTTTTTCTGTGATCACTATGTCCTTGTGCTGACATTTCACTTATCAAAATGGTGCACAAAATCTCGGACAATACTCACTCATTAAAGTCACGACGAGTTATAAGGTTTCCGGTGCCAACTTCCATGTCACTGAAAGCCTCTAATGTTTCCAGCATATGCATTCTCTGCAAAAAAGAAAAATAATACTTAGGAACCCCCACCCATAACTACATTATCAACCACACTCTTGGAAAAATATAAATTAAATCACAAAAAAAAGATCATTTTAGTTTAGCAACAAGATTCTAGGCATACAACTGAGAGAGTGAAGAAACAATATGGATCAATATCTTCCATATTTCCTCATGCATCAACTCAATATAATGGCTTTAGATAGCCCACCCAGCTATCAGTTACATTTTGAAACTTGTTTTTGTGCAACAAACAGCCTAAAAATACACTGTTTCATGGACATCATTAAATCAAGAGGTCAGCTGACAAATGAATAGCAAAATATCCTCAAAGCTACCAGCAACTGCAGGTCCACACAAACAGCCAAGCAAACCCTTCCATATATAGGTATTTCAACCTTGATATCCAAGTGCAAACAAGCAACATGCCATCAAATCTTCAGTGATTTAGTGACCATGCAGCAGTTATCATTACATCTCAATTAGCCGGTTACACAACTCTTCAGATGCAACAAAAGGTGAGTGCTGATTGAAACAATTAGCTAATCAAACCATTAAAAGTAATACCCAAATCAGTATTAAAACATTCCAGCACAAGATATTAAACTGAATTATACTGCTCGTCCAAACTCAATTGGAAGACCAAACATATAGTAACTCAACCTTACCGTTTCAACATCCACGTTTGCAGGGAACATAGAAGTTCTTCCTCTTGATGGCAACAGAGTACGTGGTTGCCCAGGAAAACGAGTCCTCGGTCTCGTCATTCTTCCCAGTGTAGAAGCACGAGCTTGAGATCCTCTACGCGAGAGGTTTGAAGAAGACCGAGACTGGGATTGTCTTCGCAAATTGGACATCAACGAACCTCTCTGCACAAAAGGTAAAAAACTTCTCAACTAAAATATTTAGCACAAAAGAAAAATGATAGCAGTGATACACGATTTAGAAAACAGCCCAAGGACTAGAATATTAAGGTAGTCGAATAGATTAATACATGAATCGAACAAGGAAGACAACCATAGAAGGTTTAAATGAAGATAATTACAGCCAACTCAAAATATGAAACAAACCATCCCATGTAATCAAGAATGCTATATTATAGTAAAAAAGGTTTTAAAGTTAGGATGGCAAAGGGAGTTCTATGCGAGCAAATGCATCTACAGAACAGGAAAGCTTTATAAGTACATAATACATCGGTCATTCGACATTACAGTGAATGTTGGGATATAAAAAGATAGTATATTTAGAAGAGGAGCAGACTATATGTGAATGTCATGGAGTCAAGGTGAATGATTTATTACACAAAAATAGATCGAACAAGAAATGAACAACTAGAAACAAGGTCGGAATAACAACTGAAAAAAATATTAGATGTTACAAGATTGCATTGTACCTCAAAATACTAATAAATTCAAATAAGAACAACCAATAATTTGTTATATCAGTTGATAGTTGTTTTGATCATCAAATCCAACACATTCTTCACAATCTATTAATTTATTTAATACAAATAAAGCATACTTAGAATGAAAGTACATACGACATTAATAATAGTGTATTCATGCATAAGATAATGTCATGTCTCTCATACACAGACCTTACCAATAGGATTTTGTACACCAAACAATGAATGGAGACATGCCATAAGTTCATCACAACAGATCCCCCAACGGAAATGAGACAATGTCAATATACGTGCAGATATAAACATGCATGAGCACAAAAACATATGATACATATACTAGTACTTTTTTAATAAGGAAACAAAGGGGAGGTAAGTAAACAAAGAGGGGGGGGGGTTTAAATCCTGCACGCCAGATAAGTTGCTGAAACAATCACACAACAAATACATAAGGGTGCAGGTTGAGCAAACTCCTGAAGTTCTTTGAGTCGTAGATGTTCTAGTTATTGTGCAACACAATATCTCACACTAGAAAAGGGGTTGTTTGAATTGTCCTGGCGCTGCAAGACCGTATCCGTGTGCGTATCAACCTGTCATCGAATTTAAAACACATAACAGAAACTAAATTGAATGTCTAATAAGAGGCAAAAGATATACAAAAATTCTGAAATGTAGATTTGTGAACAAAGGAAGAACCTGTCTAACTCCAAGAACTGGCAAGTCATTGTACAGTTGTTCCTGAAGTTCACGAGCCAGAAGCTCATCCGCTTCAACCTGTTTAGCCCTAGCAACTTCATCATGAATGTTAGGTTTAAAATCATTAACATCAATAGTTTGATGTAAAGTGGCCACATCTCCAGACATTGATCTTGAATTTGATTGTCCAATAAACGAACTGAGAATCACAACTTCTGTATCATCAGAGACCGATGTTGAACATTCACCGGAATAACTCGATGTGGTTTCCTGTTTCTGTCTTTTGGTGAACGTGTTAGCGGGAGAAGGATACATATTTAACAGTCCTAATCTAGCCCGAGGAAGGGACATTGTTTGTCTCAAAGGGAGAGTGGAAACATGCTCAGAGGAAACCAAATTTGAGACTTTAGAGTCGTCATCAGCAGCAGCAACACCACTTCCTGTCTCCCTTTTTGCCGTCCTCTTCTCCTTGTGTTGATTCGCATACTTTGGGACATCTATTTCCCTCTTTATAAACTGTTCCTCACCAGTTGATGAGGACCACAGTTCCTGGAAGTTATGCATACTTCTCCGTTTACCTGATTCTTCAATGTGTTCACCTGAGCCCCTGACATGATCGCTAGTTTCTTTAGCCTTTCCATTGAAACTTGAAGAGCTCCTGCATGTAACATAATATTCCCTTAACTACTATAACACTTAAATTTCAGAATTTAGCGATGAATTCCTTATAAAAAAATGAAAATTTCAACCTCACAAAAATAATAAACACTAGTACTAAAAGTAACTGCTACAACTTATAAAGTTCTCGTGTTTTCAGTTTAACAGATAAAATCACAACTCTTCCCTGCAATCTTTCAACCAAATGAAGTATTTCTGCACATATATTTTATCATGCACAAACAATTGGCGCATACAATAACCCATTAACTGCTATATCATCGTATTCCGAATTTGCGGGCTACCTATAACATCAGTTTTGGATAATGTATACTTTCAACTCAACATCATGATTTAACTCAACAGATTTGAAAAAAGAAATTTGTGGTATTTCTGAAATTACATTTGAAATAAACATTGAAATTTAAATGTGATATGAATATGATATAAAGATATGTGACAATGATAAAGTGAAAAAAGGGAGATAAATAATGACTTCAAAAAAAGGAGAAAAATACGTGATTGTGTTATAAGAGCTCGTTTGGCCAAATATCTTACAAAATTTTAGAGCTTATTTTAAAATTACACTGTTAAAGCATAAGGATAAAATAAGTAGACGCGGAGAAGAAAAATAAATTAAATTAACCAGAGAGAAAGTTGACAGAGAAAATGGGTTTAAGAATTATTTGGGATAAAATGATAACCATCCAGATTATTTTGGTTATTCTGGATACAAGATATATCATTTTAATAAATTATGTTGATATAACTGTCTTTCTTTTTAAATCATAGTGGTTTATTTTTAAATATTATAATATCTTTTACAAGGTTCTACTAACATCTACAAGCATCTAATAATTTCCTGCGCGTGCATTTAGTCGGGTTGATGAGATTGCATGTATAAATATTATTTTGATTACTAAAATATTTGAGTAGGATGTGAAATAATATTGAATATATAACAATATATTTGGTTTGATTGATTAAATTGGGATATGACAATAAATTACAATTTCGTCTTTTCGAATAGTAATGAATATAAATATAAATAAAATAGAGATATGAATGATAATATTGTAATCTTTCGTTTAATAATTTAATTAATGTGAGATAAATAATTAATGATTTAATTTATACGAGATAATTAATCTATACACAAAATTGTAACCGAACATTTAATTGGATTAGATAATTAAACAATTCAACCCTTATCAACGCAACCAAACATAACCTAAATGTGTTATTAGGCATTTTAAAACCTTATTAGCTGAGCTATACAAGCTCTAAATGAGTTTTGGTAATAGCTTACTTGAGGTGCGATATCATGGTTAGACCGAAACTTAAATTGAATTTTCCAAGTGTAGGTTTTTATGGTGTACAAGATGAATCTTTGAGTTGAGTTGAATTGAACAGAGCCCAAAGAAATGGAGCCTACTGCCTAAATCACCTGAATCTTCCCTGGTTGCTTCCCCCACAAGATTAACATCATCCACAAATTTATTATGATTTTCTTGCTCTAAAAGGTCGATTTAAAAAAAATTAAAGCTTATTCCTCATGTGCATCTGTTTTCTCCTGTTATCACCCGAGAGATTATACACAGAAATCCCTTTCCCATGGAGAGCTCATTCAATATAGCACAAATACACAAATATTGACTGCAATCAACATACAATCCTCACAAGCATCCAAGCCATACATCCAATACATATTGATAGTGAAAGATGGAGTTGTATTTCCAGATCTTTTTTTTGTCTCTGTAAGCTAGACTAGGATAGAAGAAGATAACAACTTTCACGATCATGAATTTCTTAAGAAACTAGATGAGCAAGAATGTAAGAATTAGCAAGATGATAAAATTATATTAGATTTTGAAATACATAACCTTTAATAATTATAAGGATGCATAAATGTCGAAAACATATAATGTAAAATTAATGTACCACAAAGTTCGGAAAATTATGAAATCAAGAAAAATGGCAGGCCTTTGGAAACTACATTGACAAGAAAAATTGAAAGTAATGAGGAGAAAGAAACCGAACTCTTGGTAACAAAACATATAGAGATGGAGTCGACTACCATGTTTATTCATAGACATTTAAAATTTCATCTGGCTAAAAGGTACATACTGTAAGCACCCTTGGTCCCTAAATGCAAAAAATAAATTCAAAACATTCAAGATATCTGAAAGTCTATGAAATAAATACCTGCTAGGTAAATTCTTGTTTTTTATTTCAGGATCTTTGGATGTGCATGGATACATAATCGCTCCTTTTCCCTTTCTATTGTGGGAGTTGTGACCTTCAGAAACCAATTCCTTAATATCAAATGGAACAGGCAGACCTCCAGAAGTTATAGCATCATTATCATCATGTGCAAAACCATTATTTCTTTTCCCGGCCAACTGTTTTGCTTTAGCTATGTTATTGGGAGATATGCATCCGTTCCGCACCAATCTCTTCTGCTTGTTTATTCTAGGTGAGACAATGGGATCATGATGTAGAGAACCATCATCACCAGGTTTGTTTCGAGCATTGTCAACAAACTCACTACGTTGTCCATAACCATTACTTGAGATAACTTCAGTCATATTATCTGTTCCTTCACTGGCACTGCTCCGCACAGTCGATTTCAACAGGTCCTTTGAAGAAGCCCCATTTGTTGATGCTGATTTTCTACTACACTCAAATCGACCACTGCCAGACATTCCACCTGGTAATGCATTTACATGTTCAGGACTATGCAGACTCATTTCTGTCAGATCTACAAGATGTTGCGGGTGACTAGAATCATCGGTTTGGTCAGTAGGTGTCTTCTTCCTGAACAAGAGACAGCTTTTAGAGGAAAATGAACTTGCCATAGAAAAGCCTGCAGAATTAATGGGGTGTAGGGAGTTGCTGGAACTGCTAGCACATTTTGGAAGTTGTGAAGGCTGTTTTTGGCCACCACTGTCAATGACCACTGACTGGGGATTATTTTTAAAGGAAGACGGACTTGCCATGGAAGGAGCTACAGGATTCAAGGGACGTAAAGTGTTGGTGTAACTGCTAGTACATTTTTTAGAACGAGCAGATGGTTTTCTGCTTCCACTTTCCACGGCCAATGGTTGAATCTCAGTCCCTTTTTCACAAAATTTTTGCTGTACTAGATGAAAAGGGACGTGTGAACCATGTCTTTCCTCTTTGACACTACTCCTCTCACTAATCTTTCGTTTAGTTAATCTATCGGGAGTATCGGGGACATCCACCCAATCATCAATGTCCACTGTATTCATACTCTGCAGGACAAACCAAGCCATATTATTTCAATTTAATTGACAATAATCAGGAACATTACAAACAACACTTCTACCCCGCAATAATTTACATCATCCAGAGTTAAAAACAGCATAGAATAGAGGGATCTATAGAGCATAATTAAGAAAAACAAACTAAAGACGCATGATGTTGTATATCAAATTGGAAACGAGCAAGAGAAAAATGCTAGTGCGACAGCTGCTACAGCTACATGCAATGGTAACACATTGCACCAATAAAAGGATTGAGGAAAAAGGCATACACTACCAAGTAAACAAAAAACTAAAAACAAGAATGAAATCAAGAGCACACGAAGTCATAAACAAAAAGAAGAATCAAGATTCAGCCAAGATAAACTCCAAGCGGTATCAATTGATAAACCGGAAGTCATACCCAATATTTGATGACAAATTTATCAGCAAATCGACATCATCATGGATAAATATACATAAAACATTTTTCGTTTTTCTGGTTTCTGGATAAGAAACGAAAAGTTTATGTACAGTTTCCAAGATCGACGAACATTTACTTCCAAAAAAGAAAAGAAAATCACACCAACTTCAACATTTTGAATAACAACCCAGAAAATGATGAAAAAAAAGTATAGACAAAAAGGTTCAGACCCTTAATGACGTAAGGCCCAATGGTAACCGTACTGGAGAAAAAGAAAAATATACCAAACACTAATTTCAAGTTCTCGAACCCCAACCACACAGGGCACGGCAATAATCTAACAATTAACTCCAGCAATACAATTTTATTGCCTCAAAAGGCAAAATGATTATCACAAATACACCCAACGATTACTAAAACTATTCAGATTCTCAAGAATTCGATTTCTTTAAATTTAAAAAAATTAAATAACAGACGAAAAAAATTATAGAAATAAATGACAAACCTCGATCATCTTCTTGTCTTCCTCCTTTCGGGACTCGGAAAGTTACGAAAGACAGGCGGATGAGAATATACTGGACTGGACTGTGCACGAGAGCTTATTGGGCCCATTTGTCCGGGCCAAGGCCCAAAATGGGGTGCATTATTTGGATTGCATGATAAGAAGTTGATTAATCAGTAGTCATTCATTTATCATCTGTTTGGTTTCTTATGTTTTAAATTATCTCGTTGGCCCGGATGCGGCCCGCACTATACATACAAAAAGAGAGATAATTCATTTTTTTTGTCATCTGATTACTTCTACGTAATCTACTTATGATAACCTAAGCTCCAGTTAATGACGGATGATTGTACGTATACATAACTCAATCACAAAAAACTAGCTCAAAAAATAATGATTGTCCAAATCCATATATATAACTTCCAATGCTATGAGATAACTAACCATTGTCTTAAAAATCCCAAAGGCAACAACAAATCAAATGGAGATCTTTCTAACCGTTCAAAATTTAAAAAATAAAAAGAGTTGGTGAGCTTCATTGCACGAGACCCACCAACATCACTACACGAGGATAAATCAACGTGTCGTTTCCTCGTCTCTTGGAGGGGCGAGTAAACAAAAAGGGAGAGGAAGATGCACTTCCCCGCCCCTTTGGGCTTGGTCGTTTTCATCACATTGCTCCATTCAAAGTTCTAAAAAACGTGAAACATCTCCAAATTTTTCAAACGTAAGCGAGATTAGTACGGGCTTAAGTAATTGTAATTATCTCAAACCAATTACGTTTGAAATTATCTCAAACCAATTACGGGCTTAAGTAATTGTAATTATCTCAAACCAATTACGTTTCAAACTTTTCAAACGTAATTGTAATTATCTCAAACCAATAAATAAATAAAATAATACATAAATATGATAAATTTAAGTCTGATACATTAATTATCATATTTATAAAAACATAAATCTCAAAATTACAATCTTTATTTTTTTTGCAACTAGACTACGTTAAAAATTGCTAAATATTTGTCAAATCATTGTCAGACACGTTTCATCATAATTAAAATATAAAAATAAACATCTAAATTAAAAACCTAATTTATTATTTTAAACTAAAAAGACATACCTTCAAAATAAAAAAAATAAAAAATAAACAGATGCTATTAATTGTGCTTAAGCACGCTTAATTAAACGTCTTAATTACACTTAATTCGGTCAAACTATAGTTTGACCGCTTTTTTCCGCTTTTCTTCGAAGTGGGACAGTTTCTGTCGAGCTTCAAATTTAAGCGTGCTTTTTAGAACACTGGCTCCATTTGAGTGTATTTGTCACATTAAAATATAAAATTTTTGTGTAAACTATAAATTATTAAATTAAAAAAAATCACACATTTAAATTATTATAAATATTTTTATTCTTAGAAATAATTAATTAGAAGTTAATTTGATATAAAAATAATTAATTAAATAAGTTTATAAAATGAAATTAATTAAATTAGTAAATACAACGAACGTTTTAGGAAGCAATATAAATTAATTAAAACTTATTTAATGAAACTTATTATTTATTAAAATTAACTTTATCGATTAAATTGAATAAATAATTTTTTCAAAAAAACAACAATAAAAATAAAAAAATAAAACAATTAAATATTGCTTTGCTAAACCTAAGGTAGCACCTAGGCCTGTAGTGTTATACCATCCCAACATCGCACGGTTGGCCGTTGGCACTCCAACCTTACTCTATGCTCCATACAGCAAGGTTGAAGATATCCTTAGTAATTCATTATGGTGTATGTTTTCTTTTTTTTTATATATGAATAGATCGAGATAAGGTTTACAGACCGAGTGGACAACTGCCGAGTGTGCTTTCTTTTTTTGTTTGTCCGCCAGCGAGAGGGGATCCTACTCCTGATTTAGTGCTGGTTCCTGGTGAATAAAGATTATTTTCTTTAAGACGAGACGAGCTCACTGTAGAAAGACTGAACATCCGCTTGTCCTCCAGTTTTTAACTATAGTAATTATTCATTAAATTATTTTATAATTTGTAAAACTACTCAATAGGTTAATATCTAATGGTGCGATGACATAAATCTCTTTCGTTAAGAAAGAGGCGCGAATTCGGTCTCGCGTTAAATATAAATTTTATAATAGTACAAAACTCGAGGAATGTTTCGTCTTTGCGTTGGCCACTCATTTTAACCAAGTTTGTGAAACACATCAAAATATTATTTACTCCTCCTTCCTTCCGTCAAATATATTTTTTCACAATTTAATATATCACATTGCAATTATATTTTCTTAAGTTTAACTATATATCATTTCTTAAAAATATTTTATTACAATATTATATTCAATTTAATCAACCACGCATGTTCCAAATTTGAAAATTTTGCATATGTATACCACCAAAACTTTAATATTACATTCAATTTAAAAAAAAAATCAACAAAATTTTCAATCAATTTATATAGGATAAAGAGAAGAAAGATTGCATTGATTTTGAGTTTGAATCCGATATAGAGAAATTATTGGAAAATTATGGATATAAACAAGAAGAAATAGATATTCAGGTGGTTAGGTGGTCGTCCACTTACCACTTTTTAGAACACTAATTCCTGGGTACAAAGTAAATAAAAGATCTGTGGGATTCTCAAAGTTAATTGTTTGTAAGAATGGTTATTTTTTTTTTTTGAAATAAAATGGTTGGGTAAGATTATACTAGTTAGGCACCTACTTCTATTATCATATACACATTGCATCTAGCCAGGATATGATTCATAATAATTCATAAATCATGCACCACAATATGAAACTATTAATTATGCACAATTACTCAAATTGGGACATAAAATTATTCAAGTAATTAATCTCAAGCATGATTGCTTAATTAGTCGATCCATCAACAAGTAGTTCAAAAGGTTCGATTCAATCATTCATTTAACTAATCAAATTCCAACTTTAGAATTTTTCGAATCGATCAAAAAATTAGCGTCGTCGTTATAATGATTAATTTTCATGTTTCAATGGTCTCAACCATCCATTTAAATGTGTCAAGGGCACAACTCGAGCTCTAATTCAACGCCTCTGTTTTGCATGTTTCTACCGGGTTCTTGGGGGAAATTGTATTATTTAATATGCACATATACGATTTAATTTTATAATAATTAATTTTATTAAGCTATTATTATAAAATTTTATTGATTATTTAATATACGCACGCACATACAATTTTTTTTATAAGTTTTCTTATATTTCCTGACATAATTGTTATTTTTAATTTAATTTTTCATCTTTCCTTAAAATAAGCTATTATATTATTATATTTAACTATTTACACTCAATTTTAAAATTCCAAATTTCAAAAAGTCTCATATAAATTTTTTATTATAAATATTGTGATTCCATTAACGTTTCAAATTCATATTATTATATAATATACACAATATATAAAAATATTTATTTAAAAAAACTAATACAGACACATCGATCACATTCTCTAATAGACTTTTAAATATATTAGACACTGATAAATTGTTAACTACTAAATTTTTTGGCAAAAACTTCTGTCAGACGGTCTCACGGGTCGTATTTTGTGAGACAGATATCATATTTGGGTCATCCATGAAAAAATATTATTTTTATGCTAAGAGTATTATTAATTTTTATTGTGAATATCGGTAGAGTTGACTCGTCTCACAGATAAAGATTCGTGAGACCGTCTCACAAAAGACCTACTATTTTTGTTGTAGTTTTTGAAAACTAGACTCTAGATGGGCAAGTTTTTTAAAAATATTTTTCAGTGTTTTATAAGTGAAAAAACTTAAATTATATGTTTGGATAAGATTTTTGCAAAAATTTTATAAAAATATGTTCTCCATGTATAATTTTAAAGAATAATTGGAAGACGTTTTTTTTAAATATTTTTAGAAATTTTAAAATCATTTTAACTGTAAAAATAATAATTGTCAAAAACACGTATTTATTTTTACAAAAACTTTTAAATTTTGTAAAAAAAAAATACTTTTATAAAAATATTTCAATTAGTACAATTTTCTTACCGCGTCAAATAATTCCGCATATCAGGTTTCTATTTACCCATCGGCCATCACCATGCCTTTTCCCAAACATATATATTCGTTATAGATGGTTTGTTAGGCTTTCATCCAGGCTTTACCAAACACAATTATCCTATCGAGTTAACCGCATGCACCATTCGTTACAAAATTTAGGTCACACTATTAGTACCGGTTACAATTGATTGCACGTACTCATCTTTCTCTTTTTTCTTCTTTGCTTCTGTTTTCCAAACATTAAGATACAAAATCTCTGATTCACCGATCTAAGTGCAAAAACAATTAAAGATTTTACGATAATCTATATTAGATCATAAGATATGTTTGCTGTATATCTATGTGTATACAATAGGAAAAATTAGTCAAATTCTTCTGTAACTTTGTCAAAATTTGGTCATAACGTACGAGTACCGTCGTATCTGGTGTCAGATTAAGAGACAAAACAGAGGAATTTACCGGTTGATTTTTTAATTTTTCCGTACATAGTATCGTGCAAAAATTACATACATACATATTGTTTATCACGAAATTTGCGGGGCGTGCCAGACACGTGATCGTGCCAAAGTTGTGAATGATCTGACTCCGTTTACCAAGCGTTGTGAGTCTCGATTCGGTCGTAAGTTCTAACTCCTTCGAAATGGCTCAAAAACGCAAACACAAAATGAGGAATAAGACAAAATTACAGGAGGAATCCATGAACAACATCAAATTTAATTACGCTGTTATGAATTTGAACGACATTATCACAAGAAAGTTGAAGGAATATGTAAAAATCTCAAGGAACTAAAATACTGGAAATTGGAAAAAGATGAACTATTGAGAGGAATTCTGTAGAGCTTTGCTGTAGATTTGTTGTGTTGATTTGTCGAGGCTTTTCCTGATTCCCTTCCCTTCTCTTTTGGCACACTCTGTCCATCAGTTGCTCCTTTCCACGATCATCCCACGATCTTCCACTTTGGGTACTGGGCCAACTGCAACTTTCCTTGGACTTCATCTATTGGATTGTGGCTTGGGCTTCATGGATTTTGACTAATTAAATTGCTCACAGCCAAGTTGGGTCCTTGTTTAATTGATTTGGGCTAAACACATACATACATACATACAAATGACATAAGCTACGTAATTTGGACATTAGGTGCCAAAATCGTAGACCGTATGAATGGTTGGCACGTGCCAGACGGCCCGAAAGTAGTTGAGATGCTACAATAGACTTGCCAATTGTTGCTAAAACACGTGAAGCTCAGCTACCGGGAGCGCCTTAGCTATAAATTTCACACTTTTGGCTTTATAAATTTGTGGAAGGAAGTATCGAAATTTGCACCTGATCGTGTAACCATCAGCAGCAGCGCCAGCACTTCGTGACCGCTGATCTTGCATTATTTCGGGCGAGAATGGTGACCGTGGAAGACATTCGTTGCGCACAACGGGCGGAGGGACCTGCCACTATCTTGGCGATTGGGACTGCGACTCCACCGAATTGTGTCGATCAGAGCACGTATCCCGATTACTACTTCCGCATCACCGATAGCGAACATAAGGAGGATCTGAAAGAAAAATTTAAACGCATGTGTAAGAGTTTCTAGATCCGCTAGCTTCTTATTTTATAATCAAAGATTTTTCGACTTTTTGTACCTATATTCTTATTGATCTTACTACATGCGACATTTTTTTTTCAAGTCTTATGTGTCCTAAATTGTTTCTTTTTCAAGCTTTCTGAGAGAACATGGTTAATATTTTTTTCAGTCAAGTAACTTCACCTTTTGGGTTTTAATCAATTAACTGTTCAATTTTTTGTTACGATCGGTACTTATCTTTTCATATTGGGTTGTTTTGGTCTATTTACTTCGGTGTGATCAATTTTCGTCGAAAAACTGAATTAACAGACATCTTAGTGGAAATGTATATGAAATGAATCAAGAAATCTTCAATTTTTAAGCAATATCAGCTTGAGTCATCGTTTAGTCGGTTTTTCCCCGCGAAAATTAACCACTCAATGAGAAAATCGACCAAAATAGCCAAAAAAATTTTAAAAATAATGAACTGATCGAGAAAAAAATGAAATATTAGTGGACTAGAAACCAAAAATGGTAATGTTCCTGGATAGAAAATACTAACCCAATTAACATATTTGTTGGTCGATGGTAATGTTAAGGGAGAGAAGTGAATAATTTCGATGAATTTTTTTAATATTCCTAAATTGTCCTTCTCTAGTCCCTGGGTAAGACATCTGTTTAACTGAAGGTGCAGGTTCAAACCCACACAAGCATGTGTTTCATTGATTTTGTTTTTCTCTATTTTTAATGAATTATTTCGAAATATATTGTATTTTAGTCGATCATTATTTTCACAATTATGATATGTCTCTCATGTAAATATAATCAAATAATATATGATCCGTCGTCAATTTTTATAATTATGGTATTACCTCTATTTGAATATAAATCAAATTAACTAAAACAACTTCACAAGTCCTAAATTGTTTTTACACCAAAATATTAATAAAATGTCAAATTTTGAAAGGAAAATGCCTCTAGCTAAGTGGATAAGACATCTATTTATCATAGATTCATAATTCCAGTTTCAAACCCCACAGCAAGTATTTTTCATTGATTTTGTTTTTTTTTTCTTTTTTTAATTAATTATTTCGAAATTATAATTTAGTCAACCACTAATTTTCAGAATCATAGATACATCTCTCTGTAAATATAATCCAATTAAACTGTAGTATGTAGTAATTTCAAAATGAGCACGACTCCTAATTTTTATAATTATGATATTACTAATATAAATCAAATTAATTAAAAAACTGTAAAAGCACACAACACATGTAAAAAATAAGTTAGTGTATATATAACACATATTCACATGAAATAGGTTAATAAAAGTATAAAACTTGTGTACTATATACGCACATTACTTGCTTACAAAATTGGTTTTCATGGATAATAAAAGGTTTGTAATTATTTTATGAAATTTTGTGACTATATATTATGGATAACGTGCGATTTTTTTTTAAAAAATAATGATGCGAATTATATTAACATGTTTTTAATTTGTATGGAGTGTATGAATATTTATATCAAAATTTTAGTAATTATATGATCAAATTATATGTGTGTGTGCGTGTGTGATTGATTTGTTTATGAAGCAAAGATAACACGGTCATTTGATGTTCTGTCACGATTCAATATTGAATAATTAAATATAACAAAAGGAAATTGGGTTTATTTGGTTTTGCATAGTTTAGTTTGGTGGGAGATCCAAGTTTCGATCTTCACGTTTTGCTGTCTTATGTAGGCGAAAAGTCGATGATAAGGAAACGTTACATGTATTTGACAGAAGAATTCTTGAAAGAGAACCCTAATATCTGCGCATACATGGCGCCATCTCTCGACGCTAGGCAAGATATTGTGGTGGTAGAGGTCCCCAAACTTGGAAAAGAAGCTGCCGAAAAGGCGATCAAAGAGTGGGGGCAGCCAAAATCTAAGATCACTCACTTGATATTCTGTACCACCAGCGGAGTCGACATGCCCGGAGCCGATTACCAGCTCACGAAGCTACTCGGCCTTCGCTCCTCCGTTAACCGCTTCATGATGTATCAACAGGGCTGTTTCGCTGGCGGCACGGTACTTCGCATGGCTAAGGACCTGGCGGAGAATAATGCCGGTGCACGAGTTCTCGTAGTATGCTCGGAAATTACCGCGGTGACCTTCAGAGGACCGAGCGAGAGTCATTTGGATAGTTTGGTGGGACAAGCATTGTTTGGAGATGGTGCTGCGGCGGTGATTGTGGGGTCCGACCCGGTTGTCGGGGTCGAGCGGTCGTTGTTCCAACTTGTGTCCGCGGCACAGACCATATTGCCCGATAGTCATGGAGCCATTGATGGGCATTTACGTGAAGTGGGATTGACTTTCCATCTTTTGAAAGATGTCCCATCTTTGATTTCTGAAAATATCGAGAAAAGCTTGAGAGAAGCATTCGATCCATTAGGTATCTCGGATTGGAACTCGATTTTTTGGATCGCGCATCCGGGAGGGCCCGCGATCTTGGATCAGGTTGAGATGAAACTATCCCTAAATCCCGAAAAGCTCCGGTCGACTCGGCATGTGTTGAGCGAGTATGGGAATATGTCTAGTGCATGTGTGCTGTTCATATTGGATGAGATGAGGAAGGCGTCGACGAAGGAGGGGCAGAGCTCGACAGGAGAGGGGCTCGACTGGGGGGTGCTATTCGGATTCGGACCCGGTCTCACCGTCGAGACGGTGGTTTTGCACAGTGTTCCAATCAATTGATTGATGCCAGGGCGGATTTGTTCTATTTACCTGCAATCTTTGTATCTTAAATTTATGGGGTGTGATTCATCATATGTGCATTTTGCTTGTAACTTCGTTTATTCCAATAACGTGTAGGAAATAGCGGCACTGCAAATCTTTTGTTGCAAAGCTCATTTATGCTAATTTCATGCATACCCTACATTGTACACATGAAAATATTTTGAGAAGATTCGAATTCGAATGTCTGTCTCACAAAATTGACTTGACTTGTCACAAGTTTTTTTTAAAATAATTTCAATATTATATAATGACCAAACTTTCAAGTTTTTTTAGATATTATTATTTCATTTGCATACGTGTGTGTAGGTGAACTGACAAGGGTAAGAAACATTAATTTATTTATAAACTAATAGCTAACTATGTTCATATATGCATTGCGCGTATGTAAATAAATTTGTAAGGATTAATAATAACTGATGCACAATGTTTTACATATAACCAGAATTTATCAGTAAATTCAAGATGAGGTATTAAAAATATTAAAATACCTTAGATATTTGGTTAGATATGAGTTTAGTCGGAGATAGTAGAATACATGCATGGAGGAATATTATAGCATATGGTATCTTTGATCCCAATCGTACTGCTGATCTCACGTGCTTCAAGGATGTTTGAAACTAACTTAGACAATCCAAAATCACCCACATGTGCAGTCATATCATCACCCAAAAGAACGTTAATTGGCTTGAAATCGTCAAGAATCATCAGTACCCATATGTAGGTGCTCAAGTGCATGAGCTCTATCGATGGCGATTTCGATCCTCTGCGCGCAACATACTAAAGGCTTCGAAATTCTGCATCATGTTCTTCTTCTTGCCCTCTCGTGACTTGTGGTACAACAAATATTCCAAACTCCCATTAGACATGAATCCATAGACCAATGCCTTAAATTCATTTCTATCTCAACACCAACAAGAACTAAAATAACATTTTTTTAAAAAAAGTACTAAATCCGATGCTACTTCATTTTGTTACTGATAAATCGAGCTATTGAAATTATTTTAACAATTGTGAACATTTTAAAGGACGATGAAATTGCAAAAGCATACCATGAAAAGAAAATAGCCAAAAATTACGACATTGTCTGGTAAATTAATTTTTGTAAAATAAATCTCTGATTTCATATTATTCATAAAAAATTATTATTATTATTTTAAAATATACAATATATAAACCCATCCCAATCACGAATAATTTTTTTAAAACAATAAGAAGTTCAAGTGGAAACTGATGAGTGATGACAATCGACGAGTGTTGAGACTGTAGAGAAGGGGAGAAAGTGTGGATCAATCTATAGTGGTGGTGATTGGTGAAGAGGGAAAATTCGTCGGAAAATTTAACTGAGCGGCGAGATGACGGAGGCGATGATAAGAAAGAAGGCGGGGATGGCGAGCGTGAAGGATATGCCCTTACTTCAGGACGGCCCGCCTCCGGGAGGGTTCGCGCCGGTCCGATTTGCTCGGCGGATTCCGAGTAAAGGTCCTAGCGCAATGGCCATTTTCCTGGCCACTTTCGGTGTTTTCTCTTGGGGCATGTACCAGGTCGGCAAAGGCAACAAGATCCGCAGGTAAATTTTGTCATAGTCAAGTGATTTTTTCATTTTGTCACGCGGGTGATTTGTGAGTTTTTGCTATTTAACATGAGCTCCTAATTTAGCATGATGTTTTGTTTATTTGATTGGAGACGCTGGCTTGCGTGCTTTTGGTGATCAATTTCACCTAGTTGTGAGATAAAAAGGTGAAATTGCTGATGACTTTTTAAAGTTATTTAGATTATTCAATCAGCGAACTATCGTCTGGTGATCTTAAATATTAAGGGGACTGAATGGTGTTTCATTTTTAATATGCGAGAAAGGCTTTAGGGACTTGGCATTATTTGTTTATCAGCTGACTTATTGTAAAATTTTAATTTTTCCTGGTTATTTTTCCTATCTTCAAAGTTCCTCTGCATTTTGATGACTCTTGGATTCAAGTGAAAAATCTATTTCACTTGGTATTCCAGATCTTATGTGTTTGATTCATGTGTAGATCTGGGAACATAAGCGTGGGGATATGATATAATATCTGTGATGTTTTCTTTTGTTTATAATGATGCCAGGCTTGACAAAATATCGAGTTCATTCAAGATGTTTTCTTTTGTTTATAATGATGCCAGGCTTGACAAAATATCGAGTTCATCAAGCCTTTGGTATTCCAGATCTTATGTGTTTGATTCATGTGTAGATCTGGGAACATAAGCGTGGGGATATGATATAATATCTGTGATGTTTTCTTTTGTTTATAATGATGCCAGGCTTGACAAAATATCGAGTTCATCAAGCCTTCATGTGGTTCACACCCAATACATTTGAGTTTCGGGAAGGAAAAGGAGAACACATTGTAGGAGAGGCTAATTGGGCACCAAAAATGTGCTTTGTATGAATTAGTTTCGTTTATGTCCACGTGTCCATACTTGGACAACTATTTGCTTGCTCTAGTATACTGCCAGCTATGGTGTACTACTATGGATACGGCATTATATGGATTTGAGATGAAACAATTTTCATAAAACTAGGATACAACCAGAAAGATATACACGTGTTTGCATGCATATATCTATTTTTATTTTTTTTGTATGTGCTTGTGTAAATATTGTGTAATACTTTAGTAAGAATATTAATAATTATAAATCACCATATATTTTGTGTATGGCAAAAGTTGTAAAAGTTAAGCCATTCGATATGCAACTGAATTGATGCGTTCACGAATGGGAAATAGCCATAGAACCAGTGATCAAGTTTACTGCACAACTCATTGGTTGCTGATATTGGACGACATGATTGTTTCAACATCTCATCTTGTAACTCATGTAGATTGTCATTCACCGTTTGTTGTTTCATCCTAGCTTGAGTAATCTGTAACATTCATCTGGAGTTACATGGTAAAACATCCTTAACGGAAACATAGAATCCACTTCTTCAATGTCTGAGGTCCCTAGTTGATAAGCTTCGAAGAAACGATCTCAGAGACTTTGCTCTCTACAAGAGAAAATCTTCCCTCTCGAGCCGAGCCTGAGTTTAAGAACAGAAATTTTAGCCAAATATCTCCTCCAAACCCCCATCATACTGTTATTCCCTTCTCTGCTCCTTTTTTATGCGCTCTTTTGGATTATATTTTGCAATCTTCTGTTTTTCCTTTGCCATTTCATATTGTAAATCTTGATTCAGGAATAGTAGAACCTGAGTAGATCCTTGCAAAACCACAAAAGGAACTAAAATTGTTTGCAAAAAGACAGCCATCGGTACTGATAAGAGCCACATGATCCATATGCAACGAGGCAATTTTGAAGCATTGACTGATTTCTCTTTCTTTGCATAAACCATGATCTTAATTGACATGGACATGGACCGCATATTCACATAAAGATGTTGAGTTATAATTCTTGAAAGCCTCTGTTAACAATTAAATATGTTGTCAATATCTAGTTCTCTGGCTTATTTGCAGCCATTGGTATGTGAATTATTAGCAAGTTGCTACCGCCACTGTATTATTACACTATGGTGATTCTTGTATCTTGTTTCTGTATCTCCTTCTTGGTTATAGTAATCCTTATATTCTACTAATTTCAGGTGGCTATATTGGGAAATATGTCCAGTTAATTATTTTCCATAATATAAAATGGAGCTGAAATGTTTCTTCCATACAGGGAATTGAAAGAAGAAAAATATGCTGCACGAAGGGCTATACTGCCAATACTTCAAGCTGAAGAAGATGAAAGGTATTTCTTGCATTTCTTCATACCAGCCTTGAATATGATTCTACTTTTTGTGCAGTTTGTCTGATTGTCACTTCTTTCTTTTTTCCCCAGATTCGTCAATGAATGGAAGAAGTATCTCGAGGAAGAGGCCAAAATCATGAAAGATGTACCAGGTTGGAAAGTGGGTGAAAGTGTCTACAACTCTGGAAAATGGATGCCTCCTGCAACAGGCGAGCTCCGCCCTGATATCTGGTGAATTCGACACTCTTTTATCTCTGTTTTTTCAACGGATGCAGTAAAAACACTGTTTCTTACCTGCTAGCTTCACAAATTTCCTAAAGCTTGGTTTTTTCTAAAATAAAGGTTGAAAAAATCTGTCGTCTTGTATTTATAATCATTGAAAGGTGGAGTCTTGATGGCATTGATTTTTCGTTTGATTTCAGTCTTCTGAATGATAAATTATATAGTAACGAGTATTCTCAACATCAATGTTATTTTTGTAAAAATCTCTCCCGAATCAAATCTCCAGCTCTACCACAAACACTATGTTAAAGCATTAATTTTGAGAATCTCTGGGTAGGAGTTCATCCAGGGTTCCATTGTCAGGGAGATACAAATACATACTTTTGCATGCGATACAAGAAATCTCTCTGAAGCCTGTCGGGGAGATACAAATACGTACTTGTGCATGCAATACAAGAAATCTCTATTTTCATTTTCAAGCAATGTCTACATGCAATACAAGAAATCTCTCTTTTCATTTTCAAGCAATGTCTTCATAACCAAATCGATTATCAAATCGGTCTTTCTTAAAAAATAATTCAACCAGTCGGATATAATATGAAATAATAATATAATAAATAATATATTTTAAATTCTAAAGATGATATACAAATAATCAAAAAAAATATATCTACCAAAGTTTAAAATCCAAACTGTATAATCAAATATAATTATATATTTAGACAAAAAAAAATCAAAATAAGCTTAGATATTATTAAAATGATTTTTTTTATCAAAATTCAAATAATCATATATATACCACTAAAAATAAAATTTAAAATATAAGAATTAATTTTTTAAAAAATATAAGAAAATAATTAAATTCTAAACAAAAAATGAAAGAAAATGAAAAGAGGTGAAGAGTCCGGTTTTAATCGGTCCACAACTGGTTCTTCACCGGTTTTTATCTGTTCTGATCATTTGACCAAGAAAACAGTTATTAAACTTAGTTCGGGCGGACTTATGACCGGTTCTCGGTCGAACAGGTGGTCTGGTTTTTGGATACAACCTAAAATTTGCCGTTCATCACATGACTTCGGATGGGATCATGTACCAAGTATACGTAATACATGAACAACAATTTATTCATTAATACATAAAAATATAAAATCACCATTCAAAGTACTGTTTCATCCAAGTGAAATTATCTGTGCTAAAATAAAAACCACCGATCTGCCACTAACCAGTAACACTTCCCATTGAGACCACGTTTTGATCCCTCAACAAATGCATTAAAAGCCTCTGAAATGTTTGCTAAGTTGGCCTCGTTCCACCTCACAATAGAAAAGAGTAGATCCATCGACCCGAAACTTGAAATGCCATGAAATCTCTCCATCAACTTCGAGTTTATGTTCTCCGAGGTCATCGTCTTTAGATTGACAATGAACTATCAGAGAGCTGGATTCTTCTTGAATTCCATTGATTACATGCATGCACGTGGTATTTCATTCTTCGTGTACCCGAGCCGCACAAGAGATAAACATGGCAGATTGGCAGCCATAGCAATGGCTGTTAAGCATATTGAAATGTGATTCACGTTGGCAAGAATTTTGAGATAGTTTTTATGTTCGTTTGCGAAGAGATTGTGGTTTATTATACAAATATCCTCGAACATTATTTTGTAAATTACATTTATTATTACATGATCTATGGAATCGAGTCAGATTATCTGCCACAAATGAAATTTATGATTGTATATAATTTACATTAATTCAAATAACTGGAGTTCCAATAATATAGTGTAAATCATAGAACATGTATTTTCAAAAAGAAAAAGAAAAAAAGAAGATGATTTAATTAATTTTGAGATTATAAAATATGTCATTTTGTATTAAATAATGACTAATTGCAGATATCAAACAATTTTTAAAATTCAGAACACAAGTCAGGGGTCGAATAATATTTGAAAATTTGATGAGCCAATTTAAAAAATCTTTTTGAAATTGGTCTCACTAAAAAGTAAAAATGTTACGTCATAATTTGAAATTATATAATTAAAAATATTGGATATTGTATCAGACAAAATATCTCATACAATCATAGAGTACACAACGTCGGGTGAAGCTATGCATGGTAGCGCTGGGAGATTTGTTCAGAAGACGGGAAATGGAGGGCCAGTGGTATCTTCTCTATCAGCATCAGGTACGCTAGTGTAGCAGTATAGATGGTTGGAGAGTTCCCAGCTCCCGTCATCTTTTCTCTTAACAGACAGTTGAGGCCATCTATTTATTCTTACATAGTGTTCCCTTATCGTCCCATCCTCCAGCAAACCTGTGACAACGGTGTAGCAAGATTCATGGCCACCCCACACCACGTCGTCCGGATCGGCAGTTATGCTTCCATCGAGATGGAAGTATCGACGCATTGGAGTTCCAGAGCCATTCCAGTAGGAGTCCAGGTTTCGCCAGTACATGGGAGCTGCCTGCAGAAGATGAGGGATGATGGGCACTTGGTCAGATAAGTGCCTTGTAAGGATTCAACTTACTAACTGCAAATGATGGTTCTTTTTCCTATTTAGGAACGTGCAGACATTTCATCTGTTGATAAGACTACTTAGTAATTATCTTGAATACAAAGAACGTTAACAGGGCACATAAAATTTTCCGGCGTAGCTGCTCCGACGTTCAAATCAGGTAGATATTCACGCAGATTAAAGTGTGTTATAGAGAGTATATAGCAAGTGTATACATATATATATATATATATATATATATATATATACAAACACACACACACACAAACCTGAGTATTTATATGAGAAAAAATAATGATAATCTTGTTTTCATTGTCCGAATACTCCTCATAATCAGAAAGTTACTCACGCCCAGTCCTCTGAAACTGTTGCGACTGACAACTCATACTCCTACTAGTCCTGTCACATCGCCCCACGGGCATTGATTGAAATACTAATGATTTCGAGGTATGACGATCCATATTTGTGGGCCCATAGTCGATTCATGTTCCGAGTTTCTCGGGCAGTTGTCATGATGTGAGGGTACGGACAGGGTCCCAGATTCTTTATCATAGCCTCCTTACATTGCTCAAACTAGTCTGGGAGCTCGGGCTTATATGAGTATATGCTCTAATCGATTTTCCTAGTTGTTGCATAATCAGTTATGGTTTATATAAGAGGACTTTCTTTAAGTCTAATTTGTTTCTCTAGTTGTTGCATAACCAATGATGATTTATATAAGAGGATTTTCTTTACTCGGGTTGTTTCCTCAATTCCGGCCGCTTTCGTCTCTCTTTCATTCTCGTAAATTTTATTTTCCTTCTAAACATTTGAAATTCTACCTCTTCCACTTTGGGTGCCAACGCTTGTGGTTCCTCGGACCTAAACTCTGCCACGTTGCAGCCATTACCTCGAAGAAACCAATCCTCGCCCTTCATTCCAAGAAATCCCAAAATTCAAAACTGGACACCAGGCTGTCGAGCCTTCAAATGCCTGGGAGAAGAGTAAGGGCAAAGTCCGTGCTCCCTCCAAAACAAAAACCGAGGCCTTGTGTACTCCATGGTTTTCTATTGTGGCCAGTACTCACCGAGGGCCGACAAAGACCTTCAAGTTCTCGGATCTATCCATTTTTTTTACTCCATCCTCATTCCTGGTCCTTCAGACCAAGCTGATCGGCCCCCGGAGGGGTTCTATACTTTTTTACGGGACTAAGTCTGTATTGCTTTTCAGTTTCGCATCCCATCTTTCTATACCGAGGTGACCCGCTTTCTCGGGGTCGTCCCTTTAAAACAACTTTATCTCAACTCTTTCCGCATGATAGCCTCGGCCTATGTGCTCTTTAAAATTCATAATATCCTAATTAACCTCCTCACCTTCTATTAATTCTTTGTATACCGGTTCGGTAACCACACATTTTCTCTGACTGCCCGAGTAAATAGATGATTCTTTGATGACATCGTCTCTTCCTCCCTTTTTCTCCCAACGCAACGCGAAGATAGAAACAAAAAAGTGTGGATTTGTTAAGGTCGAGAAGGAAAGAAGTGGACTCTATAAATATAAAAAAAAGAAGAAAAAAACTAGGAGCAGAGGAATGGCAGCCGTGCGAGAGGAATCAGCCACACCCTAAAAGAGGAAGAGAAAATGGAGAACAAGCCAAGAACGAGACTTTACACAAAGTTTTCTCATTTTCTCTTTTTTATTTGTTGGGATTAAGGAGATCCTACCATAAACAATTATGTTTTGATTTCTTTTTTAAGATTGTATTTCATTCTTGAGCATACTTGTTTATTTTAGTGTGTTTTTATTGCATATTTGTAGCATCATGAACTTCAAGTGTTGTTATGTGCTATAATTGAGACCGACAAATTTTTTTATAACATAGTATAGTAACATAAGAGATGAACCTACAACATGCATAGAATATGATGTTGAGTATATGTTGATATACAAAGACCGAAAATAGCTGTTCGTTCTTAGGTTGGGCAGTAAGGGTCAATCGAGTATAGCTAGCCGAAGAGTATTCCTATTGGTCCAGGTCATTTCGGGGCAAGCGGATCATTTATAATCCAGTGTTTGCGCTTTTTAAACCCGAAAAGAATATGCTATAGTCGTAAATCGATATGCTGAAATAAACAATAAGAAGAGCCCATAAGCTAAATGATTTTCCAGTTCGTTAATACAATCGTACTTGCTAAATAACACAAGGACACTAGGTTATTGCATTTTCTTGAATTAGATTAATGTTAGACAAATGGGAGGAAAGGGGAGTGGGTACTCATAGGAAGACTGCTAAAGTTCCCTGATAGATGAGACCTAGAAAACAAATGCTACCCGTTTTTAAATCTTCCCCTTTTCAAAACAGTAAGGTAAGCTCGGGTTCCAAACCTTTTGTTAAGCCTATTGTAAGTTTTCTGAAAGATGAAGTACTTGTTCCTTAAGTTCAAAATTTTATCAAAGACACCACGACTTGGGAAATCCCAAGACATGAACTTTCTGTTTATAACTTCAATATAAATTTGAAGCACATTATGTCATCGTACTCAGGGAACAAATAGATTTCAACCATGCCGTTTTTACTACCCGAGTAAAGATACATCATATCAGCCACTGATCTGATCTTATTCTCTTGAATTATATTGAGGCTAACCGCCAGACATAACTTCCTTGTCTTAGGAAGTGAGTGGACTTAAAAGACTGGGATTAAATTCTTCGATCACATGATGTCTCGATTCGTTTCTGACTTTCCTAGAGGCCAATATAAGATGTGAGAACCGATTTTTTTAGGATCTTAGATTATGTTATGAAGTGGGAAAATAGATTGGAATCCTTGTATTTGAAATTTTATTATTGAAAACCTTAATTATCAAGTCAATAATATTTGTACCAAGACATGCAAATTTCGAAATTTGGGAAGGGGATTTACAAGATTGAGATACCCTACAAGATCTTAAGGATTAAGGCATGATATGGTAATCAAATTTTCGAAATTCTATGTTATCCTATGCCTAATGGGTGTGATGCTTGGATACAAGTAAGCTTTCGAGGTATTTAGAAGCAAATCAACAAAGTCTGCTCAAAAATCATCCCATCCCTTGCACCTAGATTTCGAACCAAATTGAGAGCAATGAATTAAGGAATAAATCCCCTCACTTGGCCACAATATTTTCGAAAATAAGCGAGGAGAATTGGAGTCAATATTATGAGATTTGGCATGATTTTTGGTATGATTTGAGTACCAAATTTAGCTCCACCCTCCTCCCCTATAAATAGTGCATCAACCCTAGTCATTCCCCACACCTAAATTTCGAGTTCCAGCAGCTTCTCCATAGCCGAAACTCTGACCAAAAATCGTCCCAAAGTTAGCCTAAAAATCGAAGCTGAAGCGCCGTCCGAGCAAGAACGAGAAGCGATCCAATTCCCGAAGCCAAGCATCCACGTTTTTAGCATCAATATATACTGTAAGTGGGCTGTTTTAAAGTTACATTTTTGAATTATGCATGTGTTCGGTTTTCGAAGTTTTCGAAAATAGTCGAGTACAAATTCCATTTTTTTCTTGTGTTGGTTGTCACACGATTTTAAGCACTGTGAGGAGTCGACTGTATAGGGTGGGAATCCCAACCATGACGTACCCTTACGCGGTGGGGGATATAACCGTTATACGGCCTCGCCCCCTTAGAGGAGTAAAAATTAGGGACTGATATCAGTAAACTATTGAAAGTAGATGAATCTCAGTGCTTGGTCAATGTTATGCATTTGCTATGAATTATGTTTGCAAGTCATATGATAAATGTTTAAATTTCGAAATTATGCATGTTGTTTTATTGTGCTCGATTCGCCCCCACTTGCTGAGTATTTTCCAAAATACTCACCCCCTTACAACCTTTCCCAGATAAGCTTGAATAAGAACTCGAGGAAGAAGAGTCCGAACAATTCTGGGGATGGTGAATGTCCAAGAGTTTATATTAAGTTTAAGTTTATTATTATTCAGTTTTACGTTTCCACATTTAACTCTGTCGTTTGGGATTTCGGTATTGTAAAGACAATCGTTATTTCATTTGAATTGTGATATATAAACCGATTTCGGTCTATACTGTGCTACAAAGGCTTGTTGTTTCGATTGTGTGATTGTTAAATAACGCCGGTGTCAATCCCGAGTCTCGGGGCGTGACATAAGACTAGGTAGTTTATTTGCTCAGTGAATTGAACATTGAACAGGTTACATAAATTCTTCTTGCAAGACAAATTTTTCGTGCATGACTTTGATTCTGATTCCTAAGCTGTACTAGTGTCTTCTGCCTTTTGGACAAGTAACTGACTGAAAGATCTCTTCATCGGGTGCAGGGGTCCTTTTTCTTTGACATCAATTAGTTAGGGCATAAAGTCTGCCAGGAAATTGAATCAGTTTATAGTCTTGAAACAGTAGACTAGGATGAGGAAAGGCAATTGGCTGACGAGCCAGAGTTTGTCCAAAGGAGACGGGGAACTAAATTCGGCTTATCTAGAGCCAAAGTTTGTCCAAAGGAGGAGGCGGGCATATATAGATAAAAAATTATCTACTCAGTTCAATCCTGGTTATCAATCAGTTTATAAAATCCAGCTAAAACATTTATACTTGCACACAATAGCGGCTCTCAGCTTTTAAAAGAAATGGAAACAAATAGATGTCATAAAGCCTTAAGAGTATGTCCTAGATTTTCCTTAAAACCACTAAGTATACATGGACCAATGGGCAATGGTGGAAATACAATAGGATCACATACCTCAGTAAAATGAAATACCCATACATGATCACCCAGATCATTCCGAGTTATTCTGGTCTGCCATCAGCAACTTTAATTAGAAAAAAGCAGTATGGATAGATCATATACTTTTACATGTATTACGTCACATGTAATATTTTGAGGGATTTCATCTGTGTCACTCACTCGTTTATAATCCATGACAGACAGTGAGTAAGCTGCCAACTTTGACAGTCCGCGAACTTTTGATATGCGAGGTATGTGTGCCTTCCTCATCCATAACTCCTCGCACTGATGATAAAAGCCGGAAAATTGCAACTCATATTACATAAATTCATTTGGTTGATAGATCATTTTTATCCCAAGATAAGTACAAAGAAGCCAGTTAGAACTTGTTGGATAGGGATAGAGGAAGAGGAAAAACCGAAGATTTCACACAGTAGCAACTTTCAGTAGCAACTCATGAGAGCAATGTGTTACAGATTTAAGAAGTTCAAAAAGAAAAATTTGTTCCAATCATTCATGCAGTGTTTGCAATGAGCTGACTCATTAATGAGATCCCAGCCAAGTTTGTGAATGAAAGCCGTAAGCTAGTTTTCCTTAAGATAGACAGTAAGCTAGGGTAGTTGGTTTAACCAAGAGCAAAGTACCCACGTCGGTATCGGCATGTATTTCTGTATGAGGAAGAAACTAAAGCGTAACAACACAAACGTTTGATTTCAGTTTGTGTTTAGTTCCCTTTTTGAACAGCATGAATGGGGGTATTTCCTTCTGGCATTGGATTAACTTATAATTTTCATTTCATTGCATGCATTAAAAAACTCAAATTCGATTCCTCCCCAGGTTTCGAATATCCAGAGAATTTCAAGAAAAAGGATTATAATACTCATATTAACTTTTGTCGGTATACTCATACTAACTCAAAAATTCTAGTTTCATTACATGGATTTAACTCCAAAGACAATCTCTCAAGGACTTGAACATCCAATAATTTGCAAGAAAAAATGTGTCAGGAGTCCTCAAATTATGTCAATATATTAAAAAATCCACACTTCGGATGATTTTCATTAAAACTATTTTCAAACATGCTTATCAACTTCTCTGTAAAAAGTTAAATTCATGATATTAGTACTCTTCTCCGCCTGCAAATAGCTCAGATCATATTTGACAAGAGGAAAGCATTTACTTAGGATAAGACGGAAATTCAGTCTCACATAGACTTGAATATCCCAAAATTTGCAAGAAAAAATATGTCACAACTGTCACGTCCCGAGCTCAGGCCCAATTGACTGTACAATGAACTCTTATAACAACTACTTCGTATTCGTCGTCGCTTTACGAAAATGATTAACTCAAGTTGTTATAGAAGTTCATTGTAACCAATTATAAACTCATTTTAAATCTTTAATTTTTACCATGTGACAAGAGATATCACCACCACCCCTCAAATTATGTCAATTTACCTCCATTTATTCAAAAAACCTCACTTCGGGTGGTCTTTAGAACAAGAACCATGCTTAGAATATATTTGACAAAGGAAAGCATTTAAACAGGATAAAACAAAAAATTCAATGATGAATTCAATGGTCCAAATTACGAATTATGTTTCTCAAATTCAATGATGAATTCAATGGTCCAAATTACGAATTATGTTTCTCAATGTATCACTAATTACTTCAGGTTTGCATTGATTCCATTAAAATTATCCCAAATTATTATACATGAAATCTCCAATTTTAAAAAAATCTACCACTATGTTTGGGCATAAAGAAGTCACAGTTTTGATGTCGAGATCTATTTGGCTTTTTCCTTCTGATTTTTTTTTTTTTTTTAATTCATCATTTCAAATTTGTAGTTTAGCTTCTCTTTGTAGTTTAGCTTCTCTTTCTTACCCAATTTAAATATAATCATGCAGCATAATCTTTACCATTATGATATTACCCCATACTATGCAGATTCTTCGAGACATTGGTGTAATTCTAGGTTCTATGTGCGCAAAGTTGCACTTGTAAAAGTGTAGGATTAGCAGCTGCATGGTGAAATAGATGACGAGGGTTAAATGCCAACAAAACATGACCAAATATGGAGAGGCAGTGATATCCGTGCTCACTATTTAACCTCGTACAAACAGCATGATCTGGCTGGCACGCATAACCCTACAAAGTTGGGACAAATCTTTTCCAAACCAGCAAAAGACCAAGAACAGCAAAGTTCTATCCTAACACAAATCAGTGCTACCGCGATACGACGTTTCGAGATAACAAGATACTTTATGTCACGAGTCCGAAGCCAAATTGATGGCCATGAACCATAATAGGAATAAACTAAGTTGTAAACATGCATGTTAAAATCTTAAATTAGAATACAACAATTTGTATCTTCAGACGTATATGGGTAAAAAAACAATACAACACACATTTCAAAAAGTACTTAAAAAAACAATTTTTTTCAGAAGTCATTCAACTTAGGGAATTCATTGTACACATCCTTCTATTTTTCACGTACACCACCAAATTCGAATCTTCAAATTGGTGGCCAATCCCTCGTGGTCGAGACATCGTTCCCCAAAATGGTGAATCATAATCCTCCATACAGAAAAGCAGAAGATAAATTTGGATTGGATAACCATTTAATATGCCATTTCTGAACATATGAAAAAGATCCTGCCAATAACAAATAAAGAACAAAATGGGAGAAATCATGTAAACAAAGAAACGATCCTTCTCCCTACCGCAGTGGGGATTTTACAAATTTCACTATTCAAACATGAAACTCAAAAGGTAAACTAAACTGTTTCCACACTTGTGATTCCTGAGTTTTAGATTCTATAGCACGCTGCCGGAGCAATAACAGAGTATTGAACAACATGTATATGTATTCAGGGAAACATTGTTCCAATTTAGTTGAACAAATTCTACCATGTTGGGATTTTAAACCAATATGTTTCTTCAACAAATACATATGTGAATCAATAACATGCATTCTATAAAGACTTGAATTACTCTCGAGTCGATAAGTGATTTTCCAGTTAAAGGGATGGACACAACAAATCCACATTGAAACACTATTTAAGATAAAATATCCAAAAAGAGAGAACAAAATGAAAAGCAAACAAAAGTCGAGATATTATAGGAATGTCAATTTCAACTAAGGATTCGTTTCACACAGAAATTAACATGTTCAGTGACTTAAACTACTCTCGAAGAAATTAAGTGATAATTTCTCTTTTCCCATTAAATGGATGGATACAACAAATCCAAAGTAAAAACACTTGAACATTTCAGATATCCAAATCGCAGTGGAAAGGACAAAAAAAAAAAAAGCTCGCAAAAGGTCAGAGATTGTGGGAATGTCAGACTACAACAAGTAGAGAAGAAATTAAAAAAGAGATGGTCCTTAGGACCGAGCATGAAAATCTCACACATGAATACGCAGCTACTTCGAATAGAAGGAACCAAGGGCTTGTTTAGTTGAACAGTGACATAATTTATGTGTTCTACACGTTTATAATATCATTGTGGAAGATGATTAATAAGTGGAAGTCCATTAAGAAGGACAAAGCATTTGTGAGTGCCATCATATTCTTATTCCGGCTTAAGAGTAATTATGTCCAGCATCTCTGTGGCATATTTTCATCAACTGCTACAGAATGTAAAATCTTCAATTATTCGCAGATAATCATGGTTCAACACAAAGTTCAAGAGGACACAAAGTGAGCTACAGGAGAAGATAGATATCATAAGGTCACAAACTGAAAATTGGGAAGGGATTAGAATCAAAACTCAAAGAGAATGTCCCCAAATTAGTCTTCAGTTGTTTTGACCAAAACTCATCTTCTACAGCACTTTCTAAGTTGTTGTGCACATACTCCAGTTGTACTTCATAATATTTTTTATAGCTAAAAATATTAAAAAGGAATCAATATGATAACCTCAGACTGAAAAGGTTATTCCTTGAACAAAAATAATAACAACTAAACCAAAAGACACCTAGTAAAAGAATGATTCAACTATAACTTTCTTACGACTACAAAGTGGAAGGATGCTATTATTGGAGGTAGGAAGCCTAAGAAAGACCAAGAAAACACAAGGGAAAGACGTATATTTAAATTCAAAAAAACCTCCCCCACCACCCCGCAAATGTATGTATACTCATGATTCAAAGAACACACGGAAGGGGGAATCGAAAATCAATAAGTTGAAACAGGAATTGCCAAAGAATAAGAAATAAACCAGAAGCAAATATCAAATTTTCAGCACGTAAAAACAGAAGGGATAGAAACCTTGGGCGCCCAAATTTTATCGCTGGAAGCAACAGTACACCAATCACGAGAAACCAAACGAGCTTGTGCCAAACTGCGTGCGTCAAGTTTGTTCAATATAATCATCATGATTCCTGAACCAAACACTATCAATGGGTCGAACTCCTCCTCCTCTCCGCCGTCCTCCACCACCTGCTTCCATGCACTTATATCACCAGAATCCTCAATTCCTCCATCAGGGATGTTCTCCATTCCATGCCATGAAGGAGATGGAGAAGAACGAAAACTCGAAGGGCCATCTTCCAAATTTCCAGTCTTGGCCTTTTTCTTGCCATGTTTATCAGATTCACCGAACTTCGGGTCGGACATGGTACAATAAAAGGGAAGAAAAAACGAGGGTTAAGTCGAAGGAGGTTAAAGTCATCACCCCACCCCACCCCGGGTAATAGAAGGAAACACGAACACCCCACCTGAATGAAAAAGAGAGTTTCTAAGATTCATTAACGGGTGTATACTCGGTACTCCCAAGGTATACTTTTTCGCGAGCGCGCATGTGAGTGAGAGAAAAAGTTAGAGAGAAGTTATGGAAGATGAGGACACCAAATTTGGCGAGAAAACCTGTCAGATTATCATGCTGAAGCTCGTCTTAAGCGGTTCGCAGTGAACATTATGCTGCAATGTGGTGGCACAGTAAGAGTGTTTCGGGTTATCGCGCCGCCGCTTACGGTGGTGAGACGAAAATGCATAAATTTATGGCGTGGCAATTCAACGTGTAGATTACTATGCCCAATAATATGACGAAACGTGTTGTTCGCTCTACCAAAAGGAAATATACGACACGTAAATTAACTTTCCTAGTATTTCACGCGCGGACTATTATTTTATAAATTAATAATTCCTATTTTTTGAATAATTATATAAAATTATTAACATAATAAATATATTTAAATTTTGAATATTATTATTCAAAAAAAAATTTGTTATTTAAGTTAATGTACAAATTAGATAATATTTCATAGCTTTAAATTAATTTTGTTGTCCTGGTTAATTAGACATGTTACTATCAAAAATAATATAGAAAGATATTTAAAAAAATAATTTATTATTTTGTTTATCAAAATTTTAAAACACAAATAAATATTTTTCCAAAAATTACCGTTTTCGTTATTTATTATATAAATAAATTTTGATTAAAAATTTTAATAATTTTTTAGAACATGATAAAAAATATTTATATATATTAAAATTTTAAATAAAATACATAATAAAAATATCATAATTTACAAAGAATCAATATACCAAAAATTCACAATGGCGTTTTTTTAAAAATTTGAAAATTTTAATGTTATATAAAAATATTATATTTATTTAATATTGTAGAGAGCAGTGAGATTAATTATATAAAAGTAACACAAAACTCAAAAACATAACTGAAGTTAAATAAAATTATATAATCAATGCAAACACTTAAATGTGATTTATATTTTCGCGACACATCAAATTCAAATTTTAATTTTAAAAAAAATTGAAAAGAATTTACACTTAATTACATATTTATTTTTTATTTGTTTTCAAATATTTAATGCGGTAATTAAATACATTAATATTGATAAATATTTCTTTTATAGAATATTATTTAGGAGATAATTATTTAAATATGACAAAAACTATATATATACATTAATATTAATAAATATTTTGTTTATACAATATTATTTAGGAGATAATTATTTTAATATGACAAAACTATATATATCATGTACAAAAACTCTTTAAGATTACTTTAAATGTCAATTTTGTGAAACATATATTCTATTTGAGTCATCCATAAAAAATATTACCTTTTATGGGAAAAAATTATTATTTTTTATTTTAAATATGACAGGTTTGATCTGTTTCACGTCACAAATAAAGATATGTGCATCCGTCTTACAAGAGACATACTCCCAAATCATGACACCATGTTTTGTCTCCATTAGGCTTAAATCGTTACTTTATAAGATCTTATAATTTATTTGGTAAAAAAAACTGCAAACAACTTATAAGCCGTCAAAACAAAATGTTTTAAAAAAGTTAAGATACTCCACTTTTTTTTAAAAAAGATCTTATTTTAACATTGGGTTTTTTTAAATTAATTTAATATTTAAAATTTATTTCAAAAATAATTTTAAAAAAAAATTCACATTTACTGCAATACGTGCTTACGAAGCACAGACATGCACTGTGCTTCGTAAGCACAGACGCTCCAACGTGGAGCTCCACGTTCAAGAGTCTGTGCTTACAAAGCACGGACTCTGTATATTATATTTTTTTCTTGTACTTTATTTTCTCTTTTTTATTTTATCGGTTAATTTCTATCCTTTCATTTCCTCACTCTTTCACGTGAACTGAATTTATGAATGTTCGCGTGAAGTTCAATAATTTAAATATAAATATTCTTCAGTATTTTTCGTCTATATAAGTGTTGTGAACTTCGACGAATGAGTTATCAATTTTCTCTTTGAATCTACATAAATTTTCTCTCAAATTTCATTGAGAAAATGTCTAACATCGATGTACTCTTATATTTTGGTGGTCATGTAGTTATAGATAATGGATCGGTCGAATATAGCATTCCATTTGTTAGATCGATACGAGTATTACGATCTATTAATTTGTTGGAGTTGATTGAAGTTGTGCATAAAATGTTAGGAATCGATCCAACGAATTTTTCTATGAAGTTGTCAACAAAATATTCATTTATGGAGAGATCATCTTGGCATGAAATTCAAGTCAATCTCGTTGATGATGATGCTTTACAGTTTATAATGCAATATGACAATATGCATATGTTGCATTTATACGTGAAAGCAAATTCAATTGAGCATCATGTTGGATTTGATGATCATGAATCCTACGTTCCACATGCATCTGATTCAGGTTTCAATAACCAACTCGGTACTTCTACATATGGTGGTTTCCAGGATCTAGAATCTTATGTTCCCCAGGTTACTGAAGGACTCGGTAATATAAATTTCAGTGACGTAAGTGGGTCTTGGGATCAATATATCAATGTATCAGTCGGAACAAAATCCTACTCCATATTGGTCGAATCCAACATTAGATACGAGTGCTCGTTGTCCGGATGTGGCCACTGATGATATTTGTAGGAGTGATTCTGAACCCGATATGTCATATAGCAAGTCTGAAAAAGAAGAAGTGGATGATGATGATGAAGTGAATACTTTTACAAATCCTGATGAGGGGACATCGTCTCGGACAACCACCTCGTGACACATTATAGAGGTAGACCGTACCATTTCTTCCAAACACTTCTGAAATGCCATCATTTTTCAATAAATTTTTTGGGTAAGAGCCTCCTGATTCTGTCGATGTACCTTCTGGAATGCGAACAAGCTACTACAATCCGGATAGAGGTGAATTATGCGTTAATATGTTATTTAAATATAAGAATGATCTTATTGCATCTGTAAAGGATTATTCAGTTAGAGTGGTCAGGCGTGAGTACCGTGTTGTGGATAACACACGCAGTTTGTGAAAATTACGTTGCAGAAATAATTCTTCTACGTTCATTTGTCGATGGGGACTTCGCGGTTCTTTGAAGGCCAAAACTGATTATTGGAAAATAACAAAATATGGCAGGGCTCACACATGTATATCTACCTCTGTTGGTGTAGACCATAAGAATTTGAATAGTGATATGGTGGCACATACGCTATTGGGAATTTTTCGTTGTGATCCTTCGTATGAGATTAAGTATATCGTCGAATATGTGAAAGATAAATATGGATATCAAATCTCGTATACGAAGGCATGACGAAGTTTGAAACGTGCTACGGAAATTGCTTATGGTACATGAGAGAGCTCCGTTCAGGTACTTCCAAAATATATGTGTGCTTTGTCGAAATATAATCCGAGAACAGCTGTAGAGTGGAAGCATCTCAGAGCCAACACTGAAATAAGTAAGACACTGAACTATGTTTTCTGGGCATTCAGGCCGTGTATTGATGGGTTTCGGCATTGTCGAAAAATAATTAGCGTCGATGGTACACACTTGTATACCATATATAAGCACAAAATGTTGATCGCTATCACTCTCGGATGCGAACAATCAGGTTCTACCGCTAGCACTTGCTATTGTGGATGAAGAAACATCAGATTATTTGAAATGGTTCTTAGAGAACCTAGGAAGACATGTTGTTCGTGGTGAAAATGGTGTGTGTCTTATTTCTGATAGGTATAAGGGAATCGTGCGAGCAGCTGAAGATCTACCATATTTTCAACCTCCTTTTGGTGTGCATCATTTTTGCTTGAGACATGTGTGTTCAAACTTTAATGCTAAATTCAAAGACGTGCATTTGAAAGATTTATGATGGGTTGCAGAAACACAAAATCAAATTTGTAAGTTTGAAGCAACAATGGAGGCAATCAAGCAAAAGAACATTTTGGCGCACATATATTTGGATGAAATTGCGAAAGAGAAATGGAGTTTGGCTAATGACGGTGGGTTGGTGTCGTGGGCCGATAACAACCAATATGTCGGAGTGTTTAAATAGTGTGTTGAAGGGTGCTCGTAGACTTCCTATATCTGTCATAGTACACTTGACACTTCTGATGTGCGTACATATTTCATTGAACGTGTGACAAGAGGTGGTCGTATGGTTCAGGAAAATCAGCTGTGGTCAGATTATGCATGTCAGAAGTATGAGAAATGGGCGAGAAAGTCTAGTGAACATCGTGTTGCCAAATATGATGTACGTGAGCAAACTGCTTCGGTTGCAACTGTTGGAAGACCAAGTCGTGGCCAACATATGCAGGTGATCAAGTTATCAACGAGTGATTGTTCATGTGGTAAATGGACGATTTTTGGCATCCCATGTTCTCATGCTATTTGTGCCGCTAAGTGGCATTTCTTAGATCCGATGCTATTCCCATGCTAATTCACGAGCAAAAACTTGTGTGAGACGGTCTCATAGATCAGTATTTTGTGAGATAGATCTCTTATTCGGGTCATCAATGAAAAAATATTACTTTTTATGCTAAGATTATTATTTTTTATTGTGAATATCAGTAGGATTGATCCATCTCACAGATAAAGATTCGTGAGACCGTCTTACAAGAGACATAAGATACTCTTGGATTGAATACACCACATTTAAACAAGATTAGACCAAATGGTGTGGTTTGATTTAGATAAAAAATCATAAGATTGTGATAGTTTTGTAAATTAGTGAATTCACCGTAACAATGTTTTTTTTAAAATATTAAATATTATTTATGACTATGAATAGGGACGTCCTAATTTTATTCACAAACAAAAATGGATTAGTACCTCAAGTTTTTAAAATATAATATATTTTATTTATGATTATTAATATTTTTGTGCAAGTTGAATGAGTAATTTTTGGGTACCCCTAGCAAATAGGGAAACTTGAATAGAGAAAAGCGACGACGGATGAAAGAGTAACCCAATAAAGCAAACGTAGAAACTAAGGGCTAATAGCATTTAGCCCCTTGTGAAATTTTTATATAGCACAAAACCTCCTATAAAAAAATTAATTAGCTATTAAGTCATCAATCCTTCAAAAAATAAAGTAAGAAAAGATCGCATCCTAAATTATAGTTATACGCGTTTGAAAAGCAATTGGTCATGTTTTCCCGACTTTTTATTACCTAAAATGACTGATCAAGTTTTACTCACTCACATCTGTTACTTGATCTGTCTGAATTGAAGATAAGGAGAATGTATTCTCAAGCACTGTACTAACATATTCAGCATTGGTTATATATATATATATATATATATATATATATATATATATATATACACACTGTACTAACATATTCAGCATTGGTTATATATATATATATATATATAACCAATGCTGAATATGTTAGTACAGTGTGTATATATATATATATATATTTTCTTTTTCTTTTTTGGGGGTGGGGAACGAAAGTATCTCGACGAAGCGCTTTCAATATTGCACTAGGTTCACATATTGGAAGCTTTTATTTAAAGTGATAATCTTTTTACGACACACGCGTAAATTAAAAGTTTTTTAATAAAATGTAATTTTTATTTTAAAAAAAAAAAAACAACAACTTTGTAACTATCGGTTGTCATCTTTGGTGTTCTTTGAGTTAACTTAAAAAATTAACATAATAGTCGATAAATCATATTGATCAGATAAATCAGAATAAACAAATGCTGGTATGATAATCTTAAAGTTGGAGGACGACAGAGACAGAAAGTGATGGAACCCTGACTTTGATAAGGAATCACCATATTCTTTCATCCAAAGTACGCTGATAACTTTGTTTTTTAGCAAAGTTCCAATTCTTTGAAACCATTTCCAAAAATAACATTAGCTTATCTTATCGGTCCTATCTCTATATGTATACGTAGATTTGAATTTGTTTGCGGTGTTGTACAGTAAAATTCACGGACGTTCATTATATCTCATCGGACTCTCTTCTCGTCGTGCAAGCAGTCTTGGGGGAAGAAGAGAACCTCAGTTATGCCGGGGCTCTAACACTAGATATCAGACGACTTCTTGATTTTCAGGGTAGCCCTACTCTTAGTCATGTTCGGCGCTCTACGAATTGTGTTGCTCACGCTATTGCCTCTTTTGCTTCTCATTCCCCTTTTGTTTGGGAGTGTGGTAATTTTTCTTTTTTAGTTGATTGATCTTGTAATAAAATCAGAGGCGGCCCTGGGGTGGTCAATATGGGGCCACCGCACAGGGCCCCCCTGCTGGATAGGGCCCCAATTAAAATGGAGTTAGGGATATATGGGGTTGGATATTTGGGTTTTGGATTTTTTTTTTTAAATTTTCTAAAATTTAATAGTGGATAGTGTGGGCTTATCAATCTAACACTTCAAATTTTCATGTTGACCCTTATATTTTAAAAAGCCCTTACATTTCAAATAGTTTTTTTTTTTTTTTGCACCGGACCTTTCAAAGTCTAAGATCGACCCTGAATAAAAGACATTTTCCGTTTCCAATAAATTACAAGAATTTTCGTCGTAAAAAAAAGAAAATTTACCGGTGGTTAATAACACTCCACGTTACCTATTTAATTTAATATTTGAAAAAATTATCCTTATAGTATCTTTATTTAAATAGTAAAATTGTTATTTTTTTCTTTTAAAAAAACGTTCAAATACAAAACTTTTATTTCTATATGTCAACACTAAATTTTTATCCAGAAAAACTAAATATTAATATTTTTTAAGTTTTGATTTTGATCGTAAAATTAAATTTTATTTATATATTATCCCAACTTTTTGTATGGGTATACAAAATACTCGTCAATTTGTTTAACAAAATTATAAAAATCTCGGGATATTAAAATTATGATTTACCAAAATTTTCTTAAAGTGTGAGATAAAATACAAAATATCTTGAAATTAATACTAAATTAGATTTTTTTTATGATATACCTTATAGTGATTATTTTATTTCTATTATGGAGGTAAATGCTAAATGTTAAAATTACTTTAACTCTATTTTGTTTTTTGTTTTGTTTTTTGTTTCGAAGCATGCTAATAAACAAATGACAAAAACTTGTGTGAGACGGTCTCACGGGTCATATTTTATGAGACGAATATTTTATTTGGGTCATCCATGAAAAAATATTACTTTTCATGCTAAGAGTATTACTTTTTATTGTGAATATCGATAGAGTTGACCCGTCTCGCAGATAAAGTTTCGTGATACCGTCTCACAAGAATATTAATCCAAACAAATATATTCCTATGAAGTTCATAAATATTATTTTATTGTAAAATAAAATTTTTTAGTAGTTATATTTATTTTATAAGATATAATATTATGATTGATTTTTTAAAAAGTTAGTTTTTTAAAATTTATAGGTGTATTTAGGGTATGATAACGCAGGCACTCTCTCTTCATTGGAGAGACTTTGTTTGGGGTACTTAATAGTCGTGAAAGACCATATTTATATGGTCTGTTTTTATTTTTTTTACATGGAATTATTATGTTTTGCCTATATTATTTATTTTTTGTGAATTATATTATGTATTATTGGACTGAAGGAAAAATGCAATGAGTTTAGAGACTGTTCAAATCTATTACAGTATGCACGTGTTATAATAGGAAGTATCCCATATTAATAATATCACTTTATAAATTTTTAGATTACAATAATTGTCTTTCCTAGAGAGCAATCAAAGTGTGACGTTAGGACTGCTATACAGTTTAAAATATTTGTGTTACACCGTTATCATCAGATATATTTTTTGGTAAAGCGATAAATGCTCGATTCTATCATTGGTATCAGAACCAATGCCACATGTTCGATTATCATTGATTATAATATGTCAAATTATCAGGAGTGAAGTTTTTGGGGTGCAATAATTTCTCCTGGTGCAAGAGCAATCGAAACGTTACGTTTGTACTGCTGTATGATTTAATAATATATTTGAGTTACACTATTATCACAAATTATAGTTTTTGATGAAATTGATCTTACATAAATCTATTATTATAATTATATATATTTGTGAAAAATAAAAATAAGACTACACTAAAACCAAATTTCATCAATTAAATTAGTTATTTCGTATAACTTAATTTAAGTTATACACTATTTAGATTTAAATCGATAAAGTGAACAAATATCCAATCTGACATTCAAATTAAATTAGTAATTGTGATACTTGCGTCCAATCTGACACGACTGTGTGCTTTGACTCTGACACCATTTTAAGATTTTGAGTAATTTGACTTAACTCAACCTAAAAAACTAACTCAAGGAAAGAAGATTGTCAAAGCTCCATATATATATACAAGAAAAATGATTTTCTGCAGCACGATATCAACAGCGTGCATTAAAAGCACGCTGCGAATATTACTTTTAACGGCGTGCACCCATATGTGCGATGTTAATATTGTTGTACTTGACAAAAATAACGACGTGCATTAAAAGCACGTTGCAGATAGTAATATTAGCATCATGCATTTACGTGTGATGTTAATAAATTATATAAACGACAGCGTGCAATTATATGTGAGCTGTTAATAACCTATGCAATTTTCGCAGCGCACAATAAAGGCACGCCGTTAATAGTATTATTAACAGCGTGCATGTTTACGTGCGCTGTTAAAAGTAAATCATTTTTTTAAAAAAAATCGTGTCTAGACATTAGCGACAGTTAAACCAAAAATCGTCGCCAATTGTCTATAAATATCCGCTTTTCGATCCATTTCGCTCCAGACCACTTCACACCACTTAAACTTTTTTTTCTCTTAGATGATTATAGTTTCAATTTAGGTTACGTTTTTACATTTCAATTTTTGGTTAATTTTTTAAGTGTTAGTTAAGATCATGAGTATTGTTATCATAATCAGATTGTTGTTTTTTAAAAAAAATTTGCTACATTATAAAAGTAATTTTTTTATTTTAACAAAAAAATTAGCGACGATTTTTGAATTGTCGCGAAATATAGAAACCGTCGCTAATTTTAAACATCGCGACGGATTTTTAACCGTTATTAGCGACGGTTTTGTCAAAAATCGTTGCTAATTTTAGATGTTTTATGAATATTAACGGCGTACATTGCACGCTGCGGATAATTGTATAAACGGCGTATATATGCACGCCGCGGATAATAGTATTAATAGCGTGCACATGTACGCCGCAGGTAATATTGAACTTTCAACAGCTTACAGTTGTGCAGCGTGCAATGTGCGCCGCGGAAAGAGAATTTGCGCGCTGCGAAAAGTCATTTTTGTTGAATATACAACTATCAAGTACTTAATGCATAGGATGTGAGAAATGTAATAATAATCTAATGTGAAATATAACACGATGTTTTGTAGCATATTAAGTATTTTTGTCTATATATACAATTTTGATATGTTAGACGTCTGTTGATAGGAACCCATGGTTGTCCCGAGATGTTCACGGGAATTCTTTCAAGAATTTGATGTGTTTCCACGAGATGCTAGCGCGAACATCTCGAGTTGCTTATGATACCCTCCAACAGACGCTCGGTATACCAAAACTATATGTATAGACACATAACAAAGTCCGATTACACAAATTGCAAAGTTTTAATCAGGAATTTATGTCCAAAAATTGGTAAATAGTATGAAATCAAAACCAATAATAAAATAACTGGAACAAAGATGAACTGGCCATTATTGGCCTATAAGTTTTTCAAAAAAAAAAAATAATAATAAAATAGATGTTCTTAAAAGTTCCATTTCTTTCTAAAATCTTATAATTAATTAGATGCATCTAGCAAATGCTAGCAAATGCATGTTTTTCCTTCAAGCTAAGTAACATCAAAACACTAAACGAATGGTGTGTGTTTCTCTCAGTAATTGTAATATCTAATTAAATTAAATATTAATTTCAAAGTTGACGATAGAGATATATTTACAATACATCTATATTTGTCATTAAAAGAATACTTCAATCCAATATTGGAAAAGGACGTTAGTACTTGATAAATCTAAATCTGCCGTGTCGGCTATATATAGCTGGTGAAGTTTAATCAGTCGTGCATAATATTGAACACCAAGCCTCGAAATAATTGGCTCATATGTTGTCATTTTAATTTTCCAACGTTGATTTTATGTGGCGGTGAAGCTATTCTGGGTAGGCCAACTAATTTGCACAATGAGTGTCCAGGTTCTTAATGTTAATTAACAAGCTAAGGGACCGACTTTCATTCACGCACATATATGTGTGTGTGTGTGTGTCTATATATATATATATATATATATATATATATATATATAATGTCCACGTTGTTGACATTCACTTGATAGATGTACAATTTTTTTTGAAAATCTCGGACTTTCTGTAATTCTTGGCTTCAAGAATTAGTGTATTTTGCATATAGTCGTATAAACTCCACTTAAAATAATCAAGTAGACTCGCTATATTTTAAAAATTGACTATTTTTACTCAAAAAAAAAATGTATTTGACAATTGAAAACCATTATTGTCAATTTTTTAGCGAGCAATGAATTTTACACCACACCGGCATATGGCCATATGCATAGTGTCCGAAATATTATTTGACGTATTAAAATATAACCATACCTTTTACTAATTTTTTTGGGGGTAAAAATATAGAAGTTTTTGTGATACCGTAAAACGAGAAAAGGGATAAATTCTTATTAATTACTTGAAATGGTATTCTTATTTTTAAAACTCAAAGTTTTAGGTTAATTATTTGCATATAGACATGCAAAAAATGCATGTATTGAAAAAAATTCAACAGCCAATTCAAAAACACTAAAAAGTATTAGCTTATTGGGTTGCTTTATGCTACATTCAGATGTGTTTTCCACTATAGCACATCCATTTGATAGACAAAGATTATACATGCATGTGCGGAGAGTAAATCTTTCGGTGTAACATAACCGAATCCTATCGATATGTTTCATAATTCCGATTTTTGCCAAAAAAAAAAAGACCAGTTTACTTTAAAATGAAATATATAAATCCCTCTGTCACTCCTTAGTGCAGTCCTTTTAACCATGTATGTTCTAGACAATGCGAAGCCTCTGGCTAGAGATTATGCATGTATGTTCTGGACAATGCATGCGAAGGCTCTAGAGATTATACATGTACTACCTTAACTAATGCAGTGAATAGTCGACGTCACATTGAATAGAGAGCATGGATATGAATAGGATATGGTCCACTATAGTTAATGGGTCCCGATATGGACCAATTTTCTGGCCGTAGATGCTATCAGTTTCTTGTAATAAACACAGGCCAGGACCAACTTGAGACAACGAGAGAAAAGGAACTCGCCGTTCCGTCTAACATTTATCGACTTCGATATACTTAGTTTTCAAGTTAAAAAATAATGGAATTTAACTTCTACTTTTGTCTGAAAATATTGTCGAAAATTTCGGGAACTTCTAGTTTTTTTTAACCTTTTTCCTTCTTACAGTACTGACTGCCAATTTAAACTACAATCAAGAAAAGAAAAGTGAAAGAAAGAAACAACTAAAGATACAAACTTTGCATAAAAAAAATCACCAACTAATTTATGCTAAACCCTACTAACATCTTTGGTGGCACGAGACGCCAATCGAATGGTTTTTTTGCTTCGTTTCTTTCCTCCACATTTTGTTGATATCTTGAGCTACTTTGATCGCGTCTATCGCAGCACCAGATATACCTTTTCTAGAGAATCCGACCGCGTAAAGTCCGGATTTTCCTTTCCATCCATTTGGGAATCCGTCTCCAGAAAATAGTTCATTCTCCTGCGAAATACACCAAGAGAAATGGGTGAAGAATGTTACCCTGTAGATAAATTTCTACGAATTAGGAAAAAAAATGTAAGTAAAAATTTCAAGTTGTTTTTTCGTGACCGACTTCTTGATTTCGCTGACGTTAACAGCACATAGTTTTTCAAAATAAACGTGTCCATTATTCAATTCTCAGTCGTCACTGCTGACCCAACCTTGGAAATAAAAATCAATCATTCTTTGAATGATAGGGTAAAATCTCTGCACTTCTGTAGCCAATAATTTAAGATATTATGTTTGTTAGCATAAAATAGGTATGTACAACCGGACTTGTGCCAAGATTCGGAATACAGAATATTCTAGGGTGGAACTAAACTTCCACTAATGTCATTTTGAATCCAACCAGATATATATTACAAACAAACCAACTATACATACAGATACTTACTTACCTATGCATATATACATGCATCAAACATATATGCTTGTGAAAAAACAGGCTCATATATATACGAGCAAACAGACGATCCTCACCTTTAACCATGATGGAACATTGCTAGTATACCCGGTGGCCAAAATAACCGTGTCGATTTCGAGAACTTCACCATTGACAAGCTCAACTCCTCCTCCTCCATGCAAAAACTTGTTGATCCCAGGAACTATTTTGATATCACCAGATTTAATTCTTGAAAGTGTGCCTGTATCCAGAACTGGTGTTTTGCCTTCGCTGTTCTTGAGCTGCAAAGGGCCCAAACTTGGCCTGTTTAGGCCATACTTTTGTGTGCTCCCAAGAATCAATGTTGCTGCTGACAGCAGTATTTTATCCACAATCCAAAGTGGCATCCATTTTGATAATGTAACTGCCAACTCAAAGGTTGATTTTCCCAAGATTTCCCTTGGCAACACATGGACCTATATATATATATATATATATTCAGTCAAGAAACAAAATTATGAAGTCTTGTTAAAATGAAAGTCTGCCGTTCCAATTTTAAATTATTATAATATATATATATAGATATGCACCTTATTTAATTTATAAATAAAAATGAAATAAGCATATTTGATGATGATAGCTAAAATCACTCATTTGGGAATTATTTTTCTCGTATATATATATATCCTTTTTATGCATATATGCATGAATTATTTTGAAATTGAGACTTTTAAAGTCTCTAAAATATCATCATGCATAAAATAAAAACATAAACACGTTTATATTTTTGTTCCACTAAAGAATCGAATTTTGAGATAACTTTTCATGTAAATAATGGTTCAGAAAATAACTCACAGGACTGCGAACCACCATGAATGGAATTGCATTATGATGGCAAAGATCAAGGCAAATTTCCATCCCAGAATTGCCACAGCCAACAACCAAAACACGCTTTCCCCTGTAAACATCCCCCGTTTTATAATCAGAAGCGTGGATCACATTCCCTTGGAACTCTTCAAATCCTTCGAACTCCGGCACAACTGTCTCCGCATTCTCTCCAGAAGCCACCACAAGCCACCTGCATATGTACTCGACCCTCGAATCATTCCTCTTCACCGTCTTCACACGCCACATGCCGCACGTTTCATCGTACGTCGCGGACTGGACCGACTCATTGAATCTTGGATCAATCTTAAAATGCTTGGCGTAATCTTCGAGGTATCCGATGAACTGATGTTTCGTGGGGTATTGCGGCAGGTTCTGAGGAAAAGGGATGAAGGGAAGCTCGCAGAACTGCTTAGGAAGATGAAGCTTCAGACGATCATACGTCCGGTTCTGCCACAGCGAGGCAATGCAGTCATCTTTTTCAAGAATCACAAAGGGGACTTCTTGTTTCCTAAGGCAAGCACAGACCGCTAGACCTGAGGGGCCTGCGCCTACAATGACCGGACCGTTCACGATTATGCAACGACCCGAAAAATAGTCATCTCGATCGAATTTTCGAGCCATGCTCGGTGGATCACAATGGTCCATCGATCAAGATTGTTGTACGTTCTTGCTATATATGATCCAAACTTACCAAAATAATTTAGTATAATTATAATTTTGGTGTGAGCTAGGGAGATAATGTTAATGAATGTGGAATGTTCGAATGACAAAGGGAACAGAAGAGCGGATGAAAGTTGAATTTGAAGGAATATGTGGAGAGGGATCACAGGTATGGAGAGGTTTAAATAAGGATTGTGGGCTTAAAAGAAGCTTCGTGATTAGGGTATCGTTTTCAGATGATTAATTTCTCATCAATTATTCATTTCCTCCGTGTCTCAAATTTTGATCAACCCTTTTAAACTTTTGATTAATTTTTCAAAACGTACAATTTAAAAGATTTAAATTAAACTGATACTGTCGTATTTGGAAAAATGACAAGTACTGAATAGGATTCAGATGCAAGTTTATGTTCGATTTTGATGAGTTGCAAATCGATGCAATAAACGAGGAAAAACTATTAATATTGTATTATAGAGCGATGGAAATATGACATTTAAGATAGTAAAAGTATTTTGAGTTATAGTAAAAAAACAAACTAACTAAATGCAATCCAATTGATAATTTATCAAACTTAGCTTTTCTTTTATAAATAAGAGTATCAGTGATCAGGTATGCATGTTGAGCTAGGTTTTATATGAAGTTCTTTGTTAAATATATGTGTGTAGATAGATATATGTAAGGTTGAGGGAAACTTTTTAAAAAATATCACAAGGATATTTTAAAATAATCATATTATAACAAAGACCTTATAAGGGTTATTTTAAATTAATTAATAAATCAGTTTGAATTTTTATTAATATTTTCACAAAAACTCATGTGAGAAGGTCTCACTGGTCAATTTTGTGGAACATATATTCTATATAGGTCATTCACGAAAAAATATTACTTTTTATGTCAAATATATTAATTTTTATTGTAAATATGGACATAATTGATCTGTCCCGCGAATAAAGATCCGTGAGACTGTCTTATGAAATATCTACTCTAATATTTTAAGCATTAGACCCCTATATATGTGATAACTCCAAAAGTGTTACTAAAAAATTCAGGTTTAATAAAGAACTAAGAAATTTATTGTCAAATAGATTTGGACGTTTAAAATCTATAGTTTCAAATCGACAAACTTCATTAATTAAATTTTCTACCAATTTATACTAAAATCTCTCTGTAATATAATTAGTGAATTGAAATAATATTTACGTACGGATCGAACCATAGACATTCTAATGCAAATAGTCCACACCATTTTAGTATGTCAAATGGTCTAATTATAGGCCATTTCTTATCATGTTAGATTTTACTTATATGAGTAAAGATATGGCAATGAGTCGCAAAATATATCGCTAAGTCAAACTTGCGATAGAATTGACAGATTTGGGGTCCAAAATCTTGAACGCATAAACGCCCGTGATATGATAAGATTTATGTATTGATATATTCTAATTACGTATGGATTAGAAAAATAATTTCGGTATACACAGAAAAACTCATGTGAAACAGTCTCACAAATAAATTTTGTAAGATAGATATCTAATACAACCGACCCATTAAAAAATATTATTTTTTATGTCAAAAATATTACTTTTTACTTTAAATTTACCGTTTCACGAAAACAAATATATGAGACGATCTCATAAAAGACCTAATAATTGGTATAGCAAAATCCGGAACTAAAAATATCTATTATCAATCATTTATTATTATATATTAAGCATAAGGAATTATAAATACATTTTTGACAAATAAAAAATACACTATATTACATCATCCTTATGAAATAATCTAATATAATATAAACCAATCTCGTTTCAAATTATTTTAAGTACGTTTTATTTTGCTATTGTAAGCTTATTATATAGAATAAATATATATATATAATTCATTTGTTGATTCGCATCCTTCGATATTGTTTAGTAATAAATTTGTATAATAATCGATATAAATTTGTAGAACCTGAAGGGAACGAGAAGTTTGTTTGATATATTTGGTCATGAGTTACTAAAAAGTATCATTTGAGTTTGATATCACTGTAGGTGAGAAAATATAAAATTGATATATCAAGGTTATCGTACTGAAAAATATCGAATTTATTGAAATTTTCCGAAATTTTTTGTATAACGGTAAGATATTGATACCGAAATATTCAATACGATAACAATATGGAATATGAAAATTTTCTGTATATATCGGAATAATATATATAAATTAAATATATATATTATATTTAAATAATAAAGTTAAAATTTTAAAAAATTAAGGTATTTTTTAGTATAACATAGTATATATCGATATCGTACCGAAATCGCAGTACACCGCAACATTTCTTTATAATCGGTATGCTATTATACATATATGATGTCGGTATAAATATGTTTAATTCCGTAATTTTTGACATAGTACGGTACGATATATAGTATAGTATTGTACCGTACGGCACGGTTCGATATAACATTTCTGGATCTAGATTATTGTAATAATACCATAATACCACCCCTCAAATATAATCTATCGTTATATATATTCTTATTTTTCATTGAATTAATTATGTTCACACTTTTAGATACAAAAGTAACACACACACACACACAAGAAAATGATGGAAACACCAAAAGTTGACTGCATGACCAAATGATATGGCTACTAATTAATATGTAAGATTCCCTCCGAAATGTCACTAATAACAAATACAAAATGGAGATTTTGTATTTGTTTAATATTGATGATCATATACGTACTAGCTAGGGATCCCTCACAAATTTGAAGATAAATTCTTATCCCCCAACATCAAATAAACTCTAATTTAAAGCTTAGTACTAATAATGAAAATATGTTATATTAAATATAAAAATTTTATGAGATCGTCTCACGTACGTAATAAAATTACAATATACATCACGATCCATGAGTGGGCACGAGACAATGGTACCAAGTGAGGCGTCCACGTGAAATAGGTAATACATAGGCTAGGGACTGCAAATTGCACCTGCCATTCTAGCCTGCTTCATAAATTAATCACTATTTTTTTTAAGTAATTCAAATGCATTGCTTCAAAATATCTTCATTTACAATACTAAGTAACCAAGCTAGTATATCATCATAACATCCAGGGACGGTTACAGAAATTAAAATTGAGCTGGACTTGAACTTAATATAATAAGTTAATTAATATATATATATATATATCAAATATGATATTAATATGAAAATAGTTAGCAAAAAGACCTTGGTATTTTAAAAAAAAAAAAAACATATTGTTCCTAGCGTGTTCGAAATAAGAGAAATAATTTTCAAAAAAGAAGTTTAATCGATATCATTTTTCAAAATTTATATATTATTTAAATTAATATGTAATCTGTGTAATATAAAACAAGTTTCACTTAGATTCAAAATTTACATTTTAAAACTATTTTTAATATATTTTAAATCTACTTTCAAAATTAAATAAATTCTATTAAATAAAAAAAATTGATAAAATAAATTTATCACTTTTATGAGTTATTTGCACCAAACCCTTTTAAAATATCGAAAATCTACATTTATTCACTGTGAAAGTTAAATAGGTATTCTAGATATTAACTTTTATGAGTTATTTGTATCGTGATATCTTTTAAAAAAATTAGACTATGCTTAAATCTCTATATATATTTACCAAAAAAAAAATTAGAATTAACTCGAATCTCTATTACTCCTTGTAAAAATAATTTGGGCTGGGCTACAGCCTAGGATGGGCCAAGCATAGGTCCGTCCTTGATAACACCATTCAACATAAGAAGAAACATCATAAGTTTCACGAGCCATCCGATGAGCTACCCGGTTGGCCGATCTCGGTATGTGGTTGATAGATAAGAAAACATCCAACTTCAACATGTTGAGTATGTTGAATGTGAGCACTTCACTCGGACCCAGGTCCACTATTTTGTACCATGCTTGCTCACGCAATCAATTTTTCAATTATACACACATATATACAAATTACAAATGACTGAAATTGAGACCACCTTGTAATAAAAAGCATTCATTACCGTGACATATAATCCGTCTCGCCCCCTACATTAATTGTTATGATTGAAATTTGCATGGGCTGAAAATTTTATGTATATATACTAGCTATCGAAAAAATAAATATTTTAAGCGACGATAATATTTTTGTTCATGTAATTAGCTCATTTTTGCTTTTTTTTTTTTGTTATGGTATCGATTAATTCACGATTTTCGTCCATAACTTGTGCTTTTTTTAGTCATTTTAGCTGAAGTGATGAAGTCATCATTTTTCGATGTCACGCAACATGCGGGTGAAATGACTAAAAATGTTATTTTGGTTCCCCAATTCTTTGACAGCAAAGTGCCATTAACCATTGTTCGTACGTACATGTATAATTTTGTATAAAATCATATATAGAAAACCTTCAAGACTCCCTAGTTTATTAGCGAGAGTGATGTGGAAGCTTTTGGTTGCTTAGTTTCTCACCAAACCATTTTGTATAACATGCAATATTCTAAATTTGTAGCCAAAAAAAAAATTATCATAAAATTAAGACGGAATCGTCTAAAATAGCAAAAGATTATAAGATCGAATACTTTTCTTATACAAATGCAAAAAAATACTTTCAAGTTTCATTTTAATTTTTTTCAACTTTTTTTTAAACATATTAGATTTATACGTCAATGGAAGGGCCGTCGCTCCCATTGCACTGATCGGGACGTTCGTGTGTGTGTGTGTGTGTATATATATTATTCATCTCCCCTCCTAAATTTGAATATGTATACATGCAATATATAAAGCAAGAGTACCATATTGTTTCTGATGACATACCAAATTTTTTTCCCTAAAAATACCCATTTCCCTCAATGTCAAATTTTTTTTTTGAAATAAAAAAATATAACAATATAATAGAATCTCAAATATTAATTTTAAGAATTACTTTAATCTCATAATATTTTATACAAAAATTAATAATATATAAATAAATATTTATATTTAAATTTAATGTATGCACGCAATTGCTTGCAGAAATTTGCTAATATGAATATATGATTGGCTCCATCTGTCACTTGGAAAGCTGATTCACCTCTAAATCCACTCTATGTTGTTTATTTGACATCAATACTATCCTACGTGGTTTATGTGTCAAGGATAAATTTTGTATTATCATATAAACAAAAATAAAGATAAACAAAAAACTTTTTTTCTCACATTTGAAGTATTAGGGGTCGTTTTGTTTTATATTTTTCTTTTTTTCGATTAGATGAATTTTATCGTGAATAATATGATCTTTATTCTCGTCAGATTTGTGATTACGAGAGACTCAATGTCAAATAAATCATATTTAATTGATGTGTTTTGCACGCATAAAAATATTATTTCGATTTTGGCCCACCCGATTCTAAACTCCTGGTTACGCCTACCTCCGAGAAGCGACGAGATACACCACTAATTCGGTGGCAAATCATGGGTTTTGTGTGATGGATTACTGCATTACTTCTCTGGCATGCAAAAGGCCAAAACTTTTATTTCAACCACGAAAAGTAAGAAAAAAACACATATGCAAAGCTTTCAGAACCCATGATAGAATAAAAGCTAATCTAGTTGATTTAAGGGGAGGGGGAATAGGTAGACAAAAAATAGCATGTAAACAGAGAAATTCACACAGCCAAATTTCCAGCCCTTGTATAAAAAACATGTTTTTAGTTAATACAAGTCGCTGCTCCCGGAGAATCTCTCTTCCAGTAGTTGTGGATAAAAACACTGTGGCAACTTGATCCTAATGATAGGGAAGAACACTTCACTATTTGCATAAAAGCAACCACCCCATCCATCATCTACATGAGTAAACCTAGGAACTTACTATTCTATGTAAAATACATTTGGGGAGGCTATGAGATGCTAAACGAGGAGAATAACTCCGTCAAAAAATGGAGGACATACATTATATTTAACTGGAGATGAGGATTTGCTAAGTCTTAAGTATGTATGAGCATTTGAAGGCTCAGAAGCCATAGCCTTTGTTATTGCAAAAATTCGAAGGCTGGATTTCCAACAAGTTCCACAGCAGGCTTTACGCCTCTGAAATTTGAATCTTGGAGACACTTGTTAATATCATCAACTGAGAAGGGGATGCTGCAAATACAAAGAGTTAATTAATTTAGGCATTTTATTTTTTCCGTTTTTAACAGAGCTATTTCTAATTACCTTGAATTGTCATCCAACAAGAAGGAGTTGCTATCAGCTTCATTAGACTCCTCTGTCATTTGTATCTTCATACTGGATATTACCTGGTGCGGATTAACGAAAAGTGGGAAAACACTTGTTGAAGTAATCAGAGCAAACAAAGTTTAAATCATAGTCTACCACATAGATTAAATGAAAAAAGAAAATAAAGTACGAGAAGAATAAGGATGAATGAAACTTACATCTGGCGATACACTACGTGTGTTATAGTTTTCATCCAGATAAAGCGTACAGATTCTATAAAGCTGTTGGATGCTTAGTATCTGCAAAAATATAATACCGAATAAACTTCTCACACGAGTGTAGATTTCACATTTAGAAAAATATAGAAGGGAAGCGTGACGAAGGAAACGGATAAAAGAAAACAAAAACAACAGACTGATAACAGATCCAAAATAAAGACAATGAAAGAGAAAGGAACTTAAACTTCGAGACAGACTTACAGGGCAGAGATCAGTTGTGAGATCGTCACAAGTTATTCTAGATTTTTGGTGTATGACCTGAGCATGAATTTAGATGTTTAGCCCCACCGTTTTTGAGATAATATGTTTCGGTATGTGAGGACATTGCAACCATGTTAAGTCATTTGATGAGGAGATAAAGTCAGCGTCCAAAGGACAAGAGATCGTACCAGAAACCCCACAGCCTGTCGTACATGTTTTAATTCATCCCATGACGAGCCTGCATACTGTGACATGACGCCTAATTATGCCATCTAAAGATGAATTCATACCTATTCAAGTGATTTATAGAAAGAAAGTCTAGCAATGAAACTTTTATACTGGTATTTTAAGCTACACAGTGATATAGACCATATGAAATATTTAACGTTGGATCACATGGTCTCATGTGGTACAAGTTATCCCACGGGAATCCCGTGTAGACTCCATTTGATCCAAAAGCATAAATGGCCCCAAACTATCAGGCACGTCACATAAGGAGATTATACCAAGCGACTCGAACTAATCAGCAATGAAAGTAAGGCCTAACTATGCCAATCAAACAGTCAAAGTCTTACCTCTTCTTGTGCATGTCCGCACCACAGTTCTAGCTCAGCTAAGCCTGCTTTTACATATTCCCCATTGCTAAATGAGCAGCACTCCCTGCGGAGGAGAAGGCTGCAGAAACAAGTGAAGAAAACTTCAAGAGTAAATTCAGTGGCATATACAACAGAACCCTATGAGGAAAGGAATAAGAACTACCTATTAAAAAGCTGCACATTTATATAAGAAAAAATTTGGGAGAAGATTTTCTGGGCTAGTACTGGGGGAACCTGAAACAACAAGTTCCATAAGATAAACAGCGGACATCTCACCACAATTTATAGTCATGTCTACTTACAAAGTTCTCTTTCAGTGTACTCAGAAGACTATTTAGGTTCTCAATGACGCTTTGCCAATGACTAATTCGAGAACTGCTGTTGAATGACCGATTAGAAGATCGAAAAGAGTTTCCTTTTGATGTTCTGGATGCCTGAATATGTTACATTGAAATTTGGAAAACCGAAATGTAACTTGGAAAACCGATCATCAGCACACGCAAAGAGAAATTGTACCACATAAAAATTCTTATCAAGCAGACCGAGGTCATGAAAAAAATAAGTAAATGAGCAAATGATCCTAGACGAATATTCTTGATAGATTTCCAAAAATGACTTACACTTTCTGAATCAAACAACATTTTCAAATTGATTTCTATTTTCTCAAAGACAAGAAGCAAGTTTGTCGTAAAGGTGAACATGTTTGCATTTCCTTGTTGATAATAAGATATATTTATCTAAACATCGAAGAAGGTTTAATAAAAAATAAATATACAAGTAAAAGCTCCAACGCAGCAATGTTATTGTCCAATTTGACGCCTTAACATTAACAGTCTCTTATTCAATCAGCGTTTTAAAACAAAGTTTATCATCCAAAACTTCGGAAAATGTAAGAGGAGAAGTTAGAGATTCATATGTGTGAGACAAAGGTAGCTAAAATAAAACATCTCACCCATGTTTCACAAGCAAGGGCGTATGAAACATAAAAGGTAAATACAAAGGAGATATAATCTGCAGAAAGTAATCCCCAAAGGTAAACAATTCACAAGAATCCCAAAGATGAAGATGCTTCAACCTGGATGCACAAAGAAACGAGAGAAGACAATTCTTTCTTCATATTGTCTCGAATGATTCCATAGATCTTTTCAACATAAGCAGTCAACTGCTGCTTGAAAAGCAAAGCTGGATACTTGGCCTCAACTTGGGACACCCCATCAAGTCCACCTATTGAAAGGTTGGCAGAAGGAGACGACCGAAAACCCTGAAATACCAAATCATCTCTACTAGCCTTTTGGTGCGAAACCATATCTTGGTAAGAAAATCTTTAAAACAGATCTTTCTTCAACAATTTCTGGAAAGGGATATTCAATTATAATGCCGAAGATCTTTATACCTGGGCCATCCTACCGAAAAATGATGTAGGCTGGGGTGATTTTCTTGGAGTTGAACTTGTAGCTTTCAGTGTCTGCTGAAGTAAAAAAAGTAGTGTAGACGTGTTGGAAAGCCAGTAAGCCATATGATCGTTGTTTGCCTGGTCCTGAAACAAGATATAAAACAACCAATATTCACTAGGTTAGAAGTAAAACAACATGATGTTGACCTACTTCAATCCAGAATAACAAGGCACTTGAATAAATGAGACATTTTAGCATCCATTTTGTTAATGTTGCTTTCTGGTTCATAAGATATAGATGGAGAATGCATGACAACGTAAATACAAATCAGCATCTTTAGAAACACCAGCCCCTCTTCTGTTTATGATTATATTGTCATAGCATCTATCAATCCAAAAGAAAGGTTAAACACGTGCTTTAGAAATCATATATTTACTATTTTATCAAGTAAAAAGAGAAAAATAAATTAATGTAATGAATCGCGGAGGTACAAGATCGTTTAATACCACTCAGACTCGGTGTTTGATTCAAAACCCAGCTGACGTCTGGGCAAAAATATTCCAACCTCAACCCTTTGAAAGAACTCAGCTATTCACAATACATTATTACCGTTTCTGTCTAATTTTTCTACCAATTCTGGTACTGTTTCACTTTTTCTCGTAAAACCATTACATTCCATTTCTTCCAATAAATCACATCAACTTCAAAAATAATATACAAACACCATTTCAAAATAATTTGTATAATTATTCTCAAATATTTTTAGTTGAAAGCCCAACTAAACGCCCTATATGCCTTTCTTCATCAAATTTTCAAGTCTGAAATAAAATCATGGAATACAGAATGCTTAGAGAGCAGTCAAAAATTGAATAACAAATTAGCCGTCAATGGTGGTGATTGCAGTTATAAACAGCATAAGGAATCGATAATATGTCCGGATAGCATACCTCAATTGCAGAACCAACATACTGAATGAGTCGATCAAATACACTAGTTCTTTCAGCTTCAAAGGATTTCCAGTGGATAAGACATTTGTAAATTGTAAAAGCGGCAACTGGTTTTCCTTCACTGAACCCAAGATTTTCTGTGGTGCACCTGAAGAGAGCATCTACATTTTCCTGGGAAAACTTTTAACAAATTATTAATCAACTTGTCCAAATGTCCTCAAGTGAACCAGATATTCCAATCATTGACAAGGGAGGACAAAATTACCTAAGACCACTGACATAAAACATTTTAAAACAAATGCTCGCAAAATAATCTGGTGTCACTCAAATGAACTATATCCTGGGAAACCTATGTAGCATGGACACCTTAAAATAAATCTGAAGTAACGGACACGGAATACGACACGCGTCGGATAGGGAAAAATCTGTCTCGTTGATTTTTTTAGGGTTGACCAGTCGGACACGGAGATGACACGACGTGGACACGACGTGGGTTTCATGTCTATATTAAAAATTTTCCATCTAGCAGGTTTAAGATCAGCGAATATATCCCCCAAATTTTTTCAAACCAGGAGGTTATGCTTCTTTGCATGCTCACTCGTTTCAAGTTGAGCATGCACTAAAGCAGGTTAAAAGAGAAAACAGGAACAAAAATAAGATAGCTAACACATGAACATACACGTTGAATTTCGTTGTTGGATCTCCTTGTCTTATTGTCAGATTCACTCCCAAATTTCTTTGTCGGTGTTGGACTTTGAGGTTCCTGTATCAAATTCTAGCCATAATAGTTGATGTAACATTATGTCCTATCCAACCAAATGTACAAACAATAGGTGCTATTTGTAGAGTTCACTTACATGTATACCGTTCTCCACAGGCTGCAAAATGCAGGCATAAAGGTGAGAACCAACCTATAGTAAATTCAAAAGCACGAGAGAGATGTTCAATGGCTACTAACCTGAACTGTTTGAACCAGATGTCCAGAAATTTTCCCAGTCGGAGAATTTGTCAAAGCTTGCTCTCGGAGAATATGGTCTTCAATTTCTATATCTGAAAGTTTCTCTTCTAGCCTATATAATTTTTAAGCAATGGCTATCATCAGTCTGGGTCTATAAAAGTGAAGGAAATGAATCTGGAGTCAGGGGCATTCAGAAACTAATTTAAAAAATGGCAATAAATGCCAAAAAAGAAAATGAGAAGCTACCAAAGTAACAACCTTTGCATTGCAGTCTTTAACTGGATAATCTTAGACTCTGCCTCCAAATTTTGCTTTAGTCGTTCCTCACTGATCTTGCTAGTTTCCTCAAACCTTTTCTCCGTTTCATCTATCTTGCTTTCCAGTGAAATAACTAAAGACTGCATAAACAATTTACAGTATTTCAATTATCCATAAGAAGTTGCAAAAATAATGCTGCTGAGGAATAATAAACCCGATCTCATGAATTCACCTTCAGCTTCTCATTTTCAGCAGTTAACTTATTAACCAGTACATGATCAAACACAGGGACCTCTTGTAGAACAGGAACAGGCCCAGCCACCATCTTTGCCACTTCCAGTTCCTTGATATAAAATTCTTTAGTTTCTAGAAACTGAGACTTCATTTTCTCTAAAGCAGATTGGAATTTTACAGTTTCCTGATTTTTGGCTTCCTCAATGTCAGCCTAAAGAGAACATATTCAAAATCTCAGGTCATGAGATAAAAGATTGTCTTGCTCTCTCATGGTCATATCTCGTAAAGAAAAAGATGCACCAGCAAAACCAAAATTCCACTTCGAGAATATATGAAATTTCAAATGTAATATAGAACAAAACCATTACCCTCATTCGTCTCTCCAACTGCAATCTCCAAGTTAATTCTTCAACTTGCTTTTCTAGTTTGCTTTTGGCTTCTTGAAGTGCACCTGTTTCTTTTGCAGCCTGACACAGACCAAGAAAAACATATTTGTTGAGAAAAAAAGAGAGAAAAATTAAAATCATATTATGACACAACAGACTCTAAATGTTAGTTTCAAGCAGGGAGCTATAAAACAAACTATGAATCTTTACAACAGAAAGCAAAGATGACGAAACCAATTAACGACCCTTTTATCTAGAAGTTCAATACGAAATTTATCTGATTGAGCTTTTGAATGCTCCACAAAAGTATGTAAACAAATCGAACAGATTTTTAAAATCTTAGAGCTTGCTCAAAAAAAGTTTAAAATCATGTTCCATGTTTTTTTGAACTTGAGCTTGCTCGAATTATAATGGGTTTGTAATTTTCTTTTCTCAACAACCTTTTAGCATTATTTATTTCCAAGTCTTTGTGTGCTCGTCCCTGGTAGGGCAATAGATTTATACCTTCAGTGGTGATATTCTTTCAATGAAGCAAAGCATGTGAAACTCTATTTCATCAATAGAATAAGAGGGAATTTAAACTCATGACTTCCCTGTAGATCGGGTTTCAATAAAACACAATCTAAGCTTAAGCAATTAGGGGAAGGAGATATTACTGGTTCTGTCAATAACACCCATAATGAAGGAGTCACACCTAAACAAATTCATTTAGGTCACGGTTGGTTCGAATGATGAGCTTATTGAATGATTAGTAAATGAGTAATTAAAAAAGATAGATAAAGAGATGTAATATATGATGATAAAATAGTACAATGTTTGGTATGAATTATTTCATATTATGCCTAATACAGAATGCCCACAATTACGAAACCCTAAAAAATGTTGGCCTTGTTTTAGGGTAAGGCAAAGGACATTTATGGAGGCAAAGGACATTTATGGATTATTTAACATTAAAATGGGTGCATGGTGCATTTTAAAAATGGATTGTTAGTACCGGGGTAGGTGGATTGAGTTTCCCATTTTTAATGTCACTTAATCATCATGAATAAGGTTGATACAATGGGTTTAATAGAAAACTTAACAAAAAAGGGTTTCACCTTAAAACCATCCCACGATCCCACCTAATCCCCGTACCAAACAAAGCCTTAAGACACAGTATGGTGCGAAGGATGACAAGTTAGATTATCGCACATCATTGTTTCATTCAATGTTTGGCTCAAGTTTTACGATGAGTAGAATTATACATCAATTTGTTATTCATATATATTGATTTATTATCCATATATTATATAATATACATCGTCCTATCCCACGAACCGCTCGGTGAATTTCTTTTGAATACATCAATTGCGCTACCCTCAAAATTTTCTACCATTTGGCTCAAATTGAAATTTAAATGGAGCAAATCAAAGTTAAACTATTAATGGAAACTAAATCTGAATAAGATATTTCTGTATTTAGCTTCGCTTTTTATCAACAATTTCATGCCAAAGTCACCATAAGTTCATCATTTGTAAAATTTGAACATTAATCAAAACTAACTAACAAGTGCACATTATTAACAATTGTGAACGTACAGCAATTTGCACAAGATAAGCAGCAAACATGAGTATGACATCCAACAAATTTTGTAAGGCTGTATCATCAGAGAAAAGTCTCACCAATTTAAGCTTGCGCAGTTCTCTACGAGCAATTCTTGCTCTCCAGGCACATTGAGTAGCAATTGTTGCAATCTTCAACCTTATGTATCGACGGCGACCCAAGCATCCTCGCCAGTGACTCTGGAACAAATGACATCAAAGTGGGACCACTTATTAGCAAATGACGGTTTAAGACCATACAATGAACAATTATTTCTGGTACGCAAAAAAAAAATTAGACTGATAAATAAACAGAAGTTAATTGTTGGAAACTATATCATTTCAGTTTACGGTACCTATACTTTTAATTCCGAAAATTAATAAAAGCGGTGTATTTCTCAGTTTTATATATGAAGAATAAATCAAACGTACTTCTCCCAAATTCCCTGTTTTTTCATGAACTTCCATTAAGTCAGAGGCAGTTGCAAAAAGCTCTAAACTCTAATTTTTATTTTCTAGATAAAAATTCTCAATCGTTATATCTAAATCAATAGATCAGAGTATAAGAAAAGTAGGGATGGGAATGGGTCAATGGGTCCAGGTAGACCTACCCTTATTATTTATTTTAAGTTCAATGGAATTAATGCTAGAAAAAATTCGCACTTCTCTAATTTCTAAATTTTATCTTCTCCCCATGCTTGAACTATTTTGTTTAATTTTTGGTACATTAGAGATGTCAAAAAAATTGAAATTGTTTGACAGGTTTGACTGGTTTAACCAGTTAACTTTGTACAAGGGTTGGGGTGGGTATGGGCTTGAATTTGAATGGGTTGTGTTGGGTATGGTCTTCCAAATTTTAAATGGGTCGGGTCCCGATATCCCTAAAGAAAGCTAGAGTAAATCAGTAAAATAAGAAATTGTGGTTATGCAGATCCTTATAACCGAGGAAAAGATCCATGTATCAATTGCAACTTGTTTCTGCAAGAATGTCACCTGGATGGTTATAGCAGCACTAGTGTGCTTTCTAAGTCGAAGCTCATCACGAGCAACCATCGTTCGCATTCCCACTTGAATAAGAACAGCGGAGGAGAACAACATCTGATAAGATTTTCTTGCCATAAACATGCGTATGGCTTTCTGGATCATCAAAGATGCAGTTTCTCTCCTCCTAAGCTCATAAAATGTGCGTGCAACTTGTCCTGATAGCTCAAAGAAAATAATACACAGACCTGAGGAACTAGTATTACTTCGGAATAAATTTAAGCTATTGACTTGGTAAAAAACAAAAAAAACCATCAGACACCAACAAATACCTCTACACAGAGCCTGAATTTGAACCGCTGCATTGCACAATGAGATGAAGTTCTTACGGGCCAAATATGAAAGGACTTTTCTCTGTATAATGCACGCTGATCTTCCAAGGACCTTACTCCGGAGAGAATCTATTTCTGCCATCTGACCAGCTCGGAGAAACACTTTTGTTTTTCCAATCTGTGAAATGAGATGTAATCAGCAAAGTTTCACTCGCCTTTGAGGTATGTTATGGAAACATATTACACTTCTAAACAAAATTGGTGTTTCAAGTCCTATGGGGCAGTAGCAGAGAGTCAGAACTCGAGTTATTTTAATATTCTGCATGCATAAACCACATAGTGAACCAAGCCGCCACCATGCAACCAGACTTTGACAAGTTGCTACCTAAATGAGTTTGTTAAGGAAAGTGTTATTTCCTCTGAGCATGTGCAATGACCACTCTATATGCCCATAAAGTCAATGCAAAAGCCTGAGTATTTACATGCAATCTCATATGCCTAATGCAGCAATACATATATTACCTGATAACCTTGAAGGCCAACCTTCTCCAGAAGTATTCGACACGCTGTGACCTCATCATAACTATCAAAAGCAAAAGGAGCTTTCAAAAATTCAGGATGAAAGTCAACATCATTTAATCCAAGAACCTTATCATTACGAAAATTTGCTCATGTTTGGTCTCATTTCTGGAGCTTTCAAGACTACGTTTTCTGAAACTTTTACTTTGGAATGAAATGAATATTCAGTTTGGTTTTTTAATAAAATATTTTTTTAAGATAAATGTCAAGCCACATAGAGATAAATTGGGTTATTTATTTTTCTCAAAGTTTGAGGTATTTTAGAATTGAAAGGTATAGTTTACTGGATTAGGATATAACATAAAAGTTGAATAGTTTTTTGAGAGTTATCAAAAGTTAAATTAGAAAAGATGAAAAATGTAATGACAATGTAATTTAAGAAACCAATTCAAAATGGTGTGAAACTTTGTTTCTTTTATTTCTGGAAAGCAAAGACATGGTTCTCAAAAGGAAACAAAACAGCCTAGGAGACTTGAGAAATCCAAAGCGTGGGATAGAAAGAATTGCGCCTTAACAGAAGTGAGGGATAACTCAAAGATGCAGCCTATGCTTATTTAAGTAAAACCATGGATGACAGGTTGAATTAAAATCAATCAATAACTTAAATCAGACCATCCTGACAATAAAATCTCAGAAACCAATCCCAAAAGGAGAAAAATAGAGTGAGCTCAGGAGATGACAGCGAAATAGATCCATCTCTCAGAGAATGCCCAGCAACTTACATTTAGGGATTTGAGCAAGAATTTAAAAAAACAAAACAGTCAGTTGTCCTGAAATCTGAACTGATCATGCTATAACAGGAAACATAACAAATGCACGAGTGCAAGTAAAGACTTTGAGATGCATGCATACGATTTGATCTGAGAATTTCCACCCATCCATGTTATCATCCTATTTACAGGATTAACACAGTACTTGAAAGAAAAGCTTATATAATGGTGCATTGGATGTAAATGTATTCCACACACAATATGAATAAGACACTTATTAATTAAAAAAACAGTAGCAATGGTTTGCTAAAAATACCTTTCATTTGATACAGAAGGCTCAAGGATTTTAAAGCGATCTAAAAATTCACCAAAAGCTTTTCGAGTGGGATATCCAGCACAACTAATCCTGATTGCCTCCATCACTCCCTGAAAACAGTTTACTGATTTTAGAATGCTTGAAACAGAGAAATCGAGCAGAGGAAAATATGATGATTGTCGGTGACAAAGATGCCTGTGCTGACTGTCATTGACTAATTGTAATGCTGCTGAAAAGCACCAGTATGAGAAATACTAAAACTCACCCCACAACGAAGTTGCTGAAGTACATTAGAATTTTCAAATATAGAAGGCTTCAGAAGATTATTAGGCTTCACACAGCGAATGTAATGTGGCTCTGTCGAGCTAAGTGTCTCAAGCAAAGCTTGCAGTTGTTGCTGTATAATACATGTGATAGTGTTGAAAATGGACACAAGTAAAAATAATTACTATTCCACGCTTAAAAAACATAGATAAATGAACCTTAAATCGAGAACCAATCGATGAGAACTTTGATGATTTGGAAGAATCCTCGGGTAACGGTGGGAATAGACCAGAAACAAATGAACAATTTGAAGCACCAAGAAGCGACTGATGCTCCGCAATGACATAATCTTTGTTCTTATCCAAAAACAATTCTGTCTGATAAGTGACCTGAAATCAGTGTATACGCCATGAACCATGTATCTAAGTAGCAACTGGTTTTTGGCAAAATACTCTGAACTCACTGATGGGTACATACATCACCGGCATAATGACAAATGGTGAAGTCAGTTCGCGACAACTTAGGCTTGATAAAGCGCTTATGATCTTTAAAAGACTGATACAGCTTTTCGGCAAAAGTCTCATGCGTGGATTTCGGAAACATACTAAAAGAAATGAGGAACTGTGAGAATTTTATGCATCAATGCTATTTTCATGGCTTCTTATTCCATTAATAAGATAAAATAGCGTATACATACCAAGCCTCATCAATAAGAGCAATAATGCCACCAGGTTTCTGAAACAGTACAAAATGAATTAGAAATTTATGCATAAGTACATTTATGATCAACCAAGGAACTCTTTCACAGATAGTAAGATGCATACACGGACACACACGCACACACACAGAGGGAGAGAGGGAGGAAGGGAGATGCACAATTAAATTATTTATTCTTTTTGAAGTGACAGCCCCGGAACTTAAGAAATGTGCAAGTTTTCTATGGTTTCCCAGTACAACCGTAGAATAGATCACTGGCAAACTGGGTAAGGCAGAAACAAGGATGAGGCAAGCATAAATGAGCATCAAACAACGATATACATTGCAGCCAACTTTATACTGTGATAAGAAAGTCAAACTCGAGACAGATGATAAGCAAGACAATCATAAATTTGGTAAGAAACCATCTAGCATCAAATGCTCAAACCTTTTCAATGAGATCAAGAATATCTTGATTATCAACAAACTCTATGTAACTCCAATCAATTTCTTCTTTTGTATACTCTTCTTGTTCCATCTTGAAAACATGCTATACAAAAAATATGTTCAGCTTCACACCTCATTTCTGTTTAAATTTATCATTGAAGAGAATAATTTAACAAATAATGAGAGACAAAAAATAGACCACATAACATCATACGCACACCTGATTAAAATGTTGCTGTAGTTTCTCATTTGTCAAATTTATACAAAATTGCTCAAAACTGCAAAAGCGTGTTAATAATAAGAAATTAGCGTTAAAAACATAGCAATGAAAATAAAGTATATGAGGCCCACAAGCCACTAACAGATAATAACAGGGTGTTATGCGGTCTAGACGATGTAAACGATGAAAATCAAGCATACCAGTTAAGCACCTGTTTGTCTTGAAACTCTCAAATCCATAAATATCTAGCACCCCAATTAAGAATTTTGAATCAGGATCCTGACCAATGGAATTGTTTATCTTGTTCACGAGCCTGACAAAGAAAGCAACTACCTCTGAGTAAAGCATATTCGATAATCAAGATTTTATCCAAAGTTACACATTTACTTGACCAACCAATCAAACAATCTTGAGTAGAGAATCTTCGCTAAAGCATCCCTACTGACAGCCGCAGCATCTGGATCAAGGCTTTTTGTTATAGCTTCATCACAAGTAACAATGACACGTTTGCACAAAGAGTCTTCAAGAGACTTCTCATTACACCTGTACAAGAACTGTTAAATGAACAGCTTTTCGGTTCCCCATAAATTATCAGCAATATCAGGAATATACAGTGATATGCACGCATTAAGAAGATTCTTACATTAAAAGTTCAGCTGCAGTTTTCAAATGAAATCGAGACTGATGGTTCTTTGGTAGGGAAGCATCACTCTCGCTATCCTTGGCAAACTCAATATTACCCAAGTGAAGAATCGCTGCCACAACTTGGAAAATTGCATCCTGCAAAGAGAAACCTTGGGGAAATTTTGAAGTGGTCAATACAAAGGCAGACAGCATCAAAATATTTATACCTGCTCATCAGAACTAATGCCAACAACATCCATGGCCCTCCTAGCAGAGAGATAGTCTTTTGAATCGTCAATTCCATCCAATTCAAAACAATTTGATTGGTTCAAATAATGAAACATCCTAGGATTTCCCAATTTGAACTTTTCAATATCCTATTAGAAAGTGTAAGAAAGCATGAGAAATTGGATGTCAAAGAATGTAATTCAAGCAAAAGTTATCAAATTTATTAGAAACGACAAATACAAAAAATTACAATTGATAACTAGTAATTTTCTTGAAGTTCTAGATGCAAGACAAAAGAAATGGACTCCAGATTCAAGAAGCAGACATGGCATTCCCTCAATCCCACAATGGGATATAAGTATTCATATCATCCCATATTTGCAGACTTTCTTGCCAGTAAAGGTGAGTAGAAAAAGAATATCAACTGTAGTGTACAGCTTAGAAGATGGGCCTAAACGATTAAAGAAACTCAACTGCTACCAACACTACTCTAAATTCTTTTTTTTTATATGAAACAAAAATTTATTAAAATAGTAGGCCGGACAAACACTACTCTAAATTCACTAGAGAAAAAATGTTTCCCATAACAAAGACGGAAGTTTAAAATCCCAAAGATCAGATTACAAAGCAGGAGAGAATAGCCAAGGGGTGGTCATTGTTTTAATAGTTATTAAAAGCACATACAGTGTGCATCTAGGCTCAACGCACAATCGTTGCTCATCGACACACTCTAAGGTGAAGTCCTTCCATAAAGTGTGTGCCTCATCCATAAAGTCCAAGTTTTGATGCACTCTAAAGAATCAAGTCACCCTTCAAATGCACCTTTTATGTCGGGATAATAAATCCATAGATGATATGCAATCGATATAAAGGTCATTTGTTTCGATTTATAGACTATTGAATAATATTTTATTTTTAATATTTTGTAAATTATATTAGGTCACGTGTGATGAACTTTGCTTATATTCTTGCAAATCATCCTTTAGATCGCCCACTTAAATAAAGTGCGCACATCGCCTTGTGCATGGACCCAGTGATACCTATGAGACTTAGGGCACGCATCGTCTCGCAAATCAGATGAATGGTTTCAGCCGTGCACCGTATTCGGAAGTGTAGATTGGGAAAAAATAAGAAAAGATCAACAAGAAGGTTCCCTGACTGTCTGCAGGAAACAATGAGCCTTCTGTAATTACTGTCAACATATCAAACTAATAAATCAAAAGTTTGGTCTTTCGAAAATCTGGTTAGAACTTAGAAGCATTTTTGCATAATTTGAAAGATGTCTGCGTTATTTGAAAAGGTCGTGTTGTGCTAATTGTATGCCCTTTGTTTCGACAAGTTTCTCTAGCTTCAGTGATGCTAAATATTAAGTTGAGCTGGTACCTGATAAGAATGAAAAACAATTAATCCACATAAACTATACATTACCTCAGCTGGTGCAGCACAAAGCATATAAAAACAGTGATAGTTCCTTTCAGGATCGGATACTTGGCAAACACGTGATCTTTCCAACAAATAAGTTCTGATTGCAGCACCAGAAATCCTACCGCTATCATTAAACTGAATCTCCACAAATTTTCCAAAGCGGCTGAAATTTAAAAGTAGCAAACCTGTTTTAAAAGTAAATCCTAACCACAACTCAAAAAGGCATTTGAAACAAAAGATGGCCGACCTTGAATTGTTGTTTCTCACAGTCTTTGCATTACCAAAGGCTTCCAGAACAGGATTTGACTGCAAAAATGGAGAGAGGTTCACGAGGAAAGGAAAAAACATGACAGATGTAATATAATGAAAACTTTTATTTTTGGAGGGGCAGACCTCAAGTACTTGCTGTTCCACAGTCCGCCCCTCAGCTGCAGCTCTACCTCCCATATGTGCAAAATAACTCATTAGCATCTTAGTGCTTTCAGTTTTACCAGCTCCACTTTCTCCACTAACCAAAATCGATTGACTTATGCCCTCATTAATCATTTTCCTGGATTTAAAAGAAAACTTGCTTAAAAGAACAGTCCAAAAGATCAGGTGCTTAAACATACATCTAGAAGAATGTAAAATTTCGCCTGTAAGCAGCATCTGCAATGGCAAAAGGGTGAGGACTCAGCTCTCCAAGAGCCATTCCTTTGTATTGCTCCATCATATGATTACTGTACAGGTGAGTTAATCGTTGGAAAGGGTTCACAGCAATCAATATGTTGCCCGTAAAGGTCTGAAAAAACCACCTACCATTCAGCTTCATAAAATTGAAACGAACGAATTTGTGAAATATTAACAGTAAAAACAACTTTTTGGTTAAAGAAAGTTGAGACGTATCTATAAAAACATCATATCACATCATCAGTATCAGCTACTAAGCTTCTGAGCTATTGTCACAAAAATGACGTGAAAAATACATGTGACGACAATATATTTTGCAAATTAAAGTGGTGCTCCATAAAAGAAAACAGAAGTGTATCATAGGAATAAGAAATAATACTACAACAAAACCACTGGAGAGTAGTAGTTTAATCCTATGGTCAGGAACAGACAGAAAAATATAATCCTCTAAAATTACTCACATATATTTCATTCATATCATATCGGCTTCTCAAATTTTGTAGAACGCCAGGCTCATGCAGATAAGCGAGTTTTGTCATATCATCCACACCACAAGGAGGAGCCTCTCGATCTTTTGGATATACGTTCATTACATTGGCTACAGCCTACAAATAAAGATGAATAAAATATTAATCAGCACAAAATAAGAAAGCAGTCACCAAAAAATAAATATTTAAATTAAAGCAAAATACGAGTGTCAGCAGGAACAGAAATAATAACTTTTTCAACAAAGAGAAGGTAGCGCAAGAGATACTTACTATCTTCCCTGATGTACAGGTAACTTTAATTTCTTGGCCATTAACTTCTGCAACTTCCCCGTCAATCCAAGCTAACTTGGGATCCCCCAGCCATACATGAGATCCCACGGCTATACTGGCTGAAACAGCCTGAAAGGCAAAGGGAGCTGTGATTTTGTGAATACCCATAAAAGAGCTGTCTAAACAGTATAATGTACAGCCATGCAGGTTACTGTCTATATTATAACTGCATCTGGCTGCAATAATGCAGTCTGCGACAGAGAGGTTGGATATAGATACCCAAACACTTCATAGCCAATAACATACATCTAGAAGCAGTTAAACAAGCCTGCAACAATATAACAAACTTGGATACCAAATGAAAGGAAAAGGAAACATCTGCCATAATAACACATAAACTTTTCAAACCCTTAAAATGTTTTACTCACAACATAAACTTTGAAAGTTTTTATTATCATTTTGCAATACGCTAGTCACACTTCAAATCTCAAAATCGGCCCCAATATCTGCACACTTGTACATAACAAAAAAATTTGACATTAAATTGACTCGAACAGATCAAATTTGCCAAGTCTTCATAATTATAAACACACAACATAGATTTCAATTTTAAAAAAGCCGAGCATTGGAAACATAATGTTAGTTCGCAGATGTTATTGAATGTGCGTGCACTTCTAATCACATGATTCCCTTCATAAAGTTTTTCTTTATTTAATCATAGCCGCCTGTGCTAAAGAAAGATATCTCTATAAACTCCTTCCAAATTTTATACCGAACGCCTTTCAAATTTTTCAAAAACCACGAGCTATATTACTACTCAGTACTTGTAATCTTGAACCGTTAAAATCTACAAAGCCGTCAAAATTCAAAATTTTGATCAATCCACCATTCTCGCTTGTCGTAATGCAACCGATATAGAGTCCAGCACTGTAAGCTCAAAATCTTCTCACAGACTAAAAGAGAACCCCGGTAATACTTCAGATGAACAAAAACCAAAGGACTGAACACAAACAAAGAATCCCACAAAATTCGATCCGGGAGAACTGTTAATTAGGAAATAAAATAAACTATACGCTTAAACGTGACATCTAAATTTCAACACCGAACAAACCATTTAAAAAAATCCAACGGATAAAACTCAAAAAGATAAACCCAAATGCATACCATGTCCGAGGTAAGAAGAGGTCAAACCCCGCTATACTTTTCTTCAAATTACCAGTCCCAGAAAACCCATGAAAAACCCATCCCCTTAAATGTCATGTATCATCAACCATAATATTTGTCCCGTAGTCAATGCATACACAATGTTTCTCCCGCAAAATATAAAATTTTGCCTTCCACTACCTATTTACTCCTCTGAATATACCAAGAACTGCTGCAAAATGGAAAAAATAATTCAGAATCACATGGATATCGTCACGGGAGATTTAACATATATCTCTCCTTTGTATATGTAAATGTATATACAAAAGAGGGAACGGAGGAAATCAAAATCCCTCTTCTGAAATGAGTTTTCCTTTCCCAGATAGTGATTTCCTCTGGGATACGTTACTATTCTCCTTTGACTTTGCTTCGCTTCTGTATCGGTTTCTTGTTTGTTTGGGGAAAAAACGTCAAATTGCGTAGCAACCAGCAGAATGCGTAAATGCTGATGTGGGCATCCGGTGGACTTTTATGCCCCTGCTTAATTAGTACTAGTGCACTGCCACACGCATGGTATATTTGTATAATATTTTTTATAATTCATTCGATTTATATTTAAATAAAAATCAAAGTGTAATTATAAAAAATAACGAGAAACTACACTATAATTTTGATATATGAACTAAAAACTAAATAGAAAAAAGAAATAAATAAAATAAAATCAAGTAGAAATTGAACCTACAACTTGATGTCTAAACAAAGACTCTATCCACTGAAAATATGTGACTTGTATTAAAGTTTTAACATTTAATTAATATATATAATTATTAAAACAGATCATGATATCAATAATTAGTTACTCTAATGATCTTAAACTTAATAATATAGTGTAGAATAGTATAGATATTTACAAATGTCAGTAAGTTATATTTAATTTATCCTTTCTTATATATATAAGTTTTTTGGATTTTTTACATAAATTTAATGCATCCAAAAAAAGAAATAAGATGCTAAAAAACGAAAGAGAAATAGTTTTAAAATTACTTTAATATATTATTTTGTTTTATTATGACTCAAGAATGGTTATTTAAGGATTTAAAAATTACATCAAGACATAATTTTGTTCTTATCATAGTATAATATACATCACCAAAAATTCGCATGAAATCATTTCACAACTCAATTATTCATGACGGATTTCAATTCGACCCGACCCATGACAAAATATTAGTTATTATGTCAAAAATATTATTTTTCATTGTAGTTATGGGCTAGATTGTTTGTCTGATGGATAAAAATTATTGAAATCATTTGATATGAGATCCACTCATATAGATTATGAAAATTTGGGACATACACTTTCCCTATATGAAAATGTGCATTTTTCTATAAACAACGGGATAATTTTTCCCCGTCTTCATTTTTCTCTCATACACCTTTTTATTTGTTTCTAATCATTATAGTTAATGCAAAAAATTGTGTGAGACGGTCTCACGGATCGTATTTTGTGATACGGATCTCTTATTTGGGTTATCGATGAAAAAATATTACTTTTTATGCTAAGAATATTACTTTATTGTGAATATCAGTAGGGTTGACCCGTCTCACAGATAAAGATTCGTGAGACCGTCTCACAAGAAACTTACTCTGTGATTTTTATAGTATAGAGAATATTGTTTGAAAATTTTTCAGAATTGACATTTCCACTTGGCCTTCACAAACTTACAAGCGAATAAAATATGTGTCGTACCTGCAAGACGGGTTCTTTTTTATTGATATGGGAAATTGCCTAGGTCATGAATATATAGAGCATAGATGAAGAAACAATAATTTTTTTAAAAATAAAAATAAAAGAAACAATCAATTTCACTAATAAAACACATGAAATTAAACGAACACACACACACACAGATCGATGAAAAAAGTGGGTTTGGAGGAGACTCTTTTCTCTGTATTAATCTGAACTACATGACTAAGTTTCAATTTACCAAAATTTTATGTTTTTTGAGCAAATAATTGTGGAAAACATAAAAGAGAAGTTCAAAATCTAAATTTTTATTTCGCATAATTTTTTTAAAAATAAAGTCAAACAAACTTGTATCGTTTTTGAATAATTTTTTTGATTTTTTTTAAATATTGTCTAGTGACCATTTTAAAACATCAATTGCCAAATATAAATACTCTTCGATTTCCATTCCCGTTGACTGTGTCAGAAGGAGGATAGCCCAGCCACCGAATTTTCAACGCAATGTTTACCTAACCGTGAAATTTCATCTTATCCAACGGCTAAAGCCTAAAACTGGCTTCGAATCTCCAATGTCGTTTTTCACCGTGCATTGTAGGAAAAAGAGCTGTTACCATTCGCAATACATACAAGTTATAGTCTATGGCATCACGAATAAATTTTGTTAGTCGGGTCTCTTATTTCATTCAATCTATCAAAAGTGTTAATTTTAAATATAAATCGAGTCAAGTCGTCTCACGAATGATATATTTGTGAGATTAAGTCACAAAAGGCCTACGCATAGCGTAAAATTGAATTTTTTTTCAATTTTATTGTGATCAATACAAGAAAATATGAATTTAACAACACTAAAAAAACAACAGTTTCTGTTAAAACTGTTGTCTTTGATCATAAAAAAAATGCACAAAAACAACAGTTTTCCTTAAAACTGTTGTTAAAAGTCAAAAGAAAAATTGTTGTCTATGAATGGATTTTTTGTGACTACGACAACGGTTAGAAGATTTTTTTGGTCTAAGACAGCGGTTTTTTAATCCTTTGTCTATGAGCTGATTTTTTAGGACTATGATTTTTTAAAACAGTTGTTTAATTTTTTTTCAAAATGAATACATATACATATGTATGTACTTACCATTCCTGGCATTTCATTTATGGTAAGAAAGAGAAATAAGAGCAAACCCTAGCGTACCCGTCACCCCTCTTCCTCCTCATTGATTTGACCATGCGCCGCCGGGAGCGTTTTTCTTCTAGTGGATCGTTACACTATATGAATAGAAATATCGAACTTTGTGTTGTGAAAAGTAAAAATTTATGGTAAAAAGTAAAAATCTCAAACTCTCAAAATTTACCAAACTACACACTTTATAATATTTTTCTCTCTACTCAATTGTGATTTTCTTCACAAATGAGAGATCTATTTATAGGAAATCTTTACAAATAATCCAAAAATAAAATACATCATTACCTACATCATCACATACTAATTTTCAATATTTACAACTCTTATTTTCAACATTCAAATATTCAATACACACATTTTAAATATATTTTTCAACACTCCCCCTTGTGATGATGATCATAATGATTGTCTTCATTACGTGTTTTTATAATGCCTCGTTAAAAACCTTACTAGGAAAAACCCATTGGGATAAAAACCATAGCAAGGGAAAAAGAGTGCAGTCACGTAAACTCCCCCTCATGTTGACACGAACAATTCTTCACAAATTTCGTAGATTGCGCATCCCAATATTATATATATGCTTTATGAATATTGACGTAGGAAGCGCCTTTGTGAAGAGATCTGATGAATTTTCACTTGATTGAATGTGTCGAACATCAATACATTTATTCTTCTCAAGCTCCTTGGTGAATGCGAAAAACTTAGGAGGAATATGTTTAGTTCTGTCGCTTTTTATGTATCCTTCTTTCATTTGAGCAACACATGCAGCATTATCTTCATATAGTATCATAGGTTTCTCGTCGAATGATAATCCGCATGAGATTTGGATATGTTGGGTCATTGATTTTAACCACACACATTCACGACTTGCTTCATGTAGTGCAATAATCTCGGCATGATTTGATGAAGTTGTTACGAGCGTTTGTTTCTGTGAACGCCAAGAAATTGCAGTGCCTCCACGAGTAAAAACATATCCAGTTTGGGAACGTGCCTTGTGTGGATCAGATAAGTATCCAGCATCGGCATAACCAATTATACTTGGATTAGCATCTTTTGAATACAAAAGTCCCAAGTCTGTCGTTCCTCGTAGATAACGGAATATATGTTTAATTCCGTTCCAGTGTCTCTTTGTTGGATATGTGCTAAATCTTGCCAACAAATTTACGGCAAAAGATATATCAGGCCTTGTACAATTTGTAAGATACATAAGGGCACCGATAGCACTTAGATATGGTAGTTCTGGATCAAGAATATCTTCATCTTCTTCACATGGTCGGAATGGATCCTTTTCTATGTTTAATGATCTAACAACCATTGGAGTACTTAAAAGATTTGATTTATCCATATTAAAACGTTTAAGGATTTTTTCTGTATAATTTGTCTGGTGAACAAACATTCCACATTCTTTTTGTTCAATTTGTAAACCCAGACAATACTTGATTTTCCAAGATCCTTCATTTCAAATTCTTCCTTCAAGTATGACACAACTTCTTGAATTTCCTTATTCGTTCCAATGATGTTTAAATCATCAACATATACAGCAATAATTACGCATCCAGATGTTGTTTTCTTAATGAAAACACAAGGGCATATTGAATTATTTACATATCCATTTTTCATCAAGTGATCACTTAGTCGATTATACCACATTCGACCAGATTGCTTTAACCCATATAATTATCTTTGTAATTTCACAGAATAACATTATCTGGGTTTTGAACTTTGTGCTTCAGGCATCTTAAATCCTTCAGGTATTTTCATATATATATTACTATCAAGTGATCCATATAAGTAAGCTGTAACAACATCCATAAGACGCATTTCTAAATTTTCAGATACCGCCAAGCTAATCAAATACCGAAACATAATTGCATCCATCACGGGAGAATACGTTTCTTCATAATCAATTCCAGACCTTTGAGAAAAATCTTGTGCAACAAGTCGAGCTTTACATCTCATTATTTCATTTTTTTCATTTCGCTTTCGAATAAAAACCCATTTGTATCCAACAGGTTTTACACCTTCAGGTGTAAGGACTATAGGTCCAAAAACATTACGTTTATTTAGCGAATCCAATTCAACCTGGATGGCTTCTTTCCATTTTATCCAATCCTGCCGATTTTTACATTCACCAAAAGATTTTGGTTCATGATATTCATTATCATTTATGATGTCGATTGCCACATTATAAGAAAATATATCATCAATTTCTTCTATATCTTTTCGGTCCCATATTTTTCCAGTATTAATGTAATTGATAGAGATTTCATGATTCTCGTCAGTTTGTGGTTCTGACAGAATATTTTCATCATCATGTGTTTCTTCAGGAACACCATTCTCTATTTTGTGATCATCATGTGTTTCTTCAGGAACATCATTTTTTATTTTGTGATCATCGTGTTTCTCTATAAATTTTCTTTTTCGATGATTTTTATCCTTGGAACCAACTGGCCTTCCACGCTTCAGGCGTTTAATGACATCATGAGTATTTTCAATTTGTTTCTTTGGAATTTCAATACGAGCAGGGGCATTTGCAACATGTATATATGATTTAGTTACCCCTTTTGTGTCAGCAAATGCATCTGGTATTTGATTGGCTATTCTTTGCAAGTGTACAATTTGTTGTACATCTTTTTCACATTGTTTTGTTTTTGGATCCAGATGTAACAATGATGATACATGCCATGTAATTTCCTTTTCGGTATGTTTCTGTTCTCCCCCTAACATTGGGAAGATTTCCCCATTAAAATGACAATCAGCAAAACGTGCTGTGAACACGTCGCCTGTCTGAGGTTCAAGATATCGAATGATTGATGGACTATCATAACCGATATAAATTCCAACCTTTCTTTGAGGTCCCATTTTCTTTCGTTGCGGTGGTGCAATAGGCACATACACCATACATCCAAAAATTCTCAGATGAGAAATGTATGGTTCTTTACCAAATGCAAGCTGCAATGGGGAGTATTTATGATATGCACTTGGTCTGATGCGAATTAATGAAGCAGCGTGTAAAATTGCATGTCCCCATATAGAAATAGGGAGCTTTGTTTTCATAATCATTGGTCTAGCAATCATTTGCAGACGTTTAATCAATGATTCAGCCAATCCATTCTGTGTATGTACATGAGCAACATGATGCTCAACAATGATTCCCATAGACATACAATAATCATTGAAAGTTTGGGAAGTAAATTCACCAGCATTATCAAGTCTAATTTTCTTGATTGTATAATCGGGAAATTGATTCCTCAATTTTATTATTTGAGCAAGTAATCTTGCAAATGCAACATTTCGAGTTGACAATAAACATACATGTGACCATCTGCTGGAGGCATCAATCAATACCATAAAGTATCTGAATGGTCCACATGGTGGATGGATTGGTCCACAAATATCACCCTGGATACGTTCAAGAAATATTGGTGATTCAGTTTGGATTTTGGCTGGTGATGGTCTTATAATAAGTTTTCCAAGAGAACATGCTTTACATTGAAACTTATTATTCTGAAAGATCTTCTGGTCTTTCAGCAGATGACCATGTGTATTTTCTATAATTCTTCGCATCATTGTTGAACCAGGATGTCCCAATCGATCATGCCAATTGGTTAATATTGAAGAATTATCAACTACCATGTTTGATTCAATCGGACTTATATGTGTATAATGCAATCCAGTAGGGAGCATTGATAGTTTTTCAATCACATATTTCTTTCCTGATTTATATGTGATAAGACACATATATTTCTTATTCCCTTCATTCATTGTTTGAGTATCATACCCATGGGAATATATATCATTAAAACTCAACAAATTTCTTTTCGATTGTGGTGAATATAAAGCATCATTGATCAAAAATTTTGTACCATTAGGTAACAAAAATTGTGCTTTACCATATCCTTTAATCAAGTCTACAGGACCTGATATTGTATTCACCGTTGTTTTTGTTGGTTTTAGTTCCAAGAAATATCTTTTATCTCGGAGGATAGTGTGCGTTGTACCACTATCGGGTATGCAAACTTCAGCTTTGCTCATAGCATTTTCCATATTTGAACTTCAAAAAAATATGCAATGAAATAAATTACTTGCAATATATATTTAAATATAACACAAATCATAATTATACAATAAAACATTATTCTATGAATACATGAAAAATAGATTATTGTACATTTATATTCTACCATTATATTGTTCATTTTCAGAGAAATCGTTGAGAAAATCTGCAGCATCAATATTGTTCATTTCTATCCCACCAACATATGATCATTTCCAGAGAAATCATTCATAAAATCACCAGCATCAAAATGAGTTGAATCACTCAAACGGTCACTGCGTTCAGTGAAGTTGGTCTCCTTTTCTTTCCCCTTTAATGATTCTTTATAAAGTTTACAAAGGTGCTCAGGGGCTCGACAAACTTTGGATCAATGTCCTGGAGTACCACATATGTAACAAGAACTTTCATATCTTTTTGAGTGCTTCTCATTAACACTTGTATTCTCATGATGCCTTTTCTGTGGATGGTTTGGGACGCTCTTTTGAGATGAATTATAAAAATAACTATCTCTATTGTTTTCAAAACCACGGCCTCGACCACGACCACGGCCAATTCCACGTCCACGTCCACGTCCACGTCCACGACCTCGACCTCGACCTCGACCTCGACCAAAACCTTGTCTTTGAATTTGATTTTGGTTTCCAGGTTTAAATTCATTTTTACTTACAACATTTACTTCTGGAAATGTTGTTGATCCAATGGGTCGGGACTGATGATTTCTCATTAATAGCTCGTTGTTTTTTCCGCCACAAGAAGACAGGCGATGAGTTCAGAATATCTCGCAAATCCACGTACTCTATATTGTTGTTGTAGAGTAATATTTGATGCATGAAACGTGGAAAATGTTTTTTCAAGCATTTCCGATTCTGTGACCTCATGTCCACAAAATTTTAGCTGCGAGATTATTCGATACATCGCTGAATTATAATCGCTAACTTTCTTAAAATCTTGGAATCTTAACATATTCCATTCATCACGGGCGGTCGGAAGTATAACTTCCCTTATATGTTCAAATCTTTCTTTCAATCCTTTCCACAAAGCCATGAGATCTTTTTCAATTAAATATTCACATTTCAATCCCTCGTCGAGATGTCTACGCAAAAATATAATGGCTTTTGCCTTTTCTTGTGATGTCGATATGCCATTTTCTTTTATTGTCTCACTTAGACCCAATGACTCAATATGCATTTCTACATCGAGAGTCCATGACATATAATTTTTTCCCGTGATGTCGAGCGCAACAAATTCGAGCTTTGTCAAATTTGACATGGTGGTACTTTTTCTTCTGTTTGGAGCTTGGAAAAGTATGGAGGACTTTTAGAGCTTCGTGCTGATAACGTGTTGTGAAAAGTAAAAATTTATGGTAAAAAGTAAAAATCTCAAACTCTCAAAATTTACCAAACTACACACTTTATAATATTTTTCTCTCTACTCAATTGTGATTTTCTTCACAAATGAGAGATCTATTTATAGGAAATCTTTACAAATAATCCAAAAATAAAATACATCATTACCTACATCATTGTGGGGATCCGGACGCTAATCATGTTCTTACTCATCATTGGGACTAATTAATCAATTAGTATAAACAGGGTCTAAATTTTTTTTTAAAATACAAAGCGGAAACGTAATGTAATTCAATTCAAATTACATATGAAACATAAATATACCAATCCTGTATTATCTACAAGAATTCAACCAGGTTCAACTATATCTCAGTGTTGAATCCTAAGTTGCTTCGAAGCCCGGACCTCCACGCTATCTAATCCAGCCTTTTTCTCTTCTTGACCCTGATCCTATCACACCTGTTGCCATGCACACATACAGACAAGACAACAGCCGGATAACTCCGGTGAGAATAAATCCCAGTATAAATCAACGAAACATGCAATCATATAAACAAATATAAAGCATGTAATCAGGTAACAGATATATGTATCAAAATCTGAAACATAAACAATCGTAGACTATCAAACATATACGTGACTCCACGTTTCAGACTAGACTCCATCCTAGTCTAGGGATCCCGGTTTCCAAATGTGGTATTCCTATATCGAATTCCGTAATAGAAGGAACTCTGTTCCTATTACTCGATATAACCAAATATGGTGTTCCTATATCGAATTCCGTAATAGAAGAATTCCAATCCTATTACTCGATATAACCAACATCCGGTGTCCTGACCTATCCGTCATGGACTGTAGCTCTATCGCTAATATCCCATCTTGAGACATCGTGCAATGTGCCCGTGGCGATCCCGCCACTGTCAGGCACTTCCGTCCCAAGATGTCTACACTATCCTGTAACATCGTGCAATGTGCCCGTGGCGATCCCACCACTATCAGGCACTTCTGTCACAAGATTCTCGTCTAATACCTGCTATCTATCAATCAAGAGAACAAGTATATCAATCAAATCAATACAATAAGGTAAAGTATGTGATTTAGGGAAACTCAAGTCTAAACCGACTCAAGTCGATCTCCCAATACCACATTGAATTATACCTTCCGTTTGTAGTCTCGGTCTGTAGCAATATCAGTTCTGAACTCAAGACTGTCTCTGTAAATCTGAAACGATATATTGAGAATCCTAATATCAATATTCAATTCTCAATTCAACACTGAATCTGATTAATCTGGATTTAATTCAAATCATCGGCATAACGGAACAATTTCAGTCTCCCCGTCACTACCATATCAACAGACATCAATTACAAATCATATTTCATATCTGATATAGTCTGTAACTCATTCATAATCCAAATCTGTCCGATTTCAAATCAATATACTCAGAAAATCATAACAATTCCATAATCAGTCCGTTTCTCAATCTGACTTCGATTCTATGATGTCTAACATAACAAGAACATCATATATAAATCCTATTCAATTCTGACAATAGCATAATTTCGAAGCATGTCAAAACGTAGTAAAACTTACGTCCAGTTGTAGCATACGTTGATAGGAATCCAGTACTAAAGTCAGATTCAAAATCTAACGGGCGGATTGAAATATAAAGGCGTAAGGATTTTTCACGAAGTTTCTCTGAAGCTTTCTCGTTCTTTTCCTTTGTTTCTCTCTTTTGTTTTGTGAAGAATGATACGTCTATATATATATATATATATATATATATATATATATATATATATATATATATATATATATATATATATATACCTACCACGTTGCATGCTGAAGGAAACGTGTCTCATTTTCTTAAACTTCAGCCGGCGCTCGGACGGTGGTAATTTACCGCTCGGGCGCGGCACTCTCTGTCCAAGCACTTTCCCTTGGCGCTCGGGCGGTCACAATCTACCGCCCGGGCGCCACATCTTCTGCCCGAACATGTTCTTGTTGAACATTGGCGCTCGGGCGGTCATTTTCTACCACTCGGGCGCCAATAGTTCTGTCTAAAAATTGCACCCTTCATATATTTTGGCCAATCTGGTATCGTAATAGCCCGTCTATAATTATATCAATTCATAATCAATAATCTCATATTAACAGAATCAAATTCTCGGGCATTACAATCATCACACACTAATTTTCAATATTTACAACTCTTATTTTCAACATTCAAATATTCAACATTCAAATATTCAATACACACATTTTAAATATATTTTTCAACACTTTGCTTTTTTTGATTTTTTTCCAAACACAAGTCATATTCAAATTATTAATGTTGATTTGGATCTAAAAATATTTGGTTTCGAGCAAATGAAATTAATATTATATTGTTATTCCAATTTTCACATGATCTAGCGTTTAAATATCATGAATAAATTACTCAAATTTTATTTTATTTGAAATAAAGGGCGATTCCTACTCACACAAAAGTATTATTCAACTTGTTTGGTTTGTTTTGGATCTATGGATATTTTGTCACAAACGAGTGAAGTAATTGTTCGAACTTTGCATTGTTTTTTAAAGGACGACGATTCATGATCAAACACAAATCATATTAAACTTGGTTTGAATCTCTAAATCTATCTCGGGCAAATTGAGTAGAGTTTGGATTTTTATTCCAATTTTTCCATATGGTTACATTAACATGAATAAATGACTCCAACTTTATTTTATTTGACAAAAAGTCAGAACTTTATTTGAAAAAAAAAAAGAGTGATTCTTTCTCTTGTGATTGTTTTCCAGTTTTTTCTGTGTATAAAAATATAAAAATTGACACTCCCGATTTAATTGAAAAAGGACACTAACACCTGAAAAGAAATTATTCGAAATGAATTTTATGATATAATGCTCGCCGCACCCGTTTGCAATTATACTGTGCGATATTATTTATTGAGCACCGGAAGCTTGAGCCTGTCCGCGGCGGCGGGAGTTACCGATCTTTTATTCTGTTTGTGAGCTCTTGTTTGTGACAAGGTCGCAAAGCAGGGGTTTGATTTTATTATAAAAGTAAGTGGTGTTATCAATTCATTATCTTCATCGAGTTCTTAGTTGTTAATTGATTCGATTGCGTCTGATTACGGTTCTTTACCAGGTTTCTGACCTAATTTCTTTCTCCCGTGCGTATATTTCTTTGCGAGCCTCGGTAATTTAAGACGATTTGATTCGTTTGTGATCGTTTTAGAAATATATATCTGTTTCGAAATTTCTATGAAATTTTAAGTCATTTTGCCGTTGTTTTATGGAATAAAAAACTATTGAACGTAGAGAATGGAAATTTAGCAGTTTGACAACAGCTAAGGATTGGGCGCCCCCAAGTTATGATTTTCTCCATAATTCGGTTTATTTTTCTGTATATACATATAATCGAAATGTACTTTTGCTTCATTCCCTTGCATTTGAAAAATCTTTCAGATCTTTAATTTCCCAGTGAACAACAAATTTCTGGCTCCGTCACGGTACTTGTATCAATCGAATTATCTATTTACCCAAGCGATATCCTGATATGGTATGCTATTTGTAAGGCAATGTGCAATGAATCAGTTCAGACAGTAATTGTTTCTTGTAAGCTGAACCTCTTAAATGACACATAGGGTTCCAGTTTAAATTTGAACTCGTGGAAAGTAATGGAATTCTTAGTGGTGTATGGTTTAGGAAAATGTACCTCCTCAATTTGCGATTAAAATTTCCTACCTGGCTAGCTTTGCTCAATACATAAATGTATAGCGTCTCTGGACTGTTGCGCGCTTTTGTACAGCTACAAATAGGAGGAAATATTAAAAGAAAAAGAAAGGCAGCTCTTCCTTCCACTCATCAAATGGATTGCAGTTTAGTTGCCGGTTGAGGCTCTATCAAGAGATATCTCTCCCATTCATTTGTCTCGGAGAAGTAATTCTTTAAGTGGAGAAGAAAAATAGCTCAAAGCAGAAATGAATTCATCATTTCAAGGACCAAATACGGCAGTGAAGGTTTATAGACACCTTCTAAAAGCAGTTAGGAAATATGTTGGAAAAGAAGAACACAAGGCCCATTTCACTGATTTTATCAAGCAGGAATTTAGGAAGAATATTAACTTTAAGGACTCATGGAAGTTGAAGCTTGCCAGTGATTACACCTTCTATCTTAACAGTGTCCATCATCACAAGGTAAATATTTTTAACTACTCCACCAATGATAGTCCCTTGTCTGTTTGCTTCTCGTTCTTTGTAAATTTATATCCAAATATTTTGTGGTAATTGACGATACGAAGAATAATTGACATGTTACATGATAGAAGAACAATTAACATTTAGTATGAAGTTTATGACTGATGTATATTATATTTGTTGCATGTAATGTGTGATTAGCGTAATATCAGTAACTAAATAACAGTTGTGTTGTTTGTGACTAGCAATTTCTGAGCACTTGCTCTTTCCTATTGCCTTTCTTGAAATTTTGCGCCTCTCAAATATTTGTAACTATTTTATAGTTTTATGAAATAACAACCTTGAAAATAATTCATTACATAAAAAACTAAACAGTAATTTTATTAAAATATACTTTTTGTTTCTATTGATCGTGCATTGGGTTGAAAGTTCAATAAATTGTGACGCAGTTGTTAACTTCATATTTGGATTTGACTTGGTACCACATAAAGTATCTCTTTGGTGGTTCGTTTGTAGGCTAATTGGGGAGAAAGGTATGAAACTTCTGATATGATGTTTGATCCAGTACCTTATTATGTCAACTAATGAGGCTACACATAATGCTCCATGTTTGAGGCTACATTCATCTTTATTAATGTTTGAAATTAGAATAAATTATTACTAAGTTTGAGTTTATGGTTTTTAACCCATTTCGAAATCTGTTTATGCACAGGATTTATTATTGTCGTACAATATTGCGGTGGATAGGACAGATGAGATGAAAAAAATATTAGGAAAATCTGCTGCAAGTGTGGGCCTCAAGCTTCCTGATGTCTATCAACCTTGACTGTTGGTAAGTTGAAACTTTTTATGCCAAGTTTCGGACCATATATGTTTAACCATGTCACTACTCTCAAATTTTTATGTTTTGAGGGAATGGTATCACGTTTTGTAACATTCGATTTTCATTAAAAGAAATTGGTTTCGTAGCATTCCCTTGATTTCATGCACATAATTCAATCATGTTTCAGATGAATATTTATTCAAATATCAAGGCTCCGGTGTTATGAGACCAACACTTTTCCCCTTCCACCCTTTGGTGAGACCCCAAATAAGAAAAATTCAAATTCCATATCTGTAATCAACAAAATTTAGGTCCTTCACGAACCCCTCTCCTTTCATCCCAGAAAACACCTTTTTTAACGGAAGTTTTTTCTAAGCACTTGATGATTTCACCCAAAACCCCGCTCTGTTTTGGAAAACCAACAATTAGTTTCTAGACTAATCCTTGGACTATGACAATGCATGATGCTAATATTCTGGGAAAGGCTTAGAAAATACGTAAAGGCTTAGACTATTATAAATTCTATGTTCCGTGGAAGTTATTTTTGGAGTCAAATAATGTCTTACTTAACTATGGCTTCGTGTTATTGCAGCACTCAAATGACTTATTAAGAATTGCTAGCCGAAAACACATGATTTCATTGTTGCGGTGGTTTATTACGAATCTCTGCTTGGTCCTGTAAGCTTTAGCATTTTCACTTTCAGTTGAGATTCACCAATGTTTTGGCTGGAACTGAAATACTTGAATAAAAATATGCACGAATGAGTCTTATCATTGTAATATCAAAGATGTTGTCACCCTTGCATATCACTTTTTTTCGTTTTTGTATTGTAGTGAAGTCAAACTACACCGACCCTGGTTTATGAACCGCCGGTTCTTGTGTTAGATCCTTCGGGTCTGGTTACTGGACAGGTTATTGGTTTGGTTAATCATCACTTATAGTTTTAAAACATTTAAAATTAAATTCGATTTAAAATAATTTTACTTAAATTTAAATCTTTAATAGCAAATTTTAGAAACTGCAAAAGATTTCAAGTCTTAAAAGTTATGGATTTAATTATGAAATTACTGAAACATAAATTTTAAAAGTTATTATTATTATGCTAAAGACAAAATGACAATTTTTTTGTTCGTAACTATTGTGTTATGACATTTTTAGTCTTATATTTTTTCTTGAATCAATTATGATCATATAAATATATTTTGATTATTAATTTTAGTTTTTTTCTTGAAATTATTAATTAAATTACTAATATCATTCTTAAATTTCTATAAATACATTATTAAATATATGTGCATATGATGAAGAATTTTTTGAACCACGTAATTATAAAAAAATAATTAGATGACGTAAGATCGAGAGCTTGTGGTTTTATCAAAAATTTATATCTAGTGGTAACAATTCAAATCAAATTTTTTAAATTGTACAACAATATAAATATCATATTTCGATTATTCTATATGGCACAGACAATTATTGCAAACAATATGTATCTCCCAACAATTGCTTTTTTTTAAAAAAAAATCAATGAGAATCGAACCCGTGACATTGGTTCTGATATCAATTGTAGGACCAAACATTTACAACTAGTTCAAAAATTATAGTCGTTATCCAATGCACAACTTTATTTCCTTGTGCTTGTGGTAATATATAATGCACCTACTTGAATGCGAATGAGTTGAGCTGTTAGGCCCATGAATCCGGGAGATGTGTGTCTATCTACTGATGTTGTCTCATATTCCTTAAAAATCATTCTTACTATTTCCATAACGACGGCTCTATCCCTAGTAGAGACATTAGTACCCGTTAAGATCTGACGTCATTCTTTCACGGTCAACCTACCCAACCAGCTTGAGCGGCGCAAACAGCTTGACGCACGAGAACTTCTCAAGAGGTCATTCATCACAGTACTACTCTCATCATGTGCGTTTAACCCAACATTACCCCAATAAGTATATAAATATATTTCTTGGAGACTTGAACTCATGACCTTACTCTGATACCAATTATTATGATCAAGTGTTTATCACTAGGCCAAAAGTTATAAATGTTAGCCAAAACACAACTTTAAATCCTTATACTTGTGGCAGCGCAAAGTGTACCTGCTTGAGTGCTCATGGGTCGGGTTATTAGGCTCGTGACTACGTGATGTGTATGTCTATCTGTTGGTATTGTCTCATATCTTTTAGAGATCAGTCGTGTCGTTTCTCTACTGTCAGCCTTGTCCACAGCAGATACAATATTAAATTTGATGTCTCTCTTTTGTAGGTCCATCTAGCCAATCAGATCAAGTGACGCAATGTCAGCAGTTTGACGCAAGAGAACTTTCCAGGAGGTCACTCATCGCAATACTATTCTTACTTAGCACGCTTAACTCAACACATGATTTTAAGAAAAATGCCACAAATGATCGAGAGACATAATTACATGATTATAATTAATATCAACAAAAGACATATGACTAAAAATGTCATAATACAATACACATGAGACTAAAATTGACATTGTGTCTATGTTAAATTTAAGAGTTCTCTTTCAAATTTTTGTTAATCACAGTTCACTGTACAAATAAATTTTACACGTAAATAAATTATATATGTACAGTAGAGGTGTGATTAATAAAAATTGGAGTATAAATAACTTTTGCTTAAATTTAACCGTATATAAAACATAAAAGAACAAATATGGTGGGCTAAGGCTTAAAGATAAACTCAAGTTATAGGTCTGTGATCTCTAATTTTTATTCCAAATCACTTATTTGAAAATTTTGTCATTTCCCAAATACTACCTACAATAATTTGATGTATAGTCTCGTGTGGATTTGCATAGGACGCTCCTCACAACTCACGGCTCGTAGTCATCTAATTTAATTTCCAGGCATTAAATTCAATGCAGCAGCATTCTGGTGATACTAAATTGAAACAGCAGCAATTGTCACACGATAGCTCCAATTTGTTGCTTAAAATGGGGTGAGCCTAAGTCTAACAGGTTATATCAATAACTATCCTGGGCAATTTTATCTAATACTGTAAAATCAGCCTGCTTATTATCTATTTGTTGGGGGTACGTCTTGTGCTGTGTTTTTCCAATAAAGATTATACTGTCCTTTTCCAGCAAAATGGAAAAACATGTTCGTGTATGGTTGGTTGTCTATGGTCTAAACATAACTATACTTAATAATCTGTCATCCAACGATATTGTGACTAGCATCAGGATTTAGCGAATTTGCCGGATTCATTACCATCTACTAACATCAACAGATTGACATGTATCTCTCGAACTCATTATCCTATTTTCATTCTTATATATCTCGTGTCAGCAAATGTAGGAAAAGTCACATTAGTTATGAGGGAAAAGTCAAGTCATCTTTTGAAGCGGAAAAACGCGGTTGGCAAACTTGACGAAGAAAAACGCGGTTTCACACCATTGAGCTCTGCTATAAATAGATGCACCAATCGATCATTTCCTTCGTCCCTTCGTCGAGTTCTCTTTTATTTCATAGTATTTAAGTGCTTAGTTCTATAATATTTGTGAGATGTTTGTTCTTCTGTATTAAGAGGGTGTGCGTTCTTTTTGAAAACACAACGAGTGGTTGTACATCATAAAATATTATAGTGGAACTCATTTCATCTTGTTCGTGGTTTTTACCATAATAATTTTTAAGATTTTTTCAAATAAATCTTGGTGTTCAATTCATTCTTTATTTTTATATTTATTATCTCTAAGTTACCGCATGTCGGACCATTATCTCAATCTAAATAGTGCAACTTTTTCTTTAATGCGTAGCTAACACAATCTATTAAAAATTTACGTTTAGATTTGGATTTCTGAAACATTAATTAAGTTTCTTACATTTAAATTTTCAAGATTAAGATTGAAAACGTTTAGTTTCATATATCGATGACCAAACAAATTGACGACCGAAAATGTTCAAATTATGCCAAAATATTCTTACAAAAGTTAAGAAAATTATAATCTTGATATAAAATATTTTGACCCCAATATAATATTCATTTGAACTAGACTCCGTTCTTGCTCCCATACATGATAGTATTAATAATTAGTGCGATGCTTTCCAACAACGTCAACGTCTGGAAAATAGGGTCATAAACGAAGGGGGAGCCCCCCTTCACGAGTTACTTTTGACACAATACAATTGATGATTCGAGTAAATACATAAAAGAGCCTTTCATAAAAGAAAATCGAAAGCGTATTTCGGAGAAATTTTTATATATATATAAAGATGTGTATATATATATATTTAAAAATTTATATAAGGTTGTTTGGACACGGTCTCTAGATTGTCTGAGCCCTGCCAATAGAGGGGCCTATGGCCTAAGACAAACCTTTCTAGGGACTACTACTTCTTGTGTCGGTACGTAATGTGCCTGCAGGTGGCGCGCATATGAACTAATATTTTTCATTCAAAACGAAAGATTTGGTGCGGACCGCTTTTATTGGACATCATAATTAGGGGTGCTGTGCATCAGAAAAATCTCAACATCTTTGTAAAAATTCGAAAAACGAAAAACATCTGTGTAAAATCAATGGGTATTTAATTTAAAATTTTATGTTGGTAAAAATCAAGCATAAAACATCATGTCGTAAATGTGCTTAATTTTTGAAAAACAGGATGATGTAAAAAAAATTATTAACTTTAGAGAGGTGGTGTTGTGCTTCTTTGGGATTTGCCACTTTTTCCTAAGAATAGTTTTCATGTGTGTGGATGAATTACATGCTGATTTATAATATATAACTATAAAAAAAATTAAATTCCTCTGCATGTGAATTTGCATGTCACTCAGGGAATATATATTTATAAATAGCATGTGTGTGTCCATATCTTTTTCGTCTTCATTTTCAACACAATAATTGATCTTGAATAAGACTCGAGGCCACCACTAGTGTTCAAAGAAGAGAGGAAAGAAAAAAAGGAACAACAGAAAAGGGAAGAATGGGCAGTTCTCACACCAAAGAAAAGTGCAACCCGAGTGAAAAGGTGGTGGAAGGTTTGAAAAACAAAGTGAGGCTTCTCCAAGGGGACATCAATGAAATGATGAGGATCAGAGAGAGTGAATACCAATCTTACGAGCGCGAATCGATCTTTTTCGAGCTCAAGAAAGCGGAGTGGAAGCGAGAAAGGAGAAGATTGAAAGCGGAGCTGAAGAGACTGATAATGGCTTGTGAAGAAAAGGAAGAGATGAGGTCGAAATGCATGGGAAGCAAGTGTGATGAACATGAGAATGGGTGGAAAATGGGGAGAGATGAAACTGTGGTGAAATGGAAACAGCTCTATCTTGCAGTCAAGATTGAGCTTGATGATCTTATCCAGAGGACTCATACTGATACAGGTAAATATTGAAAGAAATGTTAAGATATTGGAAGAATTTAATATGCTTGGTTTGGTACAAATTGTTTCCTTTTTTTTTAACCTTACATGTTTGCTTGGCTTGATTTTGCAGCAAATCTACTGCCCTTATTTTTATTTACACTTTTCAAATTAACTGATTTGCCTTCTTGTTTTCTTATCAGAAGGAAGAATGGACTGGAAAACAGAGGACACAGACATATTGATGGAGTTGAAGAAGGAACTTAGATCCAAAGAAGAGAAAATCGAGATTCTACAAGCGAAGTTAATGTCAGTGGAGGATCAAGAATCCAGGAGGGAGAGGGAGATGGGAATATTAAGACAGAGCTTGAGAATCATGAGCCACAAGAAGAGAGCAACCACCTCGGCCAGAGGTCAATCAAGAAATTTAGACATATGAAACCATTTGCTATCCTGTTCACCGAGAGTAATTAGCTTAATGTTGCCTTAATTGTTGTCTGTTAAGGGTCTCATGTTCAGGTTATTTTGCCACTAAAATCGTTGTTTTACTTTGAACTAATTGTTGTTGTTTAAGAGATAAAAACTGGTTAATTAAACAACAAAAAGATTCAATGATATCAGACCTCCTCGATTCAAAATGAGACTGTCTTTTTCCAGTATGAGGGCATTATACACCTCAAAGGGAATCTTACTTTTGAAATAATGAGTTTTCTCCCAATAATAGAAAAAACTTTCGAAATAATAGTACCAGAAAGTATAAAAACAATGGCATATAAGTTGCATGAAACAATAGATTTGGTCATTTAGCCAAAACTTTGTCTAAGTATTCAGAATGTATTGTGGAATGGATAGACTAATGTAAATTATGATAATCAAGTAAACTGTACTAGACAATTTGTACGATAAACTTGTCAAAAAAATATTGACAGTAAGAATTGAATCCTGACCAGAAAATTGATTTTGACTTTGAAATTTATCATCATTACATAAAGATGTAAATATATGTGAAAATTGAGCATTATGCTTGAAGCGCCAAATGTAAAATTAAGTAGGTTTACTGCTAAAATGGAAATAACACACAAAAACAAAATACTTTAATGCGGATTGCATTTTGATCGAATTTTTCCGTTCGATATGTTTGTCATTTTGCAAATTGGGTTTGGAATATCCATTTTCATTCAAAGTGCATGTGACAATGTGACTATAACGCCAATATCACGCTAGTATCAAAACATCATGTTGGAAAAAAAAACACATTAAAATTGTAAAAAAAACAAAAAATAACAAGTTAAGACTAAAAATTTGAAAACATAAAATATTAAAATTACAAATAATCAAAATTTTATTATCAACTTTGAAATGTTATGTATCCAATGGAGATTAAAAATCCTAACAAATATATCTTATTAGAGCATACACGTTGGTGTTATAAAACCCATCATCTCCTCAAAAACTGTAAGATCCACATATCACATACATATTATATTAACATCTTAACTCTCTCATATTTATTTTAACATTCTCGTTATTCGTGGGTCTCACTATCACGCATCCATCTTTATTCTTATTTAAATCAATCAATATATTTTCGATTTTATTTACATTGTTAAAATGATTAGTATTTAAATAAATATTAAATTTTGTATTATTAAATCATTTCTTATTATTTTACCAGTGTTATTTATTTAAAACGAAAATTTTATTATTTTAAATTTGAAATTAATGAGCACAACATAGAAAAAATCACACTTACATGTAATTAAAAACAACGCATAAATTAAATATTTCGAAATATTTAAAATATTAATTTGAGGATTTTGGCTGTATTGTGTCCACACACTAATTCACAAAATTTCTTTATTATTTTTATCTATTTCAGATATAAAAAAAAAGATTATAGAAATAAAAAATATTTTGGAATTAGAATAATGTTTTAGTATGAATGAAATAATTTATGAAAATTGATAAGTTTTTTTCTATAATTTTTCATATTTTTATAATTTTTTATTCTCAATACAACTGGTATAATTACAAATTTAAATAAATAAATGGGTTGGGAGAAGCCCAGGTGGATGGGCCACCCACCCCACGCCCTAAAAGTGCATGGTGGGTGTTTCCACACGCTTTGAAAGGGCTTTTTGAATTTGGAGCTCAAAGTTATCAAAGTGAAACAGAGTTCCATATGCGATGATGGTTGATGGAGATGAATGGTTCGAGCGTTGATTTTAAAGAAAAGGTGTAAGGGAATAAATAAATCAAGAAATAAGTTTGTACAAAATATTAAAGGGTAAATTCATCAATATATTCAAATCAACACAATTTATCATTCAAATAAAAATTACATCAAAACGATACACAATTTATCTCATTACTCCCATAAATTATATTATCATTCAAATCACTTGTTACTTGAGTGCATATTTTTAATGGGTTTTATTATTACGTGTCCTAAAAGAGAGTTTGCTTGTATCTCATACAAGTACCCTCTTTTTTTTTTTTTTATTAATATATATAATTAATAAAATAGACCATGACACCAAAGTTAGTTACTCTAAATGTCTCAAACTTAATAAAGTAGTATAGACTAGTACACCGACGCACGCATTGCGTGTTTGTATAATATTTTTTTATAATTCAGTTGATTTATATTTAAATGAGCATCAAAATATAATTTTAAGAAATAACGAGGGATTACACTGTAATTTTGATATATAAATTAAAAAATAAATTGAAAAATAAAAAAATGAAAAAATGATCTCAATAAGAATTGAACCTATAACCTAAACCCCAAAAAACAATGATTCTATCCGCTGAACTACATATAACTTATATTAAAATTTTAACATTTTATTAATATATATAACTATTAAAACAGACCATGACACCAAAATTAGTTACTCTAAATATCTCAAATTTAATAAGATAGTATAGAAGTATATATATATATATAAAGGGCATTTCCGTCAAATCGTCGACGTCATGGCATAAAAATGTAATGCTGTCCCGTTGCCGGAAAGTGTTCATACCCCCACAGCTTTCCGCCCCGGTTGCTTTTTCTCATCTTCTTCCGTAAATTCTGTCCCCAATCAGCCCTCGCCTCCAGATCTCCGCCGCCACGCCATCCCTGTGAATTGTTCGAAATCCAGGGGATTTCCCAGGCCTATTCGCCTGTATATGTATATAAATAAAACCTCCAATTCTCCATTTTTCAAAGCTTCGCACATGGCAGAAAATCGTCTAGATTTTTTCGGACGATTGTTTTTCCCGAATTTTTGATTTCAATTGTATATTGCGCCGTTTCATGACGTCATTGTCCATGTGGCCTGATAATTCAGCCTCCACCGCCGCACAATCGACGTCAAATTTCCAGCCGCCGCAGAGACAGGCGACGCCCCCAGCGGGTCATTCCCAGCAATCTAATTCGAGACAAAGGTTCAAACTTTATGCCCTGATTTTACATCAATTTGGCATTTTTCCTGGATGCATAGATCCGGAGTGTATTATATAAATTCATTATCTTCTGTGCTGAATTCTTTGTTTATAATTTCATTCTCGAATTGAGGTAGGCTCAATGTTGAATTGCTGTTGTCAAATTACGTGCTTGTGTTCATAATTTTTAAGTAGCTTATGCCGGATTCCCTTTGAAAGTAAAAAAATTATGGTAAAATTGTATTACGTTAGCTTATGTTTAAAACCCTTCATAAATTAACTGTGATAGTTTGTTGAAATAGAATAGAGATTTATGTCCGATGATTCAAGTGACGTTCACTTGCTTCTTGATTAGATTTTACTAAATAATATATCATGTGAGATGTTTGTTAATATTTATTTCACGCGTGAAATCCAAATTAACATGCATTTATTTGGCGGTTAACGATGCAAGCTATTTTTGAGGTTCATAAAATGAGATCGTTATTTGTTTTAGATTTTTGGATGGCGACCTTTTTTACACGTCTCAGTAATGTTAAAAGTTTCAGATTATGGTTTTCCTTTTTACCATTTTTAGTCGCCCTTTTTTTTATTAGCTATGGGGACAGACGTCTTAAATGTGACAATTGTCGTTTTCGAAGGTGCCAAAACATGAATTAGCTTGTATTTGATCAGTGATACAGATTCTATTTCTTTCTACACGTGGTATATGTGGATTTGGGTGTTATGACGACAAATGTTCGATTTATGTGCTTAACTGAAAACAAAATGAACGAATGTCTTACAGTTGTGCTTTGTTTGAATGAACAAAGTTCTTGTTATTTCACCAATTTGACCTTTCCTAAAATGTTATTTCCTTACATTACATAGATTTGGTTTTTGTGTGTTTTTATTCATATACCTTATTTCTGATTAGATATTAACTATATGGTTAAGAATTCATATATACTCTATAAAATAGGACAAAAGATTGCAAGACTTGGTGGCACGTGTTTGAATGGATCCATTCATTGTATTTGATATGCTAAGTTTCATTTGCAGTAATGTATATCGCTTGTTAGCACGAAGGGAGGTATCTTCTCGAACAAAACGGGCTCCAAAAAAATTATGGGGCAAGACATCAAGTCATATTGATTTCTCGGGAATCAAATGTGAAATAGCTGAAGATGCCAGACAAGAGCTCTTTTCATGGTAGTATCTTCTTTTGATCTGTTTTGTCTTTGATGTATGGATGATTATCTTGTTTTAAAATCATTATCTGAACTCCAGGGCTGAGGCAGAGTCATTGTTACGTTTATCAGCCAGGTATTGCCCTCTACTGCCTCCACCAAGGTCTACTATTGCAGCAGCCTTCAGTGCCGATGGAAAGACACTTGCCTCTACCCAGTTGGTTTCTACATTTCATTTTATCTTTATTTGTCTCTATTGCATATGATTGTTTCCAAATTTAACCATTTTTTTAATGTTGCCATTGTTTTTAATGTTGGCAGTGGAGATCATACAGTAAAGATAATTGACTATCAAACTGGAAAATGCTTAAAGGTATTGAGTGGTCATCGGAGGACACCTTGGGTGGTAAGTACAATTGAACAAACTGTTGGGAAATATGATCCAATAATGTTCGTGGAATAATGTTGTTGTTCTTTACTGAATGAAGTGATCAATTGAAGGGTGGAATGAAGTTCTAACTTTTATATTGACTTGTGCTTGGTGGCAGAAGTATATTATTATGGTTATTATTATTATTCGGGACAATGGTTTATATTGTGATTTTTGAGCTATTCTTTGGCTCTAACTTGAACAAACGAGCATCATTAATTTCTACAGGTTAGATTCCATCCACTCCATCCAGAAGTTCTTGCAAGTGGGAGTTTGGACCATGAAGTTCGATTATGGGACGCAAAATCTGCAGATTGTATTGGATCGCGGGACTTTTGTAATCCATAACCTTCAGATTTAAGAACATTGTTTTTCTATTTAGTTGATTTGAATACTGCTAATATTGCTTGTAAAATGTCTCTCCATCCAGATCGCCCAATAGCTTCAATTGCCTTTCATGCCCAAGGGGAAATTTTGGCTGTAGCTTCAGGCCGCAAGGTTAGAATTTCAGATCGTAGCAATTGCCCTTGGGTCTCAGCTTGAACGGCTTTGATATGTTGACTTTGTTTTTGGGGCAGCTCTATATATGGCACTACAACAGGAGTGGGGAGGCTTCCTCTCCAAGGATTATATTAAGGACATGCCGTTCACTCCGTGCTGTGCATTTCCATCCACATGCTGCGCCATTTCTTCTTACTGCTGAGGTATTGATTCTGGCATGCCTAGAAATTTTATAATGAATTCATAAGTTATATAATGTTGCTCGTTACAGGTCAATGATCTTGACTCATCAGACCCTTCAATGACGCTTGCAACTTCCCCTGGATACTTGCGCTACCCCCCTCCTACTATATATCTGGCAGATACTCACTCTTCTTATCGATCAAATTCAGGAAATGAACTACCGATTATGTCCATACCATTTTTGCTCTGGCCTTCGATTGGCCGACGTGATGGAACTTTGCCTTCCCAGCAAAATAATGGGGATGCAAACCCTAATGCTTCACAACAGGTGGTGGATTCTTCAGCCTCTGTGCGACTTCTCACCTTTTCAACTCCTTCTGGACAGTATGAACTTGTATTGTCTCCGATCGAATCAAGTAGTTCTCCTGTGCGAGAAGATGTGCAAAATAGTTCCTTAACAAGGGAAATGGATGATGCTGTTTCTCAGCCTGCAGTGGATGCAATGGAGATGGATGTGCAGACTGAAGAGACAAGCAATCCCTTTTTTCCAATTGGCGACTCAGCATATTGGGAGATTCCATTTTTGCAAGGCTGGTTTATTGGTCAAAGTCAAGCTGGCCAACCTGCGTTGCTCCCACAAAATGGAGGTGCTAGTGAAGGCTTGTCTTCCTATAGTGCAATGGGGAACCCATCATCAATGGTTCCTCTGGTAATTCCAAACAACGTTGGCACGTCAAGGGTTTCTAGTAGAACTGGTTCATGTCACAGGTCCTCACGGCCCCGCACGATACCAGCAGTTGGATCTAGTGATGTTGCAGCTTTTAATGGTATTCCATCAGAGCAGGGCAATTCACAACCTTTCATGAACCAAGTTCAATCAGAGGTAGCCACGTCTCTAGCTGCAGCTGCAGCTGCCGAATTACCTTGCACAGTGAAACTTAGAATATGGTCTCATGATGTGAAAAATCCTTGTACTCCTCTTGATACAAAACAATGTCTCTTAACGATTCCCCATGCTGTACTTTGTAGGTATGCATCACTTTACTATTGGTATGGAAAATTATTGTTTCCTTAATAATTTGATAATTGACTGTGTTGTTAAATGGATCAACATCATTACTTTATTGAGGTTTTCAAGGACTTGTAGGACTTTAAATTCATGATGCCATGGTAAACTCACAGTATTTGAGCTATTGATTTTCATCACCATTTTTTTGTGCCCTCTTTTATTATATCTCCTCTGCTTCTCTCCAAATGTTGACTTGTAAGTTACAATATTGTAGTGAAATGGGTGCACATTTTTCACCATGTGGAAGATTTTTAGCTGTCTGTGTGGCGTGTATCCTTCCAAATATGGAAGCGGATCCAGGGTTCCAAGGCCATGTACGGCATGATGTAACAGGAGCTTCAACATCTCCAACCAGGCATCCGGTTTTAGCCCACCAAGTTGTGTATGAACTTAGGATTTATTCCCTTGAAGCAGCTGCGTGAGTCTCAAAATATTTACCTAGCCTCCAGCTTCCTACATGGTTACACAGCTATTTAAACTGGTACTTTTTTGCTATTGTAGTTTTGGCTCAGTTCTAGCATCTCGGGCTATCAGAGCTGCTCATTGTTTGACATCAATACAGGTTAGTTTTATTACTGAAACTTAAGGTATTGATTTCATATCAATGTAATGCTCGTTTCATGTATTGAATGAAGAACTAAGTTTATATAGTTTGTGATAGTGTAGATCCTGTTACTTGTAGTAAACCATATAACCTGTCTTGTTCATGTTGAGGAAGAATTTCCACCTGTGAAGGAAAATTTGTATGATAACTATGTGTGATTTTCCTTCCATTGTAGCAACATATTTTTTTGCATCTTGCTCTGGCAGATGGTGGAGGTGTTCCAATTTATGTCTAAATTTTGGTCGTTTTTAATTGTTTTAAAGAACCCTTTATCATAAATGCATTTGTCATTCTCGTATTAGTAACTGATTCTATGGATTTTTAAGCGAGGATAATGAACAGTTAACCGAATAAAGGCATTTAAAATTATATTGCGATAATTAAGTTTTCTGATCATACTTCCAATTTTTTTTTTCTTTCGGGCGATGGTTGATGCTGTATTAGTAATGAAATGTACTAATTGAAAGATTTGGGTTCGCGAGGTAAATGAGAAAAAGGATATTTGTGGAGTAGATATATTTCATTTATGCAGAAGAATGGCACTATATTCTGTGGAACGGTGTGGATAGCTATTTACCATCAATCTTTTTGGCAAAAGATTTTACTTCATTTAGAAACATCATGTTGGTAGATTTGATGCTTAGCCTGATGGTAAATATCTATTATAGCTTTGTCACGCGAAGATTGGATTTACTGGGTATTGTGCTTTTTGAACTTTGTTCAGACATCATAATTATTTGTTTAGTTGCCTAATTGTTAATGGAAGTGTTAACAATTTGGACAATTGATCTCGAGTCTTTTTGCAATTGTAGTTCTCTCCTACATCAGAGCATCTGTTACTTGCCTATGGTCGGCGCCACAGTTCCCTTCTTAAAAGTGTTGTTATTGATGGAGATCGGACAATGCCAATTTATACTATCCTGGAGGTTAGATACGTGTGCAAATTGTAATTGCTACTTATTCGTGCATATGACCAGTTAATTTGTTAACATCAAAAACAAGATTGCTTCCCTGGTAATTAGATGCTTATTCATTTTAACTTGTTGATTGTTTTGGGAAAGTCATTCATATATTGGTGTAAAGTTGCTTCTTTGTTCTCTAAGTAATTTCTAGTGAAAATATTTTGATCTAAGGATGGACATGCCACGACTTTTGTGGTTATTACATATATAGTCTGGGAACCTTGGTCAAAAGCCATTGAACTACGGACTACCTTGGCCCAAAGAAGGTCACAGCTGATATGGTATCATAAATTCATGGACCATGATTTCAGTGCTCCTTGGATAACGATAGGAAATCCCAAGTCTCCATGAAGGTATCAGAAAACTGGAGCACGGGACTGTGAAGCTGAGACACTTCTGGTTGCACTTGTTTATTTTTATTTGTCAGTGGCCACGGAGGATGGGGTTGGGGGTAGAGGAGATGCATGATTATTATCTGAAAAATGAATGTTTGAGTTGCATACATAGGAGTAACAACTTGGAAACTATTGCGTTTTGTTTATAATCTAAAATTGTTCAATTGTCGTAATTCACTTGTTAAGGTATACGGATTACAACCACCAAGTCATGAGAAAAAGTGTGCATTGCATTTCTATTTGAATACTTAGGTCATTTGAAGATATATGAAGTATATGTGGAACACTTTTGTGGTGCGATTTTTATTTTTCTATATCTTTTGTTACACACTTCTCAGAATCTAATTTTATCTTGCAGATCTATAGAATTTCTGACATGGAACTTGTGACGGTTCTTCCCAGTGCAGAAGATGAGGTTAATGTAGCCTGTTTCCATCCTGCAGTTGGTGGTGGCTTTGTATATGGAACCAAGGTAAGTTAAACATGTATGTCTACTTTTTGGTGTTTCGAAATTGTTTAGTAGTTTCGAAAATGTTGGTTTTCTTTTAAATGTTGCAGGAAGGAAAGCTCAGGATTCTTCAGTGTGATATATCCCATGGATTTAATACTGAAGTATCCTCTATTCCCGATTACAACATGTTTGAGGTATAGGAAGGTTTATTATTGCAATCCTTTGATTCTTCTCCTGCTATTTCTACATACAATGTCTCGATGGAATTAAGGTTGTGCTTGGATAAAAGGATTTGATTTGGAGAGAGATTTGAATGGTGAATTTGAAACGACACAAGTGGATATCAAATCCATCATAATCATCATTGAATTTAAATAAGTTTTGTGTGGGAGCAGTATTTAAAATTCATTAAATATAAATTCATCCAAGCAACCAAATGAATTTTAAATCCATATGTTCAAATCCCTCCATCCAAGGACCTGCTGTCAAACTGTACTTATCAAAGGAAAACCTTGTTAGAGATGTAGCACAGCTGACCTCGACTAACTTCATAATTGTTGATCACCCTTTGCAACTTCCTCTGGATATTCTTTTAGCGTTACAGAGATACCATATTCTCTGGTACCAATCTCAAAACCTGCATGTGGTGATATACTGTCGGGTTTGTGATTGTCATATCTATAAATGTACTTGCTGTATGTAGTATTATATTCAATTGCTTACATCAACTTTTGGTTTCTCGGTTGAAGGTTCCAGCATATACAATAGGAAGCTGATTTTTGTTGAGTGAAAGCATTAAATGAATGGCAACGCTGCTTGCTTATGGTTAGTTTTTCACTTTTTTAATATATGAACGCTGAATGCCATTCTCTTTTAGTTTTTTTTTTTTAAATCAATTCTCTTTTAGGTTTGAGTGATACTTGAGGTATATAGCCATAAGATGCATATATGTACAAACCTATCTGTGGACACTCTACGGATTGAATTAAAAACAATGCTATCTGTGTTTGCATGTATATATTCTCTTGGAACTTGGGTTACAAAAACAGAGCGATGTTGACATAGACCATGCTTTATAAAACATATTTGTTTTAAAAAATATGTATAAAAAAACTGAATACTTAAGACATGGTATTCATAACATAAAAGTGAAATTTGTGCTTTATTCGTTCGATTTCCATTGTCACAAATTCATGGCCACAGATGGGTTTGAACATTAAAACATGAAACTTCTCCTTTTCCAGGTGTACTACCATCACCCTGAGATAGGACATCGCTAGTGTATCTGCAGCTTGATGTGCTACATCCCAATGGACAAGTGATGAGCCCTTGCATGTACAAAAATTGGGAATTGTTCGTTGCCATGTACAGATCTTTGCAGCTATCATCGCCAATACTGCTAACTTGCAAATAGGCGCTTTCTAGTCGATCTTGCTTGAACATTAAGGAAATGTTGCCTATATTTCCAGCTTCTTCTGACCGAAAGTTCTCTCCTTGAACAGAGCATCACGAAATATTGATCAGTTGAAAAATTGCTCGAAGTGTTTCGCTTTACATTTTCATTAATTATATGTAGCTAATATCTTTGACTCTCTTCCCTTTTCAATCATAATATTACACGATATGTTTTGCTTCGTTTGAGTATAAATAGAACTATTTTTCAGTTACTTTCTTCTTTTTTTATCATTATATGAATATATGTTTGGCTTCGTTTGAGTATAAATAGGACTATTTTTCAGTTACTTTCTTCTTCTTCTTCTTCTTTTTTTTAAAATCATTATATGAATACATGTTTGGATTCTATATGAGATTTTAGCTGTTAAATATAAAAATATACAAAGGCACTATCATATTTATTTTCACAGGTCTTCCACCCTAGCATACAAAACTCGAGCAATCCGTATGGAACTTACATGAGCTGTGGTTGTAAGGTAAGACCTTCATCGAGAACAAATTGGTGCTGTATTATTGAAGTCAATTTTTCTGTGACGGGGTTCAACCTAAAATAGGCCTGATTGTCAATGATCCCGAAGACTCGAGCAGGTAAATTTCCAGTTCTGGAGTACTAAATTAACTCAAATAGGTCTCATTAACAAGTGTTACTTGACTGCATGTCCAACGCATATTGTTCTAGTAGACAATGTTGCTAAGATAGAAATTTTAATCAGTGTATCCCATCCTCTGGTATTGGTTCTTTAGTTGAACATTAAGAAATTAAGTCGATAAGAAAAGTTTGAGTGATTCTCCGGCACAAGAGACTGAAGACACAATCCTCTTCCTTTGACCTGTTTGAATTAAAGGCAGTGTGTGAATTCATTGAGCTAATTTTGATTTTAAAAAAAAAAAACTTGTTCTATTATGACCTTGGTGATGTCAATAAAAAGTTTCATTATCAATATGGTACTGAATCTTGGGCTGGGTAGAAATATGAGGCTTCAATGAACACACAGCAGAACTAGGCCAAGCAATTCAGAACAAACAAACTAAAACGAACTTTTTTGGGAGCAACGGTTGGCTTGATTGGCATAAAGGCAACCCACGTTAAAACAAATTAGGCATCCCACCCCAAGTTGTAATACTCAAATAAAATAAATTTGATAACTTGATTTAAAAATAATCAAATCTCAACATGGATTTATTGATTTTAATGAGTTTGAAAATTAGAACACTCGCATATTAATCAAACATATCTAGACAAAATTGTCTTCTAATTATTACTAGAAATCAAACCCACCAAAATACTGAGCTAAAAATTTGTGTGAGACGATTTCGCGTGTCGTATTTTATGAGATGGATCTTTTATTTGGGTCTTCTATGAAAATTATTATTTTTTATTGTGAATATCGGTATGAATATTATTTTTTATTGTGAATATCGATAGTGTTGATCCGTCTCATAGATAATAATTCTCGATATAATTAAACATTTTTCATTTTTTATTATTCTCAAAAGAGAAAATTATTCTCTTAACCATGTATATGCGGATCCAAGCACGATCCTATAATAAAAACAAGACCGTCTCACAAATAGTGAAATTACCCAAACATAATATCAATATCTCCTTAATCCTGTGGCAAAATCAACAGTCAATTTAAGCCAACACGACAATGAAAAACCTTTTTAATCACAACATTATGACGAACTGATGCATCGTAATTTCACAAATTTGTTCCAAAATTTGTCTTACAAATAGAGTGAATTGCAATGGTGATGGTAAAATAGGGATTCCATAGCAGTGAATAGTAATGGTGATGGTAAAATAGGGATTCCATAGCATACACGATTGCATTAGTTGATGTCTTCATCATCAAAGTCGTCTTCGAAGGAGTTGAAGAAGTCGGAATCGGCGAGGCGGTGAAGATCCAGCGCGATAGGGCCTTCGCCAAAGAGATCTAGAGATGAATCAACATCGTCGACGTCCATCGCCACCGTCACGCCGCCGCTCTGATCTTCCGTCTCGCCGAAATAGTCCATCGCTAGAGTTTTCATGCTCTTCCTTCTAGCTTCTGCTCTTTATGTGCATTTCGGACGAGAATCTGTAAAGAAATCGGTGACAAATTCCAAACATTTGATTGGGCCTTTTATGACTATATATACGGGCCCAAATTCAATAGAATAAGGCCCAATATAGCTTAATTGGGCAAAAACGAGAACTTTTGATGACGTAGATTTAGTTTTGTCTCGCCAAAATTTTTATGGAACACGGGTATAAATTCCCCACGTTTCAAATGTTTGGTGTCTAATTCATAATAAGATATCGTGGATAAGATCTTTGAAGCAATGGCGGCAACCTTTCCTCTCCGACTCCGGCATTACTTGTGTTCTTGCCAATCTACTCTGATTCTGCTACATTTCAGAAATCCCCGTTTCCAGTTTCACTCTCTTCGCTCAATCACAGTATCCAATAATCATTTCCTACTCTCATGGCCACTGCTAGTTTGCAGGTCCCGCCGCTGGGACTCCAACGCAGAATCTTACAACCGTAAGGACGAAGTACAAGCATCATACGGTGAGTTTGATGACAATACGGAGCAGTGGACCGATGTTCTTCGAGATTATATCGATAGCATCTGGATTTTGAAGGTGACATTTCTCCCCTCTGTACCTTTTCCTTTCTTGCCGACTGATAAAAGATGTTGAATTATCCTTTTGGTTATGGCTTTTCACTTAAGAGTTGGAAATTAGAGTTGTGTGGAGGACTAGGGGCGGAACTGCTGCGGTGAATTTGTTGTTGTTTTTTTTTTTTAAATCGAAGTTCTACCTAAAAACTAAGCCAATTCGACTTATTGAGGTTCCTCAATCCACCCCAATGTTTAGGAGCGTCTGTGTTTACGCATGTTGATGTTGTTAACTTATAAAAAGTTACTTGTTTCTCTTTGTGCCCAATAATTATCGGTTTGATTTTGCCATTGATGTGGTGTATTTTCATCATTATCGCTTCATGTTTATACTGGTGTTAGTTCTAGTGAAAACCGTCTCCGTTTATACTTCATACCAAGCCTTTGTCGGGTATAGAATCGAAGTTTTGAGTTACTAGCGATATTGTACTTTGGGACTATGGTATTTAATGTTACAAATTATGGTTCTAGTTTTGATTATTGAAGAGATAAAATGATTCTAAAGATAAATACAAGAATACACAAGATTTACAGTGGTTCACTCTCGATGATGTGACTCGATGTGAGATTTACGTTCATTTGTCGCCGCTGCAAATTTTCACTATATTGAAATCAAGAATACAAATATAATTTTTTTACAAGAAGTTGTCTCTCTCATAACTATTTTTTTGTCTCTCTCTATGTAGATGATGATGATACAATGACATCTACCAACACATATTCCTAAAATATCCTTAAACAGATAATTAAACTCGACACATATATTAACAATTAAATCTTGTGAAGTTTTACCTTTTCTAACTTTTTGTCCTTCATAATGCAAATGGCTCCTAGGGGATGTTTGCATTGTTGGGTTATATGTGTACACATGTACTTGCATGAGCGTGTGTGTGTCTTTGCTTGGTAGACTATTTTTGCCCCAAAGATAGGAAATCCCACCATAATTTTGTTGATGAAGTTCAAATCTTTTGGCAGTGCAGGTTTTTCGATCCTTTGGATGGTTGCTTCCACCTATAATTTTAATATTGTTGTTTGCAAATGGCCTTAAAGCTTTTCTCATGGCACTAGCACTTCCCATCGGACAGTCAACTTTCGTATTTGCATTACAGAGAATGCGAAATTCAGGGAAAAACAAATCAAAGCAAAATACTAATACAAAAATGAGAAGATCTCGCACTCATGCATCAAGGAAAGTTAAATATGAAGAAGCTAGGATATGGGCTGGAAAGAAAGAAAATCACCCTTGGTTTTCGAAAAATGATGTTGCACAATATAACATGGACAATAAAATAGCTAATTATGGTGGTTGGGATGAGTTAGAAACTGGCAGGCATCCTAATATAGGGTCTTCGAGAAGTCCAGCTCAAAAATTAAGTGGATCTCAGGCTATTGATACAGAGAAGAGTAAGTTGAGCTGGAGATCGAGTGAAAGTGGTACACCTTTATTGCTGAGGTTGTTGGTTGCCCTTTTCCGTTTTTGAGTTCTTGGATTAAAGTTCTTTGATCATTTACATCGATTCAATACTAGGTTTCAATGATATTTTTATAATGTGCAATGTGCTAGTATATATTTCAATGACCGGCCAGTTATGGAATTGGTGGATCACTTTGACACTCTCAAGTCTTTGATTTAAGCCCTCAAAAGTTGTACGTTGGCTCGAAGCTAAGCTTGATCTACAGGAACTACAATATATTAGTTCAATGAAGCCAACATCATTCTAGTTCTTCGGCTCAAGTTCATGATGTTACCTGCGCTAACTTGGTGTTCTCTTTGTAATCTGGGATTTATTTTTCCACCATTTTTACTCTCTCTCCATTCATATTCAATAGAAGGTAACATGCTGCTACTACTCTTGTGGACACAATTGTTTTTCACTAGTTATTTTGCACACGTTTAACATGCTTAAGAGAATTAGAAGTAATAAGTAACATGGGACTGCAGGGGTGTTGCCATGGGATCTTCAAGAGACAAAGAACCGGTTGGAAACATGGTCGAACTGATTGATCTTGTTCTTTCGATTGTACCCGGTAAGTGCTGGCTTGGATGGCTTTGATATAACTAAGGTCTGAGCTAATCAAATGATAAGAGGAATGGATATGTCCCTTGTTTTGGAGAGAAAGCACAGAAAAACACTAAGATAATGTAATTCGTTGTCTTTAGTTATAGCTGTCCGGTTCCTTCTCCCACGGGATTATTCAGTCTCCTTTAGAATTTTCTCATCGCCAATGGATGTGAGCAGAATGGGTTCCGTTAGCAAATACAGGGTCTCTATGCCCTCCTGACTCAATAGAAAACCATCCTGTAACTGATAGATTCTGCTGGTTAGGTTAACATGTAAAAACGCCCTTTGGACGATCCTGGGAATTTTCAACAATCACCCGTATGAACTTCGTTGCCAGGCATCAGGAAAGTGTTCTCGCAAGCCTCAGTAAATACCTTAACTTTTTTGGCCTTGAATTCATTGTATTCTAAAGTTACATCAATATGAGTGCTATACATATGAGTAGCGCTCACATTTAATGTGTAGATTGACTCATAAGGACACAAGAACTGCACTATCCTATTTCATGGTGGTGCCTTATATGAATGGCAAAGCATTAGTCCTATTTGTGAATTCTACTGCTTGTGGAGTGAATAGTTTTTTGTAGCGCTGTCTCTTTAAGCTCCAACTGTAATTCATGATATCCTTGCAATGATCGAAGAACAAGAGGCATCATTGGTCGGTACTTTGGTTGCTGTTGGGTGCATAAAAGACCAATTCGAATGCATCTTAAAACTTCCTCCTGTGAAAACCCTGATTCCCACGTCGAAGCTTCCATAAGATATAATGGTTTCTCTTCACTCCACAGTTTCCGTGCCTGAAAATTGTTAGACAATCATGTATATGCACGTATGTGTATGCATGCAGCTATACATCCCATAATAAATTAAATTCATATTCAAATTGTTAGATCCATTGTTTTTTCGCACGTGGACGTGGAGTAGCTTTGTTTCAATCGAATCCCCTGTAAAGTTCACTTTTCTTAGTTCCATTGTGGAAGACTAATGAGTATGTAGAGCTGCAATCTCATGCCATTATTGCATTAAAAAAGAAAACGAATAATGGGTTTTGAGGAGCAAAAAGAGAGATGGAAAAACATTTTAAATCTTTGGATTTGGTACTTGGATAACTTTTATTGTTTACTTTCAGTGGTAGTCTTGATTTTGTGGATATGTGCTATTTTTAGCTATTTATTTGTCTGTTGTAGTATGTATTGTTGAACTAAATTACTGTGTTTGGGTTGAAATTGTCAATGCTTAATGTACCAGTGCATAGTTAATACACCTCTATATAAATATACTCACATAAGCAATTAGGTCCAAGCCCTCCTTAGAACTACGGCGGTGTTTCATGCCACTTACTATCTCCAACACCATAACTCCAAAGCTATGAATGTCTGATGATACTGATATTTGGCGGCTCGGATTGCATTCCACGGAGGCGGAGGCATAATCATTGCCCATATAACTTACAGAAGTTTAATATTTTATTCATCAATCTCATGATTATTATAAAGAGAGTAAAAAAGACTTACAGAATATAGCATCAGTAATTCCTCCATCTTTAAGTGAATGTTATGTCAGATAAGAAAGTAGAGAAGTTTGGAAGCTTACCTTTCATCATCAAATAACACAAGGGGAAGATCTTTGCCAGGCTTATTTTCGAAATCGAATGAAATTTTAGGATTCATCTCGGTGTCCAATATAATATTGTGGGGTTCGAGGTCACTGTAAAGTTTTCTCAACTCTGAATCTTGGTGAAGAAAGAGAACTCCTTCAGCAATCCCGCTGATAATTTTGAAGCGCTGTGTCCAAGGAAGCTGATCACGTCCTGATCGTTCACGGACAGCCATTATTTAGTAATACCACAGCAGGAATAACAATTCAGAATCTCCAAAAGTTATTTGTCTAATTAAGAAATACTATATAGAGGAGAGGGGTTAGATGTTGCAAATTTCAGAGTTACTAACCAAATAAAACGGCATGTAGACTCGTCTCGGCCTTGAACTCATATGCTAGTATAATTTCTTCTTCATGTATGGTATATCCTAATAATTTTGTGAGGTTTGGGTGCTGAAGTTCGGATAGTAAGTACATTTCAAGTTTGAACTCATCATGTCCATACTCTGAAAGGGAACTCCTTTTAACCGCAATTACCTGTCTTGAAGGTAACACAGCCTGTACAGAAAAAAAAAAAACGAATAATGTATTAGCAAGAAAATTATGGAAAATTGTACCTGGTCGTCTTTAAAGTAAATGCAGCCGGTCTAGGAACATTACCTTGTAATAAACACCTCCTATACCTTTACCAATCATATTTAAATGGGAGAATCTATTGGTGGCAAATTCGACTGTAGCCCAAGCCAACTCAGTTGCTTTTATCCCAGTTGCATATTCTTTTAGAAGACTGATCCGCTTCTTCATAAGAAGTTTGTTTTGTCCTATAGAGTGCATAGATGAACAGTCAGTGTTCTATTTAAGTGAGATGTGCATTCAAATGAGCCAGAAACGAAAGAAGTTAACTTGGAAAAAAACTCTTAAGCTTAAAAGGCGATTAAAAATATAGAAATGCATTGTTAAGGAATTAAGTTAGAGTAGACCTTGGGAAATTTTGAATATTAGCAAGACCTATTCTATATATTAGAAATGAAACTATCTTTCAAGGACAATTGTTAATGGACATGTCAATAAATAAGGTTCTCAAATCTATTTTAGCCACGAGACTACTTGATATTGAGACTTCCAATTTGTTTTTGGGAGATCGTTTTGCTTGTTTCCAGAGTACACCCCATTGCCGAAATCTTGGCTGCCTTGTTATTGATCTAGTAAATGTTTCCCTGGATGTCAGCTTAGCATTGACGATGTTTTGTTCTTTTGAAGAATATGAAATATTCAGCTCACTAATGGAGGTGGTTGTTAGATTCTCGGTGCTCGTTGATGAGATAATTTCGTCAGCATAGGGAAAGACGTCAGAAACATCTTTCTCGTCTGTTACTTGTCTTGAGCTATCGTGCTGCTTAAGTGCTGACTCAAGCTGTAATACAACTTTAGCCATTGTTGGCCGTCTCTTTGGCTCATCGTTTAAGCAACTTTCAATTACTTTCACAATTGCCTTCAAGCTATCTAGTGAGATATCCCCCCGCAGATCTGAACTTATGATCATTTCTAGTTCTCCTTCACTAATCTTCTCTCGCGCCCATATGGTTAGACTCTGCTTATCTTCTTCAACCCTTGGATCCAGTGCCGGTCTCCCACATAATACTTCCAATAACACCACACCAAAGGCATATGTGTCACTTTTTCTTGTTAGTTTATGAGTTCTAAAATAATGTGGGTCAAAGTAACCAAATGTGCCTTTAACATTTGTGCTGACATAACTATGCAGCATATTTCTGGTTTCAGGTTTAGCCAGGCCAAAATCCGAAATCTTAGCCTCAAAATTTTCATCCAGCAAGATGTTTGAAGACTTAACGTCACGATGTATTATTCCATGGCCTGTGTGAAGATAATCTAGTCCTCGACCGGCTCCGATGCAAATGCTAAGTCTCTGATTCCAGGACAGAGAAGGTGAATTATTGCTGTCATCAGCTTTTTTGTAGAGGTGGTCGGCCAATGTTCCACCAGGCATGTAATCATAAACAAGAATCATTTCATGATGCTCATTGCAATATCCAATCAAAGAGACTAGATTACGATGCCGAAGCTCAGTAAGTGTTTCAATCTCTCTCCAAAACTCGTGCTCCCCTTGCTTGGAATTTAATCTTAACCTCTTTATGGCAACAATATCTCCCCCATCATTAAGAAGTCCTTTATATACTGTGCCAAATCCACCGTTTCCAATAACAAGTTCATCATTGAAATTTTGGGTGGCTGAACGGATCTCGGCCAATGAAAATTGAAGACAGAGTCGTTCTCCCTTGACTGATTGCTTGTCTTCATTTGTTGTAAGATTATTTTCCCAAAATTGCCTTAATCTATGAACAATGATGTTCACCAAAACAATCATGCATATGGCTGCAGTTGCAACTGCATTGCTGTAGCCAAGAACAGATAAAAAATTATGGAGAGTCCCGGGTTGCAAATCTTGTGCTGTAGGCAATTGATTTGGACAGGCAAGACTATTATCGGGATTGCTCAACTTGAATATTTCAAATCCTTCAAGGGGCGGCCGCTCTCTGTCAATGGATTCATCACTGGATTGCAAGGAGATCAACAAATCACGTTTACCGTCTTGTTTGTATCCCTTCATCACCAAAATGTAGTTCCTATACAAGATGATGCCATTACCATTACTATCTGTCCTTGTATCAGCATCAATATTGGCAATCATGTGGTTAATGAGGAATTCAAATTTCTTGTGACGACTTTCTACCATCTTGAGCCTTGACTTGGAGAAATGAATCCTTACCAAGTACCGAAACCCCACGTCTACAGATATTTTCCAAGCGCTAGTTTTTGCTCTGTGTCGTTTTTGTGTTGGTATAGTCTCCCCGATACCAATCATCTGGTTCGAGTCATCTGCTGATAGAATAGAATCCTGTAGGATATTTAGTTTATAAATCATTTCGAGTGCAGTGCTGTTATCGATGTATACCATAGCCTTCTGTCCAAAAATTAGTGCTCCAAGATCTACACCATGAAAGTAAGAAAGATCGTTTGGCACCGAGATTATCTCAATGCCATTTATAAAAGCATAAATCCCATCTTGTGGTCGACTACTTGCAGAAGTGAAAACAAGATCCAGTATTTGATTTTCTTCTATGTTTATGCAGAATTCCTTAACAAAAGTATTCACACCTAGAGCATCAGCAGTGAGTGAAGCACTAAAGTTACCAAGCAAAATGAAGGCTCGGGATTCGACAGTGAACAGGTCTTTTGACATTTTAAACCCTCTGTACCGAGTCGGATTAAAGTGAAGTCGAATCAATTTCAGACCTGGATTGACCTGGAATGAATATGAGAACTTAGAACGAGAGATTTGTGCTGTTTTGTAGGGAACTGGATCGGCAGGCGCTATTAACCGGCTCATTATACTTGATCTAGATGACGATCCCTTCATTTGTAGCCAAGAATCGACTTCCGTGTTCACATCTCCATACCATTCCCTGCCATCGATTGCTACTGAAGTTCCAGTCGAGCCACAATTTACAGAAATATCGCCCGTAAGGTAAGCCGGGTTATAGCTTGCTGTTGCAACTGCAAATATAGTAAGAAGGGAGAGAAATATTGGGAGAGCTACTGAAATCAGATAAAGATTCATGCTGTGATTTGTGCTTTAGGGTCAACTGCTGTATGGATATTTACTCCTGAAATCTGTTCATGCATGGAATTTTGTTCATGGGACAGTTTATGTTAGAGGTGCTACTTCTCCTATCCAAGAATTGTGAGGTTAATGTTAGAAAACATGGATAACAGAGAGAAATGACACCTTATTGGCATTTCAATTCAGATTGGGACTTCAAGCAACCTTAATTTGAACAAAAATTAATCAACTACTTCGAGTTGGACTATTCTTTGGTTTGGTTCCAGGGCCGGATGATTAAGACACTTGTTTTTTTGTTTAATAGTAAGGAAATGTCGAAATTCAACTGTATACGTATATTTAAGTATTTTTTTCCTTAATTCTAACCTTCACCTTCAAAAAATAAATATAAAAAGGTCAATCATTATCTGGTGGGTATCTTTTGAGTCTGCTAATTGAATTGTTGGGTAGTGCAATATCATATATCTAAATTTATGCTTGACTAATTTTATTTCTCTAGTTTAGATTTCGGGTGAGTTCGAGTCAGATTGGAGCATGATTAATAGAAATATTTTCTCAACATAAACCCGAACTAACCGGACCTTCCCAATCAACATTAATTTTTTTTAAAGAATATTGTATGTTTTAAAGAAGTTATTAGACAAATGTTTAATATAGATTCTAATAATTTAACACGAAACAAAAATATATGAATTTGAATATACAGCCATGTTATAATAAAATTTCGACAAACTAATGTAGTATTCACTAAAACAATTATTTTTTCACAATAACCAATTATTACACATTAATTTATGGACATGCTTTAAAGATTAGATTATCAAGATTAATAAATAAATGAATTTCACAATTATATAGAATCCGTATGCGAAATAATTTTCTTATATAATCAGAATTCAAAATATAAAAATTTATTCTTCGGGAAAGTTGAAAAATTGGAATTTTGGAAGAAAAAATAATAATAAACAGTTTCTTTAATAATGTACTTCACTTTGCCCCCAAAGAATAAAGAATCCTAAATAAAAATGACCAGAAATTCTATCTAGAGAATAACTGAACTCTGTTGAGATAACAAGCAGCGGAGGGATCCTGAAGGCAACCACATAAACTATCTTCATCATTCGGAAATGACACCGGCAAGGGATAATCCGGAATTATGCCAACCTTGATAAAAACAAAATAAAGAAAGTTGCACACATTATTAACTATTAAAGATCGATCAGCATGCTAACATGGAATGATATGTAGGAGATGGAGATAGACCTTGTTAATATCAATGTGGGCGGGTGTTTCATAACGAGCAACAGTAACGGCCAAGCCAGAACCGTCGGATAGCTCAAAAACTGATTGAATTTTACTGCAGATTTTGGTGATTGGGAAATCATTATCAGCACAAAATATATCTTATATACAAACTAAAAACAACAGAATAAGGATCGTGAACTAGTCACCCTTTCCCATATGTAGGTTCTCCAACTAGGACCGCCCGTTTGTTGTCCTTTAGAGCACCAGCCAAAATTTCACTGGCACTTGCAGTACCTTTATTGACCTGCACAGCAAGATCAAAACAGATTAAACCATATGAAGAACGGAGAAAAAAGTATCCTAAGATTGGAGATATAGATGACAAGAGATCCTAATTTTTAAAGAAAATGAAGGTAGTAGCGATGCTATCGTCTAGAAGAAATTTCATAGAAAAGAGTCAGTAGTATCAACAGTGAAGCTTTGAATTGGATGTATGATTAATTAATAAGGTATAGTTCGGTATACTTGATAAATGACGGATCAATAAGTCATTATTGATTAAAAATATAAAACCTAAAAAAATCACTGTTCAATATCTGTCGGTTACTAATTTCAGTACCCGACACAACCCGAGAAAGAAATCAGGCTCGGGTACAAACCCGAACCTAGGATTTTCGAAAAAAGGAACGACCTGATCAGGTATCTGATACCCGAACCCCAACGCCCACCCCTGCAGAAAAGTTTGATAACAATGCAAAAAGAAATGTTTATTATGGTAGGGATAATATTGTCATTATAGTTTAATTGACAGATTTAATCTCTTGCTAAAATATACTAAATATTCAATATTTTATCCTACCATGTTATGTATCCTCATACTATATATTTTATCATACTAATGTACATATTTAATCTCTCTTGTTAAAATCATACTAAACATTCAATATTTTATTCTACCATGTTATGTATCCTCATACTATATATCCTACACTTCCCCTGTCTCATATATGATGTAACAAACTATGCCTAAGACTCCAGAAGAAATATTAGTACTCATGCTACAATTGAGATGGCCAACCCAGAATGTCATTAAGTACAAGTCTTGCAATTTTTATAGACACGACACAAAGAAAAGATGAGAAGCCATATGGAAGGATTCTAGATCACATGCAAAGATAAGATCAAGAATGGTTCAGAAAAGAACTCAGTATACCAGTACTATCAAGGGCTCTGATGATGCCACTGAATTACTTCCATCTGCGTCATAAATATCACGAACACCTCGACTATCACAAATATACACAATCACTCCCTTCTCCAACCTGATTGCATTAAAAAGCAGCAAGAAGTCGTCCTTCAGCATCTATTTTAACACACAAATGCCGGCATCGTGAAAAAAATGGACTATCAGGTTTGAAAGAGGTAATGGATCTGATATTGAAAATAAAATATCCAGGACAGAGATGCAGTTACAATTTTAAAGGTAAAAAATGGCCACATGGAGTTGAGAAGACATCCCCCAAGCAAAATTTTTTAAATCCAAATTCTTAAGATCATTATCGTCTTTGTCGAAGCACAAATCTTGGAAACCAAATGAATTCATGAACAGACAACGGTATGTCTCACTGACGCATGAAAGCACATTTTCGAAAAGCAGGAAAATTTCCTGATAAGTTCAACTAAATCACTGCGACACTGCTTACCAATCTTCAAATTGACCACACAGTAGGACAAGATCAGAATAAAAAAGGAAAATTTTCACCATTAATAGTAGCAACGTCAAGTTCATATGTCCCTTAATGAAAGAGTAATTTCTACCAGAACCTCACCAAATTTTAGCAATTTCAACTCCTTCCGGGAAAAGGCCACCACTGCAACAAACTTAGCAAGTAAAAGATCCAGCCCAAGGAAAATAGTAGAACGAAGAATGTTCAAAGCATGTCACCTATTATCTCGGAGATCCAATATGAAGGAATTCACATTGTTTCTCCTCAATGTTTCAATGGCTTCTCTCACAGCACCTAAAAAGTATGAATGATGACAGTTTCAGAGAAACAGAACTGCAAAAGTATTACATTTATGGTTTACCATCACATTCATTATGGAAAGGAATGTATTAAAGTCAAATATAAATAGCAGAGTAAACCATTTCCAATGACCAAGACAAGCATGTCCTGTTAACATTATATGACAATTGACACCAGGCATTAAAGATAGCCAAAAGAGAAAATACTTCAATTCTTTGTGGAGAGGCATATACATTTTTAAAAAAGGAAACAATTTATATGACATACTATTCAACTATGAAAAGCTGGAGTAGAGTTCACACAAATAGACACAAAAGATTCGTCTTCAGTGACGAAAAATACCCGAAGAATTTTGATTGAATGATGTTAACTTGATATATCCAACTAGAGGGGCGTCATCCCCCAATCCAGGAGTTTTGCAGACTCGCGACTTCACTGGATTCAGTAAAACTCTCTCTCGTCTGAAAGCAGAAGCTAAGGGATTGTGACAAATTTAAAATATAGAAAAAAAAGATCTGTAAGTAAAAATATTTTATTCGAGGTCTTAAATTTTAAATCCATACATTTCATACAAAAGATACTGTCACATAAAAAATTATGATTGACAAGACAGGAGTCCCTCTTCAAGTTTTACATATATAACTCAAACAGGGGAAAAAATTCTTTCCTGTAAATTCAAAGAAAGTAACTCAAAAGTAAATAAGAAGCAATTTTTACACAGATAAAGATGTACACACATCAAGGATAGGTGCCTTGTCTCAGAACCATGACGTACAATTAATTCCACTCCACTTCCTTCAGGTCCCCTGTAAATCCAGTTTTAATATTCAGTCATACCTAGTTTTCAATTTAGTAAAGCCTTATCGTAAGCATGCATATCATGTACCGAATTTAACCATGAGCAATAGTACAAGAGCATACATATTATGTATCATATCTAATCATGAGATTAATACATGAGCATAGTCTAACATATTTTGCAAGGGAAAGAAAACAAAATCAATAACATGACTACCAAATTTAAGAGCATTGAATTTCTGCTTCACAATGTCCATGACCTTAAATAGCTACAGATGTCCAACTAAAGATGCCACTCATAGCACAATACTTATGAGCAATACATCATCCCTATCAGCTAAATTTTCTCAAAGTTTTACAGATAAATAGCATTTACCAAGATGGTAAATTCCATATTGTCATCTTCTACTTAAGATATTGCTATAGAATAGACTTTTTGCATTAAATCTTGGGTTTTTGGGAAAGTAGGCATAAACACCATGTAGGATAGAATAACTCAAAGGACGTTATCTACGTGGAGAATAAAATGTCAACTTACAAAACATATGGTTTCAATTTTCACAAGTTTTAAAAAAGATTAATTGATTTTATCATCAATTGCATGGTCAGCATAGAAGAAACTCACTGCAAGAGCTCAGCCGCATCATATATTTCCATGCTCTCTGTACTTTTATCATCAATTGCAACAATCAAATCCCCAGATAAAATTCCAGCCCTATTTGCTGGACCTCCCGGAGCAGCAGAGACAACCACAAGTCCAGAACTTGATTTATCTTTTTCTTTAGGGTAACCAATTGAAAGCCCAACTCCAGTAAGAGTATTTTTTGTTCCAGACTGCCTTCAAAGGACATATCAATTAGATTCACATGCTACAAAGATCAATCAAAATGATTAATTTATGATCGTCGCAGAATGGATGCTCTTCAAGCAAAATATAGCAATGCATCATAGCAGTACAAAATGCCAGTACCCTCAGACTCTTAAATTTTTTAGGCTCCAAGAACCGGGTGAAAGGGTCATCTAGAGTGGCAACCATCTTCCTTATAGCTGCATCTGCAATCATACAAACCCAGGACAGCTGATGGAGAATTAAAGATGGTACCACTAACGCCAAAAAAATGGAATAGATACATCTAATACATAAGTGTAATACTGAAAGACAAATCAGACACCTGATTTCTCACCCGTTCCAACCTGAAAAAGTCGTGCATTAAACCTACATTTACTATTGAAGCATAAAGACGAGGATGATAACACTAACCAAATTTACCGAAGACTGGCTCCTCAAATTCATGCACGACTCGCCAACAATGGTGCCAAACATTAAGGCTTCAATTTTTCCTTTTTCATGTGGATGATAACACTAACCAAATTTACAGGAAACTGGCTCTTAACAAGAAAGCATGTCTCCAAGAATTAAAATTTTCTTTTTCATGCCCTCTCTCCTAATTTCTTACAATCTCTGGTGGCAGCCAACAAGTCAAAATATGCCAGCCAGCTCAAATAGCAATGTTTTCTCTTCCAAGAAGCCCCAATCAATAATGATAGATTGATAGTTGTGGCAGACTTATACAAAATTTTATTTGTTTTAGGAACCAAATGGTTAAGCAACCATGCAAATAAATAGAGGCACGGTGCAGGGTAGAAAAGCTAAGCAACGCAAAAAATTTGGACGTAAAATTAAAAGATATCTCTAATTTTAGAACTTACAAAATTTTCAGTGAGATAACAGATCATTGTCGCCAATTATCACTTTTCAAAAGAAAATTACAGCAAAAAAATGCTAGTGAACAGTTCAACTTCTTCAAAACATTTCTCAAGGAGCTGGCGAGGGATGTGGAATTCCATCTGTGCCAATGTACATGTCACTCCTGAGCAGAAATTTACAATGGTGCGTGTCTTCCAAAAATGAAAGAAAAGAAAAGAAAAACCAGATGTAAATGTGTTCCATATCCATTTAATCAACAAACTTAGTAAGATTTGTGTAAAAATTGTTTTTTGATAAAAGATCCCTGTATTCATGTGTTCTCACACACATTAGCCAGCACAGTCACACAACGAGAAGCATGTCCACATCCATAATATATATTCTACTTTCTTTTAAAACTTGAATAAGAAATCCTTGTTTCTAAAAATGCACAGCCAATGAACAAAGTTAGTTATAATCAACTATCCCACATTAAGTTACACAGGATGTCTGTTCCTATTTCGAGATTAGTTATCTGTGGCCATTGGTGCAGCTTGGAGGTGTGCTTGTTTTGGGTATGAGCCCTTGTGGGGAAGAAACCATTTGTACCTATGTAATATGTATATGTCTAATCTTTTACCACTGTCACCCATCCATGAAAGTATGAAACTATCCCAAAAAATAGTTGTTGATAATTTTTTATGCACCAACAAATCAGTTGATAAACTGAACGAATAAAGATTAATCAATCATTTCTCATAGGTCAGAAATAGCTATTAGAATAGATAAGTTTATCTTCAAAGCTAAATGATAAGAAACTTACATGTCTCTTCTCTTGTGTTCATAGGTTCGTTGCGAAGAGCATTTTCTCTATACCTAAACCAACTTTGGCCATTGAAACTTTTATCAATATAAGCACGGTCAATTGTTCTCCAAGCCTCCAAGAAAATAAGATTTTCTTCACTTAGGGCCCCTGCATATCGTGAGAAGCTAAGTAATGGGTAAAGGGGAGATATAAGCAACTCTAACAATCCCAAGAACAAGTCAAGCTTACAGGAAGGAGTTTTGGTGACAGCAGCACTAAATGTCATATAAAGCATCACTCCAACGATAAGATGAATAGAAAGCAAGGGAGCAGGATTGCTAAGCCACTCTGTACATTGTACTATTTTCTGGATACTGGTAATAAATTTTCTCCACCAGGAAAAGCTTTCAGGCTTAAGCACAAAGAAACAACGTCGAGAGATAAATATCTTGTTCAGCCTCCAAAGTTTCAGAAGAATGTCATCATGGACGTAGTCATTGTTACGAGACTGATTTGAAGCGTATTTTATGGCATTCTGTTCTTTACTGAATGAAGAATAATACACTTGACCTCTACTTCTCTTTGCAGGAGGACGATTCAAAAGTAGCACCTGAACATGTCAACGAAAAAATCTGTGAACTTCACCATGTCAACAAGGAAAATTCATATCATATGCTAATTAAAATTTTCAAATGGAATCCAAATTACTTTAATCCTTCCCATATGCTACACAAGGCCATTCCTAGAATTCCAGCCACCCCTGCTAAGGACCATGCACAATGAAGGGTTTGATGTATTTACACGACGTTCTTGATAAGGAACATATGTGTTGTTAGTTGTTACAAGCTAACAGAGAGCATTTGAGATGAAATTCTCATTCAAGACTTCCTCGCAGAAGAGGGAAAAGTTTATATACAAAACTAAAATACTTGTTAACTACCAATCTAACTTAACCAACCAATTACAGCAAATTACATGCTGTAATTTATCAACATAAGAGTATGAAACATGCACTGAACACAACATATTCGTTTGAAGTGGCTCGTTTTCAACTAATAATGATTTTGTACCAATTAGAAACTTCCAAAAGAAATTAAAAACCTCAATTCCCTTGGTTAAAGAAGTGAAATTGATTATTTGATTTATTTGATCGGTAATGTATCATTTCACTTCGTTCAAACAACCACTTGTTCTTAAATCATGGATTAAAACAACGTTTCTTGAAACTGACAACAAACAGAACAATCTACCAAAAGGGGGAAAATTTAAAAAAAAATACAAATAATGCAGAAAAATAATCAGTTTTCAATTAAAATATACCTCCGGAGAGAAAAGAGTGGAGGAATTTCGGCGGGTGTTGCTAATGACGAAAGAAGGGAGTGACACGAAAGCAGCTGAGCCTGAGCTTCCCAATATCACTTCCATTCGATAACACTCGTTTTCTTTCGTTCCACCCCCACCCACAAATAAAAGCGTGTTTAATTATTTGTTGCGCTTTTTAATTTGTTTGCTTCCGCGTCACCACCACTGTCTCTGTCTCTTCTCCAAATTAGACGACGCTTTTGGTCCCAGGAGGCAATTTTATACCCCACATATATTCTCTAACGTTGCACAATTGCCAACTGTTAGAAATTCAACAATTTATCTTATTATAGTAAAATTACAATCGTGTCTCAAATCTAATATTTCGTCCTAAATTTATGACTTCAATCTGAGATAAGTTATAATTCATCGTCAAATTATAATCGTGTTTGAATAAAAACATACATGTCTCTTCCAAATCAAAAATATTTTTCAGTGAAATAGACAGAAATGCTACTTCTATGCAATTGTTGTTGTTTTGAATTGCCCTGGTCTGTTATGGACATTTCGTTTCCTACTACTCAATGTCGAAGTGACAAGTGCATTTTATACGAGATTACTTGAATATGCTTGCATGTTTAAGGTAGAAGAAGTGGTGTGATAATGCTAAGAAAAATAGGCTTTGAAAGAAGAGATGCGCGGAAGATTGTGGGACACCGGGAAATAGGCTTACTGATTGTATCTAAGACTCGCTAAATTGGGCTTTGAATCTGATAAAATATCAATTAGATGTGCTGCAGGTGTCTAATTGGTTCTCGTTTAATTCTATCTACTGTCTTATACATACAATGGAAGTACTTTTTTTTAAAAATCTTTTTGCAGCATCTGTTTGGACAATTGAGCTATCCTCAGCTACTTGGTTTTCCATGTCGATGCCCATTTGAGTAAGATTTTGGCTCACTTGATTCTTTGTTGTATAAGATGCTAAAAATTTATGAGATATTCACCCATTTCATTGGAACTGCTGATTTGATGTACAATTTTCTCTTGACATAGGAAATCATCATCGTGATCCATTGTTTCATTGACCTTTACTTTAAAACTTTTTAATTTTTTTGAGTGAGTATGTTATTCTGTGCTTGATTGCTTTTCATGGTTACCCTCTTTCAATTTTTAGGTGAGTGTGATAGTTCACTGTTATGTTGAAAGAGTTAATAAGATGATTCTACATGAGTGACAAACCATTGTATGCACAAATTTTATGAGCCATTGTATGCGGAGACTCCGGCATTCATCCTCAAGAAGGTTAGCGCCCTAAATGGCTTCTATTTTTCTCTGTTGACTTATTAAGAACAAATCAAGTGTCAAATATTTCATTTTTAAACATATTTTAACTAACTTGATGAAAAATTTTGCCGCATGACTTCAACAGGCATGTTCGCCTGTCCTATGGTCATGAGACTTCCATTTCCTGTTCATGTAAATAAAATTTGTAGATGCAAAAAGTTGTACATGGTAGCTTAATTCAATACTCATATGCTTCTATACCATGGAAACTTTGAATATTGCAATCAGTGGAGCTAAAATACTCACTGCGTGAACATTAGTATTGGCTCTGATATTATCATTGTTACATCAATTTTTTTAGCTACACATGGTTTATGGTCCTTTCAACATGAATCTTGTGCAGTGAAGAAGTTGCATATTCCTATTTCTCATGGTGGATATTTTTCATGTAACAAGCACTTCAAGAGCTTGAAGAAGGCTGTAGTTTCTCCATTCTACTGCAGCACCAGAAGGTACAGTGTCAATCAGACTGGTCGGTTTCCTGGAATCTTATCTGAAGATAGTCACCCTATCCTTCAGGACAGCGGGCTTCAGCTTTTGTTCAAGAATTGGCAACACTTGAGAAAACATAACTAACAGCGAGTACTTTTCGCATGGCTGTTGGTTTCTTGGCCTCGTGGATGACTCAAGTTGTGGGTAGAGAAGCTTGGGTTAATCGAACCATTTTCTGTTAATTAGCTACATGTTGGAGCAATATTAAGGAAGAGGAAGCTCTCAAAAGGTACAAGTTAATGACCGGAAATCCCATATCATTTTCTGAATTCCAGACCCATGGAAAAAAGAACCCTGATGATAATTGGCTTGCAGCTTCTCCTGATGGAGTTGTTGATAGCTATATTTATGGCTTGCCTTCACATGGGGTTCTTGAAATCAAATGTCTGTTTTTTGGTGGTGATATGACCCGTGCCTACCCATGGAACGTGTGCCACTTTATTATATCCCCCAAGCTCAAGATTTAATGGAAATACCGGACCGAGATTGGATGGACATGTATGTTTGGACAGTTCATGGCAGTAGTTTGTTTAATTAGGTTATATCGCAATGTGGAATATTGGGATGTCTTGAAAATGGCACTGTCTGATATCTGGTGGAAGCATGTCCAGCCTGCAAAAGAGAGATGTGATACTTCGGTAATCACTAATCCTCTTTGTAGAATTAATTAAAAGCATACAGGCCAGCTCCGAAGCATGAATTACGCAGTTACATTGTGCATGAAAGAAAGATTGTCGTTGACAACTCAAATCTGCTGATGCGGGAAATTCATGGCAAGTTACACTACTGATTCTGTAAAGCAATGAGACAGAAATCTGATCTGGTGGAAAGTTGTAAGCTCCTTTAACACGAAAGGTAAGCGGAAACTTAATCCAGAATCCAGGACGCATATTGAGGTATGAGACCTTTACTACGGTGGTTATGTAGTGGTTAGGATTGCTTAGTATTTGTCTGCACTGGAATGATCTCTTGTGAGGAAACTAAAGGAAAAACAGAACTTTTGAGTTAAGCTTGTATCTCTCCGGAGATTCTTTTAGAATATATAGGTTCATATATATTTTTTATCTTTACAAGATCAATTTAAGAATTGATCTATTGGTATCTTACTTTCAGATGGATAGTGGCAGTCTGCAGATTACTCCGTCTCACAAGTGAGAAAACCCATGTGTTTAGTGGGTGAAATGGAGCGGGATGTGGCGAGTGAAATATATCCCTTTACAAAGACATGGCATCCAACAAATCTCCTCGGATATCTAAATTGGGTAAAACTCAAGTCTTTCATGCCACTATAGTTTCTTATATACATGAAAGTAGCAGGATCGTGCTATTTTCATTATTCATGGGTAGGAGTGTTCAGAAACTGAACCGAACCTTATCAAACTATGTGGCTTGAATCAGTTTTCAGACAATCATGATTTGAATCGGTTTTAAAATCAACCAAAATATTAAAATTGATTTTTTTCAAGTTTTACAAAAAAAAAAAAAAAAAAAATCAAGTCAAACCGATTGCAATGATATGAAAAATCATGTATATTTTTTGTTAATTTATTGTGATTTTCCTTAGGTAGATTTTATTTGTTTTTAGTTTGTATTATATTATTGGTAATTTTTGTAACATTCCAATTATATTGAAAATTTATGCATTGTGTGTTTTAGCTCAAATAAACATAATTACAACCCTAAAAGTTTAGTTTTTTTATATATAAATTTCAAAATTTTGTAGCATGCATGAGTATTTTAATATATATAATTTTTATATTGTTTTAGTTCACGATCAAATAAAATCTTTACTCAATTTTTGTCATACTATTTTTTCAAATTGCATCTCTCGCGTTATTCACTGTGAAACTTAAAATTAGTCCTCCAAAAAGACCAAACCGAAATTCATGGTTTGAGTTGGATTGGTTATAAAAATTCCATTGTTGGATTTGGTTTAAAATTTTGTAAACTTGTAAAATATGGTTTAGTTCGAATTTTTATCTAAAATCAAACCAAAACGTAGTTGAACATCGTTATTCACGAGAAAGAAGAGGAAAAGTACATACTGGATTACCTCCTATGACTTTGGAGGATATACCATTGTAGAGCAGGAATATAATTGAATTGTATGGGTTCTAAGTTAGATGCACTCGAGCATGAATGATGTTTAGATGCGTCAAATTAAGAAAAAAATGGAATTAATTTTAGGTCAAAATTCTTGAATTATAGTTTGTGTTGGTTTTGATTTTGCTTGTTTCTCCCTGTTGTCCCGTTTTGAATTTGGAACGGACTTCTCGTAGACCTTAGGTCATCTCCAACAATAAAATCTATTTTGATGCAAATTTTACACTAAAATAGTGCGATTTCTGCATTAAATACAACATCCATCTCCAACTCATTTAATTCAAATCTTACACCAAAAAGAATATTTTCCTTTTATTTTACATATATTAATTATTATATTTTATTTAATATATTTTTAATTATGAATAATGTATATTAATTTATTGTATTTGAACTATGTGTTTTAAGTTGCATTTGTATTTCAATTATGTGCTTCAATTTAGTTATGAATTGTGTTGTTAGATTAATTTTTTGCATTTGTATTTAATTATATTATATATAAATCATTAAATCAAATTATTCCTTAATTATTAATAAATAACATAAATAAATTAATATTTAAAAAAATCAATAATTATTATTCTTTAATTTTATTATTAAATATCTAATTATTAAAATAATAAAATATATATTGTATTATTATTTAAATAATCTTTATATTTTCTAATATAAATATTTATAATAAAAAATGCAAAATTTATAATAAGAAAAAAAAAGTACAACCCATGCGCCATGCCCTGCGCCAATTTGGCGCAGAGGAAGGAGGGTTGCGCTAGCCTCCATTGGATGACAATTTCTTGCATCAAAATGGTGTTTTACATAACTCCCATTGGATGACAAATTCTTGCACCAAAATGGCACCATCAAAATGGTGTTTTGCATAACTCCCATTGGAGACGGTCTTACCGACAAAATTATATAATTGTATATTCAAATTCTAATATTAATTCTTTAATGGGGCACTATCTATTTTTATACGTATCTACGTAATTATCAATAATTTCCAAATAATGGAAATCAGTTAATACTTAACATAATATTATTTGTTATATTACTATATCCCAAAGCAAAATAAAGGGTACACGTAATCATCATGTCTGAAAAAGCTACGAGTTATTATCAGGGAAATTCGGAACATAAGAAAACAAAAGGAAATTTCGTAATAAAAAAGGATCATGATCTTCAATTGGGAACCTTTTTGGGTTCTCTCGAGTGCTGCCAATAAAGCAAGCAGCAACTAGAGATTTGCAAAGTGATAATAATTAAGTTCACAATATTTTGAACGATAAAACTTATGTTTAAATATATTTTTTCAGGAAAAAAAACCATCGATTTGCTCGTCTTAATTAGATGGATTTTAAACGAGCAATAATCGGGAAAAAAGAAGTAAAAAGTAGTGGAAAAGCCAAGGGGAGTCACTAGCAGAATTGAACATATCTATCATCCAAGTTCCACAAGCCATCATCCCATATTGTGATATCTTGATTCGAGGCCTCTGGCATGGAACCATAGCCAGATATCATTGAATGAAGTAATCCTTGCTCTTCCACTACTCCTCCACTAGGATATGCTATTTCTTGCATGGATTGAGTGAAAATAGGAGAATCGTCGTCGATTTCCTTGAACATGAACGACATAATCGTATTCATGTCTATCTGGTCTTGCTGGTATCGTTGCTGTTGAAACTGTTGCCTCCGGAGCATGTGCGCGCTCGTCTTTTCTGTCGGGGTTTTGGAGGAGACCGGTTTTCCCTTTTTCTTGAAATGTGTCCTCCAATAGTTTTTTATTTCATTGTCTGTTCTTCCTGGCAAACTTCTAGCAATTGTTGACCACCTATACATCTTCACAGATTAATCAACTCCCCAAAAAAAAAAAAGGAAAGGAAGTGTGTGTGTGTGTGTGTGTGTGTGTGTGTGTATATATATATATATATAAATCGCCCTTCATTAAGTTATTTATACGTAACCAAATGAGTACCTGTTACCCCATCTTGCATGGAGCTCAAGAATTACAGTCTCCTCGTGTGGGGTTATTTGTCCCCTCTTGAGGTCTGGCCTCAAATAATTCACCCATCTTAATCTACAACTTTTCCCATTTCTCTTCAATCCTGTCCAAACAAATCAGCTAGAATCATATTAGTGATCGAACAACATGAAAATAATCGTCATATAAATCGAATATATAACTTTGTAACGTTATATTATTTATCGTAAAAACAGTTACCATTAATCAACACATAAAAATCGATATACGAATGAGAACCGGTGTATACATATTACCTACAAGCGTCGCGACATTGTTCCATCTACCTTCACCATGCAGTTTCACATACTCCATGAGTAATCTATCTTCTTCTGCGGTCCAAGGCCCTTTCTTCCACCCTTCTTCTCCAACAACTTCCCATCCCATGTTTTGTGCCATAAAATATCACTCCCAAATTAATATTATATATGTTTATTATAAATTATAGAATGCAAAAGCCAAGTTTTTTTCCTTTTCAAAATTGCCAGACATGATGAGATATATGCTTGTGTTTGCTGCATATTTATATTGCAAATTCTTGCATCTTGTACTTAGTTGATGTCATTATCATGTAACCAATATCTTCTAGTAGTAATATATTATAAACTAAAGAATTGTAGTTGTATGGTATCAATTTTAAAACCGAAATCTCAGTGATTTATACAACAATTATAAACTATTGAGTCCACAGTTTAATTAAAATTGGAACCCGAGCTTGATGTGCATATTGTACATATTTGTAGGGATCGAGTTAATATCTCACGGTTAATGATTTGAAATTTAGAATGAGCTCATTTGTGTGAGATTAAAATTTGAAATTTAGGATTATATATCGGTGATACCTGGAATGAGCTCATCCAAATAGAGCCCACACGGGATCGTGAGCCCCGACCCATCCCAAGCCAAGGTAGAAGGCCTATGACATGCCCATATATTCTCCTATAAATACTAGTGTGAGTGTCCAATTCATTCATATTCATTATATTGTTTTCAGCAGCACCCTTAGCTGTTCTCCCTTATATCCTCAGTCTCTGACTTAAGCGTCGGAGGGGCTAAGTCGGGACACCCTCCCGGTCCTCTTCTAACAGTCTTATTCGTGATTTCAGGCTTAGGGCAATTTCGAAACCTGCGTCTGGATTAGTGACACTCGCTGGAACCGGACCTTAAATTTCCCGTGAGTATCATATATAATGTATTTTAAAGGGTAAATTAAAACATATATCTTGAATTTTTTTGGGAAAATTTCAAGAGCTGGTTTTGTATGTTTCTTTGCGATTTTGGTTTTATATGTTATCAATTTTAGTCTTAGTCATATATCTTTTATTTTTTTGTCATTTTTCATCTTGAAACGTTTACGTGACATTACATACATCAATGTCATGTCAGCTTCGCGTTAGAAAAAAGAACTAAAATTGTCACACACAAAAACAAATATTGTGATTTAAAACTAATTTGATAACTATATATCAAAATCACGATAAGCAAATATATTAACAAAAAATGCAAATTTTTCTTATTTTTTAACATTTGAAAACATATTATTACGTAAAATTATAAAACCTCACTCCTTCACCTGACTGAATAATCTCTTATTTAGTTTGCAAGAGCAATATATACATTGACATGCAATAAAATTCATGCTAACTCTGGTGATTTACGTAATTAAATAGAAAAAATCAAAACTTTATTTAGAGATTTACTAATAAAATACAACTAAATCACTCAACTTGCACAAGTTCTCGAGTATATCTCTGAAAATAGAAACACGTTCTTGCTACAAAAGGGCCACGTACAACCTAATATTTTAGAATCTAGACAATAGGAAACATAATTTCTCGAAGGACTGTCATAAAATTCCAATTAAAAATTAGGTGTGTGGCAATTTTTTACGCACGAAAATGTCTACGAACCCAATTGGTGAATAACAGGTGGTGTTGGATTTGCTTATATCTTAAGGAGATATGTTCAAGTTAATTTATTATAGTTTTTGTTTAAATATTAGAATATCAATATAAACTTAATAGGTTATTAGGAGACAGGTGTGACACTACGATGGATTTTAAGAAAGTATGCACTAATTAATTAATAATCATGAGGTTATTTTTACCACTAAGGTAATCACGTATCAAAGTTATGGTCACAAATTAAGACACATACTTGCTTTGGTGTAATAATTAATGTCATTTCAAATTCTAAAATTTAACATGAATAGGGTTTAGCAGTATCAAGGAGGTTTGTAGTTTTTATCTAGTGCATTTGTCTTTGTTAATTTCTAATTTATTGTATATTGTGAAAATTTAGTTTTGTAATGTATCTTTCAATTTTTTTGAACTTTTTTTTTATCGAAAATTTTTATGTAATATTGCATATGTCAGATTCAACTCCACGTCCCATTAGTATCATGCACGTCGATCAAAGATAAAGTTACAAAAATAGTTGATGAGAACTAAACTTTAACAATTTAGATCAAAATCAAAATCGCAATGATAAAAATGTATACGACCATTGTTACAATTATGACTTATCTCGGTATGAATCCATTGGTTTCAAAACCACATTAGGTTTATGTTAATTTAACGTGATTATGTGTGTGCAGTTTCGATATGTTATCCTTCTATTGTGTCTATTCATCATATTCATTGATGACGTGACACTTACTTGTTGGATGAGATGAAATATATTCAAATTGTACATCCGAGTTTTTCCTCCATAGTTGCCACATATGTATATCCAAATTGTATGTTGAATTTATGTACTTGTGACTAATTGGTATTTGAAGTATATCAACATACAATCTGAGCCCATGAGGGATGTCCAAGTTTGTAGAATTTGTGTACTTGTGACCAATTGGTTACATATTTTATTCCATCTCGACACTAATTTTTTGGGTAAATATGACAACAAGTTTGTCTGACGAGGTTTATTTGCTTGAAGTAAGTTGCAGACTATTGCGTTCAGTCTAAAAATTTATCAAACTTACGAATAGTAACAGCAAATCTCCTGTAAAAAAACGAACGGACAATCAATTGAATGATATTATATGATTTTGTTTTTTATATAAATATACGACTGTGTACGGATGGAGGAAGAATAATTCTTTTTGAGTCCAAACGTGTGAGAAAACTTTGCACAACGAAGATATGTTTTTGAAGTGGTTCAAACAGATGTCTAAATCGACTTGTAATGTGGAAGACCACGTGGCATCTTTGCAAATACATCCCTTTTTTACATACAATTTGATAATCGTCACTGACATAATTAGTATTTCATTATTAAACTTTAAATATTATTTTTTAGGTTGATAAAAAAATTATATTTAATTCTTTTAGTAACTAAATGAAAATGTTATCGATAAAATTATTCATTTTATTAAATAAATTATGTCAGTTTGCACATATAAATTAAGTCCAGATAATGCGGATAATATTTTTTACCCAGCTTTGTTGTATTAGTGTAAAAAGTTGCATTTTAATATTGTTTGCGATTTTCCTTAGAATTATCAGATTACTATTTAATAAATAAAACAATTTCAAATTTTAGAAAACCACTGAATATTAATTTTACGTTTCGAATTAAACTGGGATGAATGTTGAATGTAAATGTTCGGAATATGATGTAATAAATTATATTTTCATTGTATAAAAGATAACCTACGTAGTACGTAAGTTCCATGGTTCGATTTTTTAAAAAATTAAAAATTTATTGAATATTTTTCTCGAAAATTGAAAATCTCAAAATTATAATTTATAATGTGATCCACTATAAATTGCAAATCCATCACTTGATTAATTAACAACGCTATAGGAAACTCAAATAGTTTCTTAATCAGTTTAAATAATTAAATATTTAATTTATTAATTATGCAATTATATATTCATAAATTATAATTTACGCGTATAATTTAATGACGTACAAATTCATCTTTTTATAATACATGATGGATAACTTGATATTGTTGTCCCAAGCTTGTTTTCCAGGTTTCGGTAACATCGACAAATTGATGTATGGTTTGTGTTGTTTGTAGAACGGATATATCTGGTTATATCTAGTGCACACTCGAAATATAGTGGTAGTGGGTTATTCGTCATCCAAAAAAGTGGACGGTCGGACATTATATTCATATACATACATAAAAACATATGCGCACACGCACACGCACACGAACACGAACACATGTCAATATCTTCATCCATTTAATTTGTTGGTCTTTTTTTTTTGTTGCGTTGAAAAAGATTGACTTTGACTTGGAAAGGAAGGAGGGTTCAACAAAGCGTAATTTAGGTAGGCAAGCAAATGCAGGCAGGTCTTAGTGGACTCCAGGCTATGCAGAACAACTCACGGTCTAATCTAATTTTACCTTAGGCTTTGAATCTTGTTATTATAATGATTTATCATCTTTCGGTGAATTTTATCTTTTTTATGTTTGAAAGTAAATAGTTTGCTAAAAGGTGTTATTTTAACGTAAACTGATTAGTGTGAAATAAATGAAAACCTAAGTTAAGTTTTATAACACGCTGATGAGATGTTAGCATAAAGACTGTTAGGATTATTTGTCCGACAGATGATCGAAATAATAAAAATATCAGAATGTGATTTAAAATAGTAAATTCGTGTTTTATCAGAATTAAATGTTGTGCCAGATGTTACAACATCTCGGACAACATGCAGCGGAATATTATATTTTGTAACACAAATTCACTTTAAATAAACAGATGGACGAGATTAAATATGCACAAGTATAAATACTTGTGCGGTGCCTTATGGCAAAAATTAATCACTAGAAAACTCAATCATTTACAAAAACCTAACATTAGTGATTATGACAAAAATCAATTTCCTCAACAAGTTGAGAAAACAAAAGCTTTCTAAAACAAACAACCATAATAAAACTAAAACAAGAAAGCAAAAACGTGTTGCCAAACAGTAGATCCACGAGAAGCAATCTTCGGTCAACTTCTTCCCAGATGTTGTCCGCAGATGTTCTCAACATTCACAGCAACACTCTATCACCCTCTTCACAGCACGTTTCTCGAATAAGGGTTTTCTCTGAATTTCTGAACGTGCACACAGAGTGAATATTAACCGAGAGAGGAGAAGCAGCACGAAAATCTCCCACGAAAAACTCCCACGAAAATCATCTTCACGAAAAACTATCTCCACGAAAAACTCTTCCACGAAAAATCTCTTCCACTAAAACTCTCTGAATTTTTCTTCGTCTCTCTCTCTACACTATTCTCTCTATTCGCCCTCTATCACCTCACGTTGATCACCTCTTATGTATAGCTTTCATCTCTCCTAGAGTTTATCTTCCATAAAGAAATCTATAAGATATGGTAAGCAAGAATTCTATTAGAAACAAATCAATAATACCATATCATGTAAATCATTATCATAAATATTATATCTAGAAGATATTTATCACAAAGATAATATCTAAAAAGGTAAAACCCAATATTCCACATAATCTTATCAATAGGAAATTGAATTCAAGGAAGAAATAATATCACAATAAAATCTTAACATAATTATCTAGAAAGGCAAAACCATAATTAAATATTAAATATCATATCAACAAAGAAAAGATAATATTAGGGAAATAAATCAATAAGATATATCAATTAAAATTAGGAATAAATATTTCCCTTCAATCTCCCCCTTTTTGTCTTTCTGGACAAAATCAAATCAAACTCAATTTCTCAGTTAAACTCCAGTTAACTCCCCCTTTTTATGAGAATTTATCTCCCCCTGAATAAAATCAAGTTAGTACGGTTCGTTGTGTTGGCAACACCTGAGACAACATCTGTAAAAATCATTAACAGTTCAATAAAACATACCAGGGAAGCAGAAGTTAACAAAGCAGAACATTAAAAAGAAATCAAGCAAAAGTATCAGATAGATGGTATCATTAGATCCTTTCAATTCACAGTCCCTTGAGTTTGAGTCGCATCTTCTCCCCCTTTTTGTCCAGAATGGACATCTACCTCCATAGCCAGACGATAGTCAGAAACTAAGTTCTCATAGGAGACAAGATCAGCTTTAGCTCGTAATCACTATCCAAAATTACTGAGATAATTGCGTCAAAAATCATTTCAAAAAAAAAAATTCCAGAATTGAAACCCACATCGACTTAACACCACTGAACTATCAAAAATCACAAATATTGGATTTCTAGCAAAAACCGGATTTTCATCGAATTTTCTCTGTTGAAATACGCATACCCTTTTGACCAACAATATTTACAATGTTATGTTTATGCATGACCTATTTATGCCTAATAACAGAATGTAACAGAAATGGAAACATGAAAACAAATATGAGATATGTTCACAAATGAGGTGTTTTTCGCAAATGTTGGCAACATCTTCTGACAACACGTCCAATTTCAAAATTTATTTCGGTTTTTCTGCACACTTAGAGACTTATCAATTTTCTGATCATAGAAATGGTAGCTCCCACACTAGAAGAACGGTCTTCTTTAGGACTCCTCTTGGTAGCTTTTTCCAACTTCTTATGTTTTCCTTTCTGTATTAAACTCAGAAGAGGTAGCTCCCACACTAAAAACACAGTCTTCATTGGACTCTTTTAGGTAGCTTTTTCCCATCTTTTCTTCTGATACAGAGCATATGCATAATTGATTTTCCTTTGTACTCAATCTTTTCAAGTCACTTTTCGTATGGGACAATGTCATGGAGTACATGATCATCTTTCAACTACTTTGTGATTTAATCAGATTGTTAACCATTTCCAAGTGTGTCAATTAAGATAGAATAAGGAATTGTAAGTGTAACAGAAGATTAAGCAACATCATTCCAACACATCATATCACAGAATGCATGAAAATGCAGTATGTCTAAATCCTAGAAATGCACATGCATGTTAGGTGTTGTCCGAGATGTTGTAACATCTGAGACAACATCTATGTATGATTAGGCAGAACACATGCTGAGAGATTTCCTAAGGTTGGAGAATCTCTCAAAAACTAATGCTTTTGTGAATATGTCAGCCATTTGGTTATTTGTACCAACAAATTCAATTCGAATCAATCCTTTTTCTATTAAATATCGAATAAAGTGATGTCTAATGTCAATGTGTTTTGTTCGAGAGTGTTGTACTGGAATTTTTGAAATGTCAATTGCATTAGAATTATCATAGTACACAATTAAGGTCTCCTTAATAAAGCTTATCCAAGAAAATCCTGAAAAGTCATCAACACAAACAAAAGAGTGCTTCTTGCCTCTAAAGCTTTCCACTTTCATAGGACTCATTAGGTCCATGTGTAGCAATTTCAGACAGCATGTTGTCCCAAAGTAGGGCAACATGTGATGTGACACGCGAGTTTGCTTACCCTTTTGACAGTCTCCACAAACATATGGTGTACTAGATGATAGGTTAGGCATACCTCGTACAACATCGTACTTACTCAAATTCTTCAGGGTTTTGAAACTAGCATGTCCAAGTTTTTGATGCCATAGGTCGAGTTCACTAACTTCTGCATGTTTGCATGAAAGTCCTTCACCTATTTGGTAGTAATTGTACGAAGACCTTGTACCTGTCATAATGCACAAGTTAGTTTCATCAAAAACTTCACAAGTATGTTTATCAAACTTTACATGCAAATTATCATCACACAATTGGCTTATGCTTATCAAATTTGAATTTAATCCTTCGACATGAAGCACATTGTAGAGCTTTGGCAGTCCTTCAACACTCAAAGTACCCTTTCCAACAATTTTTCATTTAGCTCCCCCTCCATATGTCACTCTACTACATTTTTGCTCAACATAATCGGTGAGATAGTTTCGTGATCCCGTCATGTGGCGTGAACTTCCACTATCAAAGTACCAATGACCTGCAGTATTAGTTTTCAACGAAGTATAGACAACTTTACAGTGAGTTTTTACCTTTGGGACCCAAATTTGTCTTACTGTATGTCGATGGTGGGAGGTGTTGCGGAAAGTGTTGGACAAAATTCGGGGCAACATCCTGCTCGACTTTCGATTCATGCAGTCATCCCTGAGTTTAAAACAGTATGACCTGATATGACCAGGCTTAAAGCAGTAATGACATACATACCTTCGTTTTCTTCTCTTAGGGACATGTGTAGTATGTTGTCTTTTTTATGGAGAGCTTTTGATTGGTGACTTGGATTGTGGTTGTGGAGATGTATCAGCTTTTCCTTTCACAAAAACAGTAGACTTGGAAGATTCACCTATTTCAAACACATTGTCTTTGAAGCCTAAGCCTTTCTTGTCATCTCTTCCCATCAAAAGTATGGATTCAAGCTTGGATGTGCTTGAATTAAACTTGGACAAGTTTTCAGTTGCCTTTTGAAGTTCTTCTTTGGTCTTACCAAGTTCCAAATCTTTTTTGCTCAAAATTACCTCAAGTTTGGCAACTACGGCTTTTAGTTCAACGTTCTCCTTCATGAGACTTGAGTTCAACTTGTTTCTTTTGGTCCAATCTTCAAACAACTCTTCATAAAGCTTTTGCACACTCTCAAGAGTGATTTCTTCATCATCAGCTCCTGATTCGTCATCTCCACTCAAATTTCCAGAAGTTGTGGATTTCAAGCACACTGAATTTTTGCAGATGTTACGGCCAGGTGTGGCAACACCTAGGGCAACACCTAAAGGATTCACTTGCAACCAGCGTTTTTCTTCATTCCTTGGTCGAAACTGTTGTTGGACAAGAGGTTTAGGAGCTGGTGGTCGAAGTGCTCCGTTTGCAAGTGACATGTCCATTAAATATTTCTGTCAAAACAAAATAAAAACCAGAATCAGCACTTAGTATATCAAGAGTAGGCTCTGATACCACTTGTTAGGATTATTTTGTCCGACAGATGATCGAAATAATAAGAATATCAGAATATGATTTAAAATAGTAAATTCGTGTTTTATCAGAATTAAATGTTGTGCCAGATGTTACAACATCTCGGACAACATGCAGCGGAATATTATATTTTGTAACACAAATTCACTTTAAATAAACAGATGGACGAGATTAAATATGCACAAGTATAAATACTTGTGCGGTGCCTTATGGCAAAAATTAATCACTAGAAAACTCAATCATTTACAAAAACCTAACATTAGTGATTATGACAAAAATCAATTTCCTCAACAAGTTGAGAAAACAAAAGCTTTCTAAAACAAACAACCATAATAAAACTAAAACAAGAAAGCAAAAACGTGTTGCCAAACAGTAGATCCACGAGAAGCAATATTCGGTCAACTTCTTCCCAGATGTTGTCCGCAGATGTTCTCAACATTCACAGCAACACTCTATCACCCTCTTCACAGCACGTTTCTCGAATAAGGGTTTTCTCTGAATTTCTGAACGTGCACACAGAGTGAATATTAACCGAGAGAGGAGAAGCAGCACGAAAATCTCCCACGAAAAACTCCCACGAAAATCATCTTCACGAAAAACTATCTCCACGAAAAACTCTTCCACGAAAAATCTCTTCCACTAAAACTCTCTGAATTTTTCTTCGTCTCTCTCTCTACACTCTTCTCTCTATTCGCCCTCTATCACCTCACGTTGATCACCTCTTATGTATAGCTTTCATCTCTCCTAGAGTTTATCTTCCATAAAGAAATCTATAAGATATGGTAAACAAGAATTCTATTAGAAACAAATCAATAATACCATATCATGTAAATCATTATCATAAATATTATATCTAGAAGATATTTATCACAAAGATAATATCTAGAAAGGTAAAACCCAATATTCCACATAATCTTATCAATAGGAAATTGAATTCAAGGAAGAAATCATATCACAATAAAATTTTAACATAATTATCTAGAAAGGCAAAACCATAATTAAATATTAAATATCATATCAACAAAAAAAAGATAATATTAGGGAAATAAATCAATAAGATATATCAATTAAAATTAGGAATAAATATTTCCCTTCAAAGACAATATCATTACATTATAATAAATGATTCGATTTTAATTTGGTTATGTATGATTCATATATTTTTATAGATCGCCATGTATCCAATTTAATTTTGGACTCTTGAAATCAACGTTATGGTACTACACTTATGCTATCATAAACTCAACCGTATACAGCTAACTTTACTGATTTGATTGTAACTTGTAAACTCCTTCGGTTGCGTAAAAATACTAAATGAATTTATATATAAAAAAAGAGTGCTTGAAACCAGAATTCCTAGCGTAAGGAGAGATGTTAAAAGATGTTGAGGTGCAATAAAAGATTTGAATTGTATCATTACTAACGGTTGTAGCTTTTGGTAAAGAAACAAACGTTCTTTCTAACAATTGGTATCAGAATCGAGGTCACGGGTTTGATTCCTATTGATTGTAAGGATTGCAATTATTGGGAGAGTGATTGTTGACGTGGAATAATTATCGTTGTTGGGTAGAGCGATCGAATCATGTTTTTTGAACTACTATGTGGTTTGAAATATTTGAGTTGAACTATTACCATCAGATATATCTTTTGGTAAAGCGACAATCGTTCGATCCTACAAAAACAATAGCAAAGTCACGTGATTATTAATCTATCTAGACTAAGATTTAAAACTCTCGAATTTTTTTATTTTTTAAATTGAGTCACATGTACTAATATTAACTTTTATCCAAAATTAATATATAAAAATAAAAAAAATCGAACCACTCGAGATAGAGTCAGGGTAGCTATGTATGTGGCTTTTTCACTGTGCTAAAAGAGTGTTTGACAAAAGATTTCATTTTTAAAAAAATTATTAAATTTATAGATAGCGAAGAATTGAGAAAAAAATATGTAGTATTCATGGACCTAATTTTCATTTCAACCCATTAAGTTTCGTTAGGGGGGGAGTCCAAATCATACTTCTGATGATTGAGGAGTACTACAGAAGTCTATTTATTTTTTTTTTGTATTTTGTTATTTTTCCCTTTTTGAAAAATGTGATTTTTTGAAATTTGAAATTGAAAAAATTTCCCACAATAAATTTTCAAGTTTTATGGTACATAATTTTAATAGCATCAAAAAATTTTAAAAAAATTTATTTAATACTTCATAAAGTGCACTTTAAATTTAATCAATTTCTATTCAATATTTATTTTTTTTGAATGCTCCAATATTTATTAATGGACTACTGGATAAAAATCACTAGTATACATAACGTGTGTTGAGGCATGAGGCATGAGGGGATTGATTTGTGATATTATTATTATTTTTTTTTTCAAAATATTATTATATATATATATATATATATATATATATATATATATATATATATATATGAGTTTTTATGGAGTTTTAGAATGTGACTCACAAGTTTTTGATAATCATTTAATTACTGCTCTTGTTGAACGTTGGCGACGCGAGACACACACATTTCGTTTTACATGTGGTGAAGCAACCGTCACGTTACAAGATGTTTCAATCATTTGGGGTTTAACAATTGATGGTAAAGCAGTCGTTGGAATAGATGTTTCAATCATTTGTATGTTGTGAAACATACCCGTTATGTAGCGTTAATGATTATTGGAGGAATATTGTTCTCTGACTATCAAGGAGGGTCTGCTAGACTCATGTTTTTCTGACTGTTATGAGATATTGATAATGTATAGTCTTATAGTGGGGGTAGTGCAGTTATCATTTCTATACTGTGAGCTGTGTAACGCAACAAGTATAGAAAAGACTACAATGGCTGGACCTTTATATATCCTGCAGGTATAAATAATGTATTGTGATTATTTAACACATTTTTTATAACTTTTGTTTAACTATTTTTATTATTATAAGCAAACATAGACATGGAGCAGTATTAAATGTGTTAACCCTCACCGAGATAGGTTAACATTAGTTGTATCTTCCATTGATCCAAATGCTATTATTCTAGTTTCTTCATATGGTGCACGGTAATATTTAAAATTTATTGTCGTAATATCATGTATATCTCATACAATTTTTTGACATGTAATTGTGTTTGTTAAATTATAGGTGAAAAATTGGATTTAGTTACACATATTCGCCTACACATGCTGTAAAAATTATAAAAAATTCTCTAGATCGTATGAATAATAATGAGGTATTATTGAATGTAAGAGTTATAAGGGTTTGCCACTACTGTCCTGTCAACTGATTTAAATATTGCAGGACGCCAGGACCCTCACCTACTCCACCTGATTTTTTCAGTGATTCGGGGATTGCTAACTTACATTCGTTTGATCACCGGGATTATCAAACTTCATTTTGATCAAACATACAAAGTTTCACAAATCTGCTTAATGTTGATCCTTAGCATATTGTCCATGATATGTGACCAGAGAGGAATGTTATTTCACATATCATTTTTCCAGGTTACTCAAATGAGGAAAATCCTGAAGATGTTAGATTGAGTAGAGGGATGAGAAGATGCAATCCACCCGGTTGTGGAACCGGGAATCATTTGTATCATTGTAATTTTGATGATAATTCTTATACTTGATTGGAACTATATCATTTGTATTGTTGTAATATTTGCATTGTTGCGTCGTTTATATTCTATTATTTCTACAAGTTGTTTTAATAGATTGAGATAAAGTACAATATGTATAATTTAGGATTTTTGATAAGTCCAAGAATTGCACTTAATAGATCGAGATAAAGTACAACATGTTTTGTTTGACATCAGAAGATGTATTCGAGTAGGGCGTGACCACGCCTTAGCCGAATACATCTGTTGCATTTTGGCCCCTTCTTTATTTTTAGTTTTGGATGATTGATGATGATTAAGGACAATTTTGACATCGAAAGGTTGATAGACTAGCGCCGCAGCGCTAAGAATTCACAAGAAGAAAAGAAGGGCCGCAGCGCTAAGAAGTCACAACGAACAACTCCCAATAGCATATGTGACATCATATCACTGTTCAAGTTCTAATGGTCTATGTCAACGTTGGTAGATATACATGTGTGAGGCCCGCCATATTTTGTTATTTTCTAATAACCAGTTTTGGCCTTTAAAGAAGCGCGTAGTCCCCATCGACAAATGACCGTAGAAAAATGATTTTTGCAATGTAATTTCCACAAACTAAGTATGATATCCACGACAGGTACTCACGCCTGACAACTCTAACAGAATAATCATTCACAGATGCAATGAGATCGTTTATATCTTTAAATAACATATTTACGCATAATTCACCTCTCCACGGATTATAATAGCCTGTTTGCATTCCAGAAGGTACACCGATAGAATCAGGAGGCTTTTCTCCAAAAAATTTATTGAAAAATGATGACATTTCAGAAGTTTTAGAAAGAAATGGTACAGTTTGCTTCTATAACATCTCACGAGCTGGTTGCCGAGATGATGTCCCCTCATCAGGATTTGAATATGTATTCACATCTTCATCATCATTCACTTCTTCTTCATCAGACTCGCTATATGACATATCGGGTTCAGTATCACTCCTAAAAATATCATTATTAGTGACCAGATACGGATAACGATCCCTCGTATCTAATGTTGTATTCGCCAATATAGAGCATGATTTTGTTCCAATTAGACATTAATATATTGATCCCACGACCCACTTACATTATCGAAATTTATATTGCTGAGTCCTTCAGTGATATGTGGAACATAAGATTCTAGATCCTGAAAACCACCATATGTAGAAGTATCGGGTTGGTTATTGAACCTTGAATCGGATTTATGTGGAACATATGATTCAGGTTCATCAAAACCAACATGATGATCGATTGAATTTGCTTCCATGTATAAATGCAATATATGCATATTGTCACCTTCCATTATAAACTCTAAAGCATCATAATCACAGAGATTGACTTGAATTTCATGTCAAGGTGATCTATTCATGAATGAATATTTGGTTGACAACTTCAGAGTAAATTCGTTGGATCGATTCCTGACATTTTATGCACAACTTCATCCAACTCCAACAAATTAATAGATCGCAATACTCGTATCGGTATAATACATGGAATACTATATTCGACCGATCCATTATCAATAACTACACGACCACCAAAATATAAGAGCACATCGATATTAGACATTTTACCGAATAAATTTGAGAGAAAATTTAAGCAGAATGCTCGCAAAAAGATATCTTTCAGATAATAAAATTTACAATTCATTGAAAAATCATCAGCATTCACAACATTTTGTAGATTTTAATACGCGTCTATAAAATTAAAAATATATTGTATAATTTTCACTGATTGATCCGACATAATTCAGAAATCACATAAAAAAATTGACAAAGGATTCAATTATTCAAGGAAAAGAATAAAATGAGCGTACTTCATATCCAATTCGTATAATTACTGAACACAAAAGAACAAAAAAATTTAATTGAGTTTTAGTGAGCATCCGTGCTTACGAAAAACAAATTTGGTGAGGTGGAATGCTTCGAAGAGTATTTGTGCTTCGTAAGCAAGGATTTGCTGAGGTGGGTGTTGTCGCCATATATTAGCATCCTTTTTTTTAATAACATTTTAAGGTAATTTCGAAATTTATATTATTTTGAAAGTATTTTTGAAATATTTTTTGTTTTTAAATTAATAAAAAAACTCTTATCCCGCAGGTAAAATATTTATTATTTATAATATCGTTTTATTTTATTATCATTCACACGCTATCATAAGAAGTTAATTTTCTCTAACATATCAAATTTTAACTCGCGATACTTTCCTCATCTTACTCATCCGACAATAAAGTTTTCATTTATAATTTTTGTTTTATTTTAACATCGTTCACGTTCTACCAAAAAAAAATATTTTTATCTCATATATCAAACGATATTTTGTGACTATTTTTCGATCTCGAAAAAATTTATTTTTATTTTATTTACCAAACGATATTTAAATACTTTTTCTTATATCACGCACCAAACAATATATTTTTATTTAAAATTTTTGTTTCATCATCTGTCATATTTCAAATAAAATCAATTTTATCTCACTTGTCAAACGATATCGGATAATATTTTTTTCAGAGTATCATTTAATATAAATTTTTTATATAAAAAAATATTTATTCTCATCTCACCTACCAAACGATGATGTATTCCTACTTGTAGGGTATTCCGGTTGCGCACACACAAGCCTAGCGGTACGGTGGTACCGGCGGAACAGAGTTGCGAAACTCCTCCCTTCAACCACGATCACGGTGCACACATTCAGCACAAAGATCTTTATTCCCTTTATAGGAAAACTTCTGGAAAATTTGAAAAATGGGTTCCAATACCGTAATACCAACTCAAGATCTGAATCTGTATCTCTCTCTTCCCACCACCTCTACCACCACTGTTATACCCAAAATTGAACCTAAGATTGAACCCCTCGATGGACCTCCCCTACCCCCACCACCCCTTCATGTTCCAACCAGCCCCTGCCCGTTCCCCTCACCCGCCCCGCTCTCCACCCCTGTTTCCGCGGAGGCCGACGTATACTCCGAATATGACCGCATTTCTGACCTTTTCCGCTTCGCTTTCGCTCAACGCCTCGAGAAGTACAAAGATGTTTCAATTCCCCCAGATTCCGACGAGAATTCACTGGCGATAGTCCCTGTTGAAAACCCAGATGACCAGCTTTCAAATGTCGACCTCACGCCACGTGGCAGAGCCCGCAAATTCCCAGCGCGCTCGTCTGAGCTAGTTCGTGTCATGGACCTTAAACCCGAGGACCGGAGCTACCACCGTGACGTAATTCGGAAAAACCGGATGTTGTTCGACTCTTTGCGCGTGTTTATAGTTGTTGAGGATGAGAAGCATCGTGATGTGATGGGTCCACATAGAAAGGCGAGAGGAGACTTGAAGGCGGCGGCGTTGCTGAGAGACCACGGGTTGTGGTTGAATCGGGATAAGAGAATTGTGGGCGATCTCCCAGGTGTTTCAATTGGGGATGTATTCTTTTTCAGGATGGAGTTGTGTGTTGTTGGATTGCATGGGCAGGTGCAAGCCGGGATTGATTATGTTCCAGCTAGCCGAAGCTCAAATGGAGAGCCTATTGCAACGAGCGTAATTGTTTCTGGAGGGTACGAAGATGATGAGGACGCGGGGGATGTGATAATTTACACGGGGCATGGTGGGCAGGACAATCACAGGCAGGTTCAGCATCAGAGATTAGAACAGGGAAATTTGGCATTGGAAAGGAGCATGAATTATGGACTCGAGGTACGGGTTATTCGGGGTTTTAAATATGAAGGTGGTGCCAGTGATAAAGTTTATGTTTATGATGGCTTGTATCGAATAGTGGAGACTTGGTTTGATGTGGGGAAGTCAGGTTTTGGGGTTTTTAAGTTTAAGCTTGTGAGGATTGAGGATCAGGTGGAAATGGGAAGCGCGGTAATGAAGCTTGCAAAGAGTTTGAAGAAAGATCCGTTGGAAGCTCGACCAAATGGTTATGTTACACTTGATTTGTCAATGAAAAAGGAGAATTTTCCTGTGTTTTTCTTTAACGATATTGATGGGGATCAGGATCCCCTTTATTATGAGTACCTTAGCTCAACAATTTTCCCTTCTTTTGTGTATAATGGGGGTAGTCAAACAGGATGCCAATGCCATGGGGGATGTTCTGATAATTGCTTCTGCGCAATGAAAAATGGGGGTGAGTTTGCATATGACCGGAATGGTATTTTAGTGAGGGGAAAACCATTGATTTTTGAGTGTGGGCCGCATTGTAGGTGTCTGCCCACTTGCCGGAACCGTGTTACCCAAAAAGGGATTAAGTATAGATTTGAAGTATTTCGGTCTAGGGAGACTGGTTGGGGGGTAAGGTCGCTGGACTTGATTCAGGCTGGCTCTTTTATTTGTGAGTATGCTGGAGTTGTGCTTACACAAGACCAGGTTCAGATTTTCACAATGAATGGTGATAGTTTAATACATCCTAGCCGATTTGGTGATAGATGGGCTGAATGGGGAGATTTATCTCAAATTTTTTCTGATTATGTTCGTCCAGCATATCCATCGATACCCCCCTTGGATTTTGCTATGGATGTATCAAGAATGAGGAATGTTGCATGTTACATGAGCCACAGTTCAAGTCCTAATGCAATGGTGCAGCTTGTGTTGTACGATCACAATAATCTATCTTTCCCTCACCTTATGGTGTTTGCCATGGAGAATATCCCTCCCATGAGAGAGATAAGCCTTGATTATGGGGTGGCTGATGAATTGACAGGGAAGCTTGCTCTATGTAATTAGATATCTGGCCGAGTTGGTTGAACTTTGAAGATTTTTGGAGCAGTAATTTTGGATAAAAATGCTTAGGTAAATTTTACCATTCGCCTTTGTTAAATGATCACTTGCCATTGATTTATGTGAGGATTTGCTTCATGTTTCTAATTTAATATGGCGTGGCATATTCATTCATCTGCTGGTTATGTGTTTAGATGTTTTTAAGGTTTTGTTTCAAATATGATGATTCTAAAGGCCTAGTGTTTCTTTTCTGCCTAGCGGCACCAAATTGGACCCAATAAAACAAGTTTAAAGGTCCTTATTTATACTTGTTTTGCTTGAAATCTTTTACAAAGTAAAGAATCAGAATACTTAAAATGATATATCGAACTCCTGCAAAATGCCATATCGTAAGTTGTTTGAAAACTCCACGATTGTTTTAGTTTTGATTCGAGAAGGCTTCTATTTGTGTTACACATGAATATCTTCCTTTTGAATTTTTAGATATTATCAATTTTCGGTCTTAACTTACTTCTATCCTCTGTGTATTATTATAAATTGCAGTAAACAATTTTCTCATTTTGAATTTTTAGAGATTATCAATTTTTTTTCAGCAAGTTATGTTACTGAACGGATATCTTACTATTTAATTGAAGTTGAAGATGCTACACTATGTTAGGATTGATGATGTGTTTAGAGGGATGAATGAACACTTAAAGATTTTCTATAAACAATGCCAAATAATGTAACCGATCTTGATAGGGTTAGCTATACAAGACCGGATTATCTCAACTGTTAAGAAACGGTTGGACCACAAATAATGCGCAAAACGGTCCGATGATTCTTATGAATATTATATACTCAAATATAGCAAATAAACAAGATAAGTAATTGCAGTTAAAGAAATTACACAAGAATTTCATAGATGTTCGGAGACTCAAGGTCCTCACCTCTTCTTCCACTTAGGAATGATTTCACTAGGAGACTTTGGTTTTATAACTATTTATAAGCACCCGATTTAACCTTAGGACTTATCTCGTTGTAACTCCTAATTAACTCAAGCAATTGAGACACACAGTTTAACAACCAATACAACACAAATGAATTAAAAATGTGAATCCTCAGATTCAAAATGTCGAACAACAATTCAGTGGTTATAGACATAAACGGTCGAGTAGTTTGACAATAGCCCTTGATGATCTGATGAATGATATTTGATGCGAGGGCCAATGAGCAGTAGTTGATATCAGAGTGATGAGTGCTCATAAATATATTTAGAGATTGATTCAAGTATGTAAAATCTCATAGTTGTTAAAGTTGCATATTTTTTCAAACTCTTCTTGACATTATCTATTTATAGTAGTTCTTACATCTTTCCGTTCAACGTTTGAATGTAGCTCAATATATGGACATTAATGCAATTGTATTGCTGTCGCCATCTTTACTTGATTTATCGTACATTTTAATTAACGAGTAATTTAACATTTTCCAAATATGAGAGAAAACGGCAATTGACAACTAAAAATAACTAGCTCTGTGCATAGACTTTTTAGAAAAACAATATGATCTTCTGATATCGTGTTTGTCGTGCATGATCAGTCTACCAACTTTTCTGATAAAGTAGGGTAAGACATGTGACTTGTATCTGACAATAGCTTTGCTCAACCATTTATAAATGTCCTTCGATAAGGTGAACTGTTGAGTAGCCCTTATGCCACAGACTTGTACCCTTCAGCGATTTGAGTAGATCAAACACACTGCTGATGACAAAACGATTGGATAGTTTTGCGTCAAGAAACTGGTTGAACGATTTCTTCTGAATCTTCAATGAGCGGTTGAGTACCTGTAATACATTGCAAAGACCATAGTTGTCAAGGGCGCAAGGCGTACCGAGGCGCACAAGGGCTGTGGAGCTTGAGGCGCGCGCGTCTTACCGAAGCAAGGCACACATTTTTAATTTTTTTAAAAATATATTTATCTTAGAATAATATATTAAAATATGAAATAATTAAGTCACAATGTCACACAAAACAACAAATAATTAATAAGTTCATAATAATAGGTAACACGATTAAAATTCTTCAATCATCCAAATCAAGTTCATCTTATTCCATCGAATCACCAGAGTCTCTATAACTTTCAGACTTGTATTCTTCTTGATCTTCACCACTTTCTTGATCAACATCAATTTCTTCTTCCTTTTTACCCAAAAGATGTGAAATCGGCCTTTTTCTGGTTGTTTTGGATGTAGATGCCCTTACCTCATTTGAAGAAGTTGAAGCACGAGATCTAAAACCATAAACCCCAGACGCTCGACCTACATCACCCCATGTCAAATCATCGTATCCCCAAAGACTAGATTATTTTCTTCATTGTCTAATCCTCCCGTCAACCATTCATTGCTATCGTCGATATCATCCAATGAAATATGATCAATTTTATCGCGCAAATCATATCGACATTTCAATGACATGTTATATTTAATGAAGACTAGATCATTCAAACCCTTATGTTCCAACCTATTTCATCTTTTCAAATGAAGCTACAAAATTTTTAAAATACATTAATTTTTCATGAATTGTTCAAAATAATAATTATAATTAATATGTCAAGACTCAAGAGTATCTATTCAATGTTACAATTTAAATACTTACTTGCTGAGACATACTCCAGTTCCGCTCACAACCAGAAGCACTGCACGTAAGGTCGAGAATTCTTACAGCAAAATCTTGCAATTGTGGGGTCGTAGAACCATAAGCCAGCCACCATTTAGCTGTCAAATGAGATATACAAAATTTCAAAATTCAAGGACTTCAAGTTTTTAACAATATGTTATGATCTTGAAATAAAAAAAAATTATTTAACCAGTGATAATTTATTTCTATGTCTAATAGCCTTAGAACCGCCAAAAAGGCCATCAGCATTTTTATATTTTGAGAGTTGATATGTGATTTTATCTTGAAGGTACAACACACTCGTTCAACCCCTTCATAACTTCATCATCTTTTTCTATCTCAGGATTCATATAAAAGAATTCCGGGTTCAAAAAGTAACCAGCTGCATGAAAAGGCTTATGAAGCTGATCCATCCACCTTTTATCAATGATTTCAAAAATCTTTTGGTACTTCTCTTCATTGTTGTTGAAAGCCAAAGCAATAGCCTCCTTAGCTCGATCCATAGCCTCGTATGTATACCCCATTGCATGTTTTTTTCACCATCAACTAATCGAAGCACTTTAATGATTGGACCCCCAACTTTAATGGCATAAACAACATGATTCCAAAATGAAAGCATCAATATAATCTCTGTTGCTCGTTTACCTTATACCTCCTTCGCAAATCAACTCGTGTTCCACTTTTCTGAAGTGAACATCTTTTTTAAATTCACCTTCTATTTTTGAAACCTATTCAATGTCAAAAAAACAATGGCAAAACGAGTTTTCCCAGCCGTAGCCATTTCTCTTTGACACGTGAATTCTCTCATCACAATGTTCAAGACTTGTGGCCTATTATATATATAGCCATTCACCATCATGCCCCTTTCATAAACTTTCTTCAGTACAGAAATGTTGAACAAATCTTCAAGCATTAAATCCAAACAATGGGCAGCACATGCAATCCAGAATATGTGTGGAAATCTTATCGTCAAATGCTTCCCTGCATATTAAAGATATATGTTATTGCTTGTAAGTAACAAATCTCATACTTATTTAGAAAGTAATCACTTGAATTCACATTTCATATCTGCTGAAACATTTGCAGAAGCATTATCTGTAACCGGTTGAACAAAATTCTTTGGACCAGTTTGCTCCACATATTTTTCAAGTAAGTCAAACAACTTGAGACCGGTATGAGAAAAGCCGGAGGCATCCACAGATTCCAAAAATATTGTCCCTCTTGGACCGTTCACCAAAAAATTAATCAAAGTTCTATTTTTTCATCAGTCCATCCGTCAGCCATTAATGAGCATCCATATTTCTTACAGTCTGCCTCGTACCCTTTCAAAAGTATTTTCGTACTTTGTATTTCTTTATTTAAATAAGTTACCATAACTTCATGGTAACTTGGGGCCTTCCAATCTTGTGACAAAATACTGCACCACAGAGTTTCTCACTTTTTCTGAGTTTCATCATATTTCTTTGAATCTTTTGCTCCTTTTTGCTTTCCTTGACTCACAACATGATCCATATTGTTGACAAAGAAATAATCAAGAGGACCAACAGTCTTTGTCTTTTGACTTGAGAAAACCGGGAGGATGGCATCGGAACTCGCTATTGAACTTAACATTGGTTGCTTCCTTTTCGAGGGATTGGGAGCACATCATCAAATTCATCAAAAGTAGGATTCATGTCCATTTGCTGCTTGATTTTTTTTTTTTTTGACATGTAAACTTGAATTTCAGTTCTAACATGCTCAGGGCATTTTGGACATGGTTTGGCATTTCGATAGCCTCTAGCAAGATGTTGCTTCAGACGAAAAATTCCTCCCTTGAGAATTTTGTCACAAAAAACACATTGCACGGAATTAGTGTCTTTTGGATTGATTAATTTCCCATAATTCCAGCCAGGATCATTTTGATTCTCCAAATTTTCAGAGGCAAACATTAATGTGGACAAAGTATTGCAACATATTATATCAATAATTCGGTATATACAATAACATAATTAATAAACCATGTTGTAATTTAACAAAATATTAAAGGTAGTGGCAGTGCAGCGTGTTTATATCAAAGTTGTAACTTAACCATCCCTGGCAGTAAGATAGTGCCGAATTAATACTCTTAGGTGAGCAATGAAACATTAACAATATTAAAAAAGATGGTTCTCTACAGAACCGAAACCTGAGCTTCTTCAAGAAATGGTTCTCTGCCCTTCTCTTATTCACGTTGTTGGCTTGCTGCTGCACACTTCTGCTTCTGCCGCTTAGACGCTCCCTTCTGTTTTTTAATTTGTGAACTTGGGCTGCTAGGGTTTGGGGTTGGGTTGGGCCTGTTGCAATTTAAGTTACTAATTAAAAAAAAACAGAGAAGTTGCATTTTCAAAATGCAATTTCTCTGTTACTGAATTTTTTTAAAAAAGCAATCTAGGCGCGCCCGGGAGCCCTTTCACGCCTGGGCTAACCTTGGTGAATCGTTGCGCCTAGGACGGCCCCAGGCACGCCTATCGCCAGCCTTTGACAACTATGGCAAAGACAATTTGATCTAATACAATAAGTTAATGTTTGTTATCACCAAAACTGAGAGATTTAGCAATTTTCTTTTTTTGGTGATGACCAAACCTAAGCTACTAGAAAAATGAATTTTATTGAGATAATGAATTTGATTGGTGCATTGTAAGAGTAAATAGTAAATTCTAATACACTTAAACACCTATACTATTCATAAACACCTATACTACCTTCTATCCGCCTATTCTATCTCCTAAATCATGAATTTCCACCACCTCTCTTATGTTGATCTCTTTTCCTTTTCAGCTGCATTTCTCCTCGCTTCATCTTGTCTCATTCTGGCCTCTTATTGCCATCTTTGTTCTTTTCGCTGTTCTTCTTCCCCTTTTTTTGGCATCACCTTTCTGAAAATAATCCAGCATTTCTTGTAGTTGGGTGGCAATGGTAGACTGAAGACCGTTAATACGAGCTCATGTCTTTGTTCAGTTTGGATTAACTATCCAGACAAGGTGATTATGGCACTGTTGGTGTGCTTCTTTGAACTCTTAAACTCATTCGTGCAAATTTTGATGTCTTATTTGAGTTCAGACCCATTTCTCATAACAGCTTGGAAAAAATTGGAGATACAGACATCAGAGGCCATCAGACGAGGATCAAGATAGCCTTTTTTGAAAAATCTTCAATTTTATCTTTTTTTCTGTATTTTTAGTTAGATTATCATTCTTAATAAAATATATGAAAACATCATTAATTTTAAAATAACAAAAAATATCATGTTTGGACAAATATTTCAGTTGTATAAGTGCGCAACGCGTGCAAAGGGGCATTAGTAGTAAATAATGAATTACTATATTATATTGCAAGAAGTTGTGACATTGCTAGATGTTGTAGATTTGATTGAATTTGTGCATGGTACATATTGTTGTCGTTTAATTGGATAACATTTCTGAAGCCTAGTTTCTCGTGCCACATACACTGATTCATCATGGGCTATATTACGAATTGGTGCTGACCCAAAACGAGACTAACAATGGATGATTATAAAACTATAGTACATCATTCCTTCATCCATTCTTTCTGTTTTTGTGAGTGACATCATTGGATTATATCAGAGCAAAACCATCAAGAACATTGCATTTTTCTTGCAATCTTGGGGCAGCTGGCTTGATGATTTGTTGAAAACTTAAGGAAGTGATGATATATGCACTGGCAAAGCCATATTTCTAAATAGGGGTCGAAACAAAAATGATACTATTTAGTGGGCAAAATCTGATTTTCATATATGTAAAGTGTACATGAGAACTCAGGAAGGCGTTTCCTCCGCCATTGGCTATATGCGCGTTTTATATAAAGTGTTCATTTATCTTTCTTGAGACCAGTCATACGTTGAGTCTGCAACTTTAGTTGGCTGATCATGTTTTAAGATGTTGATACATATCCAGAAATTTTATACGATTGGGCAGTCCTCTGATCCCGGTATTCATATGATATGGCAGTCATTTGCAGGCTCTAATGCAATATAATTGGTTTGTGCAGGTATGAATTCCATGTCTGTGTAAATCATCCCTGGCTCCTAAACCATATGACATGCTTGTCTCTAAGTTATAGAATCCTTCATTAGTATTATCTGTTGGACGATGCGGATGTTAGCTCTGCTCTACTGTTTTCCCAGCTGTACGTGGTGAAGATACAAGTATATTTTCCAAATGCCCTGTTATGTAAGCTTTGTATTAGAATCTATATCTTATGTTGTACAGAAAATGTAGCCTGTGGGAACAGATGGTTTTTCCTAACTTCTAACAGTCTAATGATTCACAAATATCTGGCATCCACCAGAAAAGTATAGTTCTCCTGGTCAGTTCAATAGCGACAAGAAACCACGTTGGGGATGTGGATCATGTGATTTCTCCCCTCTATTTCTTTTTTAAATAATCTTTTCAATTTGCTGCATGGGAGAAACTATTTTCAGCCGTTGTTTTTGGATGATGGTTGTGTATCAAGTAGTTTATTTTAAAAGTACACTATCGATCAGTGGTCATGGTTACTCTATCGAACAAATGATTAAGTTTGTAAATGTCTTAACTGAATCAATATCAACGGTCGTGATCATATCGGGGCAAACTGTTAATCTTCAAATGTAGCTTTTGGCCACAAGGCGAAGAGCGTTTTTCTTGTGCATAGCAATTCTGGGCAACATATGGGTATCAACATCATTGCCCTTCGTTCCATCAGGCAATTTCCAGTCAAAGGAGCAGACAAAATTGGAAGTGCCAGCTCTGCTGTTGCAACTCCTAGAGAAATTCCAGGGCATCCTCTCCTACCCGAGCCAAACGGAATCAGCCCGAAATCTTGCCCTCTGTAATCAATACTGCTGTCCAAAAATCTTTCTGGCTAGAATTCACTTACATTTTCCCAGTACTCGGGATCTCTACCAATCGCCCATAAAACTGAGTTTTCCGGCTGAATTTCGAACCTATTATAGGTGCATTTTTCTGTGGCCTCTCTGGGTACTAGGAGGGGAGCTGGTGAGAACAGTCTCAAAGTTTTTTGACAAAAATATGTGTGAGACGGTCTCATGGGTCGTATTTTGTGAGACAGATTTCTTATTTGGGTCATCCATGAAAAAATATTATTTTTTATGCTAAGAGTATTATTTTTTATTGTGAATATCGATAGGGTTGACCTGTCTCACGAATAAAGATTCGTGAAACCGTCTCACAAGAGACTTACTCAAATTTCTTTGATCACCGCTTTTAGGTAAGGTTGGTTTTGGATGTCATCTTCGTTTACCGTGCCTCTGTTTCCTACCAAGTTCCGAACTTCTTGATGTGATTTCTTCAAGCGGTGGGAGTTTAATTAGAATCGTCATCGCCCATGTTATCACAGGCGCACTTTTGTCTGTTACAGCTATGAATATGTTCTTCAAGCAAACGTCGATGAACATGAGAAGAGAAAGAAGATTCACATGTCAACAAAATAATCTCGAGGTTTTGTACATAATAGTTCAATTTAAGATATTTGAAAGTCTAGTGACCAGTTGAGTTAACAGAATTAATTATGGTATTTAATTTCACTTGAGTTTAGCTTTCATATTTAAATTTTTTTTATGCGCTAAATGTCAACAAATATAATTTCACTTGAGTTAGAGAGATCTCAGTAACTATTTGTGGTTTCTAACATTTTTTTTTTACTTTATAAATATCCTTTGGCCTTTCTTGGATACTCTTATTTTTATGAAAATATAACTTAAATTAGAAACTCAAATATTACACTTCACACGTATCTTGCTCAATCATCCATCACTGAATTGCTCAAAGTCAAATACACTTAATTACTTTGAAATTTTAGTTATGAGTTCTTGAAAAGAAGATATATTTTATTGTTGTTTATAAAATCTTTCAAGCACTCAACCGTGCAATATCATACAATAATATTGGAATCTCTCATTCTGATTTGGCATGAGTTCTTTCATGTTTTTCTCTCACTTAGAAGTCATGCATTAGTGTAATTGGATTAAACTAGTAAATTTTGATCAAGAAGAGGTTTAAATTGTATATTTTTATGAATAATTAATTGGAGAGTGCATACCAAATGGTTATGTAAAGCCAAAATTATTGTGAAATCTCTGTAATTAATACACACAGGATATATTTGTCGTATCAAAGAATGTCGTTTTGACAGTTCGGTTATATCGAAAAAACAACACTCTAATTCAGAATTACATTGATTAGAATGTGACATCAGAGCATTCTAATGCTTGTCAGAACATTCTCTAAGTTGCATGGTCTTCTTTATGTTGAGAGTTTTTGGAAACATCTTAGTTTGAGAAATATCTTACAGAAATAAGGAATTATGTTTTGAAATTATACAATAATATATCTGCTCATATGTTATGTATTTTCTAAATTAATTATGTATATGAATTTTGATGTATTAAAATATCAAAGTTTGATGTATCATATCGTATCATTATTAAAGCAAGGGATATTTTTGGAATAAAAAAAAGAAGAAGTGTAAAGTTAAAGATTGGCACAAATCCATCAACGCAAAATCAGTCTTGTATGATTTCAACCCCATTAACTACATGGAAGCTGATATTTTAACCATCTGAAACATATATTCATGAAAAGTTATGCACCGTGCTAATCAATCTGATCCAAGAATCAGCGCAGTTCAATTCCATTATATTGATCGTTGTTTGGCTCGCTCCATCTTCCGCTTACGCCATTCCTCCAGGGCTGCGAATTCCCAACATGTAAATTTTATTAAACATTTGGATTGATGGAAGAAAATAGTCGCACATTCCTTACTGCCAAACATGGACATTGAAATTAATTACAAATCCTCGATTTAATGTAATTTGGAATACGAAGTTCATATTCTAAAATTTTGCATGCATTTTTGTCTATTTTTTCCCTCCATTTAGCAAGACAGAGCAAACTATTTCAGCCCGCTGCTCTTCATCAAATCCATCGATAGATGCATTGTGTGGGAACCATATTATACATCAAAATGAGTAATCTTCAAGCTCTTTCAAATTTCTATGAACAGGTGTGGAAATGGAAATATTACACTGACCCTTACAAATTGATGTTTATGTCGCGACAGAGCACAAATCCACAGTTCCAAGATTGTAAAATGGCTACTACATGTTAAAGAGACAAAATGTACATGTGAAAGTTTATCCAATAGGCTCAGCAAGTGGATCACACGAAGATAATACCTTGTTCTGCAGAGGAGAGATCTAAGCTCCTGGTGTATTAACCACTGCCCTTGCAGGCTATCATCTAATCAAGCTCAAGGACCACGGGGTGACAACACAAAATGAATCTCTAGGAGTTCATTGCACAGTTTTATAAATCCCTTCAATTTCTTAAATAACTTGTGGCAGACAGGGATGCTATAAGTTTATGTCACGGTCTGCACTCGAGGTGGGACCCTACATCTAAGTAATATACAATTAATTGCTTCCATTAGTAACAAGTCAGAATCTTTTATTACTGTATGAAAATGACTGAACCAAGTTACTAGAACATTTTACAACCTTATAAATCCTTCCAGATGTGTGATGTGAGATAAGAGTATTACATGAAAAGGTATTCAGAAATAGAATAACACAAGGAATAGAAAATCACCTTTCACATTGCCAACATCTGAATATGAATGAAAATTATTCAACCTGGATATTAGGTCCTCAGCAGCCGTCTGCTTTATATCTTTCTGCTTCACTGGTTCCGTTTCAACGGACACATCCTTTCCAATTTCTCTAACCTAAAAAGGAGAAATAAATTTTTTAAAACAGAAGCAGGTCAATCTTGTTCTTGTTTAAGGGCCTTGTATCTTTCCGCACCACTCATTTATAACAAATTCAACTTATTTGTTATTTGGGATTTTATATATAACATTGGTTAACAGTAATATTATCTTAATTTTGGTTAAATACATAGTTTCGGCTTTTACAATTTGGCCATATACATTGGCTTGAACACTTCTCCAGCTTCACGTCACCTATTTCTATTCTACTTAAAACATACTTATCTTGCAACAGGCGTGTGATTGCCTTTTCTTCGAAAAATCGGATTTCCAAAAGCACTATTACTGTTCAAAGGAGCCAGTCATGAACACAAATGGAGTATCTAAAATATTAATATGATATAAAATCAAGACCATGATATTTAACCATAAACTTGGAAGTAAATTTTTTTCCCTCAATTAAGATTTAACATTAACACGCCACTTCATCGATTGAAACCCTTTGAATCACCCTTGTTGATGGATACACACTCTTCGGATAAGATCAACTGGAACCATCATACGACGCATGTCTTCAGATTCCTTGACATGCCTGTATAGAGCTGTACCTCAAAGAGTAAGTACCAAAGTTCTCCAATAATTCCTACTTATAAAGGAAACATCAAATCAACTCATGCACTGAGATACAATATATTAATTAAAAAATAAATTTAAAATGTATCACAGAAGGGATGAAGGAGAATGATCTATTATCAAGCATCAGATCTTCATTGTCACAATAAGGTTTCATTACATCGGTCTTAGATACGAATGGGTAAAGAAAATTTATGGGGAAGGGCAATCACTGTGTGGTCATGATGCGGTAATTAGGTTGGAGGCCCATTTAGTTGCTAAAAGGCGAATATAATTTTAACATCTTGCTATTTTATTTGTTCATTCAAACTACTATAGGAATCCTGCAGAGCACACAGGTACTTTCGTAGATGCTATACAAAGTAATTTAAAAAATCATAGTCCGACAAGAGAACATATACATAGGGAACAAAATCTATTTCAAAGTCACAGAAAAATTAGGAAAATTAGAAAGCTCAGCTGGACACTGATCCCCTTAACCACAAGGAGGAAACGATTGTTGGCTGTTGGAAATTTTTATATAAATTGTGACACAACTCGACCAACATATACATCAAGAAATTGATGCCCAAAAAAGATAACAAGAGATAGAGTCAAACATTCAAACAACTGCATTTATAATTAACATATATCCATAAAGACATAACTGACACTGAGGAATAATATCAGAACCAGATAGCTAAGTTCAATCTTAACATCTTCCAATTCAATTGGTGGAGTGATAACCTTCGAAATGTTTTCCAGCAACACACTCGAACATTCAAAATATACCATCATGATTCGTTCAAAATGACTTGGTGATTAGTAGCTCATTCAACAAGAGGGATTTGATCACGCTAGTTGAATAGTTTACATAAAATTCTACCAACACCATCATGCTGCAGAATCAGAAATAGTATGTACTTGAGGTTGGAGTTTTGTTTTCTAAAGATTATCGAGGAATTTGCGAAAAGTGGAACTAGAAATTTTTTACTATATTCAGTACTTGCATAAAATCTCATTTGTAGAAAAACCCAACACACCAAAACATGCTAGAACTGATAAACACCACAAATAATTCAACAAAAGATAACCAGGGAAAAAATGAAGGAGAAAGCTTAGACCTTTACTAGAGGAGGAAAGTCTGGAAGAGGGGGAAGGAAAAAGAAAGCCTTGAAGCAAAACAAGAGCAGATATAATGTTCAATAAGCAGACAACTATGGTGGCGTTCTTGTAGGATAGAAGTGATCTAACAGCCCTCCGGTATTGCTGTTGCTTCAGTTTCTCCATTTTCCCCTTCAATAAAATTAGGGCTTCTAAATTTTCAATTTTCCTAGACATCAGTTACAGGGCAATGTAGATACCTATTAATATTATTTTAATCTAATTACATTAAAATTATATATGTAATACTTACATGACAACCTCTTTTTTTTAATTATCGTATTCTTTAGACTGACATAGGTAAATAACATCCCGCGACCCGCATTGCATGTGATGTAGATGTGTTATCTTTAGCTCCAGTGGATGTGCTCTGCTCGTTCAAGTTCAGGTTTCATCTTGCGGAAAAAAATCACACTCCCATTTCTTTTACGGGGATCTCAATTTCTCCATTGGAAATCTATTGTATTAATGCCTATCATTCATCGAAAGACTGATGACATCTTCCTCCCAAGGTATTTACTATATCGTCTGCACTATGTTTTCTTTACTTTGATATGTTTTTATGTCTAAAGTTGCTGCTGAACTTCCACGTCTTTGCTTTGGCCGCAGTTTTCGCCGACATCTGATGCGAACAAAATGCTCGATGAAATTACATACTGAAGTTATATCACAGTGAGCCACAGCTTGGTATCTGTCTTCCTATGCCTAATCTGTTTTGTCAGGGGCTTAGGCCGTCATCTTTCTATGGCCGCAAACTTTATTTCAAATTATTTATACGATAAAAAAATAAGTATCATATCTTAATAATTGTAAGGACGAAAACGAAAATTATGAAAAATATAATATAAAAATATAAAATGGTAATGATTCATCAGTGCTTACAACTTGAATTTGTTGGGTATTTTGATAAAAAAATAAACAAAATGTAAATTTATAGATCACGAGTGTGTATATGGACTAGATATATGAAAAGAATTGGGCAAGAGTCTACCGACCAAGAGGCAAGAGTGGGGCATTGGTCCGCCCCTGTGTTTGGTACACCTATTCTCTCTGCTCCCATTAACATCCAATCTAGTACTGTCGGCCCATAATTGCAAGTTTCTTGGATGAAAAAATATGAATTGTAAAAATTTGAACTCAATGTAATATGTATATTATATGCAGGTATTTAGCAATTGCTCGAGATTAAGTCTTGTGAAGTTGGTTAATTATTCAGGGGCTTAAAAACACATTCTTTTCGTCTGTACCAATCCGCATATTTTGCTAAACAACATGGCGTGTTTTATTGTTGTATGAAAAGTGCACATTGTGACATAACCAAACTGCAACGCAAGAAAGGGAACAGTTTAAATTGAAAGCTTTGTCACCAGAGGAATCTACAAGATTTGAAGTACTCAAAAACTACGAGGCTGTCATAGGAATAGAGACTCGTGTTCAGCTTTCCACTCTGACAAAGGCCTTTTGTAGCTGTACTTATAATCTTGGGGCTGAGCCAAACACTATTATTTGTCCTGTTTGCTTGGGGTTGCCTGGAGCTCAACTCAGAACTACCGTGAGGTTTGAGTTCAACTAACCTTAGAATATTGCCACAAGTTTGTGTTCAACAATTCACGTTTATTCTTATACGTGTGGTCCATATTTTCTTGACCACGTATGAGAATGAAGAAGTATTATTGGATGCAATCAATTTTAGTCCTTAGAGTGCATTTGAACTGAAACATTTGAAATCCATGGATTTGAAATTCATTTTAATCTTTTACATAACTTAAACAAGATAATTTCAAATCCATAACACTGTTTATTTAAATTATAATTATATTAATCACAATAAATTTCAAATATTCAGAATATTAAAGCCATTCGAAATCCATCGTGATTAGTATAATTATAATGTAAATAAGTAAAATATGAATTATGGATTTGAGTTTTATTTATTTAAGTTATTTAACCATGCAAATAAACTTGAAGTCGTACATTTCAAATAACTCAATTCAAATACAACCCTAAAAACGACTCACCAAGAACGCGATCATGGCCAAACTTTTGCTGCCAATAGCAATGTGCAGTTGTCTAAAAACTGAGGGGGGCCACCATGACTATGATCATTCCATTTCATAGATTTATAACAACCACGACATAGATCAAACGTGTCTTTGCCACTCTTATAGCACTCGACGCATGAGAAAAACGCCCCCGGTATGAAGTTGCCGCAGGAGTCGCAGAATGGTCGTCCATTCTTGATAATGAAATGCAAAGTCAACACCTCCCAGAAGTCCAGTGTGCCGTTGCCATTTCTGTCAAGATTCCTGAAGAAATCCGGATTGTTGAAGCGCGTATAACCTTCCCGGTTCGTGAATGCCAAGAACTCTGCTAGATCTACCTTGCGATCTCCGTTGGTGTCGAGAGATTGAAAGAACTGATGTGCCAGCGCTTGAACTTCGGGCGACCCTGCTCGATGTTGGGCTATTGCAATCTCGCGGAGTTCTTCCATCTCTTTCTGTAAACAATATCAAGAATACATTACAATCGTTGTATAGTTAATATTTTTAAGTAAAATATATACACTTTGGTATAAAATTTACCAAAATTTCCAATAGATGTTCATGCCGTAAAAATGCTCAAATTTAGCTAATTTTTGAAAAAAGGTGCAAGAAAATGTCATCAATAAAAGTGACTCAATCGGTCTCGTAGGATATACACTGGACTATTAGTTCTTATAATTCATTGAAATTATGTAGTATTTAACACATAACACCAATTATCACTTATTTTGACAAATATATATTAATTTAATTTCATAATATAGCTCTTGCTCGAGCATACATACTTTGACAAATTCTACAGTACCTCGATTCCCTGATTTCTTTGTAAATGGGCATCAGTAGTTGGTAATGGTCGATCTGTCATCGCCGGACCGGGCTTCTGTGCGTCGGCAGTCGCTCGACTTCTCATCATCTTGATCAACGAGTACTGATCCACCAGATTCTCCTTAGAGTGCTCGTGCGCCACTCTTCCTCCTGTGTAGCAAGCGCAGCACAAGTCAAATGTATCGTCGCCTTTTCCAAGACACAGCGTGCACGAGAAGAATGGCCCCAGGAGAAAGGCTTTGCACCCACTGCAGCCCAGAAGCATGTTGACCTTTACAGAAACGTAGTAAACAGCCAAATATTCATCAAAATCCAGGGCCCCGTCTCCGTTTATGTCGAATAGTCTGAATGTTTTCTGGAGTGATTCGCCGGGCTTCATCAATTTTTTGAATTCTAGGGGACTTACCCAGCCATCCCCATTCACATCTATTTGTGCAAAGCCTTGGTTCACCAAGTTTCTTTCCTCTTCGCTTGCTCTAACGTAGTAGGCTCTTGCAATTTCTTTCATCCCCTCCATAACTCTCTCTCGAAAAAATAATAACACTATCTGATCAATCAAAGTCGAGCAACAAGTGCCACTCATATGTTAAAATAGATTTAGATCCATGCATGAGAAAATGTTGTTCCTCTTTCTGCACTAGTTGACTTGCGTAAGTTCGTGGAAACATGTTGGTTTTTCATTTATTATTAACAAAGAGCAACTTGCTTCCTTGTGCCGTAATCACGGATTTTTTTCTTTGGAAAAAAATGTTAAAATGCGAAATATTTTTCCAAATATTTTCCTTTTTGCAAGGCTGTCAAATTGGTCAACACTCTAAATTATATTCGAGCGCATGGAAAATCATATTTATTTTTTCATTTGTCTCAAATATATATAGACACGTATTTTTTCTGATCTTTTCCTAACATATCAAACAAAACATTTACATAAGTGATACTCACGGGAAATTTAGGGTCCGCTTCCAGCAAGTGTCACTAATCCAGACGCAGGTTTTGAAATTACCCTGAGCCTGAAATCACAAATAAGATCGTTAGAAGGGGGCTAGGAGAGTGTCCTGGCGTAGCCCGTCCGACACTCAAGTCAGAAACTGAGGATATATGTGGGAGCAGCTAGGGGTGCTGCTGAAAATAATATAGTGAATCCCTCAACTGAATACTCAAACCTGATATTTATAGGAAAATAAATGAACCCTTGATGATCTTGTTTTCTATTTAGGCTAGGGATGAGCCAAGGGTAGTGAGCTCATCCATGAGATATCAATAAGTATTCATGAATAAAATTAAAATGGGAAAATTGTTTGTATAATTATATTTCCAATGAATTTCTTAATGTGTATAATGAATAAAACAAGCCTATATATATAATTGAGAAAGATGTAGTATTTGTTTTTTGTATGTCATGTAAACCTCAATAATTTTAAATATAATATTATCTTTTATGCAGTTATTAACTATAATTTATTTATATTTTTCTGTCAGGAAAATTTTTTAAAAAAAAAGTTCTTATCACTCTTTCGAAATACTGATATTTTAAATTATTAATATCTTTTTGAAATATTAAATCAACAATCACAATTAAACAAAAATAATGGTAAAAGAATAAAGTTAAAAAGGCCAAGTGGGCTCTGAGATACCCAAATAAATAACTATTTTCCACAACCAGGCCACGATAGGCCCAAATTAAAATATGTCTTTAGTGGGCTCTGATCCAAAAGTTTAGCCCAACTAATACAGTGAGTGAGTGGCCGCCACAAGTATAGAACAAATAAATAAAAATACAGAAATGCATAAAAGAACAGATATAGAAGGCAAACACAAGTGGTATTCTTCCTTCACCCAGTCAATCCTCTCCAGTTCAAACGACTCGCAAGAAATTCAGGAAAGAAGATGACTTCCTCTGCCATCACACCACGGTCCCCGTTTCACGTAGATCAGGTGCTGTAGTTATTCTGTGTATGCGTGTATTTTTCCTCGATAATTGCGTGAAAATGCATTCTTTTTATCGGCTTTCTTGTGGTCTGCTGAAGAGTTTTAACATTCTGGTACTCATATTTTTTTTCTGTGTTTTATAGAAAGATGTGGGCATTACATCTTTACGTTCACAGCCTTCGTTTTCATTTTCTGCTCAATCTACCAAGAAAAGGGCTTCAAAGAAAATTGTATCCGTGATGACACCCCAGCAATCGGAGCGCAAACCCGCCACCACTGGCGCCGTAATTTCCACTCTTGAGATAAACTTGACGTTTTTTACGACGATGCTTGTTGAAATGTTGGATTTTGAGTCTGGGTTTTGTGAACTTGTGCATCTTTTCAGGTCAAGACTGGGATGACAATGACTGAGAAAATACTTGCAAGGGCTTCGGAGAAAACGCAGTTGAGCCCGGGTGAGAATGTGTGGGTCAATGTGGATATTTTGATGACTCATGATGTTTGTGGCCCTGGTTCGATTGGGATTTTCAAGAAAGAGTTTGGAGAAAATGCCAAGGTATCTAGTAGTGAACTCGTACTTTATGATGAAATATATTTTCTCATCTTTCAGTGCTTTGTCTTTATTATCTACATTCATTGTTGCCAACAGTGATGTAATGTACCTTGAAGCTAGTGGACTTTGAGGCTACGTTTAGATACTTGCGCTTTAACTTGGAATCTACCTGACAAATCATCAAATTGAGAGGAAACTATGTTTGCTTGATAACAGATTGCAATCAAAGCATTAAAGAATAAAACTCATATCGGGTTGTATTTTAATATGCAGAGTAGTGATAGATACAGAGTTCATCAAAGCTTTTACCATTAGATTTCAGCTTTTTCACATGTTTACGATGTTACAACTGATTTTCATGTTCCCTTATGAACTGAACATAAAATATCAACCCGGCGAGGGTGCATTTTTCTTGTGAGGTAATTACTTTGAGTGAGTTTAAGCCAGCTAATAAAATTTGTGTTTTGGAGAAAAGGCCGATCTTTCCCTGCATTAAGATTCTGGATTTACTGTTTTTCTTCATGGCAGTTATTTGAGGAATCTAATTTGCGTGTATTGTATAGTTAAATAATTCTCTTCGTTTTTGTATTTCTAGGCCAGTGCTGTTATCTATATTTCTATATCACCCCTCGATAGTTGTAATTGGTACGTACAATATAAATTATTTGCCACTGATTAGTGGGAAATTCTATTTTGCATGAGCTGTGATTTCTTCTCTGAGTTGGTCGTTCATTCATTTGAAAATCCGCACCATGTTGTGCTAAATCACTGATTGCCCTTGGTTTTCTCATAATTTGTTCATAAAATTGAAATCTTTTTTGTCTTATTCAGTATGTCTATTAATTCCGATAATTTTAGCTAATAAATCTCATGTTTTTTCCTTGTCTGATACACCATACTTCAGGTCTGGGACCGTGAAAAAATTGTAATAATTCCAGATCATTATATATTCACAGCTGATGAACGAGCAAATCGGAATGTGGATATCCTGAGGGATTTCTGCAATGAGCAAAATATCAAGTATTTCTATGACATTAAAGATCTTGGGAACTTTAAGGTGCAGTTACATTATCATCTGAAATGTCTCCTGTCCTTTTATGTTTGTATAATATAATAGTCTATATCTGAGACACTGTCATTGCAGGCCAATCCAGATTACAAAGGTGTGTGCCATGTGGCTCTTGCACAAGAAGGTCATTGCAGACCTGGAGAGGTATCATTTTCTTTAAACTTCTCGAGTCTTCAGTTCTTTTGCATAGTTCTTTATAACACATATCGGTTTATGTTTGCTTTCGTTTAGGTTTTACTGGGTACAGACTCTCATACATGTACTGCTGGGGCATTTGGTCAATTTGCTACTGGAATTGGAAATACAGATGCTGGTTTTGTGCTTGGTGCTGGAAAACTTCTGCTCAAGGTATTTCTGCTGTGTTTAGTTCTGGATCTTCTTTACCCATCTGAATTATGCTGACCATTTTATTTGCATAGAAGTATGCCTAGAATCAATATGGGTAATCGGAAAATGCAAATTTTTGCGAATCTGAGAAGAGATTTCTTATAGAGTCATTTTTTGGACAGATTTTCTCATTTTACATTTGAAACAGTATTAACTACAGAATCCCGTTGTCTTGTTTTCTTGATTTTACTTAAGCACTGTGGTTGTCATAGTCATTCCTCTGACATGGTTTGTGAAATAGGATATTTTGTGCCCACAGCAAGTAGCAAAATCTACAAGTGCAAAATTTGCAAAAGAAACGTTTTGAGGGTGTATTTGGATTTTGTTTTGGCCTTTATGGTGTTTCTGGCTGTTTGTTTTCAGCAACTTTATCCGGGAATGAAAATCATGAAATGAATTTTTGGTATTGATTGTAGGGAAAAAAAAATATTTCAGTGGTCAAATAATGTAAGTTTGTCTGAAATTATTATTCAGTATTATGCATATAATTTAAAATTGTAAAAACTCTCGTATTGTGATGTAATATCTAATATGATATAGTAATAGGATATTTTTGGGAGAGATTAAAATTTGAATTATAAGTAAAGAACTCAGTGGGAGATCTGAAAATACGCGTGAATCGTGATTATAATTTAGGGTTCTCTACTGTTTAAAAAATAAGCTATTCTCGTTATCATGATTATAATTTAGCATGCTGCTGTTGTTTGCATGAGTTTATGTGAATCATATCGTTCTTTACATGGAGAGGTGAGTCAAAGGAGTATTGTTCACCGTTGCCGTGCAGGTGCCTCCTACAATGAGATTTGTGTTGGATGGAGAGATGCCTGATTATTTGCTTGCAAAAGATTTGATCTTGCAAGTAAGTACATCTTAGTTGTAGAACGATTCATTTATTATTAACATGTAAAGAACACTTTTTATCTGCTGCTTTTAGAAATTGGAAGATTGCATTATTTCACCTAGTTATGGCATCTCTTGTAGATAATTGGTGAAATTTCAGTGGCTGGTGCAACATATAAAGCAATGGAATTTCTTGGTTCTACTGTTGAGAGTTTAACTGTAAGTCTCTCTCGGTTCACCGGCATTTTAAGATATTTAAACTCTCATGGTTTTATAATGAACGTGCTCTTAAATCTTGGTTTTGTTTGTTAAAGATGGAAGAAAGAATGACACTATGCAACATGGTTGTTGAAGCTGGGGGAAAGAACGGTGTTGTCCCTGCCGATAGTACCACGTATAATTATCTTCAAGTTAGTATGGCATACTGCTTATTCAATCAAATTTTTCTGCAACCCCCTCAAGCACACAAAATGTTGGAGAAACTCTTTTTTTGAGTCTACTTGAACGAACTTTTTTTATTTATTGTTTGTAGGTTAAAAGAAAAAGATATTCTTTGTTTTCTTCATGGCCAGTAATACATTTTTGTTTTCTAAATCTCAGGACAAGACATCTATTCCCTATGAACCAGTTTATAGCGACGGACAAGCAAGGTAGCTTTCTATCCTATATTTGTACAACTTTTTTATTTAATATCTGCTATTATGTTTATGAACTATTAAAGTATCGTATGATACTATAAAATGACTTTAATTAACTGCCTATTCACTGTAATAGTTTGTTACGTTAAAGTGACCTGCCTTTTTCAATTTCTAATTGTGCTAGAACATTTAGTTTTTTTGGTATGCAAATTCATATTCCTATTTATTGTACGGCTCACCACACTGCTGGAGGTCCCAAGATTTGGCAGAAAGGGGTGTGTGCGGCATGCAGTGAACAGATATGGCCACAAACTCTTAATGTTAGAAGCCAGAACATGGCGTACAGAAAAGTAATTCTACACTGGGATCATGAAGACAAAATCTAAAGCAAACAAGATATTCATTTTAAAATTTAAAAGTGCTGGGAGCAAAATACGAAAAAATAGAACAAATTACTCCCAATCACATACAATTGAGTTACTTATAAGGTGAAATAAAACAGAACAAAACAAATGACAATAATGACTTATTTTAATTTCAATGAGATCAGAGAAATAAAGTACAATTTGATGCACAGTGCTGAACAAAATCGGACCTGACAAATTTCTTAACAAACTGTAACAACTAACTTTTATTGAAATTTTTATTGCTTTCTGCACCCAGAGGCATAACAAAACTCTTTTTTTCTCTTCATTGAATGGTACACTCAGAGAGCTTGGTCCCAGCTGGACAACTAGTGAGCTTCTGATTATGATTGAAATATTTTTGTGTCCATGGTGGTTGTCGATTCTGATGAAAAAAGTTCTTCTTTAATGTCTGACCGTTGATGACATTTAAAAATGTCAGCATTTACGTAAAAGTTCTTTATCTAACAACTAGGAGCAATGTAGATTTATCTTGACTACAGGATTTTTAGATTTTGAAGTATGTAATACTGCATTTCATGGTATCGTATATTGATCAGTTGGTCAGATTTAGGTTTTGGACTTCTAATAAATGAGAAGTTATGTTATCATGCTCATTTGATAATTTTAATTTCTTTTTTCAGATTTCTTTCCGAATACAGATTTGACATCTCAAAGTTGGAGCCTGTTGTGGCTAAGGTGAGTTGTAGAAGTCACTCTGACCTTTTTCAGTCTGCATTGTTGATAAAGCCTTGAAAAAAATGGGTCTAAAATTTTGAGTTAGAATATTTTTTTTTATCAAGTCTCACGAGGCTTATGCTTTAAGTAATCAGTCAATGCATCTTTCTTTTCCGAATTTTGTTTGTCCAGTGGTATCTTAGATCTTTATGCAATCCTATTGACCCGTTTCATATGATTTCTCAGCCTCATTCTCCCGATAATCGTGCTTTAGCCAGAGAGTGCAAAAATGTGAAAATCGACAGAGTTTATATCGGATCTTGTACTGGTGGAAAAACAGAGGATTTTATGGCTGCTGCAAAAGTTTTTCTGGCTTCGGTGTGTATTTTTATTTCTCATTTGGTTTTATTTGGATGCCAACTGCAAATAATATTGAATCATTACCCAAATTTTCATGAGATTAAACTCGATCCTGTTCCCCAGGGTAAGAAGGTAAAAGTTCCAACATTCCTTGTTCCAGCAACACAAAAGGTATGTTGGTGCAAATGAATTGTTTGTCGCTTCATACATCGTGTTTCAAATCGTCCGGAAGATTATTTTGCCTTGTAAACTAAATGTTATAATTTTTTTAGGTGTGGATGGATGTATACAGCCTTCCAGTCCCAGGATCTGGAGGAAAAACTTGCTCCCAGATATTTGAGGAAGCTGGTTGTGACACACCTACGAGCCCAAGCTGTGGTGCTTGTTTGGGAGGTCCCAAAGACACTTATGCACGCATAAATGAACCTACGGTAAACAAGACTTCTCTGCCAGCATGGCTTAAGATACATGATTTCTGTGTTGCCACTCACGAGCAGTATCTTGAATTTCCTAGAACAATGGATGAATCAGAACTTTTGTCAGTTGGTTTGAAGGGAAAACCAAAGAAAACGCCTATGCTCTTGGATAGATATGCTGATTTTGTAATTCTTGCTCAATTTGACTATGAAATGCATAAAAACCCGTACAAATTCGATACTGGTGTTTTATAGGACAGAAAAATATGACAACATATTCGTGAAATATATGACATCGTATTCTTTAACAGTATGTCTGTTGAAGTTATCTCGTTTTTAACTCTCAACATGCAATTTGATTTATATGAGTTTTGACGAATAACAGGTCTGTGTGTCCACCACCAACCGGAACTTCCCTGGACGCATGGGTCACAAAGAAGGACAGATATATCTAGCTTCTCCATATACAGCTGCTGCATCAGCATTGACTGGTTTCGTGACCGATCCAAGAGAGTTTTTGCAGTGAGAATTTTCAGAGATGAATGATATATGATCGTGTATGCTTGTATTTGTGTCGTGAGTTATTATCTTTGAAAGCTTGCTATTATAACTCCTACCAGTAACCTATGTCGTTTTTATAACTTGGGAACCAAAGATTGTGAGCCTTTTGTTATTTAGTTATGGTAATAAATTGAAAGTGTTGGATGAAACGAGAAATAAGAGCGAGATGTCTAAGCACCTTACGAGTGTTGTCATATTAATTTCTGTTCAAGCACATTTCATTCGCAATTTCGCATGCTATGTGGATATGGCTAAGAGGATGTTGGAATCGAGTTCAGAAAATCGAGAAAACGTCCTGCAACTTCAAAATTACAAATAAATCAGCAGTGGTTTTATAATCAACACATAGTTACTAAAGAGAGTGTGTTCGCGCGTGCGTATCTGTAAGCGAGCTTTTTGATTAGGAGTATATTGAGACTATCAAAGGAAAGATCTGCTCGAGGCGCCAAAAGATGGGCTATGAAACCTGGTACGCACGAAAACAAGCCAGTCCCTCCATCGGTGTGCCTACGAGCATGCTTAGCAGTGTTTTATAGCTACTCGAAGAGTAGCCACTACGATCATGCAACGGCAGAACATTCGTAAATCATCTTTCCACCTAATCCCTTCCACGCTTTCATCCAAGCTCCAACCATCCAGTACAGAGCTTTGATTGTAATCTAAACGATATTTCTTCTCGGCCATCATCGCATCTACCACTTCAGATGGTGAGGGGCCTACCTCGAAATCCAACCAAGACGATTTTCCTTTGAATAATAGAGCACCGATCACATACTTGCTATGTGGCCTGGAATCCTTTGGTGCAACATAGTCTTGATTACCATTGTGTTTTGAAATGAGATCATCTTTTTTGGCATTCTGGGACTTGTCTTTTGGCGAATCACCATTTTTCGCCCCTTCAGTTTCTGCAACTGATTTCATCCATGGCCTTGTTTTTAGGGTTTTCATCAACTATTTTACTTCTTTCTTCAATTATAGGACCACCCTTTTCAATCTTGCGAAAGTTAAGAGGACCCTTTGCTGAAGATTGAATCGCTCAACGCTGAACTTCCCTTGCCTTTCTTACCCTTTAGTTTTGACTTCTTTCTATGCTCAGCCTCGCTAATAACTGGACTTGCTTTCCCTCTCTTGAAATACCGAGAATTGAACTTTCTTAAACTCCTTTTTTACCCGCCAAGACAACCACCGAGCCTTTTGGGGAACAACTGTCAACTGTCACGTCTTCCCTACGTTCACTTCTTGATCTACGCAATATAGGCTTCACATTAGAAGATGAGTTGTGCTTATTTCGATTTCCATTTTCGATCGAGCGAGTGAAGATTAGGTGGAAGCTCCACCATTGGATGATCAGTGATCACGATATCCGACTGCTGAACCACTGAGTTTTGTGTTTAAGCTTCTCGTAGTGCCACAATTATGTTGAGTATTCCCTGTGCGCGTCCTGATGCAAGACGTACCGAGTGTAGTCGAATATTAAACTAATATATAATACTGCTTCTCGATATGTGTTACGTATTTATACAATATTTTTAATTTAATTTGATCTATATTCAAATATTAGTACTATCATGATCCATTTTTATCTCACTGTGCTAAAAAAATTTCATGGTAATTTTTTTGATCATTTTCGTAACATCTTAGTAGGGATATTTTTGATTCAAACTCTACTTCATTCTGATGTAGAGCTATCTCGATGAATTATATTTCTTCTGGTGGATGTCGTTATTTGCTCTTAATTGGAACATTGTTTCTTCAAACTGTCTAAAATTTTTATTTTTGGTTTAGATTTATTAAAGAAAATTGTCGCAAATATCGCATTATGAAATCTAATAATAATAATAATAATAATAATAATAATAGAATATTGTTTTTATTGTCATAATATTTATTTATTTACAATTTTGGTATTTTACCAAATTCAATCTTCATCCATCATATTTGTTTTTTTATAATTTTAGTCGTTTATTCCAACGTGACATCGTTGTAGAGCCGTCGTATATAATATCATATCAATACCTCAATGAAAAAATGTAAAATTGTCAAAAATCAAAAATTAATGGATTAAGATTAAAATTTGATAATATAAAAAGACCAAAATCGTAAAATGAAATTTAAAACCAAAAATACAATTTTTTCTATTATAATAAAATCTACAAAGAAGGAAAGCCTTAAATAATAATAATAATAATCATCGTGTAGCTTTTACATGTTACATACTGCACAAACCAAACTCAAGCTCGATTTTCATTCAGCCACTTACGATCCAGAAACCATAATTTTACCGGAATTCACGAAGAGTTCTTCACATGATGCAGAAACAAAAATTTGAATAAATTACAAAAATAAAGAGCAAAAATTGCATCGTGTTCCTAGTCTAGCTATCTGCTTAATTGCATTTGAAGCGAAGGCAAGTCGAACTATCTTTACTTTTTTTTCCTGAATGCAACCTTCACGAATGTACAAGTTTCCCTTCTCACTGTTTTTTCCCTTGCGCCAAGCTAACACGTATAGCGCGCCCTTCGAGTTCCTGTCACATGTAGTAACAAAACGAAATGTCACCTGTAGAACTAAAGTAGAGGAGCTAAAATGCTACATGAAGTGCCTATTTTTCGACATACATGGCATGTGATTTGTCAATGATATTTCTATGAGCAAAGAGTTTGTGAAAAGAAATCAAAGGACAGAAGCTGTACCACTTCATTGAGAGCTTGAAGTGCGGCCTCCATCTCAGCTTTAGTCTCATAGCATACAAATCCATAGCCTCGAGATCTTCCAGTCTCGCCATCGTATAAAACTCTAGCTCCGACCACATTTCCATATTCTTGAAATGCCTGAGTCAAAATCTCGGAAGTGACAGACCATGACAAATTTCCCACAAAAAGTTTGTGTTCAGTTTCCGGATAAAGGGGTTCTTTCGGTTTTGGCTTGTCTGAGAAATTAACTCTCAAGGTCCTACCGTTGTATTCCTGTAACAAAACAGGATTTACAAGGTTGAGACGTCAGAAGAAATGTTCCAAAAAAAACATGTTCCAAATCAAGAGTGGTTAATTCTTACACTTCCGTCGAGCATTTGAATGACCTTGTTGCATTCCTCGATGGTACTCATGGTCACAAATGCAAATCCCCTGCTTCTACCCGTGTTCCTGTCGTAAAGAACCTAGAAAGTTGGAAAAATTAGTGATTTTCATCTTTTCCTGCAGGGATTCGGGTGGGAGAAAGGGAAGAAAAAGGCCACTACTCATGGGCATGAAGGCATTTACTAGATAATGATTGAACGACTTAAAATTCTTTGCAAGGGACAACTTATAAAGTTGGATTCTCTTGGCACGCTCTGCAAATAATCATCAAACCGAGATAGGCTAGCTAGACGATAGATCAAGCTACTTTTCGAGAAGTTAAATTACTGGCTTGAAACTTATCGTTCTTGGCATAATCTTCAAGTAACTCACATTGGCTAGCAAGTCAACAAATCAAGCTACTTCTCCCATTGCTCCAAACTATTAAATATAAAATTAAGAATGTCTAAAAAAGTGCAATAAAAAATCCTTCAATCAAACACATTCAACCACTTGAAAAGATCAAGCGCCAAGTCTCTAACTCTCACCACCGTAAAGAAAATTTGATGTCCATAAGATTCGAGTGATCCATGACGATCGAGCTTATCAGAGGTATTTTTAATATGCCCACAAAATGATTTTTGGCTCATCTTGCAAAGTTTCAAAGATACATTTTTGGCAAGTGAAAAGTATCACCTCAATAAGCTCCGGGCTTGCATGTTCTTGAATGATCCCAGCAAGCTGGGCGCTATCGATATTATAAGGCAAGTTCCCGAAGTAGAGCTTGGTGTTCACATCTCCACTCTCTCCAGCCACCCCATCACGCGGCACCTCGTCCTCCGCCAACTCTTCCACCGGCGCAGCCACAGCCGCCTCTTCTTGCGCTACGGCAGCCGCCAACCGCGGGATCTTCCACTTACCAACGGGTTGGTTTGATTCATTTCCAAGAAAACACGATACTGACGCAGATTGCAATATTCTTGCGTACGAAATCTTGATTTTTTTATGATCATTTGGCCAGACTTTCAAGCCCAGGCATTTCAAGCTCTGCACAGATGTGGAAAACGAAGAAGCCACTGCGGCAGCTGCCATTGATAAGGTAGCTTGATTTGATCTGGAGGAGGAAATAGTGGAGTTTTCTGGGTGCTTTTTCCCCCCAAGAAACTAGACTAGAGGTGGATTGTGGATGCAAAAGAAAAATAGAAGAGGGAAGTGTAGATTGTCGTGCTTATGTGGAGAGATTGTGTCCAATGACAATGAAGGATAAGGTTTCGTGTACTGGCACTTGGACGCTAAACCAAACACCACTCCAGATAATTCTTTTCATGCTTAATACTTAATTAAACACCCGAAGAAGAAGGGTACTGGAAAAAATAAAATAAAAAATAAAAAAAAAATTTTGGGAGACGATCTCACGAATATTTATCTTGAGACGGGTCAACTCTATCGATATTCACAATAAAAAGTAAAACTCTTAGCATAAAAAGTAATATTTTTTCATTGATAACTCAAATAAGATATTTGCCTCACAAAATACGACCCGTAAGATCGTTTCACACAAATTTTGACCTAAAAAAATTTTCATAACCCTAAAACTGTAAACTTAAACCCCTATCTGAATTTTTAATATACAACATTAATTTTTTTATTCTTTAAAAAAATAATTAAATAAAATTCAAAAAAACATAATAATAATATTTTAATTACATAATAAAAAAATATTGCATAAATAGGATATTGTGTTTCGTGAGTTTAAATATTTAAATTTAGGAGTCTAATTGTCTAAATTATTAGTTACTTCATAAATAAATCAGCTGTTCAAAAAATTCAAATATTTCACAAAATAAATATTACACGATAAAAATTTATCACAAAGTAAGTTTTAAGCTTTGAAAGATATCAATTTCCTATATCATAAATGAAATGTCTCAGAAAATATCAAATTTAAACTCTATACAAAAATAAGGTTAGGCTTGGTCTAAAATTTTTAAAAAAAAAGAAAAAAGAAAAAAAAAAGTCAGGGATGTTTGCTTTATGAAAAATATATTGGTTGGATCAGCGGGTTTGGGCTAATGGATGACCTAATTCTTTATTTAACTCGACCCAAGCCCAACCCAATTTTTTTCAAGTTAGATTTTGGGTTTAATTTGATTTGATCTCAACCCTAAAACCCCAACCAGAACTAGATATTTTTCGTCTTAGGTTCATTTTGACATCCTCAACCAATTTTAAGATGGAAAATAAGTGGATAAGTTAACTGATCCAATAACTTAGTAATAGAACAAATTCGCTTTATAAATTATTAATTAAGATGTGATTATTGTTAGTAGGTCTTGAGTTATTTTTAAAAAAAAATTATTATTTTTTGAATTTTTATATGTTTTTTATACTAAAATGTGACATGTATTAATTAATATTATTTAATGAAGATAAAAACATACGTATAAATTCACAATTCAAAGTCTTATATTTATAATAATAATAATAGATCAATAAATGGTGACTAAACTTCAGTTTATTAAATATGTATTTCTTATTATTATTTTAAATTTCAGTAAAGATATATATATTTTAAAAATAGAATTTAAATTTTATTCCAAAAAAATAAAGATAAATTTCACTTTAATGTCAAAAAATAGAGGCTAAATTTTATTTTTCTTCAGTAGATGAAAAAGACAAATAAAATAATCTGCATTAATGAATATTATTTAATGAACATGTAATAGATATTTGATCGAATTCATGCCAATGTTTGACATACCTAAAAGTTAACTAGGGAGGAGAAAAACATAGAACATGCAACCAGAGATAGGGAAGCTTTTCCTTAAAAGCAGCAAAACCTTGGAGAAAATAAAGAATAATTATTCCAGACAAGGACAGAAAACAAAGAACAATTCACATGGCAAATGGGATGAAAAAAGCCAAAATCTTTTGATTCTTCTTGTTCTCCAATGCCCTCCACAAAATACTACATTTTGCTCCTACATCTCTCTTTCAACTAGTCACCAAAATTTATATGGCAACATCCCTAAATTTGCACTAATAATAACATGAGTTCATATCCCTAATTTTCCTCAACTCCCCAAAAAAAGGCAGAGATAAAGTCACCTAAAAAAACATGATAATCTAGTTTGTGTAGCATTTTCAAAAAAGAAACAATAGCTCCACTCCAAATATAGCCATCCCTCTCACAAGTTACACTTGCTCTCAGTGATCTGCACAGATTCAAACATAACTTATGTAACTGCAAAGTATTTAAAAAGCACAAGATTTTCAAAAGAGAGCAACGGGCTTTTATCCTTTACTCACCACCTTTTCTCTTTGCTAAACCTCTTGCAAACAGCAAGCAAATTACCAAAAACCCAATTCCGGCCGCCCCTCCTAATATTATAGCCAGAGTCTTCCCTGTATTTGGACTTGACCCTGTCATCATTCAAAAAACAACTTGCATTAGTATATTCTTAACACACTTTCAATCACCAATAATATAGAGAAATATGGCCAAGATGTTCAAACGAGACAAATATCTTAATCATCCTCGTTTACACATGAAAGTTACTGTTTAAATTATTAATATCATGGTTGGGAGACTGCTAACAAATCAAAGTTCCATTGAGCAAAAAAAAAAAAGAGAAATACGGTACTTAGCAAAGCAAATTATCAATACCTGATGAAGGAGAGGTATATGAAGAAGAAGAGGAAGATTTTTTAGGGACTCCATTTGGATAATAACTATAACTAATGAAGCATTTCTGGAGATAGATTTGGCCAGAAATGGAGCTTCCACACTCGACCTGAGCTCTCTGGACAGCATTTTGCACACAGCTCACGCAATCAGAAGCTCCAACATCACCTTCACACTGCCCCACTGCAAAAACAGATTCATAACTTGCTGTGTAAAAACCATCGCTACTACTAATCATGCCATTTTCAAGTGAAGATAAAGCAGTGTCCCTCCTCTCCTCAAATCCAGCCCCTCCGATATTTGTTGCGCTACAACTCTTGTACAACATTTGCATCCCAGAAACTTGTTGGAACCCCGCAACCTCGTACAGAATGTAGCACCCAGAAAGCTGAACTCTTGCCGCAATAACCTTGCCACAGAGCTTGTCTGTAAGTACAGGCAAGCCGCTTATACAGTTGTAGCAATCAACATTTGACAAGTCGCCTCTGCATTGGAAAAGGCCGTTGATTGTCGACTGAGTAGTGCCAGCGGTAGTCTTGAAAAACTTGGCCTTAAAGGATTGCGCAATGAGGGTGCCATAAAGGGATGAGATTGCTTGTGAATAAACCCCAGACGGATCTGATAAAGGCTGATTTGCACAACCCTTGTACACTAAGGTGGTGTAATCATTAGCAGATTTTGATGGTGGGGTGAGCTCAAAAATGGCTAAAATGAGCAGAAAAGGGCGGAAGAAAGAGAGTGGATTCATGGGAAAATCCATTGGTGGAATCTTGATGGGATTAAATCATGGGCTCTTCTTGTTTCTTTAAGAGTGTATAAAAGATAAGACTTTGGTAGATGCTTTTGACTAGAAGAGAGAAGAGATTAGGCAAGATTTACAGGCTTCCATTTCTTTGCCTCTCTGGAGAAAAAAAGTGCGGTTCTTTGGGGTTTTGCTATCAACTGCTTTCAGAGGTTATGGTGGTGTTCGCCTATCTATGGATTTGAACTGAAGAAGACAACAGAGGACCATCTTTTCTCCCTTCACAAACTGTCAAATTGTTAAATTACATCCTCAAAAAAAAAAAATTGTAAGATTACATTTTTTTTTTAAAAAAAGCTAAATTACCATTTTCCAATTAAAAAAGTAGTTAAATTACCTCGTTTAATGATTTGTAATTTGATATTGTTACACGGGAAGCTAACTTGATTTGGTCATTTGAATCTAATTGCTGTCAGGTTGGATGCCAAATAAAATATTGATTACCAAATATATATTACACTAGCAATGATCACGTGCATCATTAATAATAAAAAATATAATAACGAGATTTAGATAATTTTTAAAATCATTTGAATAACATCTTGTTTATGAGTATTTATTAATCTAAATATATCAAAACAAAATAAATAAATAAAAATACATGATAAATCAAATATATTCACTTATTTATATAACATTTTTCAATTTGTATGATTATAACATAATGACAGCTCTCTCAAATTAACAAAGATATTTTTCATCCAAATATAATTCACAATGGAAAACAATAAAAATAAAATTAAGAGAATAGTAAATTTTACTAAAACCAAAACCACAATGTATTTAAATGGAGTGCATATAGTGATTGTCAAATAAAATTCTCTTAATTAACTAAATTATCATAATGATGTTAAAATAAAACCCCTAAACTTGTTATTAAGTTAAATATCAATTGTGTTTTTGCTAACTTTTAACTCCTTGCGAATTTTGTTTAACTTTCTCCTTTTTTAAATAGATATTACACATCAACTCAAATATTTTAAACGATATAGTAGCTCAATTGTCATGATTTGATCGATGTATCCAACAAGGACAATTATTGCACTCCAACAATATCAATAATTACACTAATTGCAATCTATGAGAATCGAGCTCATGACTTTGACTCTTATATATACCAATTATAGGATCATGCATTTGCCGTTTTACAAAAAGTTATAACTGGGGTAACGATGAAACGTTAACTACAATCTTTTAAAATCGTAAAACAACTCAAACGTCACATTTCGATTGTTATACATTATATAAACAATTATTGCACCTAACAAATGTGATATGGTTGTTATTTTACATTCTAAAAATCATTTTTCTAAATCAAATTTATTCTCACTAATCAAATAATTTCATCGAACACAAAGTAGTTTTAATTACTAATAATAATTTAAACACAAATATTAATTGTTAAGGTGACCACTCTATGTCCTCACATATGCTTCATTAAGTTGCAATTATATTAATAATGCACAATGAATTGGTAAACATAAGTTAATTAATTTAATATATGAGTAATATTAAATAACAATTTTGTTATTTTGAAATGTGAAAAATAGTTTTTATGTCTATAAATTCATCATATATAATGATAAATTAATTAATTAAAAGAGAAAAAATTATTTTTTATGTATGTAATTTCATCATATACAATTAGAAATTAATTAATTAATAAGTTGAAAAGAACAAACAAGATAACAAATCAATATATTATATATGATGATTTCGTAATAGAATAATGATGATATAATCATACTTTGTATTATGATGTTTAGAACACAATTGAAAATTGATAACAAAATATATAATAATAGAAACTTTAATTTTAAAAACATTATTATCTAAAATATTATCATAATACATAATGAATCATAAGTGAAATCACTAAATTATTGAGTAACTATTTATTTAATTAGTACTTAAATCAATTTATTGGAATTTGTAAAAAAATTAGCATTTCTTATCATCTATATAAAAATATCAAGAGCTTCATAAATTCTTTGATATTAATTAAAAAAATTAATTTAAGTACATAAAAAAATTCTTAAGTTCCAAAAAAAATTATTTTATAATAATATAATATACTTGTAATAGTCTAAGAAAGTTGGAAATATATATTAGAGTTGAAGAGTTCACAAAAATTTATTATCAGAAATATTAAACATTTTATTAGAAGTTTTAAATTTTTCGTCTTCCTTATCAGCTATATAAAAATATCAAGAGTTCACAAATTTATAGACATTAATTAGTAAAAATAACTTAAATTAAATATATAAAATTTATAAAAAATAATATAACGTATTTATGATAGTACGAAAAAATTGAAAAATATAGTTGAAGAACTCACAAATTTTATTAGTTATATTTTAAAAATTAAAGCGACTTACATCCATATATGGTACAAAGTTTTCTACCCCGCAATTAGAGGTACAAATAGCAAAACAACAATTAAAAATAATTTATTAAAGAAATAATTTGAGAAAAGTATTGCAAAATTGCAATCATAGAATAATTTTAGTTAAAAAATATTTTTACAAATAATCTTTAACATATTTCAAGATCTACAAAATATATTATGCTTATTAGTTCATATTTTAAAATCAATTTGTTATAAAAGTGGCGTATTTATATGTAAAATAAATATTAAATATTCATTAGCAACCATGAAGAAATACACAAATTTTAGTACTAAAAAAAAATCATGGGTAAATTGATAAGTTCAATATGCATTAATATCCAAAAGTATTTAAGATAGACAATAAATTATAAAAGAAATCATTTAAGAAACTATTGATTTAATTTGCTAAATTAAATAAATAATGGTATATTAGAAAATTCACAAATAAAAGTCATATATTTATATGTATGTTAGATTCTTTTGCAGGGAGTAAAGATGGTGTGAGAAAACAAAGAGCATCTCTTATTTCAAAGACAAGAGAAACAAGATTTATTAACACCAACTATTAATCCTTGTCTTCAATTAGTATTAAGTGTTTTAATTGATAAGATCAAGAGGTAATTTTATTTTTTATATTGGAAGATCAGTCTCTTTGTATATGGTTGATTACATTAATCTATCTATTGACTATATCAAGAGTGATGATAATAGTGGCAAAAGTTGGTCTAGACTAATTTGTTATTTGATACTTATCAAATTTTGATAATTATCACATCATCTTCGGGCGATCATGTCAAATGTTGATAAATATCATCCCGCATCAAATATATTTATACATTATATAAAAGTCGATATTATATTGTTTCACTACAAATTATATTATGAAAAAAATTTAAAATGATTGTATAAACATGCAACACGTATACCGACACATTGATTTCTAAAAACAAGAAGATGAAACATGAAAGTTCTCAATGGAACATGAGAAGATCATATATAGTGCCTTTTGAAGCAAATATAATGCTAGACTGTTAATTTGTAATTCTTTTGTTGTCAAATCTATATATATACCTGTAAAAGTGTGGATAGTAGAAAAGTTTTCTCATTGTGAACGGACATTATTACCCTTCACATGTTTACTTATTTTCATTATTAGGTAACATATGTGGTAATTTCACATTTAGTCCATTAATTAATAATTAATACTAATTAGCCATATTTTATGACTAATTTCACATTTAGTCCATTAATTAATAATTAATACTAATTAACCATATTTTATGATTATTATTTTGTGCTTTTGACTTTCTTCTCCATGTTCTTAAATATTTGAACTAATTTTAAATAAACATACTATTAAATTTACTTAATATTAATATCAATTATTTTTTTCATTTTAATAATTTTCGTTCTAAATTTAATATTGATAAATAAAAAACAAAAAAATTAAAATAATCATTATTATTTTTAAACTAAATAAAACGAATTGAATTGAAAATAAAATTATATTTAATCAAAATTTTAAATTTATTTTGTCAAACTATTAATTTCTAAATGCATGAACAAATATAATATTTTATAAACCTAAATTTAATTGTGAATTTAAATAATATTAATCAAAAAAGTTAATAGATTTGAATCAAAAGTACATATAAACGTGTGGACGAAGAATCGTTCCTCCACATATATTGGATGATATGATACTAGAAAAATATTGTTGTGCAATTGCTAAAATGAGAAAGAAATATGTAGAAAATCAATCAATTTTTTCATTAGTTTTTTTTTATTGTTTTTAATTAACAAAAAAAAGGAAAAATTTGAAAAAGTTAGGCACAATATAAATCTAATGTATTGATAACATTTTAATCATAATCAATTGAATTGGAAAATATTATTATATTTAAGTCATTATATTTTATTCTAATTCAAATTTGGTAACTTTTTAATATCCAATATATATAGAATTCATCAGTAGTGTACATGATTCTATTTTTCAAACGATAATAAGAAAAAAATCTTAAAATATAAATATATAGTGAAAACGAATTCAAATTTTCTGTTAATAGCTTCTTTTTCAATTGTGAAATGACATAATTATCATTTACATGCTTACTAATTTTCATTATTAAGTAACATATGTGGTAGTTTCACATTTAGTCTATTAATTAATAATTAATACTAATTAACCACATTTTATGGTTATGATTTTGTGATTTCGACATTCTTCACTTATGTTTCTTTCATTCTAATAATATTTAAGTAAGTCATATTTCATTTAAAAAATTTATTTCATTATATATACACATATAAATGTGTGGATGATAGAAAATTTTTCTAATTGTTGTAAATAAAGTTGAGTTATATTCATATTTTAATTTATATGTAGCAAATAAGTCATCTCCATGTTTTTAAATGTTTGAGCTATTTTTTTTAAAAAACATACTATTAAATTTACTTAATATTAATATCAATTATTTTTTCCATTTTAATAACTTTCTTGGACTTTCATTTAAATTCTAAATTAAATTAATCATGTTATTTATTTTTCTATTTCACTATCATTTGAATTCATTCAATGAATTATTAAAAATAAAATAGATACTTTATCATTAGTCCTTCATATATATAATTTTTTGAAGTTTTTTTTAACTCTATTTCACTATCATTTGAATTCATTCAATGAATTATTAAAAATAAATTTTAATATAATTATATTTTAAAAAAAACTTCAAAATATTATATATATGAAGGACTCATGATAAAGTATCTGAATGCTTTGAACAAAGAGTCATTCAAATAAATTCTAAATTAAATATTGACAAACGAAAAAATAAAAAATTAAAATAATCATATTACTTTTAAATTAAATAAAACAATTTGAATTGAAAATAAAATTATATTTAATCAAAATTTTAAATTTATTTTGTCAAATAATTAATTTCTAAATGCATGAACAAATATAATATATTATAAATCTAAATTTAATTGTGAATTTGAATAATATTAATAAAAAATTAATAAATTTGAATAAGAAGTACCTATAAAAGTGTGGACAAATGAATCGTTCATCCACATACATCGGATGATATGATGCTAGAAAAATATTGTTGTACAATTGCTAAAATGAGAAATAAATATGTAGAAAATCAATCAATTTTTTCATTAGTTTTTTCCCCACTAATTTTGATAATAAATAAAATTAATTGAATGATTAATTGTTTTAATGAATCTCATAGATTTTATTTTATTTGAGTTTCCTCATATTTATATATTATCAAATAGTAATCAATCATAACAATAATGTCGTGGCATTTTATTTGTATTTGTAGAGTTATTTATATACAAGTAAATAATGACAATTATATTGACAAAAAGGTAAGCACGCTTTAAATTAAAAAAAATCAATAAACACTTAATTTGAAAAAAATTAAAATTTGAGCTTATTCACAAATGCTATCACAATTGATATTTTTTCAGCTTATTTTTCTAAAAAAAAATCAATGAAAAAAAAAGTAGAGTCAAATGGTACATAGATAAAATTATTATGAAATTGTTTTAAAAATGACATAAATGAGTCAAAAAAGAGTAAGAGCAAGATATTCCTACAAATAATTATTAGTATAATGTTAACATGCTAAAATGTTTTCTTTCACTCTTGTATTGATTAATTAATTAAAATATATTCATATAATTCTATTTACACTCTTATATTGCTTAATCAATTCAAATCCTTTCACATAATTGTAGTTGTATTGTTATTTTAGTTCAATTTAGTATTTAATCTGATAGATCATTATTCCAAATTCTTATAATTTGTTTTGATCTATCTTTTTCCGAACGAAATGTTGTTTGATGAATTTGATCACGTTATGCAAAGATTAAAAATATTTTTAATATTAATTTATTTTTTTTAATTATTTAGAATATAGGTTCACGTGCAGATGCAGGTGTTTTTCGCTGGCACATGTAAATCTTTCCACGGTAATTTGCTTTTATTTTCCACGAATATCGTATTTAGTGACAAGGAGAGGGAACAGTGATCGCGGTTCCATCTTTCCTGTGATTCCTTCCTTTCTTCATCTTTCTTCGCCCCACTGATTTTCTCCTCTCCTATCAAACTTTCTCAATTCACGACTTGATGAGCATTCCTTCAGGGCTGGTATGAAGCTTTGAATTTTGAAATTTTTTTGTGCATTGCCTTTTCCTCACAAAAAAAAAAAAAAAAAAAAAACCAAGAACATACAAGAGTAAAAGAAGAAATATTTGAAAAAAAAAGTATGCTTGCTATAAAGGACGGGATCACAGAGAAGCTTTCCAGACTGTTCTCTGATTCACCATCGTCTCAAACGACCGATCAAGAGAGGTACCATTTTCGTGGGATTCTGTTCTATGCATGCACGCGATCTCTGAAGTGATTTTGAGCCTTTTTAGGAATAAGGGATTCAGGAATTTCGATATTTGTATTTGATCTGTTGATAAAGTTAGGATCTTTGAGTTTGAGGTCCCAATGTTGTTCTGGTGGATAATTTATTTTGCATATTGTTGACGATGCTACTTCCGTAACTTTTCATTTGATCTCGTTCTAACTACTAATAGAATAGATTTGATATAATGTTGCTGGCTGGAAATTGATTTACTTTGATAACTGAAGCGTTCTTGAATCCAGCTGAATGAAGCAAATTGTTCTGGAACCGGGCTAGGTGCTTGTTACCGTTTTCTGGACAATTTTGTTGGTTTGACTAATCATTTTGCGCAGTTCAAATGGGGTTTTGATGTCTAATTTCCTGATGAGAATGTTTGATGGTCAGATCTGGTGGGAGATGTAAATAACTTAATTGTAGAGTATGCAACTTTAATATGCTCTTAAGAACCTAAATTTTTTTTAGGAAAAAGCGTTTCTCGTAGTGAATTATTCTGTGATGGAGTGGCTGTAATCTTGAGATTTCCAGATAGAAAATGTGATTGACGAAGTTATAGTATTACCACTGAATATTGAGAGAAACAGAGAAAACTAGTTTCCAAGGTGAAGGAAAGAAAGTGAAAACAGCTACTCTTCTCAAAATCTTGACGAGTATATCCCTAAATTGCATTGTGAGATTTTTGTTTTTATATTTGGATTTGAAGGTGCTTACTCAGATAATGTCCAGAAACTGTAACTGCGCCCATGATTGCTTATTACTTGGCCTTTACTCGTTGATTCCTCTGCCTTTACTTGATTCTTCTGATGTTTACTTTGTAGTGATGTAACCTTAAACTTTTTTTTGGATTTGCAGCTGTGGGGTTTCACACGCATCTCAATACCTCCATTGAAGCTAGATGTCGGACATTGTCTTATTTTTTACTTAGCTAAATTATTGATGGTTCTATTCGTTTTTTTTTCCTTCTATTTTCTGAAATGTGTTGAAGAAGTTACTTTCAGCCTAGGAAGATAAACGCATATATAGATCGCATTGGCTCATAGATTCGAATGCAATATTTGTTCACTTCTATCATAAATTACATTACACCTGCCCAAAAGAACAAGGATCGGTTTTATCCATATCCAATGTTTGTACAATTGTCATATGTGCCTAGGAAGGCACATTTTGAAGAAATCAACTAATAAAACAAAACCTCTGCATGTTCGCTAAACGCTTGTTTCTCAAGGCTACTTGTAATATCCGAGCTTGGTGAACGGTACGGTTTAAGATTTCTTGTGTTTATGGACTATTTGGTTAAGTTTAAGTATAGTTTAAATGTTAAGAGTTGTGATTTATGGTTTATAGTATTGTTGGTTATACTTGATATGTGGTTGTAGCGTCGTTGTGGTTTAATTCATGGTAATTCGTATATTGTGCCAATTGGTATGAGGCCAATCGGAATGGTTAGATAAGATATAGAGTTGCAATTTCATGTTGAGAGTGTTGCTGAATTATGAGGAGAAGCGACGTTGCGATTCGATTTTGTTGCATAGAGTTTATTGTTGGCTTCAGGTGAGACCGCACCTGCGCCAGGTAAAGCACCGCACCCGCGGTGGTTGGACAGAAGCGAGACCGCACCCGCGGTAAGAAAGGCAGCGCACCCGCGGTCGTCGTTTTCAGATATTCAGATGATGTCCAGTACACGCAGAGCACCCGCGGTCCAAGGCTTAGCGCACCCGCGGTGCATGTACAGTAAAAGCGTGTTTTCGGTTTTAAGTGATTAAATACAAGAGTTGGCTCATTATTTCCTCATTCTCTCCACTCTTCTCGAAAATTCAGCTCAAGGGGGAGCTAGGGTTTTATTCCTTCTTTTATTTCTTTGATTCAAGCATCTTGTTGGGTTTTTGAAGGGAGAATAAGATCATTTTGGGTTCAAGGAGCTAAGGTAAGCTTGTGGTTTTGTTTATTCTTGGATTATGGTGTTGGGGAAATCATGGAATGTTAGATTGTGTTGGTTTTATGGGTTTTATGGTATGGGTTTGTGATTATTGAGATATTGATGACTCAATTCATAGTTTATTGTTGTAGGAATTCTACCAAGAGTTTAGAATCAAGGTTTCCATTGGTTGTAAGTGGAATTCATTTCCTTGTGCTCACATGATAATATATGTATGGTGTTTCAATGGTTTTATTATGCTATTCCCTTCCATTTGATTCATATTATGTATAAATACACTTTGTTGTATATTAGAGGCTTTTATATGTCTCAATTGTGTAAAAGGGAATACAAAAGAAAAAAGTATGCAAAATGTTTGATTTATTGCCCAAAAGAGAGTTCAAATGATTTATTGGATTGATAGATACATAGTCAGAGATTGCATGCAATTAGTTGATCAACGACCATAGGCTTATATCCCAACAGAGTATCGATTTATATCGATGGGATATAGGTACAGATACAGAAATACTATTTAGATATCAATCCAACAGAGAAAAGAGTAATACCATCGTGTTATTATTCATGTTCTATTATGTTATTCTAGTTTCAAGAGTTAGATGGTATTTAATGATTTCAAAGCTATGTTTAACAGAGTATGATATGTATCCATTGTTATGTAAGAGTTTCACTTGCTGAGTTTTATACTCATTTCAGTTATTTCATGTGATGCAGATAAGAGTGACGAGCCGAGACGTTGATTGGAGCCGGGGTCATATGCACACAGAAGAGGGAAGGAAGAAGGCTATTTTGTTAGCATTTGGACATGATCAAAAATGATATTTTGTATTTTGATGCAACACTTGAATGATCATGTATATACTTTTGATTGTAAATGTTTTTATGTCAAGAAAATTTTAAATCCTTCCTCCCTTCAAATAAAATTAGAACAATTCCGCTGTTATTTTATGTAATCGGTCGGTCAGAGGTGTTACACTACTCATTGTCACCTGGTATCGCAATTTCATTGATTTTTGAACCGATAGGATTCTGTTGCATGTGAAGCTTGAATCAAGAACTCATGAGTTGGGTATCTTTGTTTGATCGCGTGTATGAATCGCGACGATGTGGTGGAGCTGAGAGCGCACTTCTTTTTTTCTATTGAAATTTGCTTTGTCCTTTCGTTTTCTTGATTCTTTCCTTTCCTTCTTTTGTTCAGCATCACGAAAAGAGTTCGCTGATGTCAGAGGACATTGGTTTTAGTATCAATGTACACTATGGTGTACCATCCACGGCATCGATTCTTGCCTTTGATCCAATTCAACGCCTATTGGCTGTTGGGACTCTGTAAGTCTACCACCTTCATTTTTTAATTGAGGCAGAGCCGTGTATTAATATTAATGAATGCCAGTATTAATGTTAACACAAGTAACCTATGCCAAAGATTCATTAAATAAAAATCTTCTATGGTTCAGCTGATCATCCGTAAAATTGTATTAAAACTTTATAGGATCATGCGCAAACAATGTGAAAGTTTGGACTTAATGAGAGGGGTGGACTCAATCTAGCTAGTTTATGAAAAGCGGATTGTATCCTATCCTCTTTTTGTCGATGATGGGGCTTTGGTTGGGTTATATGTGTAAGTGATCTCTAAGATGGCCTGATATTAGGTTCCAGATTTGTTCTTAATATATTTTATTCTTAGTGGAGTTGACCATAAAGCAATGTCATCATCATAAACTAAAATCAAGCAGTTTTTACTTTCTGGGCATCGAATTTGCAAACGAATGTGATATATGTTGGATTGTCAAATACACTTGGAATCTATGTTTTGGTGAGCGATTCGAAGAACGTTATTAGAGACGACACAGAACTACTACAGTTGTAGCACAAAACTAAACCTCATGAAATAAACCAAGTACTGTATTCTACTACTATTCTTTGCTGATGAGAAGAATCCGCGACTGACTCAGTCGGATGGGTGTCGATTTTCCCATACACAGAAGCTCGGGTTGTGCCCAGATAACATAGTTTCCCAAGGCGAATGGAGTTAAATCAAGGGCTTCCCATCTGAATTGCCGCAGGTTGTACTTCTGCTGAAGGGTTCGATCCTTTGTTGTTCTGATCATCAAAACTTGCTGGATCTAGATAAGATTGGTAAGGAGACAACCTGATAGATAGCAGCAAACTCAGTATAGTAGCAAGTGAAGAAAGATTTTGAAAGCATTGAGGACTCTTTGTACCTCGCTGCTGTAGGTAGTATGCCCATCTATATTCATTTTCACATCAAATATATTGCCTCCAAAGATAGTCTTGTCTGTGAAATATTTCGACATCAAATATTGTTTGTAATCAGCCTCATATCTCTGCAACTTTTCCATGTATTCATCTCCCTCCAAAATACTGTGGAAAAAAAACACGATAATTAAAAGTCATGCCAACTCCAGATGAGAATCTACGCCTAGGAGCCAAGAAACAGAGACGAGTAAGCAAACAACATCGAAGTAAAACGAAAAAAGATTCAGAAGTGGGGGGAACAGACTTCAAAAACATAGAGAATTCGGATCACAAAAGCCATATTTGGATTCTTGTTTTTTTCAAGAAATTTGAATTGAGCTCACGTAATAGTAGAAATAAAGTTAACACATGTGCATCTTACATGGGAAAAAAATTGCAGAAACAAAAAATCAAAGCTTGATTCTGAAAGTATTACAGAAGAAAATGACCCAGGGGAAAAAATTAATTGCTATTGTCAAATAAAACTTACTCGATTGGGTCTTTAATGGGCTCTTTCCTTTGCTCCTCGGAACCCATTATCTCTTTAGATTCATCCTTAAAAACAAATTAAAACGTTAATCATAATCGTACATTAAAGATTCAGAATTTAAATTCGATACAGGTGTTCAGTGAGTTGGGTGTGAGTAAAAATAGAAGAAAACAAGAAAAAGATCCAATAAGAAATCACCGGCGGCGGCTCAACTTTGGCTAAAGAAGAATGTGCGGCGGAGACTTGGGAGTTGGAAGCTGAGCTTGGTGACGAAGCTGGTGCCGCCATTAGAGAGAGCTTTGAATGAACATTTACTGTTAGCATGTTCGCTTCATAAATAATTCGGAGTGAAAAGATACGACGTTTAATCGACGGTTGTACCTCAACGTACAAGCTGAGATTACTTCGTTTTTTTAAAAAAAAACATTTTTTTTAGTTGAATTACTTAAAACGTGGTGTTTATTTTTAATCTAAACTACACAAGGTCAACTCATGAATTTAGTAAGTCTATAATATGCATATATCATTAAATAAAATATTTATAGAGTAAGATTTAATTTTAGACAATTATAAATAATAGAAAAAAAATTTGGCAACACATGATAGCATCATATAATAATTGTTTTTAAAGTAGTCTGCCCATTAATAATAAAAACTAGATACACTCTTTTGGTGCGTGTTAATATATTATAATTGTCATGGTATAATTTAATTATGTTGCAAAAATTATATCAAATATTCAAATTATGAAATTTGACCCTTAACATGTGTGATTAGATAATTAAAGGATATATTCTTGTAGTAAAAATTTCGTATCATAATGATGCATTAAATTAATGCTCCATAATCGCCCAATTTAATATTTTGAATGGTTTATATAAAGAGTAGGTGTCTTGTGAGACGATCTCACGAATCTTTATCTGTGAGGCGAGTCAACCATACCGATATTCACAATAAAAAGTAATACTCTTACCATAAAAAGTAATACTTTTTCATGGATGACTCAAATAAGAGATCAATTTCACAAAATACGATCCGTGAGACCGTCTCACACAAGTTTTTGTTTTATATAAAATATTCGATCGCTTGTATCTATTATGTTCCGTAAAAAACGGTTGTTTGTTTACGCTCAAAAGAATAACTAAAATCAATATATTTAACTACCAAATGTCTAACCATCATTCATTTTGGGGATGAATATGAAGATCCAATTGCCTGCAAATTAGTTGAATTAAAGGGAAGGGGATTCTAACAATTGATACCCCTTGGGAGAATTTTACATCGGCATGATTCTTCAATATCAGTGTGTGTTTCGATCCTATTATCCCATTGATCGTGATTTTCTGGCATTAAAGAGTATTTCGATCCTAACATAAAAGCAGTAGTACCCCTAAACAGCCCCTGAGCAAATCTATTTGTGGCTGTTGCAATCTATCTTTATCTAAACACATGGATCTCACAGCCTCAAAAACATTGGAGTCATGCGCTTGTAGCACGTTCTTAATTTCTGTTTTAGAGATTTGAGTGCCTATCAAAAATTGATTTTGTTTGAACAAATGAATATCAACATATATTTGTTTCAAATTTAAAATATCAGAAAACCAATTTTATTTTCTTTATCTTGGTTGACACAAATCGCACCTTCATCGATACGAAGAGATGGAAACTTTACCTCATGCACAAAAATCACCGACCAAATGCAAAAAATTATCGGCTGCGCCACCACAATAATGTTGCAAATTACAACAATGTTCACTAATTGTTTCTTGATACGACCTCTTGTGGATTTTCAAGCTACACATGACAAGCACCTAACCAATATATTAGATGATGTTATATCATCTAAAGTTAAAAATCTGCGAGGAAGCAAAAGAAAATTGTTGCTGTATAACTCACTTCGTTTTATGATAAATGGCACGTCAAAATAATCCATTTACCTTTTCCAGGCAAATCTTTTACAAAATAGAACAATCACTCCAAACTAAAATGATACAAATAGTTCCTCGTGATTTGGTTGGTTGTCTTACAAATGATATCGACCCGAGGTGAGACAGCTATATCAAATTGGAAAATGTTATTAGATTTCTTCCAACCAAAATATCCAGAATTCGATCAATCTTGCCAACTATGAGGCAGTAATAGTACCCGATAAGTGTAAGCTCTGCATCGAACTCATCTATCGAACTTTACCGTGCGAGTATGATAAGAAGTCCATCAAATGTTTGCTTCAAGATTCTGATGGACCATCCTCCTCAGGAAGTCCAAATATTCTAAGATTTCTATCCATCGAGCCAACAGCAATGTATTTTGCATCAGGGCCAAATTTTACGCATGTTGCTTTGCCTGCATCCAAGGAAAGTCATGTACATATGCAACGTGATCACTTAAAAAGTTCATCGACAAAAGCAATATGTATATCATTTTAATTTGAAGCACTGCACGAAGACATCAATGCAAAAATTTGTGACCAAATAAAATTCATCGGATAGTTAAGGGAGGAGGTTTAACCTGTGCCTGACAAATCAGGGAACGTCTTGATACAATTCCATTCAGATTTAACATTGGCAACTTGATAAACTCTGAAATGCGAAAAAGTAGAGCATGGAGTCACAATCATGACAAACCGATGAAAACAACAATAACCCAGACTTTTTTATGGCTAACAGGGATAAAGATATGGTATTAAACAATTCAAAGCAATAGTCAGTTACAGCTAAAGTAGTTTTGCAAGAGAGGGTTGAGTGATTTGGTCTCAACCCCCATTCAATATAGTAATCTATTTGCAAGATTACCTAATGTCCGACCCTCCTATCGCAAGGTAATTTCCACTATGATCAAATTCCACTGCATAATAAGAAAGAAAAGCACTGTATGAGAAGATATAGTTGTCTGCACGTCAAAATTGCAACCTTACGAAATAATCATTTTTCCTTTACTTCAATTTACAGAGCTGATCACTATTGAAAAGACCAATACAAAAGCCACCAGTCATACTAAAAAACTTAACGTAGTGCTTGAGACCTATCTTGTACTATAATGCAGAAAAGATTTCCATAAGATGTATCCACAGAAATGGTCGATAGCTGACGCTAACAAATTAAAGATCAAGCACCAAGACACACAAAATTTTCTAGCAGTATCAATCTTTTTTTTTTTTGGATAGAGAACCAAATAATATATGCCAAACAAGATCATACCTGATTGTGTAGGTGTATTTTCCTCATACGGAGAGAAAGTCCTAAAGTTCCTCAATTTTCGTAGATCCCACAACTTAACACCATCTTGAGCAGCAGTCTAAAAGTTGGAATACAATAATAATATCCTAGAATAATATCAATGAAAACATTCATTACAACTGAGGCAGGTAAACCAACCGCCAGGAAGTAACCATTTTCTGAAAATGAAATGGCAGTCACTGCTCCAATATGCCCATCAAATCTCGCAACATTCGCCTAAACATTAATCATAAAATACTAGAGTCCATGATAACAGAAGGAAGCAAAGGGGTGAAATATATTCACAAGAGAAATTATTTGACCTGACTCTTAACATCCCAAATCTTAACAATAGCACCAGTGGTACCAGTTCCAAGAATGAGACCATCTGGGTGAAAAGCTGCAGATGTGTAGCCTTCAGAAGATCCAGAAGTTTCCTCAACCTGTATGACATTATATGGATTACCTAAACCAAATAAATCATTGCTATCATGACAAACGAGAAGCCAACATCCAAACACTAATACAGATAATGGCCATACCTGAGTAAGGCATAAACCAGAAGCTAGATCATAGAAGCACCACGTGCTATCAAGAGAAGCCGTAACAAAGTAGTTATTGGTAGCATGAATTGTTACAGCTTGCACCTGTGATATTTCATTACGTGTACCAACGGTGTTAACAGATTTTCAGTATACTGAATGAGTCACAGCCCCACCCATGAGAACACCACAGAATTTGAATTTACAAGTCAAACTAACTTCATCAAGGCATGTGTAAAAACGAGTGAACTAGTTAAAACAATTACTAGATAATATATCACAGAGACTTGGATGAAACCACCCCACATGCTTCTACAGCCAATCCTCCATTTTCATATCATTGCCGGTAACAAAATTTAGATTTTCTCTTCAAATTTCAGTTCTAGTCAAGCCAAAATAGTAGTTGCTCCAAAAATCAAATCCTTCAAATCAGGCTCAGATAACTTTATAGTGAACAGGATAAGCCTGGCAGTTGGCTGCATTCACCAAGTGATGTTGAACACATAACAGTGTCATGTTTGACAATAGTAATCAAAGGGATTATGAGAATTACAGGTAAAAACAGACCGGACATATTTTCATTAGCAGACACTATATTGATTACCTCAGCAGTATGATCCTTCAGAATATGCCTACAATCATAGTTTCCATTTTCAGATCCTTGCCACACTCGAACTGTCTGCAGAGAAGATAACATAAATGTTGCATGTGAAAAAACAAATAAAAGGCAATAAAACTTAATTTCCCCAGTAAAAATCATAATTGATATGGACATTAGTATGAAAAATAAGATGTACTAAGCATTATGGGGTAAAATTGTGAACAAATGCCAGTATTAAATTCAAGAAAGTGCAAACATCTACAACATTTAGTTTTTTTCCTAGCCAAGTTCAATTTCTACATTCTTTCTTCACTTTTTGTTTGTTGGGGAGGTTGAAGTGAGGTTTGAGGTTTAATACCCTCCATCAATTTAGAAGATATAATAAGCAACAAGGAAGCTGATTCAGCACACACCGTTAATTTATAACCAAAATGACTAAAAGATTCAATTTATTTTAAGATAAATTTTCTTTTTCATGCGACAACTCTAAAATCCAGATGAGATATCTTTATTTTTCTCTATATTAACAGAGACATTCAAAAGGTAGAAGGTGTCCATGGGGAAGCTCCAATAATGCCTTCTCTCCCAGTTAGCATATTCTGGTGTCATATATCAATATTTAGAAGTGACTAGCCTGAATGAAAAAGTAAGACTGGATGTCCCGCTTCAAGTAACTACCACTGGAAAATGAGAGAGAATAAAGACAGATAACAAAACTAGCAAATGCCAGTAGAGAGACATTAACAATCAGGTAATTTCAAAAACTTTATTAGAGTAGGGAACCACACTTTTGAATGCTATACACCACTGGGCAGGGCAAATCCGAATAATTTCAAGTTTGGAATCAGCAAATTGCAATAAATCCCAAGCACAGAGGCGCAGAATATATCCAACTCTGCAGTTCAATTCATTCAATCAAAAACAAATTGTTGCTGCAGAACTCGATATTATGATACAGCAATCAACTAAATGGTAAAGATACAGAAATTTTACAGTAAAAGAAGATTTACACATTCCAGAAAAGTAATTATTTCTTAATCTCCCCAAAATACATCACTACACCCAATATAACACCATAGAAAGGCCATTTTTTGAGAAAATCTGAGTCGAACCAGCAAAGCAGAGTAAAGGTATGAGACTAAATTGATCTAGCTGGAAAGAAAAAGTAAATAATTTCTCGCAGCGAGCCTTGAAATTACCTTATCAGCAGAGCCAGTAACTATGAATTCAGCCTCAGTTGCAAATTTGACATTTGTGACCTACAAAGGAGATATATGCACCAGATTTAAATGTGGAAATAAAATACAGAGAAAAAAGTAAATATGCAAAGACGTGCAGACAAATAAAAGTTCATTTGAGATAACCTTTTTTGAATGACCACTGAGATTAGATACTATCTGTCCTGAAGGTCTATCAAAGACTACAACATTTGAATCAACCCCAGCAGTGACAATGATGTCCTAAGACAGGGTAAAACAAGAATGTCAAGAATGATTAATTGATTAGAAGCCAAATAGAATTTGGTGACTGAACTTCATGGATGCAACAAACATCATACCAGATGATCAGAAGCTTCTAAGGCTGTGTTTATATTCATTTTTTTTAACGGTGTCTGTCTTCAAAATAAAAGCTTCAACTATCTTATTTTCATTACATTTTTTTTTGAAATACTTACCTTCACATATCCCAATATAACCATACTTTTGGTTTCAACTTTCACCCCTCCTAAAAAATACTCTAATATTATATTAATATTGTAATATAATACTACATACATTGAATTTTAAATACTCTACACTTAATTAAAAAAATTACAATCACGGCACCCACCATCCTTAGTTATTGATATGCAATCGACCAGTACAAAAACATACAAGATGATCGCAACGGTAAATTATGTTTCTTATTAAGAACAAAACAAAACAAACTTTTTATTCCCAAATATACTCCCCGATATATTTTAAAAAAACTCACTCTCAAAGGAACCTCCAAAAATGCCGGAATCAAAACAGAAAATGCCCTCAAATTTTCCGGCAAATTTGATTAACATTAATAACTACATAAGCCAGCCGCAGGCACAATGGGATTACAGTTGAATTGAAGTTAACCTCCCGTAAATTTTTATTGTCTGATTTGTATCTGAAATGTATTTCAGTACTCATCAATCACAAAACACCCCTTCCGACAATGAAAGAATACACAAAAATAACGATGGATTCATCAATTTGGTGCAGGTCAAACCAAAAAAATTTCTTCCTTTGCGTATTATCGCTCTTAGCAAGAGGAGAATGTTTTATCAAAACCAATAGATATCCAACTTCAAAAGGAGTACAGACATAGAGATTTTCTCATTTGCCTCTGTGACGAATGTATTATATTGCTAAAGATACTTCCAAAAGGGAAAGTTCACTCTAATTTATGTAAGACCTGAATAAACGTGGGATGAAAACTGTTAAATAATTCTAATACGTATATAACCATTACAAAAGTTATTGTTTAGATAACAAGTGGCAAGCAAAAACATTTCTGTTCAACAAGTTGCTTGACCTTGCTTTCCAAACAAGAAGTCACAGAATATAATATTTCGAAAAATCATGTAGTTTTTTTTCTGTCTCATGAATTGGAAAGCATACAAGCAATCATGAGATGAACCACACAAATCAACAAATTTTAATTGCCCAAGGAACCCCAATAGATCCCCAACTTAGATAACAAGTGCTCCAAGAGCCAAAGTTTAAAATCAAATGTTGCCTTAATGTACTAAAAGATGTAGTTAATAGCAAGATATCGAATAAGATCTTTTCGACTATATAGCACCCCGAGCGCTGTCTTGAATCTCTTGATTGTTTTGCCACATAAACATGCATGCAAAACAACTGTAATTTTTGTTTCCCGACACAAATCATAAAATATATATTATGTTTCCCAGTGCACATATGGACTTTGTTTATTAAAATGTCTTATTTCCAAACAATGTTAAACACACAACAAGACAAATTGACTTTGCTAGTGAAATCTTTTCAAAGAGGGCCAAGAAGTTCCTCTATGGTAAGAATTGTCAAATTAAAAAGAAAATGGCAAATTTAGTCACGTATATTATCTTGTACCTTGGAATACTGAATATCCAAAGACAATATGCCAGGTTTATTAGTTCGATGAAGAGGATGACTATTAAGTTGAGTGAACCTCTCCACAGCATCAACAGGAGCCAATGTCGAAGGTATCTGGAAGAAAATTACAAAAAAGGTGGCAAATTAATGAGAAAATACTCTTTACTACAATATTAAATTGACGCTCTTAATTCACAAAGCTGTAATTTATACACCAGCTATCACCTGGCGCTTTTTCCTTTGTTGTGAAAGAGCAGCATTACAGTCTGTAAGCTCGGAAATAACACTACTTGAGATTCCTGGACGGATTCTTTTCCCATCTGGACCCATCTCATCTTCCTCGGCAGCTGCAAAGGACCACATGCAAAATTAGACATCAAGAGTAATAAAGTGAAAGGAACTAAGCTAATTGAACAACAAGTCAATAACCTCTTTTCCCATTGCTTAATGCAGCAGCATTTGTTGCGTTTGGAGCAGTAAATGATGAGGGAATCTGTCTTTCAGCCTGTGCCAGTAATGATCTAGCCTCATCCCTTTCCTTCTTCAATCTTGCAATAACACGACATGCTGCATCATGCTGAAAGACAAGATAGAAACTATTTAACCACAAACAGGACGCTGAAAAAACCACGATACTTCATCCATATAAAACTCCAATAATCAACCAAGAAAAGGAAAGGCACAAGCTACAAATTGAAAATTAGGCCGAAGGCAATGCAAAGTCAAACATGATTACAGGAGAAACATTGTGTGCTATCCCAAATTCATTTTGTTCTTAAAAATGCACATTACTGGTACAGAGACAAGGGCCGTAGGACGGTGAACATATTTGGTACCCACAAAGAGCTAAAGAATAAACACACACTTAATTACCATCTGAATTCCAATCAACTCATTCGTACCTGATATAATGCATGACTTAGCTCTTGCCTTGCAGTATGTAATTGTTGCTCCAGTGCAAAATTTGAAAGCATCAAACCATCCCATTCCTAGTTTAAAGAAAGACATAAGAAAACTGACAAATTAAAAGGTTTTTAGTAATCCATGGTTACGAAATTCAAAAAATCACCAATTGAGACCAAACAGGTATAATATAGATGATAAGTTAAAATGACAAAAAAAAACTAACCAAGTAGACATCTAATTCAAGAACTGGCTAGATTTCTTATAACGCTGAAACCAAATAGAACCTGAAAGATTCAAGGTATTTGCAAATATGCAGTCTGACATCATGAAACAAAAAATTTTAATTAAGAATTTATGGATGTCAATTCCATTGCTCAACAAAGTTCCCTTCATAATAACCTCAAAAAGTTCAAAGGTCGACAATGTTTTGAGCATTCAAATTTCAAATAGCAGATAACACTTTTTAGCATCACGCAAAAAATCACAAAGTGGGCATCAAAACCTTCATGTTTGAAAGACAAATGGATGACTTATTGGTATCACATACTTGTTTCCAATTAATTAATAGAGAGTTCACAAAAATTCCTGAATTCCAAAGTGAATGAAGGTAAACATGAACGGTAATGGGATAAAAAAATCACAGATTGTAAACCTCATAGGCAAATTGATAACTACAAAATGAACTAAGTCAGACAAGAAACAGAAAGGCGTACAATCTGAAACATTCCCAGCATCCCTGGAATACTTGCAGCTTGCACTGGTCTGGGCTTCACTACCTGCACATAACTCCAACCATTAAACTTTACATTGCTCTTCAATCAACACATCATAAGAAAACGGTAAGACATTTTCCACCTGAAGAACATTAGCATAAAATACAACCCCAAAATTCTTAGGTATCCTACAAAGTACATACCTTCCCAGTCTTGATTGGAACAATATCTTCCATTGTCAGGGATTCTCCAGTAATTGGGCATTTTCCATAATCCTAATGAGAGAAACGATGAGGAAAACAAAATGCACAGAGACATGCACTTCAGTTACTTCAAAACAATAACAAAAACAAAACAAAACAAAACAAAACAGGAACTTCAAGTAACTAAAGAGAAGTAACGACAAAAGGACCCTAAATCCACAACAGCTTTTTGAAAGCATTATCACAAAATTGTTCTCATGTACATTGCCACATATAGTTTCCACAGATTATTCGCAATGTTTGTCAACAAACAAAGCAGGAGGCTGATAATAAAGAACGCAACACAATTCATAAATGCCAAAAAAGAGGAAGAAAGTACACACCAAGATGTGGCGCTCAATTAAGCGCTTCTCGAAGAGGAGACCTGAATTCTTCGCGACGACAGGTTCCTCCGGAACCTCACCGGAAACTACACATTTTCAGTTAAAACTACACATCAGCTAAAGCAAAAAACAACACGAAAATTGTGATAAAAAGAAGTTAGTTTTGCTTATTTTCAACGTGGAAAGGAGAGAACTAGAGATTTACTAGAACAATTCATGGCGATACCGCAACTCTCTGCGTGCGTTATAACAGTGAAGCGAGCACTAGGGTTTATGCTCGGGCTGTTTGGAATGGGGAGGAGGAGAGGCTGGAGGGGGGTCGAATTATGGAGTTCACTTGTAAAATAAAACACAATGAAGGGGGATTCCTGGGAAATTATTAATAAATATTTTACCATCAATAAATCCCCAATATCATATTTTTATTTATGGTCAAAAAATGTCCGAAAAAAATATGTCAACAATTTTTCATCCAGAAAAAAATTATGACAAAAAAAATATTTCTATTGTCTTTAGGTTATAATTTTTTTCTCATATAAAAATGATACAAAATATTAAAAATATAGTACAAATATGTTAAGATCGGTTGGATGTCAACATTGAACTACAATAATTCGGCACTTGAAATATTGAACACCGAAAAATTAAATCGATTTTAGTTTTCAAACCATGCGAAATATACTCAAAATAATCATTCTAATAAATGATTAAATATTTTGAAAAATATTAAAACAATATGCAAGTTGATTGTATAAAAATATTTTGAATTGAAGTATTTTATCAAATATTTTTTATTCAATATTTTGTTATTCGAAAGACAGGTAAAATGCTTCAATAATGCATATAAAAACAACAATAATAATTAAATGCAATAAATTAAGTAGACGCAAATTTTTTATGGATGTTCGTAGATTTAATAACTCCTTCCATTTAAGAAAAATCTATTAGAATACTTTGATTTATACAATATTTTGTACAAACTCATTTCGACTTAAGACTCATCTTTGTCTAATTAAAACTCTCAGCACCCTTTTTATTATAGACCACAATTTTATAGTATTTTATACCAAAACTTTTGTCTCGAAAAAATAAAGGAACGAATGCTCTTGGCTTCAGTATATCTAAAGAAACTCCATCGACAGACTCATGCATGTTCAAATGCATGTCTAGTCTATGTGATACCGTTCGCACGTTCAAAATCAACGACCCAAAAAAATTCTTCCTCCATTCCTTTCTTCACACGGAGATCACGTAGTAGGTCATGAATCTGACACGACTTAGACCTTCTTGAGTCATCATCGTGCTTCTGTCAACCAGTGCCTTGAAATAATTTTCGGTCATGTCAAAATTCAATATATTTGGCACACCTTTTGTTGATAACGACCCTTCGGAAATCCACAGTAAGTACAATTTCTCGATCAGGATCTCATGAATAGTTGGGAAATGTCCCAAATAAAGATTACACTTGTTCAAATGAACTGGCTTCAAAGGAACTGGCAACAGATTATAGCTTCAAAAAAAAAATCATATTTGCTTTGATGCTGGTTATCAGAAGCTGCTTAGTAAATGGAACAAAGGAAAAACATGTTTAGCTTGTTAATACCGGTCTTGCTCCAGATGCTGCAACAACTCCTTCCAATCCTCCCAACCGCCTAAACCTAAGCTGACAGCTAAAGAGAATTATAACTAAAGGGACGCCCCGACACTGTTTTATAATTTGTCGTCCGATCTCTTGTGCCTCCATTTATTTCAAAAAGAAAAACAATTAAGGACAAATTACATGAGAACAACAATTAAAAAAAGGATTTTTTTCTCAAAGATACATATAAACTTGATTCATTTCAAGTAATTATCTAAAGTGGTTGGATATATATTTTGTTCTCATTAATTTTTTACGTCAATTACAGTATTTGCTCTATAAGGAAACTTTTTAACTTGGTCCTGTAAATGAGTCTGTATATTTTGATTTATAAAAATTTAGATTAGACAATATTTTTTTATGTTTAGTCCGATCTTCATTGAATCAGAATTCCAGCAACGTGTAGTAAAAGGTTAGCAGTCGGCGAAAGGCGAAAATAAAATCAATTTATTAGATGAATACCAACTTTTGATTAATCTGGGATCAGAATGCTTTTTTTTTTTCTAGATTTTCAATAAGAAATATGAACCAAAATCATGATGTCCTGATGGTGTTTCCACAAGCTCCCAGCTTTCCTCGAGGGTCAAAGGCCTGGTGTCGTATGTATATTTGGGAAAACGATGAGAGACATCTCTGAAGCGGCTTGTAATGATGACTCTGCTTCCATTATTGTCTCTCAGTCTTCTGAAGAGCTTACATCATCCAGAACAACCAGGTATCTTTTACCCTTACATGCTTCGTAAATACCTTTTGTCAACTCCATGCTTTCCATCTCCTCAATCTGCTTTCTTAAAATATACTTTAAAGTCCCCTTTCCTGGAAATCTACGCCAGCATATGCCCGATAGCGGAAGCCAAAATGCTTCTTCACTGAAGGATGATCAAACAACGATCTCGCAAGAGTGGTCTTTGCCCGTGCCACCCATGTCGACTATGGACATGACGGAAAGATGATCATCGCCTTCTACCAAAACGTTATAACAACGTTTCAACATACCCTTTAAGCGATGTCGCGCGGGTTGCACTAATTCTGCTGCTTTTCTCTGTTTCTAATTCTGCTGCACCAAGTGATATTTTGTCAATCACAGAGAAGTAATGAAAGTAAGTCGATTAAATTTGAATTGACTGATAACATGATCGCTAGTAATTTTTCAGTCTTTATTTCAAAATGTCTGAAGACCCAAATTACTTCACCACCGATAGGATCATTAAACTCTTTGAAGAAGAGTTGGTGCATGATATTGGTGAGGAAATGATGTTGATACTTCAACAGAACAAATGTTAGCAGGGGTAGCTCTTAGAACTTCAACGGAACACGTAAAAGAAGGTATCTGAACGGAGTGAAGATGAACATGCTCGTCTTGTCAATGATTACTTCACTGATGCACTGATATTTCATAGTGACATATTCCGACGAAGATTTAATATGTGAAGAGAGTTATTCCTTTGAATGGTTGAAGCCATGCAAAATCATTATGAATATTTCCAATTGAGGGTCGACGCAACGGGCAAAAAAAGTTCGTCACCATTGCAAAAATGCAAGACTGTTATCTGTCAATTGGTGAATGGAGCCCTTGCCAAACATTACGATGAGTACCAAATAGTTTCTAAAAAAAACTTCCATCGAATGTTTTTCTATTTTTGCCCATCTATGATTTGACTTATTTAGGATACAATACTTGAGAAGACCCAATGCTACTGACGTTCAACATTTGCTTGAAATGCATGAGCAGATACATGATTTCCCTGGCATGTTGGTCGCTTTGATTGTACGCATTGAGTATGGAAAAATTATTTGGTCGCTTGGAAATTCCAGTTTACTCGAGGCGATGGTGGAATCCAACAAATTTGTTTGAAGCAGTCACATCTTTTTACTTGTGAATATGACATGTTTTTTGGGATCACGGTGTCTCATAATGATAACAATGTGCTTAAACTAATCACCTTTATTCAACAACGTATTTTAAGGAATTGCACCAGAGGTTAATTTTATAGTAAATGGCACATTATATACAAATGGATGCAATCTAACGGACGAGATCTATCTGCAATGGGCTGTTTTCGTCAAGAGATTTCCGCGTTCCCGAGAGAAAATAAGTTCAATGAAAGACAAGAGGCTGCGATGAAGGATGTCAAGCAAGCATTACATATTCCATCGGCTTGGACACTCTTGATCAGGGTGTCTACTAGCCTTTCTAATTGCAGAGGACATAATTCAAATCAAATTATTCAGTGCGCATCCAAAGGATAATGATTGTGTGTTACTCATCTCAAAAAAACAAACAAAATATATTTATTTTGCACTGTACCTTCTCACATTATATTTACAAAGTCGTGAAACACACACATATATCTACAATGGTATTATATTGTTTACTTTTGGCATAAACTCTTGTGAATTTACTTTTGGTCTTTACCCAAAAAGTCTTACACTAATGAAGATACAACTATATATTATTAATCTATGATCTTCAACAAACAAAATATATTTATTTTGCACTATACTTTCTCACATTATATTTACAAAGTCAAGGAACACACACATATCTCCACAATGGTACGATATTGTTTACTTTTGGCATAAACTCTTGTGGATTTACTTTTGGTCTTTACCCAAAAAGTCTTATACTAATAAAGATATCATTATATCTTATTAACATATGATCTTCCTCTTGATATTTCTGTAGTACCCGAAAAAAAAAACCAATATGCGTAGATATGTGCATAATTTCTATTATTTATTTTTAAATGGTTATTATTTTAAGAAATTGTTGATTTAATTGCATTTAAATCATTTACGTAATTTTTAAGGATTTTTAAATCGCGTATTTCAAATTTTAGCTTTTTAGATATATACGCGAGACCGGACCGGATATAGAAAATCGAAGATGAATTTTATGATCCAAAAATATTCCTAAATTTATTCCGATCTAAGAAATAATTTATTTTAATGAAATCAAGTGGATTTGAGTCTACTTTAATTAATTAATCACCAATTTAATTGTAGGCTTATTAATTCATCAAGATTATGCTTAATTAACTTTTTAATCAAGCTTATCTAACCTAGGATTCTACTTAGCAAAACTTAAACAAATCCTACACCAATTGAAAAGACAACTCTCGGTCAATTCCACTCCACACAATCCCAACTTGACACCATTTAACTCCCCCAACAACAAAACAAAGGCCACCCATTCATCATGCATGTTTCCCCCCAACTTGACATTATTTACTCCTCCATGCACCACCTTATTTGACCACAAGCCTTCACCACCTTCTTCACTCCACCTAGCACGAAATTATAGAGATTTAGCAGCTCTCATTCTTGGCCAAGACAACAACAATAACAAGGTTTCTTCATTTCCATCCCTGTGTCTCCCGGTCCTACGTATCGTGTTGTTTATTGTAAAAACAACTTAAGGCATGTTTCTATCATTCTTTTCTCTTCAATCAAGTCATATTATTATTTTAAAACATCATATGTGCATGAAACTTGAAGCAAAAACCGAAATCATGTTAGCATTTTCGAAATAACATAGTGCAGATTTTTGGCTTCCACCTATGCCCTCATGGTTTGGTTGTTTTTGTTGATGTACAGGGTGGCTCGACTCCTAGGCTCCCAAGGCTGCTTATGGTCATGTCCTAGGGTGTGTTAGGGTCAAGTTTGATCAATGGTTCAAGCCACAAAACCATAAGTTAGGTGCCCAACTCGGTACGCAAGAAACAAGTGTCATATTCGTATGTCATTTGCTGTCATTGGTTTGCGTAGGATGGTGTTCGAGCCATGGCTGGCCTAGGGCCAGTAGCCATGGCTAGGACCCTCCCCTAGAAAGCATAGGACGTGGTCAAGTCGGCCCTAAGTGGCTTGAGCCATGTCCCAAGTCGTTCGGACAGAAACAAGACAAGCAGCCCCTTCGGTTTCTATTTCCTTTCGTGTGAGTTGGTTCGGTTCTTTGAGGTTGGTGTGGATCTTGGTTGGATTTTTAGCCCTTAGCCATGGTTCACACAATGCCTCATGATGTCTAGATCATGCCATGGTCGATCACATGGCCACTGGAATGATCCATGACAGCAAAAACAAGCAACACCCCCACGCGTGCCATGTGTGTTCTCGGCTGAAGCTTGGAATCGTCATAGGTGTTGGCTTGGATTGTGGTTGGCCTAGGACCCTTAGCCATGGTTCAAACCATACCTTAGGATGTTGGGAAGAGGCTCTGGTTGGTGGTTCAAGCCCCAATGGCAAATATCCTCGTAAACGAAGAGATGCAAGCACAGTTGTTGCTGCTGGAATTTTTGGACAGCAGCTTTGAGCTTCGGTTCAGAGGTGTGTTTCGAGTTCTTGGTTGGCTTTTATCCTATGGCCTTGGACTGGACAGTACCTCATTGAGTTAGGAAGGTCATGTTTTTAGCCGTTCATGAATTGGTTAAGTTTAGAGGTCGTACGATAATTTATGGTGCGATGTGCCAAAGTGACTCTCGAAAGAACGTTTCATGATTTTGGCCTCCATGCACAAATTTTCGTGTATTACAGCCCTTGGTATTTATTTTCCAATATTTTAGGCGTATTTTAATCATGACTAAATGATGATTCGATGTTGGTTCGGGTTGGTATGGAGTCATGGTTAGATACTAAGTTGTTGGACGTAATTGTCTCGTTTTCGGTTCGGTTATGATATGTTGGTCAAGTTAAGTTTATTTTCATGGTTCTCATGTTAGAATTAGGTCGAAGCGAGCCTGGGAACGATCCAACCCAATTGTTAAAATAACACAGAAATTTAATTATATTACGTGCATAAAAATATAAAAGTTTATTTTTGAGATATATGCGATATGTCTTGTGGCCACTTCACGCTTATGGGATTGCAGCTTATGGGATTATTACTTCACCCGGTGACCTACGACCGGTTTATGTTTATGTACGGGTACGGGTATCCAGTCCAAGGGCTGTGATGATCTCTACCGCCTAGTATACTGTGGTTTAGTCTGATCAGACGATCATGTTATGTTATGTTACGTTATGGGCCACTTGCGTAGAACATTTTCTCAACAGAAAATTATGATATGCTATTTTATGATAGGGCTCTATCGAGCAAACATTTTACGTACGATTTTTCAGTTATGCACGTATTTATAATTATTCATGACACGATTTTTCACGTTACGCTTTACGATATGATATCTTTACATGGCATGAGATTTTATGATATATTTACTTGTTATTCACGATATATGCATGCTGAGTCTTTAGACTCACTAGACTTGATTGATGTAGGTACTGACGATGCAGAGGCTGAGGGCGGGGACCAGTGAGTTAGCTCGGATCGGCGGTAGTACGAACCCGAGGACCTCACGTTTAGTTATTCAGTTTTATGTTCAAACTCTTGTTATAACTTTTATATATTTTAAGTTATTGTTTAAAACATTATTCAGTTTCCGCTGCTATGTTTATGTTAAACCGTTGGGTTATTTTACGAAATTTTTTATACGTTGCAAGTTTATTTATTTAAAGAGAAAATTTTTAATAATTCCGCAAAATTATGAATACGAAATACGGGTCATCACAATTTCAATTTGAGACTTTGGTTTCATTCCCAACAATCCTCCCATCAAATGAAAATCCGCAATTATTCTCATGGTTCAAGCATTCGCTCATGTCTTATTCGTCCTCCAATCGAGATCCCGCATATTTACTGCGTTGGGGCGTATGCCTTACATGAAATACCGGGAGCATCACCCACCTCAAGAGATTATCAAGGATTTTTTAAACCGGGAGCCCTCACCTCATTCGTTTAAGTATCCAAGAATCTCACTCATATTGCTCGATCTAGACCATGACTCTGATACCACTTATTGAGATCAAGTGATTACCACTGAGTTTTTGGCTTATTGGTAAATTCTTGATCCTAACAATTGGCATCAGAGCGAGGTTATTAATTCATGTCTCCCAAGAAGCATATTTCTATTCTTCACGGGGGATGTTGGGTTGAGTGTACATGAGTGATAGTAGTACAGAGATTAATGACATCTTGAGAAGTTCTCGTGTGCCAAGTTGCTGACGTTACACCGCCTGATCTGGTTTACTAGATGAGCCGTAAAAGACTGACGTCAAATCTTAACATGTAATATTCTCTATACCGAGGACATGACCGGTGATATGAAAATGGTAAAACCGATAATTAAGGGTTATGAGACAGCAGTAGCAGATAGACATGCACCTCCCTAGACTCATGGGTCTAACAGCCCAACTCATTAGCACTCAAGTAGGTGCATTCTGTGCTATCATGACTATGAGAAAATAAAATTGTGTCTTGACTAATTGCTATAGTTTTTGGCGCTTGAACTAACAAATAATATATGTAATCTTTGTCTTGATTCAGTTATTGCCTCTAATGAAGATTAATGCTCAAGATTTTAATGCCAAACTCACTTTCATTGCATATTGGTATATATTTACATGTAAAAATCACACTGCGTAACTATGTCGACTATTATTATTAAAAAATAAACTAAATGGCCAGTTGATTTAAAGTTTCTGCAAAAATTGCTGATCAAAGGATAGCTTTATCAAATCCAAGATTGGATAGGATACCATTTGAAAGAGTTTACATCGTTTATATGCGCAAGGATATCTGAGGAGTCTGTGCTGTCTTCTCCTCTTACAACCACCTACAAATCCAAAGAATAGAATAGTAAATTCATCTGGAATTGTACCCATGCATGCATTGTCGGTATATAGTTAGTTATTTTCAATATATACCTTGCGCTGATGATCAGCTGGGATTTGAGATAAAAACAAGCTAAAGTCTTCATCTTTATCATCTTCATGGTTGCTACCGTCGCTTCTGCCGATATCTCCTAATTCATCATTCTTTGCAAATCGTCCTCTAACTCGTGGCCTGCTATCAGCAAGTGTTTTGCGGCAAGCGTACTACATTTTTCGATGAAACATTGAGAGTTGGTGGATCAATTCGTACTCTCTATATTGTTAATTGTTTTTAAACAGGTTATTTGCATGTTTGATGAATATATGAAAGAGAGAGGGTGACCTTGATTTTCTTGCTAAAGTTCCTTTCGTTCCTTTTCTTCATGTATCTATGAATTTTCCTTTTCCTTTCTTCGACAGAGAGCTTTCCCACCTTGAAGTTGGGATCTTCCAAACTTGAAATCTCTGAGTTCAGGGGAGCTGTATTTGGACCTCCATGTGCATCCAGATGTTGGCTCTCATAGGTGTGGTTGAAAACTCTTGGCATAGAGTCAGACATTAAAATTCCACCATTTTCTACTTGGAATTCCATTTCCTGTGAAATATCTGAGCCCATGAGCAAACCACTCCCTGTGAAAATCCCTAAATTTTCTGCAGAAAATGGTGCGTTTATGCTGCATGAATGCAAATATTGTCCCATCATGGGATCATTAAGCGCGCAACCAGGTAATGAGGACCTTAAAGAAAGGTAAGATGGCACAGAAGGCATGCCGCATTCCGCTTCATAAGCTGTCGGAATCCATGGTCCCATCACGGGAACCACCCCTGGCGGTGGAAGCACCACAGCCTGTTGCTTTTCAGATATGTATTGATGAGCCGTGTGCGGTGATCCATCAATCATATCTAATGAAAACTGACTGCCTATCGAAGAAATGTTGAATTGTTCTTGATTGCTCACGTGTTGAGAATAAGGGTAGACTGGAAAGGATGAAGAAAGGGTGGTGAAGTCTATTGAATTCGATATGTCATTCTCTATCTGATCATCAGTTGAACCGAAGATTATGGACATGCAGTCGTCTATGGCGGTGATGATGGTTGGCGTCGAGGGGCTGATGGAAGGTGTGGTGGCGGTGGCGGCAGAGACAGAGGTAGAGGCAACGACTGTTTTCATGTCACTATGCATGATATTATTGTATGTGTTCATATCTGAGTAATTAAAGGAATAATTTGTCAGATAAGATGATTGCTCATCATGACAACAATTAGAAGTTGACGTAACTTCAGAATCCTGCATTGTTTCTGGAAATAAGTCTGACTCACAGAACCCTGAAAGTTGAGTTTCAAATGGGCTTGTAATTTCTTCCTACGAAGGGGAAAAAATAAAAATAACTTACACCTTGAATAGCAAATACGATATTTAGAAGAAACATGGGTTGAAAATAAAGAATAAAACAAAAAAATCAATATTGATTACAATTGAGAGCTGTTGTTCTTGAGGTTGAATCATGTTGTGCAGCATTGTTCTTGATCTTTTGTCAATTTAAAATGCGTTTTTTTGCAAGAAATTCAACGTCAGCTCATCAATCGATCTTATCCAAACATTTCCAGAAGGAATGTATGATGTTTATTCTAACAATAATTCATGAATGAAATAATCAATAGAAAACACGGTTAGATAATACAACTGAAACAAGAAATAGAAGGACCCACAGCTTTTTCAGAGGGAAAACATACTTACTAAATTAAGCATGAGGATGTACGACAAATTCCTTGGTTGTTAAGAGTAGTACGAAGAAATGGAGACATGAAACGTTTGGTTTGTGCAGTGTGGAGCAATGCCCGTACGTTGGAGTCAAGCCGAGGTTGTCGGGTTATCACACATTTGACCGCTGTTTTCCTGATGAGCTGGCTTGTCGGTGGGGCTAGTCTTGATGACCTGGCAGTGGATATAGCATTGATAATTTCTACAAATTGTTTTTATGAAAAGTTTACTCTGCATTGGTTTTATTTCCCATATCAATTTTCAGATTCCATAAAATAAGACCAAAATAGATATAATAACTCTAAATTCAACTTCTTTTGTTTACTGCCTAAAAATACCGTGTTATTATCTATACTATATAATCTTATACTATATATTATTTTGGTATGGTCAAATATATATATATATTGTTGTGAAAAAGTAAAAATTTATGGTAAAAAGTAAAAATCTCAAACTCTCAAAATTTACCAAACTACACACTTTATAATATTTTTCTCTCTACTCAATTGTGATTTTCTTCACAAATGAGAGATCTATTTATAGGAAATCTTTACAAATAATCCAAAAATAAAATACATCATTACATACATCATCACACACTAATTTTCAATATTTACAACTCTTATTTTCAACATTCAAATATTCAACATTCAAATATTCAATACTCACATTTTAAATATATTTTTCAACACTCCCCCTTGTGATGATGATCATAATGATTGTCTTCATTACGTGTTTTTATACTGCCTCGTTAAAAACCTTACTAGGAAAAACCCATTGGGATAAAAACCATAGTAAGGGAAAAAGAGTGCAGTCACGTAAACTCCCCCTCATGTTGACACGAACAATTCTTCACAAATTTCGTAGATTGCGCATCCCAATATTATATATGTGCTTTCTGAATATTGACGTAGGAAGTGCCTTTGTGAAGAGATCTGATGAGTTTTCACTTGATTGAATGTGACGAACATCAATATATTTATTCTTCTCTAGCTCCTTAGTGAATGCGAAGAACTTAGGAGGAATATGTTTAGTTCTGTCGCTTTTTATGTATCCTTCTTTCATTTGAGCAACACATGCAACATTATCTTCATATAGTATCACAGGCTTCTCATCAGATGATAATCCGCATGAAATTTGGATATGTTGGGTCATTGATTTTAACCACACACATTCACGACTTGCTTCATGTAGTGCAATAATCTAGGCATGATTTGATGAAGTTGTTACGAGCGTTTGTTTCTGAGAACGCCAAGATATTGCAGTGCCTCCACGAGTAAATACATATCTAGTTTGGGAACGTGCCTTGTGTGGATCAGATAAGTATCCAGCATCAGCATAACCAATTATACTTGGATTAGCATCTTTTGAATACAAAAGTCCCAAGTCTGTCGTTCCTCGTAGATAACGGAATATATGTTTAATTCCGTTCCAGTGTCTCTTTGTTGGATATGTGCTAAATCTTGCCAACAGATTCACGGCAAAAGATATATCAGGCCTTGTACAATTTGTAAGGTACATAAGGGCACCAATGGCACTTAGATATGGTACTTCTGGACCAAGAATATCTTCATCATCTTCACATGGACGGAATGGATCCTTTTCTATGTTTAATGATCTAACAACCATTGGAGTACTTAAAGGATTTGCTTTATCCATATTAAAACGTTTAAGGATCTTTTCTGTATAATTTGTCTGGTGAACAAACATTCCACATTCTTTTTGTTCAATTTGTAAACCCAGACAATACTTGGTTTTTCCAAGATCCTTCATTTCAAATTCTTCCTTCAAGTATGACACAACTTCTTGAATTTCTTTATTCGTTCCAATGATGTTTAAATCATCAACATATACAGCAATAATTACGCATCCGGATGTTGTTTTCTTAATGAAAACACAAGGGCATATTGAATTATTTACATATCCCTTTTTCATCAAGTGATCACTTAGTCGATTATACCACATTCGACCTGATTGCTTTAACCCATATAATGATCTTTGTAATTTCACAGAATAACATTCCCTGGGTTTTGAACTTTGTGCTTCAGGCATCTTAAATCCTTCAGGAATTTTCATATATATATTACTATCAAGTGATCCATATAAGTAAGCTGTAACAACATCCATAAGACGCATTTCTAAATTTTCAGATACCGCCAAGCTAATCAAATACCGAAACGTAATTGCATCCATCACAGGAGAATACGTTTCTTCATAATCAATTCCAGGCCTTTGAGAAAAACCTTGTGCAACAAGTCGAGCTTTATATCTTACTATTTCATTTTTCTCATTTCGCTTTCGAATAAAAACCCATTTGTATCCAACAGGTTTTACACCTTCAGGTGTAAGGACTATAGGTCCAAAAACATTACGTTTATTTAGCGAATTTAATTCAACCTGGATGGCATCTTTCCATTTTATCCAATCCTGCCGATTTTTACATTCACCAAAAGATTTTGGTTCATGATCTTCGTTATCATTTATGATGTCGATTGCCACATTATAAGAAAATATATCATCAATTTCATCTATATCTTTTCGGTTCCATATTTTTCCATTATTAATATAATTGATAGAGATTTCATGATTCTCGTCAGTTTGTGGTTCTGACAGAACATTTTCATCATCATGTGTTTCTTCAGGAACATCATTCTCTATTTTGTGATCATCATGTGTTTCTTCAGAAACGTCATTCTTTATTTTGTGATCATCGTGTTTCTCTATGAATTTTCTTTTTTGAGGATTTTTATCCTTGGAACCGACTGACCTTCCACGCTTCAGGCGTTTAATGACATCATGAGTATCTTCCATTTGTTTCTTTGGAATTTCAATTCGAGCAGGGGCATTTGCAGCATGTATATATGATTTAGTTACCCCTTTTGTGTCTGCAAATGCATCTGGTATTTGATTTGTTATTCTTTGCAAGTGTACAATTTGTTGTACATCTTTTTCACATTGTTTTGTTCTTGGATCCAGATGTAACAATGATGATACATACCATGTAATTTCTTTTTCGGTATGTTTCTGTTCTCCCCCTAACATTGGGAAGATTTCCTCATTAAAATGACAATCAGCAAAACGTGCTGTGAACACATCGCCTGTCTGAGGTTCAATATATCGAATGATTGATGGACTATCATAACCGATATAAATTCCAACCTTTCTTTGAGGTCCCATTTTCTTTCGTTGCGGTGGTGCAATAGGCACATACACCATACATCCAAAAATTCTCATATGAGAAATGTCTGGTTCTTTACCAAATGCAAGCTGCAATGGGGAGTATTTATGATATGCACTTGGTCTGATGCGAATTAATGAAGCAGCGTGTAAAATTGCATGTCTCCATATAGAAATAGGGAGCTTTGTTTTCATTATCATTGGTCTAGCAATCATTTGCAGACGTTTAATCAATGATTCAGCCAATCCATTCTGTGTATGTACATGAGCAACATGATGCTCAACAATGATTCCCATAGACATACAATAATCATTGAAAGTTTGGGAAGTAAATTCACCAGCATTATCAAGTCTAATTTTCTTGATTGTATAATCGGGAAATTGATTCCTCAATTTTATTATTTGAGCAAGTAATCTTGCAAATGCAACATTTCGAGTTGATAATAAACATACATGTGACCATCTGCTGGAGGCATCAATCAATACCATAAAGTATCTGAATGGTCCACATGGTGGATGGATTGGTCCACAAATATCACCCTGAATACGTTCAAGAAACATTGGTGATTCAGTTTGGATTTTGACTGGTGATGGTCTTATAATAAGTTTTCCAAGAGAACATGCTTTACATTGAAACTTATTATTCTGAAAGATCTTCTGGTCTTTCAGTGGATGACCATGTGTATTTTCTATAATTCTTCGCATCATTGTTGAACCAGGATGTCCCAATCGATCATGCCAATTGGTTAATATCGAAGAATTATCAACTACCATGTTTGATTCAATCGGACTTATATGTGTATAATGCAATCCAGTAGGGAGCATTGGTAGTTTTTCAATCACATATTTCTTTCCTGATTTATATGTGATAAGACACATATATTTCTCATTCCCTTCATTCATTGTTTGAGTATCATACCCATGGAAATATATATCATTAAAACTCAACAAATTTCTTTTCGATTGTGGTGAATATAAAGCATCATTGATCAAAAATTTTGTACCATTAGGTAACAAAAATTGTGTTTTACCACATCCTTTAATCAAGTCTACAGGACCTGATATTGTATTCACCGTTGTTTTTGTTGGTTTTAGTTCCAAGAAATATCTTTTATCTCGGAGGATAGTGTGCGTTGTACCACTATCGGGTATGCAAACTTCAGCTTTGCTCATAGCATTTTCCATATTTGAACTTCAAAAAAATATGCAATGAAATAAATTACTTGCAATATATATTTAAATATAACACAAATCATAATTATACAATAAAATATTATTCTATGAATACATGAAAAATAGATTATTGTACATTTATATTCTACCATTATATTGTTCATTTTCAGAGAAATCGTTGAGAAAATCTGCAGCATCAATATTGTTCATTTCTATCCCACCAACATATTGATCATTTCCAGAGAAATCATTCATAAAATCACCAGCATCAAAATGAGTTGAATCACTCAAACGGTCACTGCGTTCAGTGAAGTTGGTCTCCTTTTCTTTCCCCTTTAATGATTCTTTATAAAGTTTACAAAGGTGCTCAGGGGCTCGACAAACTTTGGACCAATGTCCTGGAGTACCACATCTGTAACAAGAACTTTCATATCTTTTTGAGTGCTTCTCATTAACACTTGTATTCTCATGATGCCTTTTCTGTGGATGGTTTGGGACGTTCTTTTGAGATGAGTTATAAAAATAACTATCTCGATTATTTTCAAAACCACGGCCTTGACCACGACCACGGCCAATTCCACGTCCACGTCCACGTCCACGTCCACGTCCACGACCTCGACCTCGACCTCGACCAAAACCTTGTCTTTGAATTTGATTTTGGTTTCCAGGTTTAAATTCATTTTTACTTACAGCATTTACTTCTGGAAATGCTGTTGATCCAGTGGGTCGGGACTGATGATTTCTCATTAATAGCTCGTTGTTTTTTTCCGCCACAAGAAGACATGCGATGAGTTCAGAATATCTCGCGAATCCACGTACTCTATATTGTTGCTGTAGAGTAATATTTGATGCATGAAACGTGGAAAATGTTTTTTCAAGCATCTCAGATTCTGTGACCTCATGTCCACAAAATTTTAATTGCGAGATTATTCTATACATCGCCGAATTGTAATCACTGACTTTTTTAAAGTCTTGGAATCTCAATGTATTCCATTCATCCCGGGCGGTCGGAAGTATAACTTCTCTTATATGTTCGAATCTTTCTTTTAATCCCTTCCACAAAGCCATTGGATTTTTTTCAGTCAGATATTCACATTTCAATCCATCGTCGAGATGTCGACGCAAAAATATCATGGCTCTTGCCTTTTCTTGTGACGTGCATATGCCATTTTCTTTAATGGTCTCGCTTAGACCCAATGACTCAAGATGCATTTCTACATCTAGAGTCCATGGCATATAATTCTTTCCCGTGATGTCGAGCGCAACAAATTCGAGCTTTGTTAAATTTGACATGGTGGTACTAAAAAATTACGATGCATTTTATTAGTTAATAATTATTGCAATACAAAGTAACGGATAAACAACAAGTACAAGTATTTGTAAAAATAAAGAAAACACACGAGGAGGATATTCTCCGATAAATAAAAGACTCGTGAGTATGATAACCAAAATAATTAAAAATAACATTGAGAAAGCCATCTTCTTTTTTCTTCGAAAAATTTGATGATGAATAATTTTTAGAGAAGAAGAGAAAGTTGGAGTGATGGAATGTGTTTGTGAGATCATATTTATAGGGCAAAAAATAGCCGTTGTTTACCATTTATGACCGTTGGGGTACAAAAAAAATAAAGGTATGTATTTGTATAATTTTATGGTAATAATATGATATATATAATATTAGACATGTTTAAATAATTATGTATATCATATCATAATATTATAATGAGTGTCATAATTTATTTTGTTTAAAAACCTTATAGGCTTTTATACTTGTCGTATCCCTTACCGGGAGTGTGGGATGTCGTCTTAACATCCTCCCAGGATTTATAACAAGTTTATGAAAAATTTATTTTTATTATTTCTAATAATAACATTATATTGTATATTAAATAAATACACAATAAATAAATAACGGTAAAATAAATATAATTATTTTTGTTACCTTTTTCTTCTGTTTGGAGCTTGGAAAAGTATGTAGGACTTTTAGAGCTTCGTGCTGATAACGTGTTGTGAAAAAGTAAAAATTTATGGTAAAAAGTAAAAATCTCAAACTCTCAAAATTTACCAAACTACACACTTTATAATATTTTTCTCTCTACTCAATTGTGATTTTCTTCACAAATGAGAGATCTATTTATAGGAAATCTTTACAAATAATCCAAAAATAAAATACATCATTACCTACATCATCACACACTAATTTTCAATATTTACAACTCTTATTTTCAACATTCAAATATTCAACATTCAAATATTCAATACTCACATTTTAAATATATTTTTCAACATATATATATATATATAAATATATATAACATCTATCTATAAAAAATAAATAACCGTATATTTCTATCTCAAAATTTGAAAAATAAAACCAACCATCGCATTAAATTTCACCTTAAATAATGATGTAAATGTTGAAATTTTGAACTTTTTTTTGCTAAGGTTGAGTTGGAAACAATTCTTTTTGAAGTGTGAATCGTAAAAGTGTAGAAGCTAACCGGACAAAAAAAGTGGAAAACCCGATTTGCCCCTGTTCAGAACTCAGGTATCGATGACACGGCTCAAGAACTGCTGAGAAAAGAGGGAGCAGTAGTGCTAACAAAATTTGGGAAAATGGGGTTGGAGGATATGGGCGGGTTGGCGATGCACGTAATTCTGTCGAAATTGGCTCCGTCGGACGTTGCATCATTTTGCTGTGTCAGTGAAAGGCTTCGGGTTTGGGCCTCCGACGATTCCCTTTGGGCCCGATTCTGCTCCGACGAGCTCAATCTATCCTCCCCTCGCGATCCCAACGGCAATCCAACCGTTTCTTTTAAGGTTACATGATTGCTTAGATACGCGCACACATGTGTTTTTATATGTGTGTAATTTTGTTGTGTGGTTTTTGTGAATGTAATTGCAAAGCATTGACTTATCGTTATATACTCAATAACGAGATAAAATTTATCATTTATTGTTTTCTAATTAATTTAGTTGTGTCGTGGTTAGTTGGATCGCTACTGCTTTTCGTATTTAGCTCAATTCTATGTGATCGGAAGTGCGATCCTTTGTAACGGCGAATTGTTTCATTTCATAATTTTTTTGGGTCACTTAGGGCTGTGAATGACACTGCTGTACTAATAAGATGTGATATGTTAGGAAAACATTGGGGAGTACGATAGTGGGGGTGGAAGGTGGGGAAATGGTCGGAGTAATAAGTGTCGAAATTTAATTTTGAGTATTCGTTTGATGGATATGACTAGTGCAGCATATTATTTCTTCATATGCATCTCCTGATTGACTTATGAAGTGGAAGGGTGAAGGTCTGAAAATTCCACTTTCTTTATATGGTAAAGTTCCTATATATATATATTTAAACGGTTTAAGAGAATGAATGTTATTTTTTCCCATGAAAATTATACTGAATACGAATTTGAGACGTGAATTTCCTTAAAAGTATTCATTGAAATGGTGCTAAAATGATTGCATACTCTTGTTTGTGTGTTCATGGACACAATATTTTGGTGAACAGCCAGCGCAAGAGGTCCTGACTCAATCTCTGCTGAAATAATCATTTTGAATCTTTTCCTACTTATTTCATGGATCTGTAAACACTCTATTTTGGTGAAATATCACAAAAGTAGCTGTGATTTAATGGAATTGATTGAATTAGGCAACTTGTGCTTGTATTTTTACTCAAGTTATTTTCACATTGAAGATTTTGTCTTAGAGATGCTAGTGTATCTTGAATATTCTCTGGAAGCTCAATTTACCCTTCATCTATAGGCAGCTTATAGAGCATGGCGAGAAGGATTTGCCATGTATCCATGGTCACTTGTTATGCGAGCCAAAAGTTGTTGGAGCAAACTTAAAGCGTGGTTGGCAGTAAACTTTCCCGAGGTTTTGCCAACTCTACGTAAGGGCGCATCTGAAGATGAAATCAAGCGGTTTGAGAAGTCTTTGAAAATAAAACTCCCCCTTCCTACTAGGGTTCTTTATCGCTTTTGTGATGGCCAAGAACTGCCTGATGAAGATATCAGTGGCAGCTTACCCTCAAGTTTGTTGGGTATCATTGGTGGTTATTCTGTGTACGATCACCTCGTGAATGTGTTCTTGTTACCCTTAAGCCAAATGGTACTTGAAACAAAGGATTATATGCGTCTGATAGGACTTAGTGGTAGATCATATAAATATATTGTAGTGGCAGCTTCTGCTACTTACAGTGAGAAAAGTTTTTTTTTAAACTGTATCAGCGGTCAACTTTTTGTGGGCACTAGGAATCTGGTGAAAGATGGAGAAATGCTGCCTTGTGTTCCTGATGCATTGATCAATTCAGTGCATGATCCAAAAGGTAGCCAACAGCAGGATGCCATGCTACTATGGCTAGAAGAACATGGACGTCGCTTGCAAGATGGAATTATTGGTGTTTGCCAAGAGAGAAAATTACGACGTATAAATCTGTTCCCTGAAAAAGCTCCCATCTGCTCCTCTGCTGTGACAAATGGCGTAAAGGTAGTGAAACATGATCCTCTGCTTTGTTAATGTATCTAACACTACCTCCTCTCCCCGTAATTTTTCTTGTCTTACCTGAACTTGTGTGGTATGTGGATGCAGTATGGTAGCTTGCTAGTTGATTTGGGATATAAGCATCACAGCTAACAGTTGAATATATAAATTGCGTTCTCTAGGTTTTTTTGTTGGCCAAAGAACTCCAAATTCAGATAATATCGTGGTTAGCATCCAATTTATCGGCTAAGGAAATTGGTTTCGTTATAGTGGATGATAAATGAAACCCAATCTTAATCTTTTCTAACCCACAAAGCTGCTTCAAGGAAAAAATGCTAAGCAAGCAAATTTTCACATGCTATTCTCAGGTTTGGAAAACATTTTTGAATTTGCTGATTTATTTTGCTAATCAGGATCTCACATGATGATCCGAAATGTTTGAGAACAAAATCGTTCTATATTTTAGTATGCTTCCCCGATATTGCAAATTGGACTTAGTGTAAGTGTCTTGGACGATCTTTTTCTGAGTTTATCTGCAGACTCTTAGAAATGCATGCACCTCTTTTGTTGCTATATCAATTATTCACATTGATTCTAGTACCGATTTACCTCTTTTATCGTCTCTGCCCTTCTGTCAACTCGACCCTTTGCCCTCACATTTTTATATTTAATATTTGAAAGATGAAGATGACGATGATTTCAATATTTGATATCTTATGCTTCATGTTTTTTTTTAAATTGTATTTATTTTAATTTTTTAGAATATTTTATTTATTGTGCACGCCTTATAAAGAGTGTGTTTCGCCTTGTGTTTAAAGCCCCATGACACTTGAGCGCTTTAATGCGCCTTGCACTTTTCAAAACTATGGTAGGCCTGTTCTGTTAGTGTCGGCCTTTTGGTACAAAAAAGAGGATGTAGTCTGGGCACATAAGAGTACGTTGCAATTTATTTACATTTTGTCCTAGGTCCGTGCTTCGGCTGCATTTGTACCTGAGTTCAGTAACCTTCAAGATGAATCAGACAAGTTTATGTTTGCTTATTCCATCCGCCTATCTCTTTCTCCTGATGGATGCATCATCAATGGAATGACCTTCAGCTCTTGCCAATTGTATTGGAGAAGCTGGATTATACGCGATAATGATTTGGTTGTAGCTAATCCCAATGGAGAAGCTGTGATAGGGAAGGTATGTTTTCCTCATTGTCATATAGCTTTATCTCCCTAGGGTTAAGTGTGAATGAACTAATTTTCCTTTCTAGAACATATATTATTTGTTTTAAATAATTTGACTAAATTTATGTCAAAAATTTCGAGAAAACAATGCTAAATAGTTCCAAAGGAAACTTGTAACAAATGATCAGGGAAGCAAATATTAAGAGTAATATAGTTGTTAGTATAATGAAGAATGCATGTTTTGTGGTGCTACAATTCAATGTTTTATTTAAATTAAATTATAAATGGCCAAGTGCTTCTTTAAAAATCTTTACTATATGTTTCCCATGTTCTTCTCATTATTAACATGTCGAGATGGTTTTATAAACAGCTGAGAAAATATTGATCCTTATTTGACAGTACACAGCTCAATGTATGCTAGACAAACTTTATAACCCTCTACTTCTGGGGAGTTGCGAGAGATGAGTGAAACACCTTGAAATATTTTAGTCATATAATCGATGTAACAAGTACATGTTAAACTTGGTCGGGAAATAAAATTTTTGATTAATATGTTATATGTGGCGAGTAGATATTTGAGTCATACAATCAATGAAACAAGTGTTATATTAAACTTGGCCGTGGAATCAAAATTATGATTAGTACGTGGCCAATAGTATTGCTGAATTTAATTCCAGCATGTGAAAATATCTTTAGTCAATGGTCTCAAGTGTTGGCAGACAGACCTCATGATATTACTAGAAATTTCATTTTGTTTTCGAATCATCTTGCTGGAACATGTGAAAGCAATACATGCATCAGGCATAATACATGCATCAGAGATCTTCCACTCTGACAGTTCGTAGATTGAAGTAACCTAGACAACATGAATTTGACTTGTTTATGATGAGTATAATTGATTTAAATGAATAAAGGAGAAAGAAAGGACTAATAAAGTTGTTTTTCCCTAGCTTATTGTGGAAATATTTCATACATCACGACTCTTGTGCTTGGTTGGAATTCCTTGCTGTAAGCGTGTAATGTGTATGAAAAGAAGAAGTTGATAACTAATATCATATATAAAGCAATTGCAACTCATTTAACCATCAGTAGAGCTGTTAGTCCACTTAAGTTGAGCTGTCACCTGTTGATCGTATTTAAGTTCATCAACTGGGTCTTCAAGTATTTGACTTTGTCTAAACTGTATGCTGCAGTATCCACTACTACGTCCTGGTGAAGAAGAGTTTGTCTATGAGAGTAGGACAAGTCTGCAATCCTCTCGTGGATCTATGGAGGGTTCTTTTACTTTTGTTCCTGGAAGGTATGCACTATTTCATGAAGTCGTCATATCTGTAAATTTATGTATGAGCATCAATTTTTTTTATTAAACTTGATAAATTAAACATTGTTGATTGAGGACAATGAAAATAATTTATCAACTGGGTAGTAGCAGAATATATCATGCATGCTTTGACTCATTTGACCTTTTAATGCATCAAATTGTATATTTCTCCGTGCCAATCACCTAATGCCTAATGGTCCCTGTCTAATTTGGTGCACATCTGATTGCCTGCATAATGTCATGTTACCTGATTAAAAGAAGCATCAAAAGCTTTTCCTTCTGTTCAGAACCATGAAAATAACCACTAAGTATTTTGTTGCTCCTAGCTAGAAGAATGAGAAAGTTTGTTATTTACACTCTGTTTTCTGCGTGCCTATATCTTAACATAAGCAAAATATGGAAGCTACTAGCATCTTTGTACATGTCCTTTTCTATCAAAGCATTTTTACTAGTCTCAACGAGATTTTGTTTTGGACAAAACTAAACCTATGAAATTGGATCAAGTGATGTGATGATACCTGAAACGTAATTTTCAAAACACTAGCAAGAAGATAGATCCGTGAGTTGATTGCCCACAAATTTTGACAGAGGTTTTAGATAATGACAATGAATAAATAATGCATTCTTTATTTGTATGGCTAAAATGTTGTCTATTCTTTTACCAGACGAATGTTTACTTGCACAATCATTAGTTTTCTTGAGTTCCCGTAAATTAAAACCTTTGGCATGTGTATGCATGTACACGTATATACACACATACATGCGTTCATGCATACAGCATGTGCATACACACTCCATCTCTGTGCTTGAAATAAATCGTGTAGGTGTAAATAAATGTTAGCTTCTGTCTCTTCAGATTGGCAGATGCAAAAGGTGGACCATTTGCAGTTGAAGTAGCTTCATTTCCACTTCAGCTTCCAGAATACATTTTCTGATAATCCAGGTGTAAAAAGGTTTATTTATATGAATTCTCCGTTATTCTATATGCTCGACTTTCGTTGGCAATGATACAATATTGATAATTCCGTGTGTATTGATAAGTGAGGTCTATATCATTCTCCGTACAATGTAATATAAGTAGGTCATATTTATATGTTAAAAGATTCATGCAACCAAGCTTGCCTTTTTCAAGTTTTGCATCGGTTAATTTTCTTCCACAAAAACCATGCTATGTGGATCAAGCATCAGCGGTGAATTGAGAAAATGAGTGTAGCAATCTTGGTATGCCAAACATGTGAAGATTCAGAGAACAATAATTGTTAATAAGTTACAATAATTGATGTTTATATAATTGTAGTAATCGACATCTTACATCTTATGTTACATCAATACGATAAAATCTTCAAAGCAAGTTCATCACCCATATGAAATTCTAACAGCCACCCAACATTCGCACAACTCCATGTCAGTCCTGGCTTGTCGTGCCCCAAGTTGGAGGAACGTTAGGTGTAATTTTACCCTGTTTGGTGATAAGTTTTTATGTGGATCATAGTGGTAAAAATCGCAGGTGTCCTGAGACTTGAAGCGCAAAACGTATATTTTTTTAGTCATATGATAAATCACATTTTTAGTGGACGATTTCTCATATTTTTTTAAAACAAAAGACTCTTTTTTTCTGTGAAACGAAAAAATATAAACACAAAAGTGAAGTCGTGCGCTTTGGAGTGCACTCAAGCGTATGCTGTGAGCTTCGCTGCATTTGCACTTTGACAACTATGATGTGGATCGCGGCAACTTCAATTACATGAGATGATATAATTCGCCATCTATTTTACATTTGGTATTGTTACTAGAAAATGATAGGTCTACGTTTTTTGGGTAAGGCCAGCACAAAGTGCTTCCAAACTTCTCACACAAATTCACAAGTGATTGTGATTGGTACAAAAGAATAAAAAAAGAAAAAGAAAAAAGGAAAGTGGAACATTTGAACGATAGAAAACTGAAAGTGGGATACAAGCATATATAAGAATTCGAATGGACCGTTGATAAGAAACTACTTAGTGGTTGGAGGTTTGAAATAGGATAATAATGCTAAGATGGTTTGAAGCAGTGTAAGTAATACGACCAAGTTAATAACACTTTTATAATGAATCCAAGGGCTCGAGTAATCAGTTATTTTCCGCCTCAGTATCTGAAATTCAGTTGTCAGGTCACGAGCTTCGGAACTCAGCCGGCTTAGCATTCTTGGCAACTTTTCTTTATCCCTGGAACTTCCCTCGATGATATCTTTGTTATTGAGCAGTTTCACGTCTCTCGTTGTCTGGATTAAGTCACTCATAACCTTGAGATATGAGCAAACGAGGTTTTGTTTTCCCAACTGCTGACCAGTCTCGTAAGTTTTCAAATTCCGGAATATGATCTCTGTATGATCATCCACTGAAAAAGCTGGCATGTAAAGATTGGCCCAGAAATAGTAACTTCTGAAATGAATGCTTCTAACTCCTCCACTCTTTAGTTTCTTGATGTGGATGCCTGCCTGTTCCAACTCTGTGGCACTGGGAAATACTCGTTTTTGATTGTTAGTGGCAGAGGGAACAAGACCGATTGTGTTGAGAAGAACTCTTATGCGACCTGCATCGCCTCTAGTTATGGTTTCTTCGCCTATATTAATGTCCTCTTCATTGGCTTCCAAGTCAATATCATCATCCGCTTCATAGTCATTAGGGAGAGAGCTTGGCGGCTCGGGTCCAATCACCAGGTTTTGGAGGCCATGAAGAATATCAGAGGGATGATGATCTTCGCAACTGTTGTTTCTTCCTGCAAGTCTTTGCACAAGAGATCCCTTTTTCAGTGAAGGCGAAACCAACAGCTCATACAAGACCTTTTTACACAAACTTGATGGGAATGGATCATATTTTTCTTTTGCTACAACTTTTTGGAAGAATTCTTGGTTCATTAGTTCCTTGAGAACCACAAGTGGAATTTGGTTTCCCACAAAGAACATGGACTCTATCCACATTTTAACATCCTTCTTCTTTTGTTCTGATCCAAAAATAGGATCGTTTGAGGGGTAACCAAGATGGTCAGAACGAGTCCCAAGGATCAACAATGCCAGTTGGAGGAAGAAACAACCATCTTTTATCATCATCCATCGAAAATCAGAAGCCGTGCCAGATGTTTTCCCAGCGTAAGTTAGTTTCGCTTCTTTCTCCACTTTCCTTATTGCACCAGAGTAAATCTCCCTGAGCACTGATAAGTCTCTCTCCGAAGAGCTTTTTTCCACGTGTTCCCAAGCCCTTTCCTTGGTGGCTTCGGCTGATTCATGGCCAGCACCGTACAAGGGACCGAAACTGAATCTGGGAATCGACTCATTCGAAGGTTCTCTATGGCCGGACCTGGGTTCTTCATTTGGTTGATGGAAACTGCTAACGGGCTCTTTTCCTTTGGTTGGACACCTAAGTATCTTTCGCACAGGATTCCCCCGGCCTTTAACTAGAGGCGTGAGCTCCAAATTATCTGCTATTTTTCTCATATGTACCAGCCGGATACTGACATGGAAAAAGGAAGAAAAATTTCACAAAAAAGAAGCCAAATATGCTACTTGGTTTTCTTAGGCATTATATTCTTGAATGTGTAATTGAGAAAAAATCGCCAGCTTATAACTAAATTAGCCAGCAGGAGAAGAAACACACTGGAGTGTGGAATGTACACCAAGTTAGTGGCAGCCTGTTACTCTCCACATTATACGCGCTCGTTCATCTCTCTCTTTTCATTGCCATTTGATTCCCATTCTTTAAAAGTATAATCTTTAGTCATCTGCAAGTCTTCTTTTCTCCTTCAAACTTAATAGTAAATATCGATAGGCATTAAATTAGGTGTGTCTGTTTATATATATATCTATATATATACTCATAAAGTTGAGATGATTGTGTTAAAGTGGATTGAGTGATTATATAAGAACATACACTAATTTTTTTTAAAATGAACTAGTAGCAAAGCACGTGCGTTGTACGTAGATAACGAACTTGAATGCACTATGAATATTGACCGTAAGTTTGCAAATTAATATGGAAACATAATTTTTTCACAAATTATTCAATAGCAAATATTATTTCAATTTTACCTATCGTTTCAAATAACTATGGTATTTCTCCAATCTTTTCTTTGTTTGATTTTGAATTATTCAATATTTATTTTAACTATTTTTGAAATTTTTTATTTATTTTTTCTGCTTCTTTGATTAAATATATGATTTTCGTGATTGATCTCTTTGATATTTGTTTTTTTTCTCATGATCTTATTTTGTTTATTTGACTCTTCATACTTCATGTCTTACTTCATTTTATTTCCTCTTGTTTTTTTAAATTATCACTTGGTTTTTCCACATTTTTCACCACCATAAACAACAAATCATTGCTCTTAGTAATTAATTTGTTTAATTGAAATGAAACTTGTGATGTTTTTTTTGTTTGATTATCTAAAGTTATCTTTAGTTTAGACATATATTTTCTCTGTAAATGAACTAAAATAATACTTAAATAAGTTTTTAGCTCTATTTTTTGGACACATATATACAATTTACAATAAAAAAAATTCAGTGAATGAATAATAATTCATCATAAACAATATAGACGAATCAATTATTTAAAATTAAATTATATAGGTTCATCTTATCATGTCTAAATATAAATAATAAATGATGAAAAAGATTAACACATATCTATATAGAAAATTTAAAATATAAATTAAATTTTTTTCTTGTATATTTTCTATTTTCAAGAAGTAACATTCACTTCGACGTCATAGTCCAATTATTCATGAGTACGAACATTGATTTACAATCATGTTTCCAAACAAAATGAGAGGAAAAAAGAAGGAATGAAGAGATAATATATTTTTTATTTTCTCAAATAAATCATATTTTCTCAACATTTTCATTGAATCAATAATATTAAAAAATATATCAATTGACAACTCAATATTCCAATTCAACATATATTTTCTTAATAATAATAATAATAAAGAATAATCATTATATATATTTATATTTGAATGAAAAAAGAAACTTTGATTTTAAATCTGAAAAAAAATTAAACATAGAGAAATAATAAGAGTTCTATAATTTAAAATCAGATGATATAATTTCATCTTATCGTGTTTAAATACAAACAATAAAGGGTGAGAAATAGGAAAACATATCTATGTAATAAATCTAAAATATAATTTTTTTACTTGTATAATTTCTATTTTTAAGAAACAACATTCACTTCGACGTCATAGTCTAATTATTTATAAGTAAAAACTTTGGTTTACAATCATATTTCAAAACAAAGTGACAGGAAAAAAAAGAATGAAGACAATTAAGAATCAATAAATAACTAAATTTTTTTATTTTTTGAAATACATCACATTTTCTTTGAATCTATGATATTAAAAAATCTATCAATTGACAACTCAATATTTCACTCCAACGTATAATTACTTAATAATAATAAAGAATAATCATCATATATACATTTCTATTTAAATGAAAAAAAAAATCTGATTTGAAATCTAAAGAAAATTAACACAATGATAATTGAAAATAAATTAAACAACTTTACATGTCCAATCTCGGAGGAAAACAATTTGAACATATATATCTTATATAAAGTTTAATTGTTCGGGAAAAAATGAAGGAAAAAATACAATATCACATTGAGAAATCTATATTGATTGAAAAAAAAAACTGATTCAAATTATCTGAATCATCATATGAAATTATAATAAAATGAAAAAAAAATTATCTAATATATCCACGTTATAAGAATAATAAGAAGAAGAACAAATATTATTTGCATAAAAAACCATACAAATTTTTGTCGATAAAATATCACATATCTTAATGGAATTAAAATATGATTTTAAAAAATTTTACTACTACTTAAGTGTGTTAATTTATAATATTGTGAATTAAATAATATAAATAGTTATAATTGGAGAATTATGAAAATTGAAAATTTTGTGATAAATAATTTACCTTGAATAATTTTGAATTTAAATGACATTATATTTCAATTGATTCGAATCTAAATGACAATATTAAATATTGAATTCTTGAACATTTTAACAAAATACACAAACCAAAATAACAAGAAGACATATATATTAAGGATAAAATTATTGTTTATGAGAAATATGACAATCTAATGCATGCGAATGCAACAACCTGATTCAATTTTGGTACAAAAAAAATGTTATATATGTTATTATTAACATAAAAATATATGTACTCAACAAATAAAAAATAGATGAATAAAAAAAGAAGAATACATTATACATATTAATTATATATAGATCAATCAAAGCAATATACATTAGATTAAAACTAACATGATTTCGTCAATTTTGATTTTTTTTTTTTTTGAATCGAAGTATATTAACTCATTTGACTCAAAAAAACTCATCACTTTCACATGAGAATGAAAATAATGATAATTGTTAACAAAAGTTTATTTAAGTTAAAGTTATAAATTGAAACTATTCATATTTAAATCTGATTGTTTTTTTTTAACATAACCGAAGTCGGAGAACTTCCATGTCTCCAAAGCAACAAACCTCTTTTACTTACATGTTAAGACCAAGCGTTTTACTGAATCGCATCGCGCGCAAATGATGCTTTTTTAAAAAGAAAATAGAAAATAAGGAATAATGAAGCTTTACTGCTTTAGAATTGCAAAAGCTAAAGTGAATAATTTGTGAATACTGAAATTTCTGATTCTCATCATAAATATATTGTTTATTTGGAATTCTGAAATGAATAATATTATCATTATAAGGGATCAGAGTGTTATAATATATATGTTGAAATTTTATACGTTATATTGTATCTTATGGTAAATGTTATTTTCTCAAAAAATTTATTGTCTGTAATATTTATCATTTTATTAAATATATTTCATGTCACAAAAGGATTACATTAACATGAAAGGGAGTATTTCATAAAAATAATCAAGGAAAAAGTATTTATAAAAAAAAAACTAGTTTAATATCACCAAATAGTCACTTTAACCAACATATGAAAAAGAAGAATACCTAAGAACAGCTGGAAAAAGTAAAAAAAAAAGAAAGAAAGAAAGAAGAAAAAGCAGGCCAACTATTCTGAATACTATATACATAACCTGATACTCACTTAATCTATTTATTTATTGAGAATAAAAATATCTTCTTTTTTTAACAAAAAAAAATATTCCCTGTTAATATTGAGAAAATTGAAAATAATGAATGATTTAAGATTTTTTTTTGTAAAAAAAAACTCCCTATTCTCATTGGAACCTTTTGGAAATGAAAGAACACTTATTGTGTTGTTTACTTTACATTTTCATGACAAAAACTTATGTGAGACGGTATCACGAGCCGTATTTTGTGAGACATATCTCTTATTTGAGTTATCAATGAAAAAATATTACTTTTTATGCTAAGAGTATTACTTTTTATCGTGAATAAGATGGTTTCGTAATATACTTGCTCATATTTCTTTGCTGTTTGTTTTAATCTATTTTAGACATTTGGTGGAGCTAGCATTTCGAATGGAATATTATTTTTCATTCTTCCATTCAAACATTATGCCTTCCCCATTTCTTGATCAAAGTCTACTACACTACTCCTTCTCCTCCAAAAATATTGTCATTTGTTAATTTGTGCTATGAAGCGTGAATTTAATGGAGAGTTTAACGTAAAAGGTTCTGTAATAATTTATAAAAAAGAATTAAGAAAATGGTCCACCGCGCGAATAGCAGAAGAGCAAATTTGGGAAAACCATTGAATTGAAGAAAAGAGAGTTTACAAAATTTAATATATCTCTATATATCTCTTATGTATGTGCGTCTCTACTCTCTAATGAAATAACTACTTAATTGATTAATAGACTGCAACTACAACTGAGTCGCCGATGACTGCACCGTCGGTGTTATCGGCCGCCAATAGGAGGCTAGAGTATTTGCTGCTGTCTGATGGACCACCAGCGAGATGCCATGGAGACTTGAGGCCCGGAGTTATGCAGCTCCATTCAGAGCTTGTTGACTTGGAACAACAGCTCATGGACGTTAAACCATCACATTTATGGAAACAGGCAATACGATTAGCTTATGACATTGAAGATACCATAGATTCCAATGCCCTGGTGAAATCTTGCGGGTGCCTTTCGAAGTTGTTCTCAGAGAGGAGCCTTCTGGTTGATCTTAAGATCTTTCTGGGGAAGATTCAAGTTCTCAAAAGCCTTGTAAACTTTGATAAAATCGTTAATGCAACAGAAGGAATCAGCTCCAGGAGTGGTATGACTTTTGATGCAACAAGAAGCAGCAGCGTATCAGCCGAATCTTTCGTAGGGATGGAATACGAAAAGGAACTGTTGTTTCATCATTTGTTTTTCTCCGACTATTCAGTGATTGCGATACTTGGCCTCGGTGGCTCGGGAAAGACCGCCCTGGCACAATCGGTGTACAATCATTATAGTGTGAGGGAGCATTTCGATTTGCGTGTTTGGGTTAGTGTAGGCATGAATCTTAGGCCGAGGGAAATTCTGGAGGTGATGTTATTACGCGTGGGTGTTAATTCAGTCTCGCAGAGTATTTCGGAGATGGAAACGACTGAGTTGATGGAGCAGCTGTATAAAGTCCAGAAAGGAAGAAGATGCCTGGTTGTCCTGGATGATGTTTGGTCCTTAGATGCCTGGAACACCATACGTCCTGTCTTACCACAGGACGATAACGCGAGCAGAGTGATCATTACAACCCGGCTGCAAGATTCGGTTCCACCGTCCTTGTACATTCACCGAAAATCATACATGACCCAAGAAGAAAGCTGGATGCTGATGGAAATTGTATCACAAATACGGGATATACTTGGTCCGTAGTACGTTTTTAGTTAATATGGTTTCATTTCTTGAAAATGTTGGAGTTATATTGAAAAGGTTAATTGTTATCGACTTAAAAATAACTTTCCCTTCAATTTCTTCTTTTGTTTTTATTTTTGAAAGACATGGAGTTCAGGAAGATCGGGCTGCAAATCCTTGAACAATGTCGTGGCAATCCTTTATCCATAATCGTGGCAAGCAATCTCCTGAAGGGAAAGAAGTTGGATGAATGGAAAGTAGTGCTGCAGTATCTTGAGCAACATCAAAATCGAGATGGTGGAGTTGGAAATATTTTGGGTTTAAGCTATGACACGCTACCAATTCATTTGAAGCCGTGCTTTGTTTATTTGGGACATTACCCAAGCAATCACGACATACTGGTTGACAGATTGTACTTACTCTGGATGGCTGAAGGACTTGTATCAACAAAAGATGTGCCCAACTTATCAAACTTTGATATTGCCGAAGCTAATTTTAAGGAATTGGTCGACAGACGCATGGTGACGGTTCAAAACGAGGAAGAATGGGACGCCCAAAGGCCTAAATCATGCCGAATCCATGACCTACTACGTGATCTCTGCATTAAGAAGGGAAAGGAGGAAGAATTTCTTAAGGTTGTTGGTTCAGTCCGCGTGAAGGAAACAAGCTTTACATCGCCCCGACTTGCGATATATTTGAACACGCATGATAATATAGATAGAGTTTCTTTGGAAACACCAGAAGCCAAGACCATCCGCTCCCTTCTTTTGTTCAAGACACAAAAAAATTCTAAGTGGCCGTCGGAAATTGCTGATCTTAAGGAGTTTAGATATATGAGGGTGTTGGACTTCAACGAAGTCAATTTTCGTGTTCAAAAGCTTCCAAAAAATATAGATAAACTTGTTTACCTGAGGTACCTAAGTTTCCGAGGGTGTTATATCATGGAATTCCCATCATCTTTCAGAAACTTCCCATTTTTGGAAACACTGGATTTACGGGTAATAGAAACTTGTAGAATGACTCTACCTAATGTCTTGAGGAAGCTTACGAGTTTGCGGCATCTGTATTTCCCTGTTATGTTTCAAATTGGTAGAGATACACAAGATGATCATAAGCTGAGGCTGGATGCTTTGACAAGGCTAGAAATACTTGAAAATTTCGATGCAAACTTATGTGATGTAGCTGACCTACATCAACTACAAAAAATTCAAGTCTTTTCAGGGGTTGTAGATGGAAATAACGAGGACTTGGAGAAGATCATTAACTTTTTGAATGAGAATGTGAGAAGCTCACGCCAAACATCACTGCTGGTGAAAAATTTTGATTGTTATTCGGAGAAAAGATTCTCAATTTTGGAAAATTTGCTCGACTGTCATGCTCTTCATGCTTTGGAGATAGAGGGGTTCCTGGGTGAGTTACGGATACTTGAAGGGATCAGTTTAACTTCAAACTTCACTAAGATGGTATTTAATGAATCTGAATTTGGACAAGACCCCATGCAAATACTAGGGATGCTTCCGAATCTAAGGAGCCTTGTCCTGTGCAACGATGCATTTGTAGGAAAGGCAATGGCATGTTCTGAAACAAGCTTCCCTCAACTCACAAGTCTCAAACTGGCGATGCTGCAGTCATTAGAGAGATGGGAAGTGAAATCAAGAGCCATGCCAAATCTTACTGTTTTGACCATCGAGCAGTGCGAGGAATTACAAATGCTTCCCTTTGAATTGACGGAAATACGGACCCTCAAGAAAGTAAAGATTGGGTCGATGCCACAAAAATTTCAAGAAAAGATTCGTCAGATGCCCTTGAGTTATTTGGTGGAAATCACCCCATATGATTTCTGATTGCTGCTTTGCGTGGATCCTAATTGCTTGGAGTAGCTTTGGCAACAAAACTAGTAAGGTATTCTTTTCGTCCCATGTCATTGAAAAATCAGAGTAATCCTTAAAAAAACACCGCTATAGGTCGTCCTCAAAGACGAAAAATGTTCCATGAAGGCCGCTCATTTAATTTACTCTGTTTATTTTTTTCCAGAGGATGATCAAGTTGAAGATGAAAACTGGTTTCGAGGTCGGTGATTGGAAGATGTTTCAGGATTTGTTCTTTTGCTTGATGTATGAAATTATCTAGTCATCACGTTCAATAAGAAGGAACACTTCAGCAAATTTATGTAATGTTACAAAGTTAATATACTGTTTCCCAGGCCTTACATTTTGAAGTTGCTTACCTCTGTCTTCTTCTCATCAAGGAATAGGTTAAGGATCCGAGGAGCACCTTTGGCATCATTAGAAAATTTTGAGCACGGTTTTGTGTTTTCTTTTATTATTTCATGTTATCATTTAATTAGCAATTTCATTTTGAATCATGTTATTTTAACAAACGAGAGTCATTTTTTTCAACACACACACAGATAATATCATTTTATTTGAATATGACCATAATTTAAATTTTTCTGAACATTGGAATAATCTAAAGGTGAAACGCCAGAAAAGGATAGTCCAGTTTGAGTAGAATAATGCAAATGGATGATTGGATTGGAGACATGGAGACGATGTAGCTCTGTCCATTAGTCTGACCAGAACCAAGAATGTAATAGAAACAATAATCCAAGGCATGAATTTCAATCTTTTTTGACTGCTGGCAATTGTTTCTGTCCGTATAGCTGTATGTTGGTTGACACTTTGCTGGCATTATTGATTAAGGATTGCCACTTTCTTCAATACCATCACTCTTATTCACTTTCTTTTAAAAAAACTGTGACAGCAACACCAAGGGCAGAGCTAGAACTCTTACATGCACACAAGTCCCAGAAAATAAACTCTCGCCGCCAATCTTGTTTTAATATGTTGTTCTTGTTTTTTTGGAAAACAATTTAGTGAATCAATGTGTTTACATATAGAAGTCTTAGTAACTTAAGTATATAGAACATCATTTGGGAGGGGAAGGAAATACGAAAGCATAGAATGATTGAATTTCAACTGCATCACATGGTAACAAATATTATATGACCATTTAATGATTATTCTAAGTCTGCGTCACATGATGGAGCCAATTAGGACATTTATTGCACAATAGTTTGTGCCCATAAGCATTTAAAATTCGCAAACTCCTGTTAGAAAAAGCATTTTGGCAAAAATAAAATAATTCAAATATGATTATATTTAGAGCCCTTCAGATTTAACTTAGCTTGAAAACTTGGGATCATGCGGTGTAACAGAAAATTATTTTCTGATTAGTACCAGTATAACATAATCGTTGAATTGTTGATATAAATAGAGGTCCCTCATAGATTTATTTGTGGGGATCATATATCTTATTACTTATATAATTCAAGAACCTGAACAAATAATATTTGTGGGAAGTGATAGGCCAAGAAACAAATATATGTGTAACGCCAAGTTACGTTTATTCAATCAATGGATGACAAAAAAAATGAGAAATTCATGAAAAATTCTATTCGATTTCGATTTCGATTTCCCTTGATGCATTGTCTGAAATATGAAAAGTCTGTTGGTCGATATGTTTCTGCCAGCTTTCATGCCATTTGCTAATTAATAATACATTTGTTAATTGGTGTGACAACCAGAATGTTCTCTTCAATTGCCATATGTATGTATATTCACTTAAATCTAAGATACAACATATTCCACTATACTTCAAACGATGGCGAGAAATCTTGTTTTCTGCTTAGCAATCTGCGGTTGGCTCCTGGGCTGTTCGTCTGCTGATTGGAACATCTTGAATCAGAAGAAAACAAAACATGGGCTCCAGATCACCTTGAGAAACTACTGCGAGAGTTGGAGGATGAATGTTGAGTTGCACAATATAAAGGATTTCGAGGTTGTGCCTGAAGAATGCGTTCAGTACATCGGGAAGTACATGACATCGACTCAATACAAGGTCGATTCACAGACAACGATCGATGAAAGCACCGTGTATCTTGCCACCAGCTGCGGCTTGAAGAAAGATGGGAAGGATGCTTGGATCTTCGACATTGATGACACCCTTCTTTCCACCGTGCCTTATTACAAGAAAAACGGGTTCGGGTAAATCCTTAACTATTCTAAAATATTCACATAATTCTATGAAAAAGTCTACAAAAATTTAGAAAAAAAGTCTATAAGAATCTATGAAATTTGTTTTACAATTCTATGAAATTCCATAAAAGTCAATAAAAATCCATCAACTTTACAAAAGTTCATCATTTAAAAAAAGTCATTAAAAGTCTTTGAAAGTATAGAATGAATACACCCCCTTAATGTTTTGTTCATTTCTTGATCATGGTAAATGGTTTTATGTGCTCTTAAATTTGATACAGTTGAAATTTTGTATCAATGTCATGGTAATTATGTATAGGGGAAACAAGTTGAACTCTACATCTTTGCAAGAATGGAAGAATCGGGGAAAAGCTCCAGTACTAGACTACTCGCTGAGACTGTTCAATGATCTTAAAGGGCTTGGAGTTAAGATCTTTTTGGTTTCTTCAAGAAATGAATGCCTCAGATCAGCTACGATTGATAATCTTGTTGACGTTGGTTATCATGGATGGACTAATCTCATACTAAGGTTTGAAAAAATAACGAAGATATCCCAGAAAGTATGGCTTTTAGGCCTACTTTTTAAGGGATTCTTTACTCCAATCTTTGATCTTTTGAGCTGAAAACATTGTGTTGTTAATGCAGAGATTCAGATGACGAAGGAAAGGACGTCCAACAATTCAAGGCTGATGCGAGGAAGCAATTAACCAACAAGGGTTACCGTATTTGGGGCATCCTAGGCGATCAATGGAGCAGTATTGAAGGGCTTCCAAGTGCAAAAAGAACTTTCAAACTTCCGAATCCTCTCTACTACGTTGCTTGATTCTTATTTCAAATCGATTACATGTCATTAAGTTACATTTCCTCTGAATTTCCATATTTTGTATCTACTTTATTAATGCCTGATTCTTTTATATTGTCCCGGATTGAGTTCGAGATGCTAAACATCCAAAAAAAAAAAACACTTCTTTTCAAGGCATCTTCAACGATCTCAAGAACATAAGCTGAACTTCATGGATTATTAAACGAGGTCCACATTTCTTCACCCAGTTCACATAATTTCGGATAGTTAGAAAACATGCATGTTACACATGAAGTACTAGCACAAACGAACTATACGTGCCTCTATTCTATCTTCTCCTCGGCTCCCCTCTGCTGCTTAGCACAGTACTCAAATAAACTACCATCAAAACAGCGTCTGATCGCCTCTTTCGACAAAAGACCATCCTGGTCCCTAGCTAGAATGTACAGAATGGTCCACTCCATTTTGCTCGCAGTCCTGCAGGATCAATATCCATCATTCTGTTGACTATAAAGACGGTCTAGTTTATATACAGAGTGGCCTAAGCTGGGTATAAGATTTTTGGTTTTACCATCCAAAGGGATCAAATGCTAGTCTGTTGCCCTCGGTCATGCGCCACATCTCTCCAAATGTAAGCTTGTCCGGAAATGTTCGTGCGTGCTTGCTAAACATGTTCTCAAAATTCACTGGGGAGTATCTGCAAATTTTTAAAAAATAATGTTTCACATCATAAAAATTACACATTTGATTGATATACACACAACTATATCATGCTGCAAACCTTCCTTCCGTGTCGTATGTTCCTGAATCACTCCCATGTTTGGCCTTGTGTATGTTATATATATATATTGGGAACAGAGGATTCGGAAACCAACCCTGTTGCAAAATATTTCCATTGATAAAATTCAAAACATACTTGGAATAGTTCCAATCCTGATAACAATATGAACTTCATGCTCATGACTCTAAACTTGACCCATCTCCAGACCAACCCTTCCTTTCCCAACATCGAACTCAAACTGAATTCTTTATACCATGAACTAGTAGCTACTAAAGTTGACATTCTTGCCGAAAGTGAACATTGCTTCATGCTTGGACATAAATTGTCCATGCATTACCACATAAGGTTAGCATCAGTTGTGTTATGTATTTCCACAACCAAATGAGAGTGGAGCTAAATCCTCTCCATTAGAGGTGATATTGAAAGAGCAAAGATATCAATAGAGCTGTAATAACTTACAGGAAGTGTTAGATAACTCAATCCCATGTTAATGACAATAGCAATTATAATTGATGCGATCATGTTGAAACCTATTTGCCGAAGTCCTGCAGATAATAAAAATTATTACCGAGAAGAAATGAATGAAATCATCACCAAAGTGGTGCATCTAACCTAAAATGTAGATTGTTCCATACAAAGATTAGACTAGTTTTGGAAAATCTTTAATGCCATTCAATGCTCGAGATTCATGATTCCGAGAAAAAATAAATGTCACTTAATTACGACACATGTCAATTAACATCTCAAAACAAATTGAAAAAATGTTGCAAAAGAATTCAAGCTGAAAAGTAAGTGTTCTATTTAATTAAAAGAGGAACAAAGAAACGGCTTATGAATACCAGCATAAGTCTCCCAGGGATATATTATCCCATTATCGTCTTGGTCAAAGAAGGCACAATGTTGCTGCAGTACACTCAAATCATTATGAGCATGGCCAGGTGTTCCATTAGGGTGGTCCATATCAGGAGCAACCAGACCTCTTGCCATATCTGAAATTTCATGAATTAAGATTCAAAAACCGAATGCATCTTTACTGTGTAGATAGATCAACATTATAATCTAGCTTCATTATCAAAAAAGAACATTTCAACCTGAATGTGTACTCTTATCCATCATTATAACTTGACATGAACATTTTCCTTTCAATATCCAAGGATGAACAGGCGAAAATAGCCATTTATCATGTCTAGCTCTTTGGAGATGATATCATGAATTTAAGTTTTGCTTTATCAAGCTTTCAAGATAACCAAAACAGTCAGTTGTGCAATACCAGAAGAGAATCGAGAACAAATTAGGAGATTCGGTATGCAACTAATCACTAGACCATATCAGATTTAAGGTATGCCTATCGTTGAGGAAAACTTGTGCTACTATACCCAAAGGAGTTCAGGAAAAAATGAAGCCCCATATGCACTTTTACTGTCAACAACTAACCACTTGATGCTAAGCTTTTCGATTCATCCCCAATAATATGGCCGGAGACCTCGGACACTATTCTAGAGTTTGCTAGAGCCAACCCTTGGAGCAGAAATCATGAATTCCAATCCCAGTCTGAATCAAAACAAAGAAATGATCTGATTCACCTTTTCCTATGGCGAATAGAGACCACTATTCTCGCTATTCTAATTTTGAATGCATGGGATACGAACATATTCCTGACTTACTACCCCACCACCATGCGTTAGAAATTACTGAATCACACCTTTCATGCATTCAATATTCGAGAAAGAACGTGTAAGCTTAACCTTATTGGTTTACTCTCTAAAAAAAGTTAATATACATATATCCTATACAAAAAGGAGGTTCAGATAAAAACTATGTACCGTGTAACGACAAAACAAAGCATAAAATAATGAACTGTTCCAGGTCAGATCATCCTGGTTCTTGCACGTAATATTAGCAGGTGATAAATTTTTTTTTTGACAAATTGCTAAAAGATCAATTTTTTTAATAAAAGTCCTGCAAATTTTTACTCTCCATCATTCATGTCGTTCTTATTAGACTTGAAAAATTAAGTTTGCCCCACAGGCTCACATTTGTTCTCGTGCTACATGTACTCCAAAGGATTGGCACGCCTCATAGACTTTTATGAGGCCGTTTCCCCCAAGATCTTGCCCTGGTAATGAATCCTAATTCTGACATCCCAAATAAATAAAGAATTGGGAAAAAAAAAACACTTTCAATTGACGGGTGCACATTATCTAATCCTTCAAGAAACGAGTACCGAACAACATCTTACAAGGCTTCGGAATCGAAGTTTCCAAGTCGGTCCGCACTGGCCGCTCGAAGGTCACAGGCGCAAGCGGCGCCTCCGGCGACAATGCAGGATTTCTCTCCGCTCTAGCAGCTGCCATCTCTCTACAAAATCAGTCGCGAAAAAACCTCCAAGAAAATCAATGTTTCCAGAAGGAACCTTTTGCAAATTGAACCAGCAAATGCATGTATACAAAAAAGAACAAGAGAAACGGTGGGGCGGAGAAATCTGCGCGGATGCGTCCTCACAGGTGACGGGTCGCGTGATTTATCGGGGCTTCGCTCGTGACACGTACACCCCTTCCCATCACGTCGCTTCAATTCTAGAGCAACACCCTGCGGCACCAAAAATTACAAGTCTGACTGTTTTTATCCTCGAGAGTGCAATCCTAAAATAAAAACGTGTAAAATATTTGGATAAATAGACGAAATTTCAAGGATAAGATATGTAGATTATTGCATCAATGTGTGTTTCAGCGCAAGACAGGTTCGAACTTGGAGTGAGCATGAGACGGTTTCACGTATCTTAATTTGTGATATGAGACAACTCTATCGATATTCACAATAAAAAATAATACTCTTAGCATAAAAAATAATATTTTTTCATGTCAAATAAAATATCCGTCTCACAAATACGACTCGTAAGACCGTCTCACACAAATTTTTGTCCGAACTTTGAGCTCTTTTTTTTTACAAGAAGTCCGGTCCGGTCTTGATTATTGCATCATTTTAAGATTGAAGATAAAGATTTTTATGTAAAATTAGCGATAGAAACAAATGACTATAAAAATTAAAATTTAGGTGAGAATTTGAACAGAGATGCGATAGTTTAATTTGGATAAAATTTTGAATAAGAAGTCAGAGAATATTTGATTAATTTGATTAATTTATTTGTCTTAAATATATATGTAATGGAATTTTTATAAAAGATTTCCCATTATATCAAAAGTTAGTAGTTCAAGAGATTTAATTGCAACTAATAGCAGATTATATAAATTATTACAGATGAAAAAAATATCATATGAAGTCCTTAAAAATGATTTGAGATTTTTCTAATCTTTGTGCGATTGTATGACATAGTTTCTGATTATCTAATTAAATACTATAATATATTATCCTAAATTTTTTTTTAATATTGAAACCATAACATATTACTAGGTAGGAACACCTCAAGAATTGAGGTGTCTTACCCAGATTTATAGATTAATATATGAGTATTTATATTGTTTTTATAGAATAATTAATTGTGTGTTTATATCTGTACAAGTTTTATTTAACAATGTAATTTTAAAAGCTATATGTATTATGAGTATATCATACTTTCCGTTATAACAATATTCCTACATTTAGTATTACAAATTGGCTTAACAAAATAAAAAAATTGGGAAAACAAAGAATTTAAACGAGTCAAATATTGATTAATTTATATCGATACACTATTATATAGCTTTCGTAGCAATAACTATATTACATATATTCAAATAAATATTAAAAAAACTAATATACAGCTTTCGTAGCAATAGTTATATTACATATATTCAAATAAATCTAAAAAAAATAGAAAATAAATCAAAAAAACACCAAATATTTCTGCCGTAGGAATAAACTTATCCCAGATCTCAAGTAAGGTGATACGTTAATTGGATCAAATTTTTTTATATTGCAATCTAAAGACTGATTACATTTTCTCTCCTCTTTTTAGCCAACAAATTCTTTTATTTCGGCACGTAGAACAAAGACTCTAAGCCGATTAAGATTCAGAACCTGTATGAGTTCCACGGATCTCCATCTCCCATAGATTTTAAGAAAACATTTCTACAAGTATAAAAAATACATATAAATTTCGAAAAGATAAGTTAATAACGTAAAATATGGCACATTTGCTCACACTATTTTCACTTGAATATCACATTTGATCTTGCTTACTGAATAATTTGAATGTATAAATTGTTGGACAGAAACAATAAAGCTTCCAAAAGAATCAAATCCAACATGGAAATAATAGAACTAATTAAACCAACCGAACTTAAAATATATCAAAACAACTCTACTACCAAAATGCAGCTTGTCCAATCTACATGGTTTAATAAAAAAACACATAAATGAAACTAAACTGGTCAATTTCTTTGAAACAAGTACACAATTTACCAGAAAGCAATCAAATTGATATCAAATAAACATAGATATCGTTTACCTAATTAAAAAAGAATTCACAACTACTGTAAATCAAGGAATCATGTTTAGAAATCAAGAAAGAAACATTAAACCGTAAGACCTAAAGAAGCCCGAGTGAACTAAACAAACATTTAAATATAACAAAGCGATATAGTGATGTTGCTTATGAGTAGATGCGTACAAGTAGACATAAAGTCTCGATAGGGGATGAGACAAAGGACTGAATGCAAATATTTCATTTAAATAGGGGATTAAATGTCACCTCATTTTATGTACATTCACTACAAAAAAGGTCGGCATCCTATCGTGATTAAACCGTCGCCTAATAAATTAAAAACCGTCGCTACGTTATTCAAAACCCGTCGCTAACAAAGCGACAGTTATTCAAAAACCGTCGCGAAACTAGCGACAGTTTTTGCAAACTCGTCGCTAATTTGCGACCGTAGGATAAACCCGTCGCCATTTTGTGCGACGGGATTTTTGACCGTCGCTTTTGGCGACGTTAAAAATTAAGTCCGTCGCCATATTAGGCGACGAGTTTTTTATCCGTTGCCATGTGTGACGGTATACATAGAGACCGTCGCAATATAAGGCGACAGTATTTTTAAAACGAGACCGTCGCAATACAAGGCGACAATATTTTTAAAACGAGACCGTCGCAATAGAAGGCGACAATATTTTTTATCCGTTGCCAATAGCGATCTGTGTTAGCGAACATTTTTCTAAAACCGTGGCTACGAATTTTTTCTTACTCGCCCCCCACCTACACCACGTAAGTTTATGAAATTTCGTTATTCACATTAACGTTACATTAAGAAAAATCGATATGATTCATTTTTTATAGGTGTGGGTCGATGACCAGCACCTTATATCAAGTTGAGATGGCTCCGAATCGACGTGTTGGGTCATCGGGTGTCAGTCAGTCATCGGAGAACGCCATACTGAGAGATCCCAGTCACCGTATCCATGTTTTTTTCTGATTTTTTTACGACATTTGTACCAAACACTTGTATTATTATTTGTAGATTAGTAATATGATTACATTTCTTAAATGTTGTTGTTAATTTTTTTTTCAATTATACTTGACAAAATATATTTTTATATAACTACGTATTTAAGGGGATTTTTTGAAAAGCAAAGGCGCTGAATTTGGCGACGACTTTTTCGACCGTCGCCAATAACGACGGTTTTCCTTAAACCGTCGTCGATCCTGATCGGCGACGGTTTCCAAGCAATCGTCGCCAATAGCGACGGTTTTGTTAAACTGTCGTCGATAAAGTGGCGACGGTTTTAAAAAAACCGTCGCCAATAGCGACGGTTTAAATCTTAACCGTCGCTAGTGCCCACGGTTTTTGTAAAAACCGTCGCTATGGTTCTATATATATACCGAGGTTTGCGAACATTTTTTCAGCGATTTGCGCCTTTTTTCTCTGGGAGTTTAAGGTATATCAATTTTTTTCAAGTTTCTTTTTTTTTGTACTAACATTTTTTCGTATTAATTTTGTAGATTTGCTCGTCGGTGTGATCTTTCAACGTTACGTAGATCTGCATATCTTCGTGCACGTCAGGTTTTTAAAAGTGTTTTTTTTTACAGAAAATCTAATATTTTATTTTTGCGTAGTATTTTTTTTATGAAATTTTGCGTAGTATTTGGATTAAATACCGTCGCTTCATGAATGTACGGTTTTTTTTAAAAAAAACGTCGCTTGTTATAGCGGTTTTCAACACAAATAAGCGACGGTTTTGACAAAACCGTTGCTTATTAGAGCGACGGCTTTTGACAAAACCGTCGCTTATTGTAGCGACAGTGTTTGGCAAAACCGTTGCTTATTTTAGCGACGGTTTGTTTATAACCGTCGCTTTTGTTAGCGACGGTGTATATTTGAACCGTCGCTACACTAAGCGACTGTGTTCTTAAAGAAACCGTCGCCATAGTAACGACGGTTATTTAGAAACTGTCGCTATACAAGGCGACGGGACTTCCTGTGACAGACATGTAAACCGTCGTTAAAACCGTCGCCATACCCTTGTAGCGACGGTTTTGACCGTCGCTAACTTTTTTTTTTTTGTAGTGATTAGTAAAACTTAAAAATACCGACCAACCAAAAATGAAGCAACTCTAAGGAATAAGGACAACAAAAGGGAAGCATGCCAAGATATCAGAAACCCCAAGCAAGAGCAAGATAAAAGCAAATGGAAGAATGTTAAAGTGAGCAAAACAACCGAGGCAAAAAAAAATTTCGTTAAATTGAGTGATGCATTAAGAGTGTCAATTTTTTGTTTCAAGAAAAGCGAGAGAATTTTTACTAATCCATTGACACAAATAGTTCATGGGCGAAAATTCGTGCTTGCATTTATCATTGCACACAGCTTTCCTGGCAAAAGAAAAGGAAGGAAAATCCAACTTTAGTTCATGTAATGTTCACAATGGATGTTGTTTGCAATTTCTCTTACCCCGTACATACTTATATGCTTTATTACCTAACATGCTTTATTACCTAACGCTTAACATACTTGTTATGTTATAAATTTTCGATATCCATCCTTTGCTAACTACAAATTCAGTATGTGAACCAAGTTCAGTAGAAAACAATCTTTACTATACATGTATTGAATATGAACAATATAACTATCTATTTCAGAAAGATGTGAAATAACTAAATGGAAGCGTTTACTCAAGTCCAATATAGGACATCCTACGAAAAATGCCGAACATGAAATCAAAAATATTGCTCCTACTAAACTATGCAACAGGCATTGAGACAATCCTAAATACCAACGAACTTCATCAAAACAACCATGTACATTAAATGAATAATAAAATATTTATCTTATGTCATCGAAAATGCTTAGTCGTTATACATGTGCGTAAACGTATTAAAAACTTTAGATTAATATGAGCTCCAAACAATTTTTATTCATATACTTTTATCTCTTTTATTAGACATCATTGTTATCTTTTTTATTCAGCTGTCTTATAAATTAATATTAACTCTCATGTTTATATGTCATAAAAAACCTTAAGTTTCAAAATTCATAAATCCATCAACTAAATTCAAAAAAAAAAGAAGTTAAAACATATTGAAATCATGTCTACATTAACATTTTTTCAAATTTCTTTGATTAACCTAAATTTTTTTGTGCTCTTATTGATTGTTTAATGGCTCATATTGCAACTTATATTTAAGTTAAATAAATTGAAATAAAAATGGCAAGTAATCTGCAGTAAAGAAAATGGCAAGTAATCTACAATAAAGAAATAGACAAGAACTAACCTACACTTGAAAATGATCCGGATTCCAGATCCAGATCCCCGATCACTGATAACTCCAGGGTGTCTTGGTCCAGAAACTACTTTGTTCAACTGTGAAAATATAACTGAGGCAAATGAAAAAACAGCACAAGCAATAATATGCATAGACAAAACAATTAAAAAGGAAGTTTCTTCAATTTTCAGTTTCACTGAAGGTACTTTTCAATAAAAATTTTTTACCAGATTTATCTGTAGAGTGATTTCGGTAATCCATGGTTTTCTTTTGATTTTGCTTACCCAAAAATATACCTTTTTGACTTTGACAATGCCCGATGCATTTACTGTCTAGTCAAATTCAACCAGACAGGAGTTTCTCAATCATCCTGTTCTATGGTTGTTTTCTTTTCTTTAGTCACACTCATGGTTCTCAATATTCGAAAAAGATACGGAGTTACAAATTTATGTGCATGCACAAAAAAAAAAAACAGAGAGAAGATCCAATACACACATGCACCTCTCCTGCAATTTTAGTTTCTTATTTGGCTTGACAAATTTTGGTTATAAGGCAGCTAACTTTGGCAAATGTAGTAGCCAAATCATCCATATCAGATAATGATCCAAATCCTGATCCCTGGGAAATGTAAATAAAGTTCAATCAGTAACCAATCACTCAGCGCAAATAACTGCCACAACAAACACTATCACAAATATTAGCGCAAAATATAGCATCCATGCATACAAATGCAACACATCAAGATGATGAAAAGTGTATAAGAGTCGAGGACGAAAGGCTAGCCGTTATTGAATAGATTGTGAAATTTATGTGAGATCAATACCAAGGATCAAATGAATGGCTTACTCTGCCTGTAATTCTAGCAGCAAGGAGAAAGCGTGGGATAGTCAGTTAATTAATAAATTATGCATCTGCAGTATGGCGTGATGTTAGAAAAATGAAGTGATCAGCCGCAAGCTATTGATTTAGTGTAGCATGTGCAAAATCAAGACGACCTTAGTACAGAATATATATGATTGCATACGTCTTTAGAGTTTCTAAACACGAAATTCTTCACATGCCGAACACCGAGAATGAAATCCAAATCTATGAATGGCTAAAATCCTTCAGTCCATACAAATAATATGCATCTATTTCATTCACCTCATCTTTATCAAAAAAATGATACTCGTGCAACTCCACATCACCACCAAATCCACCACCAATCACTGGAACACCAGCTTCCTCATCTTCCAAACCCCCTATTTCCACATCAACGACTACAGCGTTTCCAAAAAAGGCATACTTGGACACATCAAACAGCGCGCTATCTGCACCACAAATAATCAAAAACCAATCCATGATCAGCAAACTGCAGCAGTAAATCCAGCAAGCTTAAAACCAATTATCTTCAAACCAAAACCAAACATATGCATAAAATAGTCCTAAAAGGGGACTTCTTTCAAATAACAAATCACATGGATATGGATAAAGAGAAAAAGAGGATCGTTGTAGATAAGGGAAAAAAAAGCTGGGAAGCTTAGCGCAAACCAGAGATGGAGCTGCTTGAAGTGTCGGAGAAGTCAGTAGAATCTTTTTCACCGGATCTCTCCATAATCAATAAATCAACAAGAAAAGCTAAAACCGAACATTGCAACCAAATCCCTCCTCCTTTCCTTCCAATTCGCAACTGTAATTCTGGAATAGTCTAGGGTTTAGAAGGAGAAGGAGCTAACATGGCTAGTTGTCGCCTGTATGGAAAACGAAAACTTCAAAGAAGAATGAGCATATTGTATATATTGTAATGCTTATATCCTTTTCGTTGGATGCACGTTATGGAATAACCAAATGCTAGCAAATGAAACGCTTAGATGAGTGGCAATGCGTCATTACCTTCAAATAAATTATAGGATGTGCGACTGTGCAGTGTGAACGTTAGTGCAGCATATATCATGCATAGGAATATCAATAGAATAAAAATATTTTTTTACACGATGTATTTTTTATATAAAGTAAAATCAAATAATTGGTTTACTAATCAATAAAGTTAACTAATAATTACAGCAACCCAACATTACTCAATTTTTATCAGCCACAAATAAACATTTTCGATTACGTGAGTAATGTAACATGTAATTTTTTCACCGAAAGCAAATATTGTGCCTAATATCCTACGTTCGTAATTTTTTATTTTCTCCCCTCAATTAATCATGCATGAGTACATACTCTACAGAATATAAACACACTTGCATTGCAAATCAACGAAATATTTTTTAATTAAATCAAATATGGGTAGCAGTGGTTTCGTGGGAAGAAGGCTTATATCTCCTAATAAACCTTGGATGAGCTACGATGTGGTACGGTGCCCATGAATGATTCTAAAGGAAGAAGGCATACATGAAAACAGAGGAGAGTATTATTCAACTTTGGGTAGTGGTGAGCTTGCGATAAGAAGTCTTAACTCTCCCAACAAACCTTGACCGGGCCCACAATGTAGTACAGGAGTTTAACATCTCTGTTATGGCTTCATGGGCTCATACATACGTTGCAGCACATGCACATAAAATATTGATTTGAAATTTGGTAGGAAGAAGAACATGATTTCAGCTTAATTGTTTTTTTTAGCACACATGAATGGTTTTTGCCCCGTCAACGGTAGACAAATGTGCACAGATTGTAATTTACTCATAAATAAAAGACATGGGAAAAGGGTAAAGGAGCTGGGCGATTTGAGAGAAAACAACTCTAAAAGAAAGGCACACAAAAGGAGGAGGAGAAGAGAATGAACCAAAGAGACGCAAGGAGACAATCGATCTGCAGAAGTAGAGGAAGCACACAGTAGAGGTGATGGCAAGGCGTTGGAGAAGAAACACAGTGGAGTCGTAGGCGCTGGAGAAAGGAGGTTCCGAGAAAGCAGGTCGCCAAGCCTTTTTCGGAAGCCGATCTCTGAAATGAGGGAAAGAGAGAAGCAACTCATAAATAAACGACATGGAGAAAGGGTAAAGAAGCTGAATGATAAAGTAGGAGACAACTCAAAAAAAAAGGCACACGAGAGAAGGAGGAGAAGAGATCGAACCGAAGAGTCGCAAGGAGCCAACCGATCTGCAGAAGTAGAGGAAGCGCACGGTAGAGGTGGCGTCGCGGAGCTGGAGAAGAAGCGCAGTGGAGTCGGAACCAATGCGCTGGAGAAAGGAGGTTTCGGAAAACGCACGTCGCCGAGCCTTTTTCGGAAGCTGATATCTGAAATGCGGGTAAGAAAGAAGCAAAGGAAAGATGAAAGAGGAAGAGGAGATAGGGAAAGTGTAACCGGCAGAGAGAGGGCGAGGTGGGAGAAAGAGCGCAGTACACGTCTTTTTGGCCTTGGGTACTGATGTTGTGCACGTGACACGTGTAAGGAGACTCACCTGTGACCGGACGGAAATTGGCCAAACGTAAATTATTCCCGCTTTATAGTAAGTAGATATGGGGGGAATTTAAATTTATGGGTTTTCTCTAAATCTACTTACAAATATATCTCATGGACAAAATCATATTATACTATGTTGTCTTTTTTTTTTTTTTTTTTTTTATGGATTTTCAGTTCAACATAACAATTTTGGGCTCACAATCAATTTTACGGTAAAAATAAGATGATAAAAATTTGTGTGAGACGGTTTCACGGGTCGTATTTTGTGAGACGGATCTTTATTTGGGTTATCCATGAAAAAGTATTATTTTTTATGCTAAGAGTATTACTTTTATTGTTAATATCGGTAGGACTGACCTGTCTCACGGATTCTAATCCGTGAGACGGTCTCACATGAGACCAATTCAAATAAGATATATTGGAAGACAGTACACAGATCTTTATTTGTGAAACGGATCAACATTACTTATATTTACACTATCTCACAGGAGTTTTTATGAATTTTATAACTCTTCTATTGGTTTAGCAATCAAAATGTTAAATTGATATATACGTGGTCGAAAATAAGTTCTTAATGGATGTATTCCTTTTGTTATATTTTGATTGATAAGTATATTATAAGTAGAACTTGTATTTAGTTTATGAAAATTTATGAAAAATAATAATTTAAAATAAGAAAAGATTTTAAAATACGAGAGAAATAATTTTTTAATCGGTATATATTTTTTGTATGTTAAGAATATTTTTTTCTTAATATATCAAATATAAATCTATATTATAGATCACAATTTAATAGACACTAGTTATTATGCACACGCATCGCGTGTGTACAATTTTTTTATATCTTTATCGATTGACTAAAGTGCAATTTGACAATTTATGAAGTGACTAAATTGATATTTGAATTATTTGAATAACAAAAATAAAAAATAAAAGTGTGTGTTGAAATTTAAAAAAAAAACAAAAAAAAAAGTGTAATATTAGTATCACATAAGGGTAAAATTGGAAAAAAATGTTGGTGTCTTCTTAAGTAGTTACTATCATGTGCTCAATCTTAATAAAATAGAATATTTATATATTTTTGAATTGAAAATAATTAAATTTTATAAAAAAATTACATTAATGAGATTGAAAATTTTAATATGCTCAAACTAGTAATTAATAAAATTTTAAGGAAAAAAATATCCCAGGCTTTTCTGAGCGGCCGAGGACTGAGGTTGGTTCTCTTTGTAAAATTTCCGGCGGAAACGGTGGCGGTGGCCGCGACGCAACAGCGCAAAGCTGCCAAAAAGTGGACGTCAGCAACAGATCGGAGGAGGTTTTCTTTCAAACTATGAACGATCATGCCCTTTTTATAATAATGTTGGTGGCTTTTGTGAGCATTCTGTTTACTGTTGATTAGGAAGTTCTTTTGTATTCCTGACATTGTCAATGTATTCCTTTGTTTCCAAATGTCTACGATGTGTTATAGTTTGTGCCTGCATCGTTTTACCTGCTCTATTCTTCAATTGCCACAAACTCGTTTATTTATTACTTTATTATTATACCTTGTTAACTGGAGCGTTGTGTTGTTGGGAGCTTCAAGAGCGGAGCACGCGTCCAATTACTCTTTCTAGGGAATTTGGTGAAAATGTTGTTGAGGTTCGTCAGATTTCTTAAAGAGTAGGAGTAGCTTCATTCTGAAACTCGTCTTTCCATTTCCCATAAGATTATTAAATGTGGATCCCGAGTGAGTTTGTTAACTATATCAAACAGAATCGAAAAATCGAAAAATAGAAAGATGAGTTTCAGTGTAATATCCCCCTCTATGTTCATTGTTAATACATGCTAGTGGATGGTTTTGTGCTTGGTAACATGGGTAGTTGCGTAGATTGAGTTAGAGCTTTGAGGGGTAAAATGATTCAGCTCCGTTGCAAAATCGGCATGACCACGGTCAATTAGTGAGGTTAGGCTCAACCTACACATGCTATGGGTGCTCAGTCAGACTGTAAGGCGGGATTCAAAAGTCAGAAGTTGTTTATGAATAGATAGAAGTACGAAGAAAAGGCGATTCTTTTGAGGTAATGTCTTATTTTGGAATAAGGAGGATGCCTGCAAGTTATTTGTATCGTAGATTTATGCTGTAAATGTATTATTATATATGATAACTAGAAAAAACATACGTCTTAGAATTTAAAAATGTATATATCAGGGGGGTTGAAACTAACAGCTGAGGTCTTGCAAAGGTCTTAGACTTGTCTTTATAAATGCTTTTTCTATTTTAGAATTAGATCTATGGTTCTGAAAAATTAATCCAAATATAAAATGTGTCATAATGTTAGAGAACTTTAATGATAGAAAGAATTTTAAAGATTTAGTTTAGCTTAACTTATGTATTTTGGAATAGGTTCAATTGGACAAATAATTGCACTATTCTTCTACCCTGTTTCATAAATTTTGTTGTAAGGCTGTAAGCTTTCTTCCCTTCTCAAAAAACTTGTGTATACAAGGTGATAATTTTTCCTCTTCCACATTATATTAGAGTGCATTTGGATAGATAAGCTATTTCCAAAAAAATTTATTGTTTAGAAAACATTTGGATAGATAGCTGTTTCAAAAAATTATGTATACTATTGTTTGAAAAATGTGATGTTTGGTAGGGCTCATAATCTTTAAAAAGGCGTAAAAAAAACCAGTCCTTAAAATGTTGCTTTTAGAGGTTCAGTTCAATTTCTGTTTAAAAATAAAAACCGTTCATTTTCACTATTATGCAAAAATACTTGAAAAAACCTTGCTTTAAATGTTTTTGAAGTCGAGTTCTTTTGTGTCCAAACTTCTGTTTAATATGTGTTTACAAGGTGTACTATATTTTCTTATACGCATATAACTGGGACACGTTCATCAAGGCTCTAGTCTACGTTAGATGAATTTTTAACTTTTCATTGAATTCATTAGTTTTCTGTAAATGAAATGAGATGATTTTCATTTTGGAAAGTTACTTAAGCGTGAACGTTTAATATCATAACAAAAGTAAGAACTGCTAAAGAAATTTGCTATTATTGTCTGACAATTTTGGTGTGAAGCAATTTTATCATAGAAATCCGGAAAATTACTTAAGCGTGAACGTTAAATATTTTTAGAAAATATACTTCAAAATTGACTTCGGACATATAATATGGAGTCACTATTTCAATATCCGAAGATTCCTCCATCCATGTCTCCTGACTTAATTTATTCCCTTTAGTTCACATCATTCTGAATAATTGGAATCTGATTCTCCATGAGCATGGTATAAGCATTGATTATATAAATTTATATTTTTACTGGAGTTGAATGAAAAAATTCATCAATGTTGGAATATATTTGATAGAAAGCAACAAATTCTGGCATCATCCCTGAGCATGATATAACCATTGATGGTATGAAAATTTGGATTCTTCACTGGAGTTGAATAAGACAAGTGCTTCTGTGTTGGAACATATTTGTTGGGAAGCAACAGACTTCCGCTTTGATTTGCATAATTATTACTTGTTATGGCTTTTGGTACAGCTCTAGTCTCTCGATTATATGTGTGTGGTGTGTGTCTACACACACACACACACACACATATAATGTACTACCATGAATAGTAAGGGATTTAGAAGGTGTGATGAAAAAGGACAATTTATAGGTTATATTCTACAAGTTACATTCAAAACACTTGAAAGAACTGAAGAATTAGAGCCTGAAAGGAAATTCTGTGAAAGTTTAATGCAAAAATCAACATGTTACTTGGTTTTCTGAGGCCTCTTTTGATGCACATCAACAATATCCATTATTCAAGCCCCACAGAGCTTGCGTGTCATGGGGTTCGGTGCTGTGGAGACCTTACAAGTTACATTCTACCAAAGCTTGCTATTATCTTATTGTTGGGGGCTCAGAATCTCTTCTCTACTAGGGATCGATTTTACCTTTTGTTCTGGACAAAGGATGCATTCTATGCAACATACACTACAAAAAAATTAGGTGTAAAAACCGTCGTTATTTAAAAATTGCGACGATTTTAATAAAACCGTCGCTAAAACCGTCGCAAATTTTCTATAAATATGGCCATATTCGGTTCATTTTTCTCCATTCTTGGTAAATTTCTGAGTGTTGGTTAAGATCATGAATTTTGTTAGCTTGTAGTGCAGGTCATTTTCCAGTTGATTTTTTTGCGCATGCATAGTGCTCCGGCGTCTTCCACGGTCAGATTGCAAGTTTGTTGTAGATTTATACATAGTTTAATTTGCTTTTATTGCATGTTATTTAGAAATTAAATAATATATATTAAATATACGTGTCAAAAAAAAAAAAAAAATTTTTGCTAGTGTTAGGACGAGCTGAGTTCCATACCCTCATCGCCCTTGGGAGTGACTTTGGCCGAGCTGAGCCCATAGTAGCGCAAGAGGTCCTCAGCTAGAAGGGTGGGGGTATGGAAACGCCGACCCCGGATGGCCCCGAAGGGCCCCAGAAAAGCCTCACTCTTACGGAAGCCCGAGATGGGACAGGGGAGCTCAGGGAGAGCAACCCTCCATTGGGAACAGATGTCCCACTGATCGGAGGGTTGAACAAAGAAGAAGTGGTTCTTCCAATATTTGTTAGAACTCGGGGCCCCCTCAAAGAACTGACAGTTTGGCCGAGCTGAGAAGTAGAAGGGACCCTCTTCTGACCTCTTAGGGAGGTAGAAGTGGGAGAAGGAAATAGGGTCAACTTCGAAACCTAAGGCTTTGAAAAGAACTACATAATTACACAAGGTACGGAAGGCGTTGGGGGTAAACTGGCCGAGGTGAATTTGGTAGAATTGGCTGAGCTTTTGGAAGAAAGGGGGTAGAGGGAATCGAAGTCCACCCTCTAGTTGGTCCTGATAGAAAGTGTAATAGCCAGGAGGGGGGTTGTTCGCCCTCTCCTCGGAGTGAGGGAATATAAAATTATAATCAGAGGGGGCATAAGAGAGAGCTCGGATGCGAGGCTCATCCGAGGCATCCAGCCACGAAGGGTGGAGCTCGAACCAAGGATCAGACTTCCTGATCGGCTCCACGGGGTGGCTGAGACTGAGCTGGTTCAGGGCTGCGCCATCATCACCAGTAACAAACCGGGGGTTGACCCCCGGAGCCTCGGGACACGCACCTGACCCCGAGACGACCTCCGTGTGGGGATCATACTGATCCACCTCTCGGAAGATCCCTTCGGAGGTCGACAGGGAAGAACGATTGGGGGAGACCATAATAAAAATACCTATTGAGGATTGGGAGAGCTAGAATAAGTAGGAAAAGGATAATTCCTTTGGGGGGTCAGAGCCGAGGTGAGGGGATCGAAATGTAAAGTTTGATCGAGTGGGATTTGGATGGTATTTATAGAGGGACCTTGAGAAGATCGGACCATCGATTTCGGGCGACGTGGACGGCTTGGATCTTCTCGAGAAACGTGCAACTAGCCGTTGGCTTGACAGGTGGCAGTGACGGTTCATATTTAGGTCGGGAGCCTAAAGGGCTAAAAATGACGCGCCTCAGCCCTTCACAAAGCTCAGAACAGGTCATAGAATGACTAATCCAATGTGGCTAGGGACCGCGGGTCTCAGCTCAGCTCAAACAGAAATATGTCAACTCAGCACAGCAAAGAGCCTTACCTAGCAGAACGGTTCAGTTAGAAAATTCATCTGACAGCCCATGACAGTCAAAGAAGCCAAAGACTCAGCTCGGCTAGAGGTTTTGCCCCTCACATCAGGACAACCAGCACGTTATCACGAAAGATCAGCACAGCCTAAAAACTTCTAAGCTCAGTATAGCCAAGGGCCACCGAAAGCTCACGCAACCACGAGCCTCTGGTTTGTAACATCAGCTCACCCAGTCACTCGGTCATCTTAATCTCAGCACGGTTCAATGGTTTTGAGCTCAAAGTAATCATAGGCCACCGAGAGCTCATACAACTACGAGCTTCTGGTTTTCAACCTCAGCTCGACTTGAGGGGGGGACTCGTGATACCCCCGGATGGAGGATGGGCTCGGCCCACTCTCGATGGCCCATTTCGTTGGAAGCCCAGTACTCAGAAGAGCGGAGGAGGTCATCCCAGCCGACCTCCCATATCAGCAGTTCCGTCGGACACCTCGAAATCAAGAAACACAAACAAGAGTGTTAGAAGGGGGCCGGAAGGTTGTTCCGGCGTAGCCCCTCCGACGCTGTTGTTCTCCTATAAATACCAGGTTCCGTTCATTGTTTTAATTCATTCATATATTCACATTCTCTCAACACGCACATTACTCTCTCATATTTATGTCGGGAGCCTACAGGGCTAAAAATGACACGCCTCAGCCCTTCACAAAGCTCAGAACAGGTCATAGAATGACTAATCCAATGTGGCTAGGGACCGCGGGTCCTTACCTAGCAGAACGGTTCAGTTAGGAAATTCATCTGACAGCCCAGGACAGTCAAAGAAGCCAAAGACTCAGCTCGGCTAGAGGTTTTGCCCCTCACATCAGGACAACCAGCACGTTATCACGAAAGATCAGCACAGCCTAAAAACTTCTAAGCTCAGTATAGCCAAGGGCCACCGAAAGCTTGGCCACCGAAAGCTCACGCAACCACGAGCCTCTGGTTTGTAACGTCAGCTCACCAACTAGAGGGTGGACTTCGATTCCCTCTACCCTCCCTTTCTTCCAAAAGCTCAGCCAATTCTACCAAATTCACCTCGGCCAGTTTACCCCCAACGCCTTCCATACCTTGTGTAATTATGTAGTTCTTTTCAAAGCCTTAGGTTTCGAAGTTGACCCTATTTCCTTCTCCCACTTCTACCTCCCTAAGAGGTCAGAAGAGGGTCCCTTCTACTTCTCAGCTCGGCCAAACTGTCAGTTCTTTGAGGGGGCCCCGAGTTTTAACAAATATTGGAAGAACCACTTCTTCTTTGTTCAACCCTCCGATCAGTGGGACATCTGTTCCCAATGGAGGGTTGCTCTCCCTGAGCTCCCCTGTCCCATCTCGGGCTTCCGTAAGAGTGAGGCTTTTCTGGGGCCCTTCGGGGCCATCCGGGGTCGGTGTTTCCATACCCCCACCCTTCTAGCTGAGGACCTCTTGCGCTACTATGGGCTCAGCTCGGCCAAAGTCACTCCCAAGGGCGATGAGGGTATGGAACTCAGCTCGTCCTAACACTAGCAAAATTTTTTTTTTTTTTTTTGACACGTATATTTATTATAGATCTGACTTCCCCTTTATTTTTTACTTGTGTTATTAAACTATTATATAATTTAAATGTTCAATTAATTGTCAACGTTAAAATTATTAAATTTGCATACTTATGTTGTTGAATGAGAACTAAAAAGTTCATATATTAATATTTTTAATTAATGAGTAAATGATAGCGATTCAGTAAAATACATCTTATTCAGTTAACATATGTTGTAAACAAATCAAATTGAATAAATATTTTACGAATTTCCAAATTATTGACATTTTATGGGCTGTGATGGATAGACAAGCCATCTTGAATTATTGATTCTCGATTTCAGAAAGTGGGAAACACATCGAGAAAATTAGAATATTGCTTTAGGAAGCTTCCGAATTAATGCATCTCTTGGTTGTACGTCACCTGTTGGTCAACTCTTTCCGGATGATACGAATAAAGGATTGAAGGATCCAATTGCATTGACCCCTCTTATTTCAATAATATTTATTTTGATATTGAAAATTTTATTAAAATCATTATTATTGACCCCTTCTATAAAAAATGGAAGGGGGTCAAAACTCTAAATTGAATATAATTTCCACATAATTTTAATTCGAATCAACATTTTAAAAGGCTATTGTTTTATTTATAAATTACGATTAAATTGTTGAGGAAAAACAATATATTTAGGACAATTAAAATTTTCTCACAAATTGGTCCAAATTTTTTCTCGAATGTCCTGAAAATTGTTCATGGCACTAAATCAAGTATGATTCATGTCATACAATGGTTTCTCTATTTCGATATTACAAGTTGTTTTGCTTCTCTCCATCATATTAATTCGTTTTTCTTATGTCGATTTGATTTCATTAAATATTAATGTCCAAAGGAAATTGTGTGATTATTTTTAAATTGCGGTATATCTCTTTTATTATCCGTACTGTACTATAAGATATGAGTTGAGTTCAATCTATCCTTTGGTATCATATCCATCCATGGTATATCCAACTATTAGTAATTATTCTTGTTATGTTATGGGAGTCACATATATTCATAATAGTATGATAATGTATACTTTGAGCTCAAGCTTTCATGGATTTGCTTTGCTTTTGGTCTTTATCCAAAATGTCTCGTACCAATAGAGATATTCTTACATCTGATTAACTCATGGTCATCCACTTATATTTCCAATATGAGACTTTAGTTGTATTCTCAACAATCATAATCCTCTCCTCAAACAAAAGACCACAATTCTTCTCATGGTCCAGATATCCCCTCAATCACGTCTGTCCATCCTCGAGATAATACTTGGAGCATTGCCTGCACCGATCTCATCACAGATTTATTGAGAGTCCTCATCTGATTCGTTTAAATATATGAGGAATCCACACACATGGATCGACCTAGACCATGATTATGTTTCCTACATATGGCGTTACTTGTTATGTCATGGAAGTCATATATATCTATAATAGTATGATATTGTTCATTTTAAGCTTAAGACCTTATGAATTTGCTTTTTGACTTTACTCAAAATACCTCATACTAATAGAGATGTCATTCCATCTTTATAAGCACATAGTCTTCTCTATGTGAGATTTATCCTTTTTTGTGAATATCATATATGAGAATGAATGTCAACAATTGGATGTAGTTTCATGATAACCTCTAATTAACCAAAACATATAGGAAAAGATAATGTCATCATGTCATAGATATTTTCTTACTTATTATCGATATGAATTATTTAATTTTTAATACTTATTTTGTAAAATGTGCAGTACCAATATATATATGTATGCATACTCACTTATCATCAAATTATGTAAACAATTTAAATTAACTATCAACATATTTATTTTTCAATGGGTCGACAAAAGGTTTCATATGATGGGCCGAATACTTTTCTTATATCGGGCCATATGTTTAGAGGTGGAATACCCGAACCGGAAATTGTATGATCATGTTCGTTTTCAGTTATCAAATTCAATATCAGAAATTACCCGAAGCTATCCCGATATCGGATCGGGTTCGAGCCCGAATGACAACCCGAGATGTTCGTACCCGGGCGTATGCCCAACCTCTGTGAATCATGATTGCCTGATTTGCTTTCTGCATCGCTTCAGGTTGCTACGCAAGAAAAGAACAGTTACAAGTTACGTCTCCTTTTACTTCAGAAGTTTTCACAGTCAATTTTCCATGCTGAATGAGATTTTTTATTTAGAAATTATCGCTCGAAGACAATAATTCCCTGGTTTTCATCCTTCTCCACAACGGTATTGTACGTAGTAATCCTGGGTTTAAGAACGTATCTTAATTTCTTCAATGAATGTTATTTTTCAACTCTTCACGATTCGTCAATGGCTCTGAATTTAATTGGGTTCAGAGATTTTTAAACGACTTAAATGTTTAAAGCTAATGTGCATTGGAATATGATGAAAGGTTGCAGACTGCAGAGGCTCCAAGATCCAAGGAAAATTTATATAAAGGAAAAGAAAATAATTTGTTATTATCGTCTCAATTTGTATCCATTTCCACTCTTTCCAAGCTTGAATTTTTTACGTTATTGACGGATTTTTTATGTCTATATAATTTCGGGCAATATAGCTCAGTGGATAGTTACTGAAGTGTGTGTCTTCCTTGTTCAAAAATACGTTTCTGTGACAAAATGCTACTGTGTCTTGTCTAGTTTTTCAGTGAGGAGTTGTACATGGCGTGGTTGGTGATTCTATCATCGATACTTGTGCTCTGGGTTGCTTCTCTTTGCAAAATTTTGCACGGAACCCTTTTCGCCTCGAAGGTTACATTTTTAAACGATGGTAATTATAGTTCTCATGTCTGTACATCCAAGCACAAACATGGTCATATTCAATGTCCAGAACCATGTTTTCTGATAATTGTGCTGCATAAAATGTTCTTTGATGGCAGGTGGTGTTATTCGAAGAAGAAATGTTTTGCTGGTTATCGCACACCCTGATGATGAATCTATGTAATGTTGTAATTTCTTATCAGCAAACTTTTCATAAAATTTAACTCGCATCATTATTTAATCCATCCAGTGAAAAAGTAATGGATTTACTACTTCTATTCTTTGATCTATCTATCTATTTTAGATTTAGATAAGTTATTAGTCTATTAAAAAAGAAATACATTTTTAATGTAACACGCTGCTTATTGACTAATTTTCTTCAAAGAGTATGCTAATAATGATGTCTGAACATGAGTTCCAGAATTTTATTCAATTTTTTTATTTTGGGCCTTGATCTATCTATGAGCTTTTTTACTGGAGTTTATTTTGGTTTCACTGTGTTCCAGAAACCATGTCTGCTAATGGTGCTTTCTCAATGGATTTCATATATGCATCTATAGGAGGAAAACATTTTTTAAATTTTCTATTAAAATTCTGGTAATTGTCTTTTAGATTCAATAAAAAAGTCCTTATCAGTAACTAAAAGCAAATTGTTGAAATAGTTAAAGATGGAAAATTCCTTGACGCTAGACCTCGATTTATACCATTATTTCTCTATATCGTTCCCTGGAAATTTTCGACATTCAAAATCATAAAAATTCAAAACATCACTTACCAAACATACCACAATTCTGGGTTTTGAAATTTAAAGAATGCTCTTTTACTGAAAATACTTGTGAAATAGTTGAGCTATTGGATAGAGTTGAGCCAATTGTTGGCAACATCAAGGTTTTAAACGAATTGAACTGTGCTTCTGCAGGTTCTTTGCCCCCACAATCAATTACCTGATTTCAGAGGGGCATAATCTGCATGTGCTTTGCATGTCAACTGGTAATGCTTTTGCTTAATTGGACGAAACATTTTGGTATATTGTTTATTCACCTGAGTATACCCAATTTTCAAATTTTTTTTGTTTGATTTTCTCTTTTTTTTAAAAAAAAAAAAAACTCTTTTTGCGAAGAATACTTAAAAAATTTCAACTTTTTTTGAAAGAAAAAATATTATTTATCTTCAAAACCACATCATATGGAGTATGCTTTTTTAGAAAGGTGGTCCACCTAAATGTGACATTGTTTTTACGTTTATTAACTAATTTGTTACTTCTGGATTTGGATTTTTCCCTAAGAACTGATGTTTTGTATATATTCAGAGTATACTTGCTTCTGTTTTAGGTGATGTTGAGGGCAAGGGAAACATTAGAAAAGAAGAACTTTATCTTGCCTCTGCCATACTCAGGGTGATGTTATCTTTGACTTGATGTTTATAATCTCTACACAAAGTGCCACACACCCTTAGCTTTGGCGGGATTTGTAGCACATGAGTGTGATTTCCTTATGTACTATTATAATGGTCTGTAAACTTCATGTTGTTCCCAATTAACATTCTCATTGATTTCAATATCTTCATGCAGATTCCAGTTCAGCAAGTTAAGATTGTAGACCATCCAGATTTGCAGGTTCTTCTGAATGCTCTAATTAGTTGACATGCATCATCTGCACCATGTTTCTTGGTGTATATCTGACATAACCTTCTTGTGATTAGGACGGCTTTGGTAAAATGTGGAACTGGAATCTTTTAGCAAATATTATTGATGAGGAAACTCGTGCACATTCTATTGACTTGGTCAGATTTGTTTTCACCATTCAATAATTTGTGCAGCAGTACAGTCTACAGCTCCTATTAAATCGCACACTTCATTTTTGGGTCTTTGATGTCTATCTCCTTTTTCACATATTGCTTGTGACTCGAATTTTTTACCGTATGTTCCATAACAGCTCTCAACTCTTTGTTTCTAGATCATTACTTTTGATGATTATGGTGTCTCTGGTCATTGCAACCACCGTGACGTGCATCAAGGAGTACGGTAAGTTTGATTGGAACTCACAAGTTCTTCTCCCATGGAACTTGTATATTTGTCAGCAAAATATAAATATTTCACAGCATTATGACTTGAAACATTCTGTTGGAAAGCTAATTAGTAGAAATTAATTACACGAGAGCAACTGTTTAATCAGTTTTTATGCATGTGAGCAGAACCGAAAATACGTGGCATTATTTTTTTTATTATGGATTGTATCAATTTGCTTGATAATTTTTGTTCAGTTCGAATATGTAAAGCTATCCTAAGCACTAATCCCTGTCAAATTAGTTGCAAGAATAGCTGGTAAATCCACACTTATATATTCTGGTTCCACACATTTTTAAGTTACTAGCATAAAAGCACGTGCATTCGCACGTGAACCCATATTCTAAATAACTAAAGAATAAATTAATAATAAAAATATTTTTAATCTTTGCATAGTGATCCAATCCATCAAACAACATTTCGTTCGAAAAAAGATAGATCAATATAACAATACAAATACAATGATATGAAAAAATTTGAATTGATTAAGCAATATAAGAGTGTACATAGAATTATATGAATATATTTTAATCAATTAAGCAATATAAAAGTGGAAGAAAACATTTTAGTATATGATGTTGATATTTATCTACTCATTACATCAATTAATTGATAAATATGTTCCTAAAATGTAAAAATTACATCTTGAAAATCTAAAATAGTACTTACTTATAATTTTGGAGTAATTAAAAACATGTGACAACAATTTTTCATTTTAAGTTATATTCTAACGTAAATATCGTAAATTCGAATTTTTTCAAAAACCTATATCTTGTTAGTCAAAAAATTATATAAAATAATAATAAAACGTTACATTAGCTAAAGAAAGCTTATGGACACAAATTGTATTTTGAGAAAAAAAAATTAATATATTTAAACACAAGAATTGAAAATAAAGTAAATAAATACTCCATTCACCCCTTCTAAGGATGACAATGGGGCGGGGCGGGGTAAGTTCGGAGATGGGGATAGTAAGCTCGTATTCATTCCGAACTACTTCGGAGATTTTAAAAAATACCCGATCCCGAACCCCAACCCAAAAAAATCGGGGATCTCATCCCTATTTCGGGTTTTCCCCGCAGGGTCCCAAACCTGTGGAGAAAGTTGTCATCCCTAACCCCTTCTTTGCCCTAGATATATTTGCTTAAAGCAGTGATGTAATAGATACATTTGCTAAGGTTCGAAACTATTAACAGAAAATTTGAATTCGTTTTCACTATATATTTATATTTTAAGATGTTTCTTATTATCATTTGAAAAGTAAAATCATGTACATTACTAATGAATTCTATATATATTGGACATTAAAAAGTTAATAAATTTGAATTGGAATAAATTATAATTACTTAAATATAATAATATTTTTCAATTCAATTTATTATTATCATAAGGTTATCAATAAATTAGATTAATATCGTGCCTAACTTCTTCAAATTTTTCTTCTTTTTTTGTTAATTAAAAACAATTAAATTCAACATCACAAAATGGTGATGCATGAGATAATAAATAATAATGAGATAGTAATAACAATGGATAATCAATTCTTATTAATTATTAATCAGGATGGTCAAATCGCGACTCATGATAATAACAAATATTTTAGAGGTGCCAGATGAATGATGATAATGTCATATTTATAATGGTTTAATTTTTTTTTCATATTTTAAAATTTATTATATCATATTAATTTAAGTGATATAATTGTCTTAACTTAATTGTTTTACAATTGTAAATAGATACAATTATATATTTCTCTATACAAATTCAAAGGCATCACAAAGATAGAAATTTAGAATTTTAACATAAAATATAGAAAATTAATTATAGATTATTTTCTCCCTCTCATTTAAATTCTAATTTGTATATATTATTTGCATAACTGGTAATTCTCATTACACCAACCACAAAATCTCTTGTGAGATGATCTCACAGATCAATTTCGTTGATCGAATATCTTATTTGGGTCATCCATGAATAAAATATTACTTTGTATACTAAGAGTGTTACTTTTTTTTTGTAAATATCGGTAGGATTGACCTGTCTCACAGATAAAATTCGTGAGATCGTCTCACAAGAGACTTACTCTACACCAACATAACTTCCAATTTAGTTATGGTAACGTTATACTAAGAATTATTTGTAGGAATATCTTGCTCTCACTCCTTTTTGACTCATTTGTGTCATTTTTAAAACAATTTCATAATAATTTTATCTATGTACCATTTGACTATAATTTTTTTCTTTATATAATAGATACCGTCATTGCTTTTTTTTAGAAAAATAAGCTGAAAAAATATCAATTGTGATAACATATGTGAATAAGTTCAAGATATTTTTTTGTTCAAATTAAGTGTTTATTGATTTTTTTATTTAATGTTTGATTACCTTTTTGTCAATATAATTTTCATAATATACTTGTATGTAAATAACTCTACAAATACAAATAAAATGTCATGTCATTATTGTTATGATTGAGTAATATTTGATAATATATAAATACGAGGAGATTTTAATAAAATAGAATCTATGAGAGTAATTAAAACAATTAGTAATTCAATTTATTTTTATTTATTATCAATATTAGTGGGAAAAAACTAATGAAAAAATCGATTGATTTTCTATATATTTCTTTCTCATTTTAGCAACTGTACAAAAATTTAATTGAAAATAAAATTATTTTTAATCAAAATTTTAAATCAATTTTGTCAAACTATAATTTTAAATCAATTTGAATTGATTAAAAATAATTTTATTTTCAATTCAAATCGTTTTATTTAATTTAAAAGTAATAATGATTGCTAAAAGAATATTCAAAGTGAGTAAAATCTTTAATCCAATGGTGACACTTAAGAGGCTCTAAATGACAATTATGAAAGGATAACATCAATTTTTGAATGAAAGGTTATCAGCAATTTTTGAATATTATTTATAAGGCTCTATATAATGAATATACAACGGTCACATACAAAGATTTTAGTAATAATGATGAGGAAAAGGTGTGAGCAATTTATGTCATTTATTTTGTTGAATTTTGCATGAAGGGTATTATAGACAATGCACAATTAGAAAACATTGTAGATTATCCACACTTTTATAGGTATATAGATATAGATTTCCTTTCCTTGTAATGCAGAAAATTGTTGCAAGTCACCTCAGGAAGACATGTTGAAGTATGGAAACTTGTGAGTTACACTTGCTTGATCTTACTACCGAGTCAGATGGTGAAGACCTGACATTAATGCACAAGAACTTCCTTAACCCTCTGTAACTACGAAATCATTTTCAGGTAAGCATTGGCATAGCACGCAAGTACAGTGGAATAGTCGACATCTGGTTATCCATCTTGTTCTCCAGGTGCCAACAAAATGGACAATATCAATGCTTGCACAACCAAGATCCCGTTAAAAGCTACTCTGCTATGGCGCAACATTCAAGCCAATGGGTTTGGTTAGTACTAAATTATTTCACATCTAATTATTTTTGGGAAAAAAGGATGGATAGTGAGTAGTGTTTCTTGTTTCTTGTTTCTTGTTTCTTGTTTCTTTCCATTTTTGGTTTGTGGTTACTGGTTTAGATACAATATTACTTGCTGTGACTGTTGGGGTCTTTGTATTTGCAGGTTTCGAAAGCTTTTTGTATTATTTTCTAGCTATACATATGTCAACACGCTCAAGAGGGTCAACAAGTAGCTGAACTTAGTATTTGCGAATCAATCAATCATCCCAATGATGGAGTTGTCGTGAATTCGAGTCTCACCGATGCAGGCTTGCACGACTTAAAAAGAAAATTTGCAGCAGAGATTCGAACTCCAATTACTAGTGTTGGATTGTATCATTTCAGGTGATTGCAGGTACATGTATAATTATTTTGTTGCGTATTTAATTTTATAGAAGACAATTAAATTTCAAAACAGAGAGTCACTCGATATGAACTGCAAATAATTTTTCGCCTTGATCACTTGAGTCTTAACTTCATGGAGCTTCACATTCCCATTTTTGGGTACGGACGGATGGTTTAAATATGAGTAATGAATCTAATCGGTTAAACCAAATAAGAGTGAGGAAACTGAAGATGAAAACAAAACTATTTTTTTATAAACCATCAAGAAACTGCACAAGTTTTTACTCAAATTAGACAAATAAGTTACAGAAAAAAAACATGATGTGTTGTCAATGTTAGTAGAAGTCGTGACAAAAACCGAGTGACTCTTCAGAAAACAAGAGGAATTTAAAAATATTAATATTCGAAGCATGAACTTGGATAGCAAAACAAGAAGACAAAATGTTACGTCTTGGCCCATACTAGCGCGACTACACAATTGTTTTTTTTTTTTTTTATATAGGAATTACTTCATATCCGTTCTTATTTTTTACGAAAATTGTGAGCTTATGACGTTATAGAAGTCAATTGTAGTTTATTATAAATTCATTCAAATATATTTTTCTAACCAACGTTAGATATGTGCACCACATCATAGGAAAAAACAAGTTCGAGTACTTCAACGACGATCATGGGGGTGCGACGAAGTGCTTCAAGAAAGCATGTCATGGCACATCACGGATTGTGAAGGCTATGGCTTTGGCTTTCTCCTCTACTGCACTTCATTGGCGTACGGGAACGCCTAGCTCTTTGATGAGAATCCCCTGATTTAGATATGCTAATTTTCACAATTAAATAGTATGTATTTCTTTTGAAGAAAATCTATATTCTTATGATACATTTAAAGTTGATATAGTTGTATGAGTGTCTCTGGTGTAAATGAACCATTGATTATTGTATTTTCACCTGAGTATGCCAAGTACATTAATTCATCTCATTTTTCAGTTATACTATCTTAATTTATCGATAAAAATAATTGGTAAGTACGAAGGTAAATTGTCATTTCTAGAAAATTCTATTCGACCGCAAAGGACTTACTCATCGTCTAAATTCATGTGTCGAGCAATTCATCACCACAACGTTTAAAATATACTTACCATTTGAAGGGACGAATCATTTACTTATATTAGTACAGCGTGAGACGACGTATATACCAAGAAATATTTAAAACATACGCATAAAAAAAGGCATGTATATACATCATGATGATCACGCAAGAAACCCAAGTTTTTCTCCATTTTTCTTGGCTGTTCGAATCAATCCTTGCCTTTGTTTTCCGTCTGCTCCTATTGATTTGCAAAACTCCGTTATTACCTGAACTTTGTACCAAAAATAACCATTGTGGCTGAACCCAGTTTTGCATAGATTAAAGCACATACATATAAGGCAATGATATTCAGGAAAAAAATATTAGAATTATACATCTAGACACTTTAATACCGGGCAAAAACTTGTATGAGACGGTCTCACGGGTCGTATTTTGTGAGACGAATCTCTTATTTGGATCATCCATGAAAAAATATTACTTTTTATGTTAAAGAATATTACTTTTTATTGTGAATATCGGTAGGTTTGACCCGTCTCACAGATAAAGATTCGTGAGACCGTTTCACAAGAGACATAATCTTAATTTAGTCTCCTGATAATAATCTACCGTATCTGATAAAGAGGAATTGAATGTAGAATTATTAATTCAGACATAATGGTATTATTTAATTAAAAAATCTAAAAATTTATTACAAAACATCGTAAATTCTAAAATAACAAAGAAACTTATCTAATCGAAAAATTAATCATAAAAAATCTTATAAAAATAATCTTTAAAATTCTTAATTTTGATATAACTGTTGATATAAAAATATTTTTAAATGCACACTGATAATGATAACTTTTTACACCAGATAATTCAAGTCTGAATTTCTTCAAATACCAACTTTTTAAGCCAGAAAAATACGTTTTTAATTTGGAGTACCTGCGAGTGTAGAGCAATGGCTTTGCCTCTAAGCTGATTGAACCTCTTCTTCCCGATAACGTTACGCGCCACCACGACTATTGGAGCAAACAGGCCCTTCCCTTCATTCACATTCCTCATCATTGGCCGCAATCGAAAGGGCGGCGACGCCACTCTCACATGGGCCGCAAACGCCTTAGGCTGCAAGATGGCGTGGTCTTCCCCGGCGATGGAGATTCCCCAGCTTCCAAGAAAAGCAGAAGCACTACAAATTGAACCGGAGGCCATTGAAGAAGAAGAACAACAACAACAATAAGCTAGCAACTGCTTGATTCCTCTTGGAGAAGAAATCTTGTGTTGGAGTATTTTTGTGGAGTTTATTTGATATAACATAGCCTAAGTGGACGGACTATAGGAGTTCCAGTGTGAATCTGTGAGCCTTTGGTTTTTTACCAGATTGGGTGTCTCATTCGGAGCCACAACTGGTTGCCTTTAGATTTTTCTTTCCCTTATATATATATATATATATATATATATATTAATTAGTTTATTTATTTAAGGTTCCACAAACACACACATAAGTATTATTAGTTTATAATTACAATTATACTATTATGAAACCTATCAAATTATGTGATTTCATTTTTTATATTTTGTAACATGTAGCTATAAGCATTTTTGCAGTCATCCAAATTTTTCATTCAACAAATAATTGTATTAAAATATTTTACTTCATTTTGTTTTCATTTGTCATTATAGTTATAATTTTATTAAATATGTTACTATATATATCATGTACTTACCGATTTTTTCGTGAAATGATATGATGAATTATATTTAATATAAAGATGATAAATCAATATTTAGGATAATAGAAATGATGTATCACCTTCAGATATTCTAGCTAATAGAGTATGTAAGTGTTTGACCAATGATCATATGTTCGATTCTTCTACTAGCACATTATAACGTGATCATGTCACACATGATTTGCTCAGTTCAGTTTACCCTAGCTAGTGTGGTTTGTTGGTTGTTTTGTTAGCCCGTAAATGTACTCAGTGTGCAATTAAAAATAACAACTACGACATCATCATAAAATAATGATATACGATCATTTGTAGAGCTTCTTTTAATATATAATTCGTTCTATTCTCTTTTTTTTTTCTTTTTTTTTTAATGAACGTAAATTCATTTAAAAGGTAAAAAGGTTAGGTACAAGTACACTGGGCAACCCAGGATCAATGTATCAAATGCGAAACATCATACAATATACACTAAGCATCAAAGTAATTCAACATAATCCCTAGTAATGTGTATTAGTCAATGAAGAAGTCATTATATCCATAGCTTCCGGTACACATCGGTATGTAAGTATCTGTATTTTTCGCACAATGCTGTCAACGTTCGGGCTCTCATCTTCGAACATTACCCTATTTCGCAGGTTCCAGACATGGTAAATCGTAGCCGCCATAGCCGTGAATCTCATCCTTGCTAGCGTGGAGCTCCCTCTATAAGTTCTCCTAAATGCACGAAGGATAGTTGATGGTGATCCCATAAGCTTCCTCATTCCAAGCCATCTTCTAATTTCATCCCAAATAAGAATTGTAATACGACATTGAAAAAATAGATGAAGATTAGATTCGTCTTCCTGCAAACAAAGAACACATTTACTATCTTGAAGATGCCCCAATCTGTCTCTAGTGAGTAGTTTTCTGTGAGCCAACAGCCACATCACAAATCGGTGCTTGGGGAGAATGTAGTGTTTTGATAAAAGTGGTTTCCATGGCCAATTTCCATTTTTCTGTGCGAAGAATTCATAAGCACGTGATACTCCTCCCTTATTGTGAAACCAAGAATCCAGCTGTGCAGCAGCCGTCTCTTTGGAGCCATACTTGCATATCAACTCATCCCGAATCTCAATAATCCGTTTAATCAAACCAGATTGCTCTTTGTGCCAATGCCAATTCCATACTCCCCCGAAGCAGCTGTACACATGATTGACCCATCTTATCCAAACGCTGTCTTGTTTAGAATGTATTTTCCATAACGTTTTTGCAAGCAAAGCACGGTTCCACATTTTCAAGTTTTTCAACCCAAGCCCTCCATCCATCAACGGTTTGCACAACTCTTGCCAAGCAATTGGAGGGTGTTTAGTCGGCCAAATGAATTTGCGACAAATTGAGTCCACTGTATTAATAACAGAATTCGAGATTGGGAAGATTGACATCCAAAAACACTCAATTCCTTGAATAACAGATCGAATCAATTCAACTTTGCCTGCATTTGATAGAGAATGACGGGGCCAAGCACTAACCTTCATTGCAATGGAGTCAACCAAGACACTGTACTCAGAAGTTTTCAATTGTCTTGCGGCTAATGGGACCCCGAGATATCGAAATGGAAGCTCCCCAACCCCAAAACCCGTGATCTGTGCTATATCATTACGCACTGATTCTTCTATGCTAGCCATATAAATGTTTGATTTCAGAGCATTGATTCTCAAACCAGCCATGTCACCAAATCGATTCAAACATCTCATAATCATCGATATACTTCTAGTATCCCCATATGACAATAGTAGTAAATCATCAGCATATGCCAAATGTGTGATACGCAAGTTACGACATTTTGGATGAAAATCGAATTCCGGGGATCTAGACATTCTTTTGAGGGACCTCGATAATACTTCAAGACATAATGAAAATAACAATGGTGATAAAGGATCACCCTGTCTCAATCCTCTTGCACCATCAAATCGTCCATAATAGTTGCCATTGATTGCAATCGAATAAGAAGCTGTAGTGACACATTCCATTATCCAGTTAATAAATTTACTATGAAAGTTCATAGCTGTTAGTACCTCTTTCAAGAAATCCCAATCAACTGTGTCATACGCCTTTTGGATATCTACTTTCAAAATACATCTCGGTGTACCCCTTTTTCTTGCATATTTCCTCAATAATTCCTGGGCTAAATGGATGTTATCAACAATTGAACGACCTTGAAGAAATGCCGCTTGAGCCCCATCAATCAGATCTCCCATTAATCCTCGCAGCCTGTCCACAAGAATTTTAGAAATTAGTTTGTAAAAAACTGTACAGCATGAAATGGGGCGAAACTCATGTACTCTCGAAGCAGCTGGATTTTTTGGTACTAGTGCAATCACTGAATGGTTCCATTGCCTAAGAAGTTTCCCTGATGAGAAGAATTCAAATACTGCATCGCAAACATCTTTCTTAATAATGCTCCATGCATTCTTGAAGAAGAACGCTCCGAATCCATCAGATCCTGGTGCTTTATCATTATCTATACCATGTAATACTTTAACAATTTCTTCTTCTGAGATATATGCTGTAAGAGCACTCCACTGTTGTTCTTGTATGCACGGCCCTTCAGTAACAACGTCATGCTGTATGTTTATTCTATCCACCTTGCTGCCCAAGAGCCCCTTGTAGTAAGCAATAAAGCATCGAGAAATTTCTTCTGTGTCAAATGTTGTGCTCCCATCATGTTTTGTAATGGCACCAATTGCATTCCTCTTATTATTTCTTTTGATTAGATCATGGAAGAACTTGGTACATCTATCCCCCTTCTTTAAGATAATTGATCTTTGTTTTTTGAGCAATGTACATCCTTTCTGCCTCCAGTAGCAACTCGGTTTTCTTTTTAATTTCTCTGTAATTCTCCTCCATGATCCCCAATGTTAACATATTCATTTGCAATTGATCCAGTTTCTGTTTCGCTGCATTGGAACGGACAGAAATATTACCAAATTGATTTCTGTTAAGTTGTTGAAGCGGCTTCTTGATTCCTTTGAACAATTGTTTCAATCTGAATTGAGCTGTACCATGACCGAGGAAACACCAATTGTTGTATATTAACTCTGAAAAGTTATCACATAGAGTCCACATATTAAGGAATTTGAATGGTTTTTGCTTTTGCCTTCGCTGCTGAAAAATATTGCAACACAAGCCGAATGAACGGATGAGCAACCTGGAGTCAAAAATTCTGCATGCGCTTCCATATTCGACGTCATCCACAGGTTATTAACAAGAGCGCGGTCCAGCTTACTGCATACTATTGGGCTGCTCCATGTGAAATAGCAACCAAAGTAATGTAGATCAACCAAAACAAGAGATGCAACACAATCCACAAAGTCAGTAGTTTCATAATTCTTAATTTTGAGGCCCCATTTCTTTTCTTCCTGCGATAACACACTGTTAAAATCTCACATTAAAATCCATGGTAACATACAAGTAGGGCCAAACAGTTTTAACTCCTCCCACAATGATCTACGTTGCACGATAGTATTAAACCCATAGACAAAAGATGCACAAATCATTTTGTTCGTAATCAAGCAGTGAAGACTTACATGTATCACTTGTTCTGAAACACCAATCACATTCAAAACAACCTTCTTTGGATTCCACAGAACAAAAATACGCCCTTTATTGTTAATGTCAAAGTTGTGAGCAGCTTGCATACCTGGAAAACGGATCCGAAGCAGTTTCAATAAAGCTTTTTCATCCATCTTAGATTCCAAAATTCCAAAAACATCAATCTTATGAGTGGCCACTATATTTTGGACACGCTTTTGTTTTAGAGGTTTATGAAAACCTCTAATGTTCCAAGAAGCAACTATCATTGAGAACCGAAGGCAATTTCGGGTTGCCGCCCCTTCTCTTGATTTCCAAAATATCTCGTTTTCTTATTGGTATTTTCCACATTGACATAATTCGTGTCACAAGAACTAGTTTCTTCCATGTCTTCAAAGAATGCAGCCCTTTGTTTGTTTGCTTCTAGCTGCTGTGCATTAGTCAATTTCTCTTTCTTCTTATTTTTCTTGTTTTTCTTTTTGTTCGAGACTTCCTCAAATCCTTCATTATCGTTCTCTGTCACTTTGCACTGTTCTGTCAATTCTATTTCTACAGTATGCATTGGTTTCTTGCCTTTATCATTAGGTTGTACCGTAGTATCGTGAACATCTACTGGAATATTGCCACAACATTCCGTTGAATTTGACACTATTATTTCCTCCACCACTGTGTTATCATCAATATTCTGTAGCGGCACATTTGTAGTAGCAACAATTTTAGCATTCATTGAATTTTTCCGTGGTGGTGCATGATTGTATTTCCTACCAAATCTGGATCTGCCTCTGGAGTTGCTCTTTCTCCACATCACACTCACTGATCTATGTCGCTTGGTATGATTCTCTTTATGATTGTCTTCCAAATCTCCATCATCAATATCATTTTGCCGAGGTCTTTTATTGCATAGATCCACCGTATGGCCTATATGATGATATATCTCACATACTTTGAGGTCTTGTTCATATTCAAATGTTATTTTAATTTCTTCAGTAGGTAATTCAACAACCAATTCTGAAATCTTTGGTTTTGAAACTTCCAGCTCAATCAATACTCTAGCATATTTAACTCTCTTTCTTTCATAAGTAAGCATGTCCATATGGATTGGAGTGCCAACTCTAGAAGCCAACTTGCTTAGTATGCCACCATTCCAACAATCAGGTGGAAGTCCATGAATTTGAACCCAAGATGGTATCGAATTCATGTCTTCCTCCCTAAACCTAAAACATCTTGGCATTTCTTTCAGAAATAGATGAAAACCATACACCAAGTAAGGACCTCCTCCCAACACACGTTCTTTAGTTTCTAGATTTGGAAATGTGAAAACAATCCATCCACTATCATGTGTTTGAAATTTGATATCTTTCCCCCACCGATTAACCAAGTCAAAGAGAGCCGCAATAGGTGGCTTTCCACTGATTACATATCCCAGCAAGCAAATACCATAAGTTCGCTCTATAGAATCAATCTCATCCATATCAATTTTCACATTGCCAGAAATACCTGTTTCTATGAATTCCAGTTTGTAGTTGTCCTTGGACATCCTGTTATTTTTGAAAAAACTGACATATGATGTTTTGTTCTTCCTATTACCCATCCCGTTAACACCCTTTGGATTGGTGTTAGGTGCACTGTAATTGTTCGGCCGAGAAGATTCACCAATAAGTACAGTTTTACCAACATTCTCTTCAACATTCTGATTTATGACAGATTCCGATTTATCAATGTCTGTAACCTTTGTTTTTCCTTGATTGCTAATATCAGTGCACTGCATTGCCATTGGGCAAATCTTCAAACACCAGGCACGCACAGTTTAGAGCTAATGCGATAAAAGAGTTGGCCACACTGAGAACAAGACCCACGTAATCAGATATCCAGAATAACACCCTCAATCTACACAAAACCACAATCTTAATGTACCCAGAGCCAGTAGAACCCAAAGTATTCGACCGCGCGAAATAACCCTAACAGTAACAGAGTTAACGCAGGAACGATGAAGAAGCGTAATAACTTGAAATTCTTAGGAAAAGATCTATAAAATATTTGAAAACCACTTGTACAAATCAGATAGATGACAAGTAGCAAATAAGAACGATCGAAGAAGAAGAGTGAAATCGAACTGTAGCCAGCGTTTCTTCCATTGAAGAGAGAAGGGAGAGCATTCTTTCTCTAAACGTTGACTTTTTTTTTCTGATATAATTCGTTCTATTCTCGCTACAGCTAACTTCATGTCAATTTCTCATGCTAATCGAGGAGCAAACAAGCTGGCTCATTGTATCACTCATTTTGCTCTTTCCAATTAACCATTATCCGAAGTCTTGGATTGAAGGTGTTTTTCCTACTTAGAGATGATATATGATATATTATCTTCATCTAAAAAAATAGAATAATAGAAATATGACATATCTTTAATATGGAGAATTAGTACTAATTTACTCATGTTAATACATTTTTTTTAAATAAATAAATGTTTTTTTCGTTTTATTGTTATGGATTGGAGATAAAGGGTTGAGATTCGAAGTTTCCTATTATATAATATATAATAATATAAAAATTCTTTTGCATTTAATTTTTTTAATACACGTAAAGAAAGATTTCCCAAATAAATAAATAAAATAAAATGAAACGAAAAGAAAGATTTCTCAAAAAATACATAAAGAAAACAAAAATGAAATGTGAAAGAATTATTATATATTATATAATAGGAAACGAAAAGAAAGATGGAAAGATATCTCGAAATATAAATAAAGAAAAGAAAAAGAAATATAAAAGAATTATTAGATTATTATATATATAATATATAGCGCAGGGGTCATTTTTTTAAAAAATTTTTTTAATTTTTTTAATGTGTATTTATTATAAATATTTATATTAAAAATTGTAAATATTATAAAATAATAGTATAATATTTATTTTAATAAATAGAAATTTAATCCTAAAATTTTAAAAAATATAATCGTTGATTTTTAAAATATTTATTTATTTATGTTAATTATTAATATTTAAAAACTTGTTGATTTTATTTTTAATTTCTCGCTCGATATAAAATGATAAAAGACAAAGATGTTCACTATGTACTACGAAATATTTTAATTGATCATTTGTGGGAGGAATATAATTATTCAGATGTTTGAATTTGGATTTATATTAAGTTCTAAAAATAAATTATCTATACTAAAATTATGTGAATTTTAATAATAAAGCATATGTATTAATTCGTATTATAAATATTAGAGTCAATATATATAAGAATCAAATAAATAAATTTAACTATTAATAAAAATAAAATTATAATTATAATATCAATATTAACATTTATTATAATTATATTATTAAATTTATAAATAAACAGTAAACAAAAAGAATATTCGCCAACCTTTTGCTCCCTCGTTCACTCCCTTCTGCAGTGGGCTTTCTGGGCACAGGTCACCCCCAATACCCAATTCGTTCAATCCTCCATTTCGGGTACAGGTTCCTCGAGATTACATATGGATTCAGATAAGGGGAAGCTGTTTATTGGAGGGATCTCGTGGGACACGGACGAGGAGAAGCTGACGGAGTACTTTCAACGCTACGGAGAAGTGCTGCAGACTGCGGTAATGAGAGATAAGTTATCTGGAAAGCCGAGGGGCTTCGGTTTCGTTGTATTTGCGGATCCAGACATTCTGGATAGAGTTCTTCAGGATAGGCATGTAATTGATGGTCGCACGGTATGATATTACAAAAGAGATGTGTGTGTGTGTGTGAGATTGGCGCGTGACTGTCTTGCATTTATGATGGCATTTGGCTGTTAATTTTAATCGCAACTATTGCAAAATTGTCAGTGTGTTTCTTTGAGCTTCCTGGTGTGTGTTTCTGGGCATAAAATATTACTTCTGTTTAGAATTGGGTTTGATTATTACTTTTATTTGTGAATCGTTTTCTTGAGACCCCATTATATATTATCTTTTCCAGTAGTTTTAGATTTTTATTATTTTTGTAGCATGCTGACGTCTAATTTATTCAAATGATCCGTTTTCACTTCTCGATTGGTTGGTTTACTTGAATCGACGTGTAATTACTCCCTGGTAGATTGTCACTTTAATTTAGCAGTTTCATGTGTATCCACAATTTCATTTGCATAATGACTTATCTGGTTTTTTCCTGCTTGATCTAAATTTATATACGTTTTGAAACCTTTTGTTTTTCCGAATAAAACAAAATTTATGAATAAATGTGAATACACAAATAAAAGTTAAAGACATCTTCCCAACCAAATTTTTTTAAAAAAAATCAAATTGACAACCGACTTTGAATGCATAGGCAACCTATTTAAAGAAAAAACTAATCAAGGACCCAATTTGAATGCATAATCTTGACGTGAATAGATTATACATGTACTGATTTAGGCTAATATAGGTTTTCAGCTGGTTAATAAAGAACAACGCGGGTTTTCTTTGAGATCTTTGCCACATATCCCAAAGTGCATCAGATATTTTATGTTTTCTTGTAATTGAGATATTGATCTTATATTTGTCAAAAATCATATTTTCCTATACACAGCTCGACGGTTTCAGCTTTTATGCTCATACAGCACGAGGGAGTTCATCTTGCTTGGGTTGAACAGAAACTACATCTGACTCACTTAGCAAGTCAATATTCATATGTTTTGCTCTTTATTTGATTTTTCTTTATTCGCTGTTTGTAGCTTTGGTAGTTTGTGCTGTTGATTAACATTTCTTGAGTGGCTGGAATTCCGAGGTGTCATTCTGATTATTTGCTATATGAAATGTCTTAACCTTGGTTTAAATGTCTTTGTATAATTTTTTTGTATTCTTTTAGTTTTATTTACCTCAGGTTACATTCATTGTTTTTGTGTAGTTTTCCTGGAGAAGAATGTGCAAGTTGTGATTTCCTTTTTCTTTAGGTGCCATAGTATGTGGTGAGGTAGTTCTAAAATGAGTGACAAGTAATGGGAGAGGGAGAGATGGTGGGAGGAATAGTGAGATATTTTACTGACCTTAGAATTCATTTATTTTTAAATTTATCGATACAGTGAGAATCTATATAAAACATATATTTCATTGTTGATTTCCTTTTGTATGTGTGCTTATTTCGTTAGATTGATCAGGCTGTAAAAATGCCTCCTTGTGTAATATGTGATGTTGTTAACCGCAGGATTTTGTTCGTTTTCCTGACTAGGTTGAAGCTAAAAGAGCTTTATCAAGAGATGAACAAGTTTCTAAAGTTGGTGACCCTGGTGGTGCTAGAAATTCTGGAGGTGGTCGAAGTATCAGGACCAAGAAGATATTTGTTGGTGGTTTGCCACCAACTCTGAGTGAGGATGGTTTTCGGCAATATTTTGAAGCTTATGGCATGGTTACTGATGTAGTAATAATGTATGATCAGCAAACCACTCGTCCTCGTGGATTCGGCTTCATTTCATTTGATTCTGAGGAAGCAGTAGATAGGGTTTTACACAAGACATTCCACGACTTAGATGGTAAGAAGGTAGAAGTTAAGCGTGCTCTTCCTAAAGATGCCAATGTTGGTGGGAGTGCACGATCTATGGGTGGTGGAACTGGTGGTAACAGAGGAGGATATCAAGGTTATGGGTCTCCCGTTGGTAATTCAAGCTCTTATAATGGTGGAATGGAGACTAAATACTTGCAGCTTCAAAATGCTGGTGGTGGGTATCCTTCTTATGGTTCGTCTGGATACAATGCCCTTGGGTATGTGTCTGGTAATGGCATGGGCTACAGCTATGGGAGTTATGGCGGTGCCAATCCAGGATATAGTGGTCCTGCTGGTGGAGGCTATGCAAATCTCAAAGCTGGATATGGTAGTGGTCCACCAAATGCTCTAAGGAGTTCATGGGGTTCACAGGCTCCTACAGGATATGGCTATGGAAGCTCGCAATGGGGTGCTGCTGGCAGACCTGGAAGTGGTGGAGCTGCTATTGATCAGTCTTCAAGTGGTTCTACTGGATATGTGAATCAAGGTTATGGTTATGGTAGGTATGGAGGAAATGATGGAGGTTATGGAAACCAAGCTGCTTATGGGGGTGTTGGTGGGCGTCCAACAAGTGGCCCTAATGGTAATACTCCCACGAGAGATCTTCAAGCTGGTGCTGGCAGTTACTTGGGTGGTGTATATGGTGATGGAAGTGGTAATTCAGGCTATGCAGAGTCAGGATGGCAATATAATCCATCGTTTATTTGGCCACCTTGGCCACGTGGTGACCAAGGTGGTTATGGAGGTAGTTATGGCAGTGCTTCAAATCGACAGGCTCAGCAGCAGTAATTAATTCTATAGCTCATCTATCCTTCTTTATCGAGGCTCTTACACGTAAATACAGTCTCGTCTCTGGTGCCACAGTAGGTGGCACTTGCAAAATGACACACATTATGCGACTGATTGGATTGCTTAAATTTGTAAAATTGTTGTTGGTTTGTTCATATTTTGAGTTCATAATAAGTCTTCTTCACGAGTAGTGTTTTTACCAGTTCTTTGCTAGCTTTTAGTTGTAGTTTTAAATTTGGTTTGCCTATAGTTTTATTCACTACCTGTTCTGGCAACTATGCGCATTGTGTTTGAGATATTGTTAAAGTGAATGAAGTTTCCTTGACGTAGTATTATTGGAACAAATTACCTTGGTGTACCCTTTAGTGGAAGGAATTCGGCTGTTTCTACCTCATTCTAGAACAATTCAATTAGGCAGTGATGAAGATATTAATTATGGTTAGCACTCAACTGAATGTGTTTCCGTTTAGTAGTATGAAATCGGATAAATCGGTTTAGTATTGGATGGCGATTGTGGAGTATCAATTATCCAGCAGTAGACAAATTTTGGCAGTCGCGTGATTTTCCCCATGTATTTGACCTTGTGTTGTACAGGAGTGTGGATGTTTGCGGGAAAAGGTTGGTGGTGTCCGGACACTCGAGCATATTGAATGGTGTTTTTAGCATGAATATGTTCTAGCAGGTTTGGTCCCGAAAGCCTTCCAAACTGAATTCCCATTCTTTCTTTTTTTTTTTTGAGAATCCATGGTAAATTTTCATTAGCAATATAATAAGTCAAAATGTACAAAGGAATAGCATCCTAAAAGTCAATATTACAATGTTTGAGTTAAGAATGCTGAGAGAAGTAATCGTACCATTGTCTTAGATTTTTTTTCCCTTTTAGTTTTCTATTCCATTCGTCATGCATAATACAGAGTATTTTCTTTATGGTGTATAATTTGTAAGGGCATAGGCATTGCTTTAGTCATGAGGAAGGGGAACGGTCAAAACGGTTTCTTGTATGTTTATAAATATTAGGTATTTGTGAGTTTGCTATTTATTAAATATTATTATCCAACAAATGTTTTTTTCCCATTAAAAAACCCGCCCATATTAGCAACATGTATTGTGATGTTATCTGCGATTTTAAAGGTTGAATTTTGAGTTAGAACAAGAAATTTAGGATATTTGTATCATGGAAGAATATCTATATATCTATATATATATATATATATATATATACACACTAAAAAAAGGTTATATTCTTCAAGATATCCTAGACGACATATAGGACGATTCTCCTCCCTTTCTTCGTATTTCTCGCATAACAATAGGCTGAAAAACAACTGAAAAACAACCATGAATCCATCTCCCTCCCTTCAAACCAACGTATCTGAGTGTCTCTTACATACAAAAATCCATTACAATGTTATTACAATATTCAACTTCTCTTTCCTCTCTCCCGCCGGATACCTGAAGATATTCCACCTCACCGTTGGTCATCCTGCGCATCGTCACCTTCTGTCCAGAATCAATCCAGATATTAGCCCGGCTCGGATAAACCCGCATGGGAACCGAGTCCGAACTCTTGTCTCCATTCGGAAAAATCGACGACCTTGACCAGGACGACTACCGGGTGGCAGCTTACGAGGTGTTCTTCACAGCATGCCGATCATCCCCTGGATTCGGCGGCAAGAACGCCCTCACCTACTATAGCTCTTCCGATGGCAGAGGGGACGAACATGGGTCTAGTCCTGGCTCCCCGGCCAAGACTCCTGGCGTGGGGATGGCCGTGACGAGCAGAGTGAAGAAGGCATTGGGGTTGAAAATGCTGAAGCGCTCGCCATCGTCGAGGCGCTCCAGCTCTTGCGGGTCGAACCCTTTGTCGCCAAGCTGGGCGGGGTCGAGTCCGAAGATGTCGTCAACGTTGCCATCGTCACCGGTGGCAAGACTCAGGCGGCCGATGACATCAGCAGAGATCATGAGGCAGCAAATGAAGGTGACGGAGCCGAGTGACAATAGGCTACGTAAAACGCTCATGAGGACCCTTGTTGGCCAAGTACGTGTTGAAAAAAAATCTATCTATATATAGTAAAATTTTAGGACAAATTTAATTTTGTTTATTTGATTATAAAAATAATTTGTTCAAATATATAATTTTTAAAAATAAAATTAATAAAAAATATAATGAATTTGGTGAATATTATATTTTATCTAAAATCAACAAATAATGAAATTGCATTTTTCCTTTATTATAACTTGTTAATTTAAATTTTCCGAATTACTAATGTTTTCCGATCAAAATGTCCATTGATGTCTAAAGGAACATTTTTTTTTACAAAAAAGATAATTTAATATTTTGGTGAATTTATTTATTTTATTATTATGTGTTACTATTTTTTAATAATCTTGATAATAAAGTCAAAATAGGGTCATTGTCTCTTGTGTTTTGTCATTTTTTTATTGCATTATTTCAAATTATATTTTATGTCTTTGTTTTTTACATTATCTAAAAATACAGTTTAGTTTTTTTCTTAATTTTTATAATTATAATTTGATCTCATTTAAATATAATGATTTCAAAAAACACCAATTTTGTTGGTTGCCACTGATGACTATTTGCAAGCAACAAGAACACGATTCCATATATTTCAGTGACACAGAAGGAGGCACATGCACGTCGAAACAACCGAAGTTTTTTGGAAGATTAATTCTCATTCGCTTTGGTATTTCTTGATTTGATCAGATGGGCAGGCGTGCAGAGACGATAATTCTCCCCCTGGAACTGCTTCGCCACCTGAAACCATCTGAATTCAACGACGCTCAAGAATACCATCAATGGCAGAAACGTCAGCTAAAAATACTCGAGGCAGGACTCCTCCACCCCTCCATTCCACTTGAAAAATCCGACCCATTTGCTGCGAAATTCCGAGACATCATCCATTCTTGTGAAGCAAAGGCTATAGACACTGGGAAGAATTCGGAAGCAATGAGAATACTCTGCAACAGTGTCGTTTCCTTGGCTTGGCGTAGCCCTGATGGTTCCACGACCGATGTGTGCCATTGGGCTGATGGATACCCGCTCAATGTTCAAATCTATAAAGCCCTTCTCAGCTCGGTTTTCGATTTAAAAGAGGAGACAATGGTGCTCGATGAGGTTGATGAATTACTTGAGCTGATGAAGAAAACATGGTCTATTTTAGGGATCAACCGATCAGTTCATAATCTGTGTTTCACTTGGGTGCTTTTCCAGCAGTATGTTGCAACTGGGCAGGTGGAACAGGATCTTCTTGGCGCGTCATTAGCCATGTTAACTGAAGTAGCCATTGATGCTAAACGGGTGGATAGAGATCCCGTTTATGTGCAGATGTTGGCAAATGTTTTGACTGCAATCAAGAAATGGTCTGAAAAGAGGTTGTTGGATTACCACGTGTGTTTCGACAGGGAAAATATTGGTGTAATGGAAAGCATTCTTCCTTTAGTTTTTTCAGCGACGAAGATATTGGAAGAAGATATTCCTTGTTATGTTTCTGTGGCTCAAGAGAAGGAAGGAGAAGTGGCTGATGAATCCACGGGGAATAGGGTTGACTGTTACATCCGTTCATCATTGCAGAATGCATTTGCCAAGGTTTGTTGAATCTTATATTTCTTGAATTTTACTAAAAATGTGTGGTTCTTCGTTTGATGACGATACCATTTAATTATGTCATCCATGAACAGATGCTCGTAAATGGGAGGAATCTAGAAGATAAAGATGGTGGGATGCTAACTAAACTGGCTAGTGAAACTGAAGAATTGGCTTGGAAAGAAAAGGATATCTTTAGTGATGTGCTCAAGAAATGGCATCCTATCGCTGCAGGAGTTGCTGCTGTGACCCTGCATACTTGCTACGGAACGTTGCTAAAGCAATACTTAACGGATGCATCCTCATTCAAGAACGAAACTGTGTTGGTACTGCAAAGGGCTGGGAAACTTGAGAAAGCCTTGGTACAAATGGCGGTTGAGGACTCAGTTGAATGTGAAGATGGAGGCAAAGCAATTGTAAGAGAAATGGTCCCGTTTGAAGTTGATTCTATTATAGTTAAACTGTTGAAACAGTGGATTCAAGAAAGGTTAAAGACAGGAAAGGAGCATCTCCAAAGAGCAAAAGAAACAGAAGTAAGCTCACTGGAATGATGAACTTAATAGATGATAAAATAGTGCTAAAAAATCTTTAATATGTTATTATTTATTTTGCATTGCAGACATGGAATCCCATGTCCAAAACTGAGCCGTATGCTCATTCCGTCGTGGATCTAATCAGCTTTGCCAGGGAAGTTGTGAACAATTTGTTTCAAATACCAGTGAATGTGTCGCAGAATCTAGTTTGTGACCTTGTTGAAGGTTTAGAGCATCTCTTCCGAGATTACATAACGTTTGCTGCATCATGTGGTAATAAAGTTGCACCTCTTGCATGAATTTCGGTTGACTAACCTATAATCTTTGTAATTAAGTTACATATATAAATTATTTCTCGTGTTTTCAGGATCAAAACAGAGTTATATCCCTACGCTTCCTCCATTAACACGATGCAACCTGGACTCCAAGTTCCGAAAACTGTGGAAAAGAGCAGCATGCAGTGTTGGAGTTGATGATCCGAACGACGGTTTGTTCAATGAAGGACATAATCCACGCCCTTCCACAAGCCGTGGAACACAACGCCTTTACATCCGTCTTAATACCTTACATTACCTTCTCTCAGAGCTTCAGTCGCTCGAGAAATCCTTGTGTCTCTCACCAAAGATCACTCCTTCACCAAACAGCCGATTTGGCAATAGAAGACAGCCAGGCAGTTCCTATTTCGAACACAATCGATCTGCCATACAAGTAGCCTCTCAGCATGTGCTAGAAGTCGCTGCCTACCGTCTAATTTTCTTGGATTCAAACTCCTTTTTCTACAGAAGCCTATACATTGGTGATGTTACAAATGCTCGTATTAAGCCAGCGTTAAGAATTCTAAAGCAGAATCTTACCCTTATGTGTGCAATAATTACCGATCGTGCTCAAGCGCTAGCTTTAAAAGAAGTAATGAAAGCTTCTTTTGAGGTTTACCTTATGGTTTTGTTAGCTGGCGGCAGCTCCCGAACTTTTTCTAGGACAGATCATCCCATGATTGAGGAAGATTTACATAGCCTTAAACGGGTTTTTTGTACGTGCGGAGAAGGTTTGATCGACGAGGATATGGTCGAAAAGGAGTCACAGATAGTGGAAGGGGTGGTGGCATTGATGGGGCTGTCTACTGAGCAATTAGTGGAAGATTTCAGCACTGTGGCCCGTGAAGCCAGTGGGATTGGAATTGTGAGTGATCGACAGAAGCTGCCGATGCCTCCAACCACAGGACGATGGAATAGGTCCGATCCCAATACGATATTGAGGGTACTTTGCTATAGGAATGATCCAGCTGCTAATCATTTCTTGAAAAGAACCTTCCAATTAGCAAAAAGGCGGGGCTCAATATAAATACAAGGAAATTGAAATTTCCACACATGAAGAGGTTTCTTGTGGGATCGGATGAACCTTGAATTTGAAAAGATCTTACGTACTTCCTTGTGTTGTTATGCAAAGACAAGGATATAACGAAATTTGCCTTACATTCGTTTTCATATTTCTTAGGCGTAGTTGTATTTGTATCTAAACTTCGTTCACTTTCCGTAAAATCCCATTCTATGCACAAAGAAACAGACACAAGATTGAAGAAACAAAGCACTTGCATTGCATTCTATATATTGATTGCCATATATCATTAAAAACTTGCTATAATTTTCACCCACTTTCCATTTGACAAGGAAGCAGAACCCAACTAAACGCAATCAGATATAACTTTCAGGTTCAAAACATATTTTAATCTTAACATATTGCCAAAATATCGTTTTTTTTTTTTTTTTTTTGTGTAACAAGATATGCAGATGTTCATGTTCCAAGCAGATAGCACTTGGACTTTCTTGAGGGGTACTAGCTAAAATTTCATTTTCCCAAAAAAATAAATAAATAAATATAATTATAAAATGTTAATTTCTTATATTGACTCCCAAAAACGGATATTTGGGACAACCATTATTTTTTTTACAAAATAACATCCACGAATGTATTTGAAACATACGACATAATATCATGTTTTTAAAATAATGATCGACAAATATTTGAGGTAAAAACTTGTGTGAGACGGTCTTACGGGTCGTATTTTGTGAGACGGATCTTTATTTGGGTCATCCATGAAAAAGTATTACTTTTTATGCTAAGAATATTACTTTTTATTGTTAATATTGATAGAGTTGACCCGTCTCACAGATTAAGATCCGTGAGACGGTCTCACATGATACCCACTCAATATTTGATAACACAACACCCCAAAATAAGGTAGACCTAAGTTAACTTTACCGTGCAAAGGTCGTTTTTTTTTTTGTTTTAAGTGTGTACGTAAACAAACAAAATATTAAATATTTGACTCCGATCCACACATTGAGACAAACACACGCGAAACTTCATTTTTTCTTCGGGAAAAAAAAAAACTTCGATTTTGATTTAAGAAAATTAAAGAAATTTATAAGTATAGTTTAACGCCAGAAACTTAACTATTTTTTAAGATATCAGCCATTAATTATGAAAAATATTGTATTTTTTATTAATGGCAAATAACCAATAATTATTCACGAAAACATTTCAAAAATAATCTTGTCTCATTTTTTATTTTTTCTTTTAAAATTTCAGATTATGCTCAAATTTCATCAAAAATTTTGGGAAAAACTGTGACTTTTTTTTTTTTGAAGTACAATTTGGGGGTGGGATAGGGTGTGGAAATTTTTGTTTTATGTGAGAAAAGAATTCTATGTCCCTACACGGCCCAAAATGTCCGTTATCAAGTCTAAATGAATTATACATTATATGCTCTCTTGAAATAAAATTATATTATATTTTATTATAGGGAAAAATTGATCAAATAAATATCTATTATTATACCATTGCGGGTCAAAAATGTACCACATATTTCGATTTGTGATGGCACGCGACAATCCTAATGGAAATGGCAAAAATTTACGTAAGACGGTCTCACGGGTCGTATTTCAATTTTGTGAGACATATATCTTATTTGGGTCATCCAGGAAAAATATTACTTTTTATGCTAAGAGTATTACTTTTTATTGTGAATATCGGTAGTGTTGACCCATCTCACAGATAAAGATTCGTGAGACTGTCTCACAAGAGACCTACTCAATGAAAATATGTCTCAAATTAAATATTTATTGTTATTATTATTATTATTTTAATTCTAAGGGCATAATAGTAATTTTAAGAAATACTATATCTAATATATAAACTTGACATCTTTATCTCTGACGCTAAATTATTATTAACATTAAAATATATCAAGTTCATCATTTGAAAAATTTTGACTTAACAATATTTGATGTTTTAATCCTTCTAATCAAATAAACTATATATTATTTGATTCAATTTACTTCTATTCTTATATATATAATATATAAACAGATCCAGTTTTTATTATTATACTAGTTACTCTGTACACAAGATGCTTGTGTGTACAATTTTTTTTATCATTATCGATGGACTAAAGTGAAATTTGACAAATTATGGAGGGACTAATTGATATTTGAATTGTTGAAATAAAAAAAAGTAAAAATAAAAGTGTATGTTGAAATTGAAAAAAAAAACAAAAAACAAAAGTTTAATATTAATATCATATAAGGGTAAAATTGGAAGATTGTGTGTTGAAATTGAAAAAACAAAAAAACAAAAAACAAAAGTGTAATATTAGTATCATATAAGAGTGAAATTAGAAGAGAAAATCGATGTTTTCTCTAGGTAATTATTATCATGTTCTCACACTTAATAATATAGTATAGATAATATAGATAATACAGTATAGATTACGTATATTATAGCTAGAAGGGGGTAAATGAAATTACTCAATCGCCCTTATTTATTTATTGAATTATATATGTTATCCACGTTTAGTTTTTGTCTACTTTTATCATTTGAGTTGAGTGGCAGTTTAGCAAAATCTCTCAATCTAGAGGGGCAAAGTTAGACACCCATTGGTTACTATATAAACGAAGAATTCACTCGGCGCACACACTTCCCCCTTTCCTTCCGTTTCTCTCTCTATTTTATTCCTCAATTTTTTTCTCGATTATATCGCCCCCACCTCCTCCGATTCTCAACACCGCACACGGCGGAGCCGCCTCTCCCTCCCTCCTCCTCCGTCGTAGATTCACCGTATCAGGCCCAGATTTTCAGATTCCTAATAATCCCATATTTCCCACTGCTAAATCCGTAATTACCCTTGAGTTTTGGTCTATAAATGATATGATATAATATATGTTGTTTTCTATGGATTTGTTTTAAATGAGATAAATGCTTTTTATATTTGTATTGTCTTTTTCTCTATCCTAAACTTACATCTTTATCTTTTTCCTTTTATTTTTCTAATTTTTTTTTTTTAAGATTTTACCTTATTTAATAACCTCCGAATTGACTTTTTAGCCCTTTGAGAATATTGCTGACGTGGCTCTATCTTGTCCTTCTCTCGTTTGAAACCGACGGTCAGGATGAGCTACCACGTGCGCAGACCCCTGGCGCCTGGCGCGTCGAGCAAGCGGAAAGAGATGGAGTCACCTCACGGTTCCACGTCTCTGAAACCGTTGCCCCAACAAACGGCCGTTAGCCCTGCTACGACGTCGTTTAAAGGGGCCGAGCAGAAACCTCTCCCTTCTAACCGACTCCTAGCCGGTTACATGGCCTACGAATTCCTGACCAAGGGGACGCTGCTTGGGGAGAAGTATGACCCGGCTCGATCCGAGGCTTTTCAGCTTAACAAGAACAAGCAGGTTCAGAACCGGGCCGAGCCGGCAACCGAATCTGAGAGCAGAGGACAAACGAAGCCGCATGGATATGCTGAGGTGGCGAGCTTGCTGAAGAGCGATGGGATCCACATCCCTGGAATAGTGAATCCCACTCAATTAGGGCGGTGGATTCAGATGTAGGGTGTTGCTTGCACACGATCAGGTTATGGCGTGGTGCCGCACGTAGTTAGACATTTCATTCAAAACTCGATCTTGTAATGTCTTAATTTCCTTCTTCATTTTTTTTTAAAAAATTCCAGCTGCTGTATTCGCAGTTTAATCTTGCGTTTCTAGCTAGTGCAAATTTTAATCTATCTATATGCTTGGTTTGAATGTTAAACAAATACTAATCTGTATGTTAATGTGTCATTTTACCATTCGTGGTCTAAGTCTATGTTTCGGATGGAGTAATTATGTATCAATATGTCTCGATAACATCACATTAGTAGCAAAAATTTATGTTGTTGGATTAAGTGTTTGTTAGTGAGAGTAATAATGATATCAACGACGTTGCAGTGCTTGACATAATCAATAGTAAGAAAATGATAAGATCGATCTTTGAGGGATATAACACAACACATCTATCCGAACTCATGAGCATAACAAGAGCTTGATCAATAAACACTCAATTAGCTGCACTATGTACTGTCACGACTATAAGAAAATATAATTGTATATTGACTTACCGTCATGATTTTTAGAACAATGATAAACGTTTGATCATAACATATATGTTAAAATTTCAATAACTTCGTATGAAACATAGAAGAATATCACAAATATTGTTTTATATATATGTTGATGGATGATATACTATGATGCTACAGTCTTGAGTTTTTGGCAGTGAGAAAAAGGACTTTGGAGTCAAAAGGCACATTCATATTGGATTACGTACGCAGTACTGTCATTATAGTACTGTAGACTTGCATGGGTTCTTCTGCATGCATTAGATGAAATGCAAACGAAAGAAGAAATATTGCATTAGGTTTATAATCTATTCCTCCCCGCCCCCCTCTTTTAATATAATGGTACGATCGTCTGAATATTAAAATAAACACCACTATAATTTATAATATATATATATATATATATATGTATATTATGGAACTTAATATTTGAAATCTTAACTTATCGTGATAATATGCAGTGTTAGTCAGTGTGTTTTAACACCTTACCTGGTTGAGTTACTTGTTGTTCGAGAAGATATTATTTTAGCCTATCATCTCCAGTAGACCAATGTCATTGTAGAAACTGATGCTTGTAATGTAGTTGAATCTATTCGTCATCCTAATGTTTTTGCACCTGAAGCTTCCATTATCTCTTTTATTAGAAGACTTATGATGCAAACATATGGACTTACCATCACTTTTTGTCGACGTTCCGCCAACAAAGCAGCTCATGAACTTGCATCCTTTGGTCTCATAAATTTGGTGATGTTGATTACAAAGATTGTAGTCTTTTTTATTTAAGTCCATTTGTAAAAAGTGACTCTATTTATAATATATGAATGTATCAGTTTTATCCTCAAAAAAAAAAAAAAAAAAATTCCTCCCTGTGCAATTTTAACTTGATAATTTGAAAATTAATAGATACTAGTAAATTATGTATACGGAAAATGCTTAATTTAATAATAATTGATAGAAATTAGTGAGAGACCTAGTGCAATTTGAGAGGAATAATATCGAAAATAAGTTGCAAATGACAATTTTGAGAAAAATGTTAACGTAAAGTCAATTTGATAAATAAAGTGTCTCTAGGTGACAAAATCTTTGTATAATAATTATATATAATATATTTTACTAAGTTGCATAATAGTTTTAGATGAGAAGTCAAATTGTCTGTATTGCGACTATTTTACCTGAGTCACAGCTTCGCGGCGATAGTTAGTTGGAGGCAATTATTTTTGCGTTGATTTTTTCTTTATTTACATATTTAAATTTATAAAGATTTGGTGCCTATATATTTTATTTTGAATTCCGTTGATCTGATGAATATATTAAATTAAAATTATATGGATATTTTTAACCTTCAAGTATAATATATAGACTCACTTAAGGATCGGACAATGAGATATTTACATCTTATGCATGAAGTGTTACTCTTGAATGCTGTCAAATTCCATTAACGTGAGAGAGACCCACAAAATTTAGCAATATTAAGGCACGAAGAGAATTAATTACTTCCACGTAAACATATATAGACTAACTCAGACAAGGAAACTAGTTTTTTTTTTTTTTTTTCCCTAGTTTTCATTATATGGCAATCAATTATTGAAAATTTCCAGCATTATTACATGTTGATTTTGTCAAGGAAAGAAATTGACGTGCAGAGTAATTTACTTCTCAGACCCCACATCGTCAATCAGGCATCTCAATTAAAGCAACGCAATTTGCACCTCAAAAGTGGAATATTTGGACATTTTGCATCTTGACTACCTAAATTTTGCCTAACTGCGATAAGCTGACGATATATTCATTGTACACTTATAGTAAATATCGTTATATGATATATTCGTTGTATACTTAGCATTATTCTAGAATAAATCATAATTACATGACGAAGCAACGTGTAACATGGAATCAGTACGTGAAAATCCTTTATGTTTTCACACTTTATTGACATAATTTGAATGCAAAGGCCTTACTTTGTGGGTTAAACAAATACATTCAGAGTTTTGCACACCAGAGGCAAATCGATATGGCTGAAAAAATAATGAATTTCATAGATGCTCCATTAGATCCCTTGAATACGTCAAGTTAACACCCCTAAAATATAAACACACAGAAACCATGAATGTTACTCTATACACACAGCTTTTCTCTAGAAGAATCACGATCAAGACTAGTTGCAGATTTATTTTCAAAGAACTGTACATTTGCAGATGCTTCAAAGAAGGCCAAGGAAAGTCGCAAGGAAATCTCAGTCGGGGAGTTTTTTGCTCTTTTTCTGTGAAGTATTCTTGGCAAGTGCACAACAAATCTCGCGTTTTCTCTTGTTGTTACCGTTCGGATTATTCTCATTTTTTATCTCATTTTTCACTCCAGTGCTTGGCGAACTCTTTGGTTGTGTTTGCAGCTTATCTTTCACAAACAACTTCAACTTCCATAACGTCAATTCACTCTGAACATGCGAAAAAATATAATACGTTCAAAAACTTGTGTATCTTAGGAAAAGAAATGGGACTGACTTAAAGGATCATGAAAATGATCAAGAGTTTTCTGAAAAACCTGAGTGTCAATGTCGACTTCCACAGTTTCCCCAATTGCTTGGAAGTTGGGATCGTTCTGGGCAATAATTTCGAGAGCCTTGTTGATGTCCTCAGGAGATAATCGAGCAATTGCACTGCCTAGTCTTTTCTTCTCTTCTGTTGATATTTTTCTGCAATCAGCAACATTTCATTTAGTCCATTCTTACCCATTTTAGAGATTTTTTCCACATTCTTTATCGGGCTCGATTTGTTTCGGATATGATAAAAGGCAAATTATACAGTAACGCTGTTCAAAAACAAACTAAACAAATCAAGAAAATATAGCATACCCAGATGAACAATCAATCCAACAACCAAGTTCTATCTTCACGAGGAACATACCTGCACTTCTGTAGTACCGTGTCTCTAAGTTCTTCCAGATGCATGTCGATCTTGTCCAGCTGGAAAGATAAATACAACTCATTCAGAGCATTTTATTGGCTCTCTTACATAGAACAACATCAAGGACAGGACAATAATAAGTTAGAATCGAGCACACCAAATCATTATTTTACTTCTGTGGAGATGAGAGAAAGTTACTTGTTTCCTATGACGAACTGCGATTTCTGCCAACTTACTTTGAAGCATAACTGTCTTGCCACTTTGGCATGCGCAGCCTCTTGGGCAAACTGTATATCCAGTTGCAAATCTGCTTCTTCCTCTTTTAGTCTTTTTTCCTACAATTAGATAGCTCCAAAATCAAATAATATTCTGAAATGAATTGTATAACTTAGCATGAAATTACCATCCAAATGTCCCTCATCACATGAAAAAGATGATGTTCTAGATATCGAATTTCTTTGATGTTAAGGTTACAAAAACAAAGGTTAAGTTATTTAGGATGCAATGCATAGAGCTCATGCAACAAATGACAAAACAAATTACTACCTCTTCATCAACCTTTGGCAAAAGTAACAGCCATTTGGTCTCAAACTTGTCCAACAAAGTTTTTGCCATGACGTGGACATCATCCCTTTCCTCGTTATATTTAATTGCGTTCTTAAATATCAACCTTACATCCGCGCTTAGCTCTCGAACATTTTTATATCCAGTGCCATCCTTGGCCTCCATTTTGCTTTTGATAGTACTGAAGTCCATCGGCTTCTCAATGACCTAATACAGCTTAAAACAACAAAATAAAGAGAAAAAAAAGACCGAGTGTTGTAACTAACTCACTGAAGCAAGAAAATCAACAGATTTTTTAGCAAAAGTTATTAGAACTCACAAGACTGGAAAGCCTATAAGCTGAATCAGGTGAGTATAGGCATGTGATCCAAGTTCAAGCCCAGTACAAAGTGTAAGTACAAATAAGATTCGCAGAATCACATTATTCTTCTTCATAGAGGTAGTTATAGGATTTAAATGGCAATCAGTAAATGTACATTTTGTGCTATAACTTTTTCAATTTGATAGAAAAACTCCCATGTTCACAAATCCAAGTTCATCTACGGGGATCAATGAACAACGGTAAGGGTCTCTTGTTAAGCTTAGAAGCTTCTCGAAACTCATAATAAGATTTTACATAGCTGAGAAGATTCATTTTGGTTTTTTAATAATGGTCTTATATACTGTTAAAATAAGATGTAAAAATCTTACAGCTATTTCGAGAACTGTAAGAAGATCACGATTTATTTGTTAATATCTAAGAAGTCTCATGCTTTTTAGCACGCTAAATTAAACAATCTCACTAAAAGCATATCTTACAAGAACATGTAACTAGTATCATTCAAATAAAACAGCAGCGTGATACAAAATAAAGTTCCTCAAAAGTGCCAAAAATCTTTAATCACTTGGACCTTATATATAAGATGTTAAAATTATGCTTAGTAAAACTTCCAAAACATTTGACATAAGCGTAACTCTGAGGGTGTGCACAAGTATAGGGGTAGGGAGAGAGTGAAATTACTTGTGGACCGTCAACGCAACACAATGTGCAGAAAGAAAACTAAAAGAATAACACAAATTTACCTGATAGTAGTCGTGTAGACCAAGACCTACCACATCCACAGGCTGCATAAACGGTCCTGCCCATTTATGTTGAGTTATCTGTAAAGCCATTCAAATGAAAATGTATTTATAACAATTGAATTACTTAACATGAAGCAAAATCTTGAGCAGACTTCAAAGTTAAGGAAATATGAACTGTTTTATTTGAATTTCTATTTCCTGAATATACTCTTAGAAAGTAGAAGAAATATTAGCAGATGTTTTATAAAATTAAAAGCGAAAGGGAAGAAGGGTAAGCTCTATGGAAAAGTGAGGACAAATTCTACAAGTATGTAACTCTGATAAAAAAAAAACCAACATGGAAACAAACAAATCATAAATAATGGAGTATGAGAATGTGAAATTAAAGGCATCAAAATTTAGGTAAATGTGTTACGTTAGGTAAATTTAGTAAATGTGTTACATGCCTGACAATAAATTTTCTTGCACGATACTACACGAAAAAAGATCAATGATGATTATCGGAAAAAATCAACGGCGATGCTGACCTCGAATGCAGTTTTTCATTATTTAATCAATGTCAATCCAAGGACACTGAAAAATGCGAAACTTATTAAGTGAATTTTCACTCAATTGCGTGCTCAAATAGACGCCGAACAAGACATGGGAAATCTAACAAATATACCTAATCAATAAGCGTGAATTGGTGCAACAACAAGAGCGATAAAATCATGATTCATTCCTTAAAACTTGACTAAAGAATAACGAAATAGTTAATAAATGTATAAAATTTCTCCTCTAAGAAAATCATGGTCTACAGCAATGGAACATAGAGCAAATTTTAGAATAACGAGGATCCCTATCATCTCAATAAAATCCTATAATGACTGCTCAGATTCAAAAGTATTTGGTCCGTTGCTCTTTCATTTTAATGCAATTCTGACCATACCGAGAAGTATACAATTGCAATTATTAAGCTACTCTGCACCAGTTTGTCGCTCATACATTTTTCTCTCTCCTTTGGACTTAATTGTTGCAACCACCTATCCTCCCATTTCTTTCTCCTTGCCATAGTAATGTCTCCTTTTCTTTACGTTTTGTTTAACAATCTTTTCCGATACCAATCTTTAAAACACCATCCCAACAACTGTTCCACCTTTATTTTATTTCATCTTTTCATTTTCATTCTTCCTCCAACTTTCACTAGAAAAACATTGCTTCATTGCTCCTGTCTAAATTTTTCCCTCCAAATTTAGGACATGGATGAATAACAACAAAAACCAAAGTGCGGTTAGGAGACGTGCCAGCTGTCTCCAACAAAGAGAAATTGACCCAGTTCTTTTAAATGTCCTAGGGTACAAATACAAAGTATTTAGGTTACCTGGCGAATTATAGTTCCTAACTGGCGCATAAGCTCTTGCATTCTCTTTGCGGCCGCTGCCTCCCTATTAGCTGCATCTTGTTGCCTCTTCTTGAAGTTCCCTGACGACTTCTCTCTATCTTTTTCCTTCACAATGGAGTTACCTCTTGGCGTGTTCGACTGCTTGGTATTTGAAGCAGAGTAAAATCGTTCGACGTCATTCAGTTTTTGCTCTAGCTGTAAATAAAAATAAGTATTACTTCAAAATTGCAACTACAGTTATCAAAATCACCTCCGGACAATAAAAAATACTTCTTGATTTGAAAAGAAAAAAATTTATCACGCATTGTTGATATAAAAACAAATGCCCAAGAACGTAAGCAGAACAGTGATGGTCTTAAAACAATAATTGTAGAATGCAACATGTCAAGATTATAATCGATTAATTTAAAATAAATAATCAATTCAACAACCATTCGGAGAAAAAAGAAGTAATTCCCGTAAACCTTAAAAACAGCATAGAACGACTAAAGACTGATATTTCAGTAAATAGTAAGCAACAATTAAAACATTATGTTTCCAAGAATTCTTACCTCATCAACTTCCACACAAATTTCATCCACACGTCGATTTAAGCTCTCAACTTCGATATTTACTTGTGAACCAACAACGAGGGTGTCATGAAACGGCACATTCTCTTCGTCCATCACCTGCCAAAAAGATTGGTTCAAGAGAAAAATATGAACATTCGTATAACACGTTTTAATCAACTCCAGATTGAAAAAAATAAATCAAAGAAACTAAAAGATGATCCTTTTTCCCAGGAACACATGGTAAACGAACCTAAGAAATATCAGGAAAGAATCCCAAATGAATCGATCCCATCATAGAAAAAACAGTCATAAAACTAGGGCTTTAAACAACTTTCGAGGAAAATTAAAAAAATTATTGAATAAAAATTTCACACTAGAAATAAATTATGGAATTCGAGTGACTCAATTTTCGCAGTGATTCGTCCCAAAAAGCTTACCTGAGGTTCCGCGGTTGAATATGAGCAGAATCAGGAAGATGATTGACGCGCGACGTACCGTTTCCACCTGTACTTACCTACCAACGTATAATATGAAATTTATATAATAATGATGATCATGGAATTTTTATTGGATGATCATTATAAATGGCAACTTTAAAATTATATTTAATAATCAATTCGGAATTTTCGGATTGAAACTATTTATTAAAACCTTAATATAAAAATATTAATTTTATTTTTGTACATTTTTATATAGCTAATAACAAGGGACAATTTAATATAGAGTAATGCAGTTAATTAACTACATTTATAAGACAAAAATTTGTGTGAGATATTCTCACATATCGTATTTTGTGAGACGAATATCTTATTTGGGTCATCCATGAAAAAGTAGTAATATTTATGCTAAAAGTATTACTTTTTATTGCGAATATCAGTAGAGTTGACTCGTCTCACTGATAAAGATTTGTGAGATCGTCTCACAAAAACCTACTTCATTTATAATTACATTGAATCACATAAAAAAATTGGCAAAAACTTGTGTAAGACGGTCTCATGGGTCGTATTTTGTGAGACGAATCTCTTATTTGGGTCATCCATGAAAAAATATTACTTTTTATACTAACAATATTACTTTTTATTGTGAATATCGATAGGATTGACCCGTCTCACCGATTCGTGAGACCGTCTTACAAGAGAGCTACGAAAAAAAAATTCGTGTGCGTATTTTTGTTAATGAAATCTTCTATCTTGAGATATTATTTGAAAATAACATCGAATTTACCTATTTTTAACTGCAATCTCATATATAAATTAAGATAAATCTTGGTGTATCATTAAATATGATTTCTAGTTTTATTAGAAAATCTTTTTCATAAAACATATTTCTTTACAATGTTATTAGTTTAACCATATTAATTTAGTGTTTTAAAAAAAAAACTCTATTAATTTAGTATATACGACAATTTGATTCTTAAATTCTTGAAATGTGGAAACATGACAAATATACGACTGCCCATATGACATATTTGACAAACGAGTGGATCCAGGTTATTTTTGTGAAACGAATTATGGACCCATTTTGTCTCATGAAAAACATCAATATTAATGTTAAATGTATTATTTTTTACTACAGAAATATCATTTTTTTATTTATGTTGTGAAAAAAATTATGTAATATATGTTGATTTGATTAAATTTATTCTACTCATTAAAAATATTGTTTTTACAGAAAAAATATATATTTTTGTTAGTTATGTTATGAATTTTTTTATAATATATATTGACTTGAGTTAAAAACAAGGTTCTAAAAAGCGTGAAGCGTCCCGAAACGCGGATGTCGAGCTCCAAGCTTTTCAAGCGTAAGCGAGATTAGCACGAGCTTAAGCGTGAAAAAACGTTTTTTTATCTTTAATGTAATTATAATTATCTCAATTCAATAAATAGATAAAATAATACATAAATATGATAAATTTAAGCTGGATGCATTAATTCTCATATTTATAAAAGCATAAAAATCTCAAAATTACAATCTTTATTTGTTTTTGCAACTAGAACACATTAAAAAAATGTTAAATATTTGTCAAATTATTGTCGCGCACACTTAATCATAATTAAAATTAAAAAATAAACATCTAAATTATAAACCTAATTTATTATTTTAAAATAAAAACATATCTTCAGAATAAAAAAAATAAAAAATAAACAGATGCAATTACTAGTGTTTAAGCGCGCTTAATTAAAGCCTTAATTATGCTTAATTCGATCAAACTGTAGTTTGACCGACCGCCAGTTTGACCGTTTTTTCCGCTTTTCTTCGAAGCGGAGCGTTTTTGTCGAGCTTCAAGCTTAAGCAGAATTTTTAGAACACTGGTTAAAAATATGATTTTTTATATCAAAAATATATTATGAAATATATGTCGATTTGATTGAAAAATATTAATTTTGATACCTAAACTATTAATTTAACTATAGGTATAAACTGCATCGACCCATCTTACAATATCGTGGAGAATATTATGAGAATTGCCTAAACAATTGAATCGAGAAAAAAAACTGGATGAATTTGAACTTTGAAGTATGGATTAGAACTCAAAATATGAAAATGAATTATTCCCACACACAAAAACCAAACAAAAAATCGGCCCAAGACCATCTTTCCAACCAAGAGGCCCAATAAATACAGCCCATTTAAATTTAGTAAGACATGTCTATTACGTTTCCTTGTAGCTTTACAAATGGTTGATTGTAAATAATTGTTTTTCTAAATTAATACTTTAAAACATAATTTAGTTTAGTGATGATGGCTATTGTAAATGAATTTTATCCAATTCATATATATATTTTTAAAAATTTGGTAAACACATTATTCTTAATTTTTATTTATAGGTTTTTATATTATCTTATTCAATTACATTATTTATATAAAAATTTATGAATATTAATACCAATTTTTAGTTAAATGCGAGATTTTGAATGAAGTGAAGAAACATAGTTCAACTTAATTTGTCCTAATTAGTAGTTAATTATATCATAAACAATTCCGGAGATGAAAAATATGACTGAATATAAATTTTAGGCAAAAACTCGTGTGAGACGGTCTCACGGGTCGTATTTTGTGATACAGATCTCTTATTTGGGTCATCCATGAAAAATTATTACTTTTTATGCTAAGAGTATTACTTTTTATTGTGAATATCGGTAGGGTTGATCCGTCTCACAGATAAAGATTCGTGAGACCGTGTCACAAGAGACATACTCTAAATTTTAATAATTAATTAAACACATAATTTTCTAATTGATCGGTGCTGATCTATACAAAGTGTCGGATCAAATAATTTAAAAGTTTGATGTTTGGGGTCAATTTGTTGCACAATAAGATATAATCACTTTGAATTGAGTTTTATATATGATAATGGGGCACTATAATCATATTTAGGGAAAAAATATATGTAAGAATTAAATAAAAAAATTAATATAATCTCATGTAAATATGTGCCACTAGTAGTATTAGTAAAGTGTCGATGGATCTTTACGTACTTCAACTTTTGTTCGTGAAATTAATGGTCATTGACAGACCAAATATAGCAACGCAAGCACCCATTATGTCAAATGTATATACAAAAAAATTCAAATTTCCTTAATTATTTAGCACGAGTTATATTAATGCGTGAAGGTAGGTTTTGAGGAAAATTGGCACTAATGGACCTATCGAATAATCAATTTTTTTCAAGGAAAGCATATTATTTTTTAAAATCTAGTGTATGTTAGATAACTGGTGAGTAGTGAATGAAAGAAAGTGAGAGTTGTCTCACATTGAGAAATGAGTCAAGTATAGTCTTTTTTATTAGCTCCAAGTTTGAGCTAAGGGTTTAAGTACCAAAGGGCACAAGAAGTTTCTAGAAAGAGGAAGACGCTGATAGGTTGTGTCTCGATGACTTTATTAATCTTTTTGGATAAAGTTTATTTGAAAAATAATTTTTATTTCCGGAACAGTGCGTCTAATGATTGCACCTCCAATCAGTGCTCCAGTTCCAACCAGTGCATATTACTGTCTTTTGGTGCAGAACCGTGCGTCCCCTGGCTTGAGTGCACGTCCCTGTGGCTTATTACAAAAGGGTGCGTACTTTGTGTGATACATGTCACTCACTTTATATATATCCGTCTGCCGAGCATTCAGGACTTCTTCTTCGCATACATTTTGTTGCATTCTTTTTCCTCCGAAACTTGAAAGTTTTCAGGCATATTATTGTTCTCTAACATTCAGAACATGTAGTGCTATATTTCTGGATTGGAGTTTTTGTATTTTGAGGACGATTGTCATTCCATATAGCACATTCATACGAGCAAATTCGTCCTGCGGAAAAAAGATTTCCTTGCCTCAACTCATACTATTCGTTGTCAACCGAGGATCGGCAAAAAGGCAAATAACAATGTAAATTTTAAGACCATATTAATTAAAAGCAGGCAAGGGGTGTATAGAAGTTGTAATCTAGCTAGGCACCTAATTATTAGATGCTGATGACTTATAGATCATTTGACATCAAGTATCATGTTTGAAACGAAGTATCAAATTCGAAACGTGGTTATAACAAAACCCTTTACCCATCTAAAAAATCTCTTACACAATAAAATGACACATGTGCTAGGTTTGGATGCATCTAAGTACCAATCGCCGGTCGAATTCGGGTCGTCCGATCTAGACTTGGGTAAATTTAGTCGAGGAAAGTGGCTTAAAAGTTCCTATCAAAGAGTCATAGTTCCACCACAAAAACTACACCTAGTGGCCTAAACTTTTCTCATATATATATATATATACATATATATTATCCTTAATATAGACTAATAACGCATCTCCATGCCTCCCACTCAAAACCCATTATATGTTTCTTTCTCCTTTCATTATTTATTATTTCCCACGTATTTCGATCTTTGTATTGTCCAAATTTTCAATCTGTAGTCCAAAAATTCTACATGTAATAAGTTGAAAATTGAAAAAAAAAATCTAAAAACCGAGAAATTTTGATTCTTTTTGGGAAGTTATACGCCATTTTTTGTTTGAAAAAACTTTTATTGTTGCGTTCACTATCATCCAACAAACACAAAAAATAGCACCCACCAATATATCAAATGGCCATTTTAAAATTTCCAAATATACTATGATGGCTTTCGTAATTCGGAAAGGTAATAATTGCCAAAATTGGACCCCATGGTAACCACTTTTTCTCCTTCCCATTTCTCCGTAAAAATAGCATATTTGTTCTTGTTAACTTTCCCACTTTGTCTCATGTGGTTGTCAATTTTGTGCGATACAATGGATTTATAATTAGCGATATCATAGTTTCCATCGATAAAATGTAAGTACCTACAAATTCTAAGACCAAATTGAATAGCTAATTAAATGAAGTCATGAAAATATAGAACCATGATGGCGCAGTTCGTAACAAGTACAAGAGCGTGCCGAGTTCGTTCGATATAATTATGAGTTGGTTTTTAGCAAATTTGGAGCTTTAAATATATCATCAGGACGTTGCTCATATGTTAGCAAGAACTCGGGCAGATAGTAGAGATTGAGGTCTCATACAAATTAATGTCTTAAAAATTATCTTGGAAGATGCAGCCCCATTCCATTTTACTCCTAGTAAGCCAAGCGGGATGATCACGTATCTTGCATCAATCGATAGATATTAAAAAAATTGTATATAAAATTATGTCTCTTACCATTTTCATCCTCTCATATTATTTTACTGAAGTGGGGAAATCTTTATCAAAAGGTAAGAAAGTCAAAGAAACGTGCGGTCTTATTTCAATTGGCATAAATTTATGGGACTAACTAATTCAGGACAAAAACTTGTGTGAGACGGTTTCACGGGTCGTATTTTGTGAGACGGATCTCTTATTTGAGTCATCCATAAAAAAATATTACTTTTTATGCTAAGAGTATTAGCTTTTATTGTGAATATCGGTAGGCTTGACCCGTCTCACAGATAAAGATTCGTGAGACCGTCTCACGAGAGATCTACTCCTATTTCAGATGCAAGCTATGTTTGTCTATACATGTTTTTTTTTTTTTTTGTTTTTTTTCTTCCTAAATATATATCATGTAAGCTTGGTTATATTTTCAGATTAAAATATTTTTCTATTGTAAATGTCAATTCATATTAGAACGTGTTTGAATTTTTTAATTTCTCAAATATTATAAGCATATTTTAAAATTTTAATTTATTATATATTTGGACTTGGGTGGAAGGATTTGATGATACGGATTTCAATTCAATGAATCCATTTGATTATTTCGATGGATTTATGTTATGTGGATTCCAAATCTATCGTTTGCTTGTTCGTGTAGATGTAATGTTAATTATAATAGATTTGGAATAACTCTCATTTTGTGTATATTTAAGATCTATCATTCAAATATATCTCACAAATCAAATCGTCTAACCTGAGTGAAATGATTTTATTCGTTAGGAAGATAACACCTCCTTACCTCGTCTATTAATGACATATTTGCCTATACGACTTAGTGAGTCAATTTATGCACCACCGGTAGTAATTATCCATATCTCTCTACATTATCAGATCATATGAGTCTCTCATAAATTAACTAAAATTGACATCATTTGTTGATGATCCGAGAGATAAAATTTCATCATAGAGAATAAATATTTCAGCTGTAAGATAGAAAAATCCCAACTTAATTATGAATGGTAGGGTCGTTAATTAATCTTTAATCACGCCAGAGATTGCCTAAGTTGGACTGATCAGCTTGTTAAGGGAACAACTTAAATACCAACTAGCAAAAAATAATATATGGTGGCGGAAGCCGGAATTAGTATTTACAAAGATTATAAAAAATTCATTTTTTTAAAAAAAATATGTATATAATTAAAATATTTTTTATTTATAATCCACAAATTAAAACTTTAACCCCTTGTTAAATGTGGAATGAGAAGTTTTGGAATATAGGGGATATGAAACAGTTATGTTCCACAATTAAATTAATTCAAATAATAACCTATTTAGTTAATTTATAGAAATATTCACGTTTTAATTTGATGAGACAGAGGAAATTTTGTTGGAATGTAGAAGTGGAACCACCTGTTGAAGAACACAGTGTAATGCATGTCAGAACAAGTGTAGAGTCGGACATTTTTTATCCCACAAAACTCTATTCTAAATAAGGAAATTCGATGGTTTTCCGAGTAGAAGAGATATGGAATAGGTATATTGCCATGGTTTAGACCCATCAAATACAATGTTATATCCGGTGGTCTAAAAAACTATAGACGATAGACAGACGGTCACTCACCATCTAACGCTTAGACGATTGGGTGGCCACCAAGACGGTTTTTTTTTTATAGTTAAATATAAATTTTTTCTTATTAATTTCCATAGACCATATGTATCTAGTAATTCATCTATATCAGATTCAAACTCAAAAGTCAAAATCAATGATATATTATTAATCTTTATCAAATACAAATTGATCGCCAAATATGTCAAACAGTTTTTTTTTTAAAAAAAATAAAAAAAAATATATCAAATTAGGTAACCAGCTAGGAGGAGTTTGAGCCGCGTAGGCGTCGACTCGACATCTAGGTGGTTGATTTTTTAATAGCGCCCATATGCATCACGTTTTTAAAAATTGGTTTTGTGAGTGAATGCCCAACGTACGCCTAAACACAGCATACACGAACTTAATCGACATCTTTTAAAACACTGGTTCTATCATCACCTACTCGCTGATCTTGTCCAAAGGAAATGGAATATATAGGGATATATATGTATGTATGTATGTATGTATGTATATATATATATATATATGTATGTATATATGTATGTATATAAAAAATGCAAGTTTAAGTGATCCGGCCACCGCAGATTCTCGCTAATGGTTTCCTGACTGTATAAAACTCTAATATTCAAGTGTGATATATTAATGCATAATGGTTTACGGACAGACTTTGTCCGTACCAATTTTAGCCAATCTTCATCGATCGAATAGTCAACCTTAAAATTTATTAAGAATGCATTTGAAAAGATGAATTTGAAATTTGTGAATTTCGATGATAATTTTATCATTAACAATGAAATAATATATCAAATTTTAAATCATTATCTTATTTACACATGAGTTAAACAAAATAGAATGTATCTCAAATGAAACAATTATTAAGTGAATTTGAAATTCATCTTAATTAATTGCGAATGATGAAACACTATATAAACATGTAAATGATAGATCTGAAGTTCATAGTTTAATTACTTTTCTAAAACAACAAAAATATATTAGAAATTCATCATTTTAATTACAAACAAATATATTTTATTTTAATATCGAAACGTACACATGAAACAAATAAGTGCGTCAACATTAATGCAACGTTTGAAGTTAAAGATTAAATAATAATATTGAGACAAATAATCTAATATAATAATAAAAATAAATAAAAAATGATTGATAATATAATAATTGATATGATTGATAAATAATAGTTTGTTTGATTTTATTGATTAAATTTGAGATAAGATGATAAATTACTATTTTGTCCTTTTAATAATTAATAAAATATTAGTAATATTATTTATTAAGAATAACATTGTAATATAAATTTATTGATTTATTTGATGTTAGATAAATAATTATTATATGGATAAATAATATGACAAAGTATATAACCTTAAGATAAGATGAAGTATATGTTTCGAATTACAACTCAAAGGTATTGAATACAATCTTTTCTTGAGTCAACTTGAATATGTTTAGTTTAGTTACAAACTCTATATCGACCAAAGATGCTTGGAAAATCCTTCAGAAGCATTGTGAATGTTCTGAAAGTGCGAGGAGTTTAAAGTTGAGAATGCTTACATCAAAATTCGAGAATCTGAGAATGAAATAAACCGAAACAATCATTGATTATAATCGACGTCTCAGGGAGATACCCAATTAAGCATCCAGTTTAGGTGATCCCATCTCAAATAAACGTCTGGTAAGCAAAGTACTCCGATATTTGCCCGAAAGGTTCAACATAAAAATATGCGCAATTGAAGAGACTAAGAATACAACTCAGATAGCTTTGGAAGATTTGATAAGTTCATTTCGTACCTTCGAATTGAACATGAATATGCAGAAAACAGGTCAGTCGAGTATTGACCATCAAGATTGGGGTATTTTCTTGCAAATAATATATTACATGCATGTATGTGCGATTTACATGAATCTATTTTTAAAATATTTATTTCAACGCTAAAAAAATTACTTTTAACTGGGACAGATTTGGCAGGAGTTGGGGAATAATTATGAGGGAAAATGGAAAAATTATATTTTTTTATCATTTAATTTTCATGCATTTTTATTATTTTTGCTATTGTTATCGGTCGATTCCAATATGAATTCACCAATTTGTACTTTTTTTTTTTTCAAATTGAATTCTTTCTCATCATAATGCTAACTCGTCACCTATATATATATATATATATATATATATATTCTCGTAATTTATTTTTAGTCCGTTCTCGGGCATTTAGTACGTAAGGATATTTGGTGCGATATGTTATAGTGGAATGACACAAAAGGGGAACATTGGTTGAACTTCACGCAAAAATAAGTAAAAAGTCAATATATATATATATATATATATATATATATATATATATATGTATCCACCACTATTTCTATTATATAATTTTCAGCTGGGTCGATTCGCACAGTGAAATTCAACAACAGATACGTGTCCCAAGTTCTTTAGAACCCATTAAATTTAAAAGTAATGATTTTCTGCAATAAATTGAATATTATATATTTTATTATATATTCTAAATGATTAATTGCTTGGCTTTAAATGGTTAATTTTGTTAAAAATAACCCCTTCAGGCCTTCTCCCCCCGTGTTAATTTTAAATAAGAAATAGCTAGATAGAAATTTTTAAAAAAAAATGAAAAAATTAATCTGATCACAAACAATAACACAATTTTTCCTCTTGAAAAGAGAAAGACATCTAATATATTTAATATGTGCATGATATATGATTGTTGCGTTTCAGTCTTAGTCTCGTTTCTTCCGATATAGAGTCCTAAAATGATATGATATTGTGATCATTACATTGTTATTTTAATTATTATGGTCATTACCCACAACACACCACCCCTTTTGTCTGAATATCGATATGATTTTAACGTATAATTTAAAAGTAGAGTTGCAATGAAAATGGAAGGAGAAAGGAAATAATAACAATTTAATTCTCCAAATGGAAATGATCGTCACCTCACATAATAAAAGCTCAATTATTTGAGTGCATGCATTCTGGTGGATCCCAAAATTTAAAAATATATAAAGCCAATCTCCAGAGAAACCTAAATTGATCAATAAAACTTACAAGTAGCTTTTGTTAGCTCTACAACAAAATGAAATTCCAACATTAAACCAAACCTTAGTACATACAACCATTGAAGGAAATATAAATTTCGACGATTTATCGATATTACTAGCTATAATTTCATGTGTCCAAAGGTAAGTCGTGTTAGTCGTCCCACATCGGTTGGATAAATTACCTGAGAGTTGTATATATTGTCTTGGATAATCCTCCCTCCTTGAGCTAGCTTTTAAGGTTGAGTTAGGTCCAAGTTCCAATCTTAAAATCTGAGAGTACAAATGCTTTGGTTAACATCAAGAAAACAAAAAGTTGATGTAAGTATATTTGAAATTGGTGGCAATGCTAGTATCTTAGCAGCCTAAGATCAATTAATCTGGTGAGTGGGACTTCAATTTTATAAATAAAGTAGAGCAAAATTAGTTATTTGTTGGTATAATATATCCACCAACCTTTTATGCCACGTTTAAAGGGTTCACTTCCTCCTACCCTTTTTCAGTTTCTTAATCAGGAATATACTCTGCTGAGACTGCTTTAGCCAAAGAATTATTCCATTCGGGAGATTTTAGTGGAATCCGAGGCGTGGGGATGGAATTTTCACGAACTCAGCCTATAAACGTACATAATCTTTCAAGTCTACCATAATATAAAATACTTTTATTTTTCAAGAATATTAAAAATGATATGATCAACAACTTAAAAAATATATATTTATTATTATTATAGCTAATATACTCGAATGCCGTGTTTGTATGGAAGGAATTGGGTTTGTGAGAGTTTTCAAATCACAGGAGTTGAAATGTATGGATTTTAGATTACTAGTTAGGTTGAAGAGTGAATTTCAAATTCTTCATTGTAGTTTTGAGCCAAATGTATACGACTGATTTGATATGTGGATTTCAAATCAAATCCACTCAAATCCGAATGCATATATATACATGTGAATGAATTGAAATGGTAGCTAGAAATGGTCAGATATAGTTTACCTTTAACTTTTATTTTGACTTCTTTCAGATAAGATAGCCTTAGTTATATCTCGCCGAGCTCCCAATCTTTCAACATTTCAAAAAAAAAAAAAAAGGAAATTTTCCCATGACTGCAAGTATAGTATGTATGTATTTAAATGCTCAGGTCAAATCATACGTAGGACTTTTGCGACAAATAGCATACGAAAGCCCGATCGATCTTCGTAGGTTTCCGTTCTTTGCAAGCTTCGCTAACTATATATATACCCGAAAATATGCTCTAGTATCTAGTCTTGACGTAATAAAATAATCCAAAAATGAAAAACAAAGTAAACCCTCAAATACTAGATATTATAAACCTTTACGAATCAGTTATGTAAAGATAACTAATCACCTCAAAAAATGAGAGAGATCAGGGCAAGGGTTATCCCTCGCACACTAAGGAAAACAAAGGAAATGGACAATAGTCAAGTTTGACCATTATCAAATGAGAGAGCCGAAAAATTTGTAACAGTACTAATTGTTTTCGTGAATGTGTTTTCCACTCCTTTATATATATATATATATATATATACACACACACACACACACACACACAACTAAAATCCCACTTTGATGCCAATAAGCTCTCCTTTCTCCCCCTCATCCTCTTCTTCATAAAACATGGTAAAATTCTCCAAAGAACTTGAGGCACAACTCATCCCAGAATGGAAAGATGCATTTGTAAATTATTGGCAATTGAAGAAACATGTCAAGAAGATTAAGTTGGCAAGAAAACCAAGACATGTTCCGCACATCAACTATGATTATGGGGCATCCATTTTCGACCCTGTTCGGATTCTAATGAATAAAGTCTCCGGCTGGATGAAAAACAAAGACGAGGACCCCCAGATTATCCAGGTAAATTACTATTGAAAAGACATTATACATCCATATATACGTATATATATGTACATATTTAGTGTTCATCATTGGTAGTAATATTCATAAAGTTTTTCACATTTCGTATTGGAATGCAATTTGTTCAAATATGATAGTTTCTTTTGTAAGCAGTACTGGTGAAAAAAGGTGGCAGAAAATGTGAGTATTAGATGAATTTCGGTGACACACGTATGCACCTTGTTTTACAAAGTTTAGTGAAATTTCACCTAAAATAGAAAACAAGGCAATAAATTAATATGTCACCGTATCAATGATGGCTACGGAAATGGTATTTGATTTTTTTTATTACAATTTTTTTTTCTTATTTCAAGAAATTAAATATTTTATTGAAATGGTTTTTTTTCCCCATATCATTTTACTTTTTTAAAGAAAATTTAATTTTTTATTGTGACAAAATTAAAAATTTTGATTCAGATAAACTATGCGCGTGATACGTAGGTAAAATAACCATGGGAATTTTATTTTATAGTTTTAATAAATAATTAAACACCCACAATTGTTTTTCTTATTAAATACCATTATTTTATTTTTGTTTGAATTGCAGGTGAAAAGTAAAATTAGCGTAGGAGAAGACGGAGAGGAGGAGGATGTTGAAGTCTACGAAACTGAACTTGTTCAGCTTTTCTCTCAAGAAGACGAGGTGATGTCATTAATAAAATAGACATATTTAATTTCGTATAACTTTATTTCACGTGAATTTTTACAACTATAATTTGTTTGGAGAAAACCATATTTGAATATTTTGAGATATAAAACATTAATAATAAAAAAAGAAATAAAGTATTTCATTTCAGAATATTCATGTGTAAAAAACGAAATTTGTCTGCAAAGCTTGCGTCTTACATTCAAATGAAATTTTGTATCGTGAATCGAATCTTACCTAATTATCAAAGTGGTGTCCAATACTCGAGTTTTGCATGTTGTCTGATTTTATAGGTTAAGATGTTCTTTGAGATGTTGGATGACGAGCTTAACAAAGTAAACCAATTTTACAAGACCAGAGAAAGCGAATTTCTTGAAAGGGGAGAGATTTTGAATACGCAACTTCAAATATTACTAGACCTCAAGCGGGTTCTCGAGGAATGGCGCCGGAAAAACGTGAAACGCTTCTCTCGGTCGAACTCGTCTGATCTAAATTCTGAATTTTCTGGTGAGTTAATATTTTATGTAGCTTGTACGAGCCCCCACCCTGTGGGCTAGTGCAAGACATTAGTGAGTTTGGTCGAATAGGCTCGTGAAATTGCTAAGCCAAATATGGGTTTTCATGACAATCTCAGCGATTTATATTATTCTATATATTAAGTTGACATCTTGATATCATCCCTGGTTGAGTTCAATTATCCAACTATGGTTCTATCATAAATGCAAAAATTATAACTCTGATTAAATTCAGGATGTAAATAAAAGTTTTGAGCTATGACCAAATCTTGATAAAGTTAGAAATAAATATTAATAGATTTTATTTGAAAGGAAGTAGTTTGTACTTTACAAAAGCTTCTTTTTTCCAGAAATATTATTTGTGGATATGATAAAAGAAATACTTATTTAATATCAAACTCTGTGTTTGGAATGCAACAAATTAAACGTCTGGTAGTGTAGCAGAAGATACAAAGTCATTTAAAATAAATGGAAATTTGAAAACTTCACCGTTTGCTATATTTATGAATACAAAAACAAAGTGTGCATCACACCTCTCGATCGGTTCCTTACATCATCGTTTTGTCAGAAAGCCATAGCGACTACTGTGCTAGCCTAACAGATTCACAGACAGACGATGTCATTGAAACGTTGGAGAAAAATGGCATTAATTTCGTAAACACGGCCACGCGAGAAAAGTCGAAAAAAGGGAAGCCGAAAATGAGGGTGAGGATCGACATCCCGGCAACGACACCAACTCGAACGATAGCCGCCGTGACGTCGATGCTTTGGGAGGATGTGGTAAACAACCCTAAGAAGGAAGGAGGAGAGTATATAAACAGAAAGAAGATACAATGCGCTGAAAAGATGATACGAGGGGCATTTGTGGAATTATATAAAGGCCTTGGCTTGCTGAAAAAATACAGGTTCTCCCAAACTTTTTTAACTTATTTGACATTATATTATAAAATGAAAATAGCTGTTCAGGGATAGAAAGGTAAATGCGTCCAATTTATTATTTTTTTAGATTATATGTAGTTTTATTACTTAATTTTTTTGAAATATATATACTCAAGGATCGATCTACGGTGGATCAAACTATATATGGGTAAATTACCTGGATAAAAATCCATTTTTTTGTTAATTTTGTAGTTAAAATTCATATGGAAATACACAAAAAATTTTGTGATACGGTCTTACGAGTCAATTTTGTGAGAAAAATTTCTTTTTGGACCACTCATGAAAAAATATTACTTATAATTGAATATGAATAGCGTTGACGATTCGTGAGATCGTCTCACAGAAAACCTACTAATGAAAATAACTAAAACCCTTGATGTTACTGAATTTCTAACTGAAATCATCTAATTGTCAAAATTTTAAGGTAGACCTACTTTTTAAGCCCTCATATGTGAAATTTAAGTAGTACTTATTATTGTAAATATGAATAGAATTGATCCGTCTCATAGATAAAAATTCGTGAAACCCTCTCAGTTCTCACAAAAAACTTACTAACGGAAATAACTAACACCCTTGATGTTACTAAATTTCTAGCTGAAATCGATCTATTTGTTAAATTTATACGGTACACTTATATATGAAATTTAATTTTAAAAAAAAAATTGTAGCACAAAATTTTAAAAAAAAAATTTACAAAGGGTTTTGCTAAAATTGAGGAAGAAAAAAAAACATAAAATAAATTTTATATTTTAATGAAAAAAACATATCATTTTTTTTTACTTTTCTTACTTTAATTTCTCATATAATTTAATACCTGATCATATAAAAAGGATGTTTACTATATAAAAAAAAAATTTTGCCGGTAGGGAATTTAATTTTAATTAAAAATTACGTGGAGATTTCAGTTAAATGATATTTTTTTGAATTTTATTTTGAACACTTATACTTCAACATTATAACGTGTCATATGGGAAAGATCTCTCAACCGTTGCAAATCAATTAATTAATACTTATTTGGTAATGTCACATGATCTTTCACACTCAAACAAAACAAACTTATTTGGGTATGAAAAATGTCCTTGCGGGCTTCAACTTCCAATATAAACAAACAAGTATTGAACGTAATAAACTTCATTGCTAAACAAACAAGTATCATGTGTACATCGAAAAATAGCAACCGTGAGTTCCGTTGTAATAAAAAGATTTAATTGGTACTAGTTAAAACCGCAAAGTTTGTGCTTAATCTTTGTGTTGGCGTGTTCTAAAATTTGTTTCTATTTTTGGCAGCTCACTGAATATGGTGGCCTTCACAAAGATACTCAAGAAATTTGACAAAGTAAGCACTCGAAAATATGAAACATTTGACAAATTTGAATAGATTTACGCTACATTATGGAGATATCTTGAATAGGTGGAATATGTATCACACAATTTCCTTTTTACAGATCATTTCAATAACTTCCACTCAAAAAAAAATTAGGAGTTTTATTTGGTGTTTAATTTCATCTACAGGTGTCAAATCAACAGGCATCGGCAAGTTACCTCAGAGTAGTGAAAAGGGCGCATTTCATTAGTTCAGATAAGGTAACATAACATGCCATTATAATGTTAGATAAAACTATATATATGCTTGCTGCGAGAAACTTGTTAAATCAAGTTGCTATATAATTCCATTATAGTCATTGTATACGTTCAGATATCAATTTTAAATTAACGAGAGAAAATGCATTTGAAATGAAATGCAGTTCTCATCGTGTTATGATACACCAAGAATCTAGAGGTGACTAGACTGCATGTAATACTTTGCTCTTCATAGTATATATATCTCATTGTTTATGCAATCAAACCGGCTTTAATAATGTTATGTCACAAGTGCAACTAGACTGTATAATGAGCTCTTATAATGAATGAACTCGACTTTGAATCAATTATTAATATTTCCTTTTTCTTGCTCATGTATCGTAATTGTAATTTTTTTTTTCATGAAAAGATTGTGAGACTAATGGACGAGGTGGAGACCTTGTTCACGCAGAACTTTACAAACAGTGATAGGAAAAAGGCCATGAAGTTCTTGAAACCCCAACAAAACGCTGAATCTCACATGGTTACATTTTTCGTCGGTAAGAACAAACATGCGACATTTTTTTTTAAAATTTGTGTTTGGACAATTGGACCCATCCATCTTGGCATGCATATATATATATATATATATATATATGTATGTATGTATATATATATATGTATGTATGTATGTATGTATGTATGTATGTATGTATTAAATTAGTGGTTTTAGAATTAAAATATAATATTTTGCTAGTATTGGGACCAAATAATTATTATTTTATACCTGAAGATCTCAAGACATTGAAGTTTATTGATATTGATACATTTAAAAAAAAACAAATTATGCAAGTGTGTTGTAAATAATTAAATGCAATGTAAAATCTTCTTTCACTCTAACTGTAACTTTTGTGGGTAATTTTTTGAATTCTTGTAAATTTTCAGGTTTATTTACAGGTTGTTTTGTAACATTATTCAGTGTATACGCAATATTGGCACATGTAAGCGGCATGTTCTCCCCTGTTTACATGGAAACCGTATACCCTATTTTCAGGTAATTGATATTTCCATTTCTTCGCGTGTTTATTGTATTCTTTAATATTTGTTATTAAGCAAGTCGGTGTCATATTATCATTTTCGAATATCCAGAACTTTATGAAATTATAATGAAATTCTTTTTGTCTCAATCTATAATTTTCCAAAATGTGTTGCTTACCAAGATTTGGATTTGGAATTTGACATAAATTTAAAATATAGGTTTGAGAAAGATAAATTATATAAAATGGTGTTTAATAAGGATTCTTTTTAGAATGACTGCTTAGGTTTGAAAGTATTCACATTATTAGGAATCAAATGGTCAAATGATATTAACTTCAAGCACAGAAGTTAAGGAAAATTATACAGTAAATGGTCAATGGTCAAAAAATAGGTCTCTTGTGAGACGGTCTCACGAATCTTTATCTGTGAGACGGGTCAATCCTATCGATATTCACAATAAAAAGTAATACTCTTAGCATAAAAAATAATATTTTTTCATTGATGACCCAAATAAGATATCCGTCGCACAAAATATGACCCGTGAGACCGTCTCACACAAGTTTTTGCCATTATCAAATGATATTAACTTCACATGTTATATAATATTATGTTTTTCAGTTTTCTTAGAAGAGTGTCATTAATTTGTTATTATTATTGTTATGTATAGAATTTTAAAATATATATTTTAATAGAAATTTAATATAAATATTTTTAACATGTCTAAAAAATAATTACTTTTTTAATTAAAATTTATTCATATAATAAATGACAAAAAATCTGAATTTTTAAAAATGTTTGTTTATTCTTTAAAATTTTGATAAACAAAATAATATAATTTTTTTAAATATTTTTATATAATTTTTATTTATAGCAGTTCCGTTTAACCAAGATAATAAGTCAATTTAACGACAAAATATTGTTATCATCATTTGAGGGTTATTTCAAATGACATTAATATTTTGATACAAAAATTTTTGATAATAATATTTAAAATTTAAGGCAAAAACTTGTGTGAGACGGTCTCATGAGTCGTATTTTGTGAGACGGATCTCTTATTTTGGTCATCCACGAAAAAATATTACTTTTTATTTTTAATATCGATAGGGTTGACCCGTAGATTCGTGAGATCGTCTCACAAGAGACCTATTCAAAATTTAAATATATTCATTATATTAAATCAATAATTTTAAATCATTATTCAAACATTAATACTTACTAATTTTAATCATTAATTATATAAAATAACACTTCGTGCGATCACGGGTAAAATACTAGTTAATGCTAAATAAAGCATATTCACTGAGAAAAAAACTAATCTAAATTCCCATTGAAAAAGGACATCGTTCCAATTTACCAAAAAGATTTTAGAAAACTAGATGAAAAATTACTTGTAATTCGTAAATATGTAATCGGTTGCGACGAAGACGTATAATTGTCAACTAGGAGACCAATAAGTTCTCAATTAGAAAACAGAGAATTAAATATGGGCTAATAGTATAAAGTGAAAAGAAAATGGGCTGAACCAATATTGGGTATTAGGAATGGGCCGGCCCAGGCTAAAACCCAGGGTAGACCCCGCCCAGACTAAAATGGCAATTTTTTTGTTTCGACCATGCTAGTAAATATCAATTCGGCTAAGCCTAAGAGAAAATGTGCAAATATGCAGCATGTTCGCATTGCTAAGCTTGCATTTGTTCATGTACGGATGCAACCTTTTCATGTGGAAGAACACGAGGATCAATCACAACTTCATCTTCGAATTTCAACCATGCACGGCCCTCAAGTATAGGGATGCTTTCCTCATCTGCACTTGTTTGATGACAGCAGTAGTGGGAGCAATGATCATTCATCTTATCCTACTCTCCACTGGTTTTTCTCCTCAAGAAGTCGATATGATCCCCGGAATTCTGTTACTGGTTAGTATGACCTTGAGTACCAGCCATGCTTATAAGTTCTATAAACGAAATGAGTGCAAGAACTAATGGTTTGTTTTGATTTTATGATCTAGTGCTGATACATGTGTTGCCGTTTCGACTTAATTCATTTTGGTCTAACATGTAACATGTTCATCTTTGTGTTTCAGTTATTCGTCCTCCTCTTGGTGTGCCCATTTAACATATTTTATCGTTCAACGCGGTTTTGCTTCCTGAGAGTTGTACGGAACATTGTTTGCTCTCCATTTTACAAGGTAATTGTAAGTAAAACGATATATATATTTTTTTCATAGGAAGAAAAGATTTCGTTACAATTGAGTCTCGAACCCGAGACCTCGTCCTATCTTTAGAACCTTCGTGCTGGCTGGACTATAAATCATCGGCAAGTAAAACAATATATTGGTTATATACTTGTTATTCTCCATCCAAAAATATGTGACAAATGAAAATGATGTGCAGGTTTTGATGGCAGACTTCTTCATGGCAGACCAACTCACAAGTCAGGTAGTCTTCAGGTTGGCATATATTGCTAACACATGATTTTAACCATTTCAAGTCTCAAAATAAATGGAAGTGATATTTTGAATTTATCTCATAGATTACACTATTAAGACACATGGAATCAGCAGCCTGCTATTTTCTTGCTGGAAGCTTCAAAACACACCAGTATGAAACTTGTAAATCGGGAAAATTTTATAGGGAGCTTGCTTATGTTATTTCGTTTGCTCCTTACTACTGGCGTGCAATGCAGGTAAGACAGTTACCATCATGTTATCTTACCTGCAGAAAATTTGCAATATAACCTGATCATTTCTCTTCTAAACTCAAAGATAGAATCAGAATTTTCATCTCCGAAAGTCGGTGTAATTACTTACTTTAGATCAGAAGTCGAAAAGAAGAATCAAATTCAAAAGACTAGTTTATTGAGTGGAAATCTCTTAAACTTACAAGCCACTCCATCATAACTTGGAGTGGATGTGGGACATGTAACACTATAACTCTCATATCATGCTTGACTAAATTGTGTTTCTTTTTTATTTTTTGAAAAAAACAAACAAATTTTTTTTAGTGTGCTCGGAGATGGTTTGATGAATCCAATTCAGATCAATTGGCTAATCTTGGGAAGTATGTCTCGGCCATGGTGGCAGCCGGGGCTAGGCTGACTTATGCTAGGGAACCATCAAATCTGTGGATGATAATTGTGTTGTTAACTTCGATGGTGGCCACGGTTTATCAGCTGTACTGGGATTACATCAAAGATTGGGGTATTTTTGATCCAAAATCCAAGAATCCATGGCTAAGAGACGATCTGATATTGAAAAACAAAGGAGTTTACTATGTATCAATTGTGAGCTCATCTTTCTTTTGTTCCTTCTTGGTTGCTAAGATAGTTAAGTTGCTGTCTTTGAATTTTTGTGTATTCTGATGTACGAAACGCGACTTTCAGGCATTGAATCTTGTCCTGAGAATAGCATGGGTGGAGTCTGTGATGCATTTCAATATTGGGGCATTCAAGTCACATTTACTCGATTTTTTCCTAGCTTCATTGGAGGTCATCAGGCGTGGACATTGGAACTACTATAGGTACAAATTTTGAAGCATTATGTTTTCAAAATTTTTTTTGAGGGAAAATATGTTCTCTAAGGAGCATTTTGTTTAAACTAACTTTATATTATTTGATTACATAGACTGGAAAATGAGCATCTGAACAATGTTGGGAAATTCAGAGCTGTGAAGACAGTTCCCTTACCCTTTCGGGAGACGGATTCCGATGGATGAACTTTACCAGCAGCACCTTTTATTGACATATCAAAAAGACCTGGCAGGAAGGTCGTTCAAGACTTTTCCCCATTCATCAAGGGAACCCAAAATCGTCTTGTGATCGAGGAATGTACCACTGTGTACCAAGAAGTGAGCGCTATTGCTCCATCTGAAGCTGATCAAGTAGGCAAGGCTGCAAGTGTGTCCATCTTCATTTGGGAAGTTCCAACCAGAGTTTGATTATACAAGTGTATATCATGCACAAAACATCCAATATATTCAAGCCGTTAGTTGACTCAAATTGTTCCTCGAAATTTCAATGTCGCAAATTGTTTATAAAAGCAATGCAAAAATTCCTTTTGATTATATTTTAGTCAATGTCTGTGGTATCAAATCTAGTCTTAAGACAAAAATTGTTTGATTGTTTTTGGAAATTTGAGAAATGTGCGACATTTTCATATTAAAATGGAAAAAAATATATAAATATGATATATAATTCTATATTTTATTTCAAATAAAATCGTTCCATATTTTTCACTCTTTTCATAATACAAAAACAAGCAATTATTTCAAACAATTACAACAAGCTTCTTTGTATGGCGTCAATAGGAAACATGCTGAATCAACCATCTCTAAACCTCTCGTTCTGCAACATCTCTGCAATCTTGTTTGATATGCAATATGAAGTAGACTGAATGGTGATCATAGGATTGACGCCGACGGCACCAGGAAGAACACTGGCATCAGAAACAAACAGTCCCGATGCATCCCAACTCTCTCCATTTTCATCAACTGCACCCGCCTTTTCACTGACTCCCATTCGGCAACTTCCCATTTGATGAGCAGAACAATACGTCGCCCACTTCTCTGCTAATGACTTTGGCCCTTCAGGGGCGACAACGGTGTCAAGAAACTTGTTAACTTCATTTTCTGTAATACCTTTGCATTTTAGCCTCTGTCCATCACTTTGATGTGTTCCTACTTCAATGGCTCCGGCAGCTATCAAAATTTTCAAACATCGCCGCAGTCCCATCTTAATGTTTTCTTTATCGAGTTTGGAAAGATTATAACTTATTCTTCCCTCTGATTTAACTTCACCGGTTCCTCTGTCTCTGATCATTGAGAAAAGATGAGCGGTTCTTGCATACTTTATGATCCGGTTTTTCATATCGATTCCTGATTCCCATGGACATAGTGCTGCATATGAGCCAGGTCCAAGTATAGGACATTCAATAATTGCTCTAGGATTTGATTTGTCTTCCCCAACTTTGTGCACTGAAGTGATTATACCTCCTTCGTAAACTTTTCCCTCGATTTCTGAACTTGCTTCGGGGAAGTAACCCCATGCCAATAGCACCGGATGAAGATGGAGATTCCGACCAATGTGTCTATTTTTCAAGCCACTTGAAATCATCAAAGGTGGTGTCAAGAGCGAACCACAAGCAGATATAGTGACTTTGGCCTCTATTTGAATGTTCTTTTTGATGTCTGGATTAGTACTACTCGCAAGAACTCCCAAGCATCTCTTCCGCCTAGTGCCTGATCCACATGTGTTCTTTTCAAGTATGAATCGTTCGGCTTTGCATCCCGAAATGATCACCGCCCCTCCGTTCACTGCATCAACCAGCCAAGTTGTGTCTGTTCCTCTCTTGTCTCCTCTAATGCAACCAAAGCAACAAGAACCACAAAAGTGACTTTCTGACGAATTTCTTGACACGTAATCAGCTTCAAGACCAAGATTTTCACAACCTTTACGCAGAATATGATTCTGGAAACCCTCCTTGAGACACTTGTCTGTCACGCCAATTCTGTCACAAACTTTGTTCATTGCAGAAACATATTCAAAGCTTGAAAACAGTGGAAGCTTATGCTTAGTCGCCCATTCTTTCAGCACAAAATCTGGTGTTTTAATGCTGGCCGACCAGTTAACGGCAGAACCGCCTCCAACTGTTGATCCTGCAAGAACCATCATTTTCCCATCAAGGGTGGCTAGAATTCCTCCTGACTCATACATCTCATTCATGGAAGGCCCTTCAAGAGACGAATAGTCCATTTTCGTGAAGTAATTTCCTTTCTCGAGCACAATCACTTTTAGTCCTGCACCAGAAAGAACAGCTGCTGCAACACCTCCACCACAGCCAGAACCAACAATCACCACATCACATTGGATCTTGTAGAGGTCATATTCACCATTTTCTGTCACCTCGAGGCCTTTTTCTCTCAAGGAATCGGCGAATGTGGACTCCGTTTCACTCATGGTTTCCACAATTCCTTTCTCTAGAGGCCTGTTCTTAGGCGTACTGTTGGAGTTTTCATCAATATCAACATTATAGTCCATAGCTTTCCATGCAGGATTCTTTGAATCTTTTCCGACCTATGAATATTATAACGATCAGGTTAATTGAAGTGGAATGCTTGCATGCAGGTGATTCTTAATCATGGAAATGACATTGGTATATGTAAATTTCTAGATCCAAAAATATTATATTAAAAATCTAAATAGTTAGATGGAGACGGGGAAACTAAATATTATGTTTCAATTTTCTATGCCGCTTCTGTTTTATTTATTTAATATCTAAGCATGTATATTATTATGTATCATTCAACTATTTTACTAGTGATTACGAGTCATTTCATATCTGTGCTTGCTTGAGGTGACTGCTTACTATTTCCCTTGAAATATGTATGTGTTTCAGATAGGTAAGCCATGAGAAGAAGCACTAACAAAGAGACGAATATGCAAAGTGGCCAGAAGAAATAAATAACCCGACCCACGCTCATGATCCCCAGCTTACCCATGGGCCAAAGATGACGAGTACTGAGCTCGGAATGCGGGAATTCACAAATATAGACTCATTTTTCCGATTGTAACTAAACTATTTGGGCAAAAACTTGTGTGAGACGGTCTCACATGTTGTATTTTGTGAGACGGATATCTTATTTGGGTTATCCATGAAAGAGTATTACTTTTTATGCTAAGAGTATTACTTTTTATTGTGAATATAGGTAGAGTTAACTAAATATTCGTGAGACCGTCTCTCAATAGACCTGCTCAACTATTAGTTAGTACATGAAAATGCAAAAAAAAGTTGTACCCATTGCTAAAATTGTAACCTAAAAATGGTCCAAAGAAACAGCTAGAAACCAAAGAATTATGTAAAAAAAATTAAATTTTGCATTACATATTAACCAAGGTTTATATAATTCCTAGATTTTAAAATGTGAACAGTTTCATTTGTTTCTTTAGATGGTCTATTTTTATGATACACTTTTGTTGAGAAACCCCTAATAAAAATTTCCGACTAATTGCACCAGACCTAATGTGAAACTGTGAAAAGCATAAAACCTTCCAAAAAATATTAATAGGCTAATTTTTAAAATAAAACACGTTTGATCACTGTGTTAAAAAAACTGAACCTTATTTGTAAGTGATTTATATATGATTTTTAGAACACAAAAAAGACGGTGTCACGAAATAATTTTGTGAGACAAATCTTCTATTTAGATCAAACTTATAACAGGTTTGTCCTTATTTCATAGTGCCAAATTTGCTGACAGTATGTGAATTAAATATTCAACTGACTAACGACACCACTTGGTATTCACACGACGATACGCTTCCACTGTTTTCATGTGAAAAAGCAAACCCTTCATGCTTTGGGCCACAAGAAATCTTCTACGGTAAAACATGACACCAGAGAAGATGAGATCTTGTGGGATCAAAGGGAAAAATAATCTGATAGATTGATTACCTGAGTGAAGCAGACAAATAAACAGATGAATTTTCTTGTTTTAAGTTTTTACTGGATTTCTGACTTTTTTTCATTTCAAATAAACATAAGAAGCTGATAGAATATTAATTAATTACCTGAGTGAAGAAGGCAAACAAACAGATGAATTTGCTTGTTTTAAGTTTTACTGGATTTCTGACTTTTATTCATTTCAAATAAACATAAGAAGCTGATAGAATATTAATTAATTACCTGAGTGAAGAAGGCAAACAAACAGATGAATTTGAGGAATACAAAAGCAAGCCTGATTGGAGTCAGCAGCCAATGCTTCATCCATTTCTGCAATACCCTCTCCCTTTTCTCAAGAGAAATCCTTGAAAACTTGTTCAGGTATGGCCATTCTTTGCCGAAACATAGGGCTCCACAGATCAGCAATGTCCCCACCCTCGTCGAAAGCGCTTTCAAAAGCAATTTCACCAATATCCTGGCTTCCCAGAAGCCCCTCTTCTGTATAATCTCAGCCACCTTCATAAAGAAAAGCAGAAAATAATCACCACCAAAAGTCCGTTTTGGATGGAATTCATGCAAGAAACTGTTACCTCATCGGGAACTGGATATTGAGCGCCCGAAGAATACTTGAAGAAAGACTGGATGTCCGGATTTGATCCATCTTGCGGAGAATTATGTAGTGGGGGTACAAGGATTTCACAGATACTGGCGAGTGTCTCCATTTCTGAAGGCGGAAGGCCATGACTGTATTTGGCTTCTCTTGTTCCACCTCTCAGTAATGGATGACACTGTCTCCCCATGTTCTTAATTTTCCCCTCTCTAATTCTCTGATTTCCGTTGAGTGCGTATGAAATATGTAACCTAGTATTTGACTTGCTATATATTGAAATAATATTGTGCGAATAAATAAATTATGGATACATTTAAATCTAAATATGTGGTTTTCAATTGACCAAACATATTTTTGGTGGAAAAATTGCGATTTTGGTCTATTATATAATTTATATTTGTTTTCTGACCTTTCGATTCTTGAATTCATATTGAATTGGATTAAATCTGAATCCAGCTGCCTAATAGGTTCCTTAAACCTTAATCAGATGAGAGGAATCGAGCTCCTAATTACTCGTATGTAGCACATGCTTTTATCATTTTAGTAATAATAATAATAATACTCGACAGTTGCCAGAACTAATTCATTTTTTGAAAACGGCGAAATGTAGGGTAACTTATAATTTCATTGACAAATATTTCAAGAATTATAAATACTAAAACATTATTATAAGGAAAAAAAATCTTGATTTCTACGTAATATTCTTTCTTGTAAATTCTACCCTTAAAGTATATGAAGACGTACCACTAAATCAAAGTTACATATATGCATAAACATGTATGGAAAAATTGAATAGCAACATTGGCAAAAATTTGTGTGAGACGATCTTACGGGCCGTATTTTATGAGACAGATCTCTTATTTGAGTCATCCATGAAAAATATTATTTTTTATGCTAAGAATATTATTTTTTATTGTGAATATCGGTAGGATTGATCCGTCTCACATATAAAAATTCGTAAGACCGTCTCACAAAAGACCTACTTTAGCACGTTAACCATGTTGCTCATTCACTAGCAACTTATGGCTTTCATATGGATATTTCCAAATATTTTAGATATTTGTAAGCTCTTTTGTAAATTATGACTTGCGTAGTGTTATTATATGAATGAATGATGTTATATATATATATATATATATATATATAATTGAATAGTTTCATATTATTTTATAAACATATAAATAAATAAAGAGTAAAATGCTATGCTTAATGAAGTATATTTAATCCAAAATGGTTGGGGTAACATTTTTTAATATTATCTTGATATAATAAATTGAAAAGTAATTAATAGCTAGTTTAATATTACCACAATTCAACAGTATATATAAAATTTGAGAATTCAAAAGTGTGTTTGGGGCTTCGTTTTCGTATTTATTGTATGCTCATCTTATTGTGGTGTTTAATAAATAAATTCTTATCCATGTCACGTGACCACGTAGTGTTTCAAAATGTTACGTTTGAATTACTAAATTAAATCGAGAGATATATGATATAGTATTTTGCTCGAGTTATAAATATAATACGAGTCCATAGCATAAGATGTCAAGTTTTCCTAACTAATTAATGTTCAGAGTGACACTCATCTATTGGAATTAGATGAGATGAAGCATATCCAATTCATATCTCTAATAGATGAATGTCAGTTCATTTGTAGGTATGGAGATGAACACAGCAGATGAACAACATATCAAATTGTGTGTGTGTATAATGAGTAGGTCATTTGTGATAAAGTCTAACAGATCTATATTCGCGAGACCAGTCGAATCGGTACATATATAGAATAAAATATAATATTTTTAACATAAAAAATATTATTTTTTTCATGGATCGGATCAGGTAGAAGATATATCTCACAAAATAAACTCGTGAGATGATCATAAAAATTTTGAGATAGATAATTATAATATAGTTAAAAACATATACAAGGATTTAGACGTTTTAGTTGGGACGACCCTTCTAGGCGTGAGTTTCATGACTAAAAGGTTAGGTTTTTTTCTTCTTATTTTTTTGTTGACCAAATTCGGAGGGTTTGTTTACGTTTGTTGGTTCTTTTCATTACTCTTATCTCTATTTTGTGTCGTCCCATTTTTACTTTCAAATAAATGGTTTTAAGTTATATCTTAAAATTTGTCACGGATGATTATTATATACAAAATATATCAATCTAAGAATTTATATAATATATATATATCATAAAAGAATGAAAAATGATTCTGATTTATTTTTCCACGGAAAGCGTTTATTTCAAATAAATTATTTGGAAAACCATTTATAATTATAACAAATTTCTATTAGTTGTTCGATAATACATCAAATGCAATGTTTATATCAATGTCACATATCGTGCGTCACATAATTGCCTCAAATGGAGGGTTTATTAATGCGTGACTCTTTTTTCTTTTTCTTTTTATCCCTTTCAGTAATTTATTATTGCCTAATTACCGGTCATACGAAATGGTTTCATTATTTTTAAAAAAAAAAATTTTTTTTTACCCAAAGTTTGTGCATTATTAATCATACATATGTCGACATTTTTTTTTCCAGAAAAGAAAAAAATAAGTATATATATATGAATAATGCTAAAAGTACAACCAAAATATCGTACAACGATATTTACAACAATTATATAGTGAGATTTTGTTATTATATCACGATATTTTGCTATTATTTCGTGAGCTTTTGTATTAAATTTATCATGAAATTTTAATAAATGAATTTTTGTATTTAATTTTTTGTGTTGTAAGAATTGTTGTACAAAATTAGTTGTACATATATTATTACTAAAGTAATGATATATGTACAACCAATCTTGGTTTGACGACCAACAAGGGTTTCGACTAATATTTTAAAATTCCAGATTGTATTAAATATGGACGATAACAAATCATGTGACGCAATAAAAATATGATCTACAATGGGAAATTAGGTGGCTAAACTCTGAATATGCAGTGATGCATATTAGGTTTTTTTTTTTAAATTAGTTTAGTGTAAATAATGATTTGTGTAACGTCCTGATTTTTTTTCCTAGAAAATATTTAGGGGGATTTTTTTTTTTTTGAACAATGCTTAGTAAAACTAACAATTAAAAATCAGTAATATTTAATATATAAAATAACCTCCTAAACTATAAAATAATTATTCATAGTCTTCCTCTCAAATAATAAAAACTTATCATCACGAGCAGTTAACCATCGGACATCTTCATCACATACTAAAATAGTATTTCACTTAAAAACAATATTTCAAAATTTTAAGAATTCATAATTTCAAATTTATTTAATGCGGAAATACTAGATTGGCTCGGATAAGTGCCTTCCACCGTAAACCGCACAACCAACTCAGTCATCCTCACCTACATCAACGAAAACTAGTGAGCCTAAGAGACCCGGCGAGTCCTTCCGGAAATAATAGTTATCATATAATAAAATGATACACGTATTAAATATTTTTCCTCAGACTTTTACATATAAAAATACATTATTTTTCCTAAACAAACATAATAGTCAAACAATCAACATTTTCCTTAAAACTTCGTCAATCTCATATCCTTATATTAAAATCCTCAAAAACAAATTTTATGAAATGTGGCTCATAAATTTCTCTCAGTCAATAGTTATAGTCGTTTCATCAAGCATATAAGAATCCAGGTTTGATACATCAGCACCGACACAAGGGCAATGCCCAAAGCCCTTAATGGTGGCAAAGCAACACCGATCGGAAAAGCCAACGTCCAGAGCCCGTAATTGTGGCAAAGCGGCACCGATCTGAAAGACGACGCCCTGAGCTCGTAATGGTGGCAAAGCAGCACCGACCCGAAAGCCGAGACCCCAAACCCGTAATTGGTTATAACTTTTCCATAATTCATTAAAAATTTTAAAATATTTTATCGTTAATTAATACATATGCATAGATATATCTCAATCAGTATAAAATTTTAGTAATATTATTTTATTTAAAAGATAACAATTTACACACTCAATCCTTAAAAATCACACATATGCTCTTATTTTCATCGGTATGTCATAAGAACAGATGAAATTAGCAAGTTCTATGTGATGCCAAAAAGGAAAAAATAATAATAACAAGGATGGATTTGAAATTGAAATTGAGGGGAAAAAAAATGAGGTATGGAAAAACTCATCCATAAATTCACTGGTCGACGCAATTTTAATTTATTGGCAATAATTATTGACAATAAATTCGAAAATTTAATCTAATGGATAGCGTTGCCATATCTGCACGTCCCACTGAATTGTACCCACCGACAAATTAATCAGTGCCCACCCTCCACAATTCCCAACTTAACACTGATTTTGAGGGAAAAAAGGAATATCGCCAATGTTCCCTTTGTTTTTCTTTTCTTTTTTAGGGAGGAAAAGGAATATAAACAGGGAATTTAGAATTTAACAAATGACTTGTGTTTCTCTATTATATTGGAAAGATGTGTATGTAAATTGGAAATTAAAGATATGTGGGTATCCCTATATTATGATATTTAATTTCCCACAATCAAGTGGAAAACTATTCGGGTATCTTTTTTTTAAAAAAAAAAAAAATTGTGATTGAAAGAAAACTAGGATATTTTTTAAAAAAATTATTATTCATTGATTTTTTTAGTTTAACATAAAAAAATAGAGCGAATTTATATTTGGATAAAGTCTTGAAAAAGATTTTTTGAAAAAAATTAAAAGCAAAACCTAACAACCATAATTTTCAGTGTATAGCTCATTTAATTTTTAAAGAAAAGTTGAAATCGAAGCCCAGCAATATTATTTTCAGTTGATAGCCCATTTAAGTGTTCTTTTTTCAGGAAAAAAAATGTCAACTCAAAAAAAAAAATTTATGAAAAACAGACTTGAAAAACGTTTCTGGTTGCCTAATACTTTCTATATCCAAACGTACTCCAAGTAATATACATTTTCCACGTTCTATACTCAAAAGAAGCTAAAGAAAAAAGAGGAAGTTGTTGCGCTGAGGGATAAACTTGCTTGCGATAGTTGATGGAGAAGGGATTGAAGCAAGTGACCAAGAGGATATAAACTTGTTAAGATTGAGACTTTGATCTAACTCAGCACCAAAAACCAGCTCAACCGATGTTGATTGGAATCTGAGCGGACTCAGATGCCGAAAAATGTATTAGAGAAGAAAATACAGGAATGTCACAAGATGGCTCATGAAATTGTTGACAAAGAAAGGAGGAACGTGGAAGAAAGAATGTTTCTACTGTTCTACAACAACCAGCATCCAAGCATGCATGCTTGCGAACACCTCTCCAAATATTCATTTCACAAAGAAAGGTGATGGTTGCTAGCTCAACACTTAAAGCTCAACACCTTGTATTACTGTCAGAAGAAATTAGGCCTGTAGTTTTTGACGGGTAAATTTTGTATTTACATGCTCATGCTTAAACATTGAAATAACGGCACAGGCGAGCGCACGTGCATCCAAGCATGTCCTTGTGCATGTTGTAGGCACTCATACTTCTTGATTGGTCAGTGTCCATTCACTTCAAAATTTTGATATAATATAAACATAGCTGTGTGTGGAGAGAATCTCTAGTTCAAATCATCATTTTGAGAATAGCAGTCATATTATATATGTTTGATGATAACATAAGAGAATGGTGACAAGAATCTCTTACAAAAAAATATTGAGAGATTTGCAGGAAAATGGAAGAAAGACACAAGCTGTCGCGCGGATGGATTTGATACAGAAACAAGGGATGAATATGAAAACGTATATCAGATAAAGCTTCTTGAAAATGAAAAAAAGACAAACCAATTACATCATGAAGCTTTCATATTGTCCAATCCAACGCTTGCCTGCATCCAGAAAAGTTTGCCACAATTTGGATAGAGAAACAGTTCCAAGCTTAAAACGAATTGTGAAATTATATTAAAATCGATCGGAGTTTGCATCGTACCAGAAACTTGTGAATCTGAGCAAGAATTGGTGAGAAATTTGTGCAGAACTTCAGCATATCACCTTGGATATCACCTTCGTCGCCCAACACCTCCATGAACTTCTTCCTATCTGGTGCAAGCTTAATAGCCACCTTTATTTTCCATCGTAGAAATGTGAAATTTATTTTAAAAACCGCCAAAGAAAAGATAATAATACGAAAAATAATACTCTTTATAGAAGTACAGACATGGTTCACAAGAATGTTTGTGGTAGTCGTCATTCCGGTTTAACGAATTGTTGTTGAATTTAATTACTCCAGCACCCGAGTCCAATAAGCCATTAACTGATTTACGTAAATAAATAAATCATCAAAGCCATTTGATTACCATAAAACTTGAACTAGCAAGCCAACCATGCCATTTCTTCAATGTCTTGCTGTATGAATCATAACAAACTTGAGACATTGACCAATCTTGATGATCCACAAGATTATGGAACAGCTGAACCAAGAAATCCATTGCCCTGCAGCATAAAAAATCATCTGGATTCACAAACATCGTAACAACGAAGCATTCACAATCAGCTTTGCCTAATCCTAAATGTTGACAGAGCAATAAAGCTGATACTCCATTACCAGGTATTACCTTGTTAACCAAAGAAGTCCATTGGTACAACTAGATGATGATTTAGCAGTTTTTATCTCGACCTCGTCTTGCACCAAGCTGTACAAGTATTTGAATCGTGAGGGATTTGAATTGTACTTAGATTCCAACCTCTGAAAGTTAATAAATAGACAATATCAGCCTCAGCATCCAGCAACAATTCTCCAGTAAGAAAAAATGACAGTAACTTAATCTACAAGAATATATCCATCATAGATGAAATCTTACTGCTATATTGCCACTGATATCGGATTTTACCACCATCATTGCTGCTCCAAATTTATCTAAAACAGAGATGCATCGAATAAAAATGAAACAAGGACAACAAAAAAGAACAAAACAAAAACAAGAAAGCATGTCACACAATGTAAGTATTATTGCAGCACTGCCTTCTTTAACCACATAACTTGATGAGTATTGAACTCCCACTTAACGGGTCATTCTACCTCTACCAGGGGATTGAAATGGCTCATGGTCAGTTTTATGCTACGTTGGATGATATATACACATGTAGAAAACACCATTAGATCAAATAGATCCTATATCGAATACGTGGAAACACGTTGTGTCTCCATATGCCACCCCGATATAATATAGATTTAACTAGACAATCACATTTTCCCAATTGTAAAACTCAAACTTTCTTAGAAATTATAAAAAAAATTACCTTCTTCAGATTTCAAATTTTTTCACATATGTATACAATAAAAGACCCCACCAAAATTCTTGGTCTGAATTTATCCAAGTTACTGAAATGTCACGTTAAGTTATGGACAAATTACCTAGAATAGGCAATATGAATTTGCTCAAATCCAAGAATGGCTTGGTAAGCATATCTCCTTGTTCACATTTCACATGCTGTATTCCTTCCAAACAAGGACTAAAAACATTCTCCGCCATAGCAGAACCTTTCTGCCTATGCAATACAAATTAATCGTCAAACATTTAACTAATATACTTTCAAACCGATAGTTTCAAGAAAACTGTGAAACAAGGCAGATGCACACTGCCATAATCTAAATCTGAGAATCTTAAAATACAAATCCATAAAATGAATATATAATAAATGGGAAAATCATATATCTATCATATGCAGAAAAATTCAGATAATTAACTATAAATCACATTGAAACATGTAAAAATAGGAGGCCGTACGAAAATAAAACAAGCGAAAGGTGATGACAAACCTATGATTGAAATGCGCGCAGAATTGGGATGCAGAGGGTGCAAAAAAGAAAGAATTCGACAATTTAATAATTAATAAAAATTAGACGTGCATGGAATATGAAATAGTCGTCGCCACGTTAAACTGATCTTCAAATTCCTCTTGCGGCCTTTTCGTGTATTCTTCCTTATTTTATGTTCACTGTTTATAAATTAAAATTTCTTTTTAAAGGCAGGCATTATTTAGATTTAGAAGAATGTATCTCCTCAAAAAAAGAAAGAATGTATACTTTTTTTAAACATAAGTTTGGCCCAATTTCAATTACACAATGGAGTAATAAATATTCATTGTTTTTTTATATATCTATCTATACATCTATACATATTATAAAAGTGTGAATCAAGATCAAAGTTTTTCTATCGTGTATTGTCAACTTTGTCCTTAGTTTGTACACACAATAAAAATTTAGTTAGGATGTTTTTGTCAAATCAGTTATTATGATAAGGACAAAATTGTCAAACTACATTTTTGTTAGATAATGATCAAGTTGCCAAAAAAACTGAAACTTTAAAATTCTTTGATTTTTATTTTCTTGTAGATGAATTGAACAAACTTTTTTCACAAAAAATATTAATTTGAAAAGATTGAAATACCAAAATATATTGGTTTTATTTGCTTATAGATGAAGTGAAAAAGAATTTTTTCACAAAAAACTTAATTTCTAGATTTTTTCACAAAAAAGTTAATTTGTAGAAGATTAAAATAACAAAATTCTTTTGTTTTATTTTTTTGTAAATAAAGTGAAAATATTTTTTCCACAAAAACTTAGTTTATATAACGATATGATGTTAAATATTTTTTATTTTACGTTCATTAAGATTAATTATTTTAAAATGGAGAATTAAACTAATGAAGCCAAATAATTAAACTAATTTTGTTTTTGTTTTAACAAGGTTGGTGTCATGAGGAAGGTTCGATATTTAATTACATTTAAAAAATGATACAATAATTATCAGATATAAATATAAATAATCCTAATAAATATTTCATTGATATTTATTTTATCTATATTTCTTTGTCAAAAAGAAAGTAAACTAATATTGTTCAAAGCCTTGATTTATTATGAAATTTTAACGATATAAGATTGAATAATATATTTGTATTAATTTTAACTATATTTTCCTCTTTTTAAAGGCTAGAAACTATAACAATTATTTTATGAGAGATTCTTGCAATTAACGAATGATTATTTTTATAAGAGATATATATTGACAAATCAGTTATACTTTTTGTAATATTAAAATATATATCTATGAATGTAAATTTTTAACATTATGATAAATAAATTTTATAAAATTTATTCATTAGCAATACTCACTACTTCTCCATAGACAAAGTCAAAGTTATTTGGTTTTTATTTATTTGTAGATGAAGTGAACAAATGTTTTTCACAAAAATATTTGTTTGAATGTGATTTATTTTATTTTGTAGATTTATAATATTTTGAATGATTTTTTATATGCAAGAAGTTTATCTTCAATTTGGTTTATTTCATCCTAGCCATGTGGGTATTGTCCTCATGATAGGATGGATGGCCAAGATTTGCCCATGCATATATAGAACCCACTTTTTTTTTTTTGAAATTGTATGTGTGGCAAGATCTTACCCGTTGAAATGAAGTGAGTATAGTGCCCACATAGGTAGGATCTCATTATGACTTTAATTTGGTGAGGAAATTTTTGTAAATCAATTATTATGATGATGTCAAGATTATCAATCTACGTAGCAAGGATCAAATTGCCAAGAAGATTGAAACTCCAAAATTCTTTGGTTTTTATTTTCTCGTAGATGAATTGAACATATTTTTTTCCGCAAAATATTGATTTGAGAATATTGAAATACAAAAAATCATGGGTTTTATTTGTTTATAGATGAAGCGAAAATAATTTTTTCCCAAAAAAATTAGTTTGTACAATATTGAAATACCAAAATTCTTTTGTTTTATTTGGTTGTAAATATAGTGAATTTTTTCCACAAAAAACATAATTTGTGTAAGGACATGATATTAAATATCCTCTATTTTGCATTAATTGAGAATAATTAATTTAAAACGACGAATTAATGAAGCCAAATAATTAAATCATGTGGGTTGGTGTTATGAAGAAGGTTCGACGGTTAATTACATTTTACAAAAATGATACAAAGCATTATTGGATATAGAAGAAATATTACCTTATAAATATTTCGTGAGTATTTATTCTATCTATTTTTCTTTATAAAAAAATCCAACTAATATTTTTCAAAGCCTTAGTTTATTATTAAAATTTAACAATATATGATTGAATACATACAGTTTTACTAATTTTGACTATTTTTCGTCTTTGTAAAGATCAGAAACTATAATAATTACTTATTCGATGATCTTGCAATTGACGAAGATGTATTTTTATAAAGGATGGATATAAATCAATTATAGATTTATGTAATCTGAAATAACATATCTTTGAAGGTAAATTTTTAAAATTATTATGAATAAATCTTTACAAAAATTATTCATTATTGCTCAATATTTCTCCTTATGAGTTATGATTGATAATAAGAAAGGTCAAATTTATTTGTTTTTATTTGCTTGTAGATGAAGTGAACATATATTTTTCACAAAATATTAAATTGAATATGATTTGTTTTATTTTGTAAATCTATAATTTTTTGAATGAGTTATATATGCAAGAAGTTTCTCAGAAAAAAAATTAATATATACAAATTTAATACTTCCATTAATATAGTATGAAATATAAAAAAATATATGTTATCGTAATTTTGAATTTTTGTATTTAAATAACATATTGCATAAATATGTTATATCATTAAGAGTTGAACATTTTTTGATAAATATAATAAAATATTAATTAAATCATATTTTGTCAGTTGTCTAGAAGATAGAGTAACCAAAATTCATTGATTTTATTTGCTTGTAGATTAAGTTAAAATATTTACAAAAAATAAATATAATTTGTAGAATACTGAAATAACAAAATTCTTTGGTTTTATTTACTTGATGAAACAAGCTTTTTTTTTCTACAAAACACTTAATTTGTGTGGAGATTTGTAGAGGCATCAAATAGAGAAGAATATGCATTTCTTCTCATAAGGTTTGCTAATGAAAATTGCAAGAATATTGTTTTTTTACAGAGAAGAAAAAACTGATGACAAAAAAAAATCGTGAAAGCAATATAAATTGAAAATATAAAAGAAAAAAACATTTGACGCAATAATTTAATTTAAGGTTTAGAATATATTATCTATATTATATTTTTATTTTTCATAAATCAATAACACGTTGTAAAATAAGTGGTCAACGTTATGTATTATACATTATTCTTCTCTCAAATTTAATTTTAATAACTATTGTGATATCAATTTTATATTATATTTTCTCCAATGTCTAATTTATACAAAATTATAATATTTATTACTACTATGTTTTTCAACAATTATTAATTTATTTAGATTGCGTTTGGATAAATTGATTTCAAATTTATGGATTAGAATTATAATTTTATTGTTAACAATGAAATAATATATCAAATATTGAATATACACATTACTTATTTACATATTATTATTTATATAAAGTAGAATAAATTTCAAATAACATTATTATTGGGTGGACTTGAAAAATATCATAATTAACATGAAATACTACTATATAAACATGAAATGAGTGGATTTGAAGTTTATGATGTTACTTCTCTAAATAACAAAAATACATTTGAATGTATTGAAATCCATGGATTTGAAATCCTTCCATTCAAGAATAACCTTAGATTTATAACGCATAAAATTTTTAAACAAATATCTTTTGCACTCATTTTATAATACATGTAGTACAAATTATATTACATTGAATTTCCTATGGATAATGCTAAAGGTACAACCAATATATCGTACTGCGATATTTACAACAATTATATAGTGAGATTTTGTTATTATCTAATGAGATTTTATATTTAATTTATCATGAGATTTTGATAAATGAAATTTCTGTATTGATTTTTTTGAATTATAATAATTATTGTACAAATTTGGTTGCACATGTAGCATTACTCATTTTCTATCGACTAATATAGCATAATCATTAATATATAATTTTTTGTAAATTAATCTCTTTTGATCTCATTTCTTTAACAACAATTATTGATAATAGAAATGTATTTTCACGTGCGTCGCACGTGTTTTTACCTAGTAAATAAAAAAAAGATAATACGATGGGAAAGTATCAAAATATCGGGACATAAATGATGAAAGATAACATAAGTATGTAACTTTTTAAATGATTAGGATATGTTTAGCATCAGTCATGGGAGACATCAATGATAAATATAGAAAGAAATGTAAATAAAATCTGAAAGAAAATAATAGGATTGACAACATTGACTTAAAAAGAAATTATTAGGCATGGGTTCAGTTATTTAAAATTAGTGGGAATTCAACATTTACATATAACCCCAAAGAAGATAAATTTGTGTAGCAAGAACTCAGCAAAACTGCCAAAGTACCAACTATTTTAGTTACGGCACATTTCTAATTATGTGGTCCGTATAATATGATCACATGTTGGATATATAGTGATTGAAATATTCTGCTTTGATTTATTAGTTCATTTTATGGAAAGAGATGATAGACCAACAGAGATTAGAGCACAAGACATACAAGTTATTATACCCTCTTATTAGCCATGGCCGCAGGGTTCTAGGCTTCAAGTTGTTCAAAAATAGTAAGAACAGAGAAGTGCGTTCATCTTTTCAAGTCTGGTTTTTCAAAGATTACTCTCAATGTTTACTATTTCAAAATAATTGCACCTCAGAAAAGAGGAGTAAACGATTAATATGACGTATTTTCAATTTCCAGAGCAAAATACTGCAAGTACTGTAAGACTTGTGTTACAGGAAGCTTAAATTGAATGCAAAATTCACCATGATTTGGCACACAAAAACATCGGAAAACACTCAAGACTCTATGATGCTGGTTTCTTTTCACTTGTTTTGCTGCTCCAGAAAGGTGACAGTAAAGAGAAATGGCGAGAAGCTGTAGAAAAACAGAGATCACGAGCAAACAACTTAATTTAGCCAGGGAAAATAAAAAAAAAAAAGATGAGCAACAAAGGCATTAATAGTGTATGCCAAAGAACGTACATTTTTGTGAGGCATTGCCAGCCGTCGAGGTTTCATCTTGTGAGATGAGATTCTTCAAAGTGAGAACTGAAAGAAACACCCAAAAATGGACGTACCGGAAAAGAGGAGAAAGATAACATCAGCAAGATGGGTCCATGCACAGATTACCCTTTGACCATAAAATACAAATTCAAGATTGAGAAATGTTTCTGTTCCTTCTAATCATGTACCATGTATGTAGCAAGGATAAATAATTAGTTATTCATCTAGTATTTATGAACATCCAGAAGCAGCTGTTTTACATTTATATCAGTTTATCGTTGTCCATTATTAGTCTGAGATGCATGAATGAAATTAATATGCACGGAATTTAAGTACAATGAATGCCCATCTTGACTTAAACAGTAGAGGAAAAAAAAATTAAATTATGTCTACTTTTTGCTACATGGATGGTAATGACAGAATTGGCAAAGACAAGTTGGCAGAATAAATGCTTAATGATGAGTGTATATTACGTCTACCATTCTTACCATATGATAAAGGTATACAAGTAATTTTGTGAGTGGGCGTGTCTGTGGATTCTTTAAGGAATAGAAATGGCATCACCTTCACTTGATGATGCAGAATTCCTTGCATTATCGTCATGCTCAGCACCATCAACACTAATACATTCTGAATCAACACTTCGATCCGCTGACAATGAAGAGTGATTCTTCTTTCCAAATTTCAGAAGTCTCTTGAAACCCTTTGGTTCCTTAACAGGAGTCTTCTCCGACGTCCCAGAATTTTTGTCCACTTGGAGAGTTTTAACATCGGGTACATTTGTTCTGACAGTTCCTTCAACTCTTGTCTCCAGTTTTGAGCTTGCCGCATGTGCTTTGTTATAGTTCGAATAAGATGTCTTAACCTCGTAACCACAGCAAGCTATATCAGGATCTTACTAGAAATGTTTTTATAAACTAGGACAGTAAATTATCAAGTTTGTATATCATAATCAGCATTCAAAGGAATAAGAGTATCAACTGGAGACCATAAAAGAAGCCGCTACTTGTACCAACACCCCCATCCTACTATCGCCCAGACTCAGAACATTATAAATGCAGCATACGAACCAATCCTGTCAAAACAAGCTAAAGGGGTTCATCATTAAACACCCACTAACATTGGCTCAATCTTTCATCTCTGAATTTCAATCTGCCCAAACCTAAATGGAAGCAGAAGTGTGCCACATATTCTCTATTCCTACGGTAAACATGAAAGAAATTATCAATTTAACATCACACCTCATTAGAATATGATTGCTTTTGGAGTTGAGAAGGTAAGACATGGTTATCAACGCGACTCACTGGTGGCGGCGGAGTATGCGCATCAGCTAAGTTGGACATCAAGTCACTTTTCTCTCCTCTGTCACAATCATTATAATATTTATTTCCCGTCTCCAACTTTCCTTCCGATGGATGCAAAGTGGGACCAGAAGGTTTCTCATACTCAAGCATGACAACAGTCTTCTCAACTATCAGATTGTCATCAATATCAATCTGATGTAATCTATTGGAGAGTTTCGCATTCGATTCAGCATTTGCAGAAGGATTTACTCCATTCACCTTCTGTTTTCCTTTTACATTTGATCCATTCTCACCTGAATTTAGAAGCGATTTTGATGTCTTAATCTTCAATTCAGGCAGCATCGCAGCTTTACTTCTATCTAGGTTTATGATGGCAGATATTTTGCTCCTCTCAGGCCCCTCAGACAACTTCCTCTTTGATACTGATTCAGCACTTCGCGCCTTATTCAACAACATAACAGGAGAGTTGGTGATTGTTTTAGGTTCTGATAACCTCCTAATTCGCGCCATGGAGGCCTTAGAATCATGTGTAACACCATGACTCTCTCTTTTTGGTTCAGATAATGATGATGAGGATCTAGCCAATCTATTAGCCGCCACATGATTCCCCTCACTTAATATACTGGATTTGGTAGCTTTGAGTGGTGCACTCGCTCCAACTGAAGTCCTAATCTTTGATCTTTGCAAGGGTGATGAGGACCCGGGCTCAGAATCACTGAACTTAGATCCTTTATTAGTGGCTGGAGAAAGCTTTGTCCGTAATTGTTTTATTTGAGGTGAAAGTGAGGATGGTTTTGCAGAAGTGGTGGTGGAACCGCCCCTGGCCGCAATTCTCTTTTGCCTCTCCTGCTTTAAAGCTTCAATTCTCTTCATTTCAGCCGCCTCCTGTAAAGAGTTGACCATTAGAATATGGACAAAGTCTATCAAGAATGTAATACAATATAGCGACAAATCAAACACGGTCCCCAAACATATGCATATTATCATCAAGTATTGAGAAATGGGGTCCCCAAACATACACATATTATCCTCAAATAATGAGAAATGGAGGAACACATAGGTAGCCCCAACATCCAAATGATGATTAGTATCACTCCACTGTATCAGCAATAAGAACATGTTATTCACTTCCATAAGTATTGATTAGTCTAGTTGAGCAAGTAATATTTAAGATAGTAAAGCAAATAAGATAATGCAATACCTTATCTTTTTTAATTTTCTGCAGATCAGCTTTATAGGATCTCAGCTTCTCAGCACGGGCACGGGCATCTTCTAAAGGACTCATCTTTGATGATTTGCCTTTCCTTATAGGACCTCCAGTTCCTTGCTTACTCAAAGGATCAGAGTTGACCTTCAGTCTTTTATCCTTATCCAATTTCCATAATCCTCCCTTTGCGTCTGTAACTTCTTTTTTCCCTTTTCCCCGAGAACTCTCAGCACAGACCTGCATTTCATAGTCCAGGGTAAGGTCATATCCAATTGACCTCTTCTCTGTTCCACGTTCTGGCATTAAGCTTAAACCATCAGGTTCATAATTGACTATATTCCTAACATCCAAATTTTGATGTGCCGATGGAATCTCACAGCCAATATCAATAGCAGATCTATCCCTGCCTCCAACTTGATCTACTGACATTGTCCGAAATGGTACAATCAAAGATTCATCAGTCATTCCCTGAGAGGATTCTCCATCCATCTGATTGGTGGCACCCTCAAAACTATTCACATCTAGCGCACCCAATGAATTTCTGAATTTTTGTTGGTTCTGTCGACTGCCAATAATAAAATCATCTGATCCCCTGGACGTAGGGAATGTACGCTCGTCAATTTTGTGGATGCCATTAATCCTAGCATCTTGTATTGCACCTCGATCCTGTGAACCATGAGCCAGTGGATCAGCACCCATTGTGTTTGCCCGTCTCTTTATATTATTTTCCATGGCTAACATGCCCTTATTGTCAGCACTAGCATGCTCATCACCTTCCCGGAGTAAACAATTCTGAAAAGCCTGCCAGTGTGTATCATCAGCATCTTTTCCAAAATTAGAGACTACATTGTTGAAACTCAAATTATCCAAAGAATTCATATGGCTTCCTTCATTTCTCAAAGATCTGTTACCATTTTGATGGATCACATCAAGACCATCACCATTGGAATTTTGATATTCTCCATCAGTGTCAGAATCTGAATCTGAGTTTGATTCATCACCAGATTTCTTCTCTTTCGAAGTAATATAATTAATATTTCGTATAACAACCATGCCAGATTGTTTTTTATTAGATCCTCCACTTTTTCTATGCGGTTTACGACTGCCTGGAAATTCTGCATGCATTTCCATATCATCCAATGATCTAGTTCTCTCGATATCTGACATTTCTGAACCAGTATTATTATCCCTACCATCACTTGATTGATTTCTATGCCCTGATTGATGACCAAAATTTGATGAGGTATGCTCCATGGGCCAATGAGGTGGCTGAAAAAAGGGGCCACTGCCTGCGTAAGTCGGATAGTATGGCATTCCTTGAACAGGGTATACAGGAAATACTGGTTGGGCACGAGGGGAATTATTCATAGGCCATGAAGGAAACACTAGGTGAGGAAACTGTCCCTGAAAATATTCTTGTTGACCATTTGGAGCTGAGTTATCTGCTGGAGCAAGGGAATAAACATTACATATCTATGATATCCTGGATGGATTCATGTTTGTTCACAGACAAGCAGGAAAAAAAACATGATCATAATAAAACTCTATGACGCTTGCTCTTTTCAAGTTGACTCATGAGTCACCAAGGCTCTGTTTGAAAATTGAATTCCATCAAGGAAACCACTAATTAAGTATTTCTTTCGGTATCGAAGGGATAAAATTAGGTGAGTGTTGGTTCCAACATGATTAGAGATACTTGCTAGGATATTTTTGAAGTTCAAAATCAATTTTCTTCAATTTTAAGATTGCCATCAACTTCCTTTCTAAAATCACTGAATGCTTAAGAGTGCTGATAAAAATGAAAAATTATGAGTCAACAAAGAAATCAAATTTAAGCCAAACAAAAACAAATAGTATGTTCATTTCACCCGAAATTTTTCGTAACACCTCGCAAAGACTTGATCTTTACCTGCATTATTGGTCGAGCCTGATTTCCCATTACTCTCTGTAGCCAGCTGATGGTTTGACTCATCATGTTTGTCAGTTGTGCCAGACAAAAAAATACCAGATGCATTTACTGCAGAAAACTCTGATCGAGTAGGCAACACTTCTGATGCTTCAAGTTCAAGCCATTGCCCAGTTTCATGTTTACTCTTCCACAGATTAATGAATCTTGAACATGCTTCTCTGTCACATGAATATACCCAGTTCAAGGAAATTTCCAAGAATATAGCAGTGTCTGGGTATCAATGGGTCAATGCCTAATCGTTCACATACTTATCAAGAGGGGGTAGAAGAAGGAGCTTACAGTAATCGCATGGCCCCAAAGCTCTCAGCAAATGATACAAGCGGTGCCACATGATCAATATCAAAACCAGCTGCCACAGCACGAGCAAAGGCCATACCTTGTTCTTTTTGTAGCAATGTTTTGCGTGTTTCAAGAATTTTCAAAAGCTGAACTCTAATTCAATAAGAAAAGATGTCAATCAGGATATCCGACACATTTTCATTCATCTCATTTCTCATCTAAACATGATCTAGAAGCTTTAATAAGTTCAACAAATCGAAGAAAGCCAGAGCAATCACATAGGCCATAGACTTATAGTGTGTACAAGTCAAATTCATTGAACATTTCTACCAGCCAAAATCCCCGAGAAATTCCTTTTGTTGTGATATTTCCAAAGATGACAGAACATCTAAAATGGAAGACAGCAATAAATCACTACAGTAAAGTAGATAGTTTCAATAAAATAATATGAAGTAAATTCTTTCCCATATCTCCAATCACAATAGTGTAGACATTTACGACTTTGCAGAGAGACCCTGAAAAGGATGAATTATCAACTGTAACTGTAATTGATAGGGAAGATAAGAGAAATTTCTACCAAACATTTTCTTTTTGAACCAAGAACCTAATAAAATTCTCAAAAATGAGCATGAATCCAATAAAACAAGACCAAAAAGTGTATGCAATCAAACTAGGAAGAAGATCCTTTCCCTTCCTTTTCTTTTTTTTTTCTTTTTCTCCATTTAGGTGTGTGAGCCTGAAGATTCAAGAGAGAATATATTTCGGATATGCCTTTTCAAAATTTTAATATGTTCTAGTGCTAATCAAAACTCCATAAAACACCATATATTTGTTTTGAAGAAGTAAAAGCTCCAACTATAAACCCAAGGCACTAAAATCAGATTCCCTCCACTCTGTTTCATAATGGAGTAATGGACCACCATTTTTTGGCACATAAAAAATGGCAGACACAAATTATGAATGTCAAAGTATTCAGATAGAGGAAAAACTTTTGAAAGAAAAATTAAAAATTTTGAGCACAGGTAAACATAGCATTGCAAATGTCAAGAAGGAATTGAAAACAATGCAAAACTTTAAAGAATGATTTAACAAACTTATTCATGTAGAATAACTTTTAAGTGGAAGTATAATATATCCTTTGCGCATTATTGTAAGCCTCAACCTCATTTGCATGTTAGATTGACACAACCTCAAGCCTGTTAAAGCTTTATCCATTAAATGAGCCAACAGTCATGCACAAACAAAAAGTATTATGAAACATTGGCATTGCAAGGAATATCAATTGATGCATTGAAATACATACTTAGAATTTCCCTCCTGGGAGTATGACCCATTGGCTTCAGGAAGTGGTGCCTCGGGCTGTCAGGAAAACAAAAGTGTGAAAGCAGGTAATCGAGAGATCGAAGAAAAAGCTTGTAGAGTTCTGAGTCACCTTGTAAAGAACAATTGCTTTCTCCTCATTATCATGTACACATTTGTTTCCTGCATGTTATTTTACAGTGTAGAGTAAATGTTACGTATCTCCATTTGTTAGCTATAAATCCATTTATCAAGCAGTAACACTTGTAAAATACATACATTCATCATCCAAAGGATAAACATTTGTACACCAGTCATCAGCACAGGTAAGGAGGAACTATTGTAATCAACAAGGTAATTCTAATTTCTGTAGCTTCTACAGCGCCATGTAATTCAAAAATGAACAGGCATAACATATCAAAAAATAACAGGAGAATAAGCTTATAGTCTAAATATATAGTCAAGACCTGTTCACCAGAAACCACGTAATGATACAAAACGCCCCATCTCAGTAAACATAACATCAAATATAATATTGTCTTCTAAGATACCTTCAGATCCTCTCATAGGTTTTTCTTTATGATCTTCCACCTGCCAAAATATATAAATAAAATAATTAAATCAATTGGTGTCCGATGAATATAGAGAAACCATCCCATTGATCAGTAGTTTACAATGGTTTGCCCCATATCATTGCAACTGTGAGCGATGATTGCCTCCTCGATCTGTAAGATCTCGGTTTCTAACATGTGCACACGTTCCAAGATTTCCGGTGTGCTCACAAAACGAACAAACCTGTGTGAAATAGCATACATCAATAATTTCCCAAAAGATGCAAAAAGAAGATAGAAGCAAGCCCTTAGAGTACATACATAGTTTCTCATTCTTTAACGGGATTCTTCAATTTAAGAAGATCTACCAACAAAAATAAATAATATTGATCACTTATCACCAGGGACTGATCACTTAGCATCACATAATCCAAATGGGTCACTGACAACTGTAACGGGATATAGATGGGATAAATAGTTATTGGTATTTTAAAGAGGTAAATATTATTTCGACAGAAATTTCTGTCTTTCCTGCGAATAAGGTGGCTATAAGCTATCACCAATTCATAGTAGTAAAGATTATTAGGACACTTATTACCCATAAAAAGTTTTAACATCTATCTGGTTAATGTATCGCTATTAGATTCTACAGGAGATTTGAGAGATGAGCATGATAACATCAGCAGTAAATTAAAGTTTAACCTTCGTGTTTTACATTGAAGTTTCAATAGATTCAAAGTCCAATCTCTATCCACGAGGTAAAGGAATGTATCAATCTTCAAGAAGATTTCTTTCATAATCATTTAGCACAGAGCATAAAACATCTATCAATATCAACACACAAAAACAGACTTAATAACGGGTATTCAAGAATCGGTTCATGAGATTTTAATGAATTTGAAAGAAATTGTATTGAGAATTAATCCATATGGGACTTGTGAAGCGTCTTAAGAAGTCAATACTATCACCATATTTCATAAGTGAAAAAAAGATGTAAGTTATTAGTAAGTCAGTATTATAAAATTAAATCTCATAAATACAGGAAGAGTTTCACTGCAATTACTTTCATCAAACAGGCAATTATTAAAAGATAGCAGTCAAAAGCTTATTTCAAATAGTCTCCTAAACAAACCTTTCCAGAGTGGCTTTCGTAAACCATGCTGCATCACTGCCATTTTCCGGTTCAAGCAAAATTGAATAGCCACCCTTCGATATTTGATCTTGGGCAGTCTTGAGATGGGAGAGAAACGGATTCAGCAATCCCGAAGCAATTTTTTCTTTCTTGTCATTTGATATGATGATCAAATCACACCTGTTCATGAAAACAATCAAACTCAAGATATACAAATAACAAGACATGAACCTAAATAATGTCACCAAACTTCAACTGCAGTTTCCTTCTTCACGTTTTAAACAGTAGTTTACTAGAAGTACAAGAGTCTATTAACACAATAAAAACGAAGTGACCAAAAAATTTGTTAGTTTTCTGATTACAACAAAAACTAACGGAAACTTCTTCATATCCCAAAACATTTTAATAAAACTAGATGTAACTTGAACATTTTCCAAAACTATAAATTATCTTTCATAAGAAATAGCAAACTAAAATTATCATAGTAGAAATGAACAAAAAAATGAACTAAACACGAATACTGAAATTAATCTTGTAACCAACTCATTTCACTAGACCCCATAGAAAATTTGTTTTCTCGAGAAAATCAAGCTATCAGAGTTCTCCTACTATAAATAGAGTCTTTTATTGTCCGCATGCAATTATAATCACAATTAATCAATAGTTCACTTCAATTACGACGCCACCTAATTACACACACACCGGTCATCACAGAAGATAAATCGAGTTTTCCGAAATTTGAACAACTGAAAAACAAATGAACATTAGATGCACATTTAAGTTATATACAATATCCAAGAAGCTCGCTCTCACGAAAGTTCCACACAATGAATGCTACGCAATTAAAACTTCCCAAACACTAACAGACAAAACAAATCCTCTAAACAGCCAAAATCTAAAAGCGTAACAAATCAACGTCATCATCAATCATTCCCCAGATCACTACAAAAATACACTCACACACCAAAATAAAATCCCACTCACATAAAAAAAAAACAAACGGTTATTAACAAAATGCTTACCGAGTTCTAGTCGGTGTGAGATGAAAAACGGCGGAGCTAAGCTGAGTACTCGGCTTCATTTGGAGCCGATAAAATGAGCTTCAAGGGGATTCACAAAATAATTCTTCAGATCTCACAGAGAGGTAAATCCTGCAAACCAAAAATCACACAAATCTGCGAAAAACATCAGAAAAGTAGATTGAAAATGAAGAAGAGAAAGAGGAATAAATCACACATGATTTTTGGTAAAGCAGCTTTGCATTTACATTCTGCGTGTGTGTGTGTGTGTGTGTATGGAGGACTTTGGATACCTGACGGGGAAAAAGGTCGAAACTGCAAAAGAAATTTAAGTAATCGTTTGGAAATTTATTTTGCGGAAAGTGAATAACGGGTAGCTCATACTAATCCGCCCAACTGTATCCCACACTGAATGTTATTTCATCCAGGCAAAATATAAAATAATTTTTTTTAAATGTTATTTCATCCAGGCAAAATATAAAATAATTTTTTTTAAAAAAAATAAATTATTGTATTAATTTCTATATATAAAATCCAACTTGTTGAAAAAATATTTTTAAATCTACGTCATAATTGGTTTCAAATCTAATTTTTTTTAAAGTATTAAGTTGAATTTCAAATTTATCGAAATATATTGTGATTTCAAATATTTTTTGCTCAAATCCAAATCATATATAAAGCATCTCGCATTTACATTGTGAGATAAAAATTGATTCTATATATTTTATTTAATATTACAAATTAAACAGGAGTAACCTCTTGTGAGACGGTCTCACGAATCTTTATCTGTAAGACGGTCAACCTTACTGATATTTACAATAAAAAATAATGTTTTTAACATAAAAAGTAATATTTTTTTTCATGGATGACCCAAATAAGAGATCTGTCTCACAAAATACGACTCGTGAGACCGTCTCACCCAAGTTTTTGCGATTAAACAAAATAAAAATGAGAGTGTGAAGAATGTTGATACGCAAGGTCATAAAAAACATAAAATAATAAATTTTCTTTAAAAAGTTGAGCGTAGCAGACCCAACAGGCAACAACCCCAATAACTTTGCATTTGACCAATTCCTAAAGACATTTATAATTATAATTATAAATTATAATGTGATTCAAATTACTTGTTGGTTCTTGGAGTTTTTTTTTTGGGATTTTTTTCAAATTAAGTATTTAGGAAAATAGGATATATAATATTTTATTCTGGAAATCTTAGATATTAAATAATTAAAAAAAATGTTTGATAGGATACAATATCAGAATAATAAAGTTTACTTTGGGAATTATGTAACTCTTTGATTATTATTTGTTTTCTAAGTTTGGTAGTTGTACGGTCTAATCTAATTATGCTGCTTAATAGTGAATTTTTTTGTTATTAGAGGAGGTGTAGTATTAAAGGGTGAAATTTTGCTTGGGGCGCTCTAAATTTCTTTTGACAATGGGAACCTCAAGTTTTGACGCTATTAGTTTTCCACCCCAGAATTTATACGGAATGTAATGTTTCTCTCTCCCCCAAAACAACTTGTGTATCAAACCAGATTTCATCTCAGGAATAATGGGAGATGGATTTTAAATATATTCAAATATATTTTTGTTATTTAGAAAATTAAATTTATAGACTTCGAATTCTCTTCTTACGTGTTTATGTAGTATTTCATATTAGTAAAGATTAATTTCAAGTTCGTTTAATAACGAAGTCATTTGGAATTGATTCTAATTTGTATTAATAATGTATAAATAAATATTGTATGAGTTTAATATTTAATATATTATTTCATTATAAATAATAAAATTAATCGAAACCTATGTATTTAATTCTCAAGCGTAATTGAAGTAAGAGATGAATTAAAAAGAAATTTTGTGTGATGTTTGTTTTTTCGAGGAAAATGTTTTCAAAGAAACAATTTTGAGACGTGAAAAAAGTATGTTTATAAGTTTGATCCTGATGTAGTTTTATATATATGAAACGATGTCTGTTGGATCTTAATCAGAGTTAGATATTTAAAATTTTTTGAATAAAATGTATTTGGTTGAATACAATATAATTACTATTGATAGAAATGTATTTTGGGAGAAAATAAGATGAAAATGAAATGATAATAATAATTGGCATCATTCCTTGAATACCGACAATCACATTATAGTCGCCAGTTGTTATACTGCATGAACATTACACATATGTCGGCATATTTCCTCTGTGCCAACTTGCATGGATTATGAAACACTAACTTCTCCTAACATCAAATAAGTTATTTTTAAACCTAATTAAACCTAAATTCGTTACACTACGCAATGTATAATTCGCTTCCGAATTTTGTTTTGAATCGTATTGTAAAGACGACTATCTATTTTTATGAAATACATCGGTTTTGGATATTTGATTACTTCGAAACTTGTTGTTTAAAAATTATGTGATTGTGAACGACGTCGCAATCGACCCACCTCGGTTTCGGGGCATGACAATATCAAGTAAACATAATCATATCTTTCCTCGTATTAAACGTTTCGAAATAGCAGTTATCATGTTGTCCGATATCCTTTTTTTGCAAAAGTTGCTAGATCAGGAAGATCTTCATAGTCTTCGAATGCTAATTTTTGTTGCAAATCTTATTATTTTCTAGGCATCTTCCATATCGTGCTTTCATGTCGCACCCGATATAAGGTTCTCAGAGACTATAAACATCAGTACCAATTCTCTGAATTTAATTTGGAAGCTCTCTTGATTTTCGGAAAATGAGAGAACCGTCTGTGTAGGTCTGTCTAAGTTCTGAAAACCAATGGCACCTCAAATTTGTAATGAATTTTTATGCTTTTTTTTCCAATTGTCAAAACAACATAGCTCTCAATGCAACAAAGTAAAATCATCGGCACTTATTTGTGTCTCTCAACACATCAATCTAATTGAATTAATTAATATTTCTACCAAGAAACTGAAGTTCTGCACCAAATTTAACATGAAAAAAAAAAAAAAATTTGAATCAGGGTATCCTTTCCTATTTGAATCATAAAGAGTTCTTTCTCCAAGTCTAACAATAAGCTAAAAATTTGAAGTGGTTGCTAACTATAATTCGGGGAAAAAAAAAACTTGGGCTCTTGAACTTGTTGATCGCCTCACTTTCCTATTAAGGTTGTGGTGCCTCATTATTTTCGTGGTTCGCTTCCTCCTCCGGTGGCTGAGGCGCAGTTTCTTCTGCTGGCGTGTTTCTTGTCTTTGCAGGACTGTACTTTTTCTGCAGTCTATCTTTGTTTTCTTTCCACCATTCTTCTGCTTGTTGCTCGTCAAATTTACGCTTACTGTGGCAATGTGTTAAAAAAATCAATGTTCTTCAAAAGCTCTCTCTTCAGAAACTTATTTTGTGTGTAAATTTAGATGAACTCAGCACACGGAACAAATATGACATGAATGAAAATTGAGACTAGCAACTAGAAAATGAACATAACAGGAAAAATTAAAGAACAAGATTCGATGCTCGAGGATCATATAATACAAGAAGCATTAAAGTTGTACCTAAATTGAATCCCTCTGAATATTTTGGTTCCATTTGAGAGTTGAACAAGCTTGACATAAACACCTGGTTCAAATTGTTCAATAACTTCCGTCCTCCCTTCAGTTCTAGCAGCTTGAGGTGTCCCTGAGTCACTCTCCATTCTCGGTTCATTTCCTACTCTAGCATTTGAACCAGATGGTTCGCCGGTTTCTTGTAGAGTTCTAATACGATTCTGTGACAGGTCCTGAACTCCTTCACGATCTTCTGATCTATGATTTTCCTTGTTACTAGATTCATGGGCTAATGCCATCTTATCAGAATAATTTGGTGCCTCGTTTGAGCTTTCTGATGGTGAAGTTGGATTATCTTCAGATGTCTCATTTCCAATCGTGTCCAACAAAAATCTAACTTGAGCACGCATGACTTTAAAAGATTCGCTTTCGATTATCTCGGGAGGTAACTGCTCTGTTATGTCGTTTAACTGCACAAGGGAAACAAGAAAATGGTTCAAAATTTATAACACGTATAATTCCGTCATTTCAAATACATATGATAACGATGATAAAAAAGATCCATATGATAAATTAAGATATTCATAATTTGAATTACTTGAGTTGTTATTGTTAAGACTGCTTGTGTTGCTTTAAAAATATTAGAAGATCTGTTAGAAGCTAGGGAAGTAGCATCTTCAGAAGCTGTCTTTAACTTCTGAATTTCTGTTTCTTGGGCTTCACTTTTTTGCTTTAAACTCTTGACCTGATTTCAAAAGAACATGTATGTTAATAAACAGTAAAATAACATATTAAACTTCCACTTGAATGTGTTTAGCAGAGGAAATCCATACTTGGCCATGAAGTTTAGATATTTCTTGATTTAGAAGATCATTGGTTTTCTTTAGGCTGTCAATGACACCCCTTGAAAACACTGGAGCCGCAGATCGTGGAGGACTTGGTCTTCTTGAGTATGGGGAAGCTGGTCTTGAGTTGGACTGGGATGGAGTATGAACCTGTAGTTGTTGAATCTGTGGTGCTGATGTGATGACAGGCTTTAAAGCATATTGAAGGGCACTAAGTGAACTTGGGAAAGCAACATCTTTTAGCTGCAAAAGTGACGGAACTTGAGATGCTCGAATGATGGAATAATTATCAGATTGTGTCCCGGACTTCACCTCGAGATACTTGATTGGTTCAACTGTAGGCGGCGATAGAAGAAGTCTCGAAGTTCTTGCCTCTCCTCTATCTGCTCTACTACTCATATCCACTGAACGTCGAGGCCCTGAGGCTCTACGACTAAAAGTACCGACAATTCCAGCTTCTGCAGCCTTTTTAAGTTTCAGGTAGCACGAATCACACACTCGGTGCGGTTTTCCTGGAGTTGGGGCAAGAGCTGCTTTCAAAGCTTTTTTTGAGCTACAAGCATGGCAATGCACCAATCCACAGTTGTAACAGTTATGTCGTTTTCGAGTAAAACCAAATGCTTGCCTACACCCAGTGCAAAACGATTGGTCCGCACCAGAAACCCATTTATGGATGCAAATACTAGCGGTATAATTTGATCCACAAGCAACATTCCTCACGTGTCGGTCTTTAATGGCTTCAACCAACGTTGGAGTATTCCTATCATCAACATTGCCATGGCCTAATCTTCCGTTAGCTCCTTTTCCCCAAGTTAATACTTCACTTCTCGACGTGAGAACTGCTACATGATGTGCACCACATGATATTTGTTCCACAAACTCTCCCACGAGCCTATCTTGTATTAAACACGGTGATTTTCCATCAGACTGGGGATTTCCCAACTGTCCGAACGAATTGCTTCCCATAGTAAAGACATGACCGGATGTTGTAAGGGCAACAGTTGTGTTATGCCCACATGCTAACTGATGGATGTTATAATCTATAAGAGCAGATACACAGGTCGGAACAAGATATGTCTCCTTGTTTCCATGACCAAGTCGATTTTTATCACCGTCACCCCAAGTGAAAAGCTTTCTCGAGGAAACAACACTTGCACCTGACTGATTCGTAACTTCTACAATAGCAGCGGTATGCCATACACCACAAGAAACAGCCAACGTTTTCAGTCCATTTAACGATTGGACCTCCCTTGGGTATGTAATGCTTTCACGACCACCGTGGCCAAGAGCACCAAATGTCCCATCACCAAATGTAAAGAGTTTTCCAGTTGAAGTCGCGAGTGCTGAATGCCATGTCCCACATGCAACTGATAGAACTTGGAGGCCTTCTAAAGGCCCAGAAACTCGTTTAGGTATCCAATGGCTAACGTCATTCCCATGGCCAAGAAGTCCAGCATTGTGGGTACCATCTCCCCAAGTATATAAATCACCAGATGTTGATAACGCACATGTGTGAAACTCTCCACAGGCTACAAAGTCAACATTCGTAACAGCCAAAAATTCTACAAGTTTAGGGCGACTAAAGTCTTTTTCGATTCCATGACCCAATCTTCCTCCAGATTCTTCACCCCATGTAAATACCTCGCCTTGTCTTGTAACAAGAGCAACATGGCGAACGCCACAAGCAATTTGGTGAACGTCAAGAACTACATTTGATTCCAATGGTTTAGGAATTAAGACATCATTTTTTATTGGAAATGAATTCCCAGTTCCATCCGTGGCACCTCCATCAGACCAAATCTCTCCCCATACATAAACATCACCAAGCGATTCTATATCATCTGGTCCAGAACCTTGACTGGAACAACTAGGAGTACTCGAGACGCTAATACGAAAACCATCTGTACCACTTGTTCTTATTTGCATGTTTGCACACTCAGACCCCGCATGTGAGCTTGAGTTGTTCAAGTTATTGTTAAAATCTGCAAAGGATTTACCACGGGGTATACTTGAAGTGTATTCAAGCGACGCTCCAAAGGCACGATTATCTTGAATGATATCACCAAAACCAGTTAACTGCACATGCATAAACATTAAAAAATAAGTAATATAATATGGGAAAATGTTGGTGTAACAAAGAAACAACAATATATGAAGACGAGGGACGAAATAAAAATTTTTACATCAGAAATGTCACTTCTAGTACGTTTACTGCGTGCTTGGCCAGCTGATATTAAGGCCTTCAAGCCACCGAGCCAGAGCTCAGATTCAACTTTGTCCTTGCAGATCTACAAAGTGTAAAATGATACAGTAAGCAAGCAGAACACTAGTTTTTACCTGTTTGAGAACACTGGAAGGCCTAGAATACATCACATCATTCCCCCTAATGAGGTTTCATTTAACTAGAAAAATTGCGACCACTTACAAGATCGAGCGATCTATCACCGTTATTGTATATGAGTGAGAATGACAAGTACTCCTTCTCTGGGCGCAAATATCTTTTGAAAACAGGCTGCAGAACATAGTTTTGAAACAGTCAGATCAGTTTATATCTCCATAAATATCCAATGTTTATTACAGTCACAATACATAAACTGCATGAACATTTTTTTGCTTACGGTTCTCTGTCCAGGTATGATCCGTAAAACGGAAGATAACTTCAAATGTCTTTCTTCTCTATGTGAATACCAGATTAATGTTGTTTCGTCCTACAATTACAACCAATCCATAGTATGGAATCTTATTCCAATCTTCAAACAACCAAATGAATTGTGCTTTTATGATTGTATAAATGAGGAAAAGTTACATCAAGGTTTTGGAGGATGACCATGTATACTCACCGGAGAAAGTCTAAACGTGCGAAACTTAGGCTTCCCCTTTCTGCTGTACTTGATTAACTGTGTTCCTTTCTTCAAAGCAATGAGTGCCTTCACAGACATAACAAAATCAAAATTCAGGTGTCAAAGATAAAATGTTGATTTCAAATACAGCACAACAGAGAGCGCAACACGAGAGTCAGAAAAATCTAATGCTTTATTCCACATCGGATTGTGTGAAATGTGTAACTGTGTACAAGACTATACGATAGACTTTAAATGAATTGTGCTTTTATGATTGTATAAATGAGGAAAATAGCTGCTAGTTGAGCTACTGTGTGTAGTCACGTTTGTGCAGCCAGAGCCGGACCTATTATGATGCGGTTGTCGCAAGGCCGGTCCAATAAGGTGCCCAAATTTTATATATATATATATATATATACACTAGAAGACATGTACGTGCGTTGCACGTGTGGAACATACAACAACCGTAATTTCTAAATTTCTCATGATATATTTTGAAATTATAAAGATCTATACATACATCGCGTCATTGAAAAATTAGCTACAAGTTCTACAAGTATTTATCGAAAGAAATTTGATAGGACATAAAACATGAAGATAATCGTAAAATTTTTTAAAAAAATTTATTTTTCGAGCAAAAAAAATATTTAAAAACATAAGTAAAATCTTATAAATCATTTTAAGTAATTATAGATGTAAGAATAATTTGTTTCACATAAAAAAGATTTGAATTCATTCTTATTCCTGATCATTTTCTATCACTTTGATGTATATAAAAGTAATTATTACAGATAAAATCAATTTAAGCTCATTTCAATTCTTTTGAAGTGTTCTCTCATGACACCAAATAATTATTTGGGTCTGTCATGCATAAAGTTTTACGGTTTGGTCCATTGACACTCAAGTCAGTGTAATTCTCATTATGTTCGCAATTAGCTTTGTATATGGCTTTGCACGGTACATCAAAATTATAAGAAATAAAAGTTTTGTCTTGTGTAACAAATATAACATTTGACCCGAAGATCAAGAAATGTTTGAACAAAAATATTAATCTTTCATTGTTATTTAGTTTTGTTGGGTTAAGCATGCACGAGTGAGAGTAGTACTAAGATGGATGAAGTATTAGGAAGTTCTTGTGCGTATTGCTGACATTGTGTCGTTTATTTTAAATTCCATTAAAAATATAATTATTTTTAAAAAAATACTGTAAATCTTATTCCAAAATAAAATTTCAGTTTTCTTTAATTGATTTTAAAATTCATCAATGACTGAAAAAAAAAACATGTATTTATTAATACTATTTAACGAAAATAAAGACATACATGTAAATTCAAACAATTTACGTTATTAATGGATGTTAATTTACTCAAGTTAAAAATAAAATTGTCACATAAACTCATATGAAGCAGTTTCGTGTGTCAATTTTGTAAAACATGTATCCAATCCGACCTGAATCATGAAAAAAATATTGTTTTTCACTCTGGGAATGATTGGGTCGACCCGTATTAAGATACATATCAATGAAACCGTCTCACATAAAACATACTCAAAAATTGGAGAACTGTAAAATTTTGAAGAATAGTGTAAAATTCATCTTTCTTCGATTTATTTTAAAATGCATTAACATTAGTTGATAAAAAATGTCGACTCGTCTTAGAGATATATCAACTTGATACCATCTTACAGATGATTTACTCAAAAATTGGATAACTATAAATTTTTGAACAAAAACATAAACTTCATTTTTATTCTATTTATTTTAAAATTTATTAATTAATGAAAAAATATAAATCAAACAAATGGACATCCTAAAAATAAAGATAGAGTTCACAAAAAAAAAAAAAAAAAACAGAGATAAATAAAACAAAAATAAATATTTTAAAAATAAGAATATAATTCATTTTTTTTAAAAAAAATAGAACGTAAATTTTATTATTCTTCTATTTATTTTATATTTCATTACATATATTGTTTTTTTAAAAGAAAAAACATAGAGTGTAAATTTCATTCTAACACGTGGTGACTGAAATATATATTTTCTCAATTTATTTTAGAATTCACTAATAGATGTGAGAACAAACCAAAAAATGTATATATTATTACTATTATTTTAAATTTTATTAAAGATATATTTAAAAAAAAATTGAGTGCAAATTTCATTCCAAAAAATGGAAGGTAAATTTAAATTTCATTCTAAGAATGGTAACTAAATTTTTCATTCAAAAAAATGATAGTTAAAATTTATTTTTCTTCAATTTATTTTAGAAGTCATTAATGGCTAAGAAAAAACAAACAAAAAACAATTATTTTATTGTTATCATTGTGAATTTCATTAAAGATATAATTTTAAAAAAAGAATGAGTGAAAATTTCATAACAAAAAATGGAGGTTAAATTTTATTTTTCTTCAATTTAATTTAGATTTTATTAATTAATAGATGAAAAAACAAATACAGTGACATATGAATATAATTTCATGAACATAAGAACACATATGTAAATTCACAATTTAAAGTCATATATTTAGAGTCGTAATTATAATAATAGTAATAGCTAGGAAAAAACAAACAAAAAATATATATTTATTATTGTTATCATTTTGAATTTCATTAAAGATATAAGTTTTTTTTAAAAATTAGATTATTACCATAATTTAAAATTTTATTAAAGATATATATTTTTAAAAATGGAGTGCAAATGTCGCTCCAAAAAATGGAAGATAAATTTAAATGACACTATAAAAAATGGTAGCTAAATTTTTCATTCTAAAAAATGTTAGCTAAATTTTATTTTTCTTCAATTTATTTTAGAAGTCGTTAATAGCTATGAAAAACGTTCCAAAAAATGGAAGATAAATTTAAATGACACTCTAAAAAATTGTAGCTAAATTTTTCATCTAAAAAATGGGAGCTAAATTTCATTTTTCTTCAATTTATTTTAGAAGTCATTTAATAGCTATGAAAAAAAACAGATATTTATTATTTTTAATATTTTGAAATTCATTATAAATATAAGTATTTTTTTAAAATGGATTGCAAATTTCATCACAAAAAATGGATGAAAAATTTTGTTTTTCTTCAATTTAGTTTAGATTCTTAATTAATTAATGAAAACAAAACAACCAAAGAGACATGTATTAATGAATATTCAACTTCTATATTTATAGTGGTAATAGATTCATTAATTAATAAATGAAAACAAAACAACCAAAGAGACAACTAAAGAGACATGTATTAGTGAAGATAAGGACATAGATGTAAATTCACAATTCAACTCATATATTTATAGTAGTAATAGATATGTATGTTATTTGTTCACTAGTCCACTCCAAATCTCCACCTAATTTTTTTCCATTAAACAAATAAAGTTTACCGTCCCCTACTTCTCTTAAGCCTGAAAATAAGTAATTTTATTCATGAATTATGCTTTATTTTCATTTCAAATATTCTTTTAAAAATACATATTTATATTTATATCTGTAGATTAATCTATCAAAAAATTCTCACTGAAAATGAAATTTACTTACAATATGGGCATTGTAATGTGCTTAGAGATCAAGTTAATTAAATATATAATTAAAGCACGCATCGCATGATTTAAATTCTTTAATGAGTTGTAATTGAATTATGAGTTTATATAAATATTTTGCGCGACTTGTGTAATTAATAAGTAGATAATCTAAGGAAATAAAATAAATAGTAAATAGAGCTTGAATATGTAGACCATTGAAAGATGAAATTCATTGTTTTTGGGATTTTTTTGTCCTTTGATTTTGTAGTTTGTTATTTCGACTCAAAGAATTTTTTGATTTTATAGTTTCTACAATTGTAGAGACTAAAAGTGTAGTTTCTACAAGAATTATCTTCGATCAACAATGTCGCAAGATAGACTAAATAGGCTAATTATGGTCTGACAATTGGATTACACAGATTTGATAAATATTTTCGCCTCTGAAAAACTTGACGAATAATATTTATGTAGTTATTTTAAATATTTATTGAGTTGTTATTAATGTAATATATTGGTTTTGATATAATTATGTATCTATTAGTATATTTGTTATTTGCAAATTTAATTTTATATTTATTACTGTAACAAGGGCCCATTTTTCACTTTTCGTTTCAGGCCTCGTTCTACACAAGTACGGCTCTGGTGCAGCCCATATCGCACGCAACAACCTTCTTTTGAGACTAAGGGATGTTGATAATGAAAAAAATCATAACCAAGTAACACGTACAAATGATATTATGATAGGAGTGTTAAACAACTCGCCGGATTAGTCCATTCGTATTCACATAAATGATCCCGAACCGATATTTCTTCTCAATGGCATCTTAGAAATCTTTAGCGAATCAACAAGAATACACAACTTAAATCAGTACTCATGCATTCTTATTATCCATGATTATGTTTAAATCAAAGCATCACTTTATCCGAATGTGGAACACTCTCAGATTCCCTCCTCGACATACTCTGGTTTATTTTGATTATGGAAATAAAGAAGAAAAAAACCAACCATGGTTACCTGCTCGGTATCACGATCAGGGTTGCCATAACTAGCAGGATCTGCCATTCCATCTGAAACAAACCTTGGGTATCCAACAGATGAACCTACTTAACGTCACAGGCATCCGTACAGTCTCCATAGATGTTCCCAATGCAATCTTCTCTGGTCAATCATTAATTTCCCAGAAACGAAAACATGCAAATGCTCGACAAATATTCCAGATTATCGTGTTTCCTCCCGATCTGGAAGAATGCGGAAAGATCCGGGGAAATTACGAGTAACCCACTAAAGATCAACCGGTGATCATAGAAGAAAACAGGAATTTGAGGGAATTCATGATGTTCTGCCTGAAATGTGAAATGGGTTGATTAGTTAGGACAGTTTTGAATCATGGGAGAAGAAAGGGGACGAGGTGGAGAGAGAAGAGGTGACATGAGTTTAGGAAAATGTTGGCAGCTGAACAATGTTGTGCCCGAATTTGGCGCGCTGATTTGATCGTTTTAACTACCTTATAAATGCATCACGCGCTAAATGTATCCGCTATTAATTAAAAATAGATCATATTTGAAAATTATTTATTTATTTATTTAAATTAAATAAAAAGTGTTATATACATGTGTGTGTGTGTGTGTGTGATATATGCATTAGTTATGAACAAAAACTTTTACAACAAAAAAATGCACTAATTAAATGTAATCAATGACGAAAATAAACAAAGTCGATCGTGTTACGTTCATAAGAAAAAAAATATAGTGTATCATTTGGTGTAATATTCCTAGTTATATTAGCAATTAATTACTATATATTAAAATTTTAATTTGTTGGTGTGATGATTTTTTAAACATGTTAAATTAGATAGGTATCAACAAACTATTAATATAACATAAAATGTTGGTTGCGGAAGAATTGGTAAATAAGGTAATTTAGCCATATATTGAACTACTTATTAGCTCTTACGTATTAGCAATTCAATTTAGCGTCCACACGTATAATTTTCGGCTGACCAATTCAATTTAGCGTCCGAAGACATATAAATTGTGAAGGTCAAATAGGCCTTTTTTTTATAATCTGATCGATTTTGCAGATCTCGAAAATGAAAGTTGGTGGCACTTTAAACCAAAATATTATAGTGAATACAAAAATTTTATGTAAAGAGAACGTAGGTGTGAAGTGGGGTGAAATTCAAGTTGCTTAAAAAAAGAAAGAAGAAAGAATAGCAATTCAATCGGGGTCTCAGCTTCTTGCTGCCACATACCAAAAACCATCATCCTTATGTGTAAATTCAAGAAACCATCTTGAATCCATGCAGAAGAAACAAACGCACATGCAGAGACCCAAAAGCCATCTGTTTCCCCATCACTTTACGTGTCAAATCCAAATGAAATCCTCCACTCCTATAAATTTCAACACTTTCAGTTCGCCACTTCACCCACCGAAAATATTCTCATTCTGTACTTTCAGCCATGGCTAATTCACTTATGTTCCCTCTTAGCCTTGTGTTAATGTTCTTGTTCCACGGCTGCATAGCTCAACTTGAACTTCCACAGCGGCATTTCTGGCAGAATTTGCAGGAGCAGCAGCAGCATCGCCTCCGGGCCAAGACCCAATGCCGGATTGAACGGCTGAATGCTCGTGAACCCAACCGCAAGTACGATTGTGAGGCCGGAAGTTACGAGATTTGGGATTCAAATAGTGAGGAATTTGAGTGTGCTGGTATTGAGTTTGTTCGGTATGTGATCCAGCCCAAGGGATTGTTTCTTCCTCACTACACTAATTCCCCTCAACTTTTCTACGCTACTGAAGGCAGGTTTTTATATACCCGTCGTCGCATGCGTTATTATGAATAATTTAATGTGTTCGAGATCATCTTTTTAATGTGTTAATGCACGTGGGAAAACTTTACAGGAAGTGGGATCCATGGAGTCGTGTTTCCAGGGTGTGCTGAGACATTCGAATCAGGCTCTAGCTTCTCTTCAGAGGGTAGTGAATCCAAATACCACCGGGATCGCCACCAGAAGCTTCGGAGGTTCCGAAAAGGAGATGTCCTGGCTATGCCTCAGGCCCTCACCTACTGGATTTATAATGACAGGGACACCCCGATCACCCTTGTGGCACTTGTTGACGTTGGTAATGATAACAACCAACTTGATTTGCAATTCAGGGTAAGATATAAATAATCAATAATTTCAAGAAACTTATTCTTTGCCTTAGTTTTCGGCGTTTCAGACAAAAATCTACTCTTTGTTGTGTAGAAATTCTTCCTAGCTGGAAACCCGCAAGCATCCCAAAGCCAAGGTGAATACAGACAGATCAGCAGGAAGTCAAGAGAACATGGATCCCAAGGCGGGAGAGGTCGTGAGGAAGAGCAGGAAAAGGGGAACATCTTCGCTGGGTTTGATCAGGACCTTCTGGCAGAAGCTTTTGATGTCGACACACAAACAATAAGCAAGTTGCAATCCAGGGAAGACAATCGGGGCGTCATAGTCCGTGCAGAGAAGCTCCGTTTGGTTTTACCCGAGTTTGAAGAAGAGCGAGGAGGAGGAGGAGAGCATGGGAGTGGACGATACAATGGACTTGAGGAAACATTTTGCTCCGTAAAGATTAGGGAGAACATAGATCATCCTGCCAGAGCCGATGTGTACAACCCACGTGGCGGACGTCTGAGCACGGTCAACAGCCATTCTCTTCCTATTCTCAGCTACCTCCGCCTTAGTGCTCAGAAAGGTGTCCTCTATAAGGTAAGAAATTGGCAAGTCATTCCAAATTCTAGATTACTATTAATTTGTGCCTTTTATCATTGTTGTGTCGTTAGGAAAATTGAGATTGTCTGCTAGATTTAAGAAGTTATGATACACAACGTACTATAAGGTAATAACTTTTTTTATCCGCAGAACGCTATAATGACCCCACACTGGAGCGCGAACTCCCACAGTGCAATGTATGTCACCCGAGGAAGTGCAAGGATTCAAGTGGTCGGAAACGGAAGACGCGTGTTTGATGAGACTGTAAACCAAGGGCAGCTTCTTGTCGTGCCACAAAACTTTGTCGTAATAAAGAAAGCAAGCAACGAAGGCTTCGAATGGATCACACTCAAGACTAACGATAATGCAATCAGCAACCAACTTGCCGGGCGTCTCTCCGCCATCCGGGCCATGCCTATCGATGTTTTGACAAATGCATACAGAATGTCGAGGGATGATGCCAGAGATTTGAAGTATAAAAGAGAAGAAGCAATACTATTTAGTCCAGGGTCAAGGTCTCGAGAATATGATGCTTAAATATATGTTGTCAAAAAAGTGGAATCATGAGTGAAGGTTCCTTTCTCTTTGTTTGAGAGAATAAATTAAATAATCACCTTATGGCTGTATCGAGTTTGCTTGTTTAATGCGGCACTGTGGTTCATGTTCTATGCGTACGTAATAGTAATAATTTTAAAAAGAAAAAAGGTTTTTACTTTCTTGAAATGGCCTGAAATTTGTATCTGCGAGTAACTTGAATTGCGTAGTGGCAATCAAATCGTAATTGAGTTTCAAGAATCTCACGAACAATACAATATCCTCTGATCTTTCGTTATCATATTGAGCTTAATTGATAATAATCTTTATTTGTCAATTTATTGCAGACATAAATTATTGGAAAAGTCTACAAGTTTATTTGCGCCACACCATCAACAAAACTCTGTTAATTTGGAGGCATAAATGCCTTTCGACGCCATGCAAAATAAGTCTTCATCTGCTCTTTAGATGGCATATATTCACCCTTGATTGCCTCATGATCAAGAAAATTATGAATCCAAGCAATTAAGGCGGGATATTTCGAGGGATCAAGAATCTTCAAACACACGATTTCCTCCCAAACAGGTAACATGTACGAAATGAATCCCAGCGTTAGATCTAAGTATCCAATTGTTTCGCCCCCGAAGAACATCTTCCCTTTAAGAATTTCTTCCATCGTTTGCAGTGCATCCATCGCCAATTTCAATCTTTCCTCTTGTATCTCTCCTTCTGAACAAAGGACTCCCCACAAAGCTCCAAAAACCTGAAGAAAACAAGTATTTTTCAATTTGAGGCGTAGCTAGCCCATATGGCCATATCCATCACAATTCACAAATGATGTAAAACTCATGACGCCATCATTGAATATTGCAGAAATCAAAGCTATCTTTGGTTTCGATTCTAGAACCGAAACCAAAATAATCGACTACTGAGTTATTCTAAAACTTATAACATCGGTTAGAAGTTCAGCTTCGAGTTTAAAAAATTTCTACTCTACACGAAAAGTTAATAAACTTGGAAAAAGATCGAGTACTCTGTGAACTTTAGTCCTGATTCATGTAAAATGTTAAATTACAAGAATTACCTTCTCTTCGGCAAATTTAACCCAAAATCGTGCTTGGGCTCTTTCGAGAGGATGTTGAGGCAGCAAGGGGTTATTTTTCCAAGCCTCGTCGATGTATTCCAGTATAATGCACGACTCTGGCAAAGGTTTTCCATGGTGAACAAGAACTGGGACCCTGGCATGCACAGGGTTGAGCTCAAAAAGCAAAGGACTCTTGTTGAATATATCTTCTTCTATGTATTCATATTCGACTCCCTTTAGTTTCAGTGCCCACCTCACTCTGTGCACGTATGGGCTAACCCAGAACCCTACCACTTTCACACCCTTTTGGTTTTTCATTGTTTGATTATCTATGCATGGGAGGAAGATGGATGCCACGCCTATTAATAAGGGGAAACGTATAATTTAGTTGAAACATTTAAAGTTGACTGTTGAAATTTATTGACTTGTGTTATATTTCTTATATTGAATTGAAATATCAATCAAATTTGAATTTGTATACTTATTATTATATTATTAAATTTGAGTATCTTGTATTAAAAGAGCAATTAAAAAAAATACTTTTACTCTGTACAGATATCACAATTTTTCCCAATCGTTTGGGTAGCTGAGAAAACCCGAAATGGAAATAGGGATTTTTTTTTCTTCAAATTTGGGTGTGAGGATTTTTTAAAATCTTATAAATACTTCTAAACATATATGAGAATACTATCTTCATCTTCGAACTCGCAGTTTTTTAAAATAATAATAATATTATTATTAAATAATATTATCATTTATAATAATATTATAATAATAAGTTTGGATTCAGAGTTTCCTCGAACCTGTCCCACCCCATTAATATCTTCTAAACAAAGATGATGACGGAGATGTGGATTTGATCTCTGCGGGTAGGGTTCGAGTTCGGGGATTACTTGAACCCGAAATATCGGGCATCAAGACGAGAATAAAAGTAGAGATGGAATTAGTGGACGAAAATTAGGATGGGTGGATTCCCCGAACCCAAAATAGCAGGTATCGAGAGGGGTATGAGAACATAGATGAAATTAGGGGATGAAAATAAGGATAAATACATTCTCGCCTCAGTTATCTTTATCGAACAAACATACACAAGGGTTTTTTTTCTTCAAATTTTGCTATTGTAAATAACTTTCATGTCATGATGTTTCTTTTAGTTAATATCAAATATACTTATTATTGTTGTTATTATTATTATTATTATTATTAAAAGGAGCTATGAGTAATATAATCTCAATTTTAAAAAAAATTACCAAGAGACAAAAAAAACTAAACTATATCCATATATATTGTGACGGAGGCTCTCGTTTGAAGTTAAATTGTGTCGTATTCCCTCGTAGGATGAATAAGGTTCTTGAAAATGGACACATCCATTGTACATTTTAGTTTTTCGTGACCAAATTGATCTTTACCACCTTTTGCATATACATATTATAATATATTATCTTGTTAAATGGGACCTGCATTATTATCCAAATTGATCATTACCACCTTTTGCATATTCATTTTATTATATTATTGTGTTAAAGAGTGCTTCATGATTATTTTAGAATTGGAGATGAAATGATTAAAAAAAATATGTGATATAGGGGTAATAAATTAATTAATATGAATATAAATAATAATTTGTAACTTCAATCTTTTTAAAATTTGATTCAAAAATTAGATTAAGTAAAAATATATAATCAAGTAATGTTTTAGATTCAATATGGACTTAGCAAAAAATTGTGTGAGACGATCTCACGGGTCTTATTTTGTGAGATAGATCTCTTATTTGGCCCATCCATGCAAAATATATAATTTTTTATGCTAAGAGTATTATTTTTTATTGTGAATATCGGTAGTGTTGACTCGTCTCACAGATTAAGATTCGTGACTTTACACGACATCATTCGCACTAAACCATGTTTAATATTATCAATCCCTTTTTTAAAAAAATTTGGGGAGACTCAGTTTGGGCCTCTAGATCGCATACATCAGATTTTTTAACCTGGCCCGATGAGATTTAGAAATTAGGGTTGGGTTTTTAGGTCATTACACTAATTTAGGTTTTTTCCCCCTTAAAAAAGGAAGAAAGAAAATAAGGTTAAATTTGGACCCGATGCATTTCATTCGATTTGCAGTTTGAGTAAAATGAACACTCATTTGATGAGGTTCTGATTCAAAGACTAAATTAGGGTAAATTCGTAAGAGCCCACTAAATTAGGGTAAATTGCTTGAATTTTATGAAAATCATCATACATGATAATTAATTATGATAATAGTATATGCTTGATATTTTGGAAAAAAATTTAATAATGATAAATATTTAAAAATTACAATGTGAGAATTGGTGAGTTTTTTTTATATATAAATGAATTACATGATAAAAATGATAAATGAGTAAATTTTAAATATTAATAAGAGCGTTTATTCTTTTTCTTTTGTTAATATAAATTAATCAGTATACAGATATATATGTGAACATAATATAATTTATATTGCATAAGCTTGTGTATGGGAAAAAAGTTTTATTTTTTTTAAAAAAAATGTTTAGTTTTGAAATTTGTATGTGGGGATAGACATCGGGTCGAGTTATTGTTAGGTTCGGGTTTTACGGGTTGAGGAGTCATTTTGACTGTTCTAATTCAATCTGAAATTTTCGGGTACCCGATATTTTTTTTCTTGTTTTTTATCTTTCTCTATAAAAATTGAAAACATTTCTGAAAAAAATAGTCGCGTCTCCTCTGAAATTCAAAATTTTCGACTAATATTTGTGGATATGTTTTTTTTAATTTACTTATATTTTAAAGTAATATTTCTTTAATTATTAATTATATAAGATACTAAAACCTAAATAAACAATGTTCAATATATGTCGAATACGAATTTTAGTACCCAACACCAACATGTAGAAATCGATCGGGATCCGACATTTTGAAAAAAAACTACTCGATCAAGTACCCGATACCTGAACCCAAACATCCACGTATATCTACATGTGCAGGAAAGTTTGATAGAGATCAAAAAATAAAAAAGTTTATTATGATAGAGATAATATTGTCATTATAATCCAACGGACAATTTTAATCACTCTTGTTAAAATCATATTAAACATTCGATATTTTATCATATTATGCTATTCATCCTTGTGTTATATATCGATATATTCCTCCATGTCAGTCTTGTTTAAATTAATTCCACATAATCATAAAGTTATATTTCTGCAAAATTAGAAAATGTATTACATTCCACATTAATATAAAATGTCGATGGCCCTGCATTTGTGGTTCTAGTGCTTTGTTTAGATATTGTATTTATCGTGGAAGTTATCGATTAAATTAATCTTTATTACATTTTTTCTTCGAAAGAGTATTATTTGAAGTTTTGAACTTTCTTTCATTCAAACTTGGTGGATGAGAATTGATTTTATTTTTTCCTACAGATCCATAGCATATTTGACTAGAATAACCCTCCAACTTGGAACTTTTTTTTTTTAATCGCTTTATAAAAAGACTTCAAACAATGTTTGATTTCTAGGACTTGGAAAATTTCCCCACACAATGCAAGATTATGTCTAGAGCTGTCAAAACCAGTCTGACCCGTCAGTTTGTTCTGTTGGAAAAAACCTCGACCCACCCAACAAGTATTGGGTTGTGACTTGTGAGCTAGGCAAGTCAACTATCCAATTTTTTTTTTTTTTTTAAAAAACAAGTTTAATATCCCTTCTTAATCTTATCTTGTTCTTAATACAAAAATTGATGAAATTGACTATTCACATGACTAAAAAAGTTGAGCCTATATTTGGCCTATGAAATGATAGATTAAAATTATTGATAGAAAATATCAACTTATGTATCTATTTATGATTAAATATGAATAATTATAATAACTAAATATATATTTTTAATTTTTTTTATATCTTTTTAGTATTTTCCTACCAATAATGGAGACTTAAGTATGTAAACAACTCAAATCAAACCAAACAGTAGCAGGCTTGAGCTTGGCTCGTTTAAGATTATTTGAGGTTAGAGCTCGATTCGAGCTTCTATTATCAAACTCGAGCTCGGTTTGAATTGAAATTACTAAGCTCGAGAAAAGCTCGAGCTCGATTCGTTAAAAGCTCGTTTATCATGTTAATCAAGCCGATCTCGAGCTTGATTCATTAAAAGCTCGTTTATCGTGTTTAACAAGCTTGGCTTGAGCTCGGCTTGTTTTCTAGCTCGTAAAGCATAGAATTGAGCTCGAGTTTGAGCTTGTTAAAAATTAAATATCTATGAACTAATTTTAAATCAGACATAAAAATATAAATTTATTCATAAATAATCAAAACGACAAAAATAACAACTAAAAAAACATATCTCATTATATTATTGAACATCCCATAATAATACATTTAACATCCAGATAACAAATATTCGTCGTGCACTGATATCATCATATAAATAACATTGCAATAACTTCACTTATTTAATACTGCATTCGTTGTGTTCCAAATAAATTTTATTTTTTAATCAATATAAATTCATTGTATTCAATTTAATATAATATTTTAGGATAATAATTTGTAAAGTTACTCAACGTTTATATGATTTAGTGATATAAATTTTTTGGGGAAAAAAATAAGTTGGTTTATTTATGTTAATTTATTATGTTTTAAAGAACATTTTAGTATAATGATATGCAAGTAAGATAAAAAAAAATGTAATTGTGACTATATATGTGGTGTAAATTCATCTTTTTTCAACTATGTTTTGTGTTCAATTCCTTCCATTGACATCAGTACTAATATTTTTATTTGTCAACTCAACAATGAGCGAAGTTCGAGCTTACGAGCCACCTAAACGAGTCGAGCTCGAACATATTATCGAACATGTTTTGACCAACCATTAAATGCTAAAATCATAACCTAACCCGCTATCTTTGAATGACAGGTTGGTCGATCCGACGAATCAAACCCAAATTTACTGTTTTGATTATGTCTTTTGTTCAGCTCAACAAAGCATCATTCTATGAACCAATTCCATCTAATTTTATGTACCCAGTATATAATTTTTATATCATAATCTAAATTCGAGAAGATCACTTATTTTGACTCTCAAAATATATATATTGTATAAATAATAAGTATCAAAAGCAATGGCAGTGCTTTACCTAAGTTTCCTTGGTTTCATCATCATCGCTGAAGTTAGTCTAAAGCAATAAATTTTCAAAAATAGCGAGCCATCTCGATAATTTTTAAATTTGACTAATGTAGAAAATCTGACGTATTTACAAACCCAATTGTTTTAAGTAGCCCCGCAACAATTATTTATTTATTATTAGGAATCATTACAAGGTGAAATAAAAGTCTAATCTAATTTCCAACCCCGATCATCAAAAGAACTTGGAAAGGTCAAACTAATTAAATCTCCCGTTATCTAAAATGAAAACCCAAAATAACACTTCAGAATTCCGGTAAATCTTGAATGTCTCCATCCCTACTCAACAGATTGTACCAAAATTTCAAGCTATCATCAGATCTCGAACCAATCTCCACATTTTGGATAGGATTTAATGGACTCGGGCACTCAACTTGGTGGATTGATAATTCTTCGGACCAAAAACTTTCGTCGATACGAGGGAAATATTCCGACGAATAATCGATTTCTTCGTCTTTGATAAAGACCATCTTCTTCTTCCCCGTCGAAGAATCCGTCACGGATGACATCTCGCTAGAACATTGTTGCGGGCTGGTACCGACATTTTCTTTAACAGGGTCGGAATTAGTATCTTCTGCGACTTTGGTGTCAACCGGGCGTCTCTTGGAGTCCCGGGAGGACTCTTGATTCTTGAGCCGTTTCTTCAATTGGGTATGCCAAACATTTTTAATTTCGTTATCCGTGCGTCCCGGCAGCCTAGCAGCAATTGCAGACCATCTGGTACACAAATTTTCGCATGAGATCACCTTCGCAGTAGTGATTGGAAAATGTTTCTTCTTCTTTTATTCATATGTTTGTTTCAAATTTTTGAACATTAATGAAAAGATTGGGACATTTGAAGAGTTGACAAAGCTGGTCGTGAATCCAACAAAAACACATAACCAGATCAACACTTATAAGATTTATTTATTCACTGCCATTAAAGGGAATCTCGGAGATCTTGTTGGGTAAGAGGTTCGCTAGCTAAATTCCAAGCACGGCACTTTTAAAGAGATGGGATCTATTAGTTGTTTATTTCCCTTGAAAATTACTCTCAGATTCCGTCCCAAATATATATTCATTATCTATATTAATATTATTTTATCAATCTATACTTAATTCATAATAAGTTTTATATCATATTAGTTCATTCATTAATGTTTTGACTCACTTATATAATGGTTAATTATCTTATAATTAATGCATATATGTTTATATAAATGATTTTTTTAATTTCAATATATGATTACAATTGACATTAAATAAATGAGTACTATTAATATATTTCGATATGTAATCGATTGATTGAAAACGTGAAATATTGTGAATTTTGTTTGTAGTGAGTAATTTTTTTTATATGCGTGACGTGTTAGAATTAAATTTTATAGTATAATAATAATAGTTGTCGAGCGTGCATGCGTCGTGTTGAATTAATGTTTTTTTTTTTTTTCAAATGTCCCTCATTGTGTATGTCATTATGCATTGTGTATATATATATATGATTGCGACTAGTGATGTTATGAGCACCGATGGCTAAAAAATTGTAAAGAATTTGAAAAACAAAAATACAAGGAATTTGACCCGATGCATAAAATTTTGAAATATTAGAAAGGCCCCACTCGTTTTTCCATTACTGAAACTAGTTTTAAACATTTAAAACGAAAAAAAAAAATTGAATCTTTTTTTAAAAATAAAAAAATAGTGACTGTTTTACTTTGATTTCCAGTATTAGATAATTTAAAATTCCTAAACATGTATAAAAGCATTGTTTGACTCGTGAATTGAATTCCAAATATAATGAAATTTAAAAAAAAAAAAAAAAACTAAGATAAAATAACTATTTTTTTTAACTCAAATTAATATAAAACTTGATTAAAAAGCGAATCCCAAACGTAGCCTAAGATTAATTATAGGATTTGATATAGCCATGATATAGTTTAGGCTTTCTTTAAAAACAAAAGAATAATTGCCTTCTCCATCGCTACATTTTCAAGAAAGTCGTTTCATCAAAACAAACCTACAAGAAACACAGAAAACAAACCAAACATATCCTATGTTTTTTGTTTTGTTGTCATCACTTTCAATGGATACTACTAAATCTTGGTGGTGACATATACAGAGTAGATTAAATTTTGTGCGGAACGTAATGATGTTAGAATAATTCTTCTGTTTCAAAATTAATGTTTAATCTAGAGCGTGACGGTTGAATATCTGAATTAATTGCAGTGTCTAATTAGTACATACCTGTTACCGAGCATTTCATGCAAGTTAATGATGGTTTCTTCTTCTTCTTTGCTGAAATTTCCTCTCTTAATGTCTGGCCTCAAATAGTTGATCCACCTAAGTCTGCAACTCTTGCCACATCTCAAAAGACCTGCGTAAAACATCAATTATAACACGAACAACAAAAACAATCTTAGTCGCAGGAATATCATGAAAAGGAAAGAAACCCTTTTCAGAAATATGATTTCATTATTCAAAAAAGAGTTGATTTCTTGATTAGAAAGGAGTTATAAACTTGAGTGAACCTGCTTGTTTGGGGAGTGCCCGCCAATTGGCATGCCCGTTTCTCTGAATAAAAGAGACCAAAACCTGATCTTCCTCGGGGCTCCAAGGCCCTTTCTTGAGTCCTGTTTTCTCACAGCAAGGCGCTCTCACCATTGCTTGATGATTTTATGGGCACCTTTATTTTGCTTCTCTTTCTCAAATATATCTGCGTGTGTTGATTTCCCTGCTTTGATTTGTCACTCTTTTTTTTTCTCTCTCCTTGGAAATTAGGAATAAGCCTGCTGCATATGACAAAGGTGGGTATTTATTATCCCAGCACTGTTCGAGTACACAGCGCAGCATCTTTCTCGTACATGCAAATTGATACTAATTTGGAGCATATTCTGATCTCCCATAATTCTTTTTAAAAATCTGATATATTAATTCTACTAATTATTTCGTGAATCATATATGTTAATTATCGTTAAAAGTAAAAAAATATAATATAATTATTGGCTTCAAGGAAAAAAAAGAAAGTAATCAATTATTGTTTTTAAAATATTTAATTTGTGCATGCAGTTTTTGTTCTTTTATAAAGCATTGTCGGTGGCACATATATAACATTAAAAAAAATCGCTCTCCTATGCTCTTGTCTAATGTTAAGGGAGTGTTTGCGATAGATTATGATTTCAGAAAAGTTACTAAATTTATATATTATGATTTAATGTGAAAAAATCAAAAGTGAATAATGTATGAAAACAAAAGTGAAAGATATATTAGACTAACTAACTCTTAACATCTAATCCTTCACTTTGTCAACTAAGCTCTATTAATTTCCACATTGACTCGAGTTGACCCCTTCCATGTTTTTACAAGCTGGAGCTGATTCATTGGTCCATTAACAACATTAAGGAAATGAGAGGGCTACAATTTTACTGGACGAATACTTAGGTAGTTGAAAAAACCCCTTTTATATTCATATATGTTGGTCCATGGACTCAGTGAGTGATGTCCCTTGTGACGTTTAACAATGATGATAAGAACACTTGTTCATTTTTTCTTGTGGTGAAAAAAATGTGTTCAAAAGAATATGGAATATATATAGCCTGAGCGAGTGAAAGCACATCATAGTAGCAAATAAGCCAATTTCATGTGCAACTCCAGTATTCCACCATCAGGACACAAAAAAATTGGATATACTAGATTTATATGAGGTATGCACGAACTTGTATTGTCAGGCCGGCGGGAGGGTGATCATTGGTGCCATGAGGTTGCATGGACAATGAATGGCTCTGGCAAGCTTCTAGACGAAGGGAATATGAATGGACCGATCTTACACCGGCAGAAGAGGGATTCCAAAAATGTTCAGGTATGAGACTATGCAGTTGAGGAGAGTTTAAAAGATTTGATAGGTACTACTCATATCAAGAAGATGCATATCTTTTTCGGTAGGTCGTCACATAAAAATGGTTAAACGTGCTTGACTTGGGGCAATTATAGGATGAGTTTCCCTCTGAGAAGTTTCATAGGGTGTGTGTAAGTGAGGACATAAGTACGCTGAAAATACTCGTCTACAGTGGGGACAGTCGTCAAATATGGGGCGTTACAGTTGGTATCAGAGCCAACCTTTCCTAGTACAATGTGGTTCGGAGACGAATCAAGTTGAAGCTGGTGGGCATGTGAGGCCTGGGGCCGACGAGGGCGGGGGGTGATCGCCGGTGCCATGAGATTGCACGGACAATGAGCGGCTCCTAGCAGGCTTCTAGGCGAAGAGAACATGAATGAACCGATCTTACACTGACAGGAGAGGGATTCCAAATTTAATCAGGTACGAGACTATGCAGTTGAGGATTGCTTAAAATATTTGATAGGTACTACTCATATCAAGAAGGTGCATCTTCTTTTCGGAAGCTCATCACATAAGAACTCCAAGGTTAAGCGCGCTTGACTTAGGGAAATTTTGGGATGAGCAACCCCCTACGAAGTTTCCCAGGGTGCGTGTAAGTGAGGACATAAGCACGCTGGAAAGACTCGTCTTGATACAATGGAGACAGTCGTCAAATTTGAGGTGTTACATGTATGTTTTCAGTTACAAAAAATAGAAAAAAAAGAGGCGCGGCGGCGGAAGGGGGAGGAGCACAAGAATGGGTAACATGAAATGCATGGTATGAAATATGAACAACCAGTTTGAAACAGACGATTGAGATTGTCTATATAGGATTACAGGACGGTGTTAACGGATAATCCAAGAAATCTCAATAGAGCTAATTTGAAATGGAATAACTCTAAACAGCTTAGACCACAAATGGTAATTTGCAAACTTTGAGCTATCTCATATCAAGAACCTCTTCATCATCAGGATCCAACTCAGTTGAAAGCCTCATTTTCTTTGCATCCCTCTGCCCTGTCCTCCCCTTCTTTGGTTTCCCCCTGAAAAATTAATTTCAATTGCAATGATAACACTGAACCTCGGTATACAAAATAACGAAAGAAATGGTGATCATTGGTACTTTAATTTCAAATGGAGTAAATGAAAGACGAGATCCATGTAATCAACTCAAACTAGTTAGGACTTTAGAACTAAGGGTTGTGTGATGATAACAACTGTGAAAGGTTAATGATTCCGGAAATTAACCATTCAACCAAAGAATTACAAAAAATAAGTCAATAAGTAAATACTTAATGGCCACTTGACTAAATTAAAAATGTTGAAGGTGTACTTACTGTGTAGAGGTGGTTAAACCTCCGCCCTTGGGTCGAATTTGAACCATATCCAATTTTCCATCTGTAGACAGAAGCAAAAGAGAGTGAAAAAAATGGGTAGCATTTAACCACCACTGGCCCGACTCCCGAACCTAACCCATGATCTCAGGTTGGATGTGACAGTCCAAAAGTATGGAAAATTTAATAGACTGTAATGAAGAACAAACCTTCTCTTGCAGCTTTCTGCTCATCTGCCTAAATGAAAGAAAGGAAAAAGATGAGAAAATGGAACCAAAACATTTAGCATGATAGCACCATCCTTCAAGTGTATAAGCACAGTTTCATCAATTCTGCTTATTTTCTAAATAAATGAAAAGAGTGATTCAAGTCTCTGCTGGTTTTGGAAGCCACCAATCTAACAGATTGTTTTAATTCCTCCCTAATAAAGGGATCAATATTTTAACTGTCAAAAGGCAACAAAAAGTTGGCGGTCTATTCAGAACAGAGAACCGTAAAACTTACAATGGAATCTGTGCACCATGCATGAGGTGTTTAAATAGCTCAACAGTTCTAAGGCTCTTAATTTTTTGGTATTTCAATTTTTACACGTACAGTTTCAATGTTCTGATAAATATATATATAAACATATAAGCATGAATACAGATGTCTGATATATTTCAAGCAGAGTGCTCAATATAAGGGAATTAAGACACAAGCTCGATTCAATGTATGAAGGACTGGACCTTGGACATACCGCAGGTGAAGTGACCGAGGACAAAGAAAATACCCTATCTTCAAGCTGAAACTTTCTGGGTCTTTTTAAGCTGACACACAGAGTAAGACGTGTTGGACGTTGCTAAAGCGTCAAAAAGAGAAACGATAACAGGCATAAAGTAAAACTTATGCACCCCTATAGTGGCATACAAGGCTTATCAGGTTAGTGACATTTAGTTTGATTTCTATTGTAATGAAGTTTTAAATGAGTAAGATGGGTTTGCACATAATGAACATTGGTTTCCTCATTCTTTTTGCTACTTACATCCTAAATTGAGCATTTACTTTAACATTTTATTTATCGTAATTCAATACATGTTGCATTTTCTGTCATTTAAACTGCTAGCGAAATAAAAAAATAAATTACCACCAAGGAGTATACAGAAATAATTTGCACCCTGCAACATACACGAGTGAGGCATGTTTACAAGCATAATAATTCCAGGAGTTGCCTAGAGTTTTTCTCTTCAAAAAAAGTCAGGTTCACTTAATTATCTGATTTGGTGATTAATGAGTTTTTCATGAACTGCAACATGACTATTCTTTAGACATACACTCATCACTTCCTTGTAATTTTCAACAAGAACAGAACGCAGTGTTCAATCACAGAAACCAGTCAAAAACAGAAGTAGTTACGTTTAAATCACACCCTAACATATTTGTCAAAAATGAATAAAAGATTTGATGAATATATAGATATGCTTCGATGTATCAATATGTTGATATCACACAGCTTTGAGAGCTTCAAGCCTGGGTATAAAAAGGCTAATATAACAGTAAATAACAACCAAATCTCACAAATGCACAACACAAGGTCCAAATTTCCACCCACAAATAGGCTTGTCACGTGCACAATAGTTGCGTTACCACGAATTAAAATAAAAATTTAATGGCACCTGGTATGGCATAAAGTTGCTTACTTAGATGTATTCTTCGATGAAGTAAGAAATCCATCAAAGCCTTTCAATGCGTTCCCAAGAATGTTGGTTTCTTGCAAATAGCTTGTCTCCAGTTCGTATACCTAAGAGCAACACTTACAATACTTGGATTGAAAAACAATTAAATAAATGCTCCCAAAAAAAGAAAACAACCACGTAAACAGAGAAACCCCATCTAAACCTTAATTTTCATCCGTAAATAAATAAAAAACACACCTGGGAAAACTAAAATTTCAGTAATTAATTTAAATTATTTCCAGCATTAACGCACCCCACCAAATTCGATATAAATAAACTGGAGGATACAACTTGAAACTAACCATTTTCTAATAAAAATCATTCCATTTTTTCATAAAGTACACATCTTTATAACAATATTCAGAACAAATTGAAGAAATTACCTGTTTTTCAACACTTCTAAGTTCGTCCAGAAGCTTTTCCCTCCTCTTCAACTGAGAGGAGAGCAGGGCTTTGGGATTATTATAGCCTCCGTGCCCTAGATATATTATACTATATTAAAACAAATCTGGAAATACAATTAAATTTAATTTTACAAAATCAAATTCATATTCCTATTTATATTAGGGTATGTGAAATCCAAGGTTTGCTACACTTGTTACCTTGTAACTCCATTTTCGCGCCAGTGGCTGCTTTATTCTGTTGCAGAATTTGGGGTAACGGTATTTTGAATGGAGGGGTCGTTTGTTTTCGAGGAAAAAAGGATAAGCGGGTTGAACAGATAAGGGGCATTATAATTTATATTAAAAAATAAATTGAAAAATAAAATAATAAAAAATGATTTCAATAAGAATTGAGCTTATAACCTAATCTCCAAGAAACAATGACTCTGTTCGCTGAATTTCATATAACTTGCATTAAAATTTTAACATTTTATTAATATATATAATTATTAAAACAGACCATGACACCAAAGTTAGTTACTCTAAGCGTCTCAAACTTAATAAAATAGTATAGATATAATCATATTCTTTTTGGACAAACTGCAATTTTTATTTTTTTACATTTGTTTGTGTGTGATTTGGTTATTTATGTTGTAATTTTAACTTTTAATCATATATATTTGTTTTTTCTTTATCAATTTTATTCATTTTTCTTAGTTGATGTTGATGTATGTAGCATAAGTATTTTCATTAAAAAAAAACTAAAATTGCAAAACACAAATATACATGCCGAAAATTGGATTTGTTATATATATCACATATCATTACAATTTAAAAGAAATTAAATAACATAAAATATTTCATTCTTTGAATTTCATGCAAAAAATAACTATAATCAGTTATATCTAAAATTGCAATACTTATTTTTATTCCCTAATAATCTGTCAATACGTGCATGGTCCAACCTAGGTCTGTGAAAATTGGGCTGGGCTTCATGTGGCCCATTTCCAAATTGGGTATATATATATAAAGAATATATACCATAACCACTACAAAAGAATTATTCTTCCGGTGCTTTTTATCATTTCGGGTTCTCTCTTTCGGTGGCCACATTTTCTTCATTCTTTCTCCTCCATTTGCTGTACAATAATCTCCCGAACTGTTTCCATGTCGTTCCGTGGAGTAGGGGTCTGTTTCTTTTCCTATATTTCTATTTTTTGTGGTATTTTTACATCTTAGCTTTTGTTGATTGGTCGACCGATTTGCGTATGTATTAGTGCTCTGATCTTGTAGTTTATATCTTTATATTTGTCTTTCTTGTCTTGTTTTTTGTTTGCTGAATTATGGAATCTCTTTGAGAAACTTCAGTTAAAGTGAGGTATTGTGGGGATCTTCTTGCTTTGTTGTTTAAATTGAAGACGTGAAGTAGCATCCTTGGATGGTCTCGTCCTTGTTTGCTTATGTGTTATACAATCCCCTATGATTTCTATTCATCTCTGTTGATTTTTACTTGAATGGTTTATTGCTTTTACATTCCTCGCCTATGGTTTGTTTTGCTGGCTCACAAAGAATTGGAACTAGCATGATAGTTTGTTTTGTTATTTGGATTCCTAGTGTTAGGGTTAGAGACAATATCTGCACTGATTTGTGGGTCGAGGATTTTCTAGTTTTTGGGAAATTGGAGTCATGGATAGGTCTGAATTGGCCCTTTGGGACTGGTTTGATGGAGCATAGAATGTATTTGTTTGGCTCATGATTGGCATTTGAGGTTAATAATTTAAATGAAATTTGATTTATGATCTATGAGTTAATTATGTTAGTCTGATTCATCCTTAAGCTTTTTACCGATATTCACAATTTCAGAGAAATGCATCATCCGGAATGGGTGTTGCTGATCACAGCAAAACCACATACATGGAACTGCAACGGAAGAAGGTATACCGCTATGTAATTTTCAAGATTGAAGAAAAGAAAAGTGAAGTCGTGGTCGAGAAAACTGGCGGCCCGGCTGAGAGTTACGAAGATTTCGCTGCATCTCTGCCTGAGAATGACTGCCGATACGCTGTTTATGACTTCGATTATGTGACTTCTGAGAACTGCCAAAAGAGCAAGATCTTCTTTATAGCATGGTCTCTCTCTTTCTATCGCTCTCTAATGCAAACAGTTATCTTGTAGGCATCCCATGCATATCCTTTTCCCCCTTCGTTTAGACGGGTATCCTTGCCAAATAATTTTGGAAACAACCTTCATTTTCAAAATGCTTTCTTTTTTTTATGGCATGTTATTTTCAAATCACTGTTTTGCAGACTGTCCGGAGTGTCAGTATAGGCGTTATTTTCTACACATCAGCTGCAATTTAAATATTTTAGCTGGTCTACTCTAACTTCATTTAGGATTTTAGCTTCCAGTTTAAGGTGATTTTGTTTTGCATACATATTCGTGTATCACAATAACTATTTCCACTTTTTTTTTAAAAAAACAAATAAAAAACAACTGTTTCACTTATTATGCTGAATACAATGTGGTATTCCGTATTAGGCCAGACCAACTTGTTTAATTGGTCCTTAAAAATTTTCCAACTCATCTGGGAGAAATATTTTTTTAAACCGTGTAATACAGACACCACACAACGGCTATCACTTTTACTTAAGTATTGTTCTCTTTTTTTTTTTTTTTTTTTTCCCATTATGAGTTTTGAACTTCTTTCAATGATCTAGGAACCAGTTACTATCCTATTTCACTAATCCAAGTGAACAACTAGATAGAGAACAGTATTGCTGTGAGTTCGGCCGGGTGTAACCATTTCTGGATTTTGGTTACATTTGTTGATTGAGTGATTGGATACTCTATATTTAAGTGTCTTTTGGATAATACAAATATTTGTTGCATATAGGATGAAACTATGTTGAACTGTTTAAGATGTTCGGGTTTAGAATCAAAACAAGAATTTGTGCTCTGGGTTTTATATGGATGAGATTGTTGTATCTTCTCGTTGTCATCAACCTCACCTAATTGTACCAAATTGTCAGGTGTCTGTTATATTTTGTTTTGAATATTAGAATTTTCAGGTGTAGTCGTCTTTTGGTTATATTTTGAAACTTACCTTTCCTTGGAACGTGTAAATTTCCTGGTGTTATGTGCGTGTATGCAGCATATAAATGTTGCAGCCCCTCCATGACTTCCTTCCCCACCGAAAGCCATAGCAAAATCATTGATTTCATATAATAATTCAAATGATAACGAGGTAACAACCATTAATTGAGATTTCCATGTTCCTTTCAGGTCTCCTTCCACCTCTCGGATCCGTGCAAAGATGCTCTATGCGACATCCAAGGAAAGGTTTAGGAGGGAACTGGAAGGTGTACATTATGAAATTCAGGCAACTGACCCTACTGAAATGGACCTTGAGGTGATCAAGGAGCGTGCTAATTGAAGAATTTGCAGCTGAAACATAGGTAATATATTATGGAGCGTCTCCAAGAAAAACGAGTTCCTTGGAATACTTGTGTATACATTTATACATGGCTTAATTAAAAATAATTCGACCCCTGGGAAGGCTGATTTGGAACTCTTTGATTTTCCTGTTATGGATATCATGTTGTTCCTCTTCTCATGATGTTTTCCAATGAAGAATATTTGTGACAATGTCTATTGACAGTTGAATACTGAAATATTGTGTGCTTCTGTTGAATTGCGTATGTGCCTTTTATAATATCAGGTTAAAAATTGTTACATGTTCCTTGTCGAGCGTTGGCATGATCCCGGAAAACGACACCTTGTCTAAAACTGAACTTTCCATAATCTTGTGAGGAATGGAAGGGAGGTTGATGTGATATGGTAAAATTTGTAGAATTTCACGATGGTTTGTAAATTAGATTTGAAGTCTTTTACTTGCATACTTGATTTCTGTAACAGTTTGTGCTAATATTTTTACAAAGCGATGATGGTCCTCAGTATAAAATATGTTATCTGTGAGAGTCCGTGCTCGCACGGCTAGCTTCCCCTTTCTTCTTTTAGTTTAAGACATCGTTCAACTTAAAACTTCGAATCATGATTTGTAAAATGCCAACCTGTTCTTTTGCATGTTTATTCACATTCTGTCATAGAAAAATTGGGAAGGATTCCTATTTTATATGCGACGCCACGTTGCCACGTCATTGCATTGTATATAATATAATATATAAATATTTATTTATTGCAATTGTATAATATATTTTATTATTAAAATAATTATTTTATATTTAATTTTTTTATGTTTAAATGATGGTTAAATACAATAAAAAGTGATTTAATAAACATGTAAGAATTTGTTGAGTGAAATGTGGAACGAGATTGGTGTACGTAAAATGAAATCTATGTTTATATTGAATATTGGACTAAAATCGAAAAAAAAAAATTAGTATGACAAGTCATTTCTAAATGATTACTCTAATGGTCTTGAGATATAGATATATACATACACATCCACACGTATAGAGATATATAGATATAGACACATGTATATTCACAGCAGCCAACTAAAGCAAGACAATCCAAAGAATTTTTTTTTGGTAATTCAAAAAATTAACTCTGGTTTGATTAAGATTATGACATGACATGTAGGCTAGTTTATTTATATTTTAATTGAATTCTTCTTTTTTCTAGTTGCTTTTTTGCTAATTTTTTAATGAGAAAATCATTTTCTTAATTAAATTATTGACCTCCCAGTTTCCTACCCCTCGCAGATATTTTGAGGACAAACGCTAGGCTTAACAGTCCCACCTCTCTCCCATAAAGAACTTATTAGGGAGCAAAAGATTGATCTGCCACTCCTTTGTATTTGACCATCATCCCAAACTTTAATCTCCCCTCGGATTTTTCCGAGATAAAGATGCAACGGTCCTGTCCTGTTCAAATATTGAAAGACAATGGACCTCACATATCTCTTATATTCATTAATTGAGGTAGATAAACTCTTATTTTCCTGTCTTAGACGCGTGACCGGACGGACCCAACGGGAGTCTAATAAGGCCAAAAAAATATATTTCATTTCTATCGGTGAATCATGACATGAAACTTTCCAAAAAGCTATTAAAAATATCTAAAAATCATGACCTGAAACTTTCCAAAAAATTATTAAAAATATGTAAAAAGTTATTTCAATGCAACGGTAGGAGATGAAGTTTTTATAATTTTGTTTGAGTCAGTGTATGTTACGAGTACAGGAATGCTTGAGAAAGGAGAACAGAGGCAGCAACTCATGAGAAGTGCACGAGATTAGTAGATTTTGTATCAAAGTAATTGCATACCAATTGTGAGAGTAGTGTAAAAAGCGTGAAATAAAGTTTAGAAGGCAAAACACGTTTATAGCTTGACTATTGTAAGTCAAAAAGAAAGGTACTTGTTTACATGTAAAAGGAAGGAAATAAAAGAAAAAGAATAAGGCCCATGAATTGAATTCTCCCATATGTCGTTCTTAACTCCTCTCTTTGGATTTCTATTCTTAGATGCTAACTTGCACGTGGATCTGATCTCTGAAGCGGTGCTCTAACAGCGTATGACATTAAGAACCTAATATTTCATGAAAAATTTGTCACTTCAAGTAGAAAAAATATGATGAAGTGTTATTCATTAGTTTTTTTTATGCTTCATTCAAATAAAAACTTTTGTAAAAGAAATTTAGGTAGTATTTTTGTTATAAAAAATAAGCAACTTATAATATTTAAGTGATTTTTTTTATGATTTTCGTTGTTTTGTTATTTGTTCATGTCATATTTATTTTGCTTTTAAATGTTTTGAGTCAAAATAAACATGGCCAAAGAAAATACAAGACTGGGTAAGGTTTTATATTTCAAATAAGTAGTTGGCTGACAATAACTATTCATTTGTATTTGGTTATGTTTATGAGGTAATAAATATATTTCTCACCAAATTTTTAACTAAGATAGAGTAAATGAGCTATATAAAAATACAATAAATTTTTTTAATGAATAAGCAAATGAAGGGGGCACATATTATGATATCATAGCCGACAAAACCTGTGCCTGCATATTTCTCTCTGGATCCAGCTTGGAGAGACAAACGCTGTCGGATGATGTTCATTTCACATTCGTTTGGTGGGAATTTGTCCCCCCAACGTATACTTACTTTTTGGTATTCGTTTTTACCTACACCCGAACAATTCATTTAATTTCTTTTTACCAGTTTCATGCAATGCTAATATTTTTGCCAAAAGCGTGAACTTTTAATATGCTTTGCTACCTTAATACTCTTGAAATTACCTTAATACTCTTGAAATATTGGTTTAGGATAAATGATTCTTTTTACCAGTGTTCTAAAAAAAATTAGCTTTTTAGTTTCACCATTAATTCACAAGGTTCAGATTTATTTTTTTTTTAATGAAAGGTTTTTTTATGAATATATATAACTATGTAATCAAAAGTCATCAATATTTGTTAAAAAATTTTGGATACTTAATTTATAATGGGTTCAAGTTTTATCAGATTAGAATTTTATAGTCGTGTAGGAAACTATTAATCATTGTAATTTTAACTCAAAAATTTATTCATGTAATCTTACATTTAATCAGCCCGGAATTCAAATCTATCTTAGATACCATACATCGTTCTTAGTTTCCGTCTCTTCGAAGTATTGAGTGGGCCTACGGATAACATTATTTAGTCATTTTCTGGATGGAGGTGAGTGGCTACTTTGTCGTGGAAACATAGAACTTGGTCAGCTGAATCTATAAATTTTATTCTATCTTTCTCTCTCTCTTTCTCAATTGTGTATCAAAATCATTACGATAGATATCGGTGCTTCTTACTAAAGTCGTGCTTACTTTTTCTTGATTTTTTTGTGGGATCTGGTCAAAACGAGCAAGGATTACATCTTAGATATGGGTTCAAGTTCTTGTTTTTATATGGCGGATTTGAAGTTTTGTCTGTGATATTTGACCGAGGCATGCTTTGGACGGTTTCTTGCGATGGAGGAAAGATAAAATCTTTGGATAGAATCAAGAAAACGGATTGTGGGAAGGGTAAGATACAGTCTCTGTGCAGTTTTAATCTCAAAGGGATTCCATTCATGGGAATGGAAAGTAACTGCACAAGCATAGTTGTGCTTTAGGAGGGATTTGTGAAGTTGAATTTACTGAAAAATGAACACCGTTGTAGAATCAAGGATATGGATTTGTGGGTAGGGTTAATATATATGATTTTTCGGGCAACAATATTCAAGGGATTGAATTCTTGAAATGGAAAGTAATTGCAAAAGCATAGTGTGGTTTAGGAGGGATTTGAGGATTGAAGACAATCCTGCTTTAGCTGCTGCTGCTAGGGATGGGAGTGTATTACCAGTTTTTATATGGTGTCCTAAAGAAGAAGGCCAATATTTACCTGGTCGAGTTTCACGGTGGTGGCTTAAGCAATCACTTATTCATTTGAAGCAATCTTTGAAATCTCTCGGGGCTGAATTTGTGCTGATCAAAGCACAGAGCACTCTTTCTGCTCTATTGGATTGCATAAGTTCTGTTGGGGCGACAAAAGTCGTGTTTAACCATCTCTATGGTGAATTTTTTCTAATCGTTTTTTTGGCTTATTATGTATATTGTGAGTGTAATAGATGATTTGTTCTTTAAATACATGTATCGTTATAGGCTAAATACATATCTTGCCTGATTTGTGGGATCGTGGTCTGCCAGGTAGTTCATTGTTTTCTTAAGAGTCCTAGACCTCTATCATTATTGGCTTCAGGTCCCTGTTGAAAGTTAAAATACCCCTAACAAGGCTTAATAAATAATATTTCTTTAGCTTGGTGATATATATTTAACCTTATATAGAAGTCTGGTTGATATATAATCTTCATATTGGAATGTGTCTTTTTTCAGATTTTGTTGAACTCGTTACTTAGGCACTTCCTGGAATTCTTAAATCTGGATTTGTTGTGTTCTATTCTAGATCCTGTTTCACTTGTCCGTGATCACAATATCAAACAAAAGTTGAGTGATATGGGAGTAAGTGTTCAAAGCTACAATGGTGAGCTATTGCACGAGCCTTGGGAAATATACAATGATGATGGAAATGCTTTTACAACATTTAAAGCGTTTTGGAATAAATGTTTAGACGTGCAAATGGAACCCGCTGCACATATTCCTCCCTGCCAGTTGGTTCCAGCTGCAGGTAATAACTCTTTTCTTTTTGTTTTTGTGTCAATCTTGCTTTCATATCTAGTTATTCTATCAATAGAGCATCGAGTGGTGGATAGATGCACAAGTTCAAAATTTGAGCTTGAGCTGAGCTTACTATCTTGTACTTGATGAAATCATAATGAAACAAGAAACAAAATATGTGTGTATGTGTGTGTGTGTCTGGATATATTGGCATTGAGAAAGTAAGTAAAAAGTCCATCAATCTTTACGTGTTTTTGACAGGAAAAGTGGAGAATTGTTCTATTGAGGCGTTGGGTCTTGAAGATGAATCAGAAAAGTCGAGTAATGCATTACTGGGAAGGGGTTGGTCACCAGGTTGGACCAATTCTGACAAGGCTTTTACCGAATTTGTAGAAAATCATCTGCTCAACTACTCGAAAGATAGACTCAGGGTTGGGGGGAACTGCACGTCCCTCTTGTCCCCGCACCTTCATTTTGGGGAGCTAAGCATAAGGAAAGTTTTCCAGTGTATAAGGATGAAACAAATAGTTTGGAAAAACGAACAAAATTTGTTTGGGGAAGAGAGCGCAAATCTTTTTCTCAAGGCCGTTGGATTAAGGGAGTATTCCCGATATATATGTTTTAATTTCCCATTTACTCATGAGAGATCATTGCGGGGCAACTTGAAATTTTTTCCTTGGAATGCTGACCAAGCACGATTCAAGGCTTGGCGACAGGGCCGAACGGGTTATCCATTAGTTGATGCGGGGATGAGAGAGCTTTGGGCTACTGGATGGATTCACAATAGGATAAGAGTGATAGTTTCAAGTTTCTTTGTGAAGTTTCTTCTCCTACCGTGGCAATGGGGGATGAAGTATTTCTGGGATACGCTTCTGGATGCAGACCTGGAAAGTGATGTCCTGGGATGGCAATACATCTCCGGAAGTTTGCCTGATGGGCATGAAATTGACCGAATGGATAGCCCACAGGTAAGATAGTTTCATATTTTATGCTACCGCTCTCTTTCTCAAAATGTACGTTGCTTACATCTTTGTGATCATAACATTAGGAATTCTGCATAGGATCATTACAAGTGTCTTGATTTGTGGTCCACTGAGCGAAACTGTAATGGTGCAAACCAAAATTTGAAAACACGGATTTATTTCTTTCCCTGACAAGGCTGGTTCTTCTGACTCTTGTTTAAAATTGCCAGTTTAAGAAAGTAGACTTGGGACTCGGTTGAGCAACAGATAGGGGGAAAAATAACTTGAGATCTGTTGGATGTGTTTTGGTTCCTAGATTAACTGCAAGTCAATCTGTTAACATATATGAAGAGAGCTCAGAATCGTGTAAGTTTTTTTTTCAATGGATACAATGGGGGTGGGGAAATATATCTACCTCAATCCACGCAAGTGGGACTCTAAGGGCCTCGCAAGGTTAAGAAAACCTGAAATTTATGGTTTATTTGATGGATTTCTTGGCAATTATCAAACTTAACGTGTGTGGAGACATGATTATTGGCGTCAAAGCACACTGCAGAGATTTGGGGATATTATCAGTCCTGTACTTTGGTTAGATTCGTATTCAGGACGATATGTATGTACCATTGCCTTGTGATTTATCGGTGATTGTAAAATATATTCCATGTTGAATATGGCAGGAACATATGAGCCACTTTTAAGTCTGGACTTTAGGTATCAAGATTTTATTTGCGTTTAAAATAGCTAAAATTGTATTCTGCAGTCAACAGAGCTCTTAGGCGGCCTTCACATTCATTGGGTTTAGAGTATGACATTAACTGGTTCTTTGGAAGCTCATTAATTCACACTGTTTTGAAAGCTGTATCTTTTTATTATCTTTAATTTTATCTCGATTTATGTTCCAGGTTCAGGGATTCAAGTTTGATCCAGATGGTGAATACGTGAGGCAGTGGTTACCCGAGTTAGCACGAATTCCTACCGAGTGGATTCATCATCCATGGGATGCTCCTCTTATAGTGCTCACATCTGCTGGCGTAGACTTGGGGTCCAACTACCCTAACCCTATAGTCGACATAGATTTGGCAAGGGTTGGGCTAACCGAAGCCATATCAATTATGCACACGAAAGAAGCAGCGGCAAACGCCAATGGAACAGACGAAGTCGTATTTGATAACTCTGAAACCTATGCCAATTCGTCCATTCCTAACGTAGTTGTGAAGGGAAGGACTCCGTTTTCAGCGATTTCATCTTACGATCAAAGGGTGCCGTCTATGCAGAATTCAAGAAGCAAGAAAAGACAGGAACGGGGGAAAGATGAAGGGAATTTGCGTGGCAGATGTGACGGAGTTGAATCCTTGAAAATGGACGACGATTTGTGCTCGACAGCTGAATCTTCTTCGAATAAAAAACAGTTAACCAGAAGTAGATATTCATTCTCTGTTCCACAATGTTGTTCAGCAATGTCAAAGGACGCATCAGCACAAGTTCAAGATTCCTCTGATCTCATGGACAAATGGCAAGAAGAAATCGACTCTGAAAAGATGATGAATGAAAATGGTAGTACAATGCTGTAAACCGCCTTTTTTTCGTTTCAATTCGTCTCAAATGCTATGACATATCGAATTCTACTAGCTAAATCTGGTCTGTGTGTGCAGGATCCATCCATTTACATACTTCAAGAGATGAGATTACTACTGAGGAGGAAAGATCATTTATTTGATCCAATGAGTGCAGAAGCTTGAGAGGTTTTTGTTCTGGTATGTGTTGGTTCTCTTGTAAATTAGTGCTTTACACCTAAATAATAACAGGTTTTGTACGTGTTCTTTAGAAGATGGTGTATGTTATTAGGATTCTAAACACAATATTTATATTAAATTATATATAAATAGAGCAAGAAAATTCTCCTTTTTGTACATTTAATTTTCCCTTTATGAATATCTTATTTTTTAAATTTGGAAGATATATTTCACGGACTATTTTCTAAATTCTTTTTTACATCTTAGCTTCTTCTATTTTTATTGGAGTATTTCAAAAATAAAAAATACCGTGGATCATCCAACAAACCATGATGATATACATAAGATAATTTATTTAAAGCTTAATTTATTCGAGTTGTCTATAATTGAGTTAAAAGCCTAACTTTGGCAATCATCGACTGCGTTGCCGGTATTTTACCAGAAGCTTTCATATCTGCATCCCAACTGTTGAGAATTCTCCCAAGAATTGCACATAAATACAAAGAAGAATTATATGTAGACTGGGAAATTTTCTATTCAAAATGTATGTTCATGCTTTACAACCCTTGTTTTTGCCTTTTATACTAGTATTTTCTTTAGTGCATAATTCTCGCGTATGATTTAGAATATATTTTCTATACTATTTGCTATGAACTACATAATCCGCTAATTTGCTTGGCATGTTTGTGTTTGAATGAATTGACATTAAGCAAAAGAAAAGACAAAAGAAAAATCGCCAAATAAAAACATTCAAATATGAGTCTTAAAAGCTGCGAGTAAGTTATCATAAACAATAATAGAGGTGTTGAGACGTCTAAATAGGGCGTCAAGTGCCTCCCTTGTGTTGAGACGTCTTAATAGGGCGCCAAGTGCCTCCCTTGTGCTCTGGAATTTCCAGGGCACCGGGAGAGGTGGCCTAGACGCCTGACAACACTGATTGACGGAAAGTTTTTAGTTTCATGATATCTTCCATCTAAATGGTGTCCCTTGACGTTTTTCATTAGGTTTTTGGATGAAGGGATACATTTTAGATGAAACAGCATGTACTTAATGATTGAGATATAAATACATTATCAAAGACAAAAAGAAAACACTCTTGAAGATCAGATTTTTCTGCACGTTTGCATTTAGGTTTTTGTACGAAGGAATGCATTTTAGATGAAACAGCATGTACTTAATGATTGAGATATAAATACATTATCAAAGACAAAAAGAAAACACTCTTGAAGATCAGATTTTTCTGCACGTTTGCATTTTGCTTTCTCTTATTCTTTCTTTAAAGATAGTACACTCTATTTTCTGGTTATTGTTCTTATAATTTATAGTGTTACTATTGTAAGAAGAAGTTATTGTATTCATTTTGCTTTCTCTTATTCTTTCTTTAAAGAAAGTACACTTTATTTTTTGGTTATTTTTCTTATAATTTATAGTGTTATTATTGTAAGAAGAAATTATTGTTCTTGGGAAGAACTGTCATAATCGGAGCACCAAGACATGGAAAAATCTTATTAACAAGAGATTGTTCAACATTTGCCTCAACTCAAATGTTTGCATATTTTTCATTTTCATTCTCAAGTTTCAAAATAAACCAATGACTTGTTATTCTCTTGCCTCGCCCAATCTTCATTGTATCAAAGTTTCCATGTTGTCCAATATGATTTATGTTAAAAGTAATTTCACACTAGCATGGGGATTTATTCCCACACTACCATGAAAAGGTATTATTTAAAGATATGGGTGATCAAAGGTTTTTATTAACCACTCGAATCGAATTGCACCATATTATTATTATTTTTCATTCACTCACTCGGTCTAGATAAAAATGAGAATCATTTAGAGGAGCAATAATCGGTTGAATTCCGGAGCTGGTAGGAAGCAACCGCGCTAGAAATAGAAGAAGAATGTTGCTACCATCTTAGTCTTTCGTTGTAAGGAACTCACTAATTTTATTATTTAACATATATTTAGTTTCTTGTTGCTGATGTAATTTTGATTTCGGTTGTAGAAAACCATTTTTCAGTTTTTATGAAATGAATAATCTGGTTTAAGAATATTGTACGATTGAAGACTTATGTTTTCTAATATATTATTTTTGAGAACAACGTCGATGTCGATGTCATCCGCTCCAAGATAAGGGCATGACAAGTATTATATAAATTAGGATATGAAGAGAACTAGTTATCTAACACACACTAGCAACAAAGACAATTATTTGTATGATTGTCCGTTGCTTCGTATCTATGTATTGTTTCTGCTATAGCTTATTCATTTGATTTGAACCCTTTGGATTCCTCAAAAGACGTTCAAATGAGACCACAAGTATTCTACTTCCTCCTATTTAATAAAATTAAATAATAGTAGTAGCTTCTAATTTGCTTTACAGAATATGTAGCAGATAAAAGAGGTTCGTCAAGTTGACCGGGGTTGTCACGCCCCGAGTGAGCCCGCGTCTGCGTGACTGTACAATAAACCCCTATAACAATTGCTTCGTATTCGTCATCGTTTTATGAAAATGATTAACTCAAGTTGCTATAAAAGTCAATTGTAACATATTATAAACTCATTTTAAATCTTTAATTTTTAAGATGTGAGACAACAGTTATCACAAGAGTTGTTCAAATAAATTTAAAATTTTAAAATCGTATACATAATTTCGTTATATATAAATCTTTTAACCACTGTTTTTAATAATGCCAAATTAAAAGGACCTTAAAATTTGGTTGGATCGTCGTACGCAGTTGAAGAGAGTTTTACGAAATTTTTCACGTGATAAATCGGTTCAGGTTGGAGATCCGTCTCACCTGAGTGTTTGTGTATATGTATATACCTAAGAAAAGAATAAAAAGATAAATTGTATGTCTATGTTGAATAATTTATAATATTTATATACATATTAATTTTCTGGAATTGGTAACAACAATTCGAGTTCATAACTTATATTTTGTTCGTCGAATATCATCCTGATAATTTTAACCAGAAGAAATAATTTCGGAAAGCATTTTCTATCAAAGGGTTGAGGACCGAAGTACTTTTATTTGAAGGATACTATTGATTTTTTTAAAAATTATTTCAACAATTTATTAAATTGTACTGATTAAAATATTTAAAATAATCTATATAGATAATATTTTATATTTACAAAATCAAAATTTATCCAATATTCCACAAAGATAACAAAATCTCGATTCGTATGGCCACACAATTAAGTTGTGTACGTGGACTATTAAAAATTAAAAAATAAATAAATAAATAAGTATCAAGACTTATAACTTCGTAATATTTCCTAAATGTAGGGGCATATCGAGGAGGAATTTTTGAACGTGGACGGACGTTACGATTCTCGAACCAACTGTAAATGTACGGAATCATAGGATTCGTGGTTGGTTGGTAATTATCAAGAACAAACACACTTGCACTCTTTTCCTAGTCTCTATCTAATTATCTCAATCATAATTTTTATATTGTTTTGAATTTAAATTTGAATTATGAGAATTTGAAATATGTTGTTTTAAATTTGAATTTGAATTATGAGAATTTGAAATAAGCCTTTACCTGAACCATTATTCGAGAAGTATCGTGAATCGATAAGTTTGAAGCATATGTGTAGTTGACTGTAGTGCAAGTGAGAAATTGTTTGAATAGGTGTTCGTCGAGCCTTGGCTGAGAGTTCCCATTGAAACTCAATTATACAATCCAAGCAGTACTTAATTTTAAGCCACAATTGAATCAAACATATTCACCTTTTAGTATTAATTAATAATTAATAACAATATTCAATTTCATTAGATTATATTTCCATATCTTGAAGTTATGAATTCACTGCGAAATAATTAGTTAAAACATAGCTATTCCATCGATAAAGCACGTAACTACCGTATATAACTAATTTCATATACCATCGCAAAAAAATATTCCCTATATTTATCCGTATTGTATTATAGTATATTATCATAACTTGTAGAAAATTATTATTCCCTTCCAGCTTGCTAAAATTCAGGAAATTCCGTTTCGTTTCAAGTTTTTCCACGTTTGTAATGCATCTTGTAAGAAATCAATGTTCTAAAATTCGACGTAGCGGTTAGCACTCACGCATCGAAAAAGTGTTGGTCAATCAGCCTAGACGCCCTAAAATGCTTTAGGTGTCCCTGGGCGCTGGCCAATCACACCGAAGAATTACTTTCTTTATTTTTGTTTTTGATTTCTTTTTTGAGCTTTGAATTTAAATTAAAAGTCCAATTTAATAAACGAGTGATTTATTTTATAGGTCATAAACAAAAGTCCAACAAAAAATATGAATTTTTGATTTTCCGTAATACATCAAACTTTATATTCGTAAGTGATGTAGAGTGAAAGAGTTTTACGATGACGGTTTAGCTAGCATCCGAAAAAGAAGATGAGAATCACAACGATGATATTGAGTTTGTGTTCGACAAAGAACAAGTTATTTAAAATTATGGATAATAAGTTGAGTAAATTTGTGATAATCTCTTAGTTATGTAATTTTGAATGCATTTTAAATTCTATGTTATAGTATTTAAGTTATCATACATAATTTATTACGTTGATATCGTGAAATTCGTCAAACAATACTTAGTCTCCGCCTACACTGCTGAGGAGTCTATCCTTACTAGGTTTGCTGACTTATCAAGTTTAGGTTTGCTGACTTATCAATCATTATTTTATTAATATAACTATCAATTTTGTCATAATATAATTGTCAAAACATTTTAAAACGTGCTTAGATTCCTTGGATGGAATAACATAAATAAAGACAACAAAATATACCAACTTCGGAATAATAACATGGCGAACATTTACATGGGCAGCTTATTGTTCACGTTTACAATACTAGCCTTCTTTTTTCTAGATGATTGATTATTAAATAACATAATGTAGTCAATCACAATATCATATTATGTAAATTACATATATCAATCAATTTTTTTCGTACAAGATCCATTCGTTCTTTTTTCTTTGATAGATGATCAGAACTTCATCTGAGTTCGGATCCTACTGAAAGATCCACTAGAGATCAGAAATTATACATCGTTTAATTACTCCATAGAATGTACCAAATAATACGGGAGAGCATATTTATTCTCTATGTGGTAAATATTTTTTAAATAATGTTTGGCCGAGAAGAATATCATCAAGGATCTCGTTGATTGAACTTATTAATTGTTACATATCTCACATCGAATGAATTTATTTTTTTTAGAGTTATATATATGGACTTGGACAACTTAGTCAATCATTTTCAGAGCTAGCTTTTGGGGCGGATGATTGTCCACGTTGTCTAAGTTCATATATATACATATATATATATATATATAACTAATAAGAACTTAATTTAGTCGAGGTGATATATCTAAACATTAATGACTCGATATAATAATACAATGCAATTTGCATTAATAAAATCCGATGGATAATCGAACAATAAAGTTACAATTGCTTTCAAGTAGTGTTCAGGTTCGAATGTGATATTTTAGAAACATTCTAAACTTTAAAGCCTTCAAGTAAGGAGTGTTCAAAATTCGAATGTAATATTTTATAAATATTCTAAAATTTAAAGCCTTCAAATCTGCCTTACTTTTTTACATGGATCAAAATTTTTGGCTCCATTTCATGTTGATAACTATACCACTTTTTAATTCACACTATTCTAATTGGGCAAAGTTGGGAAAATTCATAGAGAATTCTATCTATAGTATTTTATTTTGAATGAATAAAAATAATAATTATTATTATATTTTGTTCATCTAAAAATATAATTCAAGTTTCTACCACCTAACCATTCAATTTTATATTCTATATTTATCTTTTCATCGTATTCTTTCTCTCGTCATATTTCATCTCATGTCATTCTAATTTTAAAAATTAACAATATTTATTTTTCTCCATTTTTATAGGTCACGGGCAACCCTATATTTATTAATTAAAATACCACGTTTTGTCACTCATCCTCGTCATATCTTTGTCTCCTACCATTGCAGTATAAAAAGTTGTCAACTTTCAATTTAATTTTTTTTTGAAAAAATCAGATTTTATCTATATTATATTATTAATATTATTAAGTTTGAAATAGTTATAGTAATTAATTTTTAATGTGGTAATCTATTTTAGTAATTATGTATATTAATAAAGCGCTAAAATTTTAATGCAAGTCATCTATAGTTCAGTAGATAGAGTTTTTATTTACTAAGTATCAAGTTGCAACTTCAGTTTTTACTCGAGTCTTTTTTTTTAATTTATGAAATGTAATCTTTCATTATTTTTTATAATTATATTTTAATATTCATTTAAATATAAATTATAAAAAAAATATTGCATAATCATCGCACGTGTGTCGGTACAGTAATCCATGATTGCCGCATGTGACACGACTGACTAATATTATATTATCTATACTAATTTACTAAGTATACTAATTTATTAAGTTTGAGACACTTGAAATAACTAACTTTGATGTCATGGTCTGTTTTAATAATTATATATATTAATAAAATGTTAAAATTCTATTGCAAGTTATATGTAGTACAGTGGATATAGTTATTGTTTCTTAAGATTTAGGTTATAGTTCAATTTTTACTGAGATAAAATTTTTATTATTTTATTTTTCAGTTTATTTTTTAATTTATATATCAAAATTACAGTGTAGTCCTTCGTTATTTCTTATAATTATATTTTGATCCTCATTTAAATATAAATCAAATGAATTATAAAAAATATTATACAAGCACGTAAAGCGTGCGTCGGTACACTAGTTATATATTAAATTAGAAATGTTTTGAACAACCGTAACTGCTGAACAGAAACTCCGTCAACTATGACAGAATATCCACCAACGACTCCCATAAAACACCCCACGCACCCGTTGCCTTCTCCGCGAACAGAAAACAGCGCTCATGAACAAGCAGCTAGATAGAGACTACACAGTGGGCGAAGAGATAGGTAGGGGCAGATACGGCGTCGTTTTCAGGTGCCATTCTACCTTGACGGGGGAATGCTTCGCCCTGAAGTCCATCGACAAGCGCCTCATCCAACACGATGCCGATGATAGCCACTGTCTTCGCAATGAGGCCAAGCTCATGCGCCTCGTCTCCGATCATCCCAATGTGCTTCATGTTTTCGATGACTACGAGGATGATGATTGTGTGTACATTGTGTTGGAGCATTGTGGTTCGACGGATCTCTATCAACGGATTACTACCCCACCCGTTTTTCCTGAGAAAGAAGCTCACCGTGTAATGGTGAGTTTTGTGGGATTTATTTAGTTTTTCTTTGCCAGAATTTTGATGTATTTTTATAGAGATGTCTTAAGAAAGGAGAATGCCGTGCAAAATTAGTACTGTACCTAATTTGGCATCATATGTCTTAAGAAAGTAATCTTTTTTAAAAAAAACAAAACAAAACAAAAGCTTATTTCAGTTTTTGGATCTCTTTTCTAGGTGCCATTGATGGACGCCATAGCTCATTGTCACCGCCGTGGAGTATCCCACCGGGACATCAAACCTGATAACATTCTGTTCAACCACTACAACCAGCTGAAGCTGGCGGATTTTGGCTCCGCTGAGTACTTCCACAGTGGGGTTCCCATGTCCGGCATTGTGGGGACACCATACTATGTCGCCCCAGAGGTGGTGGCAGGGAGGGACTACAATGAAAAGGTAGATGTGTGGAGCGCAGGTGTCATTTTGTACATAATGTTGGCCGGGATCCCTCCTTTTTACGGGGACTCGGCGACAGATATCTTTGAAGCTGTGAGGAGGGCGAATTTGAGATTCCCGAAGAGCATTTTCGGGTTGGTCTCCTCGGAAGCTAAAGACTTGTTGAGAAAGATGCTTTGCAAGGATGTGCACAGAAGGTTTTCTGCGGAAGAAGTTCTGAGTAAGTGATTAAAGTTTTCGAGGATTCTGTTTCAAAGTTTGGATCTTTTTCTTATGCTACCTTGTGCCATGAGGTTCATCCAATGTTGTAATATGTCTTTTACATTGCATTACAAGGAAAAAAAGGATACAGCTCTCAAGGTTCGTCCACTGTTGTGACAGGATGACATATGTTTTTTCATGTCGTCCAATATCGAAAAAATTGACGTAGCTCCAATTGTTATTGGATCAATACTAACCAAAATTGAGGGTATCGGGCAACCCAATGCTCCAATTCATTGCAAGATTGCTTTAATAACATTCAAACATGTCAAATGTGAGGTGCAACTTTGAAATATGTTACTATTTCTCCTGTTTCTTGCAGAGCATCCATGGATGATTGACGGTGGAGACTCCAGACCAGTGTGTTTTCAAGCTTAAGAAGACAGTTTTCAATTCGAGCGCGTGTATGTAGGCACCCTTTGTCCATATAACTGTGTGTAACTAGTGGAATGTATATATAGCTCTGCACAAAGCATTTGTAGAACTGTGCAGATGGCGGAACTTAAGTGGCCTGAGGTCAAATAATCCCGAGCAAGCCTTCTGTCCAAGGTAACGCCGGTACATTAACTTGACTTTTTGTTGCCGTGTTTCTTCTTAAGCTAGAACGAGTCCCCTTGAAAAATTTGACTCTGTTTGTGTATGTAACAAACTTTCTTTCCCTTGAGCCGATTCTTATGGATCAAGCTCTAATTAATCAAAAGTTCTGTGGCATGATAAATTTAGGTTAAATTTCCAGTACAAACCTCACTGTTTTGGTGCAAAATGACGAGGCATTAATGATTTCAACATCCTTGTATGATCTCACGTTTCCACAATAATTGGATTCCAGGACCTTACTGTTTCTCACTCATATCTTTCAATTTATTACATTTATATTATAATTTTTTTATTATCCAAGTGTCTAACTAGGTGGTTTCCAGGACCTGAATCTCTATAAATTTGAAATCTAGTCTAGCGGTATTACTAAGCAACTAACGTTCCATAATAATTTGGTGATATTATCTTCATGGAGCAAAAACGGACATATCCACTTTCACTTAATTATGTGAAGTTTCTAATATTGGTCATTAGGAATGGTATATTTGATCGCTATCACATGGGTTTTTTTTCTCTAGTTTGTCGTCTTTAATTCATTCATGATCTATTTAATTTTTTTTTATAATTTTGATATGCTGCAAACCTACTTATGTGAGCATCAATGAGGTGATACATATATAGTGGATATACAGCTTCATCACATCCAAAAGAAATGTGACACTTCATTGGTGCTCATATAGGTGTGTAACATAACAAAATTGATTCTCTTTATATATATACCTATAAATTATGACTTCTTGTTTTGAATTTTGACATAGTTGATGTCTTGTCCATATATTTTTGGTTCGAGTATTTATTATATTTTGTGACCTTTAGTATTATTTTTGTATTCTTTTTTCACTTGTTTTATCATTCTTTTTCGCTTTTTTTTTTAAAAAAAAAAAATTTCTCATATTTTTTTTTTCTTTTTTGTGACATTCGTTTTTTCCATGGTTTAGAAAACAATTAAAAAAATAAAAAGAAGAAATGTGGTATTTTGTATAAAGAGGCACGTGAACAAATTGTTTTGCATTCTATTATGATGATCGTGATATTTTGTTTTGTTTTTTGTTTTGTTTTCATTTCATTTGTTCACATGTATAATTTGTTTTACCTTTGATGTTTTGTGAGAGCTTGCAATTAATGACATAAATAAATTGAAGTATTTTTATTGTGCTTGACATTCTTAATCCTTTTTTATGTGATGTCTATTTATTGGCTAGTGTACTTCTTTTTATCATTTGAAAAGAAAGGTAGAAGATATACTTATGTTAAGTCAGTTTTTAGTTTAATCCCTTAGTTTTGCCCCAAGGATGATGTTAAATATGTAGAAATTCGCTCTATTATAGTTGATAATGTTCAAGTCATTTTCATTTTTTATCATCTCCTATTCTGTTAGATTACAATAATGCGAATAAAAATCATTCATGATAGCAAGTGATTCAGGTTTTTTTATCATGGGGTTTGATAGTTACAACAGTTGATTTACCGAACATACAAAGATAAACAAAATCCATAAGGGGTTAAAAGTCAGCAAAAGCACAATTGAATTGAACTTGATAATAATTTACTTGTTTTATTTTAACAATAATATGCTAATTTTGGTTAATTAAGAGAATTTTTGAATTATCGCGTATCATTTTATGTGCTTCATTTAATTACATTGTGATTTAGGCATTGGCAAAATCTATTATTCAATTAATTTATTTTTATTATTTTTCTTTTATGAATAGTATTTGACTGACAAAAATCTTTTTTGGTTTGATAAAATTGTTATTATGTCATAATAATATTGATTGAAGAGTTTGGCATATGAACAAGTGAACATATGTTTATGGTCATTATGTTATTTTATCTATTGTGTTTTGATATGTTTAGATTGACAAATATTCTTACACATGATATTATTAAAATGATTTTAAACGGTATAGTTTTGTAATTAAATTTTGATCGTTAGTCAACCACGTGTAACGCACAGATACTTTCCTAGTATATATATATTTGTGTGTGTGTGTGTAAAGCAAACTGAATCTAGTGATCATGTAATTCTCTTTATATCAACTTGGAATATATTTTACCTTCAAAAAAAACTTGGAATATATTTTTGGAATAAATATTTTACATGAGAAAAAATTAAAGAATTGGATTTCTTAATCATGTTTAGTGCCAAGGTTCCACATGTCTAAATTTTCTGGTGGGCATGTCAGGTCATAGATTCCATGTATAGAAAAATGCTTGGTGGTTTATTCGGGGGTGGGGGATATATAAAAATAATATAGTGGATATGGATATACAAAATTATAATAATTATTATTTTTGTTCATATATTCTTACAAAAGGTTTTTATGAAACAACATTAATTTAATACAATAAAATCTAGAAAAAAAGCTAAACTACTACCGGAGCAACCAGGTACAATATCAAAAGTTTTAAATGCACAACATATATACCAAAATTAAAGTTAAAAATGGAAAAAAAAAAGAGATAAAATTTTAATTATTGTTATCTAATTAGTTATGTAAACATCATAGTGAGAAAAATATATATAAATCCCATTTATTATCTTATTTATCAAAGTTTAACTTTTTAATTTATCATGCTTAACCATTTTAAGTTGCGTTAGATATTTCTCGCAACTTCAAACTCATCAATAATTAAGTTATTGCCGAGCGTTTGTTAGATCTCTAACGTATGTTGGTTATTAAATATTTATCAGAAAATGGATTTCATGGGTATCACAATGGGTACAAGTGTGATAGATACTAAAAAAATGTAAAATATAAGCTGTCAGAAGTTGAAAAGCCATGAATCATATATGGTATGACAAATGGGTTATGACATTTCTCAAATAAAAATACTTTCTTGGAGAGTACATCCCCAAATTTTTATTTCACTCTATTAAATTGAACATTAAAAATTTTGTGAATCCACCAACAAAGGTAATTTTGCGTATATTGTTCAGAAATTAAAATGCTTTTATAAGCTTAGGGGAAAGTGAGATGATATACATTTCTTTAGTGTTAATTAGAAATACAATATTTTTAAATCGGACAATAGATCGAATTCATGACATATACATACATATATAATTAATTCATCACTTTATTATAGGATAAATATATTTATTCAAATTACTAAATTTTTACTAAGTTAATTTAAAGTCACCTAAACCCATGAGCTATACGAATAAAGGATAGTGTTGTTCTTTTTAAATAATAGGATTGTGCTCTGATGGCTTGTAGTTATCTAGCACTAAGATCTCAAGTTTGTGACGAGATTTTAACAGCAATAGTCAATTGTAATAAACCATCTCTAAACTAAAATAAAAAAAAAAAAAAAAAAAACTTGGCAAACTGGCCACAGGTGATGATAATACAGTGAAAAATCATAAAACCATTCACTAAACCATTTTATGATCAACAGAGAACACTTTACATTATACAGAGACGGATTTAGGCAGTGTTTCGACATGTCGGTATTTAACTTTTGCGGCATGCATGCGCGCATCACAAAAGATCCAACTCCCCCAATAGATTGGGAAACTACACGAAAGGTTGAAATTATTACAGTCCTCCCAGTTTTCTTCTGGTATCTTCTAACACATAATTTCTGGTCTGCGAGCACCCAAGTGAAAGTGATGGTCAAAGTCGAAGAGATCGCTCATCTTCCATTAGCGTCATACACAACGCTTACATCGTTTTTTAGGAAAATCGATTTCATCCTATTTTTCTACCAAGAAATGACTGCAAAGATAAATGAAACTGGAATAAATATTGTTGTTTTGGTCTTAAAAGGGGAGATATACTTTCCTGAAAACACCCATAAAACACACCATTAGAGGGGTAACAATCTATAGTTCACAAGGTTAGATTCTCACTCCATAATTTGTTTATATGTCGATCTTATGTATGGTGTATACCAGGAACGTGTATATCATGACTCCACATTAATTAACGCAACAGGCATATCTCACTTCACGCAATATAGAAACATCCAACACCATAGAGGAGTAAAACGAAAGCAGAACAAGATATGCATAGAATGAGTGGTACGAATATTGAAATTCTCGAAAACAAACAATGACAAAATTGATTTAGGCATAAAATACATAATATCAAAGCTCGAAGAAGTGATAAAGAATAATGACGGTATTTCAGAATTGACTAATACAAGATTAATTAAATAATGAGTATCAAGTAATATTGTACCTTCATTTTTGGTTGTGGAGTGGCCAGCTTAGTTGTAGTTGTACTCCCAAATCCAAACTTAGGCTTCTTCTCAGCCGGCTTTAATATTTGGAAAGAGCACATCAGAGTCTCGTCAACACTCATCATTGCTCCAGCATTGTCAAATTCTCCACAGTAATTAGGTGCCGAGAATATTGTAACAAGTTGTCTATCAGCGAAGAACTCGTATCCATCCTCAACTACCTGTAATAATTCTGATGACCAATTGATAACCAGAATTCTGTATTCATATCAATAAAAAATAAGGTAATAAATAACATACAGTCCAAACCTGGTGGGCACGACAAATAAGATCAAGATCATGCTTTTGAAGAAAATCTGTCACCTTATCTGCACCAAAGGTGTATGATACTCCCCTATCATTCACACCCCATCCCCGGACTTCTTTACTGGGATCCGACCAAAGAAGATCGCATAATAAACCAGTTTCAGGAACATCAGTAGGACGATGTAGATTTCTAATTTGGTCCAAATCTTGCAGATCAGGAGAAAGTCCTCCGTGCATGCACAATATCTTTTCATCTATTAGAGCCGCAACAGGTAGACAATTAAAACAATCTGTGAATATTTTCCACAGTCGTACATTAAATCTTCTTTTGCACTCGTCATAAAATCCATATATACGGTTGACCGATGCACATTCATGGTTGCCCCTTAGCAAGAAGAAATTTTCAGGATACTTTATTTTATAGGCGAGTAGAAGGCAAATTGTTTCTAAACTTTGCTTCCCACGATCTACATAATCCCCCAAGAATAAGTAATTAGATTTTGGCGGCAACCCCCCATATTCGAACAGTCTAAGAAGATCAGAATATTGACCATGAATATCCCCTGTAAAATATGTTATAAGAATAAGCAATACAAAAAAATAATAACAGCTTGATTGAAAATAGATTAAACATAACCTTGAATTAATCAATAATGATCAGCCATAAAACATGATTGAGGGAAAAACGAGACATGAGGTGCATGTGCTTGACTTCTACGGGAAAACCAAGAAATGATGACCCACAGAATGAGAATAAAACTACCACCTTGACTTCTACCATATGAACAAATGAGACAATATTTTAAACAAGTAATCATCCCAAGTAAATATAAAATAAGTCGGTATTCAATACTAATTGTGCCAACACGAAATTCAATCATCGAAAAATAATTAGTGAGGGATACATGCTCATTAAGAATATTCCGGCAGCATGTACCTGTTGGACTAAAGTGATTTAAGTGAATAAATTACCAACCACAAACACAATTGCGAAGCTATAGAAGATAACTGGGAACCTGAGGCATCTATCTAGAAGTATCTCGTGTTCTTTACCCTGAACTGTTCCAACATGAGAATACGAGGATGAAACATTAACACGATTTCCAAAAACACGAGAAAATACTCAGAATATAAGGTAAAACAGCAAAACATGTGTACATTTACATAGAAACACAAACAGCGCCACTTCAACGCGTGCCTATCTGATTTTGAAAATGAAATATTCCACTGTTCCAGTACGATAAAAGAGGCATTTATTCTAAAAATTTCACATCTAACCTCGAAACGTTTCATTATAAAACCATAGCTGATGCAACTCATGATTGTCATACATATCAAGACTTTAGAGTAACTTTTAACTGCAAATATCTTAGAAGATCAAACAATGTTTGAGCCAATAATCTGTGAAAAGCAGGGAATTGAGTTCTTGGATCTCTAGAATTCCAAAACATGTTTAAAACAACGAGCAGGCAGTATAGTACTTATCACCACATCACCATCACACCTCGACACCAGGATCCTTTCCCATTCAAAATTTTCAGCATTCACCAACACAACAAAGTTTGGGCCAAACTATCCGTCAAATAAAGAGCAGCAAGTTGATAGCGTGGTAACACAGAGATGGATTTCATTCAGTGCTTGGAAATAGAAGCATTCATAGAACATTGTAAGGTTTAAACCTGTCCTCGTGCCAAAACATAGCCCAAGGAAACAGATGCATAGTAAGAGCCTAAGAGGCAAGAATTTTTTTTCTTAATCAAGTCCAACAGTCAAATTCATCAACTCTCTTGAGTTTCATCAAAAATCAAGAATGGTACTTTCCTCAAAGAAAATGCTCCACGAGGATAATTATACTAAGAAAGAATGATATATGAACACCTAAACTGTTAAAAGGATGCCACCCACTACTGAGGGAAAAGGTTATCCCGTAGTTAATTACAAATAAACGATTAAAATCACCATTTATTAAATAAAAAATATGTCAAAATATGAATTTATCATAAACATATATTAGTCCAAGTCAGAATTTGTGTCCTTTTTATGGGTAATATTTGGGTTGTAAGTGATTTTTCAGTTTAAAACTAAAAAAAACTTAAATACGAGGATGCCACATCCTCCAATTGTGCCTTCCTATATTTATTACTGAACTAGTTTTGCACAAAACGAGAGAGAGAAAAAATTATGTCAGACGTAGTAATAAAAAGAGCACAACATAGGGTAACATCAGACAAAGATTTCCAGTCAAATATCCAAGCATTGCTAGCCATCGCATTCGAGCATCTTTACACGAGGCTGAACAATGGCCTCCATACACCCAACTAACAATGTAAAAGAAAGGGCAGGAGTTATAGATTCTGTAATCATGAAATATGTCTTGCATGCTAGAGAATGCAGCTATATTTCGGGAAAGATCCCATTAATCCTTCCACAAATCGCAATCATCGTAATTATACTTTTTCCTACAATAAGAATTATCAACACCCTTAGGTATTATAAGCAATAAACATAAAGATGAAGTACAAAAAGTTTCTAGCTTCCAATTGTTAAGCTTTTAGACGCAAGCCAACCAAATTAAACCCCTTTTACAAGGTCAAGCTCAACGTTACACATGAATCAACTGTTATCATCCAGTACAAAGTGATAGAACAAAATGACATGATTCTCAGAAGAGATAAACCTTAAAAACAAGCTGTCATTACGTGGTCATACACATAATGTGGAATTTCTCACAAAAAATCCCTTGCTTAAAACGAGAAATTCGAACTCATAAATCTTTCGGGGCGTTTAGTTACCTGGCCTTGGTCAACTTTTCATTTTGAATAATAACCCAACTAGTGTATTTCAATGCATCCATTTTAAATCAATGATATTCCACTTCAAGTAAAAAAAAAAGGCGTTCAAGACAGGAAAATTAAATTGAAAAAAAAACACGCATAGAAAAATCGAGAAAATCAAGAAATTTCAACAAGACCACCAATTAAGCAGTAAATTAACGAAAAGAACCCCATGAAACCAAAAACCCATCTCAAATATACGTAGAAAAACAGCCTAAATTCTTAGTAAAATCATACCGCAGATCTTAATGGGTGCCTCGAGGTCGAGAAGATTTGGCTGTTTCAAGAAAATCTCCTTGGACTGCAAACAAAGATGCTTGATCTCTGCCTCCGAAAGCTGAACCTGCTTCCCAGGCCTCCCTTTCACCTCCAACAAACGGTTGATTACATCATCAAGCGACGCCGACTCCATATCCCGTTCCAAAATCCAACAAATTTGGATACAAGCACAATTAAATCAAAAAAGGAAGTTACTGAATTTTCCAGGCTTGGGAATTCTTCGTGTAATCAAGATTGACTAAATTCGAGGGTTCAAAATGGAAGACTTTAGCTTTTGAATTATTAATTTTTTATTTCACACATTTTAAAACATTCATGTCCACTCTACGCGTCCACTATCCGTACCACTCTTGTTTCTTTCTTTATTATTTATTTTTTAAAAAATTCATTTTATTTTTATATTATGACTTAATTTTAAAAGTTAATCGCACTTTTATTCTGAATTTTTGTATGTTTTAATTATTTCTAATCAAATCTCAAAACACACACAGAATAATATTTAGATATCATTTTGTTGAATATCAATTTTGATATTTATTATATGTCATATATAATTTGTAAAATACACAATCGAATCTTGGTTTTTTTAGCTTAAAGATAGGAAAATAAATTTATACAGATATTTATCAAGTTCTAGTAAATACATATTTTTAAAAGAGTAAGTCTTTTGTGAGACGGTATCATGAATCTTTATCTGTGAGACGGGTCAATCCTACCGATATTCACAATAAAAAGTAATACTCTTAAAATAAAAAATAATAATTTTTCGTGGATTACTCAAATAAGAGATTTGCATCAAAAAATACGATTTGTGAGGCCATCTCAGACAATGTTTTTGTTTTTTTAGAATTTTTTTTAAAGCGTTTCATGTTTATTATGTTCCACTTTAAACAAGATATGTTTGGAATTTTAAAAAAAAATTTCTCCTTTTTACAAAAATTGGTCGTTTTCGAATTTCTTCCATCCTTTTTATCTGTTTTTGGATTCTACTATAAATATGTATTATCAAATCCGTTTTGTATTATCAAATCAATTTTCGAATATTTGTTTTGAGTAACTTTGCATGCTTTTTGGAGAGATTTTTACTAACTTATCAGCTCTCAAAATTTGTTTAAATTTTTTTGAAGAACTTATATGCTATCAAAATAAGTTATTTAAAAAAAAAAATTGGGTTATCTAATTTTATTTCTTAAGATCTTATCTGAATATTTTTTAAGACAAAATTATCCTTATTAATTTTATCATATCTAATATATCATGCAAATAATAATAATGTTAATAAATAATAACAACTAAAAAAATAAAAACAATATAATATTGATGATATATATATTGCTGTATTTATTATAATAATATAATTATTATAATAATTTAGCTAATAATTAATTACAATTATTACAATATTATAAATATTAGAAGTATTAATAACAATATTAATAATTATTATATTTGTCATTAAAATTATCATATTTAATAATTAATATGTAAAAAATAATTATTGTCTTATTTGTAATGTCATGTATTTTTTAAAAAAAAATCTTATAATATCAAACACGTCAATATATTTAAGATTCATTATTTTATTTTATCCAAACACTTTAAAAATTTATTTTTAAAACAAACTTATACAATTTATAAGTTCCTAAAATATCTCATAAATTGTTTTTTTTTAAAAAAAAAAACTAGTTAAATAGCTTGTTAATATTGTTTTCAATCGACATCTTGAGTTTTATCGCATTATAAGAAAGAAATCAATTATAATATTTTTGTTAAATAATCTTTGTGTAAAACTCTAGAGGCTACACTAAAATTAATTTCTTTAAAAAAATATTATAATTTTTATATTATAGATGATATGATCATTTAAAAATTCAAAAGTGTAGATAAAGATTTAAAAAAAAAAATTAGGATATGTTATTATATATTAAATATAAAATCATGAAAATAAGTTTTTATGATATTTTTAATAAATAAAAGAATTTTTTGTATAAATCGAGAAGATTATTTATGATTTATTTTATAAACTTGTATTTGATTATGTAATAATTTTAAAATTTCAAACGCTTACATAAAAATAGGATAAAGCGATTAGGTTCCAAAACTACGAACATCACGACCTCGGTATAAAAGCGCGTCGCCACCTCTGCCTCCCATTTGCAGGTTGTTCACCAAGAAAATATACCTAAATCAAACGAAAGATCAAACTTCAGAGGGGATAATTTGATATTTAAGCTTCAATTGGTTTCTAAGATAATCATCCATGGGAAGCAGGAACCGAGCAGAATCATCAAACTACAGAAACCCATGTCTGACGATGCATCAGCCATGGGCTTCTTTACTTGTTTATGGGATTAAAAGAATTGAAGGCAGATCTTGGCCTTCCCCTATTACAGGTGGGTGCTATTATGCAAAAGAAAGTGCTTTTTCAGTTTATTCGATTTTTATTTTTTTTTTTGCTTTGCTTCCTTTACAATTATTTCACCGGTAACTGATGGCTAAACTCTTCTTGTGTTTGGCTGTTTTGGTTGTTATTTTGTTATTTTTTCGGCACCTCTTTGTCTCTTGTTTTTCGTCAAGTTTTTAAATTTTTTTTCACTTTGTGAATCTCACGGGTTTGTGTGGCTTGGATTGGAACTTCTCGATTGCTTATCTTTTACTTTCTTTTATGACATTGGGAAAGGGTACTTTGGATTGGAAAATCTATTATTTCGAGTAAAATCATGTATAAAACATGATCTTCCCAACCTTGATTACCACTGCTGCCGTGTCCGTGCGGTTGGGGGCTGTGATCTTTTGTTTCAGTAGTTGACACTAGATGCTTTTTTAAGTGAATGAGGATGGTGTCTTTTGAATTGCGGACGTCACCATAGGTTTTTGTCAAATTTAAATAACCCGATTGAGTAAATCTTGTCATGCTCGGAGTAAAAATTGGATTAGTTTCCTTCTGAAATACAATAATAAGGAAAAAACTAAAAATTCGTGGAGAGAACTTTTGTAAAGCAAATATATTTTTATCTGAAATTTTGTATCACCTTCCAAATTTCTCAAAAGGATTTTCGTTTTATTTGCAAGTGCAATGTTGGTAGGTTAGAAGCTTTTACTTTGGTTCCAGATCTAACTGCCCCTTAACATTCATGATATGCTAAAGTCTTTTTTTTAATTTCTTGAAAAACAGTTATTTGTTTGTGATCACGTAATGAGGCATTATAATGTTTGTTGGTTTTCTGGCAATATCGTTTTTGAAGTTATACAGTGCAGCATGTCTGCCCTTGTTGAGCGAGTATGTTGTTGTGACTATTGTTTCGGTTATCATCAGTCTTCCAAAGAGAAAGATGGATGATCAAATGTGATCTTCGGTATAAATCATTAGATCACTAATTTCTGTGATTCTAGGACCACGTCGTAAGACTTTTACCAGTTACTATATCCACTTTCAGCGAAGTATACCTTGTGAAACGTCCCTGACACTAGCTTAAGTTTTAATTTTCACTGGTGATTTTCTTAGTGATAGCATGATAATGTTCTAGCATGACTAGTATGTGAATTTGTGAGTTGCGTTCTCACAAGCAAGTGTGCTTTTGCGTTTGTGAAAACGTAGAAAATAACGTTTTTTGGTATTCTTCGCAAAGGGCGTCTCTGGATTCATGCTGCTGGAAAGGTCCCAGAACCAGAGACAATCAAAGCGATGGAGGACTTCTACAGAGAAATATATGCAATGGATGGAGTAACAGATGTCAAGTTTCCGGAGCATTATCCAGTCTCAAGACTTCTAGGTATATTGTTGATCACGTACATAACCAACTTCATATTGTCAGGATGTCGGGTAAATGTATCCTTTTCCTCCTCTCTATACATGTTTTGTAATAAGAAGATCCAAAGGCGCAAATATTTTGTTGGGTGAAGCTTGAGCTTCGTCTCGCAAAAGTTGGAACTGCTGTAATGGCATAAAATATGCACACCCGATTCTCATGTTAAAATTTATTTCCTTATTTTGGAAAAAAGAAATATATCTCACAATATCAATTTGAGATAAGACTGAAACCCCATTTACCTCTCTAAAACCTGAAAAACCACTACCAATTCTGGCATTTCGTGGGTTTCTGTTCATTTAGCTTATCTGAAACCTGGTTTTTTCGTAGGTTGCGTGGAGGTTGTTGGTTGTGTTACCTGTGATGAGTTAGTAAGCTGGGAAGCTATAAATGCAGGGGTGCGGACATCAAATCTTATACTATGACTTATAAATTTGAAAATTTTGAACTCTGTCGATTCCAATATTCATGTAACTTTTGTTGGCAGCATTGTATTTTATACATATATTTCAAATTTTCTTTCTGCAGGTACGAGTAGAAGGGCAAACAGCATTCTGTTGGCTTTGTGAGCGTCCACAGGTTTGTCTCGAAGTTCTTTCCTGTACTCTGTTTCCCATGTTTTTCTCGAGGCTTTCAATATGTCTCATATGCCCCGCCTATTTGAGTTTCTTGTTGGATTCTTGTATTATCTCTGTCAATGAATAAATTATTTCTTGATTCTGACAGAAACTCGTCGTACCATTTGAGATGCGTGGTTACCAAGGAGTATATAATCTGGAACGTAAGGTAACGAGCAGAAATAATATCACCATCTTCCAACCTTTTTCATTTTTTCTTCGATCTTTTCCCTGGTTTTGTTTCATAATCTTGCTTATATTTCACTCCTTACCTGGCTAGATATATGAATCGGCAGTTAGAGGCCTCATGACTGTTAAACCCCCATTACGGGTTAAGTTTCCGCTTCCAGATCCGCGAGATCCTTACTCTTTGAAACCTGGATTGCTGGCTTCTTCTTCAAATGAGTCTAGTGTATCTCAACTCGAGAAACCTCCAAGTCTTGTGGAAGCTATCGCTGGTGCAAGGGCAGCTGCTACCCAATTTTCAAAAAACAACGGGTCCCAACCCAAAAAGAGGATTAGTACTGACGGCAGCATTATGGGAGTATCCACGAGAACACGTTCTAGAGAATGGGTTCCAAAAGTTGACAATGCATCAGAAAGATCAAATGCTAAGAATTTATAATAACAGATGCAAACTTATGTATGATAATCTTTTATTTCTTTGATTATTTTGAATTTTTGTTAAGAAGAGAGCATAAATAATTGGTTTGAATTTGTACAGAATTTGTAGCCCAAGCTGACTGAATCGGTGATGACTTAGCCAATGAGTTATGAAAATTTATTTTCAACCAGGTTAAATTTTTGGTATAGCTTTAGAAAGAAACGAGTGGTGGCATGTTCTGGATGTTGTTCATTATACTTCGGAGTGTGTGCACATATCTAATGTGGTTCCTAGGAACCACTGATAACATCTTGACGGTGCTTGTATTTCAGCCATGGGTTTTTATTGTTAAATCAACCGACAACTGTGGTAAATTGGCGTATTAATTGCTGCAAAAACCAGAAGGCACGTGTGATCTTGATTTTTTCTCATTCGTGGATTGAACTAAATTGACAAAAACATCTCATATCCCATACATGCAAATTTTCATCTATTCAATCATGCACAACGAGTTTCTGATACAGGTCACCAGATATAGCAGCTTCCATGGTAGCTTCGGGATTCATTTCTCCACCTGGTGATGCTTTGTTGCCATCATCACTAGCAAGCTTACTAGCATCTTCCGCTGAAATTTTCCCCCCTTCCTCCAAGAAAAGGGTTAGTAGATTCTTGGAAAAGCCACTAACCAAAGCAACCCCATTTTGTGTAGCAGTCACAGGGGTAGCAGAAGAGTCCCTAAGGTTCCAAAACACAATCTCAGGCACATTTTCATATCCCTTCTCCCGAAATTTCCTCTGTATCACCATATAATCTGTTTCCCATGGACTCACAGAGGCTTCATCAAACTCCATGTCGCTAAAAACAAACAGTCTTTTTATCATCTTATCCTCGCCCAAGTTTCCATTAACTGCAACTTCCAAAATCCTGTCGAAAACCCTTTGGAAATCGGTGTTAAAACCTGCATCCATGTTCCGGATAAACTCTGTCTTGGACCTGAGATTACCAGGTTTAATCAAATGCAGCTCAGGTTCCGCACTAAATGTTATCACATGCCCTTTCCATGGCTCTTCACTAAGTTCAGAAACTAGTAACCCAAGAGCAACAGCGACTTCCATTGGAGTACCATACATGCTACCCGAAACATCACAAACTGCAAGACAATTCGTCAATTTCCCCTTCTTCAGCAGCAGGTCATCTACAATTCGTTTCCACTGCAACTCTGAGACAATGGCTGCTCCACTGCTGCCTTTACTATTCTTTTCGATAATCTCATGAGGAAGCAACGCCCCTGCCGTAATCTTTGCATTCCCAGCCTTCACATTCTCAAGATATTCTTTAAACCTTTTATTGTCCCTGTGCAAGAAAATATCAGTGTAATTCCTAATTGCCACCGATGCAACACGTTCGTATGGAACCGCTTCCCATTGTTTCGCACTCATATACACCTCGGGCAATTTCAAGACCTGATGCAGCGGAACAAGAACTTCTTTTCTCAGCCTATTTCTCACCATAAATACATACTGATCTTCACCTATGCCGTCATATTCCGGTGACGATTCAAGTGGAAAAAGTATTTTAGCTATGTTCTTGCATATCAAAGTGGCCTTATCATATGAAGAATCAATGGTGGGACACCATTTCGCTGCAAGACTAATTTTGTTAAATTCATTCGAATTCAGAGCTTGTATATCGGATTTCAACAACTCCGCAAAAAGGACTGAAATCTTATCATGCAAGAACCTATAGTTGGCATCTTGATCATACCTTTCTTCGGCTCTTTTTGACATATTCGACACCTTCAAATGCTTCAATTTCCTTGCTTTCTCCATTTCTTCTTTCACTTTTACGGCATTAGCAGCTACCCTTTTCTCCCTTGGAACTCTAGCCCTCAGTAACCGCTTCTCGTCCGCCTCCTTCGGATCATCACTTTTTTTCTTCTTTTTAGCACAAAAGTAATGTTTCCTCGTTCTCCCCTTCCCCTTCTTACTGCTCCTCCAATCACTTTTCTTCTCCGCTCGAATCTCGGGCCCTTCAAGAAGCCTGTATAGGATCTCAACGAGATCCTTAAAGTATCCAAACTGCGCAACAACCTTCAGATTACACGCCAAAGTTTTCGGATGGTTCTGATGCATCCAAAGCGCCGCAGCGTAGAAACCTTCCTTGTCTGATTTCCCAGTACCTCTAACACCCCTCAGATTGCAGATCAATTTCAGTGTTGTGACAGGATCGTGGTCCCAAGAAATTTTCAATCTTTCAACTACAGACTCAGGGGGCGTGTGGGGTACTATGTGGAAAAAAAAGTCCAAACAAGGGTTACCAGAGGACAAGAAGGTCGCTGAAGCATTTTCAGTATAGCCCATTGAGGGAAATGGAGGGTTAAGATTCAGGTCTGCCGTTTCCGATTCGAGGTAATCCATGGTGGAGTTATCGCCGTCGGTGGCGGTGAGGCTCTGGAATTCTGGTGGAGTTGTGGAAGACATTTTGCTTGTCTTGATTTAACTATTGAGGTTTATGTATAGTCATATTTTTCTTGGGGTCCAAGGATTTAATGAGCTGGCGGATCGTAATTAAATGTATATTTAATTTCATAGATCCGAATTATAGGGTATGCGTTTACTAGTGAACAATCTTTTCTAGATATTTCTTTTTTATTTTTTTAGAAACCTATTTTTATTAGGGTAAATTTGCATTACATGATTATTGCATTTCCTATCAACAACCAAATATAAGTTTCCCTGTATTTTTTTGGATGAAAATCAATGCAAAAAAATTATAAATATGATTTTAATACTTAGTATCAATTATTTCAGATCTGAAACTAATATATGATTTTTTTGAGTATCCTACGTGTATAGAAAATATTGGTATCAATGAATTATTTGTTTTTAGATGAAAATAGATACAAAACATTGAAAATTGATTCTAAAATATGATATTTGAGTACTAATTGTTTCAGAATTGATAATAATATATGATTTTTAGTACTCAAAAGTGTGTATGAAATTTTGATAATAATAAATTTGTTTTAATTATATACTCAAAATCTTATCTTTTGTGTCAGATCTAACTAAAACAGTAGATACTCAAATATCATATATTAATATCATATTTTTCATTGTTTTACATCGATTCTCACCCGAAAATTGTCATTAATACCAAAATTTGTTCTACATGTTTTGCTACGCAAAAATCATATATTAGTACATGATCTATAACAATTGATACTCGAATATCTCATATATTAATATCATGTTTTTAATGTTTTGTACTGATTTTCATCCAAAAAGAACATGTGATCAAAGGAGGTTAAACATTTTTCTGTCAATATTTGATACACATGTTTTATCACGAAACAATTATTACTCAAATATCATATATCAGTAATTCATTTAAATATTGTGTATCGATTTTATATAAAAAAACAAAAAACACGTGGCCAAGAGAGTTCAAACATAATTTTTTGACACGAGGGTCGAAAACAAATTTTTGTTTATGCTTATATAAACATAATATAACATAATTAAAATGATTTTCCTATATATCATAAGATATATGTTTAATAATATCAATTTTCTAATAATCAAGACTATTCATTAAAGTTAATTTTTTTTACTAACTTGAACATGGCAATTCTAAAAACATTTTGAACCATTCAATTATATATCACATTTTTTAAGATTGCATCTCATCTGTTAAAGTTGAAATGCATCGAATGTAATACACTTGATACAGTCTGGACCATTGATATGCCTGAAATGCTGTGGAGCCATGCATATCAACGGTTACCACCGGGGATAGAATTTCCCAGTTGAAAATTGAAATATGTAATCGTAAATCAAATTTTGGACACGTTACTTATTATTTTTACTTAAGTAAATCTATTTGCAAATGCTAAATGTTAATTCAGAGAATATTTCTATAATATATTCAAAAAAATTTGTTTTAATTATCAAATATAAGTTTAAAATGACAAGGTAAAATTTTTGCTTATCGATTTTAATTTACATCGTAACAATGGGTACTCAACAAATTAATAGAATGGAAAACCAATATCTGGTGTGGTCAAGGAATTAAAATCTGTGGTTGTAGTCAATCTATGTTTTAAAAAGCGATCCTCTCCAATGTGATTTAGTAAACGAGAGAGAGCTGTTCATCGAAATAAAAAGTTGATTAGATCAAATCTATTGAGCAAGTCTCTCTTTATACGAGACGAGTCAATCTGATTTTTAATTAAAATAAAAATTAATATTTATATTATTTTTATTGAACTGGATCGGATTGGTGACATATTTCATAAAATTAATTCGTGAGATCATCTCATTAGAATTTTTATGAATGCATTTTAGTACACGAAAGAGAACAATTTTGCGTTTGGCATGGGACTATGTGGGATTGTGAGATGATTTAGGTTTTTTAATACTTGTTTTTTTGGTTTTTTTTACATCAAATTCATTTATCAACCAAATCTATGATTATGTGTTAACAAGGGAAAATAAACACGCCTAGCTAGCCCGTGATATTAACAATCCACATTTGAATTTTAATTATCTTAATATAAAATACATTCCATAAATACAATTTGCCTTACCCTAAAAAGAAGTCAACAATTCTTTCCTCTTCCATCGTAACGATAAGACATTTCAAGGGTTTTCTTATCAATAATATTTTATTTATCATGTTCATAAATATATATGGATCATAATATTAGTTTATCATTGTATATTATATTTTTTTTATCGATCATTTTTGCATTCTTTATTTGTTTATCATTTAATAACTACATCTTTCGATTTAAAGTGTGACCTTAGTCATTTTTTTTGCGAGATTTTGGGTTTAAAAACGCTAACAATTTTATTTTTGATGATAACAAAATTTATTATTGTTTTTCTAACATAGTTATTCAAATTTGAAGTTAACTTAATATGGAAGCTGAAACTCGAATTTAGCCAAACTGAAAATCTGACAACTTTCAGTATTTTGATGATATCTGACAGCTCGGTAATCCAAATGACCAGCCGCTAAGACGACTATATAGAAAACCCAATTTGAAACAAGTCGTACTTCACGTCAGTTGGGCTAAATCGAATGTTATTTATGCCAAACTAATAGTTGAAATACCAAATTGATTGCAGAACATCAATCAGTTGGGTATGAGCAGTTGCGGTATTTTGGTCAGCTCGGTTATCCAAATGAAACGATTCGGTATGATTTACGAAGCTAAGACGATGAACGACAAATCATATTAAAAATTCAAAGTCTGAATCGAAGTTTAAGATGCTGATAAATGATTACGAAGCTACTGGTTCTGCACCGGATGAAATCAGCAAGACTGATTTTAGCATATCCCGTCAGTTTGGTTCAGTGGAGCAAGTTCAGTTAAGCAGGTTCAACTAATTAGTTTCAGTTGAGCAGAGGAGCAAAACTGACCAGTTTAGCAGAGGAGCATAACGGAACAAGTTGACGAGTTGAGCAGAGCCAAACCGAACGAGTTGACCATGAGCAAAACTGAATGACCAGTTTAGTCTCGAGAAAATTTCCAGCAAAGCAAATTTGATCATTACAATTTCAAAAACAGTAAATTAACTTTTCAAACGGTCATATTTTTGTATCAAGAAGATAAGACATGAATTAATAATTATCACTTTGTCTAATGTTTGACCAAAGTTCCACAAAAAATTAGCATAATGCATCTAAAAATATCAAAACGGTGTAACAGAACGGATCGATTTGACTTTACCCAACAACCAGACGGAACAAAGGAACCGGCCCTCCGTTTTCAACGGTTGGGAAATTAAAAACTCAGCTTGTCTATTTATATGGTGGGGCTGATCGGTTTGACACATCTAACATATTTTGACACATCTACTTACATTATTATCTTATAAAATATATTGATTTTTCATTTTATATTATGTATCGTTCATTATTTTATTCACAAGTTAACCAATGTGTGAGGATAAAGGTTGAATAAAACATATATATAAGAAAATGAATACTGACTCAAGGATCCATATCAAATTGGACAACATGATTGAAGGAAGATGAACTGAGCTGAGTGTGTGTGTGTATATATATATATATATATAGTATTCTAGAATTTGAACCAACTAGCTAGCTAGGATTATGAGGAATATAAATCGAATAAAGGTAAAATAGACGGAATTTTTCTTATCTTTTCAAAAGCGTACACTGTTTTTTTCCCAGCATTTCATTGTCGTCGTTAGGTCATTTCAACTGATTATAATAGAACAAACATGATATTACGTAATTAACGTTAAATGATTCAAATTAATAGTATCACATTGTTACTGAATTTAATTTTGTAAATTGTACGTAGATGATGATCTTTTTAGTTATTTTTTAAAAATTATTTGATTAATTAGAATATAGATTTAATTCCCTCTTGATTTCAAATCTTTCTTTTTATACGTGAAAATCATACCCCAAAAAAAAAAAAATCACAAAATAAGACGTCCGGGCCTGTGTAGCCTTCAAGTTCTTTTCCACCTTAAAGAAGTTTCAAGAGATGTGAAGGCCTTCTTCACATGTCGCCATCCTCACTTTTTCGACAATTCATGATACTTAATTTTGACCGACATAAAGTATTTTTATTAAATAGTTCTCGAATTTTAATTAATTTACCGGACAGTTATATATCCAAGCAGTCAAGCACGTATTTTACACAATCTGGCAGGAAAATTCTGTGTTGGGTTCTTATAAACATGCGGATTAGATATGTTTTCCACTCAATTCTATAACACTCGCTTTCCACATAAATACATTCTAGTTTGATGCAATGTTTTCACAACCGATAATCGGTCTATCTTAAAACAACGGTTCAACTACTCGGTCAGACCGAGAACACTATTACATCATATAAAATAATTATATAATATAATAAATAAATATATTTTAGATTCTAATCATTTTAAATATATATATATATAAATGATAAATATATATTTTTTCCAATATTTAAAGAACCAAATAAGCTCAAATATTACGAGAACAATATTTTAAATAAAGTTCAAAAACTAAATAATTATATACAAAAAAATTCAAAAAAAATTGTGAGCCGATCCAATCGGTTTGACCGATTCAATATCGATCCGACCGGTTTTAATGTCTGGATCGGACCCGTGACCATTTTTCAATCGAATCGGTCGGTCCGATCCGATTTTGAAAACATCATTTTGATGTCTTACACCATTACATTACAAAAAATACATTTTTTTTCCATGTTATATGCACATACAAATTAAGATTAAAGTAGACAAGAAAATTAATATCCATGTTTTAAAACAATCATAATATGTATACTTTCAGTTGCAATTCTTTTAGGTTGGGTTTTGTTAAAATGTGTAAAGACCTCATCGAAGAATGAGAAAACTTTATTACTGAAGAAAAAATTGTTTCAGAATTACATTGGAAGGAAAGAAGAAGACCCCTATTTATACTTGAACTAAAAGGGAAAGTTGTGTTTTGTAAAAAAGCGTGTTTTGTGCAACCCTTGTCTATCAACACTCCCCTTCAAGATTGGTGTAGGTTGAGGACACCAATCTTGGACAGTAGATAGGAATGTTGCTCCCGACTCAGTCCCTTAGTAAAGATATCAGCTAGATGTTCTGTGGTAGAAATATGTGCGGTTTTGATGACTCCATTCTTGATCTTCTCCCTAATCAAGTGACAATCAATTTCAATGTGTTTTGTACGTTCATGATACAAGGGATTTGCGGCGATGTGTAGCGCTGCTTGGTTGTCACAGTACAACGTTGGGGTTGCAAGTAACGTCACTCCCATATCTGTAAGCAACCCAATTATCCATGTAACCTCACATGCGGTGCTTGCCATTGCTCAATATTCCGCTTCGGCAGAGGAACGTGACACTGTGTTTTGTTTCTTAGATTTCCATGAGATCAAAGAATCTCCAAACTTGACACAATAACCGGTGATTGAACGGCGTGTAATTGGACATGATGCCCAATCAGAATCACAATAAGCATGTAGGGAAAAATCATTAGTTGCAGACAATAAAATACCCAACCCTGGTGCAGATTTCAAGTAGCGTAGGACGCGAACTGCAGAGTCCATATGAGATTTCTTGGGTGCATGCATAAACTGACTAAGCACTTGCACCGCATAACAGATGTCCGGTCTCGTAATCGTAAGATAAATGAGTCTACCAACTAGCCTTCTATAAGCATCAGAATTGGACAATAAGTCATCATTGACACTGGAAGAAGAAACCTGCTGATTCAACTCATCAAGCTCATGACTTGTCAACTTCTGATGTTGAGCAACAGGAGTATCACATGTCTTGGCACCTGTCAAACCCGAGTCACTCAGCAATTCTAACAAATATTTTCGTTGGTTGAGATAAATCCCTGCTTTGGACCGGGCAACTTCAATACCTAGAAAATACCGCAATGAACCAAGATCTTTAATGTGAATGTGAGAATGTAAGAAATTCTTGAGATCATAAATAGCCTTCTCGCTACTCCCAGTAACTATAATGTCATCGACGTAGACTAGCAATAACGTGATATGAGCAGAATCACGCTTAGTAAAAAGAGAATGGTCATTAACCGATTGAACAAAACCTGCTAGCTTCATGACATTAGAAAATTTGGTGTTCCATTGCCGCGAAGCCTGTTTAAGACCATATAGTGACTTAAGCAACTGAAACACACGTTGCTCCCCTTGAAGATGATGTCCAGGTGGTACTTGCATATACACCTCTTCGTCTAAATCCCCTTGAAGAAAAGCATTTGTCACATAGGCCACCGCTTTGCAGCAGCAACACTTATTAAACAACGTATGGTGACAATCTTAGCCGTAGGGGAGAAGGTATCATGATAATCTATCCCTTCTCGTTGCGTGTATCCCTTGGCTACAAGGCGAGCCTTAAAGCGATCAACAGTCCCATCCGGATGTCGTTTGATCTTATATACCCACCTACAACCAATGGCCTTTTTGTCAATCGGTAACTGAACCAACTTCCAAGTGTGGTTCGACTCTAAGGCCTCGAGTTCTAAATCCATCGCTGCCTTCCATCTAGTATCTAAGACTGCCTCATGATAGGAACTAGGCTCCCTGTCAGAGGAGAGGCATGCCAGAAATTTTTGGTGAGGTTGTGAGAACTTAGAATAGGCTAGATAGTGATTGAGGGGATATTTGGAAGTGGCTAGATTACTGTGAGATAATGTAGGACAAGAATAATCCTTGGGGTGTTGATACACGCACGGATCTTCTTTGTGGCTGGGAAACTGAAGGAACAAGAGGTGGTGGTGCTGGAGGAACAACAAGATCAGAATCAGTAGGAGAGGTATCCCCAACCAAATCTGTTGCAATTGGGTAAGCACCAGAAGTTGTATTTGAAGGAAAAATAGGTAAAGGCGGATCTGGCGTGGCAAAAGGAAAGATATCTTCATGGAAAATGAGATCTCTTGAAACAAAAAACTTTCCAACATCAAGACTCATGACTTTGTACCCTTTTTGAGTGCTTGAATAACCCAAAAATACACAAGCATGTGCTCGAGCAGCAAACTTATCCCTGGGAGTTAAAGAAGTGGCATAACATAGGCAACCAAAAACACGAATATGATCAAAGGATGGGATTTTATGAAACAATATTTCATACGGTGTCTTATTCTGAATTAATGGGCTAGGGGTACGATTAATGAGATAGCATGAAGTCAAGACACACTCTCCCCAGAATTTTAATGGCAAGGAAGACTGAAAACGAAGGGCCCGGGCTACATCAAGTATGTGCCTATGCTTGCGTTCAACAACTCCGTTTTGTTGTGGAGTATATGGACATGAACTTTGATGGATTATCCCTAAGGATTTGAACAATTCGGTGCATTCACTTTTGAAGAAATCACTCGCGTTGTCTGTTCGGATTGTTCTTATAAGGGCAGAAAATTGAGTATGAACCATCTTGAAGAAAACTTTAAAGATCTGTAAGACCTCAACTTTAAAATGCATGAGGTAAACCCAAGTGGCTTTTGAAAAATCATCCACTATTCTAAGAAAGTATTTCTCGCCGTTATGAGTTGGTGTATAAGGGACCCCAAATGTCCACATGAACTAATTCAAAACAGTAAGAGGTTTTAGATGAACTCATCAAAGAAAATTGAAGTCTTGTCTGTTTAGACATGTGACAAATTGAACAATGAGGAAGGACTACAGATTTATGCATGAATGGCAACAACTTCATTCGAGATACAGACATGTGTCCCAAACGTTTATGCCAAACAAAATTCTCATCAGAAACACTAATCACTGAACCTTTATTACAAACATAATCAATATAGGCAGAATTAATAGATTGGTTAGAAGATACTAGACTGAGATTTGAGCTGGAAAAGAATCTGGTGTCAAGGTGATAAAGGCCATTGAATTCTTTACCAATCCCCATTAATCTCCCAGTCTTGAGGTCCTGAAACAAACAAAAGTGGGGGTAAAATGTGACAAAACAGTTGTGGTCCTTGGTAAACTTGGAAATGGAGAGTAAGTTGAAGTTAAAATCTGGCATATGCAATATGTGGTCAAGGGTGATGGAATCAGTGAGAAGAATAGAGAATCAGTGAGAATAATAGAACATATCCTACTGACAGGAGCCTTGCTACCATTGGGCAATCTTACAGACCTATAAGAGGTCATTGTAGGTTCAGAATTGCGCAATATACTAGAACAACCGAGCATGTGCGCATTGGCACCACTATCAATTATCCACTGGGATGCCAGACTTGAATTAGAAGTTGTACCTGCCATGTTCACAACTGGCTCGGTTGGAGATTGGACTTTGTATGTTCCCAGCACCTTTATAATTTCAGCATACTGGGCTGGTGTGAAAATTGAAGCCGAGGCCGGACTAGTGGCTTCTGTGTGAATGCTTGGTGAAGTTTCTGTGAGTACACTATCTGTTAAGTTCGCATACGGCTTCTGATCTCTAGGAACACCCTTGTATACTCTTCCATTTTGTCCCTTTCTACCATTATTAACTGTGTACAGCTTGTGACCAGGAGGAAATCCAACAAGTTTATAACAAAATTCCTTCGTGTGACCAATCCGGTGGCAATAATCACAAGTTAATGTGTCTCTCTTTTGATTATTCAGTTTGCCTTGTACAGAGAAAAGAGCTGTTGAAGGCGATTCAACCGTAGATAAGGACCTATGTGATTCTTCTTGAGATATAATTGAGAATGCTTGACCGACAGAAGGCAGAGGGATCATGATCAAGATTTGGCTCCGAATTTGGGCATAACTCTCATTGAGTCCCATCAAAAATTGCAGAAGCTTTTGTTTTTGATCATGTGCAATGTATTGCCAGACGAATATTCATCCCATAGCTGCCTCAATCGAAAATAGTAGCTTGATACAGTGTTGCTAGCTTGCGTCAACCGTCCAATCTCTCGGTGCAGAGCAAAAATTCGTGAACCATTAATTTTATCATATTGATCCTTAAGATCAGTCCAAACAGTAGAAGCGTCAACTGCGTAAACAATTCCCCCAAAAATCTCTTTCGAAACGGAATTCATGATCCACGACAACACCAATGCATTGCACCTTTCCCATTGGTGCAAAGTTGATTGTTCAAGAGTAGGTTTTGTACACGTACCGTCAATGAATCCAGTTTTGTTCTTGGCACGCAATGCGATAAGCATTGCTCGACTCCATACTCCATAATTTTCGGTTCCTGTCAAGTGATCATTAACGAGGCACATACCAGGGGTATCCGACGGGTGAATGTAGAGGGGATCGTTGAAGCTAATATTAACCGCCATGGAAGGTACAGGCAGATCAAACAAGAACAATTGAAGTTCCAATCAAGAGAATCAACGATCCTGGTGCAGAGATCCTCAAATCTAAACGATGCGAAGCAACTATTCGAAAAAAAATTCGAGATGGATCAAAGTTTCCCACTCTGATACCATGTTAAAATGTGTAAAGACCTCATCGAAGAATGAGAAAACTTTATTACTGAAAGAAAAATTGTTTCAGAATTACATTGGAAGGAAAGAAGAAGACCCCTATTTATACTTGAACTAAAAGAAAAAGTTGTGTTTTGTACAAAAGCGTGTTTTGTGCAACCCTTATCTATCAACATGTTTGGATTGATGCATTTCAAATCTATATATTTCAGATGTATTTAAATTTATTTTTATCGTTTAGAGAAATAAGACCATAAACTTTAATTTCATTCATTATATACTATACAATATTTCATATTAATGAAGATGAATTTTAAATTTACTCAATAATGATGTCATTTGAAATTAATCATATTTTTTCTTATTAATATATAAATAAATAAAATAAGAATTTAAAATTTAATTTATAGTTTTATTATAACCAATGAAATAAATCAAAAGTGTTCGGTGCACCATTAATTAACTATATCGGGAGGAATGGACGAGGGAATCGGTAAGCCATGTCAGAGAATTTATTCTAAACGAAAACCCAAATTACATGTCTATTATTTTTAAAAATGCTAAAAAATTATTACTTAGTTAAAATTCCTTAATCCAACTTCGTTTGACACGAGCTGTTTACGATTCTTGTCTTGGAAGAAAAATATGCATATGAATATCACATTAGATTTGGTCGAACAATTCAAAACTTTTGACATCATTCAAAGAAACTTCATAGAAACCTTTGTGTATATATACCCATATATTTATTCATCTATGAAGTATAAACTAACTGGCAACTCACTTACTTTTGCCCACGAAATTTAATTACTACCAAATATCTAGTATACGTACCTATAATTTCATATGAAATATTGATTAAACTTACAGGAAGAAATGGAAGGAGCTTCAAGGGGAAAGGCCATGCAAGAAAGGGACGACAAAAAAGAAGAAACTCGATATCGTGGCGTTCGGCGCCGCCCATGGGGGAAGTTTGCGGCGGAGATCCGTGACCCAACTCGACAAGGAGCCCGTCTGTGGCTCGGAACGTTTGATACAGCGGAGGAGGCTGCGCGTGCATATGATAAAGCTGCATTTAAGCTGAGGGGTCATCTTGCAATTCTAAATTTTCCTAATGAATATTACTCTCAGTTGACAATTCCTCCATACAACCCAAAACCGTCCTATTGTTGCTCGGGTTCCGGGCAGGAGAGGATTGAGTTGGAGTGTTTGGATGATAGTTTGTTGGAGGAGTTGCTGGATTCTTCCTTGGACAAGAAGCAAAAGAAATGAGAGAATTAAATGAAAAGCTTCATAAAATTGCAAACTTTTGGTTTGCATGCGAAAAAAGTAATTATAAACTTTTCATGTATCTTAATATATGTACTAAAACTATGTTTTAGTACAAGATTTTCACTGTTTTTGTTTTTATGTTTTGGAAAGCTATGACTCAACCTCTTTCTTCTAGAAAGTTCTAGTGGACTGTCAAGGAACGGGTTTCTATCAAATGAAGAAAAGTTCTTGGCTTTTAGATGTAATTTTTACGTTAAACTGAGTTTTGTTGCCAAGTTTTTCTATTACCAATGGGATAAATATAATATAAACCCCATTTATTACTTCGAAATGTGTTAATTCTCGTTCAAAATTAATATTTGAAATTATGATAACAACTTCTTCGTGATGCATTTGCCTCTTCTGAGCTTATTATATACATATGAAATTATTTGAAATACATCTTCTGAAATCGAAAAGGAATTAATTTACCCATTGTGGAGTACACAGCAAAGCATGCACAAACTTTTAAACAGAACAACATTTTCTATTAGATACTTGCTGAATACGGATATTTTGATATTTTCTATCAGCAGAGAGAGTAGAAATTGAGTTATTAATAACTTTTAATTAGAAATATTGAAAATTTGGGAGAACAAGTTTGAGTACGCAATCGAATCTACTGATGGTGGTTGTACCCGAATTTTCTAATCTCTTTCTATATTATTTAAAATTTGAATTCATTGATTAAATTATTGATGATATGTACGTAATATATAACGACATTACAAATCATGAATTTAGACAATTAATTTGATATATAAACACACACACACACACAAACACACACAAACACACACACACACACATGCAGGGTTTAATTTGTTTCATACATATATATTTTGGGTATAGAACTCTACCTTGTAGGTTTGTTTTGCAATTAGCTGAGTATATTTTTGTTCTATAAGTAACTACAGATTTTAGTGATAAATTGCTTGATACATTCGTGATTATTACATAATTCTTATATGTACACATTCCCATAGCAATTCCAAATATATAATTTTTTTTCTTGAGGCAGCTCATGAATTCAAAAAAATCTTGTTTGAAGGTTATATTTAAATGTTTACAAAAAATTTTGTGAGATGGTCTTTTATACATAAAGTATTACTTATTATTGTAAATATGAACATGGTTGACCCGTCTCACGAATAAAAATCCGTGAAACCGTTGCACATAAGATTTACTACTAACTTTTATATATGTATAATTTGAAATGTAAATGATATTTTTGTTAATTGATATTTGAGAAAAACAAAGATATATAGTGTATGCAAATAGATGCAAACTACCATATATGAAGTGAAGTTTATTTAAAAAATTATTTGATATTTCAAAAAGTATTCGATGCCATTGGTCAAATTGAACCATCGTCAAGCTTAATGCAACTTGGTCATGATCTTCATTCTTCAAGCAATTAATGCCTTTAGCAAGAAATAAAGGAAATTCACCTTTTTCGCGATTCTATTTGTTTTTGGGAGTCAAGAATAATTTCTAAAAAAGCATATAGCTAGAAAGAATAAAGGTCAGAAAGATTATTTATTGATGCCATGTGAAAGTGTAAAAGATCTTGATAAAGTGGGTGAAAATTAATTATTGATTTTGAAGATTAGCTGACATAATTTAATCTTCATGAATACATCATTAAAATTATAATCTCTACCTGATTGTATTTGTTAGTGGCACGTCATAAACTTTGGAAGTGAAATCGAAGATTAATTTTTTATTTTCCCAAAAACATAATTAAAAGATAAACGAAGAATCATATTTTTCACTTTTTGTAATTAAATTTAATAGAGAAGGGAGGGAAGATACCTGTCGGTCCACCTAGCTAGCCCTCTCCCTCCGACGTTGAATTGACAATTGAGCGAGTGAGTCGTTTTTCTTACGTTTTTTTCCCCAAGATTTCTCGACTGGTACTTTTATTGGAGTGTGGAGATTTGTTTTGATGTTCTGTGTTTTAATTCAGCAACTAAATGTAGAGTATATATTTAGTTCAAAAATGTTTGAAAATTTTATGTATAAAGGAATCAGCAGTTCATCTACGAGGATGAATATGAACCATCGAATACATCATCGAGATAATGCCCTAAACCCGCAAAGATGATTACCCGCTTTGCAGTGAACATGTGTTAGCTGCTCTCATGGCATAGCAATGCACGTTAGTTGTACAGAAATATTCTAAGTATGTCGAAATTAATGATTTTGTTGAAATATTGCGAAGAATTTTTTGGGAGAAAACCCATAAAAATATATAATTTGTATTCTGAAAGGATGTTATTGATCGTAAAAGCACATGAAATAAATATATTGTGTGTATCAGATTATTAGGATTGTGACAAAGTGTTGTCAACACGAGTGCACAGAGCGGAAGTTGATTATAAACACATAAATATAATTTTAATAAATAAAGGACGTGTTTAAATTATGTAAAACGTCTCATGACGAAAATTCACTAGAAAAATATGTAAATCGTTTACACAAAACAATACTAGTGAAGTAACAAAACCAAATTCATTGACACTCCAAGGAAATAAAATGCATCAAAATAAATCAAACTAAAAACCAGATGCATAAACCGAAGCTTGCTTAAAACAAATAAAAGAGCACTCTTCAATCAAAACTCTGCGTCAGTGTTGTTCATCAAGTGTCTTCAACACCAATCAGCAACGCGATATAAACATGAATCAATCACTCAAATTCTTCAACATAAAAATTATCTTCTATGCATTCTCTGCAAAAGTCTGTTTTCCAAACCCCTATGAAAAACCCACAAAAAGCACACATCCACGGCTGTAAGGCGCTCCTTATTTATATCCAATACTTGATGATACTCAGGGGAAATTTAGGGTCCGATTCCAGCAAGTGTCACTAGTACAAACGCATGTTTCAAAATTGTCCCGAGCCTGAAATCACGAATAAGACCGTTAGAAGGGGGCCGGGAGGGTGTCCCGCCGTAGCCCCTCCGACGCTCAAGTCAGATATTGAGGATATAAGTGGCGAGCAGCTAAGGATGCTGCTGAAAAATAATATAATGAATGAATTATCATAAGCTCAAAACTGATATTTATAGGAGAATACATGGGCCCTTGATGAGCCTGTCTTCTATTTGGGCTAGGGATGAGCCAGGGATAATGGGCTCATCCATGGGGTATCACTTGACTAAAAACAATTTCATAAAAAAGTCCTAGAAAATAAAGAAACAAGATCAATTTAGCAAAAAATAATAAATGAATAAAATATTCCTTTTGTATTCGAGGTTAGATCTTCATTAGTAAAATTCTGTAACCACAGCAAGTTTAAGAATATTTTTATTTTAAAATAAAATACTCTAATAATCAGAATCAATAATTTTTGTAATATATATTATAAAGTAATTGTAAACAAAATTTAATTTACCAATTTGTAGTTTATATGAAAATGTTAAGAGGGTGGAGCCGAGTGGGGAGGGGACATTTTCGACCGTGGGAATTTGGACTCGATTCAGTCAAAGAAATATTCTAATAGCCACTGCCAATGCACATGTCCATGTAAACGGACAATACTGAACAGATCATGGAGTAGATAAGGATAGTTCACATTGGATCGTTCCAAGTATGCTATGTCAAATCTTTTTCCATAACTTTTCCAAAAAAAAAAAAAATCATAAACGGACAGGATTAAATATGAGCATACATTGGTCTGATTCACCAAGTTTATGATTATTTTGGATGATCTTTACTCCATCTATACGTTTGATTCAATTTTCATAACTTAGAGTTGATTACACATGTTTGTTTTATCCGACGTTTTACACAAGTCATACAAAGAATTAGATAATAAATCATTATGTTATTCACGTATTATTTATCCTCTCCTCTCATAAGCCAAACTATACCTAAACATATTAAATACGAGCATAATTGGTTTGGTTCACATAGTTTATGGTTGTTGTTGCGTATGCTGTGAAGAGTGACTCTGAACCCAGAGTTTCCTAATTGCTAGTTAGCTTGTCAAACATGGAAAAAAAAATTACCACAGAACAACATGATTGTTAGATAAGTTTGTTGCGACTTTCCAGTCATGTTAGTTTGAATTTTTCTTCATTTCTACTCAAATATTTCCAGATACGACGTGAACGTAAAGTTGGTCTCTTGTGATACGGCTCACGAATCTATATCTGTTAGATGGGTCAACCCTACCGATATCACAATAAAATGTAATACTCTTAACATAAAAAGTATTTCTTTTTCATTAATGACCCAAATAAGATATCTGTCTCACAAAATACGACCCGTGAGATCGGCTCACACAAGTTTTTGCCCGTGAACGTGTGTACATCGATATATTGGAAAAGTTTTGATTATTTGACAGTTGTGTTTCAAAATTTTGATCTTCTATGTGAAATGATGCAGGAATAAAAAATATTATCGAGGTTTTGTCACGATTTTAATATCGAGATTTCAACTTTAAAACGAATGCTTTCTATTCCAATATGAGGTGTATTCAGAATGGAACAACTTGGGAAAGGTTCTAGCTCATGGTGGTTTTGATTCCAATCTGGTTACAAGTCAAACTAATTTAAACCAAATTTTATTCCTTTAAATTTTAGTGGTTAAAAATTTGAAAATCACATTACGAAATATATAAATATTAATTTATTTGTTAAAAATAAAAATAGAGGTTGAATTTTAATTTATATTATTCAAGTAGTTTAAATTATAACAAGTACATTCCTATATTTTAGAATTTTTGTACAATTTCGGTTTTAGTCATGGTTTCGATTTTCTTTTTTTAGGAATCGATATCGAATTGTAAGTCCTTAGTTCCGATTCGACTTTGGAATGAAAAGTTACAAACTATTTTTAGGTATCGATATCGAATATATATGTGGTAGGATTTTTGTTGAAGTGGGGAGCAAGCTCCGGTCAAAGTTCACAATTTTTTTTCGTAGAAATTAAAATTTGAAATCTCATATTTTATAAGAAAATACCAAACAGTAGTAATTTCATTTTATAGGTAATGGTCGCCTAGCGATGCTCAATTGCATATACATGACATATATTTATGGCAGCCGCAAGATATATGCAAGGTAACTGTCTTTAAAAAAATATAATTTTTTTAAAATTATTTAAAAGGCTATTTGTTGTAGTGGAAGACTCAACCTTACACTTGGTCACAAATTTATATACGTAAGACATCAATCAGATTTATATTTGTATTAAAAATTAATATTTTTGACATAAAAAATAGTAGTTGTTACTAGCCTCCGAGATGGTATTTGAGTTAGTGGAGTATGTGAGAGCTTGACCAATGGTCACGAGTTCAATTCCCCCCACCATCACTTTCTTGGACGAGGTTGTCACACAGGACTTGCCCAGAATGATTTGAAGGATATTTCGTTAGTCTGAGAATTAATCTGGTGTTCACTAAATGGTAGCGGTCTCGAGTTTCCACATCAACTGGTGAATAAACTCTATAAAATCTTTTTCACGGGTTGTTCTAATAGTTTTCAGGCTATTAAAACAAGTATTATCGAACAACTAGTTTATTAGATCATTAAAAGGTGAAAAATGTGGAAACGATCCAATAATACTAGTGATAAATATACGTTTAAATATAAATTCAGTAAGTATCAACGGTTGGAAAAGATAAATAAAAGTAAATGTATAATGTAAATGACATAATGATTTTTATGGATGTTCGGAGACTCGACCTCCTGCGTCATCTCTTCTTCTACTTTTTCACTAAAAGAATTTGATTTTACAACGTCTTGTAACAACTCACTTCAACTAAGATTTTTCGTTGAAACTCTTAGTGATCATTTACAACTCTGATTGCTCAAGAATTCTTGATTCACTAGATACTTATAAACAAAGCCAACAGATAGTTTGTAATAATTTGAGTTGGTGAAGTATCACAATGATGATCCTTAGAAGATTTAATATGAATTGCTGAGTGTATGATTAGTGAGGGGCTTGAAAACGTATAACTTTAAGAATGTTCAAAGATCTTTAAGATGCAGATAAGATAATATGCGAGTTTGAGAGCAAGAGCGTGTCTTTTTTGAACTGAATCTTCATCTATATATAGTTGAAAAACTTAAACGGTCAGTTATGCTTTTCAATGATAGCTTGTACCAATTCCCGGAAGAGTGATCTTGTTTCTATCAAAATTCTACATTGCAATAAATGTCATTTAATATTCTCTTTGTTTTTTCGTCTTTAGCTTGAATATCCTCTAAAAAGTAATTTGACTTTAGACATACTAGAAAACTTTATGTCACATTGGAAGTTGCTGGGATACTGTAGTCTTATACCAAATAGGTAGTTCAGAACGGTTGAAAAATAAGTACCCATTTTATTTTGTACATTTCTGACCGGCAGTCGGATAGTAACGATCTACATTGAATATTTATTTAAAAGCTTGTTTCAGTCAGAACTTTGAGTGATATGCAGCTGGAAAATATTAAATAACTTGAGCGGTCTGACTTATTCATCAGCGGTCGTAAACATGAAATTACAAAACAATGTAGTGACTGGTTGATTGGTTTTTTTTTAACCGTTCAATGGTGTTATTTTGTCAATTACCAAAATTTAGAGTAAAAAACATATTTTAACATTGTTAATGAACTTTTACTAAAAAGTCAATTAAAATGTAAATGGTTCAATAAGTACTATATATATGCCACACATCAAAATTAAATCGAAAAATTTAGTAATTCACAAATCTTGTATTGTTTCAAAGCACACATATGACAATTTGGTCTGCACATATTGTTTCATGGCTTATATGAAAGCAAAGTGCAACCACAAGCAGAGGATTTTATTTTCCTCGGATTTTTTTTATTTATTTTTTATTCAAGATTCTGGCTCTTGCCAGAACAAATCTATATTAATTCAGAATCGTATCCACACAAAATTTATATTAGATACATCAAATCTGTAATTTGGTAAGATGTCGTTGTTGCATTGAGAATATAGCTAGGGTTTGGGGAAGGGGGGGTGGGGGACCCTTTACTTAACCTCCAATGAAACCCTCCAAATTTCTTTTGTAATTCTTGGATATTTATTTCTTTTACACTTCAAAATTTAAAATAAAATCCAAAAAGGGAATTCTTTTGATTGATTCAAACATGATAATTAATGATTCCAAGAAAAATGAGGTAAATGAAGTGGAAAGTTGTTGAAGCAATGATGATTTCAATCATGGCCTTGAGTCAAAATTAGATATGTGGTCCATTAAATCTAATTTTGCCTCGTTCAATCTATTGGTGATGGGAGTCGATCCACCTGTTTATTTATATACACTTTTTTAGGGATTGATTGATTGTATTTCTTCATAATATATAATCTAACTATTATAATGGCCCTCTTTTAATTTATCTTTTTTCAAAAAATTACATTCGATTTTCTCTTAATAAATTAAAATTATGACATAAATTGAACTAAATATCTGTTTAACTTTTCACTCATCAAAACATATACATTCACATGTAATATAAAATATCCAAAGGAGGGAATAAGGGTAAAATCGAGTCCAGTCGACTAGAAAAAATTTAAAGCTCGAGCTCGACTCCATAACGTATCGGGTTACTTGAGCTCGAAAAACTCGATTTCTATTTTATTTTATATATATAATTGAGTTGCTCGTGACTACTGGAACAGATCTCTCATATACTCGAGCTCGACTCGAATACGAGCTACTCGAACTCGGTCAAACCGAGCTGAAGCGCTAATTTTGACCGAGCTTGAGTTGAGCTACTCATTTGCAACCTAAGAGGGAAGACAAATGTAGATTTCGAAGTAGTGCGAACTAGCTAATGTGATTACGAATCGTTTTTAATAATTTAATATATACCTAAAAATAAAATAAAAGTAACTAGCCTAACGCCCCCAACTCAACTGGTTGAACCGCACTTCTTGAACCTCGACTGTGACCAAAAGAAAAGAACGATCTTTTAATTCTGCAGCTGCTGCAACCTTCATTTGCACTTGAAGTCTCGGTACCGATCGCGTCCCTTTTCTGATTTATTATCTGTTGGACAGCTAAATACAACTGTCTATCGTCTGCTGAATCCATGGAGAATGACCTTCGAAATGACTGAAGTACAGGGAAATGCTCATCTTTCTGCCTACTGTCAATGCACTCATCTCCCATGCTTGAATTATGGGTTAGTTTCTTGGATTGCTTCCGTAGAAACTTGGGTTCGAACTTCACTGGTGAAGGGGTTATGGATAAAAACTCGCCGGAGTTCAAATTGTCTTCTATCCCATGTAATGCTGGATTGGGATGGCTCTGGAGATTAGATCCTATTTCAATCACCACATAATCTTCATCCATTCCTGTGAAGTTATCAGTGTATGGATTTTGATATTGAGGAGAAGGATTTGGAGCAAGAATTGCGTGACTTGTAGGAGTGGCCGAAACGCTTGTTCTACAAAGTGGGCAATTGGCGTTGTTTTGAAGCCAAACATCTATACAATCAATGTGAAAGAAATGGCCGCAATTTGGGATGATTCTCAGCTTCTCTTCTTCCTGAAATTCAATCAAACAGACGGCACATTCGCCAGAGTTTCGGACTGCTGACTCTTTTCCTTTTCCTTTGTTGAACTTGAAAACTGGGATTGATCTGATCGCAGCTTCGTTCAGCCCAAGATTTTCCGGCACCTGAGAGCCAGAAGTTAAATGGTTTTCAACAAGATGTCTTCTAGAGGATGAAAACCGGCCTAAAAGATCAACTCGGTGCCAATTCAAGCAACACTTGATCACAAAGACATAGTAGCCAACCAGCAAGAAAGATGTCGCTAAAATGCCAATAACGGCAACTGCGATAATGGGGAAGCTAGCATGTGAAGAAGATAAAGACGAGCCAAAATGTGAAGATGGCGGACTCTGAATGGGAGGGAGTGACATGCTGTTTCGATTAAAGGATTTTATTACAGAAATAAATTCAAAGATACGGATTCAAAAATTTCCAGCAAAAAAAAAATGTGTACAACATTAAGATGGAGCGCTACAAATCATCCAAGAACTTGAATTTCCTTCCTTCCAAACCATACTTGAGATCAAACCACCCGGAAAAGATTTGAAAACATGAGAGTGCCAAGCTCTGAAGTTCTGAACTGTAGCGAACGTGTTATTTGCTCATAAATGATGGGGAAAAAGGTGGTCTACTTTCAAAAATATAAAAAAGAAAGGGAATCCCAATTTGAATTTAAGCAGATAGTAGTTGGAGATGATTTGTGTGGGTGAGAGAAAAGAAGATGGGTAATACGAAGTTTGGACGTGTGAATGTATATATATTTCGGTGGACCTCTTTTTATGGTGGGAAAACGAAGATGTGCCCAAAGAAAGTGTGCAGATGGTTGGTTAAAAGGTATCTAATCATCTTAAGAAAAGAAATTTGGCTGCCAATAAAATTGTTATACATATTTAAAATTTCTGCTGGATGGAAAAATTACTTATTTCTTAATGAACTTCTTACTTCATATTTGCTAGCTTGTTTTGTTTGAAGGAGTTGAAGGGGCACTGCGTGTTGGAGTTGGGCGTTTTTTGAATTACATATGGATGGATGACTGGAATTTGGATTTATGTCGGAAGAAGTGGCCAAGAAATTGCCAAAAAAACGTCCAATCGGGTCCCAATCTAGAAACGCACCCGTCAATTACTCGATTGAGATTGAAGTAGTCCTATTGCATATATACACGAAAAGTCACATTCCATGTAGAAAAGACATCCAAAAAAGTGAAGAAATTAGAAATATGAGGGGAAAAAGGACCGGCACCTTCCATGCTTTACTTGTTGACTACATAATTAATAGACTACACATCGAGCGAGCCCACATGAAATCTTCCATTTTTTTAAATCATTCGAAAAAATTAAAATAACCACTCTAATTTAGTCATTTTATCAAAGACTATTTTTATGATAAAGAAATTAATGTGGGTGTTGTCGTGCGATTCTTTACATTAGTTTTGGTTTGAAATTTTATCCTCTAATTGTTGTGACATGGTCAAAGGTTGAGGCCTGTCCTGGCAAGAAAGATATATCTGTTTTGACGACGATATCACAAATTTTCCAAATTGCCTAAAAGGAAAGTGGGATCGACCTTTTATTTTCTTTGTTTCCAAGTATTTAATGCACTTATGTAATTTTTTTTTAAAAAAATGTTTATTTTTTAGAAACAAATGAGCTACCATTGTACTAGTTTTCTAAATTTATTTTTTTAAAAATTAAGAAATAATTTATTAACGTTAAATTGTTTGGTGAGATTGACTTGGTTCTCGAGGAATCTTTTACAGAAAAAAAAAATTGTTAAAAAGAACGCACATCTTGGTCAATACGATATTGACTTTCTGATCAATCCTTCCTGTACATGTCTCTCTGTCTCTAACTCCAAGATTTTTAAATCTCACAGTTCTGACCATTTTATTAAACTATCTATTAACTTAAAAAAAAAAAAGAGATTCCAAAAATGTAAGATATACATAAACTTGATGTAAATTGTAAGATAAATACAAACTTGACAAGGGTATTTATAATTTTTGAAATTACAAATTTAAATATAATGGAATTTTTTAGCTATCCTTTTACAATACTGCAAATAAGGGAGATTTATGGCACTGCCCCTTTGATTGATTCCACCAAGTTCAATTTGAAATTTATTCAAAATAAAGTCACCGCCATTTAATTGTCTAAGGTACTCTTGATTCTCAATTCTCCGAAAGCTTTCAAACAACAACTGAAATATCTATTCTCACAACATGCATACACATCATTTCAGACAACAGAAGCTCATCGCGTAATAATACATACACACATACGTCTATATACAGTTTTAATATGTTAATATATGTTTATTAATTTAAAACTAATGGCTATATATTATTTAATTCGAATTAGATTTTTACTATTTTTTTTATGTTTGCAGCTAAGGATTGTGATTGAAGTGTCTATGGTTGACCTCAAATCTCTCTCCAAGGCCATGAAAATTGATGTTGGTGTATCCGGTAAGCCACGATTATGTAGTAATTAATTATTTTATCATGATTGTTGTCATTTGATATATATATATTACTAGTAAAATAAAAGAGAATTATGTTTTGATACACTAGGCGTGGCCATAACAGGGCCGGAGAAGAACCAAGTGGAGGTTGTGGATTGATAAGAAAGAACGTGGCGTATGCAGAGATTGTGAGTGTAGGCGAGGCCAAGAAAGAGGAGGCAGCCGCCGAGAAGCCGCCACCAGTTGTTTGGTCCTTTGCACCAGCACCAGCACCAGCACCAGCCAGTTATAGTTACTACGATGGCTATTGGAATTATGCTAGTGCATATGATGTGAGGGGTCATGATCCCGCCTGCAACATCATGTGAATATATGTGTCAAATTTAATCATAGTAACGGGCGGATATGACTTGATCTTTTAGGGAATTTGTTCCAAATATTGTTATATGATGTTACAAAAACTTAATACTTTACATGGGTATTATTCAATTACTGATGCAATCCTCACTTCCTAAACAACCTGTTTCCGCCTATATATCCGGCTTCCAGATTTCGCTGAGATAAATTGCAGAAACCTGGACGTTTGCCTTTTATCATAAGTTGAAATCCTGCAACAGCTCCTCATATGGTAGAAAATGGAGTAAGAATGCGGTCCTTCCTGTTTTTCTATTATTCTTAAATTGTCTTTCATATTGTGTGATGAAATATTAATAGTTTTATTACTTACAGGGATATGGAAGCAAATATCATATTGAAAAGACAAACTGATTCACCAAAATGTTCATCTCCTTCCTGTTTTTTAATAATTAAAATATCAATAGGAGATTAAAGCCTTCGAGCTAGGATGCAGTATCTGGAAAATTCGATACTCCCTTGAATCCACGGCCCAATATGTTGGCAACGCATGAGCCTGATCAATGTTGATCAGTCTCGTACACGGCACGTTGGATCTAGCAGGTGGGTACTGATCGAATTAACCGCAGTATCATACAATTTAGATTCGAATTCTTCCCAGATCGTACACAACAAAAAAGAAGAAACAGACGTTCTGTTATTATAGCAATTTCACCATTAATTATGGCACACAGATTCTGTAAACGACAGGTCTTGAAACGTTGATTTATAACATGAAATCCAACAGAGCAGAAGTCCCACCTAGGCCTTTAGCGTTGTAGTGCAGTGAGTATTCCCTTACTGTGGTGTCCCTGTACTTTTGAGGGTGTTCTTCTGATAGCAGTTCTTTTATAGGTCCATATAACTTTGATGATGGCATCAAACCAGTAGTAAAGAAACATGCCACAGATACTCTTGGGCCAGCAAGATTTGCTACAACTCTGTGTTGGCTGCTTTTGAACTTGTCATTTGATATCAGCTGATCAAAGACATTCAAGATGACAGTATATTAACACAGGGACACGACCATGGGGGATGACACAATTACTGAACACAAATTGGATATGTACCATTTGGTCAATACCGAAAATGATGTAACACCAAATATTATAGCTGATGAGATATTTGACAGAAGTTTCCGAGAACCCCACGAACTAATGATACCACATATTCATTCTCAAAGTGGTGGATCAGATAACTTCTGTAAATTTTGTTCCTACATTTTGAAAATATGATTTCCGTTTGTCTAAAAAACTTGGGATAAAAACATTCGAAGTAATAGAAAGAAGAGTGCCTGTAAAAGGTCCCCAATGTTGATGACTAGAGCTCCTGGCATAGGGGTAATGTCAATCCATTGATCATGACAAAGAACTTGAAGGCCTCCTATGTTGTCTTGCAGTAGAACAGTAAGAAAGTCGTAGTCAGCATGTTTGCTTGCTCCTAATGTCAGCTCGGGCTCGGGGCATGCAGGGTAATAGTGATACAAGATGGCTAGCCCCTCAGAACAACCTATGTTGTTTAGATGATTTGGATCGAGATCAAGAGCTTCAGATAATAGCTCGAATAAAAGCCGACCCAATTTTTTCGCATGCTTGGAGTACTCAATCATGATGTCCCTGCAAGGAATTCATCTTCAGAAGACTAACAGAAGACACCACAAAATTCTTAAGCCTACAAAATCTATAACATCGATCGAGGTTTTGTATTTCACTCAAATCAAACTCTGCTGTGGATATACATAAACCTTATACTCTGGACCAGTTTGTAACTCAAATATTTTAAAATCGATCTAACTGGACCAGAACAAATAATCGTACCACAAAGCGTATGCACCCAGTGAAAATTTAATTGTACAAATATTTGTTTTGAAACAAAATTACCTGCATGCCTCGGGCAATTCTTCTGGATTTGGGATTTTAGGAGCCATGCTGCAGTATGTAGTATCCCTCCAATTAGCCGATGCAGCCCCGTACAGATCAAAATTGCTATTATACACAACTGTTTCCATCCCATCTCTTGTGTACCATTCTTTCTTCACTTCATTATCCTGCTCATAAAACCTCCGAGTCCCAGCCAGCATTTCATCCAAAACACTTACTCCGATCCCATGATTGATCACTTGAAAGAAACCCCAAGTCCCCGATGCATCACGGATTCTGTCTACTATATTTCTTCGTCGAAGCGGGTCATTTTCGATCCCATCAAGATCCAGAACTGGGATGCTGAATCCAGGATTGATGGTGGGATTAGAGTCCTTTGGAAATTTATCTGGTGGGGAAAAGAAAATTCGAGGGACTTTTGTGATTCCGGCATCAACTAGTCCCTTCACGCCAGCTTTGGTTTCATCAAATGCTTTTAGCTCGCTTATTCTGTCGAAATCGTGCTCATCTTTTGGTGTAATTTCAACTGGTAGTTGAGATTTATTCATTGTCTTTATTGATCCTCCGGCACCGGACGATATTGTTGGGTATTTATATGAAGTCAACGGCCAAGAGAACAAGCGAATTACGAAGAAAGTCAAATTCTAACAAAAGAAATGAAATGTTAAGTGTACAAAAAAAAAATTAATAATCTAATATATACTTATCATTTACATGTGTACAAGTTGAAAAGGCACAAAAATATTATGGTGTGTGTATCACATAAGATTTGAAATAGCTATTTTTAAAAATTAATTTGTATAAAACTTCTATAAACAATATATAATTGATACATTTGAGAGCTAGTTCACCCGAGAAAAAATTAGTAACCGTAAAATCAGTTTGTAATTAAAGGCTTTAATTACAATGTTTTTGTATTTCAATAAATGAAACGTCAAGAGACAAATAAGTTGTTTTATAGAGGATCATCTCGTAAACACATTATAGTGTGTGATAAATAATGATCATTAATACATTATGGTTGAATAAGTTACCATAATTTATCCTCTCAACATATGACATACGTGTCATATGTTGAGGGGATAATGACACTATTCATACGAGTAGCGTGAACAAAACCGAAAAAGGGAGTGAGGAGCTTGTTGTTGCTCTTCCATGTGATCCATCACTCAATTCTTCTCCATGGATTCTTGAGTTGCCAAAAACATACATTTTGATTATCGAGTCTAAAAATGAACTAAAAACTGAGTTAATTTGTATAACAAACAACAAAACTCCAAACGACCAGACTCCAGACATCTACATCTATAACAACATACTTGGAGTTATTCGAAACTACTTTGGGTAGTAAGGTTCATTGAGACATTGCTCAATCTATTGTATCATGTGAAAAAAATGAAACAACTCTCTTAATAGCCATATTACATCGAACTAATCCTTCCAACCCCCGTTCATAGTGGCGCATGCAGTGGTGGAACCGCATTATCTTACACCCGGGCTAGCTTGATTTTTCTTCAAAAAAATTAATATGTAAATTTTGGATTAATTTGATATTAGTTTGAATAGATTAATATAAAATATTAAAAGATTTTAAAATTTAAAATTATAATTCGAGTAGAGTCATGTTTCTGGCTCCATCATTGAACCATGCACATTTAGTCGTTTAAAAGATAGATTGGCTAGCTGGTGAAGAATTCGGTCAGGAAATAAAGAGCTCATTTTTAGAATTGATGATTAGCTGTGCTCTGAATTATTATTAGCGCTGATATTATCAAAATCACTATTCAAATCATCATCATCATCATCATTATATTACTGACAAGTTTTTGCCTTCTCAATCTCGATCCCTTTTCTTTTTACCCCGTTTTTCACGGTACTCAGCACACACGCAACGGAGAGGGATAAAGCGGAAGAGCAAAAGGCTGGGGATTGTGAAAGATGGGTTTCTTTTCTTTTCTTGGAAGACTGCTCTTTGCTTACATCTTCATCCTGTCTGCCTGGCAAATGTAACCCAATTCGCTCTTTCTTTTTCAGTGTTCTCTCTTTACCTGTAATTAGATCTGTTATAGCTACAGATGTGTATACGTGTTTCTATATGGGGATGCTAATAAGTTGAAGGTAGAAATATTTGTTATGGCATTGACTCATAGTTTCAGATCTACCATTTTTTTCTTTGGCGGAGCAATTTGCTAAACCATTTATGAATCAGAGAAGATAAAACAAAAAAAAATATAGCTTCTTGGTTTTGTTTCGTCCTTGATAGGCACGATTTATTGGACCCTGAGTTTTCAGGTTTTTCATTCGTGGTTTCCATTCTTCCTGCATTTCGACACTCCTTTATGTTGGAACTGAACCATGTTTTTTTCTATTTTGAGTCGTGAACGCTGTTTCACACTGTGGAAATGAAAATAAGGGGCCAAGATTAAATTTTTACGGAACTTTTGCTTATAATTGCTCTTGTCAACAAGAAAGAGGACCTCAGCTTTTCCCACTACTTTGATATTTTCGATCCCACTACTTTGATATTTTCGAGAAGAGCTTATGGTACTTGTGATTGTTTCAATGAAGTACATTTTCCTTTATACATTTCGAAATTTAACTTCTTCTGCCACTTGATTATGCGATACATTCCACCTGGTTTTGGTCTGCTTGCTTAAAGTGATTTCTCTCTAGTGATGATTCTTATTGTGATAATGTAACTTCATGTTATCATACTCTAGGTATTTATAATGGAGCTTAAAATACTAAGATATACAGAGTAAGTATACAAATGAGCATTTGCTGATCAACTTTTTGCAGTCATCCTTTCATAGATTTAGTTGATGGTAATTTGAAGGTATCGTTGTTTTTTACGAACCGCCAATGAAGTGAGCAACTTTTACCATTTGATATCCTTAGTTCATTTAGTCTGACATTGTGTTTTTCATCCATCACAATTCATTGTTAACATGTATCACCTTCTTGACATGATAAATTTTCAAGAATCAAATTATTAATTGGATGATGAGATATTAAAGCTGATATGGTGGATTCTTAAATCTTAAATTGTGATTGTCTATACAAAACCGAAATGTGGAGATTTCGGCTAAAATAAAAATGGATGAAAAGAGAACTTGGATATGGGTTACTGTTTCGATATTACTGATAAATTTTATTTAACATTTGGGATTAGAGCCATCAAAATTAGGTTAAAGTTGAGTTCTGTAGACTTGCCATCGATGTCCCTAATGTTAGCTATACTTGTTTGCTAAACAGTCAATTATCCAGACATATTAAGATTTTCAAAGTCCGATTGCTTACCCAGATTTTCAGACCAATGGAGGCTTCTAGTTTTTGATATAAATTTTTCACACGCTTGATAAATTTTGTTTGTATGTATGGTTGTGAGCCCCAAGTCATATTTTTTAGTCAGAAATTTTAAGGAAATAAACATCTGGTTTTTTTGTTTTCAACGTAAATCATCGACCATCCCCGTTTCAAAACATTGTATTGAGTTGCCTTCTACTGATGCGGCTTTCAATATTGTAGGTTCAATGAATTTGGAGACGATGGTGGACCTGCAGCTAAAGAATGGGCTCCCAAGCTACATTTTGTCAAGAAGTTTGTTGATAACAGAATCGGGAATAGCAATTTACATGTTGATGTAAAGGCTCCTGTATTCTTGATAACTTCTGGAGCGCAAAATGATTTTTTTCCTCATGTTTTATGTTGTAAGTTTTGCAGTCCAAGACTTTTGTCGCTGCCTGTATTTTCTTGAAGGGGTTAGGAGGTATTTTATTTGTGCTTGGCAGTGGTTTTGGTGCTTTTCTTCTGGTATGAACTCTCTTCAATATACTTATACCTTACTCGATGTCAAACATGTTAACACCTTGTTACCAATATATTTATGTTCTTTTTTGTTGAATCGTGCAGATATCGTGCTTGGTTTTGACAGCACCTATGTTGTATGACTTTTACAACTACGATTTTGGTGAGCCAGAATTTATCAGGCTCGTGCATGAGTTCCTCCAGGTAAAACCGAAACCTTCAAACTCAAATAAAGGACTTCATGTTGCTGACATAATATAGGACTGTATTATCCCAAGTTTTATCAGACTTTCTGCTGTAATTGTACCTCCTGCCCAGCTTTGATACACTTGCATTTTACTTGACACACAGACCAACTCGACACCTTCTTGAGTATGACTTAAACTTAGTTATTCTGATCAATAATGAAAGCGACTATCCGAATATGCGCCCCTGTTTCCATCTTGTTACTGTAAATTTTCTCTTATTCTCACACCAACATTACATCATACCAACGTTACATCATAATCTCAATTTGATTTACTTTGATTTACATTTTGGTGGGCAGTGTGCGGCATTTGTTGGTGCACTGCTATTTTTCCTGGGGATGAAGAACTCTATCCCGAGGAAGAAGCAACCACAGAAAAAGGCCCCTAAACCCAAGACAGCTTGAGTCGTAGGATTCGGAATTAGTTTGTTCTAGTTTTAAAGATTGGATTTTTATTTTGTTCTTTAGTTGGCTTCCACAATGGCACCAAAATTTGACGTGGCAGTCTATTTTTTTCTCAATTTTATTTATTTTTAATTGACGAAAGAGTCGATCATCCCAGAGTACGATGCCATCAAGATTTTTGGTGCTGTTGAATATTATCGTTTAGCATTGCAATTTTAATTGGATTTTTGTCAGCCTATACCGCATTACCTATGTTGTTCAGAAGTATATTTTCGTATAATATTATTGAATATGTCTCTTCTAAGATCGTCTCACGAATTTTTATATATGAGACGGATCAACCTTATTGATAATCACAATAAAAAATAATACTCTCTTAGCATAAAAAATAATATTTTTTCATGGATGACTCAAATAAGATATCTGTTTCACAAAATACGACACATGAGATTGTTTTACACAAGTTTTTGCCAATATTATTATTATTATTATAAAATCTTGGTTTGATTTCTGATCTTGTACAATTGGGGTGTTTTAACCCATTAAAAATGGGTTTATACGTCATTTTTTTAGACACCAAGTATTAGAAAATAAACTTTTCTTGTTTTTTCTGTTATCCTGGTAATTCCATGATTATCAATTTAAATTCAATTATTTTGTTCCGTATAATAAGTATATTGTATAATAAACTCACTACTTTTTTAAAATGATATTGATCCCTGTGCTTTTTTTTTTTTAATCTAAACTTCATTCATAATAGTAACAATTAATATCTTTCTATCTACATCAAGTTTGGGTAGGTATTTATTTACAAAACATCATTTTTGTATTTTTTTATTGTCGTTTGTTTTTTTATCTGTCGTTGAACGAATTAGATAAACATAACGTGTGTATTCGAATATTATAAGTACAAATTTTAATATTCTTTGAACTATTAATAATTTCAATTTTCTGGTAATTCTATGACATAATTTCTTAATAATATGATTCGACTCTAATGTATTTAAATATAAAAATTCAAAAGAAGGGCGATGATTCGGAAAATGAAACAAACCATAATGTAGCAATTAGCATACCTTTATTTATTTATTTATTTATTTATTTATTTATTTCTATTGCATTTCACTTTCTCATTTTCAAAGTTTTGAAGGCGTTACCGTCACATCCTTCAATCCCAATAACCCGCAAACCTCCGGGTACAGAGCAAGCCGAATACCCGCATACGCTTTCCCACTCCACTTCTTCTTCGTCAACTCCTCCCCCGTGCGCATTGCAGCCGCCACCACCTCCTCCGCGCTACCGTGCGCCGAGTCAACAATCCCCATCGCCACCGCATCCTCCGCCCTCACCTTCGCAGCCTGAAGCACCAATCTCCGCCGATCCGAACTGGATCCGACTTTCCCCCTGATAAGAGCAATGAAATAATCCGGCAAAGTCATGCCTATATCCAGCTCGCTCATGTATAACACACTCCTCGACGACGCCATCGTGACGTAGTCGTGGCTCATGGCTAACATCAACCCAGCCGCGGCGGCATGGCCAGTGACGGCGGCGATGGTCGGCATAGGAAGAGCCATCATGTCGGCGACGACTCCTTTGAACAGATCCACCATACGGAGAAGCTCGTCTACGGCGGCCTGGTTTGAGCCGGATTTGACTCCAACGACTTGGGCATGTCTGAGATCGAAGCCGTTGGAGAAGAATTTGCCTTCGGATAAAGTGATCAGAGCCGATCCGTCAACAGCTTGGGACTTCACTTCCGCTAGAGCCGACCGGATCGAGGAAATCAGCGAAGGGTTTAGTCGGTGCTCCTGATCTGTTTTGTTGACGCCGGTTAACGTCAGAATGAAAAACTGGCCGCGCCTCTCTAACGTGCACATGTTGTGGATGGCAAGAACAAGATAAGGGGCGTTACTTCGGATATCTCATGAAAGAACCAGCGATAAGATCTATAATGGAAGTCTCGATGTAATAATTTGAAAATCCAATTATTATTATTTTTTAATTGACCGGGATATCTATTATTTATCAAATAAAAAAATCAAAAATCAAATGAACTGTTTAAAAAATATATATATAATAGAAAATGTATTGGAAAATACTGTTGATCTAATTAAAGTAATAGATAATTCAAAATTGTGCTCATCGATGCCAAAGAAGCTTTATTGTCCCATAAATGATCGGTACCCACATTAAATCGATGTATAAGTTATCAGACAAAATAAAATAAAAAAAATAAAATTTTCGAATTAATCGAGTCGGGATTTTACTCACTTCTAATTTAAATGATAGAAAAGTCCCAAAATTTGTATTTATTATTATTATTATATAACAAAATTTATATGATGCTGGGTTGACAAAAGGACTTTGCTCAATTTTTGCACCAGAATAGATATTTTTTTTTTGTGTGAATCAGAATATAATTTTTATGATTACTCGCCTGCCTAATTTTGGAAATGGAATTCATATTGTTTGTGTATGACATCACTGTGGTGGCAATTATTGTGTTAGCCGCAAAAGTGGAAATATATATATATATTGTATATATTTTTTCTTTACATTTGTAAAGTATATATTTATACAATAGATCTCCTGTGAGATGGTTTCACTAATCTTTATCTGTGAGACGATTCAACCCTATCGATATTCACAATAAAAAATAATGTTTTTTGCATAAAAAATAATACTTTTTATGGATGACTCAAATAAGAGATCTGTCTCACAAAATATGACTGTGAGATCGTTTAACACAAGTTTTTCTCGTATTTATAAGAACATCTATAAATTTCACTCAATTTTTTTACAAAATATGATAAAAACATATTAAAATTTTACGCAACACTCACATAAATTTGTACGATAAAGTGGATAGAATTTTTATTATTTGAACATCAATTCCTCCGTGGATATTTATTTATCTTTCCTTTTTTATTTATTTTTTTAATTTATAATAATACCTGACTATTTTTTTACAATTATATTTTGATCATCGTTATAAATATAAACTAAATAAATTATAAATATTCCTGAAAAAAAAACATTAAAGTTACAGCTCAGCTCATGGTTTGAGGTAGACACAAATATTTGAGTAAATGAAAAGTTCAATTTTAATTATAAATTCGTAATTTGACTCGTTCCTTAAATATGATTAGCCACGTTCAATTTCAGTTCAACAACTGGCAATCGTCGGAATTACGTTAGGGAGTCAGACCGCGTTTCATTTCATTTTAATTTCCTGATGCATTTCGTCCGAATCATCTTTTCGATCAACTTTCTCAAAAATAAAACAAAACAAAACTAGTTTTCTTCTTTGTTAACAAGATTCAGTCTAAATTAATTTGTTTTATTTTACGTAAACCGAATTTATATATTGGATTTTTACAGTTAATCCTTCAGGTATAAGAGATATTTTTAAAAATTAAAAATCAAAAAACATTAACTCAAATGGCATAATTTAAAAAGCATTAATTTATGCAGTACTCGCACCAATGTAGTGGATCGACAATTTTCTTCTACCGTGAGACAGGAAGATATTTTTACAATTTGTATATTAAATAAAGAATTATATTAATTTTTTTTAAATATTATTAAAATAAATAATATGTCTCATGTGCAATAGTCACGAGTTGATTCCACAAATGTACTAAAAATTAATATTTTTGACATAAAAATTAATATTTTTTCACTTAAATCAGTATATATTACAAAATATATCATTGACATAAAAATTAACATTTTTCAATCAAACTATAATATATTAAACAATATATTCTTAACATAGCTAAAAAAAATAATAATATTTTACAGTGAAAAATAATACTTTCGAAAAAAATTACTATTTTTTACTCAGATCAGCATGTATTAAACAATATTTCTTCGTATCATAACTAATAAGAAATGATATTTTTGTAATGAAAAATAACATTTTAGACAAAAAAATATTTTTATAAATCGAATCGAAAATTTATCTAATAAAATTTACTAAAAAACATACCTATGAGTTTTTGTGTAAGTCTATTACTTTCCTTTCATTTTCACTATTTATACTTTTATATTGTATTATTAAGATTAAGATTGAGAGACATTAAATAAGTAACTTTTGACTTATTATATCGAGGAAAAAAGAATATAATTTCGGTGGCAAAAAAAAAAAGAAACAAATTAAATGAGTGGGAAGATAGAGAGAGAATGTGATAAATATTGTGATTGTTTTAGTTTTTCCGAATAAAATTCATATGATTTTAAAAATAGATTTTTAGAAAATATTTTACAGAGCTTTAAAAAAATTCAAAAATTGAGCTGAACAAAAGGTCAACTGACTGGAAAGGGCAATTGGATTAATGAATCCTTTCAAATCCACAGATTTTATCACCTTATTTTTAATATGGATTAATTTGTTCATTACGTTTAAGATTTCTTCATCATGGAATCAACATTTTGACTATGTCGGTCCAAAAATGGCCACGTAAGAACACCACAGCCATAGATCTCAATGCAATAGAAATTTTAAGACAAAATTTCGATTATTTAGAAAGGCAATATTACAGATTTTCTTTGACCGAAAGTAAATTACATATTTCGCCCAAGCGTGTAATCCACGTGCCCATTATTTATAACCTCCAATCCCCATTCCATCTCCCCGCATGCTCAAAGGCATTTCTTTCTCAATTATTCAAACAATTTCTCACCAATTTTCTTCCCGATTGGATTTGCAGGGCTGATATCAGGGAAGGCAATATGTCGGCGCGTCGCCAATCGATCCGTTTACAGAGGTGTGCACCCGCTTCTATACAGATCGCTCCGGCGACGGAATGGAATGTGGCCATACCACTCTTGTCGCCGTTGATTCTGTCGAATCATCTGACGGATGAGATCAAGGCCTTCTCTGACCGTAAAAACCAATCGTCGGCGCCTGCGACGGTGGCTGAGAAGCCGGCTGTGGTTATAAAGAAATGGCAGCACCCGGCGCAGCCGTCCGGTTATGAGCCGGTTCCATTATTGCCGGGAATTTAGATAGATGACAATATCGTTTTACTAGCTTATTTTTTGGTCGATAATGTGAATTCATAGATGTTCATGAGATGTAAATGGTGGATTTTTTGTTTTACAAACAGAATTGTTTTGTATTTAGCCTGGTTTTGATTTAAGACGGTGTCGACTTGAAAACATAAAACCAAATAAAATTCGATTTCCATCCTTGTTTTTGACATAGAAAGTTATTTCATTTCTAGAATATATTTGAATGCGTTGGAACGAATTAATGTTTTTTAAAACTAATCTAAGGATTAATATCTATATTATTACTTAAGGTTATAAATTTACAAAGAGTATGATTTTGTGAAACGGTCTTACGAATCTTGGTATGTGAGAGGGGTCAACCCTACCGATATTCACGATAAAAAGTAATATTCTTAACATAAAAAGTAATATTTTTTTATGTATGACCCAAATAAGAGATCCGTCTAATAAAATACGACCCGTGAGATCGTCCCACACAATTTTTTTCCATTTTCAAATAATTGTGTTATATATATATATACATGATTGATCAAAAACAAATCTATTTATTTTACTTCAAATTGATGATTTAGCATAAGAGTGTAACTGAGCTTGTTCACGAGAATTTTCAAAATTTTTGAGTTTTAAATCGAATTCGAATTTGATTATAACTAATTCGAGCTTCAAATTTTGTAATGTATCTCACTCTAGTATGTGGATCATACGAGTTGATTTTCAATGCTTAAACTTGGAAGATAAGCCCGACAGAAGTTGAGGTGTGGGCAATTAGTCTGATAAAGTAAGTGATAGTCGTCTTCCGGACAAGGAGATGCTTACAATACACCTGTTTGGATAATTTAATAAAAATTTAAAATGGTGGGGCTGCACATTGAATAGCAACGTGGCAAAACTCGGTGGTTTATTATCACTTTTTTCAAAGGAAAGGTTTGAGTGTTTCAATGGAAGATGGTTATGTAGAGTCAAACTTTGTGAAGCTTGAAAAAAATTATACTATATATTACGTATGAGATTTTTAAAGTAATTATTTTGAAAGATACAAAAATATTTAATTTCATTGTTATTTTCACTATCCTACTAAAATCCTCCTCGAATCACTCTACATTTTACATAGAAAAAAACTTAAAAAAAAGACTCCACTTTTAAATCGAACAAATTTTTTAAATTGAAAATAATTTCGTGTTAATTGTTTAATATAGTAATAACACATGCAACACCGTGCATTTTTTACTAGTATTAATGATGAATGTGTTAACGAATTAATAAATCCATGGTTGAATTTTGATCATTGATAGTGCGTGAAGTATTATCATCAATGAAATAAACACACTATTATTACTTGTAACAAATTTATCAATTTCAAATTATTTATGATATATTCAGATTCGATTTTAATTTATTGATTAATCATAAGCCAAATAAACATATACAATTATTATTTTATTCTAAGAATTATCTTTATATATGATTATTTAATTTATTTTTTTAAATATGTCAACGTGGCAATGTCATTATAAGATTTTGAATCATATTTTAATTATTTACTATTAGAGATGCAAACAAACTAAGCGATTCACGAGCTATTCAGAGCTTACAAGCCAAATAAACAAAAATGTTCATGAACAGTGAACGAGTTGAGCTCGAGATCACAAGCCACGTAAACGAGCCAAGCTAGATCTATATATCGCGAACAGCCCAAATATCTGAAACACGAGTTTAGCTCGATAAAATTGTCTCGCTTCGTAATCAAGCTCGTTAGATAAGATTAACAAACAAACTCGAACAAACTTTTTATCAATCCGAGCTCTAAATAACTTGTTAGCAACTGGATTCATTTACAACCGTATGTTTGTCATCATTCTTTTACGTCAAAGCTATAACCTTCTTTTTTCTCCCTCCTCCTTGCTATGCTGTTATATTTTCTTGTACGTCACTTTCAGCGATTTCTTTTGGCAATGGTTCTTCTTTGTGTAGTGGATTTCGAGGGACTCATTTGCTCCCATTTCTATAAAATGGTTCACCTTTTTCTTTTCATTGTTTTTAAATTGATATAATGTAATTAAATGACATGGGAAAAAAATTCATTGCCAACTCAAAAATCCCCGACTTTAATGTCGTCTCATTCCATGTTTTATGTCATATTTGTTAGATAATATCATTGAGATTTATATACATAGATTTGGACAATCCTACACTTGAGCTAGTTTTTGAGATTGAGTTATGTCCAAATCTAATCTTAACATATCATCAGGGTTCAGATTTCACCGTTATGTTTTGGATTGCCCATAGTTGGACCACTAGTTATCTTGTAAACTTCACGTTCCATATGTTCATTCTTGTGCATAAGGAAGGTGTGTTAATCGTCTCACATCGTTTGGATAAAATTCACGGGAGTTGCATATATGGACTTTGACAATCCTCCCCCTTGAGCAGCTTTTGGGATTGAGTAGGCCCAAGTCTCAATCTTAACACCTCTTATTCCAATATGTAACCAACAATTTTAAGTGAAATTGGACATTTAGGTAGAATGAGATGAAAATAACAAAAAATAAAAAAGAGACATGAATATTATCGAGTTTTAAAACATAAAGAGTCAAAACAGAAATCGGTCTAACTTAAAGGACCCAAAGACCATTTCTCCGAATAATATGTAAAGAAATATGAAATATCCCCTCCTCCATAAGTTAAGTTCATGTAGGCAATCTGCGTGACTATAATATCTCAAAATTTGAAATTGTGAAAATACATTGCACTTTTGAATAACTAATCTCGAAATTCATTTTAAAAACATGTAATAAGGAACTAAATATTATTATTTGAATAATATTGATTGATATAGGCATACAATCGGGCTTACTTTTTCCCGAATCATTGATTTGGGTCACTGTGGGCTTTTTTTAAGCTGACTTAGGAATAAGCTGATTAAAAGTCCGATCACACAAGGTATTCCCATACGCTGCAAATTATTCATTTCTCCATGGACAAGACAAACGCTTATTAGAAAATCACGACCAGCGCTGTTTTGATTTTACCAACGAATCATTGACTTAAAGATCATAATTTTAGTTTTGACCATGTAATCCGATCGGATGATTGGAGATCCATCTAACAAAATTGATCCGTAAAAATGTATTACAAGAGTTTTTATGTAGTAATTCGATATTTAATCTTGCATCGTTGACTGTGACGACTTTTACTTATAAAAAAAAAAAGAAAGTAAAATAAAAGTCTAGCTGATTTTATCATAATCTTATACTATTTAAAGTCTATGGAACTGTTGAAACGCAGTTTAGGTAACATGTCGTTCGTGTTTTTTGTCATTTGTTAATTGTCTTCGGACATACAAATCCCCCTTCAATTTATTTGCCATGTCCACAACCACTTCTCTTTCACCTAAACCAAAAATACCAACTCCAACTATATATTACTCCCGGATTTGACAACTCCACTCATACTCTAACTAAGTTTGCGATTAACTGTAAAAATGTTATATACTTTTCTCAACTAGAATAAATACTACTTTAAAAAATATAGTAAATACGAGTGAAAGTTATTTGTGTTCGATTTAAAAGAAAATTTTCTTTATGAAACAGTTTCCATGTACAAAACGTGTAGTGACTTGAGAATGATGATTTTAGTCGGGTAGTGGTCTATCATAATTATTATTAAAATCATTTAGAATGAATTTCTATTTGCTTGAATTTTTGTTTATCGAAACAAACTATGTAATTTGAAATCGTGGAAAACAACACAATTGTTTCCAATAAAATTTATTAATGGAAATGGACCTGAAAGGTTCATCCTGACTATGTGAATATGGTGCTACACTTTTTACGTGCATTGACTTTCTAAATTTGTCGAAAACGTATTACGACTACTTTTAATTGGCAAAAGTCGCATTTGTCAGCCCTACAAATGGAATTTGGATATATTTTTCCATCCAAAATACTTTGGGGGATTATGTGCCAATATATATTTTAAAAAAATTTAATGTAAAAGACACATAATGAATGTACAACTACACTAAAAACATACGAATAAGTTTATTCTAGTTCTAGCAAGAAAATATATGTTGTTATTTTATCACCATGTCGGCTGTGAACGAAGATTTCATAGAATTTGGTGTGTTTTGTAATTATTGTCATTTTTTTAAAAAAAAGTTTCCTATAATATTAGTATGTAAATGAGTAGATTTTATTATTTTTTCGGTAACTTGAAAAATGAGCATATTTATGACATTTTTGTGGCAAAAATTGTAACTTTCAACCAAACCCATTATTATAGTCTACAAATTTAGTTTGTCTTATCCACCAAACACACTGGCTAATTAATGTTGCGCTTTTTTGGGATGTTTAGACCCCTTTTTCCATGATATCACAAATTTTTATTTGTAAAACGTGTCAATCATATCGATATTCACAATAAAAAGTAATACTCTTAGCATAAAAATTAATATTTTTTTATGTATGATTCAAATAAGATATACGACCCGTGATACCATTTCACACAAGTTTTTGCTTTGAGGAAAAACAGGAACATGATCAAGCATAAATTACAATTAAAAAATATGGTTAAATAGTTTAAAAGATAATTAACCCCAACAAACAAAGTCAAACACATAGTTGTTGAGAAAGGTCGCCTTTCGTTTTGAAATATCATTCACTCCAAATCTCCTCGAAAACACACACGACACAGAACTTGGTCCATTTCTTTACCAAGCAAATCCATTCTATTTCATTTCCCTCCATCCTCCTTCCGTTTCTTCACCCCTCTCTTCACTAATCAATTGCAAAGCTCCACAAAAACTGCATTCCTTTAACCACGCTTCCTGAAACTGCAATCTAATTTCAGTTTCACAGAGTTGGAGCGCTGTTTCTTTCTTTTGTTTTTTTGTGTTATGTTTTAGAGTAACTCGGAGCGCTGTTTCCGCTTCTGGACCTTATTGTCTTCGGTTTTCTTGACACAATCTCACAACCCTTTTGGTTTCTGTTGAGTTTTTGCTGTCTCATTGGCAATTTGATGGTTATACTAGATAAAGAAACCATATTTGGCCCTAACTGTTCGATTTTTAATTTATAGGAGTTTGACAGGTTACTTTTCGGGAGATTGCCTTTGTGCAATGCTAAATGCCAGTGGAAAACTAGCTGCCAGATCTGAAATGGGACGTGATAATTTTGGATCTATTTCTCGAAAGGAGGTGGAAATGGTATCGGAACCTTGGATATTAAAAATTGGTAATCAGGTGAGTAGTAATTTGAAGCATGCTTTATATATTGAAAATTTAGCTAAATCATTGAACAAAAAACAAGGGCCGCCACAGAGACAAATTATAGGAATACTTTCTTTTGAAGTTGCTAATGTCATGTCTAAGATTATACATTTGCACAAATCTTTGACTGAAAGTGAGATATCTAAGCTCAAGAATGAGATCTTAAAGTCTGAGGGCATTAAAACACTTGTGTCTAGTGATGAAAAGATGCTTCTTGAACTGGCGCTTCTGGAGAAACATGATGATTTGAATAGAGTTGCTAGCGTCGTGTCCAGGTTAGGGATGAAATGCACAATCCCAGCATTGCAGGGATTTGAGCATGTATATGGGGATATTAGTTCTGGGGTGATTGACATCAAGGAGTTGGGGTTTTTGGTTAAAGATATGGAGAGTATGGTGAGGAAAATGGAGCGGTATGTGAATTCTACTGTTAGTTTGTATAGTGAAATGGAGGTTATGAATGAGCTGGAGGTCGCCACAAAGAAGTTTGAGCAGAACCAGCATGAGGAGAGTAGGAAAGCTTTTGAACAGAAGTTGACATGGCAGAAACAAGACGTGAAGCATTTGAAGGATGTTTCGCTGTGGAATCGGACATATGACAAGGTTGTGGAGCTGTTAGCAAGGACCGTTTGTACAGTTTGTGCACGGATTCATATCGTCTTTGGCGACGGCCTTCCAAAGAGTGATGCTTCTAATCTGTTGGTTTTCAGATCACAAGTTGGTTTAAGCAGGACTTTGGGGCCTGTCACAAAAGATTCTGGGCGGAGATCCAGTCACTTGGATGTACTTAGGGAAGTTCAAGGAGATGCTAGTTTTATAAAGTCCACTTCAACCAAGTGTAATTGTTATAATCTTGCAAGGTCTAATGTAGAAGAGAGGTTGGAGCGGAGGCCTGCAAGCTTTAGACCAAATTTGGGATCGCAGAAAGGTGAACGAGGTTTATTCAGTCATGAAGATTTCAACCTTCCATGTGGTATGAGTCCAGGGAGGATGTTCATGGAATGCTTAAGTTTGAGCAGTTCCGCATCTAAAGTGGATGATGATGATGCTGCCATTTATGACGATAAAAGTAGCCAAATTTCAGGTTGTTTTAGTGCAAGTGGTGTGGCAAGCGAGCATCCCAATTGTTCAGGATGCTTTGTTCACCGCATCAATGGCGGTCCTTCCAGCAGAGACCGGAGGAAGTTCAAAGGCAATTTGGTCAATAGTAAGAGGTTTGGGCTGAGGAGTAAGTTACTGGTGTATGCCCCTCCTAGCACCGTTGGAGGCTCTGCTTTAGCTTTGCATTATGCCAATGTTATAATTGTCATAGAGAAACTGCTTCGCTACCCACATTTGGTTGGTGAAGAAGCTAGAGATGATTTATATAAGATGCTCCCAACGAGCCTAAGAAAAAACTTGAAGACTAAATTGAAGTCTTATGTTAAACAATTGGCTATTTATGATGCACCTCTGGCACATGATTGGAGGGACAGGCTTGATGCAATGCTTAAATGGCTTGCCCCGCTGGCACATAGCATGATCAGGTGGCAGAGTGAGCGCAATTTCGAACAACATCAAATTGTCACAAGGACTAATGTTCTTTTGCTACAGACATTGTATTTTGCTGATCGTGAGAAGACAGAAGCAGCTATCTGCGAGTTACTTTTTGGTTTAAATTATATGTGTCGGTACGAGCAGCAACAAAATGCGTTGCTGGATTGTGCTAGTAGTTTTGATTTTGAAGATTGCATGGAGTGGCAATCAAGGTTTGGGGCATCGTTTCATTCTTGATTTTATATCATGGGCGTTGAGGACATGGTGGTGGTTAAGATTCTTAACATTCGGATTTTTTGTGCTACACTAGGTGATACACATCGACTGGGGCAGCAATACTACAGAAGATTCAATGTGTATCACCGGATGTAACATAGTAAAATCTGTAACTTTCTACCTCTGATAACAACCTAGATGGTATTTCTTCTGTATGTGAATATTAGAGCTTTGGAATTTGAAGATTGTATGACATTTGATTTATGACATTTGATTGGACACCTTTGGCTTCGAAATTATGTGAATTGAATTTGTTATATTTTATACTGTGTGTCATTCCATAGCATGACTTTATGCTGCAAGTTCTCTTTATAGGGGCACGGTGTTATCAGTTAGTTTCTGCTACTTAGTTTTCTAATAATAGCGACATGTAATTTCAACCCAGAGACTGCAAATAAGGAAGCAGACAACCAGAGGTTTTCTGATTCACTAGTGCAATTTGCCTACACTCGGTAATACCACACGACACATTAAAGAAGATATAATAAATACTGCATTTTCCCATTGGAATTGTTACATCAGGCTGACGATCGACATTCTCGTTTAAAATCTCCAAATATAGAAACACAAATCACTTCCCAACTTTTGGTATCAATCCCTCCAAGATTGGTCGACTGAGAACAAGAATATACGAAGAAAGCAAACCCTGTCCTAGCATCTCCCCAACATTCCCTTTATTAATCAAACCTTTCATGCCCCCAACAAAACATCCCAAATTCAGCAATACCAGCATTGTCAATGGTATCATGAACATCTTGGCGCCCTGAAAATCTAACTCCCCTTTCTTGTATTTCTCCAGCTTTTCTTTCTCCACAGATTTGTTGGTGAGCCTGAAATTTGCTCTGGCCAGGCCGATGTATTTCATCAGCACGTCCAGGCATCCAAACAGGCAGGCTGTCACTGATTTTATCATCCAAATTCGCTCTTCGTTCCACATTGTCCCGATGGAGCTGCCACTGGAGAGGACTTCGTATAAATGCTGGGCAAGAGAGGATAGGAACACTGTTGCAAATGCTGCAAACCAAGGGCTCGTCACCTGGAATAAATGATGAAAATAACATGAGATGAGGTAATAAGAGTGATTGTGTTATTATGATGTTAATGTCGCACCCTCGACTCATGGACAAGTTCCTCGAGAGCAGAGAGGATATGTACAAAGCCTGACGAAATGAAGTCTTTTTAGAAAAAAGAGAGAAGAAAACAAACTCTTCATACCCAACTATACCCTGATACAAAAAGAAAGTGGCGCACTTTGTAATAGATGATGCAAAACATGAATATTTTAAGAAATTACTCATATAATTTATAATTTTTTAACATGGGAAGGGGTTGAGAGACTGGATAGAAATAGATGGAAAGGGTAATTACCTTTGGGTACAAAGGAACACCGGCAAGGAAGCATAGTTGAGGAACTGTGCCATACAACAAGCAAGCAACGGAGAAAAAGTGCGAGAGCGCAAAGTATGCATAACACATGCTTTGCAGGATCGACATTCTTGACGTGCCATAAGTGAGCGGGCTAAACCTCGAGAGCCCGACTTGAACCAACCCTGAAGCCCATTTCATGAGCTGAATCAAGGCATCCTTCATGTCGATAGTTGTGCAGCCCAAGAAACAAGGCCTGTTTGGGTATAGGTAAACTGATTTCCACCCTTTGCAGTGCATGAGATAACCAGTGAATGTGCTCTCCAGCAAACATTCATACGAATAGCCAATCTGAGAATATCAAGATTTAGAAATTATTAGTAGTTTGCTTTGGCGAAAAAGAGAAATTTTTGAGAAGAATGTAGAGGCAAATATTCGATCCAACTATGAGTGCCACCATTCATGAGTTTGATTTTGTGTCTGAGAAAATTGGTTTAGTGCTCAATCGAGAGCATTTTTCACTGTGTTAAAACTAAACTGATAGTATTTATGCAATCCAAATTTAGAATTATTCAACCACTTACATAAGACATCCCATTTGGACTAGACATGAACTGAGTCACACCAAATCTTCCACAATGAGGCATTTCAACAAAACCTAAAGAAAGAGAACTTACTTCTTTCCCCCATCCAGTATTCAGTTCATAAGTGCAAGAGGCGAGCTTTTTGGCTTCGTGTACTGTTGAATCTGATAAAATTTCCCTGTCATTCACTTTCTTTGTATTCAGCGCTTGCACGGAATCAATCAGCTTTGGAGAGAAACCAAAGGTTTTTTCTGGCTCAAGAAGAAATTCATCTGTCCCATTTACAAAAATTAGTCACCTTTCCATCCTTGTAATTCATCAAAAAGGTTTCTCTCAAGATGATGTAATACCTTCATGATTAGGACTGCAATACAAAGCCTTCTTCCTCAAATAATATCCAGTGCCGGCGCAAACTGTCCCTCCTAGTCCATCCATGCCTTGATACTTAGTCTATAAGCCATGGATTAATTTAAATCATGATTAAGGATTGAATCGTGTTAAACTTTTAAGTAACAGAAACGGTATCTTGAGGCCAGCTAGAAAATACCAAGAAAACAAATAAATAAGGACTTATGTACCTTGTAAGCTGCCCTTGCTTGGCCATCATAAATGTCGTTTTTACTAACATTGAAGAAGATCTGAGGAAACTGTGCGTAGGAGAGGGAGGGTGATAATTTGGGATCAAGATGAAAGCACATTGCTTGCTTAGCTGAGGTAGGATCATTGCAGTACATGTCACAATCCAAGACTAAAGCGTAGGGTGCATTGCTCATTATCCCGGAAACTCGAAGCTACAACATGTATGTATTATTAACGCATGGAGTATTTTGTAGAAACTATAAGAACATAGGATGGAAAGTGAATGCTACTCACAAGAGCATTGAGGGCACCAGCTTTGTAGCGATGAGGATAGGATGGTCTCCTCTCTCGAGACAAGTAAACCAGAAGTGGCATTTTACATTGACCATCTAATATTTCTTGATTTTGCTTGTTATCATATATCACCTGCAACGTTAATTAGCACACATAATATATATATATATATATATAAACTATCAGGTATTTAGAATAGAATAATGACAAATTGTATTGTGTATACCTCCAAATGAGGTGGCCGATCATCCCCCCCGGATTCATCAATCTCACCAGCTTTCTCCACATTACTTTTGAAAATTTCATAATTTGACTGCATCATAAATTCAATCGGTTATTATTTCATATAGTAATTCTATTTTTTGATTTAATAAAATAATAATTTCAACGAAATATTTTTTAGAGTGTGGGTATCTTTGATGCTGAAACACCACCTGTACTCTTTCCTCGTTTGCCTCGAATTCATCACCACCGCCGTTGAGTTCCCTTTCGTCATCTCCGGCGGACGAAAAATACGCCTCCGGACACCGAGTTTTGATCCCATATTTCCTACAAAATGGAAGCCAACTCCTCGCAAACAAGCAAGCCTCCTTCATTGCAAACAACGTCACGGCGGCACCGCCGTCATCTGACAGATACACCGCCAGCTTCTCCACCGGGTAGTCAAGCGCCATGGCCGATAAAACCGTGTTCATGACCTCCACCACCGGCTCCTTCTTAGGATCCGCTGTGCAAATAAACACGTCTATGCCGGGGAGCTTCTCATCTGATGGGAGATTCTCCGGTGCTACGGTCCTCACGACCGGCGACCACCGGAAAGCCTGGGTTAGCGTCCAGATAAAGGCGAAAATAATCTCGGAAACAGTTATTAACGCCCAGGAAAGAAAGGGAACATTTCCGTGCATGAGATTCGAGATTCTGTAGTAAAGTAGAGCTGATACAGCCGAGAAATGAAAAGCCATGTGCAGGCGGCTTAGGGCGGCGCGTGGCTGCTGGACTGTTCGCGTGTTGAGAGAAAGAGTTGGCGCCATGGTTGAATTCCTTGAGGTTAGGGCTTGGCTGAAGCTTGCGTGAATTGAAGCGGCTGCCATTGCAGAGTTTCTTGGTGGGACGGATTGGATCGCTGCTGGTTTAATATAGTGTCGATGGGAAGGTGGCAACAAGAACAGGAACATTCAATTATTATATATATGTCTTTATTTTTCTGCCCTTTTTTCCCATAGACATTAGCGTAGTGAGATGGGCCGAAACAATCCTATTTTTTTGTTCTAATAATGACAAAATGTAGCATATTGGATATGGATATTACTTTCTATAAATAAACATATGGACACCTATTTCATTGCAACGCACATTTCATTCTTGGTTTTATATGTGTAATTTGATTTTCTCATTTCAGTCTTCTAGATCGTTAAATTTTAGTTTTTTTAAAAAATAATTTTAGTTTTTTTCCAAAGTGATAATAATATTTTAAAGTTCTGAGATCAACATAATATTTATATTTTCACAAAAAATAAACATTATTTGATAACAAATTTTTTTGATATGCACGCATTCATTGTGTTCAAGGGGTACTGGTACTTTGTTAATGATGAGCTAAGACAAAAAATTTGACTAACTTGACTTATTTAAGTAGATAATTTACAAGGATCGAAGTATTTTGAAGTTTGATTCATGGGATCAAACTATGTATAATACTTGAATAATTAGAAAAGAATTTTATTATCTTAAGACATCTTCGACCACAAAATCTATTTTGATATAAATTTTACATTAAAATAGTGCGATTTCTGCATCAAATACAACATCCATCTACAACCCATTTAATTCAAATCTTACACAAAAAGAATATTCTCGAAATATTCTTTTTATTTTACATATATTAATTATTATATTTCATTTAATATATTTTTAATTATGGATAATGTTTATATTACGTATATTAATTTATTGTATTTGAATTATGTGTTTCAAATTGCATTTGTATTTCAATGTGTTTCAATTTAGTTATGAATTGTATTGTTATATTAATTTTTTGTATTTATATTTAATTATATTATTTATAAATCATTAAATCAAATTATTCCTTAATTATTAACATAAATAGATAAATTAATATTTAAAAATTCAATAATTATTATTCTTTAATTTTTATTATTAAATATCTAATTATTAAAATAATAAAATATATATTATACTATTATTTAAATAATCTTTATATTTTTTAATATAAATATTTATAATAAAAAATACAAATTTATAATAAAAAACAAAAAATATATATACAACTCCTGCGCCAAATTTGGCGCAGGGGCCTTCCTCTGTGGGTGTGCCAGCTGCAGGTGCACCAATTTATATAAAAACGTAAAAAATCTAGCGTTTACACCTCAAACTAAAATGAATTTCAAACTTGATTATTAGTTCTAATTTTCTAAGAAAATCGCTAAAATGGATGATTTAACTGGGAAACGATACTGAAAAAAATAAAACTCCTACCATGATCATTGTATTTACACAATCACAAGGCATTTCAAATGAGCATAATAACCCAATGAGAATTGCTGGAAATTTGAATGATAAACTAATCAAAATATTGGGAAAATTAAATTGAAAAGCCTAGGGATGAAACTATTGCAATGAACAACTAGAAATAAATAGAATTTGAGCATTGAAAATAAAATTTTGCATGGTTGTTGCTAGATAATTTTTGAATTTGAAGTGTTGAGTTGTATTGTCATCTTCCAATATGTCGATTACTTTTAGAATGTATAAATCGGGACATAAAAAAATACAATGTTAGCCGTATCATTTAATTTAAATATTTTCCTATTTGATAATTGATAACTTTTTTATTTTATTTTAAAAAAAAAACTTTTGGATGTTGTAAAGATTTTTTTTTTCTTTAAAAAGGGACAGATATATATAAGCCAATCAGCCGATGTATATCAGCTAAGTAACTAAACTTCGGGAAGCGTAAATTGTAATTACTATAAGCAAATTGCGAGTGCATATATTGATATCCAATCGCTTCTTTGTCAAAAGAAAAGAAAAAGTGAAATTGTGGCTACGTAATATATCCGAGAAGTTGGACAATTGATTTATCAAGATCCGTATCAACTTCTGGGTTTATGTTAAAAAAACCGAGTGACCAAAAAGGAACCCTTCTCAAATTGTCTCATCCACAATTCCACAACATTACTTGACATCGAAAAGGATACCCCAGTGGTTTTATCCGCCAGATTAGCTGGCTCCACTCACCAGGTTCGATCCCCCTCCCCATGTGTGTTGTAATAAAAAAAGAAAAAAAAGAAAAGAATTTATAGTCGACACTACTCAATACTGATTGTGTCCTCGGATAAAATACTCCGTTAATCTCAAATATATCAGTTGTCCGGTGTATAGTCCAGTTTCTGGAGTTAGTAGTATTTCTTCTTGGTTTGTAAAATTTGTGTTTCTAATGATTTTTTGAACTGTGTGAAGAAACAAACAAGTCTATATATTTGAGGTAAATGGTGTAAATTTTATTAGTTAAACAATACCCTTAATCATTCTTCAACGTGGGTTTCATTCTTTCTCTATTGATGGAAAAAAATTTGATGAAAACTTGTGTTGAGTTGTAAAAAAAAAAAAAGCTATATCAGAACAATTTTCCAGTTAGTAGTCAATCGATTTCAATTATTGGCACCAAATCCGAAAATAAGGAATCCCCTTCATTATTTAATTATCATACAAGAATTTGTCATTTGATCCGATACAAAACTCATGTGAGACCGTCTCATAATCAATTTTATGAGACAAATCTTCTATTCAATTTGACTTGTAAGAAAATAATATTTTTCATTAAATCAAATCAACTCATATTGCATATATAAATTTGTAGGATATTCGGAAGACCTACTCTTGATCCAAATACATCTAACGTGATAAAGAAAAACATCATCATTTTCACAAAATGTCATACGTCCACTTCATGGGTTGCAAGAGAACAAAGCATGACAAATTTACATCACAATTAATCATCTGGAGTTGAACTAATTAATAGCTTTTTGCACACTTTAATTTGGTTTCGGGGTCCATTTAAACCTAGAAACATAAGCCTAACTATTGCTGGGATGGCTATATTTAATGATTCAAAAAATTAAATGAGGTACAAATTTGGGGGTTTTCCGCTTAATATGAACATAATCAATACGAACAAAAATTGCTACCAAATAAAGGCATGGATTGGTCCCTAATCAAATAGATGACGATAGAGAAATTGAACTTCAAACATCTTGAGAGGGAGGGGATGGGACGTTTAAATTCAAATTTAGAAATGTTTCAAAAAATATGAATCCGAGAAACAATTAAAGAGGAATAAACCAGAAATAATGGCTATAGACATAGCATGTGGACAAAAGACAGATGGGTTTTGGAAGATAATAATTAATTAAGTGGTATAATGGCTTTATCAAAAGGGTTACCAAATAGTAATCAAACATGGGTCCGAAGCTTTTCTTTGGTTAAAATTAAAATTAGCTGTCTCCCTAATCATCATTCGTGGAGCTTAAACTTTTTTGTTTTGACAATTTAATCCCAAGCTAATATAATGTGGCGTGTTGAATTTGGCAAGTGGATTATGAGTAGGTCTCTTGTGAGACGATCTCACGAATCTTTATCTGTTAAACAGATAACTCTACCGATATTCACAATAGAAAGTAATACTCTTAGCATAAAAAATAATACTTTTTCATGGATTATACAAATAAGAGATCTGTCTCACAAAATACGATCCGTGAGATCGTCTCACACAAATTTTTGTCGTGGATTATATATATAGTTATGTTGTTGAAGGCCAAAGAAACCGAGGAAATACATAAATTGTTCAAAATCTTTTGCCTCCATTCCAAATGCTGAAGTAGTAATTCCACATCCAACATATTGGGACAAAACTTGAACCCCACTCTTGTTTGCACAACCCTCACAAATCTTTTTGCAAATATTCAAAATTTACAGCCGCCGTCAACTAACGCCGTTATTTTATTCCTCCCACCCCCTCTATAAACTATCTGCAACAGAAGGAAGACAGAACCCTGCACACACAGTGATAACCACAATTGGGAGATTGAGAAATCCTCTCGACAAGGGTAACCCGGAAAACAATTGAACTAGGAAGATCAGAATCACGTTTGTCTGTGAGAAAAATTGGCTCATTTTCGATATCTGTGTTCTGTATATGTAAACATGTGTTTGTTTGCGCATCCATTTATACGCTGGTCGAACTAGCTTCATTCCGGTGTTTTCATTTTTGAGTTTGGAGCAAGAAGATCCAGTCTTTATGTTTTTTAGTTTCTCTGTTCAAAATAAAGCTGCATTTGTATTCTGCTGTTTGTTTTTTTTTTCTTTCGTGTTTTGGCTGAATTTTGGAGTTGATTTATCTAATCGTGGTGAAATATCTATTTGTGTTTGATTAGGGATAAGTTTTAGAGTGTTCAGCAACTCAAAAGCATGAAATTGCTATTTGCTAGAGTTCGTATAATTCAATTAATCATATCATCAATTAGTTTGTGCATTGAGAGTTGTACGTTTTCTTGTTACTTCGTACTGAAAAAATCTGCCGTCAAGTTTACTTCTTTGATGAATTTGACTGGATTCAGAATAAGGTGAGTTTCTGTGTTTTAGTTTCCTTCAGATTTTAAAGAAAAAAGAAAATTGGTGAATATTTATCAATATTTAGAGAATATTTTTCTTCATTCGAGCTTGAAATGATCACATTTTGCTTTTGTAAGACTTTTCCATACTTTGTGTGTGAATAACCATAAAAGTTTGATTTTTAAAGAATGATCATGTGTTTGGTTTGTGCAACTCGCATATGATTATGTTAGTATATCAAGGGAAAACATATGTTAGCATGAGTAAATTTTTGTTACCATAAGTTTCTTGTTTCAATTTTTCTTTGCTGTCGTGAAGCAGCATGATACAATTTGTTAGAATATGATCTAGATTTCATAAGTTCCATCATGGGGTGCCTAAAATATTAATGATTGCAACTTTTTCAGCATGCTCTTATTTCATTTTAAGAAACCGGCCTTTCCATCAAGCGCATTTGTCCAGACTGCATAAAGAAAATTAAATTGAGGAAGAAGAATAAAGATCTCTTAATTTTATGAATTTAAGCATGTGCAATAGATGGATAGAATGAATGATCGATGACGCAGGTTCTTAGCCAATGATTTTGGGTCATTTTGTTCTTAATAGTGCATAATATTTTGCAAGTTGTGTAATGTCATGTTTTCATGTACTATGTTGAAATAGGCAAATATAAGTACTTAATCTTGAATGACATTATCACATCACGATAATATCTTTCCTATTATCTCAGAGTTATGGGGCTTGATGGTAGTGAAGTTCATATTGACAAGGAGCCAGATGGTGTTATTTTATACTCAAATGGTGTTGCCCATGATTCATATTGCACAAATGGTGTCAACGTTGACACAGTGAGTGCTGGTCAAGTTGATGTGGTTCAGCAGTATGAGCTATATAATCTGGGTCCGCAGCTTGATGATGTGTTGGACGACTCCACTAAAATAAAGGAATACGAAGTGAAGGAATGCAATGCTGAAAAGTTGGTTGAAAATTCAAAACTTTGTCAAGTTGACCAACACGAGCCGAATTTGCCAAGCGACTTTAACATGTTTGAGGAGTGCACATTATCAGAAGGTCAAAAAGTGGCAGATTGCGATGAGGAGACACTGATCTGTGGAAAAAAGGTTACCGAATCTGCTGGCGGAAGCTGTAAAACTAAATGCACAGTTCCAAATCCCTTTGCTCTGGCAACTGAAAAGCGTGCTTCAGGTGGAACTCTTTCGTATGGAGTTGATCTTGACAATATCTCTTCTGGAGATAAATTATCTCCAATTCGTGCTTCCCAATATCCAACTTCTGCAAAGCACAATCTAGTAAATTTCTTGAACCGATTTTTAGATATTTAAGTTTATATTTATAGTCTTTTTGAAGAATAATAGTCAATTCTTTTTCATTATTTGAACTCGTACACCTGCGGTCTTCTTTTTGTTCTTTTTTTTTTTCAAAAAAGAAGTGGTGAGACAGAATGTTTCACTTTCTTGGTTTTGTTGATTTTGCATGACTTTGTGGTTTGTGGTTTCTATAAAAGCCTCTATAAATTTAAATATTTTGCATGAGAATGCTAGTATAATAGAGAGAAATCAAATTAGTGGTTTTGACTAGAGAAATTGAGACTTTTAGTTTCTACGGCCAGTGGGATGTCAATATCATTTGTTATGTATTCTCTATCTGTTACAGACAAGCTTGCATGTTGTACCAAGGAAGCCTCTGCTACCTGATAACAAGAAACAACCGGATGAAGATAAGTGTTCTGTTGCCTCACGGTACCCAATCCCACAAAGACTGATTCAGTATCTTTCCCTGTTTAAGGTTCTTTCTTATAACGTGACACTTCCATCTAATTTTCCATATTCAAAGAACAACTGCATCTGCAAGAAAGTTAAGGACAATTGTTGCCTCAGCACCTGTGTTTAAGAGCAGTGAACGCGCTGAGAGAAGAAAGGAGGTTTGTTTCTATCGATTTATTTCTATATGATTAATCGTTGTACATATGAAAGCCAAACTAGAATGCATGATTGTGACATTTTTTTTAACCACGCTTGTATATTTAGTTCTACTCAAAATTGGAGGAGAAACATCAAGCACTTGAGGCTGAGAAAACTCAATATGAAGCTAGGACTCGGGTGATTTTACTCTCTGATGAGATGTTGTCTACTGCTATTAGTTTGTAGTTCAAATCCTCCTTCACTTTTGCTAATGTTATTACAAGTGATTTCTGCTCTTTTCTAAGATGCATCTCTTTAGTCATATCTCTTCTTCAAACGTGTAGGAAGAAAAGGATGCTGCGATTAAGCAACTAAGAAAGAGTTTGTTATTCAAGGCAACTCCGATGCCTAGTTTCTACAACGAGGGACCGCCACCCAAGGTTGAGTTGAAAAAGGTACTGCAGTTTTAACTTCATATCCGACTTTTGAGGCATTCAATGTTTTAGGGGAGAAACAAATATTGACTCGTTGATTTTCCTATTTGAAAAATCAGCCACCTCCAACTCGTGCAAAATCTCCCAAGTTGGGCCGAAGGAAGAGCAGCTGTGATGCAAAATGTTCAGAAAAGGGAACTCAAGAAGCCCATCACGGTTTCACCACTTGCAGAAATAGTCCTCCTAAGGCTTCTACAAACAGAAAATTTGGGGTTAATATCCAGAATCGTACTCCTTCATGCTAAATTAAAGAATAAACAAGTCGAAATTGCTGCTCGACACAGAGCCATTGTGGGTTATCTAATTAACGGTGGAACATGGTTAACTTGTTGAGGCCTAATATTCTCGAGTCTTTGAGCCTTGTAAGTTGTGACTGGCGACTGCTTTGTTTGGACCTAATCATGAACTTAAAAATTCCATTTTAAATTGTAAAAAGTTGATTTAATTTACTCAGATTCGTGTTATATATATACTCACAAGTGTCTGGAAATTATATTCCTGTTGTTGTTAAAGGCGCTATCTGTCATCTTACCTATGATATTTGTTCTTGCCTTTCTTCAGTTTTTTTGTCTAAAGATTCCATCTCCTAGTTTTTTTTTCTGTTGGTCTTCAAATTTACGCCGCAGACAGTGTTTGAATGGATTTTTTTAAGCTTCAAATTGAATACAGAGACATTGACAAAGCAGTTTTAAGAAATGCTAAATTGATGATCATTGTTAGTCCAGTATATTTCTATATGAAAGTCAATGTTTCATATCCATTTGTAGCAAATTCTAAACCACGTGTTTTAATTTAAGTTGATTTGCATCAAATATACCTAGATTATTGCCTATGAGAATTATAACTTTGATGATTGAATTTGTTTGACATCTACTGCCTGTATTATCTTATTTAAATATTCATTTAATTATATGACAAAAACTTGTGTGAGACGGACTCACGGATCGTATTTTGTGAGACGGATATCTTATTTGGGTCATCCATGAAAAAATATTATTTTTTATGCTAAAAGTATTACTTTTCATTGTGAATATCGGTAGGGTTGACCCGTCTCACATATAAAGATTCGCGAGACCGTCTCACAAGACACCTACTCTAATTATATATATGTTGGTTTTCATAAAGTAACAGTAATGAGATTGAGCTTCACAAAACCTCACATCAAATGAATGCTGATAATCGTTGCACCCGATGGACGATAAAATCTCTCCTATAGCATTACCAACATTCGTCCGGCCAAACAATACCCAATCTAATGGTACTCAATTCCTGGAGTGGAAAATAAACTTTTGGACCACTAAACAGGTTTTCTTACTAGAAGTCAAACATTATTTTGATGTGAATTATTGTTGGATATTTTATGATCTAGGTTAGAACTCGGGGATATATATAAATTTATTGAATACAATTACAAAAATTCCTAGGTTCACACATATTACCTGGTAGATGAAAACAATTTAGAGAACAAACTTCAAATATGGATCACACAATTAATTAATCTTGAACATTTGCGGCAAAATTATTAAATTACTTTATTATATGAGTAAGTCTCTTGTGAGACAGTTTCACGAATCTTTATCTGTGAGGCGGGTCAACCCTATCGATATTCACAATAAAAAGTAATACTCTTAACATAAAAAGTAATATTTTTTCATGGATGATCCAAATAAGAGACCCGTCTTACGAAATACGACCCGTGAGACCGTCTCACACAAATATTTACCATATTATATTGTTTAATTTTTGTATACTCCACGATTTTGAATATATATTTATATTTTTACCCAATTTTTAAACATTTGTGTAATAAACCTGGAGATATCAAAATATGAAAAGGAAATTTTTTTCATCCTATTCAAAAAAAGGAGAGGCATGTGTGTTTGCTTGAAACAATTTTCAATTTACTATTTTACGCATTACTTGTTGAATAAAATAATGAAACATTAATAATATGTGAAAAATAAATTGAAATTTATAGATAACATAATTATTTTTAATTTCAATTGATATAAAATTTGAGTTAAAGGTTTGACTCCATAAGTGCCCAAGTCTCATCGGTTTTTTTCAATAATCATATAACTAATATAAGGGAATGAAACTATGCAACAATTTTAATAAAACTCAGTTATACACTATGATTATGTTTGGTAGCCATGATAAGAGAATGATTATTAAATAATCATCCCTTATCTCATGTTTGGTTCATTTTTAATTTAGCATGGAGGCCCTTGATTATGATTGAAAGCCCTCACTATTTATGTTATTTGTGTGATTAAATATCCCTCCTCAAATGTGTGATAATATATAATTCTTGAATAGTGATAATAATAAATTAATATAATATTTAAATTTTTATTATATTTTTTTATAAATTAATTTCATATATTTTTATTATTTTCAATCATTTTAAAGAAAATAAATTGTAATGAAAATCTATTTTAAATTAAATTTTTATAAATTTCTAATATTTTAATTAATTCTTTTATGAAAATAAATATTTATTAAATTCTAATTTATTTTGTTTAATGATTATCGTAATATTTTCAAATATATTTCTAATAAATATATTTAGATTAATTTTAATAAATGTAAATTATAATTATAAATATTTAATTATCTATTCAATTATTTTAAGAATATATATTTAATTAATACTTGGGGCATTTTGGTCATTGCAATAAAATTTACAAAATTAATCCATCATTTTAAAATCATACCAAACATCATGTTATTTATCCCACCATACTATTAATTCATATATCTCATTTTTTAATCACTCTAATTACTAATCATTTACTTATCCCATCACACATACAAAACGGAGCCTATATCTATACTGTCTTATTAATTTTGAGATCTTTAGAGTAACTATCTTAAAAGACATCAAAATATTTAATTCCATAATTACTTTCTTGTCCTGCTAAAAAAAATTTCCTCAAATCATTTCATATTTTACATAGAAAAATATAAATAAAATTTTTATTTCAAATCGAACAACTCTTTTAAATTGAAAATAATTTCATATTAAATATTTAATATTATTTTATCAAATTAAAAAAAAATAATACATATAATACGTATTAGAAATAAATATAATGTCAAAACTCCTATGTGGCGGTGTGATATTTTTCTTTCTTACTTGGAATTGTACAGAACTGCCACTTTCTTCTTCATTGGAGTTCTTCCTTTTTCCTAAAGTGGTATCAGATAGTTAGGCTTCGTGCTCTATTCTTCTTCTCACACTCTTCCATGGCGAAGGGAGCTCAAATTGAGCGTTGAAGGAGGATTCGAGTAGCCCATATTATGAGTCCGTTTGGTATAAGAAGCTACAATTAAAAAAGTGTTTTTTTTAAAAAAAAAAAGTATTTTTTTAATTTTTAACTTGTTTAGGTGGGCTTCTAGTGCTTAAAAAAGCACTTATTTAAGTTGAAATTAGAGTTTTTTTAAAAGCCCTATTTTAGAGCTTTTTTCACTAAGTTTTTTAATAACCTTAAAAAAAACATCCATCAGTAGCCTCCTCTCAATCTTTTCTCCATTCTTCTACGAGGTACAATTTTTTTTTTCCGTCGAGGTTTTTGTTCGTTCATTTTTTTCTGCTTTCTTTTTGCTGCGGAATCTACACTCCTTATTCATTTACGTCTGCATTACGTATTGTGAATTAGATAATTATGTTACAATTCGGTCAATGATCCGATAAATCCAGGAAGTCAGGAAGGGGAAAGTATTTGCTTATTCCATTTTTTTGCAACTACGTATATAATATTCATCAATTCTTGTGTATTACGTATATAATATTATATTAATTAAAATATGTTATATATCATAATATTACTGTAATATTATTTAATCCTTGTTTGTATTACTTTTTTATTTATGATATTGTGAATTAGATAATCTATTGTTTTTTTATGTTTTATTTTTTGAATATAGAATGTATTCGAAGTTAGCTCATAAACGAGGATTATCAAATCCAAGTCAATTACCTAGATATACGATTGAGACTGTTGAACCTGGATTTGTTGCTGATGGGAATAATAAGGCGGATTGGACTGATCAGAATACCGAAATATTTTTAAAAATTTGTGAGGAAGAAATTGAATCTGGCAATAAGCCTACCAAACATTTAAACAAAACGGGGTACACAAATTTAGTTTCAAAATTTCATGAGAGAACGAGACTTTCTTTGAATCAAAAACAATTCAAAAATAAACGAGATTCTATGAGAAAATATTTTGCACTGTGGGCACAACTTATTGGAAATATTGAGACTGGCCTTGGTTGGGATCATAACAAGATGACCGTGCAAGCTGATAATAGTTGGTGGGAGGATAAGATTAAGGTACATAATTTATATATTACATTTTAAATTTTTAATCAATTATTTTTATTTATTTTTTGTTATGTTGCAAATTACAGGAAAATCCCGAGTATGCAAAGTTTAGATTGAGGGGACCCAAGAATTTAGATTTATTGGAAAATATATTTAAAGGTTCCATAGCAACTGGCTATGCTGCAATAGCACCATCAGAGGATCAACCAATTCATAATAATTTCAACGATGATACAAATGATTGGGATGTTCAGTTAGATGAAGAGTTTCAAAGTGATGTTTATATTAATGTTGAAAACCAAGAATTTATGAAAAACTCAACAATGGGAGCTGACAACTCTATGCAGCAAAGGAAGAGAAAAAAGAAGGGAGAGTGGGGAAAAAAGAGGTCCCATTGCCACTAGGTTAGCCGATCAACTTGATCGTTTCCTTCAAGAATTTGAGACTCAAAAGTCTATACACGAAACACCAAAAGATGATCCATGTAGCATTGAAAATTGTCTGGAGGTTCTTCTAGTTTGCCTGATATGGTGATTGGCAGTGAGCAATTCTTCATAGTTACTAGAGTTTTGGGTAAAAAGCATAATAGGGAAATATTTATCGAATTGAAGGATTCGGAACTGCAGCTTGGTTGGGCAAAGACATTCACTAAAGATGATTTGAAGCGTTATTAACATGAGTCATGTTTTTAGGAAAAATACTTGAATAATGCACTTGTTTTTTTTCTTTTATTGATTGATGAGTCAACTTTACTAATTAGTATGTTTAAATTTTTAATGCAATAATCTAAAACTTTCAATGTTTATTGTTTTTTTTATATATTTATCTTTATTCATATATTTTCACAGGATGTCTGCGAGTTCAGGCTCCACTATATCAGATAACTCTGATGCATCAACTGATTCCGACATTTCCGTTGATTCTATTAGAAATACACATGTCTCTAAGAAAAGAATGGTTTTGTTATCCTTGTGTGGTGTTACGAATTATGTTTTGAAATATATTGTTAAAGAAAAATGTAGGACATCGTGGTTATCAGGGTCTCAATGGGTGGCAGAGATATTGAATGGTAATGAGACACGATGCTTTGAAATGTTTAGAATGAGGAAACATGTTTTTTATAAACTATGTGACGATCTACTCCAAAAATATAGCTTACAGCCAACAAAAGGAGTTGATATCTATGAAAAGGTGGGATTATTTTTGTACATGATGAGTCAACCTGCTTCAGTTAGAAATGTTCTAGAGCGTTTTCAACACTCGGGGGAAACAGTTTCAAGACAGTTTCACAGCGTTTTAGAGTCCATATGGAAGTTGTCGAGAGATATCATCAAACCTATCGATCTTAATTTTACAGATGTCCCTGAATATATTAAGAATGACAAAAGATATTGGCCTTATTTTAAAGATTGTATAGGGGCTATTGATGGCACATATATATGCATTCGTGTTCCGCCTAGCAAGCAAATAGATTTCATTGGAAGAAAATGGTATACTTCAACAAATGTTATGGCTGTATGCGACTACGACATGTGCTTTACTTTTGTATGGGCTGGTTGGGAAGGTTATGCTCATGATTCTAAAATTTTTAAAGAGGCTATGCGCAGAGAGAGATTTCATTTTCCACTCCCACCTGACGGTTTGAAATTAATATATCTTCTATGTTTTTTTAAATAATTGTTAGATAAATATTTACATTTTAACTCTTATTTTTTGCAGGTAAATATTATTTAGTTGATGCATGTTATCCTACTTTCAAAGGTTTTATGGGACCGTATAAAGATACTAGATATCATTTACCTCAATTTCGATTGGCTCCAAAGTTTAGATCAAAAAATGAAGTATTTAATTATCATCATTCCAGTTTAAGGACGGTTATTGAAAGAACATTTGGAGTGTGCAAAGCACGATGGATGGTATTACAAAATATGCCCACATTTTGTCTAGATACTCAATTTAAAATTATAGTGACATGTTTTGCTTTACACAATTTCATAAGGCGATACGATGCGGCTGGAGATATTCTTGAACAACTCGAAAATATTGATGATTTACAAGAAATCGAGCAAGATGGTGAAAATGTTTATGTCCATGACAGAGGTACGAGATGGCAAGAGCCACACAAGAAAATATTACGGAAATGAAAGAATTGAGAGATGACATAAGAAATTCACTGCCAATACAAGGTCGACATTGAACTATTAGTTTTTATTTAAATAAATTAAAGTAGAATGTAAATATTAACCATCGTTATTAACAATTGTTTTTATGGTTTTTAAGATTTTCATATTTTATTGTTTTGGTATGGATTTAATTATTTATATTTATATATCACACTTGTTTAGAAATCCGTTATAAAATATATATATATAAATTAATGAGTTAAAAAAGCACTTTAATGATATATATCCAAACACATTTATTAATTTAAAAAGTGTTTTTTATCTATTCATCCAAACACAATATTAACACAACTTTTACCTAAAAAAGCACTTTTAAAAACCAACTTAAAAAATCACTTTTTTAATCAAAAAACTTTTGATATCAAACGGGCTATAATCTCTCACCCAGGGTTAATTCTTGTGTCTCATTTCCTCGCTGGTCCCAATTTCAACGCCTGGAGCAGATCTATGTCCATGGCACTGATCACGAAGAACAAATTGAGCTTTGTTGATGACACTATTGCTCGACTCTTTGATACGATGATTTGTTGTTGTTTGATGATTTGTTGTTGTTTGCTGCGTGGAATCGATGCAACAACATGGTCAAATCCTGGATTTTGTTCTCATTAAGTCGAAAGATAGCAGGCAGCTTTATTTATTTTCTGACGCTGATGGGGGAACGCGTTTGGACACGCAAAAGTCCACAATAGGATTTTGTGCGTTCCTTGGCGAATCTATGAAATCTTGGCGGTCAAAGAAACAACGAATCATTGGGTCAATGGCTACATCCAACTGTGGAATCTTATGGATAATATCTCTTCTTAAAGATCTTGGAGTTCAGTGTCAAGAGCCACCAAATATGTTTTATGATAAGTCAAGCAGCGATACATATTGCATCCAAACTATACAGGAAGGAGAATAATTTTTTTTTCCAATTTTATCCGTATATGATACTAATATTGTATTTTTGTTTTTTTTAAATTTTAACACATACTTTTATTTTTATTCTATTTCAACAATTTAAATATCAACTTAGTTCATTCATAATTTGTCAAATTTTATTTTAGTCTATCGATAATGATACAAAAAATTGGGACATGAATGGTTAATTAGTAATAGGAATTATTATTTAAAGGTAAAAAAATTGCAAGAAAGTAATGTGAAATGCGCACCATTTTATCCAATTGGAGATATATTGCATCTCTGCCGTTTTGGAGTAAATCCAAAATTTTATCCAATTTGCATGTATATCCCACGCTCTCGATCGCGTTTGAACTACTTTTTTAGAACAATATATATCGTCTCCCCTATGCGGCGTGCCTTCACGCTCCATTGTTCGACTAGGAAAGCGGAAAATCGAGAATTTGCCACCTCACCATGCTCTCCGGTTCTATCCAACAATTTGAAATGAAACCAAAGTCTGCAGTTTATTCTTTCGAATAAACGAGGCATCTTTCCTAACATATTCCTCTATTTCGTTCTGTAGAAAAAACCAAATCCAATCCCCGCCGCTGCTACTCGATTTGAAAATAGTAGTGTCTCGTTCCAACATTTTATCTTCGTTTGCAGTTTTCCCGCATATAAGGTAGAAATGGAGGGGAGATGGATTGATTTAGATGATGTTGTGTGGAATTTCTTCAATAAGCCGGTGTTGATGGAGGTATTAGTTGACTTATTAGTTTGCGCGGTGCCGATTTGGGGGGCGGTGATGGTGGGTCTGCTGATCGGTTGGTCTTGGAGGCCAAGTTGGACCGGTCTTCTTTTTTTGGGATTCCGGTCCAAGTTTCGGTTCATTTACACCGCTTCTATGGCTTTCGGAGCTCGAAGGTTTTGGTTTGCGTTTACGGCGCTGTCAGCGTTTTCGGTTTGTCGCCAGCTGTGGTTTAGTTTCCGTAGCAGGAGTCGGAAGGAAGGTGAGGAGTCGGGAGAGCAATTGGATGATTCAATCACAAATTTGGCTCCGGGAATGATGGCTGCCAGTGCTGTGGCTGAGGAGTCGAATGATTTGGTTTATTCCTGCCGTTGTGATATCAAGTTGGTTTTTCATTTCTGTTAATTATTTGATGATCATACTACGAAGTACGAATCCCAGAATTTTGCTGCGCTTGTAAAATGAAGCTTATATACGATGAAATGTGAAATTTTTGATGCAATTCTTTTGTTCAGCGTTTTAAACCCAATGTAAAAATTAATCAATTTCGATGCATTGTTCATTGCAGTCGTAATGATGTTTATTGGTGGATAGTGACGGTGTTAAATGATTCTGACATTTTATTTTTCACATTAACTTTTTGGGTTAGAAAACGCTAACAGAGATTTTTTAAAAAAATCTCTATGCTTGGAATCAGTATGCCGAAAAATAAAGTTACGATAAGATTATGCCAAACCTAGGCTGAAATATAGCTTCTTGGGCTGAATTTAAGCTCTAACATAGACCGATGTTGCATGTCAGAGGCCTGAACCCCACAAACAGTGCAAGTGTCTAACTAGTTTTCTTCCCAGAAAACTGTAGAACGGTGGCTTCTCTTCCACTGTTTTGGTCATGCTATGACGTGGCTGTGTCTGTGTGTGAACCTTTTTATGGGAAAAAAATGCTGTGATATTGGTTTGACAAGGCTGTATCAGCCTGGAAAGGCCTCTTTATTCGATTGTGGGGAAGAGTTGCAATTTCACATATGCCTTGTGAAAAAAACTTTGAATTGATCTATTTATTAGACTCACTAGATTTAATTTCATACAAGACCTGATCATTGATTCTATAGGCCTGCCACTGGTACTCCAGATGGGGGACCAAGTGGTATCACAGAAAAGGATCTTCGACACTTGTTACATCTGCTTGACTGGAAAGATGGGGAAATGGCATGGCAAATCATTATGGAGCGCTCCACGTCTAACTTCTCATACAAAGCTTGGCGCCATGAACCAGAGGTAAGACTATGAATCATCATGGAAATTTCCTTCTCGTGCTTTTAGAAAAAACCATGAAGGGATTAGTAGTTACTGTCATGTGATGATTGAAGACTCCTGTGTCTTAATTTTATGCATATGTGGAGAGAATATTCCATTTTCTCCACCCGGACAGTAATTTATTTGCTCGACATCTACACCATGATGCTAGATTGATTTTTATGGAACATTTTGTTCGTAGACGGGTCCTATAGTGTACCGCAGCAAAACTGTTTTTGAAGATGCAACCATGGAGCTGGTCAGAGATTTTTTTTGGGATGACGAGTTTCGGTCCAAATGGGATCCTATGCTTTCATACTTCAAAATTTTGGAAGAATGCCCTCATACGGGGATGATGATTGTTCACTGGATTAAGAAGGTCCGTAAGACACACTCCACTACTGCATAATTAAAGTCCTCACTAATTTATCTGGGTTTTTACCCAAGTTTTTGACATAATGATGTCTTGATTACTCCTGCATACGCAGTTTCCTTTCTTCTGCAGCGACCGGGAGTATATATTTGGTAGAAGAATATGGGAAGCTGGAAGAACTTATTATTGTGTGACAAAGGTATGGTGTCTGTGATCAAGATCTATTATTGCAAGTAGTTACACGTTCCTCTGACCTTGCATTTGCTATTCACTACGTTTCTATTTGTTGGTTCCTTGTTGAGAACCAACAAATATATTCTTACTGGTTTGCGTGTCTGTCAATGCTGCATAGAAATCCAAGCGTAGCGAGTGTTCTGTTGTACGGGCTAAAAAAGTTTGAGGTGTACTATCAGCACCTGCATTTTTTGTACATAAACATGAAAATTAATCTACATAGATGTGGAATGCAGCAAGTGCCCTCTTCAACATTGCCAAGGAGTGACAAACCTAGACGTGTTGATCTTTACTTTGCAAGCTGGGTTATCAGACCTGGTAAGTTTGTTTTATCAACACATTTACTCTTCAAGAAAGTTCATGAATACTTACATATCCACAACTATGCAGCACCATCCCTTAAAGGAGATGGCCATTTATCCGCATGTGAGGTCATATATCTTCACTACGAAGAAATGGGAATCCCAAAAGACGTGGCCAAATTTGGCGTGCGTCATGGGATGTGGGGAACCGTCAAGAAACTACATGCTGGCTTTCGAGCATATCAAAACTCTAGAAGTTCCGAGCTATCACCAACCAGGTTCGCTCGTATGGCCGGAATCACTACCAAACTTGCATACGAAGAAATGGAAAACGATTCAGAGGGGCGATTTTCTGGTCAAAACGAAGAGAAAATTAAAGCTCTAGGATGTGAGAAACATAAAGATTGTGGGGGAATCGATTGGAGATGGTTAGCAATTGGTGGGACTGTTGCTGTTGTTTGTGGGCTTCGAATGGGACTAATAGGGAGAGCTTTTTTGATTGGGGCAGGGCATAGAATTGCTAGAAGGAAGAACTGTAGGTGATATGTAAAATGTTGTATGTATAGATAAATATAATGATTTTTTCTTCTTCTTCTTATTATTCATACTATTATTGCCATTCGATTTATATAATGTTTGGCACAAATTCGGGGAAAAAAAAGCAAGGAACGCTTCCATATTATTTTCTAGGTCAGTAATCTTTTTTTGTTTTAAAAAAATAGTGTTTGGTTGGATGTTTATATTTAAATAAATGACTCAAAAACTAATATTAAGAAGTCGGAAAGGTTGACTTTTAGAACTTCTACTTTGATTCGTCTTTAGAAAATATTATATCTCACGGTTTTTTACAAACTTTTATAGCTAGACTAGACTAGACGATGAGGATAATCAACTAATTGCTTTATTTACAAATCATACCACACGCACCAAGAAATTTTTTGGATTTAAATAATTGAAACCCAATATATTATTTGAATCAAAGCTTCAAGGACAATCATCCACAAACAAGATGTAGCTTTCATCAGGATTAGCAAAATCAAAAGCTACAAGCATCATAATTATATATAACAAGATAAAAGTAATCGTGGATGGCCATTTAAAATATGAATCCTTAAATCAATTAAGCATATCGGTCATTTTATATTAATGATATCAACATATGATGCCCGTGCGTCGAGTTTGTGCCATCACTGGAAAATAAAATTGATTCGCTTTCACCATAATACTTTCTGTAAAAAAAATTATTTTTTTGCTGATTTTATTAAACTTACATTCAAATATGTTTGCAAATTGATATAGTTGATCCACGAATATTATAATCTGGAAGGTGTTTTCGAGAAATATAAGTATATTCTTGACATTAATTTTTAAGGAGATGATTCCTGTTGGATAAATCTTAATATTTTGTTAGATATTTTTTTTATAATTGAAATTGAATTTATAGTTATGTTTTCCTAGAACTCCTTCGAATTGTTTTTATCCAAAAAAACAAAAAAAACTATAATTAATAAATAAATTAAAGTGATTTCTATGGATGCCAATTTCACCAAAGGTTACCACTCCGTATGTGTACGTGTTCGGGGATATTTATCGGGTATCAATTCAAGTTTGAAGAAACTCAAATTCTCCATAGTGCGTGGGTATGGGACGGGAATCCCGAATTATACATAATATGTATTATACGAGTCAAAAGTATATTATGTACTATATGTTATATAACGGGTCGATTTGTCTTACATAAAACCGTTGCACAGAATACCACTCACAAATAAATACTAAAATCAAAATCGTAGTTAAGATAGAATACTAATAAAATTGATTTTTTTTTCCTCTTCTTGACAATAAACAACCGTGTAGCAATCATGTGAACATATTTAATTAGTTGTCCAATTAACAGTAGAAGAGCGTAGACAAAAAAAAAAAAAAATTTGGGTGGTGGGGTGAGGGTATACAAAATTGGATAAATATACTATTTCAAAATTATTATTGTCTGTTTTTTCTTTCACAAAAATTCTGTTGACAGTTTCACGGATCAATTTCGTGGGTCAAATCTCTTATTTGAGTCATTCATGAAAATATATTACTTTTATGCTAAAAATATTAATTTTTATTGTAAATATCGATAAAATTGACACATTTCACATGTAAAGATTGCTGAAGCATCTCACGATATATCTACTATTTTCGTGGGAAAATATTAATGGGTGTCGGCCATCAATATTTGTTATATTACCAATACAGATCAAGAAGATAAGAACTCCACTCCTAACATGTAAAAAGTTCCCAGCCAAGCGATTCGAATCCAGGCTGCAACACTCACTCACTCACAGTAGCTATGCATGGGGGTAATCTTTATCTGACGTTTTTTGTGCAATCAATCACACACACAAATACACAGTTCAGTTGCGGGGCAAGCTAGATCGGCGACTAAGCTCCGATCCATCTATTTGACAGATTTTAGAGGTGTTGTGTGATTTGTTTGCAGATGGAGGTTATGGCGAGAGGCTTCTTGCTCCTATTGCAGCTGCGGCATCTATCGTTTTGATCTCCGGCTTGATAACTCATCTCCAGCGCCGCAAGGAGAAACCCACCAAGTATAACACGCACCTTGCTCCACTCTTGGACCGGACGGGGTCCGGACGCCTCGCCAAAATCGAGAGATTCTCCCATTATCTTGGTAATATATATCATAGCTACTGCGTAGCATAGGAAATTAAACCAAACATCCATCATATATTATTTGATTGATATTTCTGCACGAACTGCATCTATCTATATCCCTTCCTTCAACCAAATCAAACACTTAAGAAAACTGAATTAATTTAATTTTTTGGCTTATTTTTTTAGTAAGGCAGATGGGATTTGAAGATGGAAATGAATGTCCACATTTGATAAAACTAGCGGACGAATACTTGAAAAGATCCAAGGCTGTTGACGAGAAGATATACGAGTATTTGACAAATCAACCAAATGCCGAGGAATTGTATGTGAAATTGGTGGAAGAATTCGAGAGATGCATTGTCGGATATTTCGGTTTTCATTGGAGTCAAGCTCCCGTTATGATCAATCAGGTTTGCTGCTCCGTTTTTGTTTCTTGATTCTAACTACGTTCTTGTCCAGGATATATGAAGAAATGATTAATATTTATATAATAATGGAATTGTACGCGCTGTTAAATTTATATATTTTATTTTTTAGGTATTGAGTGCTGATTATGATCAGAAAAAGCTTAAAAATTTGGTGATGGCAGCTACAAGGTTAGTATTTCAAAAAATTCAAATTATTTATACTCGTGAATATCTTGGTACTGAATTTATATAAATAAAATAATAAAAAAGATGACGTATTCAAGTTGCAACTAATGCTAATACTAGTTATATATCAAGAAAACACACAAAATCTTCTTAAATCATATCACGAGTCAATCACGTAAGACGACTTTTTATTTGATTCGACTCATTTAACAATCTTATGTCTTGTTATTTTTGTGATATTTAGTAGGTGTGCACCATGTAGTGATCGCTTCAAGTCATGATATAAATTTGAAATTGACTAAAATACATTTTTTTCCAATATATTTGGGTAATTACATAAATTAATTTTTTTCATTAAAAATTATTATTTTGATTCGTCATGTCACACAAATTATGGCAAAAATATAATATTTTAATTCTTTAATTTTAAACAGCATTAATATCAAAATACTTTAAATTTCGAATATATTACATTACGAATATCGTGTGTGGTTAAATATCTAAGGTCCATTAACTTAATTAAAGCACAGCACCATTTGATGTGACCAAAATAATAAATATGATGCCAGCTCATCAATTACAACGCAACAATATTTAATTTATTGCAATTTGCAGCAAAACGTGATAAGAGTTCATAATGCTTCTCCACTATTTTTTTTTGGGAAATTGGCGTTGTGTTCAGTTCCTGAATATTTTTTTAGTACCACATTTTCATATGAAGTATACCACATTTTCACATGAAGTGTACCACATTTTGTATGACATAATACCACAATTTTGTGGGTAGGGAACGAACCCAAAGAAATGTTTTGATCGAGGATTTTTCACCAACTTCCCTTTTTTTTTCGACATCATTTATTATGTTTGATCTTACATATTTATGAAAATAAAATGGTTTATATAAAGTGAAAAATATTTTTTTATATAAATTGAGTTAAATTGGATATCGTCTCATAAAAAATCAATTTATAAGACGGGCACATATAGGTTTTTAATTTTTTTTATTTGCAAAATCAAATATAATATTAGTATTTTTTTCCCAAATTACTCTTAAAAATATTTTCTGAATTAGTAATGGCATGAATTTGTGTGTAGCAGACTTTTGTGCAATTGGTTGAAGAGTTTACCTTAAGTTTTAACTCAAATATCTGGTACTTTAAGTTGAAATGTTGTGTTTGTTTACCAACATGTGTGGCTGATGAAAAAGATAAGTTTTGTCCATTTCTTTAGGAAACAAAGGTTCGAAAAAATAACAAAGAACTTGAAAGTGACGAGGGTTTTCTCCACGCTAGTGGAAGAGATGAAAGCCATTGGCACGACATCAGGGGAACTGAATACTTCTTCCGTGATGGCACCAGTTGCTCTAAGCGAGAGATGTCCGGTTCTTCTACTTATGGGTGGTGGAATGGGAGCCGGCAAGAGCACTGTTCTAAAAGATATCATGAAAGAGTAAAATTTCATACTGTTATGTGATGATTAATATTTTTATTTAGTCATGACTATTGTCCTTTTTATTCATTTTGATGCTGTAATTCGAACATAGATCGTTTTGGTCCCGAGCAGCGGCGAATGCAGTTGTCGTAGAGGCGGATGCGTTTAAGGAGACGGATGTAATATACAGAGCTCTGAGTTCAAGTGGTCATCATGAAGACATGCTTCAAACTGCTGAGCTTGTGCGTTCAACTCTTTCATACCACTACATTTAAGTAGATATAAAACTGTAACAGCATTTAACCAGAAGATTTTAACCGCTTCATTTCCGGGCTTCCACTTGACGTGTGTGTGTATATATATATATATATATATATATATAGGTACATCAATCATCAACTGATGCTGCGTCATCACTGCTAGTAACCGCACTCAACGAAGGGCGCGATGTGATCATGGACGGGACCTTATCATGGGTGCCCTTTGTTGAGCAGACGATCACCATGGCAAGAAATGTGCACAAGCACCGGTATAGAATGGGAGAAGGATACAAGGTTGCAGATGATGGCACGGTCACCGAAAATTATTGGGTTCCAATGGAAGACGAGGGAGAAGAAAACAAGATCAGAAATCCGTATAGGATTGAGCTAGTTGGAGTCGTTTGTGATGCTTATTTAGCTGTTGTCAGAGGAATCAGGTACAAATTAATTTCACGAACTTGCGTATGTTGACGAGCGTTTGAAAGGAATTCAGTGTTTTTGGAATAAAAGGCCGTTTTCTGAGATCTTGAAGGTTTAATGGTGGTGCAGGAGAGCTATACAAATAGGGAGGGCAGTGCGGGTGAAATCACAGTTAAAATCCCACAAGAGATTTGCAAGTGCATTTCCAAGATACTGTGAGCTTGTAGACAATGCGAGATTATACTGTACAAATTCTCCTGGAGGTCCACCAAAGGTATATATGCTTCAATAACTTAATTTTCTTTCCTTCGTACCATGCATAAAAAGAACTAGAGATGAAGAGGATGTTGGAAATTTTAATAAAATTTAGAGTTTGAATGAAAGTTATGATTCATGAATGTGGAGTGTCTTTTGGTTCTCCACATTCTTGAGTTGGTTGTGGCTCATTATTGTGGAATGTCTTTTGACTTTCCACATTCTTGAGTCACTTGAAGACCTTTGGTTCTTCATAATGGGAAGATTAACTGAGTTAATTAATCTTCCATGACTCTTGGTGTGCATTTTGGGGCTTATATATAGTGGGTTCATTTCCTCATTTCATGTACATGATAATCTTTTCTCTTTCAAGTATTCTCTTGCATTACATATTGTTAGCTTTTCATTTGGCATTCGTTAAATCTCGGTGATAAAGTAAAGGTAAGTTTTCAATTCGCCGTAGTAGTGTCTCGTGCTAAGTCACTGCTGGTTGTTCCGTTGTATCCTGGGAAACAGACGTCCAAGACGATCCTCGAAGCACATACAGGAGGAGACGAATCTGTTTTAAGGAAACTGTACATGCTACAGGCCTCGGTTTGGTTTTGTTTTCTTTTACACAATAGTCATACTGTAAACATCACACTTGTTTCGATTATTGCTTTATCTCTACAAGTTCGTTTCTTCGCTACTGTTTTTAGCAATTTTATCTAACAGAGGACATACTCTGGTGATTGGTAAGAATTATTTTTCTAATCTCGTTCGTTCTACAAAAATATTTAACCCCGTGTAACTAACTATATGCGCGCGCAGCTGATAGCATGGAAAGATGGAAACAGCAAAATCTTAGTGGACACAGACGAAATCAAATGTTTGGATTCAGTAACCAATTTGAACGATGAAGCAGAATGTATATTCAATCTCCACAAAGACCCGGACCAGATAAACAAACCCGGTTCGGTTTGGAAGGATATGGTGTTGCTGCCTACAAGGCCAAGTCTACAACTGGAGCTCAAAACTGTGATCAAGAAGATTGAAATCCCCGTGTCCTAAATGCATTTCAATCGAATAAAGCGTGTCTGTTATTTTGGATCAGAGGGAGATTTGTGTGAAATTTGTCTTCTGTTTATTATTTTTTATTTTATAAATAATAAAATGATATGTAACAATGTGCAGTGAAACATCGAATGAGTGTTGGAAAAATGTTTACCTGGAAACTATCTACACAATAAATAGGGTTGAGTTATTTTCTTCTCTTATATTTTTATTTTATTTTTTCATTATTAATAATAAAATTATAATCAAAATTCATACTCAAATCAATCCATTCAAATATGACCTTTTTTTATTATCATACAATTCATGAATCATTTGCTACAAATTAAGGTGACGGTTTGTTGAACACTAGTTACTCTACACACGCGATACGTGTGTGTACAGTTTTTTTTATCATTATCGATGAGCTAAAGTAAAATTTGAGAAATTATGGGAGTACTAAATTGATATTTGAATTATTGAAATAAAAAAATAAAAATAAAAGTGTGTATTTAAATTTAAAAACAAAAAACAAAAAAATAAAAGTGTAATATTAGTATCATATAAGGGTAAAGTTTGAAGAAAAAGTTAATGTCCTTCCTAGATGGTTACTATCGTATCCCCAACTTTAATAAAATAAAATAGATTATCATTATTATACTTATCAATCTATTGTTTATTGTTTGTAAGTATTATTATTTTAAAGAAAAGAAAATAGTACATAATTAAATAAGTTTATTAAATATTTTTATAAATGAATATTATTTCATTTTTAGCAATATTTTTATAAATGAATATTATTTCATTTTTAGCAATATTTTAGGGGATCTGATATTTAAAATCCATTTTTTTTATTTATACAACATTTATGAATAAATTTGACACATATTTACACATGACGTGGAGGGTAGATAACATAAAACATAGTGTAAATATCAACTTCTGTTTATTGAGATGATGAAAATGATTTAAAAGGGCATATTAAGATTATTAAATTATAAATGATTATATTATGTAATCTTTAAAAAAAGGGTAATTTTTTTTTTAAAAAAAATTGATATAGACTAGAATAGAATAATAATTTTCTTAATTTCTATCATCATCATCATCGTTGGGAGGGTTCGTGAATTTTAGAGATATATGTGCCCCTTATCTGTTACGAGGATATTTCTGAAAATTTCCATCCTTATCACCTGAAGCTTGAAATCAAACAGTTGTATTCTTCTTTCTAGTAGTTAAATAGTGTATTTTGCGTGGTTTTTTGTTCAATAACCTCTGGATTTACATAATTTAATTTATTTTTATGAACTTGTGCATTGCAGCTTTTGGTTTCCTATTAGTAATTTTTTTTTTTAACGTAAAACAAGTTTTTGGTTTGAAATTGTTGTTAATTTTCATTTTGTTTGCAGATTCTCATTATTAACAATAAATATTAAATAAAATTTTATTTTGAAAGAACATAGAATATCACAAGGGTTTTTTTGTATTAGGGCGAGGAAAATATCGGTTTAATCGAAATAACCTACTGACCCGAATTAAATCGAAAATTAGATTCAGTTAAATTGGTAGATTGATTCCTTTAAAAAACAAATCGATTGAGTCAGTTCGATTTGGGTTTTAAATTTTAAAAACCAGTTAAACCGATTAAACCAGTATATATATATAATTACAATTAACGTGTAATAGGGCTTGACTTTCTTTTGATTTTATTTGTGTTGGGCAAAAATTGATATTGGGCCTGGAAAACTCACGCTCCCTTGAAACTTTTTCCATCTTCGTTGCCCCAACTCCAGTCGGCGTTGTCTTGCACATTGCCGTAACCCTAACTTTCCAATCGTAGGAAACGGAAAAACTACACGTCTTGTGAAAGGTAAATCCCTTTTTTTTTACTTCTCGTTTCTCTTTCTCATGTTTATATACTTATATGCGAAAATGATTACCGAAGAACTTTGGTAATTTCTTGAGTCCTATTATTTGGTCGAAGTAATTGTAAGATGTGTATGCTGGTTGTGCGTCTGTATATTCAAAATGTTAAACCTTAATTTTCCTACATGAATGTTACTTTTTTATATTTGTTGTACCAATTAAAGTTTTCTTTTTTATTTTTCAAATATCAATTTAGTCTCTCTATAATTTGTCAAATTTCACTTTAGTTTATCGATACTGATAAAAAAAAGATTGTACAGACGCATCGCGTGTCCAAAGTAACTAGTAAAATAGAATAGATAAAGACCGGTAGCCCGTAGGTTACGGTTCCGCTTGTCGAATCGGGTCAATGGGCGGGGTTAATGGTAACCGGCCCATTGGCCCGGTAACGTCCCGGGCCGTCCCCCGATCAATTCATGCCCATAGAAAAAAATAAATGGGTGTTCTTTGGTGAGAAAACATCGCAGAAATCGCCGGTCTACTCGCCGAGCCTGGACTGTCGTGGAGCAGGTTTCGTGTATTTCGCTTCTTTCAACCAGGTTTTAAATCTCCTATTTCTTGCGCTACCATGCTTCTTCTTTTTTTTAACCTCTAATCTGGTGTAATTTTCATTATTGGTTAAAGCATTGTTTCCTCCCTCATAATTTCTTGAAGAATGGTGGAAGGTTGTGTCTTTTGTGCGTGATTTGGTAATTTCCTGTGCTGGGTCTTTTTTCTTCTCCTTTTGTGTTGACCGTTCATATTTTTCTCTCCGTTGTTGGGTGTTAGCAGCAGCAAATGCTAAAATTTTACATTTGTTGTGTTTTGTATTCCGGCCCAACAAGAAAAGGAAAAAAAAAACAAAATTTATGAGTCCCCGTGAAATCAAATTAATTTCACAGTCCTTTATTTTGCGCTTGGATTTTGGAACTTCTCTCGGTTTCTGCATTTCCCTTTTCCCTTTGTTCTCTGTTCCTCGTTTGTGTTTCAAAAAGTTTGGATGTTGGATTGTCCTGATAACTACTTATAAATTTCTAGTCCTTTGATGTCAGTAAATGAAAATTTCTAGCTCTATTTGCAATATATGTTTTATGATTTACATTACTGATTGAACATTGTCAAGGGAATAAATAGATGAGTTTTTAAGTCACCAGTTGGAGCGTGGTTTGGTATGTTGTTCAAAAACTTGATCAACATTGTTTTCTAGTAAAAGAAGAAAAAACAGCAGAGAATCTATGATTCAAGAGATATTCTTTAGTTCAAGTAAATAAGAACTCAATTTTCTTTTGTTGGTGGCAGTTCTAATTGTAGAAAGAAGTAAAAGTTGCTGATATCTCTTTTTTTTACCTAGATTTCCAATTAATAACTAAGAAGTCTTTATCAAGAAGATAAAAGCGTGAGTTCTTCCTTTCGTGACATTAGACAAATAAAACGAATTCTGCCTTACGTAGATAATCAAATATAGAAAAGATAGTCATATAGTTTTTTTATCTTTTTGCATCGCCAGAAAATCTCATTTTCACTAAAAATCGAGGTACTGTCGCATTCTAACAAATCTTTCGATAATTTGTAAGAAATATTTTCTTATTAGAAGACAAGAACAAAAAACAGAGAAATTATGGAAAAAAAATGTTTGGTATGTTGTTCAAAAACTTGATCAACATTCTTTTCTAGTAAAGGAAGAAAAAACAGCAGATAATCTATGGTTCAAGTGATATTCTTTAGTTAAAAATTCAGTCGCTCATTTTACCACTCCTTGATGATGTAACAATCTTCTGTCATGGGAATAATTTAACAAATTTGACTCATCCAGTGTATTTACTTCATTTTGTTGCTAAAAATGCGTGACGAATAAGCGGTGAAATCTTAGGTATTTGGCGAAACTTATTTTGACCAGCTTTATCGGCTCTTATATCTTAGAAATGTTTCAGGAACTCTAAATTTTTAAGATTTTATTTTAAAAGTAAACTTTGGATAAAAGAAGTTGATAGAGTTTAAAGATAATGCAATTGTTTAATATTGTAAACTCTTTTGATTATAATAATTATAGTTGACATTTTTTCTGATGTATTCTGTGGCAGGATGTTGAGGAGGGAGAGACCTTAAAACCTTAAAAAAATTGAAATATATTCCAAAGTTTTTTTTTCCATTTGAGGTGTCAACACCACATGCTTCTTTGGTTACACTAATATCTGTGAACTCACGCCTTATTCTATTGTGGAAGAAGAAAAGGGAACAATGCGTAGTTTTCTCAATGTGACTTGCTGATAATAATAGCATTGTCTTGTAATTTTTTAATGCACCTGTATTCGAATATTGCAACGATGACTTACAACTTATGAACGATTCTGAAGACATTTACATATGTTACTATTGTAATTACAGGCAGTATCAACAAAAATGTATCTAAAATCAACATTATCATGGAATGTGGTGATTCCTGCCGAGAACCTGGATGCTAAAGGATTGATGCTTCAGAAGGCTATAATCACTCGCCTCATGGACGATTTTGCGTCCAAGAAGGCCTCAAAAGATCTGGGTTATTTTCTTGCGGTAACTACGGTGGCAAGCATCGGGGAGGGAAAGGTTAGGCAGCACTCGGGTGATGTTCTCTTTCCCGTAGATTTTAGCTGTATCACCTTCAAAATGCTCGCAGGTGAGATTTTGGAAGGCACCGTCCACAAGATCTTAAAGCATGGCATTTTCTTGAAAAGTGGACCTGTCGATAAAATATATCTCTCTCATCAAAAGATGGCCGACTACCAATATGTTGCCGGAGAAAATCCCTACTTCATGAACGAAAAGTCGTCTAAAATCGAAAAAGGAGTGGTGGTGCGTTATGTGGTGATTGGGCAGAAGTATATGGAAGCCGAGAAAGATTTTCAGGCGGTTGTTAGTCTGGAGGGCGACTACCTAGGACCCATTTCTTAAAAATGTCACCAGTTCAAAAACCCAGTGTTTCTGTAGATTTCTTAATCCTAGGTTGTTTTAATGTCTTGTCTAACTTTATACTTGACATAATTCAACAATTCTGGTAATGATGGTAATGATGCAAACGCGATGTGATCAAACACTTGTGGATCTCGGATTTCATGTTATTGTGAATTGCTCCCTTCATAATATTGTGAAGTGCTCCCTCCAATTATGATATATGTAGGGAGGAATTTTTTTATTTGCAAGAAGATCCCAAGTGGCTTTTCAAATTCCGTCGAATTACTTGCATCTAACACAATTGTACAATTGCTTATGTATCGAAATTTGACGTTTTCTATTATTTTATATTTTTATGCTATAATCTGGCTTTTTAAAGCAAGTTTTTGGCTGCAATGATGAGATATATGCCTTTTTGAATTTGGTTGGAATCGAGAGTCAAAATTATCTGTAATAAGCAATTATTTCAGTTTAGTAGATTAACATATTGTGGTTGTATGTAACTTCTTTAGTGTTCCAGTCTGCCACACAGTACTTAAATGTTATAATACATTTACAACATGATATTTTCATTTTATTTTTCGATCCCAAATTTTTGTATAGCCGTTACATGTTCGAATTAAGTATTTGAGAGTTGTATATATGGATTCAGACAATCATTTTATCTTGAGTTAGTTTTTGCGATTGAGTTAGATATAAATTCATAATCTTAACATCAGAAATATCCAGATGGGCTGAACTATTTCAAATCATAAATTTTTTACTTTCAATTTTTAGTCAAAAAATCATAAAATATGTTAGTATTAAATTTCATATTATTATATTATTTTTTTAATTAAATGCACAAAAAATAGTTAAATAAATAAAATTTTAGTAGTTTTTTTAGGGATTTTTAATAAGTTTTTAACAATATTATAATACATATCCATAGTTGGATTAATATTTGAACCAAACTATCATTTTAAAAAACGTTGAGTCAATTTGCGTTTGAATCAATTAATACTGATATACTATTTTAGAAAATATTGTCATTTATACATAATTAAGTAATAAATTCGTTATTATTTATATATATTTCAAGTCAACCACATGTACTCACATTAAGTCCTACCACATATACTCAAATTAAATCCAACTCAACATACATACATAATTATGTAATATATTCATTATCATATATATATATATATATATATCACAGAAAGGGCAAAGGTTAAGGATAAATACAGCCCACCATAGTCCCTTCATAGATATTTCTCTGCTTAACATTGATCATAGCCCAAACAAAACGTTATGTATTGGGTTGCCTCATGGGCCGTCTAATATTTCTTGTAAACTCCACGCTCTAGTTGTTTATTTTTTGACGTGAAAGTGTGTGTTAGATGTCTCACATCGACTGAATTAATTTTCAAAACATAAATAGAGAAATGGTTGCCTTGGAGGCGATTCATACTTGGAAGTCTTTTATCTTCTTTTGGAAAATATGTCTCAGGCAGCATGTTAAAATCGAGACTTGGACTTGATTTCACCCCAAAAACTTGTTCAAAGAAGTATAGTCCAAGCCCATGTATTATTATACACATCTAACAATATATAACACACATTATTTTACATTTCAAATAAATTATTTATTATTTGATCTCTCGTTTATTGAAGAATTATTATTTTAACTAGATCTTAAAAATTGCTGCTTTCTAGAAAAATCATTGACAAATATTAGACAGAAAAATCAATTGAACAAATTATTGAAAGATAAAGTCGATATGACTGATAAAATTTGTAGGAGAAATATAATTTAAACTAATACGAATGGATCGATTAATGATACAGTGACATATGGATAACCATTGACAATTATGAATTGTATCCACAAATTGCTCCCATAAAATATTTAAAAAATAAAATAAAAATATGCTTCTAAGACTTGTCGCGAAATTTCCTCTCGACTTCAAATAAACTTCTTCGCACTTCCCTTTCTACGTCCGCTGCTTTCATCTGTCAACGAACCCCGTTACACCAACGCGTCTCAGAAACTACTAATGTCAAACCCGATGTAGTAGAAATTATATATGCTATATTTCAAAGATCATTAATTAATATATTCTTGTAAAAATAAATTAAATGAACTTTTTTTTTTGTCTCTTCAATAAAATAGGATCAAACACGTACCTTTGTTTCAACCTCCAACAGTGCAGAAAATTGACGCTGGGAAAAATGAGAGCGTATGGCTGTCAATGTAGAACTAGTATATTTCAAAGATTTAACAACTCCCAACATGGAATCAATCTCGGAAGATGGTTTCCCAACTTGTAATTCTATTTCAGCCTTTTCTAATGTTACTTTGTTTTCCCTTGCACCCAAAATAAACTTCACCTCATTGTTTCTCCTCTTCAATTCTCCCTCGGTCTTCTGCAGCTCTTTGATTTTCTTGACCGCCATTTCGAGTATCGATTTCTGATCACTCTGAGATTATAATAACACTATATGGTTTATGCAAATGTACTGCAACACCTATAACTTGAAGTTGTAATCACAAGCTCTCCACGGCCTTATAGTCCATGCAATTGCAGCTAGCGAACTTTCTACCGAATTACTCGCGCTAAGTTAACTAAATCAACTGTGAGTGGACTTGGATGAGAGAAAAGCCGGATTTTCTTTTAAGTTTTGCTTGGATGAGAGGATTTAATTTGGAATATTGAAAATTTTATTTTGGGGATGGATTTAAAGTAAGAATTTGAAATATTGACACCGAATATGGTGAATTCCAAAGCCATTTTAATTATCATGCATCTACATTGATTAAGAAGAAATGGATTTGATATTCACCTAACATGAATTCACACAATCAAATAGATTTTAAAATCCTTTACTCTGAATCCTTCCATCCAAGTGCGACCTTAAATAATCAGAAACCAAAATCTGTGTGATCTATTGAATTAACAAATGTTATACGTGTTTTTATACATGGATTTATAGACTATAATTAATGCATGCATGCAGGCTAACCTTAGTTCCTGGTGGCAACAACTCATGCAAAGCTCTATAAAATCTCTTGTGCTTCTCTCTTCTTAACCTCTCACCAATCACATGCTTCTTCCCTCTCCCTCTTTCAATGCCCCCGCTAGTCGCCGTTCGCCCCCGAGTCGTCCAACTCTTCTTCAAGAACTGAATCATCCTCTTGTTTACATTTTCACGACTGGATCCATTTGCAACGCTCTTAGATGCAAACCCTACAATGGGTTCATTTGTGTAGCTTGAAAAAGCACTCTGTCTCTGGTTATTCATGCTGAGTACCTCTTGAAGCCATAACATACTTCCTGGAGAGAGGTGAAAGAATTCGTCCATGGATTCTCTTTTCTTTGTGGTTTTGTTTTTTATTTTACGAGAATATTTTGAACTGTCTGAGGCAAGGCCATTTATATGTAGAAGGGTTTGGATGGTGGGACACACATTCAACGTTTGGTCATATGAATCTTTTTTTGGTTTCAAGTGTACTCTGCGGCGGACCTACTTGACTTTTTCCAGCAGCAACGTGTCCACGGATTAAACGTGCCCAAATTATCATTTTAAATTATTTAAAATGATAATTATATATTAATAAACACTGTTTATCCAATCTCAGATACGTACGTCTTCTAGCTTAGAGAGAAATTAAAATTCACCTTGTTATTCGATCGAGCTGTTTAGATTATCAATTGAGGAATGTTGTTAGGACGCTGTTGGTAGCAATAAAGTCAAAAACTTGCGTGAGAAGATTTCACGGATCGTATTTTGTGAGACTGATCTCTTATTTGGGTCATCCATAAAAAAATATTATTTTTTATACTAAGAATATTACTTTTTATTGTGAATATCGGTAGGGTTGAACCGTCTCACACATAAAAATTTGTGAAACCATCACACAAAAGACCTGTTCAACAAGAAAAAATGAACTTGAAGTCTCTTTCATCACACGTCATGTTTATTATCACCGAATTAAATGCAGTTTTAGACAAGCATGAATATCAAGTATTAGATCAGCATGTAAGAAATCAATTTTTTTTTATTATTATATAATTGATTTATATATACATTTTTAATTTTTATTATATTATGCACATGCTTAATATTCATGCTTTATCTAAAACTACATTTCTCAAAAGTGCGGTGATAATAAACACGACGTGTGATGAAACTTCAAGTCCATTTTTTCTTGCTACTTGTCCTCGTCTGAAAATTAATATATAAATTATATATATTTTATTCTTAAATGATATAAACTATTACCATCAATATATATTGTAGTGATAATTCATTAGCATTTGTTAGTTATTTTTATCTTTTCATAATTAGGAAATAAATTCAATGATCTTCACTTATATATATATATATATATATTGTGTAACGCATAGACGTAATAAAAATATATTCAAATACTAATTATTATTGAATATAAAATATCTAATATTATATTATCATAATGAGTTATTGAGTGTAATCATTTTGGTACGATATTGTCACCAAATTATTACACCGAATATATTTAAAAAAAATTATAAATATAATATATAAAACCACTAATTTTCAAACTACAAAAGTTTATTCTATTTAAATAGTTATTTTGATTAAATATATATAAAAAATGTTACAATTATAGGGCTTTTGTAGCGTTGAATTGCACAAGAATATTTGGGGTATGATAAAATCTATGAAAATATTTTGATTTTAAAAATATTAAGATAGGATAAGGCAAAAAAAAAGAGTGACCCGATTTTTTCAAGAGTGACCTAATTGGTTTTCATAAAATATATTGTCGAACCACTTATTTTTATTTACAAAAATAAAAATAAAAAATAAAATTGGAAAGATATTTTATGAACTCTTGAACAACTCCAGTTATTTTCAAGAGATTATAAATTTTGGTATGTGTTTGCAATAAATTATATTTTAAAATAAGTACTTAAATTTATAAATTATGAAAAGTGGGTAGTTCTTAAAATAAAAGTGAAAAACCGGAAATCAGAAGTTGTATTATTTGAAAATTAATTGTTTATAATACTAACTTGTTACTATAATCAATTTTGTAGAAACATAATTAGGGCATCGTTGCCATTATAACACCCACCACCTCCTCAAAAAACGTAGGATCCACATGCCATATACACATTATATTAACACATCTATTCTCCCACATTCATTTTAACATTAACAGTCATTATTTGTAGGTCTCGTTGTCCACTCATTCATCTTATTTTAATTTAAAAATAAATAAATTCAATTTCAAATTATTTACAAAATTTAAAATATTATTATGTTATATAAATAATAGTATGTTTTTATATATTTAGTACATAATTTTATCTTATTTTTTAAATGTAATTTATTTAAAATTAAATTTTATTATAAACTTAAAATGTAATTTATTTAAAATTAAATATTCCATATCCCCTTAATCTCTTGACATAGACAAATATTTAATTTTTTTATTAAATTAATCGTTAATTAGTCGTTAAAATAATTTTTTAATATTTTTAATAAAACTAACCGTTACAAATTTAATATTTTTACAAATAAATAATATTTATTTTAACAATTAAAATAAATTATTAAATTAATAAATAAATAAATATATATATATATTAAATATATAAATACATGTACTAATTAATGGAGACCACTCTTTCTTTTAAATTAAAAATAATAATAAAATATTTTTTTAAAAAAAAAGAAAATTGAATGATTTGGGACGTTCAAAGAATTGAACTCCCATATGATGTGGCACAACATTGATATGAATACTTCATTGGTGTTCAAACACATTGGTTTGAACACCAATGTAGTTGCTCTTGGCATCATATCAGCTTCAAAAATTAACATATAATACGAGTTTAAGAAACACAGCAAAATGATTTTTCAAGTCAAAAGACAAGGATCACTCTTTTTGGCGATTGTAAACACTCTCTTAATTAAACAAGTATTAACGAATTAAATAGAATAACAAAATATTAAAGATTTATCTAAATAATCTCATACAAAAGATATCGGTTCGTAAATGAGTTAAGTAAAAAATATTTAATACGAGGGATAAAAAATAAAATATAAGAATAACTAGTAAAATATGATAAATTATATGGTGTTTGATATGATTTTAAAATGATTGATTAATTTTATGAAACACAATATAATGATCAAAATACCACTTATCATTTCTTGAAAATAATTTTTTTAAAATAATTGGATAAATGATTAAATATTTACAAATCTGCTTTATAAAAATTAGTTTAATTTAAATATATTATTAAATATATTTAAAAATATTATATTAATAATTAAATAAAAATAAGTAAAAACCTAATTTAAAAAATACAAATGTATAAAAAAATTAGTTTCATACATGTTTATTTGCCTCATTATTTATTTTATTGACTGCAAGTAAAATACAACTTATGTGCATAGACGTGGAACAGAGGACGTCATTATTTACCTAGGAAGTTGCTGCAAGGATTTGGGATGATTCAAATATTGGGCTATATCTTATTTGCTCCATTTTTTATTCGAAAATGGATTTTGATTGAAGAAATTTTTCTGAAAAATGGTGAGAAAGAAACAAATGGAAAGAGAAGAACCGTACTTTCAAGTCCGTCGTACTTAAGCTTTGGCCAATCGGCCTTTCCCCTACACCATGGCCATTTGCTTTTCTGTAAAATTTTGATTGTTATTGCAGAAGGTCATCTCATTTTCTAGGTTGAAAGCCAAAGATTCCGATGAATTGCAACTCATCTAGCACTAAGATCTCATGTTTGAGATGATGCCATGGGTTAACAAAGCTACACACACAGCTTCGCATGATACCATATAAACACTAACAACTTGTTCACATTATGAGAAGTTTAGGAATGTTTTCTTTGTCGATATCTATGTTTGGTATACAAGAACGTTTTCAAGTTCTGTACAATAATGACCGAACTGCATCTGCTACTCAAAACAAGAATGTAGACAATATGGAAATCAAGTAAATTCTAAAAACTAGCTTCGCTGATGTTTATGACATAATTCTCTGTGCACTTAATCTCGACCATTTGACAATGTTATAGATTTTCACTTCTCCTTAGTGTTACTGATGCTTTTCTGTCCATACATCTCTTCGAAAATTTGTTTCCGCATGGGCATTGGGGTTGGGATCAATAGTTTCATCTAATACATCATTCTCGTTATCCTAGATGCCGAGGTGAGTGTCATCTCCTTCCACCTGATTAAAAGGATTAAAGAGAAGGAAAAGGAATCAGAGAGTTGTTTTTTTAGAGCAAAAGTTTTTACATCTTTTCGTAGTTTTGTAATGGAAATGATGTTAACCGCATACCTCACTGTTCTCATTTTCTGTAGAGTAAGCAGAATCGAGTTTATTGTACAGTTCTTTGTCTCCCTTGTCTTTTACAGCGGCCATTTGTTCCTATAAGATAATGATTCCATTAACGTTTCTCAAAGGAAAGGCAAATACGAGGTTAAAAAGTACACACAAATTAATACACTCGACAGTAGCATCAGCCGACAAAGAAAATAATAAGAAAAGCTGTACCAGTTCACTTCTCAACTGGTTTACTCGTGTTTGCACCGTCGATATATGGTTTGTGAGGGCCTGCAAATGAACAGTATAAGCTGAATCGTAAGTTATCTTTTTTGAGCTGTACATAAAAAGTACAAAAGAGCGTAAGGTACCTGGTGCATTTGGAGTTCAATTGACCGAGCCAATGCTTTTCGCATTGTTAAAAGACCTTTTATTTGGTCGTTGGGAGGAGGCGACAAATCAGGTGAACTGGAGAGATGGATCCTGGAAAACGGATTTGAAGAAAGGGTTAGTGGAAGAGGACCCATAATCAGGGGATGGGCTCCCCAAGTTCTGATTCTGTCACATAAAGTCATCGGAGGATTCTTGACGCATGCCGGATGGAACTCGACGCTCGAAGGGATTTCAGCAGGGGTGCCAATGGTGACATGGCCACTTTTTGCAGAGCAATTTTGCAATGAGAAACTGGTCGTGGAAGTGCTGAAGATTGGGGTGAATATTGGTGTGGAAACGCCTGTCAAATGGGGAGATGAAGAAAAAGTTGGAGTTTTGGTTAAAAGTGATGATGTCAAGAAAGCTTTGGATATGGTGGTGGATGGAGGGGAAAATGGAGAAGAAAGGAGGAGAAAAGCTAGGGAGCTTGGAGAAATGGCGAAGAAGGCTATCGACGGAGGCTCTTCTTATGGGAATATGACAAGTTCGATCAAAGAGATTATGACAAAATCAAATCTTGATGGCCAAGAGATTATTCTTGTATAGAAGAGACCACACTAGCAAGCAAGTCAACTTAGCTTCTTTAAAATTGTGTTGCATGTTTCAATCAAGCCAGGTCTGGGACTACTTGTGAGTCGACCCCGAAGGACCCAGATCGTAAGAATCCTGATCAGCCTTATCAGAAGCAGTAGAAGCAGGCTTATGAGAAATTTTATTTTTAGTGAAAATTCTTTTCTTTAACTTGATTGTAGGATCTTCATAAGTTACACCTCTGTAAATAGACACAGAAGTGACGGAGCTCCAAATAACCGGCTATCCAGACTCGGTTTCTGATCATTCACTACATTTTTCTCCCATGGAAATCTTACCTCCACATTACCACTTTTAACCATGTTTTTATCCCCAAAAGGATAATCTTTGGAAAATCCACCTTTTGTATTCGGCATCAGCCCTTCCTCAAATATAAAAATAAGTCCTCTATAGACCCCTTCTCAATCATTCTCCTAACATTCTCATAGACATCATCCATGCAACCAATTTTTTTCAACTTTTCAACAATCCTCTCCGTAGTACTACCACCAGTACTAGTACTAGGCGAAACGTGTCTATCCATTACTGAGTGTGATCTGCCATTCTTAATCTTCGGTAAAAAAATTGGATCTTTTAGGTGGGTTTTCCGGTGAATTGGGGTCTGAGTTGAAGGTATCATGGGTTGCACAAAAAGATTGTTTCTTGAATGGAATTGAGGAACTATATCTGATGAACTGTAAGGTTTTCTGAAATGGAATTTGCACACTGAGCTCTGTAATGATTCCATATGAAAGGATTTTCTAGGATAAATTTGATAGCTAGAGGTGATAGCCATATTCAAACTCCGCCCACACTGAAATTGTACAAGTACTAATGCTTACACGTGGAAACATGGAAAAGAAGTCCCCAGCTGCGAAGGCGAGAAAACGAGTTCAGCAGCCCTCTGCGGCCTGAAAATCTATGCACATTGATATGGGAAGGATAAGGTTATTTCTGTACATTGAAATAATTTAATTTAATTTAATTTAATTTAATTTAATTTAAGTCTTAAACAATATGGAAAAAAAAAATTCACAAAAAATATTTTAGAATTAAATTTATACACTGCCATATGAGAAACACATGCATGACATTCAATTTTATTTCTATAAAAAAATCTGAACGACCTTCGATTTTGTTTTTCGATGAGATGGTGACCTTCAATCAATATTTTTACACGCTTGATATTGTAATCAATCAAAATAAATTAATGAGACCGGACTTGTAGCTTAGTGATCTCACCACTATCATATTAGTTGACTCCTCGAGTTCAAATCCCCCGCGTGTTTTGTAATTAAAAAAAAAATCAAAATAAATTAATGAACATTAAATCACTTGCATATTATTTGACATCATTTTAACACAAAATTATGTCAAAAGCATCATTAATTAATTTTACTTTCTATAAATATAAAATACATTATGTAATAATATTCAAAGTTGTGACCCGAATATCGACCATAAGGCACACGTCTGACTAGTGAAATAGCTATTTCTTGAGCATTTCATGAAATATGAATCTTGAAATTTTGATTCTTCAGTACGAGCATCCAAAACTGGTATGAAAAACTTTTGTACAAGTTGTTCAAAAGTTGATGAATTACTATCGCTACAGCATCCTCGAGGCTCGAATCAAGATCCGACAAGTCCTTTGGCGCGAGCATAAGCGACTATTAGCACGAAGATTGCCGCACAAGATGCCCCTGCGACCATAACAACCTGAAAGAACGAACCCAGATCGTTGAAGCCTCCAATAAGAAAATACCAAAAATGACAGTTTCTAACAAAATGTTAAATTCACGTACCCATTTGAACATAAAGCCGTGATCATCGTTCCATGTATAAGGTATGTTCATACCGAATATTCCGGCCACCAGTGAATAAATGGATACACATACAGTCCCAGAGCTGAGAAAGAGCTCCAACTGCAGCCATAAAATTAAATTTAAATTGGGAAGCACAAGATAATTAAATAAAAGGTTGCTCGAGACGGACCTGAATGAGCTGATTCCGGTGATTGTCAAGCTGGGATGAGAAGACATATATTTGGATTTAGATCGCTACGAAAACAAGATACATATGAAATACCAATTGTTGTTTTATATGTTACCTGAATATTGATGTAATCTTCTGTGTTATCAATATATTCACGCAGCTGCAAATATTTTAGCAGGGAAGGCATCAAAATAATGAGACAATATAATTGGACAGCATGATATTTAACACAAACTATAATAGAGAAGGCGTATGCTACCGGTGATGCTATGCTTTTACCAAATACTAGATGTTCTCAGTTCCATTCAAAACAAAACTAAGCACATAAATCTTTTGAACACAAGATCGTAACCTTTAATGCCAATGCAATTCTATGCATTCATTTGAATGACATTGAATTCTGGACTTCGAAAATACACATCTAACTTTTAAAAATTATTGTAATTGGCATACCGTGGTCAATTTGTTGAATGTTCCATCAATTTGCATGAAGTAAGCCTGAGATATAAGTGACAACTCTTCATTAAACTTCATAAAAATCAACCATAAAATGAGCAGAATTAATACTACCTCAAGCAACATCTCAAGCTCCTCAACATCATTTTCATCTCCTCGAACAGTTGCGATACTGGCCCTACCAGCTCGGGATATCTTGGAGCCTATGGTAGGTGATGCAAGGAACCAACTTGCAGCTCCCGAGCCACTCACAGGTGATGCACCAGCCAACTTTCTAGACAAGTAAAGATCTGCCATATCATCATCATCATCCAAAAGCTGTTCTAGCTCATCTCTCACCTGCGTGAAAGCTGTAAAATTAAAGTGGAACTAACGAAAATGTAAATGAACAATTCATATGAAACGATAAGTGATGGTAAAAAAAGCCTAACAAACATCGTATAGAGTTTCAAAGTATCCATATTTGGCAGCCTTTAAACTACCCAGTATGACAGGTGTCAAATTAATTGTTAGATTGCATCAAATACTCGCAAAACTTGGATGAACTATTCTAAGTAACATCAAGAACTTAATAATTCTGTTGGTACTTGGAACTCATTTAACATAGATCTATACAGAGGAAAATGAAGTACTACCCATATCCTTGAGTGCCTGAATTTCGGCAACGATTAACTGGTTGCATTAGGTGCATTAAATAATCAAGATTTGGACGGAACCGACTTAAAAAATAATAAGGATTACATAATGAATTTGTTTAGCGGTCACAAAAAAATGGAGCCCCACCTTTTGTACACGAGCTGTCAACCTTGTCATTTGACTCTTTAATTTACGCACTCGATCTAAATTACGGCTACTAATCTGCAAACAAGTAGGGTAATGCATGAAACCAATAATACCCAGAAGTTCATTACAACACAAAGAAAGACAGCGTAGGAAACAATTAATCCAGTTTCCCGGAATGCAAGTATGATTAACGCAAAGAAATGGCAAATAGGAAGATATTATGTCGGGAGCAAAATAGATTTTGATTCCATCAGTCACCTAAAAAATGGAAAGCATTCACAAGTTCCTCCAATGCCGGATACATTATTTTCAAAGTAAGAAGTGGAATGATGATGTCAATGCAGAAGCTAAATAATTTTGTTATAAGCCATATAATTAGACCCCTACCATTAACTGATTGGATTCTGTTTAGATCAAAACAACAAGTTCATAACAAACCACAGTAGATGTACCTTTGATGTGAGCATATCTAACGCCGGGTAAACAGCACTCTCCAATTCTATTGTACGGGCAGCCAGGAAACTGCAAATTGCTTCCAATGCAACCTCAAGAGCCCGAAACTCAAATGGAGAATCTGCGAAACGGAGACCAGAGTCATAAGTCAGCCATCACAAGTACAAAGAGTAGCGTACTTCTCCAAAAAAAGGGATAAAATATATAAATATACCATCTTCTTCACCCATTTCAACATCATGATGCATAGTCAAATTGTTCTCATTTAAGTTACCATCTCGAATTGCATGTAATGATTTCAGTCGCCTTCGAAGATCCTCAACTATAGGAACAATGTTCTCATCCGATGGGTCGCGAAGCAACACCTGAACAATAGCAAACTCAACATCAGCATGCATCTATGTTGCATGGATACAGGTACATGTATTATATCGAATACGATACGGATACGGCGATATAATACATTTTGAAAAAATATATAAATATTATACATATATATTCATATAAATTTAAAATTGTAGACATAAATATTTATATAAATATACAGTTATATAAATATATACAATGTAAAACTTTATATGAGTGATTTAAGAAGAAAAAGACGTATTCAGGAATATATCTCCGTCGTGTCCATGAAGTATCCTATCCATGTTCATGACGTATACGACACGAATTTTTCCATAAACGACGCGCGTATCGGCGTGTCGTATCCATATCCGTGTCGTATCCATGTCCGATACTTCATCAAAAAAAATTTAGGAGTATCCGTGCTACATAGGTCTGCACCAAAAAGCAAACCTCGAACAATATACCCTCAAAAACTTTACCAGATATTTGTTAACAAGAGAGTCAGAGAACCACATCGTTTATTCATCTTGGGAATGTTATAATGACATCAGAGTCACAGTATATAAAGATTTGGACCACAAGAACAAAGACTCGAAGTCTTGCCAGTTCAATAGAAGTATTATTTATTGTTTAAACGCAACTTTAAAGTCAAAATCCAATTTTTGTTGGATATTGGAAATCATAAGCTACCTCAGCATCAGCATATTTTACTATATCAACCAATATTCACAAAATAAACATCCAACAAAGATATATATAATCAGGCAAGGATTAATTTGTGAAAGAGTTCAGCCGTGACAGCAAATTGTGGCTGTGGCCAAGGGGACTACGCCATCAATTCATTTACACAAACTCCCGCAAGAAAATCCCACTCTTTGGAAACCTTGTTTAATTGAATAACGGAAAAGAAAGGACCAAGGGTAAAATATCATTTCAAAAGACTAATTAAACGCTCACCTCTTCTGCAGTGATGATGGCCTTGATATGCTGTATTCAAACAGAAAAGTAAACAAATAAGTACATACAAAGCTAACATCCAGAATACATTAAGTGAATTCAACTATTTTCAAACAGACGCAGCATATGCCACAAACCATAAAAACAATTCTCTACAATATCGAAATTTATGTTTAAAAACTCGAACTTGACCATACAGATACACAGCCAAAAATTACCTTTCCTCCAAATCAATAAATCCGAACTTAATGAACATGTTACAATCAGAGCAAAGGGCCTTCAATTATTTAATTCAAGCATCAAATAAAAGTTTTTTTGTAAAATGAAATAAAACCTCGAGATTAAGAACAATGGCTCTCTCACGGCCGAGAATTGTGGAAGGATAAGACAAGAGAGGGTCGAGAATTCGGAGATCACGCGCGTGTATCTGCACGCGATGCATGATCGCGTACTTATCGACATCCAACACCCTTTCTCCACCCGTAGAATCCATTGAAATCCAGCTCCGTGCGCCGGCCCCTTTCTTCTTCAACCCGCCAACGGCATTCGAAGGCTCCACCGGTACAACGTGACCGAATTCCGGACCCACCATTGTTCTCAATAACCATTAGGGGAAAAAACAATTTCTTGGCTTTATCTTTGACAAATTAATGTGTACGCAGCTGCACTTCTTGTATGATTCGGGTATTTGCGAATTTCTTCCTCCTTTTCAAGGGGAGAAGAAGCCTAGACAGAGATTGCGCATGTGTATGCGCAGATTACGTGTATGTAATCTTTGTACCTGACCTGCTTTTGAAAGGAGAAGGAAAAGGAACCGAGTGGCGGAGTTCACGCCATTGAAGGAATAGTAGTAAGGGAAAACAAAATGGAAAATACTGAAATCTCAAAAGAAATCCATAAATAAATCGTCTTTAAAAATAAATAAATCGTCATATAAAGTCAACCGATTCTCTTTTAACAATGCTAAAAAAAAATATTTCCCTTTTTAACACTAACTTCAATGTCGGGACATAAACGAATTGAACCAAATATCAATAAAAATTTAATATTTGATTTCGAACTCGATTTAAAATTTGAAAATTGTAACTTTTTTTTGTAAGATTGTAATTCAAAATGTTCGAACTTATTCAAACTATTGATCGAAAATATTAAGACTAATTATTGGCTCGTAAATTATTGAACAAAATAATTTTTAATTGAGTTCTGTTAAAAAAAATCGAACATTTTCGAGATTGATTCGAGTTCGATAACTCCAAATACTAATAACAAATTTATCGAGTCGGCAACAAAAAAATTTACAAAATGAAAACCTCATCATAGAGTTAGATAGGGAAAAAAATCATATTCAACACGCACGGTAAATTTATACATGATCATATTTTTATATCAAAATTGTGTGTCATCATCACGCACGATCTTATAAATTCAGAGTATGTTTTTTGTGATTTGGTCTCACATATTTATATATATGAGATGTGTTGATTCAATCCATAATTATCTTAAAAATATAATAATTTTAGTATAAAAAATAATATTTTTTCATAAGTTGTTTCGAGTTAGAAATCATTTTAACAAAATTGACCGGTGACAATGTACTTTAGAAGAGGTTTCAAATAGAGGAGGCACCAATTTCCAAAAAATTAAAATTAAAACAGAGGAGGCTCCAATTTGAAATCTTAAATGGATAGTCTTTAAATAAATAGTAGAATTGGAGAGTGTCGTAGCTAAAAAGACGTGTGCCATAAACAGATTAATCAGCGCTAAAGAAATGCAATTATTCAAGTGTAGTTGAGATCAAAATATATAGCGTTGACGCAACCAAATAAGACAGCTTTGGCATTAGGCAGAAGCGTGGTGGATTTGGTGAGTTTTATTAATCTTTTAGGCCCACTGCATGTTATTTAATATTGTTTTACGAGGTGTTTTTATATTCATTTGACTTTTAGTTAGTGTATTTAGCAGTTCTCTGTCGATTGAAAAAAGATTATGTAAGTTTCAAATACGTAAAATAAAAGTTTTCAAACAACTTCCTTAGATTTGTTCAAACTTACCAACCAAGTGGCTAAGGAGATATTATCATTGGTTCAAATATGTGCTGTACATGTTTGACTAAATATAAAAAAATAAAAATTAAACAATGATAATCATTAATAACATTTAAAATAATAATTATGAATATTGAAAATTAGTGTGTGATAATGTATGTAATGATATATTTATTTTTAGATTATTTCTAAAGAATTTCTATAGATAGGTCTCTCATTTGTGAAGAATAACATAATTGAGTGGAGAAAATTTTATAAAGTGTGTAATTTAATATTTTTTGTGAGTTTGAATCATTGATTAAACGTCTACAACTGATTGCTAGACCAATGATTATGAAAACAAAACTCTTTGTTTCTATATGAGGACATGTAATTTTACATGGTACTGCATTAATTCGCATCAGATCGAGTGCATATAATAAATACTCTTCATTGCAGCTTGTCTTTGGTAAAGAACCAGATATTTCTCATCTGAGAATTTTTGGATGTATGGTATATGTGCTTATTGCACCGCCTCAACGAACAAAAATGAGATATCAAAGAAAGATCGGATTTTATATCGGTTATGATAGCCCATCAATCATTTGATATCTTGAGCCTCAGACATGCAACGTGTTTACAACACATTTTGCTGATTGTCATTTTAGTGAGAAGATCTTCCCGATGTTAAGGGGAGAAAAGAAACATATCGAAAAGGTAATTACATGATATACATCATCATTGTTACATCTGGATCCAATAACTAGAACTAAACAATGTGAAAAAGATGTACAACAAATTGTGTACTTATAAAGAATAGCAAATCAAATACCAGATGCATTTGCAGACACAAAAAGTAACAAAATCATACATACATGCTGTAAATGCCACTGCTCGAATTGAAATTCCGAAGAAACAAATTGAATACACTCATGATGTTATAAAACGATTGAAGCGTTGAAGGTCGATCGGTTCCAAGGATAAAAATTCTCGAAAAATAAAATGCATAGAGAAACACGATGATCACAAAATAGAGAATGATATTCTGACAGAAATACATGATGATGAAAATGTTCTGTTAGAACCAGAAACTGATGATAATCGTGAAATCTCTATCAATTATATTAATACTGGAAAAATGTGCAAACGAAAAGATATAAAGAAATTGATGAGATATTGTCTTACAATGTGGCATTTTACATCAGAAATGACAATGAATATCATGAACCAAAATCTTTGATGATGTAAAAATCGACTTGACTGTATAAAATGAAAAGACGTCATCCAGGTTGAATTGGATTCGCTAAATAAACGTCACATTTTTGTACCTATAGTCATAACACATGTAGGTGTAAAACCTGTTGGGGACAAGTGAGTTTTTATTCGAAAGCGAAATGAGAAAAATGAAATAGTAAGATATAAAGCTCGACTTGTTACATAAGGTTTTTCTCAAAAGTCTGGATTATCATTCGACAAGAAGCCTGTGACAATATATGAAGATAATGTTGCATGTGTTACTCAAATGAAAGAAAGATACATAAAAGATGACATAACTAAACATATTCTCCCTAAGTTCTTCGCATTCACCCAAGAGCTTGATAAGAATAAAGATATTGATAATCGTTACATTCAATCAAGTGAAACTCATCAGATCTCTTCACAAGACACTTTGAAAGCATGCATATAACATTGAGATGCACAATCTACGAAATTTGTGAAGAATCGTTCGTGTTAACATGATGAGAAGTTTACGTGACTGCATTCTTTTTCCCTTGCTATGGTTTTTATTCCAATGAGTTTTTCCTAGTAAGATTTTAACGAGAGAGTATAAAAATAAATAACGAAGATAATCATTGTATCATGATCATCATCACAAGGCATAATGTTGAAAATAAGAGCTGAAATTATTAAATGTTGAAAGTAAGAGTTCTAAATATTGAAAATTATTGTGCGATGATGTATTTATTTTTGGATTATTTTCCAAAAAAATTATATAAATTTATCTCTCAGTTTGTGAAGAATAACACAAATTAATAGAGAAAATTTTATAAAGTAGTTAGTTTAATATATTTTGTGAGTTTAAGATTTTTATTTTTTATCGTAAATTTTTACTTTTAACAAATATTAGATTATTTTTAAAACTTTTACACATACCTTTGTTGAGTATCGATTGGGTGGATTTGAATATGATTATTTGTTTTGTTTTTCGAAAAATTCATTCAAATTCTCAATATTTGATTTAAAAATAAATAAATAAAAATCGATCGGGTCAATATAATAAAATTATTTTTCTATCTAGTCAACCAGATTCCACCATCATCAGATGCAGTGGCACAACTCGATTCTCATAATTTTTGATCAACGAAGTTTTACGAATAAACCTATGGAGCTCGAATTCGAGCTTTATGTCGAGTTAAATTCGATCCAAAAGAGTTTTATTTGAAATTTCAACCTAGCTTTGTCTGGGACCGATTGTACCCAAGCTCGTTACAAACATCAAATCATTCAATCAAATTTATATGTAAAGAAGATAATAAAATTGAACCTCGCAGTATATATATCCCTCACCTTGGCTCAAAGTTTCCATACATTTCCTCTTCCTCCTCCACTACAATAGACAAGATATCATGTTTTGAAAATCGAGCCAATAATGACAATTTTTTTAAAAGTTAAAATGTTCAATTTTTGATTCCCAACTAAATAAATTTTTTTAAATTTATGATTAAAATGTATAGTTGTTAGGTTAACCCTTGAGACGACAACAAGACATGTCTAAGACGAAGTTGGTCAAACTCGGGATTCACCCTATCTAGAAAAAATTGGACCAAGACAAGTGTGTGAGAGAGGAAGAGATGTTAATATTATGAATTAGGACTAAAGACAAGGGTATTAATAATGTAGTATTTTCAAATGTTTTAAAAAAGTATTATTTTTTTTTTTTTTTTTGTGAATTGAGATTAGAGAAAAGAATAATAATTATTCAATATAGAGACAATGGTTTTAATTATTCGTATAATATAAAATATAAATAGTTTATTATTAATGTATATCGAGGCGGGTTTAGTAAGATAATATTTGCAAATATTTAAAAAATTATCATGAACTTTTCTTTTATGCAAAACTTAATAAAAAAAATCTATAATAACTTTTTTTAAAAGATTTGCAATATCTACCTAAAACTCGTTACCTGCCCGAACCCGCTTTTAGACCTGTTTAATTGGTCTTAACGCTCCCTGCGACCGGTTTGACCGGATTTAGATTTGCATTTAATCGACCTACTATTATCCTTAATCCATGAAATGATAAAAATAATTTTCTTTGGATAACGTTCCGTATGATTTTATAAGTTATAACCATTACCAATATATACGGGAAAACAAAAAAAAAATCCATCTACGGTCGTTATTTGATATTTTTGACGCTTTCCTAATTTATTGTTTAATCATAGATTAACACAAGTACATTTTCAGATTATTTATACATATATAATATTAAAAAAATGCCAAATAATCTATTGAAAGCGGTAATAAATCTTCAGTCATATATGAAAATAATTGTGAAAATCAAATGATAATAATTTATAGATTATAGAACCATCTGCCAGCAATGATGTCATACTGGGATAATCGTCAATAATTGCTAAAGTTAGCACATAAATTTAGAATCATATGCCAATAACGATGGCATGATGGGAAATTTGATGTTATCGTGAAAGGATCCCAACTTAGTTAATAATTGTGAAAAACAAATTAATCGTGGGCGGATCCACCATCGGGTCGACGAGGGACAACCCTCCAAATTTTTTCACTTTATATTAATTTTTTTTATCAACTGAATGATCTCTTACATAATTGATAAGTACACTCTATGTATTTATGACTCAGGATCTGAATCTATTCTATTCCAATTTTTTTTCCCTTCTATGAACCTTTTTTCTCTTGTAATCTTTTGTACATCTCTTGCAAGCGATTATCTCAAGGCCGAAATCTAAAAAGTTGTTTTATATGCATCTTTTACTCGTAAAAAAGTCAAACAGTTAAAAAGGTTATATTTCTCGTTTACATGTGAGGAATATTTGTTATGCTATATCGGTTGATAAAGACCGAAAACTTTCGTAAGAAACCAGTGAATGACATGACTAAAAAAATACAGTAGATTAAAGCATAAAACCAAGCAAACCGATGCTTGGACAAATACAGCGTCCTTAAAACAGATTCGTCCCCTCTTATATATGCCGACGAAAAAGGAGAGTGTGTTATGTGTTCTTGAAAGACTTGAGACTGCTTCTATATAGGCACTCGGGTTCCATATAGACATTCACTTGATTGGCCATTTAAAAGGCCAAAGGTTGGTCAGCTAGAGTACCAACAGTAAGGCCAGCCGGAAATTCGGGCAAATGGAAGGTCATTCAAAACTGAATTTTCGAAAATAAAAATAGCAAGAGCTAGGTGAATCTTGTTGGGAAATTTTGCCTTGATTGATTCGGTCCGGACATTCGACGCACCTAGATCGCGCTCGTATGCTTTCACACAAGTCAAGCCTTTTTCCTGGGCGAGAAAGAGTCTCTTGACCAATATTTCTTATATTTTCTCAAAGTTTAACTCAATATAAGCTCAACAATGCTATGATTATTCTCCTATGTGGAACATTTCTCACTTGCCATCTACTTATCAAAGTTTTGTTTGTCCAATATTTAATTCCAAATGAACAAGCTCAATAGGCCAAAGGATCCAAGTCCAACAATATTAAAATTTAATCTAGTATTGTCACGCGCTTAAGACTTGTGAAAATAGAAAACCCTTGAATAATTTCATATTCCACTCATGCGTAATTGTTTTATAAACTAGTGCAGGCCCAGCTAGAACACATTCCATGCCAATATCTATCGTGAAAAGCAAAGGCCCGGACTATTGTTAAACGATTGGAATTAAAGATCGAACTCTTGGGGCACTAAACGAATGCAAACTAGTGTAACTTTTTACATGGGGATTCTTTGTTCACTTATTGTTTTAGTTTTAGGTGTAAAATTAGTTTAGTGTGTTATTTGACGTTATATTTTTCACTGGATTTTTAAATCCATTTTTGTCATCTTTTGAAAGCCGATGAAATTGTAAATTTACAGATCGATAGGACGGGGTGGAATCCAGTAAAATTTAATCATGCCCGATCATAATGATCAATTGAAACCACACCCAAAGCTAGCTACAAACTGCACACACACATATATATGTTGATCCGCTTTTCTCTTATTTTACCAAGTTTTCATAATTAGTCTTATCGATAAAAATAAAGTATTACTCCCAAACATTATTAGTACAATTTTAATATGTACAAGAGATTTACATCTACATCATTACTCCCAAATATCAAGTAAATTCACTAAACTTCAAAAATTATGATCAAACAATTAAAAGACTCTCTATTTTCTTATGACGTCTTTATGATAAACACGCTCTCCAATTTGCACTACTTGTCTTCAAGATCCGTCAATTCGAACTTCCTTCGAAACTGTAGTTCTTTATTGACAACGTCACATTCCTCTCCTAAGAAATGAATCACGAGATTTTGAATGCGTGTGTATCACCAAAAATTAACAATATCGGAATCAGAAATAAATGGCACTGAGAGTAGCTTGTCTCACGGCATGTTGCGACTCATAATGAAAAATCTCGTTTTTGCTCCTTGGTTTTGCGTACAACTTAAATGACAATTTCACAAAATAATATATATTCTATTCTATGCAAGAAATATGGCTATCTCCCCATAGTTTTCTTATTTCCAAAGAAAGTCTAAATAAATGCATTGCATACAAGCAACAACCAATAAATATTTCCTAACTCATATTTTTCCATATATTCAAGATAATATCTTTCAATATCTTCATCATATCTTCAAAAAATCGCAATAATATTCAAACAAATATCATTTTCAATTATCTTCATATCTTCAATATCACAAACCAATATTTTTAAATTTTCTAGATAATAAATCATACAAATTAAGCCAACAAAAATATCATCTAACAATACATATCTTCATCTTTTGGTCCTTGAGATACAAAATTGAAACCCCATTAACCTCAATTATTTTCTAGCCTTGTAAAATTCTAGGTAAATATATATATTAAAAGTTCTATACAAATTTCCTCGACATATCAATTAATTGTCCAGCGAAAGTTATTCTCTAGTAAAAAAGTAACTATGGGATAAGATTGATACACACGACTATCTATAAATCTCATTTTATAATTGGTTTTTCTAACGTCGAATATTTCTAAAAATCAAATTATAAATATATTTTATTTTAAATGTCAATAATTCATTCATTATACTACAATATAAAAAAATATTGAACTTATTTCAAAAATAAATACATTCAGACAGGTCGCAAGTAAAATTTAAGCATTGACCATGCATGTGCTTCCAACCACCAATCCGACCAATCAAATTTGACTAACATATTACAGCCATATATAATAATTAAATAGTTTCTCAGTCATTCAGTAATTAAATTGCAATCAAGTTACAAAAAATTTAAGGAATGGTCCCATTTAACACCCACATGTGCCTGTTCCCCCCTCTGGTAGCCTAGTTGGGGGACTAAAATATTCGAAAAATAGTAAGTTCAAATATTTAAATATAGTAAAGAGATACGAAGAATCTGTAGAAATAAATAAATAAATACTAATATTAATGGAGATAAAAAAGAAGACAGACACAAGAATGACAACCAGGGTAGGTTTATTAATCAAACATTTAGGACAGTAATTAAATAACTTAATCTTAGAATAACTAATGATATCTTGTAATACAATGTATATCTAATTAAGGATCATTGATCAGCACGAACCATGCGTGACAAAATATAATTAATGAATAAATAATCAAGGAATCTGCTACTAAATAATTAGAGTAATTATTTTATAAAATAATAACAAGCCAAACAGCATACAATAAGTGCAGTATCTTATTGTGCAAAACAAATATTTAGACACCTCTGTTATGTCTTTACGACATTAATAAAATACAGATACGTCACGAAATTCAAAGAACAAATTAAAAATGAAAACCGAATTAATCAGCTTACTAGCAGCACATAGAAAACAACTTCATCAAACCATTTCCACAAGTGGAACGTCATTCGTTAACACCTGTTCTTGCTTTTCTCCATGGCTCTTGGTGCTGAAATTGATGCCAAACAAAATTATTTTATTTTTAAAAAAGAAGCGAAATTATTAAAAAAAACATTTAGATAAAAGATAATATTCATGTGGAGTAAACTTTGTTCAATTATTACGCAAAATATATAAAATTGTTGGGAGGAAAAACCAACATCATTAAAAAATACACGAATTTAGATTATTGATAAAAGGAATATAATATGTACCGAGGCCAATTGCTTCTGATCCTTTCATGATACGGAGGCGCTTGCATGAATCGACAAACATCCTGCATGTAATTAATACAAATCAAAAAATTAACCATTAATTATTAATAGTTTCTAATTAACCACTGAGTTAATGCCAATAAATCTTATTATAAACTTTAGCTAGCCTAATTACGTCTATACAATTAATTACTTCTAGTTATTTGATGGATGGTGTATGAAAGGAGAATATTGAGAATAAAGAATGTATAAATTTATATATAATTTTCTAAAAATATAAATTTATTTTATCTTTCAAAATCATCACCGTCGACATATTAGTTTGGTCCTTGACATGCATGACATACGAAATAAAAATTTATAGTTGATAATTAATCGAGGGTAATTAATATATATAAAAAAATAAAGCGAGTAATTAATATGATAAAAACTTACGCCCATGGTACATCCCCCACGACCATCCAATCGCCATCCTTATCTTCATAGGTGGGAACATATTCAGAACTGTTCAGCAAATCCATCAATTTCCGCTCATCCATAAAATCTATCATTCCTTGGGTCCCATAGTTGCCTGTATATATAATTACATACATAACCACACAATACATTAATTATCGATTCCAGATTATTTGATATATTAACATCAGCGTAATAAAGACAATGCTTATAATTAGTTAATAATCTGATAAGATTTTTGGGAACAAATATTCCTTGTATACAAGGCTGAGAAAAAATATCGAATTTTCGGTGTACTGAAATTTGAAAAATACCGAGATTTTCAATATGCTATGGTATCGATATTGAAATTTTCGGTATGAAATTGACTTTGTTTTGTTTATGTTGAAATAATCTATATAAATTTAGAAAAGTATATGCTTTTTTTAAATGATAAAGTTAAAACTTTAAAAAATAAAAAATATTTTTTTTATAAAAGGTATATAACGATAACGTATCGAAATCTCGATATACCATAATATTTCGGTACATGCCGAAATTTTTGGTACGATATCAGTATAAATATTCTTAATACTGTAATTTTCGGTACGCTGTGTGTTTTTTGGTATGTTAAGATACGTACCACCCCAACTTGTATTTGTATATAAAAAAAGTTACATTTCATCTATCATGAACAAATCTATAAATTTTCATTAACCAGAGCAAACTTTTTGACTTTAGAAAATAAGCCATACTCAAAAAATTCAAATAAAATTTTACAAACTGATCAAATTTTACGAATTGTGAAACTTCATAGACAGGCCAAATCCAAAATAATTTACTGCATATATGTGGTTAATGTAAAGTACGACTTGGTATAACGACAGGATCATTTGTAAATATTGATTATTGCAGCTAAATCTTTCAACTGCGTACTAAACTAATTATAAATTACCTCGAGGATTTATGTTTTGCTTTTCTTTTAAGTATATTTTCGGGTATTGCATGTGAATTTTTTGCTATTGTTTTAAAAAATTATTCTGGTCATGAAATTTCATGCAACATAGATAATAATTGCGCTGGCACATGATATATATACACAACTTACCCATGGTGAAAGAGCTAAACATTTTGGCCAAGGCATCGGAGAGTTGTTGATAGCTGCTGTACATTTTCAAGTCCACTTTGCGGAGATATGGCGCGCCATCCATCGACACCTTGACGAAGGTGGCGCCGCTCTTCTCACCTGATTCTTCATTGTTGCTCTTCTGATGTGCCATTATGTTCTTGCGGAAAGACCGGACTGGTGGCCATCCCACCACTTGTGCCCTAATAGTTTTTAAAAATAATAATAATTTAAAGATTCATTAAAAGTAATATATAGTGCTTTGGAGTGCATGGGTTTTGAAGATCAAATGAAACCAAGAACTTTTAGTTTAGTCGAAGGGGCGTACAATTAATCTTCAAAATTTTGATAAAAAATGAATAAATAGTAAAAAAAGTTAAGAGAATTATTCTAGCTAGAGAATATCATTCCTATTTTCCCTGCAAAAATTAGTTCAAATTCAGAAGACAGTACACAAAATAATTTGTCGTAGAAAAGATCAGGATGGTACCTACTCGAATTAATACTCTCGATTCGTTTTATATCTATCATTAAACCAAAGGAAATTAAGTAACTTTACGTTGTGTGTGCACGTCCAACTCACATGCTTGCACGTGTAATTTTCCATAAAATGTGAAGCAAAAGGCATGCTGATTAAAGATCACATACCATAACAATAATTTAATTGAAAAAAATTTAAAATATGTGTCTATGAGAAAAGAGAAAAGGAAAAAAAGTTTGGCACACAAAATACGTTAAGTTTTCGTATCATTTACAGAGGTAAACAAAACTAACTTAGCTGGTGGCTTGACCGGATCTTTGGGAGAAGCCGCAGCCTTCTCCGTTGCAGAACTTTTCACGGCGTTTTCCAGATCTGAAGCAGCTGATTCATTAGACTGAAGTTTGAGCTTCAGATCAACAGTTTCGGAAAATCCTCTCTTCCCAGTAAACTTGATGAGATCGGCTTCACCTCCGCCTGCGCCGCCGCCGGGAAGTCCTAGACATAGCTCTGTTTCCTTGAGATTCAGGCCATGCTCCTGACTGAGCAAAGCCGACGATTGTTTCCGGCCAACTTGCATCAAAACTTGCGTATTTTTCTTCGCCGAGGGCAACCTGTTTCCTTGTCTTTCTTTATTTCTTGTTATGATTTTGAGTTGAAGCGTGAGTTTTATGAGTGTTTTTGTTTCTGTATGAAAATAATATTAATGTTAATATATGAGAGGGAAGCAATGTGTACAACTTTCATGTGCAAATATACCAATGCTTCCAATGAATTTCTGTCTAATCGCGTGATGACACGTGGAATTTGCATAATACATATAATATTATTTCTCTGGGATCATGAGCATGTTACTAAAATAATGGAAAATTTTAATTTGGAAAATGGCCCAAAATAAAGAAACCTTTGCTTTTACGGTTTACTTTTTTGGATGCAAAAAGTTGCTTCAAAATGAATTAGTATTATTTATAAATTAATTTATTTTACGAGATATTAAAATATCTGAATGTATAATTATATCTTTATTACTTATAAGTGATAACTTATTCAGTTATTATAAAAAAATCTCAATTTTAGATTGATAAAAACTTGTGTCAGACGTTCTCACATGTCGTATTTTGTGAGACTGATCTCTTATTTAAGTCATCCATGAAAAAGTATTACTTTTTATAATATTATTATTTTTTATTGTGAATACCAGTAGGATTGACCCGTCTCACATATAAAGATTCGTGAGACCATCTTACAAGAGACTTATTCTTTTAGATTTTCTTAATAAATAAATTTAAAAAAATCAACATAATATGGGCTTAAATATAGGAACTTTATTAATCAATCCTTAACCCTTAATAAAAACTAGATCAAGTGGGTGGTTTAAAATTAAATTACTCTGAAATAATGGGAATGAGTCGAATGGCATGATTAAGAGAACTGATTATGGTGTGGCCCTGAAAAAAGAAACACGATCATTAACTTTCACCTCCATAATGCCCAAATTTAATAGCATATTCTAAATTTTAGGGAAATTTTTGTACAAACCCAAAATACAAATTTTCATATCCAAATTATTTTTATGCATTGTATATTTATTTTAGAATATTTTTTTTAGTTTCGTGAAAATACAAACAATTGTACACAAATTATTTTATAATTGGTAAAATAGTCAAATTCTTCATGAGTGAGTTAGCTTATTTTATTGTACAGTGCTAACATGACGTTGAAAATTGCTGACATGACACCAAATATTGTTGACATGTCATTAATGTATTGGTGTTTCTGATGATGTGAGCTCCTAAATGAAAGACTCAACTTTAAATAGTTAGATGATACAAACCTAAAATATGATAATCTATATCACTAATTTATTGTTTTTCATTTTATAATTCATTTAAAAGAAATACATTTTCGTTATAATTTCACAATTTTTTATTCTCAATACATTTTATATTCAACTGTTCATCAATTCAACTATAATTCAATCATCATATTATATTATAAACATTTTTATTATCTTTTAAAATTTTAAAATAACGTACATAAATTTTAATTAAATAAAAATATTTAAGAACTTTACGACAGTAAACCAGTAAGCTACACATGCGTACCATAAAATATATCTTCCTATTCCACATTCCGAATTTCTATAACATAGACACACACACTATATTTCTCTCCTATCCATTCTACATTTTTAATAATAAAAATAAAAACAAAAGTCCAAAATTTAAGATATATGTCGATATTTGTTTCTTAAACATAAAAAAAATTAAATACGTTCTTTTTTTTGAAGGGAAACTAAATAAGTTTTCCTAAAAAAAAAAACGACTGATAAACGGATTAATGTGTTTTATAGCTTAATTATATATAATCGAAAAATAATTTTTTTATATCCGAAATGGTAACTATATTGGGCACACTGTGGGCCCAACCTAATTAGTTCACTGTATAAAAATAGTACAATCAGAGGTTTAATCTTTTTTTTTTAAATTAAATATGTATAATTTAAATTATTTTTCAATCATGCAACCACATGGCCTTGAAAACAAAGCTACACCCCAAAAATGGCCTCTATTAGTCAACACTTAAATTTGGTAAGGCATTTGATTATTCGAGAAACGTCGATTGCGAATTAGTCTTCCATTATTTTGGGTAAAGTTTAACTCGTTTTCGACTGACTCAAGTCTCCTATTGACGAGGAAAGCGATCAAGTTTCAAAAAAAAAATATAAATTGAATTAATAAATAATATAATGTTCTAATTTATATGTTTATATAAACTTAAATATTGTACAATTAAATATTTTTCGGTATTGAGTTGGAGGTGTAACGATTAATTTTTATAATTATATGATGTTGTAACATAATTAAAGAGTGCAAATTCATATGTTATCACTAGCTACCTTTATTTTTATTTTTTTTTGGTATTATACTAGAATAAGATATCATTTTGTTAAAAATAAAAGTAAATATTTTGAATGTTGCGTATTTGACTAAATGACGCAGCTGCCATTCTGATATTTAAGGAAACCGAATTTTTGTCCCTTAAATAGGGTTTTTGTTAGAATCTTGATCAGCAACTTTCACAATGACCCACTAGGAATCGAGCAAGTTCTTTGTGAGACGATCTCACGAATCTTTATCTGTGAGACGGGTCAATCATATCGATATTCACAATAAAAAGTAATACTTTTAGGATAAAAAGTAATACTTTTTCATGGATGATCCAAATAAGAAATCCGTCTCACAAAATACGACCAGTGAGATCGTCTCACACAAATTTTTTCCTTACCAATAAAAGTATTAATAGTAAAAAAAAAAAGTAAAAATTTCAACTCATTTTGCGGCCAACAAACTAGCTAGGGGACTATAATGACAAAACGCATTAAATTTAATTATTTTATTCAGATTTTTTTTTATCAATTAGCTAGCTTATAAATCCACGCCCACAAAATGAAAATGACAAGTTATGCATGTGTATAGTGGGATAAATTACAATTTTTTTTTTATTTTATGTTTTTGTATTTTATTTCATCAAGTTTTTGGTCAATTTGCCATTTTGGTATACCATTGTCATTCACCCAATTTTAGTTCTTTTACTTGGAATGCATATACGCGTGACACCCGACATAACACAAGAAAATGATGATGGTCAAATTATTGACATGGTTGATGTATGCCACCACTCCGGCACAAAGAAAGACCAAAACCGAGAAAAAAATACAAATTAGTAGAATATACCGTGAATTGAAGGATAATATGATTTAAAAAAAACCGTGTAAATTACAATAAAGGACGAGGTTGTTTGAAAAAACTTTTTTTTTGTTTATTTAATATTCTCTTTATTTTTAACTATTATTTTTTACGCGTGAACTGTCTTTAATTGACAGGTTTTATCTATCATTCAATTCTTTTAAGAAAGTTAAGATATTAAAATTTCTTATATAAAAATGCACTTTAACCGTCAGTTAGCCGCCATTATATAGACTGTGGCCTAGTTAATGAGTTGAAAAAACTAACTTTAAAAATCATTAACCCAAACAGTACAAAACTGTGGTCTAATTATTCAGTAGGACACATTTTACATTGAAAAGCTTTGCTTGTATTTTGGACTGAGGGGATATACAGACAAAATGATAGTCTTTTCAAATTCAACTTTGAAATAGATCCTGATCAAACCAAATTTGATCGGTTCGTCCGTCCAAACATATTTTTACATCTTACGAACAATTCTTATTTCATATGTTTGTGTTATTTCTAAATCTATAAATTTGAAAGCTCATTTCTATCATTTCTTCTTTTGTTTTTTACTGGAACTTTCCTATTATTTCTAAATCAAGTGACTGACCTCACGTTTAAGTACGTATAGTCTATAACTAAAATCCACGCTTACATAATTCATAGCTAAAATACAACAAATGGAAGAATCAATCAACCAAAAAAATAATTTACTATGAATAATTGAAGCATAATACCTTATTTAAAAAAAAATAAGAAATGTAATATGTAGGACCGAGTGCTTACCGCTTTACCAAAAGTTATAGCTAGTAGTAATGATGTAACTCAAATCTTTTAAACTGCACAGCAGCTCAAGCACTACGATTCGATCGCTCTACCAAACATGGACAATTATTAAACCCAACATAATAATCAGTCTCAAGAGTGTACGATTGTCTGAACTATAAGCTACGGTGAAACTAGTAAATAAAATTGGAAAAGAGTAATAAATAAGTTATTCCTTGTGAATTGGATGGGATCCCATAAATTTCTTGTGTCTTCTTCTACCACTTCCATACATATCCTCAATAAATGGATTGATTGAGGACAAATCACGGAAATCAAGCGATAATTCTTCAATCTGATCAATAAAATAGATGATAAATTTTGCTTATCATACATCCAATTAAGTATTATAATAATTTTTCAAACATAGTAAGACATTATATCGGATAAAATAAAATAAATGTATAGTTAGTTATATATGCATGTGATCAAGCGGATTATGTCAAGAATTTCATCCTACGTGACACAATACATGTACATAGCTGAACTAATGATATTTTGAAATGAAAAAATAAAATTTAAAATATTTGAGTTTATGCTTGATTTTTTTTAAAAGAATATGTAACTTTTTTTAACTATTGTAAGAATAAATTCTTATATTATAAACTGTATTGTTAGAATTGCAATATTTGTCAGTTATGATTCATTCTAGAGCCTTTTTGAACCAGTGGTGATGACTTTGAGACAGGTCACATCTTTATGAAAAGAAATCATCCTCAACCCTAGCTGTGCCCTGGCACCATCACCATCTCCCCCAAAATATTTAATGTCTAGATATCTACTAAATCTACTAATTTAAACCCTTACAAACAAATTTACCAGCTTAATTGCTCAATAATTGCAAAATGTTCACTTTTTAATTAAATCAATAATCATTTAGGACCATAACCTAAAAATTTAGGGTAGACATGCTTAACAGTTCCTGGTTCCGGTTCAGGTGATTCCAGACCTGTCGGTTTCGAACCGGTTCCGGTTCAAAGGTAGAACCAATCGAAGCGCGGACTGCTTCTATAATTTTTAGACTGGTTCCGGTCGGGGTTGATCGGTTCCGGGTTCCAGATCCGACTTTTATTATTTTAATATAAAATTACTTTAAATAATAGATATTTTTTTATTTAGTATTTTGAGTAAAAACAATACTGATTAATTATAAAAATAAAAATAAAAATAACTTAAATATTGATTTTTACAATTGAACATTCATAATGATTTATTAAAATATATTTTGAATACTCCAGATTTTCATCGGAGCTTGAGCATTGAAATTCATCATTCACTCAAGCGGTCATATTCTTTTTTTGGCTGCAAGCCAATCTTGTAGGCATGTTAGCATGCTAATTTTTTTCGCTTTAAATTTGTTGTCTTTCACCAATGAGTCTTCCACATAATGAAAGTGTTGATTGAGAAGCAACATTTTACATTTGGACTTTGAATGACTATAATATCTCTTGCAATTGCCGCTAACATTATATACAGTTGATAATTTTCTTTCCACCGATCAAGAACAACAGTATGACATGTACATCTAACATGAATCAAATTACCATCTAAAATCGATTTTAATGAATAATTAAGACATTTAATCGCAAGAGTATTGACACTCGCATTATCTAATGTGATATACATTATTTTATTTTGTATGTCATAAATCTTAACAATATTTAAAATATATTTAGCTATAATGTATGTATTATGTGACGATTCTAAATGACACACAACTAATTTTTTTTTGCATAGTCCAAGTTTTATCAATCCAATGACATGCAACGACAATTTAAAATTCATATTTTAATTAATCCTGATATCAATTGTCAAACTGACTCTACAAGAATTATTTGAAAGAAGCGATTTTAGTGTTTCCTTATATTTTTTAATACATATCAAAGCAATATTTCTTAAATGTGTGCCTAGAAATATTGTGAAAATCATGTTGAATAATACTAGTAAATTCAACAAAATATTCTTGCTTAACTATTATAAAAGGTTGACAATATTTCGTAACAAATATCATGATAATTTTTCGAGAAATTTCTTCCATAATTGTGAAAGCTTTACAAATAAAAGAACTAATTTGTTGTTGAGTTGGTTCCCTACCAAATAGTTGTAGCATATCAGTGTCAAGTTTATATACATTGACTAAATGTTTTTTTTCAAAGAACTGGTACCACTGCCTGCTTGTAAAATATTTGATTTTTGCAAATTTTACATATAACAAAAAAGTTTTTTGTACCTTGTTGTTCAATATCGAAGGGATCTCAGACTTTGCTTCGCTTTTCTCGTGCTGTCGTCGTGCTCGTTTCCATCATGTTGCTTGCTCGGATGGACGATGATATCCCTACATTTTTGTTGGGGATTTTCATGGTGGCCAGGTTCGACTTCATCAAAGTCGGGGATGTAAACAAAATGTCAAAGTAGGGAATGTATTCACCTCTACCACCACGGTTTCAAGATGACGTTATTGAAATTCGAATTATTTATATGAGTAAATTCAGAAATATTAAGTAATTAATAATAAAGAGAATATTGAGTATAAATAAATTATAATAAAATTTATAAATATATGATGAGAAATGATAGAAAAAAGAGAAAATTAATTGTACATAATTAGATAGTTGAGACAAAATAAATGTGTGAAAATGTTAGAAAAATAATCTGGTATTTATAGTTTATTTGTGGGGTAAAAAAAATATGTCTACAATTTGGTCTTCAAATTGGGAGCCAAATTGCAACGACCATTGAATACACAATAAATGGCCGTTGGCCCAAGGTCTTTATTTAAAAAAAAAATAAATTTTATTTTTTAAATTTTTCGGTTACGGTCGTGTTCTGGACTGGATCTGGTAACGAGCGGGATGTGGTTCCAGAACCGGAACCAGTTATTTCCTGAACTAGTTTAATCAATTGGGAAATAGATTAGAGACAGCTCCGGATCTGGTTCATCCATACCGGACTAATGTAGGGTGAAGAGTTTTATTTCAATGGGTTTAAAAGTTTGGATTTGAAATAATATAATGATTAAGAATTTGAAAACTTTGTCTCTATTATGAATATTTACTTACAAATAAGAAGATAAAATTTTAACTTCTGCAGAATTATGCAAAATTTGAAAGATTATTTAAAATTAAAACAGAAAGGTCATAAAAATCCGCACCCACCCCAATAATTAGAATAATTTGAGATAACTATATGTGCTTCAAAAATTTATTAATATATGTGAAAAAATACTCCATATTATAAACAAATTCGACTCAAAATCACACTAGAAAACAAAACACTATGTTTTGCTTTGCAAAATCTACAAACCAAAGAGAAAGTGACTCACCCCTTGAGATCACATTTGGAGTTTTGTTTCTTTCACGGTGAACTAAATTGAGTTTAGAAGATTTTATATTTTTTTAAAAATACGAATTTGAATTTAGAAGATATGACTCGGGTGGTCCAAAATGCCTCACAAAAATAAATGTGTAATTAATACATAACTAGCGAGATGGGAAATTATATTCTTATTTATGTTTTTGTTTTTTTTATATTAAAAGGTTAAATGAAAATCGTAAATTGAGCTAAAATCCTCTCAAATCTAAGTTAGGGGTTGGATTTGAGATGATGAATATAAATAAATTCATTAATTTCAAATTTTTTGACCAGCTTGGGCGAATAAAATTCAACATTTAGATTCATAAATTTAAAATTCATGTATTTCAAATATGTTTTTGTTGTTTTAGAGAATTAATACCATAAAATTCAAATTCATCTATTGCATGTTGGCAAAAAATTGTGCGAGACGGTCTCACAGGTCGTAGTTTGTGAGACGGATTTCTCATTTAGGTCATCCATGAAAAAATATTACTTTTTATGCTAAGAGTATTACTTTTTATTGTGAATATCGATATGATTGACCCGTCTTACAGATAAAGATTCGTGCGATCGTCTCATAAGAAACATACTCTTGCATGTTTATATAATGTTTCATGATATATATTTAACATGATTTCAAGTTCACTTAATAATTAGAGATTTGAAATTCATTATATTTTGTGTAACTAATGCGTAAATAAGTAGGAACGACAATTTTCTCTGACCGATGGAGAATCCGATACCCGACCTGAATGAAAAGGAGGATATGAAAGAGATTTTTTTACCTAATTAAATAAATAAGTAATCAGATATGAAGATTTTTAGGCATGGGGATGTAGACTTTAAGGTTTCGCTAGTAATTGTAGTTCATTCAAATATATCCAAGATATGTGTTATTTGAAATCTTTCCTCAAATCAAATCATTCACTTCAAATCAAATTCATCAACCCAAGCACAACCTATCTGCATATTACATTCCGAATATCACGCTTCTAAGTTTCAAGTTTAAAACAAATATATATGCATATAATAGACTGCTAGAAATTATGTAAATAATAAGATGCAAGAACGACAATTTTATATATATCCACTTTATGAAAATGATTTCCTCGACGAAATTACTACAAAAATCCATCATAAACCACTTATAAATCATTTCAAAACCTTTCTCACAGCTTGATATATTGAATATGACCATTAACATCACACTCAAAAATTCAAAACCTGTATTTTTCTAAATCAATGGTTAAAAATTAAAATCCCCCCTATGTCTCATAATATTTTACATGCACGTTCGATTTCTACGTGCATCGATAATTCTATATTAACTAAGAAATGATTACGAACCTTAATATATAAACAATTTCGTCCTTAAATTCCACTAGTTTTCTGAGAAAATTGTAAATCGATCCAAATTAAACTTTCCAACCCTACAAGATGCTCCATTCATACTCTTTGGTGGTCAACTATTGAGTGCGATGCAATAATGCAACGGTATTGAAAAAGAAGTTAATTTGGGGAGACAATTTTACATGGTGATTAGCATTTAATCTGAGTTGAATTAATTAAGCGTGGCTCAGAGATGCGATATATATCATGAGAATCTTGGGCACGATAATAATGATTCCAAATGTAGGTTGAAAATGAGACAATGGATCCCCACGATGGGGGTCTCATCATCCCATTTATGAATGCCTCACCCTTATCAATTTCGTCCCTTTAACCGATCCAACACGCATTTTTGTGCGTGCTACCATTATCTACACCAACCAATTTCAAGTTACTAATACATACATGCGAGATTTAACAATGCTGGCCACTACCATTGCTCGTTTTTCCAAAAAAATTAATAATAATAATACAAATGAAATGTATTATAAATAAAGTTCCACAAGACTACAATAACTCATCGAAATCAATATTCGCATATACATGCATCACTCTCCGATAAAATCTCCCTATTGGGTGGCAATGATTTCCTTGACCTAATAGAATAATCAAATCGTGAAATTCCGATTGTCGTACTATTTTAAAATATTAAAGTTGTATCGTTATCACTAGCTATAACTTTTGGTAAAGTGACAAGCGGTCGGTTTTACAATCAATACCAGAGTTAAGATCACAAAGTTCGATCCTTTTGCAAGAAGTGCAATCATTGATATGTTATTACTTGTTATAAATTTTAGTACAACGATGGTTGCTCGATCCTACGCTCTCAAACTATATCTCGAACCAGATTAACCCAAACTTCGTAAACTCATCCACAAGACTTGAGTCATTTAAACGGATAACAAGTTGTACTAATTAAAAATTGTGGTTTTGTTATGGAATTAACGACTTAAATTGTAACGACCATGGGTCGTAGGTTGACTCAACATGATCATCAGCCCATACTCATATACTGTAACTACTATTCATGGGCCTAGTTTGGTCTAAGCATGAGCTGTAACTCATGCTCATACACCGGTCACTCATAGAATATCATATCCATGGAAAGTGTTTTATTTCGCATCCCTCAATATTCGAACTCATGACATCCAGGCTTAAATAACTAGATTCATAAAGTTTTAGTATCAAATGACCAGTAGTAGTGTATGAGTATAGACCGAGGCTTGTGTTGAGTCAGCGTATTACTCAATATCATTACATAAATAAAATTTGGTAACTAATTAGAGACCGAAAATAAACACCGGACGCTAGTAAATTCAGTCTTTAAACATTTGTTTTGATAAAAAATAAAATAAAATAATTTTTCGACTGACTATTTATATCAAATGAAAAAAAATGGTTGATTAAGGGATATAAAATAATGTGAAGATAAAAATTCATGTCTGGTGCTCCAAAAAGATAAGGTGAATCGCATTCTTTCGGGTAGAATCTCCTTTACGATTTGCTCTTGGCCAGGTTTGATTTGTAGGATCTCTCCCTTGTCAATGAACGATCCATTCTTGATTTTGTGATTTAATTTTTTGGGAAGTTGATGATCATGTTCGATTATTATGGTTTAATTATACAATGTTCCAGCTTCAAGTCTTAAGGTTAAGCTCCTCTATATTATATATTCATATAGCTATACCGTTGATTGATCATACTGTTAATTAGAGACAATAACAATTAACTAGTTTAGAGGTCTAATGCTTAATCTATATTATACTATTAAATAACATAGCATATTATAATATAATGCAAAATTATAACATGTGAGCGAGGAAAGTAAGTGTCAAATTCATTAAATATAAGAGACGTGAATGCAAAAAAAAAAAAAAAAAAAAAAAAAAAAACCCGTTAATTTTAGATGTCGCACATGAAAAATATAAATGGTTGATTTAACTTGACATTTATTAATACCAATTTCTGGGGCGGAATGTGAGATGACTGGCGGTCCTAAATAAGTCTAGATGTTGAATTTGCACCACAAAATGTAGAAATGTATCTGTCTGAAAATTCAACCCAATTATATATTATTGTCCCAACCTATTAGAAAACAACTATTGGCATTACATTCCTTCCCCATCACATTCATTCCTTGTTAGGATTTAGTCATACATTCATGATATGAAAAGAGGGGAAAATGTGTATATTTTTCTTGAACTAAATGGTAATCTGATTCCTATCAGAGTTATTTCATTGTCGGATAATTAGGCATAAAGATTTTCAGACAGGTTAAGTTGGTTGCATATGAATGGATCGCATATTGATTTGATATGAATTTTATATACTATTTTTCTCCTATTTGTTTTAAGTAAAATGCAGTGAATTGGAATTGTACAGATATATATAATAGATATATATTGATTGTATATCAACTACCAACTCCTTTTCATTCATTTGTAGGAAGGATTGTGATGGGTTAAATGGTCCATCTCCACTGAAATTAGGCCCATGAAGAAAGTGCAGTCAAATCTGGTTCCAGTAGCCCATCCGAAGTCTAAATTCTATGGGGAATTTTTGTAAATTAGTTCTTCTCAAGATCAGTTGTCAATTTAAAGAATTAGGTACGACACAAATATTTGTTCAGTATTCACGCAACATTTTTTTTTAATAAAAAAGTAGATTTGTGAATGGAAATTTAGTTATGTGTTGTCAGATTGAATTTGGTATATCAGACATGAATCAATCGGCTCGGAAACACGTCAAAATTTTTTCCCATAAAGGACCATATCCACGTGACGACCATGGAAATTGGATTCGCATTAATCTCCAAGAGAATAACTACAACAACATACTTTCTATTGTATTTTCAACATTTGTCATCGTCATACATAGATATTATCTCTCGTACTCATGACTTAAATTTGAAAAATGCTCTAATTCTTTTGCAAAATATTCATTTTTTTGGGAAGTGTTGAGGTGCACTACTGACGTTAACGTCATGTCAACGTCCTCATTGATGTCATCATGTTAACTTCACATTAACAAAATTGTTAAAATTAATAATAAAAAAAAAGAGAGAGAGAGAGAGACAATAGACGTACATTGAAATTGGATAACATATCAAACTAAAATCATAATGAGATAAATATTTATAATAAAAACCCTTATTTTCTTTGGATAGCTTATTTGTCTGTTTTAATAAAATTTATATTTACATGTGAACGGACATTAATCTTTTTAAACGGCAAGTGTCTTTATCTGGAGAACAGATGCAATAAATTTAACGTGTAAAAGCAGGTAGAAGTCCTCAAGGTATAAAGTTGACGTTCGTATGGTAATGGTGGCGTAACGTGGATGAATTTGCAACAGGGAAACATATATGGCTGTCCTCGGGACACAACAGACGAGAGCTACGCTAATTAGGAACCGTCTTCTTAATTTCCTAGCCGGTAGAATAGCTGCTCCATCAGGCCACCCGATTCAGGATCCATCATGTATGGGATCCATCGAACTCCCATCCTAGCTGATACATCGATGCACATGTTGCATGTGTGTACAATTTTTTTAAAATTAATTTGATTTACAGGAAGATATCATAATTATAAAAATTATTGAAAGGTAGGCAAATTATTATATTTAAATGAGATCATATTATAATTATAAAAATTGAAATCAAACTTAATTTGAAAGAATAAATTAAAAAACAAAACAAATCACCATGACACTCTTTTGTCTCTATTATAGAGATTCTTAATAATATGGTAGAGATGTGTTGTGGAATTACATTATGTGTGAGATCCGCAACATTTTTTTAATCGAAGTACTGATACGACGCAGAGATGATAACATGTTACCGAAAATTTCTGACATGAAAACAAACATAGATGATGTCTGCACTCCGATCCTGTTGCATTCTACTGGTCATGTTGTAGTTAAAATGCAAGATTAATTATGCATTGATACCTAGCTATGAGTGTGTTTTGATTTTATAAAACACCACTTGTTTTAATAACTTTTTAATATAAAGTTATGCGACATGTACAATAAGTTATAAATATTAAACATAATGCATATGTATGGATAATTATGATGGTGTTTGTATTGTATATTATTTGCACCGACTATCTAAAGCATAATGATTAGTGGGTTTAAGCCCTAATGTGATGCCAACTTTGTGTAACAGCAAAATTAGGCGCTTTTACGCATAAATATTGGGAAAGTTGACATTTTCTAAAAGGATTAATTAAAATAATTTTCATGTCGCGTGAATATTCGAGCATGAAGCATTTTCAATATACATATCAATGCACGTTAGGAAATGATTTTTTTGCTTTGAGAAGATACCTTTTTCCATCCATATTTTATGAATTAAGTAGACCCAACTGTTATAATTTTTCTTTTGAAGTTTTGGTGTGATCATTGTCTGTTAGAAAACTGTGTTATCTTGAAATAAAAAAATCTCTATTAATTCCATATGATGATACTAGTAAAATTCTCATACGAAAAAAAAAAGTTTAAAACTTGAGTTATATCTAACAATATTTAACACAATTTGTAATTTATATGCCATAATTTAGGTGAATTAACACCTAGCTAATTACGTGTTGCTTTGGAGACAGATCTATCATGTCTGTATCTTTAACTTACATAACGTGTGGATTATTTTACCCATTCATTCATTGTAGATCTTATACTATGGTTGCGGTAGGGTTTTTGCTTTAACGTGAGATCGAACATACATTTGAAAAAGTTTAGGGCGGTTAATTGGCTAGATATCTTATACTAATTAAATTTTATAAATTTAGGAAGTTTGAAAAAAGAAATTTCAAATGCGCTGTCAAAAATACCGAAAATAGTTAGAGAAAATGCATGATTTCACGATGGTGGAGCCAGATCCCCTCTGATGTCTCACCATACCAATACCTACACGATTTGCATCACGACGCATGTTTGTTCTCTCTGCAGTTACTATAATTTACATATGTTTATACGTAACTCTCGTAAGTAGATCGTAGTTTTAACATATGATTGATCCGCAGATACACGAGTCCAAATTAATATGATCTTTTTCAAGTTTCTTTGTGACTGTGATGGAGGAATTTGCAGCAAAATTAAACAAATGAATTACATTAAAAGCTATGTAGTGAACATTCCACAAAGTTTCCTCTTAACATCTATATCTATACATGTATCATATGTATGCATGTTCACAAATATTTCATGTTTAATTCAAGCAACACGATGCAGCAGCAGCGTTTATTAAGAATAAAAAGAAATAAGCATACTTTTCATTAGCCTCGCATTGTACAACATTTTTTCTACACTAATGGAATTGCATCAACAAAATCTACATTTCTCGTTAGTGTCATACATCTACGAGCCAAATAAGTTTTAACACTCTTAATATCTTACAGAGACAACCAGCTCCCAGGTCTTCTGAGAGCAGACCATGTCGGTAACCTGGATTTCGCAAACAAACCAGCCATTCATTCACAATCCTCAAAATTCGATGGTTCTTGCGTAGAATATTACTTCATACATATATTGAAAATAATGTTCTTACAAAATAATCTGGTTCTAGTGTATTAGCTTTCGTAAAACCAATTATGAAAAAGAAGTCGTAAACAAAAAGACACTCGTTCTCTTTATATTTTTGGATTTTTTTTTAATGTTAATATCACTTTATCCTTCACTTTTTAATAAATAATACGTTTTTCACCAAACATGCTTTAATGAGACTTAAACTTTAACAGTTAAAAGAATGTATAAGAAATTTTGAAAAATAAAACATAATTTTGGTACATATGAACTCAATAAAATTATAGAAAGAAATAGTATATATATAAAATAAATCGTAATGTAGACTTTTAATTTTTGAGTAATTTTAGGCATCATGACAGAAGTAAATACTGTGTGAATATTTTTCAAAAAAAAAAATGGCAATAATTTTGACCTTGCTTTAGAAATATATCTTTTTAAATCTTTCTTGAAATAAACATGGCCCCTGCCAAGAATCATTTAGACTTATATGCCCAACACCAAACACCCAAGCGGACCCTCTCCATTCACATGGAATTCACCCTCCATATGTCTAATTCCAGGTAGTATACTGCCAAATTTAAACGATGTTTGAACATGTTACTCTGTAATAATGTCGCATAAATTATTAAATTTATTTATTATTTTATTTTTAAAAAGATAACGTGTCTCTCACAATTCATGTAAGCAATATTAACGCTTTTGGCTTAAATCTTCACTCTAACATTAAATGAATAGTAATTTAGAACATAAAAATATCTCAAATATATCATAATGTAGAAACATAAGCAGATTATGTAAATATTAATATATTATATATACAGATAGGATATGATATGAAACAATAGTTTCTTGAAAGAAAAAAATTTTGAATTGGACGTCTAAACCAAGGCACCTCATTTGACAATATTTAACAAATAAGACACACCAAGACGATGCCTTCATTTTTTTATATATAAATAAAATCTGTAGAATATTACATAATTAAAAAATAATAATAGACTTTGTATCTAATTATGAAAATCCCGAAACGCGTCTTGACTCTATGAACAAAAGTAATCCATATGGGCGGACGAGTTTGTCCCTCTCCTGTCCCCTAAATCTTGGATCCCTTGTCTCATAATTGCTGCCAATACTGCAGACAACTTAATCTTGCTTTGTCTCAAATTCATGCACTAAAACGCCAATATTAACTCCAAATTCATGCACTAAATCAACTCGCATTTTTTCGTTACCAACGATCTTCTCCGAGAAACACATACTACACATCTTGAAAATAAAAGGGTTTGGTTTGGTTTGGTTTGGTTTGGTTTAGTTCAGTTCCAGATATTGTTTGCTAGCAGGAAGATGGAAAGTGATCTGAATTTCAAGGCAACTGAGCTGAGATTGGGATTACCAGGCAGGGATGAATGTGAAGAAATGATGAAAACTCCAAAGAAAAACAAGCGCTCATTTCCTGAATCGAATAGCGGATCAGAGATAGCTTCTTCTGTACCAGATATCCCACCGGCACCCAAGTAAGAGACTCATAATTGCCTCTCATCTTTTAGCGGTGGGATCATAACTTAGTAACTGATTTGTTTGGTCGGTGATTACTTATTGATTCCAGGACACAGATTGTTGGGTGGCCGCCAGTGAGGTCTTGCCGGAAAAGTAATGTCCAGATGAAGAAACATTCTCAATCTGAACCAGGGATTTACGTGAAAGTTAGCATGGATGGTGCCCCTTACCTTAGAAAGATTGATCTCAAAGTTTACGAGGGATATTCACAACTTCTCCAGGCTTTGGAAAACATGTTCAAACTCTCCATAGGTAAGGGATATATGCATGTTTTCATTTCTCTTCTTTCCAGTTAGTATTGATTTTTGGGATTGCTCTAAACACATGGTGTGTGGTGTAATTGGTTGATTAGGGAAATGTTCAGAGAGGGAAGGGTACAAAGGATCGGAATATTCAACTGCATATGAAGATAAAGATGGCGATTTGATGCTTGTTGGAGATGTTCCATGGGAGTGAGTTCCCAATGCCCTATCTAAATCTCTCCTATATATCTTTACACATACATATAAAAATTGAAATTATGATAGAAAATAACTATAGTTTTGTATACAACTTCTTTCGACATGCAAAATTCAACCACCCTTAATTTTAAAAGATACCATATATAGCGCCTTTGATATAATTGTTCACGCACATTTTCTTATGCATAACGTATTATTTTGCAGTATGTTCAAGTCATCATGCAAGAAACTGAGGATCGTGAAAGGATCGGAAGCCAAGGGATTGGGATTTGGTGTATGAGAACACGCTCTTTTTCTTGGATTAATTATGGGTTTTAAAACGTGCCAAAACAGAAGAAAAACGAGGCCCTCTCTCATGATTACGACAAGTCACAAAAGTTCCCTAAGAACTCTAGCTAGATTATAAAGTTCCTTTGTATTCAACAATTTTCTTCAACCTCAATTGGCAGGAGGTTTAATCGAAAGAAGAGATACATAGATATTACAGTTCCTTTTATACCTTTAATGTTTTTCTTTTCAAAGGTGCTTTTGAGATCTTTTGATTTTAAATGTTTTTCTTGTAATAAATCCATGCGCAAGCAATTGTACAAAGATGCATATATGCATCCTTAGTATTTGGATTTCACACTACAAGAAATTTATTAATCAACCACCACTAAAACCGTTGTCAAAAAACTTTTTAAGCAATAAAACCGTTGTCTTTTGGTGGTCAAAGACAACGGTTTTCAGGGTCAATGACAATGGTTCTATAAAACCGTTGTCTTTAAGCGTTTATGACAACGGTTCATAGAACCGTTGTCTATTAGCGTGTTTTTTTGGATAATCGACGACGATTTTAGAAAACCGTCGCTAAATTTAGACGGTTCTTTATCCATCGCTACTTTATCCGTCGCTAAATTTAGTTAGCGACGGTTTAAAGTAAAATCGTCGCATTTTTTAACTTAGCGATGGTTTTAGCACAACCGTCGCTATACCAAACCGTCGCAAAATTTAAACTTTGAAAATACCGTCATAATTAGCGACGGTTTTACCAATAACTGTCGCAAACTTTCAATAAATACTCGTATTTTCGATCCATTTTCTTCCACCCACTTCACAACACTTAAAATTTTTCTCTCTTGCACAATTTTATCACTTCACAACACTTAAAATTTTTATCTCTTATACGATTTTAGTTTCGATTTAGGGTAAATTTTTTCGCTTTAATTTTTTGTATATTTTTAAGAGTTAATTAAGATCAGTAATATTGTTAACATAGTAAGATTGTAAGTTTTTTTAGATTTATTAAATTAGTAAAAATAATTTTTTTATTTTACCTAAAATATTAGCGACGAAAATCACGAAAAAACCGTCGCTAAAATTAGCGACAGATTGTAAGTTTTTTTAGATTTATTAAATTATTAAAAGTAATTTATTTTTATTTTACCTAAAATATTAGTGACAGAAATCATGAAAAAACCGTCGCTAAAATTAGCGACGGACTTTATGGCAAACTGTCGCTAATTTTAGCGATGGTTTAATATTTGCGACGGTTTTGCATAAATATGTCGCTAATTTTATTTGCGACGGTTTTTAAAAAATCGTCGCTAATTGTAGCTACAACAACAGTGAGCGAACCCTTTAACAACAGGAGTTTTAACAACAGTTTTAAAAAGGCTATGAAAACGATTTAAGGCATTTTTTTGTAGTGTCGGTCATGTTTTCTTCGTTCAAGAACGTGTGTTTGCTGATCTTGAATGTGCATTTTTTGGGAAGTGAATACAAAAGAATCGAGATTATTATTTGTATTTCATTATTGAATTATTATTTATATGTTTATCTAGGTGCAACATTATTTGACACCACATGTGATGAATCATTTTTTATATTATTGAAGCATCTCTAATGGTCTCACAGTTCTCACGATACTAAATATATTTGAATCAAATACTAGTACAGCATAAATAGTGATGATAATTTCCTCCGAACTCGTTCGAGGATTCGAGGATTCGATACTTGATCCAAATGGAGGAGGGTTCGGAGGAATTTTTTGGACCCTGATACCCCATAAGCCCCCTAGGCCCAGATTACATTTGGAGGCCCAGACCACATTTGGGTGGGAAGCCCATCAGGGCTCAGGTATTTTCCTATAAATATCAGGTTTGAACGTACGGTTGATTCATTCACTATATTATTTTCAGCAGCACACTTAGCTGCTCCCCCTTATATCCTCAGTATCTGACTTGAGCGTCGGAGAGGGTATGTCGGGACACCCTCCCGGCCCTCTTCTAACGGTCTTATTCGTGATTTCAGGCTCAGGACAAATTCAAAACCTGCGTCTGGACTAGTGACACTCGCTGGAATCGGACCCTAAATTCTCCGTAAGTATTAGACCCCGTTATATAATAAATAATCAGATATGTGAATTTTCTGGTTCAGGGATGAAGTCAGGTTTGCAATTATAATATGATATTTATTTATGGTATGGATTTTCCATCATCCGTGGGTATGAAGATGTGATGAAAATTAATATCCGACGAGAATGATGATGGATATAATAACTGTTGATGGAGACGGAGAGTATGAAATCATATCTGAATCCGACTCATTATCATCCCTAAACATAAATGCTTCATGCTTTCCATCTAGATCTTCTAATGAACAATTTTCACATATAAGATTTGATTATATAGAAAACGGATGCATGAGCACATTTGACATTTAATTTATTTTAAAGTACACCCTTTGGAATATAACATGTTCAGCGGGAAGAATGAATATAATGGAAAAACAACCAAAATATTCTTTACAAAACCTTCATTTTTATTAAGTTCGTAAACTATACATTTCCCATACAACTACTATATTCCACCAACAAAGAATACGAAAAATGGAGAGGAACAATGAAACCGAAAATAATAATAGTAGTAAAGCTGAGAACCATGCATGAGCAACGAGATTCTAGAATACCACTGGTTGTTCTCCTTCAAGCTCTGATATCACGATCAACGAGTCACTCAAGTCGAGAATTAGGGGCTCGGACTTCGGAATTGGGTTAATGACCTGCAGTATTCAAAACATAGCATTGATCCACCTTTAATCATTCCAATAAATATAACCAAAGAAAGGCAGGCAACCTACCTTCTTGTTTTGTTTGACAAAACCGATAGCGCGCAACTTCTCTTTGTAGATATGCTCTTTCTGATAGCTCGTTAAATGTGGGATTTTCACCTTCTATTTTGTAGAGTCTTATATCCTGTCCGAAAGTCGTGAACAATACCATGAAGCTACATACTGCATTGTTCGACACTTGATAGATAGATTCATGTTTCAGAAAACCAGCCAAAGTTCTCTCAAGTTTTAATATGAATGCTTTTTAAACCTTGACGTAAATCTCATCTCCCTCTGCGTTAAGAATGTCCTTCCAAACCTCGTTCAATTCACTATTCTTTGCCACTGCCAAAAGAAAGATGAGAGATATTAAAAAATCAGCTTGGTGCGTTAGAATTTATTTATTTATTTTTTTGGTTTCGAAGATGGAGAGAAGAATTTCTAAACCTTGAGCGACAACAAGGCTCATTACTTCCTCTGCCGAAATATATGTGAGGGTTGGTCTGATCCTTGCAATCTATGAAGCAATGAGATTAAAAAGACTCAGCATTACTAGTCCTCAATATTGTTCTTCAAATTTATAATCATTACGCAACCTGAACTTGAAGAAGAGGAAACCACCAATGATGACAAATGAGAAGCATGCCGCGAGGAGCACAATAAAAAACCTGCACGAATCCAAATTAAGTACTTGTATGAACCAATCAACACAACTACATAAGGTCAAATCAAGAATACTTGCAAGAAAGCACAGGTAAAGAAACAAGTTCGACATGTTTTCCTTTACATACAAAAGCGTGTGTAACATAAACACACCTGTAAATCAATTTTATCGGATTGAACCTAAAACTGAAGTACTGTAAATGTTATCAAATTCATATGGTAACGGGCACAAATTTCACACTCCCGTCTCGTATAACAAAACCATATGTACAATACATCCTTACAGGGCTTCATTTAACTAACGAATGTTTGCGATTGACATAATTTCAACTGACATGCAAACCAATTAACAAATCTTACAATAAGTCTTCTTGGAAATTCAAGTTGTTAAAGGACATGTTTGTGTTTTAGGACAAACAGCCACTCATTAACCATCAATACTTTCAAGAAATAAAAAACTAAAGTGGTATCTGACTCGTAATTCGTCAAAATTAAATCATGAATGCACATAAAATGCTTTACTTCAACTGTAAACTAACAACTGAACATAAAACGCTTTACTTCAACTGTAAACTAACAACTGAACATAACATGAAGGTGGTGTTTGCTGTACTTACGTGGCAACATTTCTATCTAATTGAATGTTGAATAAATAAATTAATCGAGCGAGACTCCATTTGAGATCTTGAAATGAAGGCAACGAAACATCCAATTGAAGCGGTGTTGGTTTACTAAAGGAGTTAGACATGCAAGCGAAGGGCAAACTTGAAGCTGCAAACACTTGAATTTCACAACAGAGTGATCCCTGAATAACTTTCATCACCGAAACATTGCTATATAAATGCATCAATCTGATCAAGAAACATGAGAGTGATGCCGCCAGGAGTTTAGATCTAACATACTGCAAGGGTTACCACACCAATGGATCTCTAGTCACATTCTATATCCAAAGACAGACAAGAAGTTACAGAAATCGCAAAGATTCTCTGCTCAGGATCCGATATACAAACAAAATCAACTCAAATTGAGCTTACTTGCATTTTTCTTTGCATGCAATCTCATTAGAAAACTCATTTTGGACCATTTAACACAACTTGAGTTCTATCAGCACAAACCTGAGGACCATTCTTCAAATCCTTTTTCGGGAGTCTGTCACTCTCTCTGACTACTTCAGATATTATCTTCTGTTGCTCTGGGAATAGATCATGGCAAAACTGAGTAGCACATAAAGGATCAACATTAACACAAAACACTTGTCGGCTTTTCTGATGCCCCTCTGATTACAGGAAATTTACATGAAAAATCCCTAGTAAAACAAGCAGTGCAGATAATTGACAAAAGTTAAAAGATGAAGAAACTTGAACTAAATGATAAGCACACATGGATTAAAGCGTACCTCTATTGTTTATTGAGAAATACTGTACAAGTAAAGGTGAGATTGCCATGCATCTGCATGAATGCAGACTTGACTTCCTGAAATAACTATGCTGCTAGCTTTAAAAAGATATCTCTGGACAACTACTTTTAGAATGATTGTGAGTATAAACTAACATATTAAATCAACTATAAGCCATGGATATAAGCTTGAATAACTTTACGAAACAATGTATGGGCTTTTCTAATCATGTTAATCATTTTTATGAAAATAAAGACGAGTGCAGCTCGCTGTGCTAAGCCTCAATCGGACCAAAGATGTAATGTCATCAATCTCTACGGAAACAGATCATACACAAGCTCATAGCATGAATAATACACCAGTCTTAATCCATAATATGCAGAACCATAAAACTTGATAAGGGGGTGAATTAGTGAATAAATTAAACACATCAAAATTTGAAAAGTAGGGGACTCTGAGGGGATAAACTATTATTTTTCATACAAAATCTGAAGTGTTCATGTTTTTTCAGCTGAATGACACTAGCCATTCAGAATTCAAATTCCATGAATCAGTTTTCTGCAATTACAAGTTTTGACCCAAAATACACGAGCTCGTCCCATTCGACTAAAATTGTAGGTCCACTGGAGACTCCTTTGCAGCTGTGACATTCATAAGCAGCTTTGACACAATGACAGTTGATATAGTTCCCGTGCTCCAAAAAACCATAACAAATCATTAACTACATTGCCGTAATGCAATCTAACAAAGACAGAAGACAAAAACTCTTTCCCACGCATTTACACACCAAGAAAGAATAGCATCAAACAAGGCATGTATATCGTATGGGCTGATATACTATTGACTCGATGAGTTTTTGGTTCAGAGATTTATACATACATATTGTATGTAACTTCGCGCGCGCGCGCGCGCACAATAGAGCCTCCCCTCTGTTAAAACACGAAGAAAGATTAAAACTTGAATAACAGGTCACCTCTTTAAAGAAGAATTCTGACTCAATCTGGGATTTCTTGTCGGAATCCATGGCCGGAAGCTGTTTAATGGCATCATCCTTTTCAATTTGAAACTTTCTTTTCAGGCAATATAAAAACATAGATTTAAATTTATAAGGATGGCACGAGTAGAAAAGTAAATTCTTGAGAAACTTTTCAGTCCACTAAATGCATGTTGGTAGATATGAAGCTCCTTTATTTCTCTTCTGGTAAAAAACGTGTAACCAACCCTGAAAGTTATTGTTATTGTTGTATTATAAATATGGAAAAATGGACTGCCTGTTGAATCATCCATTTTTTAGGTTAACAAACACGTTCTCTATGTCGCCTTCCCTAACCTAGAGATCCAACGGGAATCGATGATGAAGAAGAAGAAATAGATAGCATTTTGCCAAAAGTTGCATGTAAAAGTCCCAAAGAAGCAAGAAATCGATTTCATTCTTCTTCTTTTTAAGCCATTGCTTTTTGTTAGACACACTACTACTCCTATTATTATCGTAAATGTTTGTTTGTCTGAGGTCTAAATCGATTCATAAAAGAATTTAGAATTGTAGTATGTCGTATATCATTCAGCATTTAATTTTATGCATCATATGCATTGATGGATTATATAAACAACTGTTCTCTATAAGATAAAAAGTCATTATGGTCTGGCAAGTTCAATCACTGACAATTTCCAATTCGTGAAACGAGACATGTCTCTAATCCAACTCAACTCGTAAAAAAATACATTTTTTATGTCAAAAAATTTTTTTTTTCCTAGGTACGAGTTGGATTGACCGGTGAGACAATCTCACAAGAAAATTACTCATAAAATTTTTAACAAAATAAAACCATTGACAATTACATTAGTTAGAAATTGATATAAATTGTCAGTTACTAATATCAAGAAACATAAAATTACAAGTTGGAATCCAACGAGTTCATGTATTCCTTTTGCTTTGATGGATGGTACAACGTAATATTAGTTAGAATTTATGGAGGAAAGCAAAGCGATCTTTTTTTGGTTCCATCCAATTTTCCAGAAACTAACTTGATGTTATGTCATCTCCAATAGCGTCAGGAAACCAATTCAATCCGGCGCAATTCTTCACGTTAGATTGAAGTGGTGCAGAACTGTAGCGGTAAACATTTTTTTAAAATTACTTTAATAATATCAAATAAGTAATCTAAAAAAGGGTTAGTAGATTACAAATAAATTATTAATTTTAGGATGAAAGATTCTCTTTCGTGGGTTGGTCTTCTTTTTATAGGCATCAAGCATGAATATTGAACAATAGAGTTTTTATTAAAATTTCATTTGTTTTAGTCAATGATATACATCATAATAATGTAATCCTAATAACACTTTTTATATGATTAATCACTCCATATAAAGTATATAATAATTTTATTTCCTTTAAATTTAAATACAAAAAATTATCTTTCGAGTTCTTAGAAAAACTCTGAACAAGAAATCTAAATATAATAAAAGCTTGTTCGATATATAAAAATATTATTATTGTATTAATTCAAGGGAAAAGTTTTCACCTAGAAAGATTTAAAAAAGATATTTTCCTAAAAATAGTACTGGATATGAAAAGGAACGTGAAATAACAATAATAAATTTATTTGATTCATGCAGAAAAATGAGATCATCAAGCAAAGTTAATTATTTTCATAGAAATTCTTCACATAATTAATTTCTTTTGAAAATATTAATCTCTTTGTTTATCCAGAAAATTCAAAAAGATGTTTCAGGACTTCAAAACTATATAACTTAGACAAGTCTAAAAAAACTTTGCTAATTAAATATGGAATCTCTAACCAAATTATTTCAATCAAAAAGTCATAATCCTAAATGTCTCAGCTCAATATTTCAGTTGAATAAATATTTCTTCACAACCAACAAATGAAGCTGATACATAAAACTTCTCATATTATGTTGTTTATGAAAGGAAAGTAACATTAATATATAACCACTGGACTCGAGTGGTTGAAATAATTAAAAATTAACAAATTCTTTTTAAAAAAGTTTTAAAACCCTTCTTGGAGCTTTAAAATCAGTCAATCACTATCTTGGCCAAAATTAATTTATCGATTATCCAGTTAAGAAAGAAATAAATACAAACAGAGTCGTGATAAATAAATAGCCACTAAAAACAGTTTTCCGAAAAATAGTTTTTATAAAATTTCTATAAAATATTCGAAACTGAGAATCAATTTTGTAATTATTGTGAGACAATATTCAAAAATTTCAAAAACTAAATGATTTGAAATTATTAATGTATGATAAAAAAATCAAGGAATTGACAAAAAAATTATAAGAAACAAAAACAGATCTTAAAGTCAACCTTATTCATTTGGACCTTCTTAAAAAGATCCAAGATTTTAGAATAGACAAACTCAGTCTATTATACAGACTTAGTCTATTTAATTCTAGTAAAAAATTGAGCTCAATAGGACTTTTTTCGGATAACTTACATACTTAAGCATATTACCAACCTATATAACTATTTTTTTTTTTCAAAAACCAAATAAAAACTTTACCAAAAATTCCAAAAAATCTAATAAATTTTTTTCTTAAAACCCGAAGGCATGAGAATTTTTTTAAAAAGGAATCAATTAATATATCAAACATAAAATCAATTGTCAAGAAGAAATTCTAGACATAGACAACAGTTCTGCATTATTTCTAATCAAATATAATTTTCAGCCTTCAAATATTTCTACACTCAGATAAATAATAATATAGAAGAAATAAACTTCAAGATTAGTTTCAGAAATCATTATTACAGATGAAATTGACATAAACAGTTTCAATAGTGTTGCCCCCAAAATTGCAATCCAAAATTTCTTTGATTCCGGTATTCAGAACAGAATTGGAATCAGCCGTTCTTAGAATTTGGATCAAGTCCATTTACAAATTAAGAAAACTAGATCGGAGCCCTAAATTTTTCATCCAACCATTTGTAGTGAGACAATCAAAAACAAATAAAAAAACCAAATATTACAGGCATTATCCTTTCAGCACAAATTTATTGAGAAAAAGAAGGAATAATACAAATTATATTTTATGAATCAAATATACGAAATCTACATGATGGCATATCTTCATGCGCAAATCAGATGCTCCTAAAGTTTTTTTTTATTCTTATATAAGAATATGCAATAATTTTTTGGAATAGTTAGAATAATAACATTAACCTCGAAGATTATATTGGCGAAGAAAGAATGCATAACTTAGACACGTAATAAATATTTTTATAAAAACAACAATGAATTATAAATTGTAAATTATGTATGTATATTGTAAATTCGTGTATTGAAAAAAAATTATTATGCCGAAATGAAGTAACTATGACAACGACAAATCACTATTCAAGATTCCAAAAATACCCTTAAAATACTTAAAAAAGGAAAACCAACCCACAAAAGACAAAAGAGAAGCAAGTTTTCTTCATTGAAATTTTTCATTCAACTCTTTAGATTCTCTCTTTAACTATTTTTTTTTCCTTTCTCCACTAACCCACTAACACTCATAATGTTCCACTTTAACCACTTCCAAACGTTATGTTCTTGATGAAGTTAATCTTTTGAGGATTCATATTCAAATTCTTATTTTGATTCCAAATTGTGTTTTATTTATGTTTTCAAAAATTTGTTTATATATACATACATATATATTATATACCCAATTAAACCGTCTATATATCCTTAAAAATATTTAGTTATGTTTTTTTGCAAAGATATACAAAGAAACATTGAATGCAATCAGAAACTAAAAAAACCTTAAATATTTAAAGATAATTTACTCCACAATTTAAATTCCGGCTGAAAAACTCTACAATTATAATTAATTATATATATATATTATAAATATAATTGACTAAACCACCTATACGATTCATTTATTTATTTCTACATTTTTCTTATATTAATTGATTATTATAATTATTTTATATGAATATCTCTTTTGGTGTCCAATTACCCAACAACATTATTAGATGATGCGATAGCCATTTTTACCTCACACTAAATTATTACATTACATATCCAATTACGTACCAGCAATATCAGGACTTTGCACAAGAGTCGACCATCCAAAAGCAAAACGCAACTCCCCCACTCCCCACCAACCCCCCTAAAGAAAAGCAGGAACCATATTATGATACCTTTTGAAATTTATCAACTCCATTACAGAGCACTTCCGACCCCTTTTTCGAAACTTCAACATCGCCATCATATCGAGCATGAGAATGCAATAACATACAGAAAGGTTATAGAAGACTTTTGGGAAGGCGTAGTGGGACAAAAGTGCAGCCAAATCAAAATTGTGCCTCCGGCTTTGATAAGCAAATAGACAAGGAAAGAGATGTACATATATATTTGAATAAAGTGGGAGTGAGTTCTGATGGGAGTTATTGTAGGCAAGTGCAATGACTTGTAGGTTTACGAGGGGGCGGATGGCTCGGGTTTGAAAAGGGTGGAGTCATCAGATTGATTAGCGGGATAGATAAGGGCTGCAAGTGATATAGGCATGATACAAAGTGATTTCGATTGAAGGAATTGCATTGCAACTCCCATGTCTTCCTCCATGAGTTTAGCAACCTCGTTTTCAGTCTCCTCGTTCGACCACTTCTCCCACACGTACTGGTTAGATCCTATTTCACTGGTCTCACCCTGAAAGTTACAAAAAGAAAACTAAACTCTGTAAAATGACCCGTGCAAGCATGCTCATGTGACCAGTTGAAGTATTTTTAGTTACCTCCATGGATTGTAGCGGAATGTCGGTAACAAGTTGTGCTACTGCACCAGCCCCACCTAGCCTACTCATGCTTAAAACCTGTTGGAATTTTAAAATCAATAAACAGCCTTTTCCTATTTGGATCTCAAGAGGACTTGATGAGTGTAATTCATGGAATGTCACGGGAACAGGTCACGTCGGAGAATATTACAAACACAGAGAATCGTCTTGCACCGTATTATTGGAATAAAAGAGCTACTTTAAATCCTTCAAGTATTCTTAGCAAAATCCAAATAATATATATACCACAGGGTCGCCAAATTAAGAACATGTCATGCTTTGAAAATCAAATGATTCATTGAACATTTGAATTTAATTCCACTATACAATGCTAAAGCCTCGAATATAATCAACTCCATCAGTAAAAACCAAATGAAATGCTATTACATGGACATAAGCCAAGACCAGGTGAAAGGAGAAATTCCAGGAGTTAGCAGGCTGCTTTTCGAGCATACAAGAAAATTAACAGAAATACCAATCAACCATTAGATCTGAGTTTGCAGCTGGCTTGCAATGAAATTAAACCTACTAGAATGTCAAGAGACACGCTAACATCTCAAGCATGATCCAAGGACGCCAAGAAAACAAAAAAGCAGACAAAGAAACTTAACCTAGAAGGATAAAGGTATTATAATCTAAGAATTCCAGATTTCCAGTGCAATGGCACAAACATACAATAGAAAGTAATACTTGCGAACAAAAGAAATGATTAACCACTGACAAAATGGGAAATCTGGTTCAGAAAAACATGAAAATTTTCTTACCTTGACTTGAAGCCTCAAAAACTTCACATAGTCAAGTATCTCATCAAGCATGGCGGCCCTATCTGTCTGATAAACGAAAATAGAGAAAGTAACACAAAACAATGCAATGATTGAAATTTTTTAATCCCTTGGTATTTCAACTTAGCATTAACATATATCTCAATATTGAAAATAAGGCAAAATGGTTTAATTCGAGGAGATAAAGGACTTGTATCAAATGAAGTTTATGCACCTTGTTGCAGCTGGGAACAAGTTCTTGCAATGCCTTGATACGTTCTGATATCCTTTCTCTACGCAGCTGTATCAAAAAATATATACTTTACTGTAATAAATTAGCATGAATTTAAAGAAACATTCATTTCTTCATCAGGATAACATACTTTATAGCTCGTTTATATAAACATACCCGCTCTGCGATACTGTGAGGATCAGTTGCTTGCCCTCTTCGTGCGCGAACTCTTGGTCTAATTCCAGGTGCATGTGGAACAGAGACTGCAGTGCTTGGAGCCAATTGACCTTGAAAAGCCTGAGATATCATGATTTTAACAAATAAAGCCTCTGTTTTCGAAAAGCAAATACAAAGAGCCAACAGGAGAAACAGTTACCAACACTGATGAAATATAATACTTCTGTTCAATGATTCAATGCCTATGGGTAATTCACTCACGCTCAAAATTGCTATTTCCTGTGAACATAGAGGAATTTATAGTGATTTCTGTTCATCTACATTCTAGATTCCTTCTTTTCCTTCCCGTGACAAAACTGCAGAATTCTTGAGAAGCAACTCATGATCCAATAATCTGGTTCTTACACTAAAGAGCAGAGCTCCTCAGGTTCAACTAATATTTTACCATCCAGAGAACTTTCACTTTGGTTAACGCCAAAGTTTCCTTCCAGCAACAATTAACTTCTCGTTTATTGATAACATTATAAGTTTGTTAGCATAGACTTGATTACAAATGACAATCTCCAAAAAAGATAAATTAATCCAATGCCTACACCACAGATAGATGAAATAACATTCAAGGAAGAGTTAACTGCTTTGTCAATTGACCATTTCTCAAATTGCAACAGCCATAAAGACATATCTTAGTCTGACCCAAATCTCAGTAAACCAATTACACAAGTGATCACGAGACTGATGAAACCAACTTAGCACCAGCTTCAAACCATTTCCTGTCATAGTGTATGGAGATATAAGAAACTACTCACTCAGTAGAACCACATCATGGAATGCACTGAAATAGCCTAATTTTGTTTGCACTTGGTAAAAAATTAAGAATTTGAACTTCGTCATATGATCAAATTACTAAAATATCCGTATTGAGTCCTGCCATTGAAATAGCCTGGTTTAAGTTCCACTTGGTAAAATAAAGAATTTGCACCTCCATCATATGCATCAACATACAAAACTAACTTATACCGATTCCTGCTATTTCCAGACAAAAACTACCACCGTACTTAGTATTTTAAAAATAAAAAAATACTTAATTAGAAAAGTCACGCCTACATCAGTTAGCTGCAACAAAGGGCACATGCAAAGGCAAATAATTAACAATATACTTATCAAAGAAATATCTGTATATTTACCGTACGACCTGCTGAACATGAGGCACAGGGTGGCGGATTGCATGGCCCTGTAAATGGTCAAAAGCTGGATATAGACTTCCAATGTTATTATTAACTGCTTCCCTTTCCTGCAAGAACAGAATTCACAGCACCCCGTTACTGTTTTACAGACAATCAAACACCAAGAGAGGACCAGGGGGCGACGAGACCAACTTTACATAATACGTTGTTTTCGAAATATAAATTCTCCACAAAGTAAACCGGCTCCCTCGCGAGGACCAGGGATGACGAAACCAACTTTACATAATATGTTATTTTCGAAATGTAAATTCTCCGAAAAGTAGGCAAACCGCTCCCTCGCAAGCCCCATACCATAGATTAAGTTCACTCCGTCCCAAGCACATCACACCCAGTTCACACATGACACAGTCTTGGTTACACGAGTTCTCATAAATTGAGACTCATATCAACGACAATTTAACCATAAAAGGGGGCGAATGCTAAACGCTAAAGCTTACAGGCTTAACAGTAAAACCTCCACTGTTACTAACCGCTTCACGACCGTTGTCTAGGCTAAGCCCCAACGGAAACAACGTGTGATGGTGCCCACCAGAGCCTGCAGCAGCTGACCCAAGCTGAGATACACTGTGATTCAAAGATGCATTTTCAGACGAGTTGCCAGAGCCGGCCCCTGCCAATCCGGTATATGAAGGGATCGAGAGTATTTGCTCGAGGAAGTCATCTGCGGCGTACCCATCCGGTGGATTCGTCGTCATGCTGGAGATCTCAGGACGTTTACCGGAACTTTGGGGCTAGGGTTTGGGTGGTGAAAGGTCGGAACTTTTTGCAAAAGTGGCAATGACTTGTGCTTTCATATGCTTTATGTGGGACGCATGCTTTTTCGAAAAAGTGGGATTTTCGCAGAGAAAGAGTGGTGGGCCAAAAGTGTGATAAAGCAACTCTTCAGAGGCACCACAATAATAGTTAAGGTTGTGTTGCAAATATCATTTAGCACAATCAATAATTTTTTTAAAATTTTTGCATTTTAAAGTTTTAAAAATGTGTGTGCTTGACTTTTGAAAAAAAAAATTGACTGTAATATAATTTTCCAAAACATTACATTATTACTTATATGAAATTAATAATCTTTTAAAAAATTTATATTTTTAATAAAAATCAAGCATAAAAAAGCTTATTATGCAAATAGGCATATGTGCGTGAGTTTTGGAGTCATAAACTTTTGAAGAATTTGATTGTAATAAAGTTAGTCCAAACATATAGTTTATTTTCAAATTTCATTTTAACAAAATGTGTCTCTCATCTACCACAATAAAACATAGTAATTGCGTATACGATACAAAAGTGTTGGACATTTCAATCTACCTAGCCATCACTTGCCTAGGAGAAAACCCATCCTCTGATATATCAAACACCAAATCATCACTCTTAGACAAAGCATACACAATTTCCACCATACCAGGCCTTCTCGCTGGATCTCTATTCAGGCAAGCAACCGCAACGACCAAGGCACCCATCACGCTCTCCATCGAGCACGACTCGTCCACGAGCCCATCCTCCATCCATCCTCTCAACCTCATCAACTTCCTCTCCTCTTTTCCATCCAAAATCCCATTAACGCTAGCCCACAAAACCCTCCCTTCATCATCAATAGCCTCCCTACCCGAGATAAGCTCGAGAAGCACGACCCCATATGAAAAAACATCCATTTTGGTCGACACCACTCCATCGGTTAGATACTCTGGGGCTATATAGCCTTGTGTACCAACAATGTGCATTGTGATAGCGTTGCATCCTGATTTTGCTAGACCAAAGTTGGCGATTTTCGCTCGCATATTCGAGTCCAAGAGAATGTTGCTACTCTTGATGTCCTTGTGCACAACTTTCGGCCTAGTGTGCTCGTGGATGTACTGGAGACCATTTGCTACATCAATGGCGATTCTTAGCCTTGTTTTCCAACTTAACTTATCCTTCTTTCTTTGATGGAGCCATGAGTAAAGGGACCCATTTTCTACATATTCATAAACTAGGTAGCAATTAGCTTCCTCCGGTTCTATGCAAAACCCTTCAAGCTTGACCAAGTTCCCATGGTTCACCTGCAAAACACAAAGGCATCGCAATGTTCAGGGATTAATGAGATAATTATGAGCCCAACAAATTATTAGCTTCTACTGGCAACAAAGTGTCAAAATGAAAATTTTGCTTTCGTATTTGATTACTTTTTGTAATAATAGTAATAAAAAAAATTAACTTAAAAAAATCTATACAAAAATAATTACCAAGTGGAATCATTCGCGGATGATGACAGAGGGACTGCCAATAATCTGCGGTCAACAGCTTGGTGCTAGAATTTTTTAAATCCAAACCCCACCAAAAATAATATATAATTTCAATTAAGATATATATATTAACATTTAAAATAGAGGTGACACCACTAATTTTATGTCCTTTTCTGACACTACATTAATCCAAATCGATTAGCATTTTTAATTAGTTAGGATTAGGATTTTGCAGACAGATTAATGCACGCCACTCTACCAAATTAAACATTAATTTCTTGATTGATTTCATTCACATATAATATCCAATCCACATATGTTCTGAAAATTGTCATCATAATAGGAAATTATTGATTTTGAATGATTATAATATCGATGCTTCAAGTTCAGTTATGCATTTATTACAGAGAATTTATTTTAAAATTTAATTCGTTTCATATTGTCTTTAAATATACTAACGAACATTCTTTATCTACATATAAGCACTTTAGAAGTGCTTTGAACTAAATTAAGCAAGTTTGCATTGGAACGAATTTTAACATTATACAAATAACCAAAAAAAAAAAACTTTTAATATGATTCATTGAAAAATATACATTTCTTTGATTTACTTATATTTCATCAAAAAATATTAATCATTTTGAATTTATATATTTATATTATATTTGTATGCTTTACTCTTTTACTTAAAAAAAGTTTTTGGTTCATTTGTGATTATTTTTTTATAATTTCATATTAAATTGTAATGGATTAGTTTATGTTTAATTGAGTTAATTAGAAAATATATAGGAGTTTTAGTTAATTAATTAATATATAAAAATATATCCACTATAATAATATTAATTATTAATCTATGGACTAATAGTATTTTTTATTGATTCGAATTTAGGAAAATGCTTGAACTTTCAGTGTGACCTATGCAGTTTATCTGGGCCCAATATTTTTCGAATCCGAAATTCAAATTCCAAGCGACAATACACGATAAATTCATGAACCTAAAACTTATGTCATTTGGACCCACTAGTTAATAGTTCAAGCTTACGCGTAAGCGTACAAAAATGAATCAAATACCATTCTATTTTATTTTTTTTATAAAAAATATAAGGAATATTATATTGAAATAAAAATTAAATAATAATTTTATTACAACATAAATCTAAACAATCATCAACCCTTATCTTTGTTAAAAGTTAATTAAAATATACATTTTCTAAAAAGTGATAATTTAAATATATTAATTTTTATGGTAGTAACCTTCAACTTTCCCGACCCTACTATATTAAGCTATTAACCATTTATCAAAATGAATAATTTGATTTATTTTTTAAAAAATTATTATTATTATTATTTTAGTATAAAAACGCAGTAAAAAGAAAGTACCTTCTGTAAAATCTTGAGTTCGTCGTAGGCATTCCACTTCATCTTCTTGATAGCATACACTTCTCCATCGATACTTCCTTTGTAAACAGACCCTTGAATCATCCATTTCTCGTCAAAACCATCTGTTGCCTCCCTCAATTCATCAATCCCAAAAACTCTGTATTTATCCAAACACCCTGATACATCAGCCATCAAATTCACCTCAGCTTCCACCTTCTTCAATCCCATCCCTGATCTCCCACCCACCCCCAACTTCTCTTCATCGCCATAGGACTTTCCACCATTCTTTTTAATCATCCTTCTTTCGCGATACCATCCCCCCAAAACCAACACCAGGCTGACTGCACACACACCTAATCCTACTCCTAGTCCTATGATAGCACCTTTCTTCTCAGTCTCACCTACGACAAGAGGAGGGGGCACAGGTTGTGTCAGATTCGGAAGCCGTGAAACGGGCACGAAAACGGTGTCGAAAGTTTGGATGTTGTTGCCGTTGACATCGGTAATAGACTGCGTTGTTGCCCCAAATCTTGAGGCGATTGAGCTTACGTTATCAGAGGGTTGGAAGACGTAGCTGACAAGATAATTTACTCCGTTTTGGACCTGGGTTACATTTGGGCACTTGCAGAAGATTGGAAAAGTTATGACATCACCGATGTTGAGACGAGTCGGTTCGAAGGTGGGATTGACAACTTCGACGGATTGGTAGGTTGTCAGGTTCTGGAAAAACTGTGTGGAAACTATGTAGAAAGTGTTGCCGCTCTTGATGGTGTAGGGTAGGGCTGCGTAAGAGATGGTGATGGAGCTGTTGACTGTGTTGCAGGAACATGTAATGGGAACGAAGAGGGATTGATCTGGAATTAGAGGGGAGGCCGGGGATGAAATGTTGCTGGGATTTGATATCATGAGGCGGCTGACTGAGAAGAGATCGCCTATTGAGGCTAAATCGAGGAAATCTGGAGCTGCGGGTCTGTAGAAGACGTAGGTTTGGCAGGGATATGCGGATTGGTTTGCTGTGCAGGTGTATCCTATGGTACTGGGTTGAGCTTGGACATGGATGTTGCAGAGGAGGAGGAAGAAGAAGAAGAGTGTGGCTATTACGTGGGTTGATTTGGTTGTCATTGTTCTCTGATTCTTGAGGAGGGGTTTTCTGAATTTGATAGCTGTCTATATAATATATTTTCTGGTAAAATAACCAATTCGATTGATTTCAGATTAATTAAAATTTATCAAAATTCTCCAAATTATTGAATTTTCTTCTCATATACAGTTTGACAACCAGTAACGTACACGTGGAATTATTCTCCTATTAATACTTTTTTCGGACAAATATTGCATGCTTTTGTTTAGTATTCAAATTTATCCGATTTACATAAAAAAAATTAATAACATAAAAAATTAATAGTTCTGAATTCCATCATCATAAAATAAAATAAAAAAGTCTCGAATAAAATATAAATAAAAAATAAACAGCAAGAGTAACTGAATAACATAATTTTAAGAAATATGATTTTATACGAGTTCGAGTTAATAGTTTTATATTGCACTGATACATAGAATATAATTATTTCAAAAACTAGCTTTTAATTTTGGTAAAAAGAATACTCTAACAAGAGTTGAAAAATTCAATGATAAGCATATATCTGAAAATACAATTATATTTATTTATATATTTGTTAACAAAACATCATATCAATTGTTAAAATTTTATTTTTATTTTTTAGATCAAATTAGTAATAACTCCGTGATCGAGCTGCTCTCCCCTGCGGGTTCTTCACGACGTGTAAAGTCTTGACGACGGCCCCATATCGACAAAATTTCCAGTCTATGGGTCAACTGTTGTTATCACCTTACTATTTTGGGTTTTAGTATTTAATCAATAATTTTTATTTTTCCCAATATATATTCGAATCTTTTCTAATTTGTTTATGTTCAATAATAAATAAACGCGACAGTTTAACTAGTTATTTGTATACTTAAAATCGTATATAATAACACAAAAATACAACATTTTCTGTATCTGAATTGATAGATGAGATGCTAGCAAAAATACCCTAATCACGTATCTAAATGTTCATATATCAATACACAAAAACTCGTGTGAGACGATCTCACGAGTCGTATTTTGTGAGACAGATCTCTTATTTGGGTCATCAATGAAAAAATATTACTTTTTATTGTGAATATTGGTATAGTTGACCCGTCTCACAGATAAAGTTTCGGGAAACCGTCTCACAAAAGACTTACTCATGTAAATATTAATGTTATATAATGTTGCTGTCACAAAATTTAAATCGTTAAATTTAAAATCGAGGTAATATTCTTATGATAACTTGAATTAACTCATCTAAATTCTACGTGAAAAATAAATAATAAATAAATAAGTGGCCGTGTCCCGTGTATGTTGGACTGCATTGGCTAGGTGTGCGATCGTGAGTGGTGGATCAAATGTTTTGCGTCTGCTTTGCTGGTTTCCTTTTCATTTGTGATGCGTTACAAAATACTTTAATGAAATGTAGTCCAGTCGAGTTGAATTTGATTAGTTTATAATCCACTCGAATTCGAATTTTATTTAACAAATATATTCAGAATTCACAAGTTTATTTGAGTTTTGATAGAGTTTGGACGAATTTAATAAATATAAATTATAATTTAAATATTCATTAAAAACTAAATTATATATTTATAGACAACTATAATATTCTTGTAAAAATTTGTCATTTTATTCTATTTACACTTTTTTTTATATTTTTCATAAGTAAATGTCAAATCTATAAATCAAAAATCAAATCTATTATTTTTTTATCTAAAAGTTGATCGTGACCTTTGACCCGTGAGTTTACTAACAAACATCTTCATAAGCTAACGAGTCGAATATTATAAATTTTGAGTTTGATTTATTTATCATAACGAGCCTAATTAAACGAATTCAAACGAACTTTTATCAAATAACTTACGAGCAACTTAATTCATTTTCATTTTTCTAATTTATCAATTTTTAGATGGCTTTAGTTTTCCTATAAATTATTAAACTTTTAAATTTCTTTTCTCCAATTACTTTAGAGGTCTTTTATGACTTTTTAATTGGTGGTGAAAGTCACGGCACGGACTCGTTGTTTCACTTTCACACATTCATTCCTCGAAAAAGACTTCAAATTAAGTCAAAAGTTTTTAAAACAGATAATAAATTAACTGTTTACGACCAAATTTATTAATATGTGTAAAAATATTAAAATAGCAAAGCAAAAAACAAAACAAAGATATTGGATGTTAACCCTAATATGACTAGTTAGAAATCCCAAAGTGGCCTACTTACGTTAATGGACCAAAATGTCTATATTTTTTTTTTGTTTAATTGAAATCAATACTAATGTTTCATTTGTTTTAATGATAAGGAATTTAATTTATTAATTCAAATATCTGAATGGTCCTATCTAGGATTTATGCTCCGGAGTAGGGATATAATCGAGTCGATCCGAGCCGAATTTTTGAATGTTTGAGCTTGACTTGTTTATCGAACCTAAACGAGCTCAATAAATATGAATTGTACATTTAAATATTCATTAAATTCATTAAAAGATAAATTATAAATTTAGAAAAAAAATATAATATTCTTATTAAAATTTGTCAATTTATTATAATAAATAAATTTAATAGATTTTTCTATATACTTCATAATTAATGTGTTAAATCAATAAATTAAATATCAACATTATTATTTTTCATCTAAGATATTACTTATGAATTTACTAACGAACGTGTTCACGAGCTAACGAGCCGAATATTGTAGAGCTTGAACTTGGTTCGTTTATCTTAACGAGCCTCATTAAACGAGCTTTTATCGAATCGAGATTCAAATAGCTCACAAACGGTTTGATTTATTTACATCTGTACTCAGGAGAAGCCGCTTGCAAAGACTACTGAGTTTCCGAGACAGAGCAAGAAACATTCTTATTCATTTCACTATATAAAAAAACAAGAAGCAGAAAAATCAATTTTTTTAAAAAAAAAATGAAAACATGACTCATCTTTCAATTCAAGATTCAGATAGCACCAACCAAATATTTCTAATAAAAACAATCAAAAACGACTAAAAAACAATTAATAAATGTTGTGATTAAAATTTAAAGAAATATGCTCACCTGATTTTTCGTTATCTTTTTCGCTTGATCTGCTTTTGGAATAGAAATGTTTCATGCGATTGGCTAAGAATCAAGCCCACTTTCTCCTTTCTATTTATTTATTATTTATTTGTCATTTTTATTTTATATTATTTTAAGGATAAAATTTGATTAAAAAAAAGGAAGGGAAAAAAAGGTTGAAGGGGAAAAAATTTGGAAATTGCCGGATTCAAACTCGATACAACAAATCCTTACAGTGTGTTTGGCAACTAGGATTTGAAAAGATTTTATGGGATTTGGATTTCAAAATCTTATTTTTACTGTTTGGCAAGGTGATTCAAAAAAAGAATTCGGATTTGTTTAAAATTTTATGGGATTTCATGGGATTTCAATGTGTATATCCAAATCCCATCAAATTTGATAAGATTTGGAGGGATTTGGATTTTAAAAACAAACAATTACTTTTTTATCCAACACATCATTCTCATCAGTCAACTTTCTCCACCAAAAATTTCTAAATGGTTAGACTTTTTTTTCCTTTTTAACTTTTTTTAGAAGTTGAAAGATTTCGTTCAAATTTTATAAGTTTCGTGTGTTATTTATTGATTAATATAATAAAAATTATAGTAATTACCAAAGTCTCTTTTTACGTTTAACAATTAATTTATGTTAAAGTTTGAAGTTGTTTGATGATTTTTTAATTATTATTTTATGTGCATTATGATTAATAAATAATAATTAATTTTTGAATTTACAAACATAAATAATAAAGAAGAATTATTAATTTCTAAATTTCTTTGGGTTTTTTTATGTTTATGTGATGTCCAAAGGTAACTTAGTAAAATTTTAGAATTCCAAATTCGAATCTTTTTTTCTCCAAACAAGAAATGTATTTGTAAATACTATTTTTAAATTTTAAACCAAACATCAAATGGAATTTCAAATACTTGAATTTTCAAATCCAATTCCAAATCCAATTCCCAATCCCACGAAATCCTCTCAAATTTTGGTTGTCAAACACACTTTAAAGTGATGTCTACCACTAAGATACATGTTCTTTTCAATTATTTGGGGTCATTCAGTTATCTGATGGATTATTTCACTCGTAGACTGATTGCTACAGAGCAAGAGACAGTTGAAAGATAGGTAGATAGAAACAAATTGGTTGCCCAAAGAAGTTTGAGAAATCTTCGTGGTCGCAGAACTGGAGATTGGGTTTAGGACAAATTAGCTTATATAAACATATCATATTGCAAAATTTGCTTTTTGATTCAAACTTCGAGAGATTGTTCTATAAAAATATGTATCGGTATACTAAAAAAAACATAATATTTTTAAAAAAGAGAGTAGGGATAATATTTCTAATATTTTTCTGCTAAAAGTAAGCTGCACCGTTGAAAATGAGTAAATGTTCGTTTAACTAAAGGTCCAGTAGTTGTATGAGTTCAAGCAAAGTTCTGCTGCGCTAGGCTGAGCAAAACAAGCATAGGTTTTAGAGCACATTCTGCCATTTCTCCACACATGTTTTATAATTTACTAGAATCATATGCACGGATGGCATGTTTGTCGGCTAGGGAGATTTTGGACCCGGCAAATTACTTGTGGGGTGACTTCTTATCATGCCAAAGATGCAGCCTACTTCTCTTTTCCATCAGCAGCCTCCAAAGTGGATTTGGCCTCCTAGGGGTTCATAAAAATCAACGTTGATGCTTCGTTCATGGAAGGAAATCAGTTTTGCTTTCAACCTACTGCTGCGCAGATTTATGCAGTTGAGAAGGCTAGCTATCAAGTTGCAAGTCATTTCAACTGGTGTAGCTGGATTTTGGAAACAGATATTCGCGGTTAACGGCTTGACGCTATCTACAACTCATCTCCCTTTTCTACTGCTGCTATTGTCCTCATGAATCCACTTCGCCGAATATGTCAACTGTACAGGTCAAGATTCAGTATTGCCCAAGGACATGTAATCAAGCAGCACATTGTTTTGCTATTCAAGGACTTTCTTGCTGGGGGATCGATGTTTTTGCTGAATTTTTACCTTGTCCCTTTTGTAAAATAGGATGATGTGAAAAATGTAATATATATGAAAGACTTTCTTTCAAAAAACATAAACAAAACAGAAAAACCCTGGATTATAAAGGTAAAGGAGAACACCTAAAATAGTGGAATATTGGTTCAAAATGAGATACATGGTATAAAAACAAAAGCAGATTCTGTCTTCTGGTTTCTCACTACAAGCTTGTGTGATGGTGTGATTTAAGCTAAGGGAGCCTCCAAAAGGAAAGGAGAGGGATTTAGAATTTCTTTGTTCGGTTCCATCTTTTTGCAAGAAGTTTTAAATATTGACCTTTGTCAAAGTTGAATGGAATCATGTTTCTCCAGAAATCATGTTTACTTAATATGTTCATCCTTATCATTAAGACGACAAAAGCTATGAAGGAAAATTCAACTATATAAATCCATTATTAATCATTAGACCTCATGCTTAGGGTATTATTGATTCAACCAGGTAAACGAAAATGGGACCCTTGCATTTTTCAATTACATTCCTCGTATATTCCCATCACATTCCCATTCATGCCATAGTTACACAGTATCAGTTCTTGTCTACATTTGGTTCCTCACCGTGGGGCATTTTACGGATAATCCTCAGATTCTCGTGATGCTTTTTTGTGTATAACAACGGATGGATCGAGGAAGGGGTCAATGTAATTTCGTCCATGAAAATCCAAGAACAGGCCGATAATTGTAGCAATTTTGTTAGATGTTAGAACCCAATATGAAATGAAACAAAATCAGATGAACATATATAAACAATAATGCAGTTTCTTTATTTGAACTGTCTAGTTTGAAGCAAAACTTCATTTACAATGTACATTTTCGATCCATTCTTTCTTCAGGAAAGAATATAATTGTCTCACAACCAATGCACAAGAGTAGTCCTTCGATGATCCCAAAACCAATCTGGTACCCCAAAAAACCAATCCAGTAGACTGGATCAAACCCATGATTTTGGCTTTCATCTTTCAAATCCAACGAGTTCAGAGTATCTTGCTTTTAAAATTTCAACTTCTAAGAAACCTCATTGTGCCAGGAGACCACAATATCATTAAGCCCCAACTTCCACTCCTCCCACTGCAAATCCCCAAATTCCACCCAACCATCAAACGCTTTCAACTCCACCAACCATAATTCCAGCGACACCTCCCAAATCTCCACTATTAAAACTACCCTTCCCTTGACCAACCCCATCCTCCCACCCTTCCCTCTCTGTATTCTGTACCCTAATTCGTCCCCAATCTTCATCACCTTCTCTTCAATCTCCCCTGCTTCCATCCCACAGGTAAATCTAATCTTTTTTCTATTCGCCTCCGCCTCAAAAATCCCAGATAAATCCAACCCAGAAGACATCGAAATTATGTCAAAAGCATTCACTTTCGACAGGTGTTTGGGTTCTTTTTGTTCAAGAAACTCGGGTCCCAGATTTCGCTCTACCTCTGAGCCGAGATTTGGCAGTGAAAACGACTTCTTGAACCAAGAAAGATTGGTTAATTCGTCGAGGCTCAGTCTTGTCTTTGGATTTGGGTCCATGAGCTTATAAATTATACTCTTGGCTGGCTTCGAAATCCAGTCTGGAAACTCGAATTCACGACGATGCATCGCACGGTACATGTTTGGTAAATTGCTGTCGTCAAAAGGGAGGCTGCCCACTAGAAAAACATACAAAAGAACTCCACACGACCATGCATCCGCCTTTTCCCCGTTGTATCCTTTACGGTAAACCACTTCGGGTGCGGTGTATGCCGGAGTTCCACAAGCGGTGTAGATCAATCCGTCTCTTTTCTGTTCTGAAAGAGCAGACAGCCCGAAATCCGTGATCTTTAACACCCCTTTGTGATCCAAAAGGAGATTTTGGGGTTTTATGTCGCGGTGGACAACCCCGTTTTCGTGACAGAAGCGAAGGGCGGAGACTATTTGCTGAAAGTATCTGCGTGCGGTGGACTCGGAGAAGCGGCGGCAGCGGCTGAGCTTGGCGGAGAGCTCACCACCGGGGGCGAGTTCCATGACGAGGTAGATTTTGGATTTGGTAGCCATCACTTCGTGGAGTGTGAGGATGTTCGGATGGTGATGGAGGCGGCGCATGGCGGAGACTTCGCGGAGTATCCGCGGTTCCATTGCGGCATCGACAGTGGCGGCCTTGTCCATGACTTTTATGGCTACTTCAACGGTGTCGTCTTCAAGAGATCGGCCTTTGTACACTTTGGCGAAGCTGCCACGGCCGAGGAGGGAGCCCAGCTGGTATTTTTCAAGGATGATTGAACTACTGCCACCGCCAGAGCTGGTGGTTCGCCTTATACTGACGGCGGCGGAGGAAGGCGGCGGCGATGGATTTTGGGTGGGCATGGGACCGAATTGGAGGAGGGGGAAACTAGGAACGGGATGAAGGGGCTTGTTCAGTGTTGTGTTAAATAGGTTTTATATAGTAAAGAGTTTTTATAATACTGAATATAATTATTATTATTGAATGTCGACGTTACAATCTCCACCTAATTGTTACCGATTATTATATTATAATAATTATTATAAAAAAGGAGTAGTTTTACACTTACGACGATTGTTTGCATATCAGAATTCAGAAACTAGCAATTAAAAAAAAAAACTGAAAATGGAATTTTTTTTTTAACAATAGGGTGGAAATTTCTTCACTAATCTGTTATAGTTGAGATTAGGTTCCAAAATCATATAGGTCTTAGACTAAAAAAATCTTGACATATTACTATTATTATTATCATTTATCCTAAAAAATCTGGATTAATATATAATTCGCCATTTCAAAATTAAATTATTTTCAAACATATTGATTTAAAATTGTTTTAACATATTATGATACATATGCAAATAATGGGGAGTATGTCTCTAGTGAGACGGTCTCACGAATTTTTATTTGTGAGAGGAGTCAACCCTACCGATATTCACAATAAAAAGTAATACTCTTAGCAAAAGTAATAATTTTGCATGGATGACCCAAATAAGATATCTGTTTCACAAAATACGACCCGTAAAACCGTCTCACACAAGTTTTTGATAATAATGAGATGCATGAACAATACTGAAATCTGGTGATATTTTGCTATAAATAATATATAATACGGCAGGATAATTATCATTCAATACACAGAGTTGTCATATGAGTTGTTAGAGCTTGGACTCTTGCTGGTTAGATAACTAGTGGTAATTAAAATATAAATGTCAGTAAGTGCGCCGATTTTTTCAATTATAAAAAAAAAAAATGTATTGGGATTACCTTTTTGATCGTCTTAAAATATAGTATACATAATTATGGAAACATTTGCACTTAATTAATTGCATCACCTCTCCACGTTTTTTAGATACTTCATTAACCAGATTAATGAGATGTTAGCTTCCGGTACTAGCTCAATGTTGTAACTAATGATCCTTTTCATTTTAACGCGTTTAGCTCATAAAAAAAACACAAAACCTACCATGAGACCGTTTCGAGAGTCATTCAATATCGTAAATACATATCCGTGAGATCTGTGAGACCGTTTCACATGATACATACTCAAACAAATATGGACTACATGTGTAAAAATAAATATGAACAACCGTTGGTTGGGTGATAGTAAACTGGACTCAACTAATTAACATTTGATATTAAGTTGCTTTTATTGTTTTAAGGTCAAAATTACCTAGATGTTCGTGGAAAGAAACACCAACGAACTAAATTTTCTTTCTCAAGGGTTTGTTTGATATATTTAGGCGGAAATACCTTATCAAATTGTACGAGATTCAAAGGTGCACCGAGCGACAAATAACCATGAGATAAACAAAACTAATGGTGTCCTATCAATGGTTTTTATTAGTTATTCTGAGTCTTACAATATATTTCAAGATAGTTCGGCGAAATTGAATAAAACATATTCAAAGCTCAGAAGCAACGTGTCAATGTCCTAGTGGGGATAAGATTTTCTAATATTTCAATTTCACGTTTGTACATTGTTGAATAAAAGTGATGTGTGCGTCTACTACGTCATACATTTAAATAATATATATAATGTCCGTAAAATACATATGTATATATCTCATATTTGAAATATGTAGGTAGGAAATTATTTTTAAAACAGCAAGTTGTCACGTGAACTTCCACGTCCGCTAAGAAGATCAATGCTCGCCCTTGTTAGAATTTCTTAGTTGGTTATCTAGCAATTTATCAGATCTGTCCCTTTTGTCTCGGTGTACACGTTTCCGTTTATATCACATGCACTAGGCTGTGAACACACAACTTCTTGTTTCAAAAATGACCAACACCACACAGGCTTTACTCATCTCAACACTCAGTTTTTGAGGTTCACTGGTTACGTTATCGTCATACACCATCGTCTCAGACACGAAACCCGACTATCGGATGAGAATATAAGTCATTAACTGGCGTCAAACTCTTTAAAATGATAGGTGTGTGCGACTGGGATCCGAGAAACTACGTTCACTTTTGAAAAATGTAGTATACATTCCAGTAGTTAAAAGCATAGCAATTCAAATGATCTTGTCCCGAAGTATATGTACAGCAAGTCAAGGTCTATTCACGTTCTTATTTAATATATGTAAAGAAGTAAGCATGTGAATGAATGAGTTGTGAAATTTAACAGGTGTACCAATCAAATGGGTACTTGGACTCGTTAAAATGTGTTCTTTTCGCAGCGCTCAATTTATTAATTTTCAAATGTCCGATGCTTTTTGTCTTATTGTACACGCTCTGTTATGTCCGATTCCATAGGCTGTGAGCTATACACGTGGATATATGCTGTATCTTGAAGCATCTACCATGCTACTTAATTAACGGAAAATTCCAAAAAAATACATCTGTCAATCTTTCAATTAAGATTCAGTATCTAGTCATAATTTTTTAGAAATCAGTATCTGAAAAATCTATGCTTTTAGTTTTAACTCTCACAAAGCAAAAGTTACATTTTTACCTTTTATTATTTAAATAAATATATTATTTTAGTCACAAAAATTACATGAATCTTCTTCATTTAAAATATAATTTTATAAAAAATTTGTTTCTCAATTATCATGGAATAAAAATAAATACTTATTTTGATATATAAAGTACCTATTATGGGGTTTCAGATATTTGATTTCGCTCTTTGAATACTCCAAATAAATAAAAAAATAATATATTTTCGAGCATTCACCATAAATTCTGTCATTGTTAGTCTTTTCATGAAAAATGCATTAGGATGACTTATTCATATCATTTTATTTTTTTAGAAAAAACATAGGTCATCACTCATCTTGGAATAAAATTAAGTATTTATTTTGACCTACAAAATACCTATTTTGGAGTTTCAAATGCTTGATTTCACTATTTTAATAATCCAAATGTGTAAGAAAATACTGGATCTTCGAGCTATCACAATAAATTCAATAATTGTTGGTCTTTTCATTGAAAATACAATAATATTACTTATTCATGTCATCTAATTTTTTAAAAAAACATAGTTTCTCACTCATTGTTGAATTAGAAAAAGTACTTATTTTGATCGATAAAATACTTATTTTGGGGTTTCAAATATTTGATTTGGCTATTTGAATACTTCAAATGTGCAAGAAAATACTTAAGTTTAAAGTAATATTAAGTAACTTTTGATGATGTCATTTGTGAAGTTAAAATGTGATACTTAAATTGGTACAAAGAGTATCTAATTAGAGTCTATAAATACATGATTTTACCCCGTAAATACTCATATACAATAATTTTAGGATGCCAAAAAATAATTTGAAGTTAATATTAATTGACACCGATGATGATATTCGTGAAGTAAAAATGTGATACTTAATTAATACAAATAATACGTAATTCAAGTCAACAAATACTTGATTTTACCGTTTAAATAGTCAAATTCGATTGAGTATATAAAAATATATAGTTTGAAGATAATATTGAATGTTCTTTGATGATAATATTTGTGAATAAAAAAACGTGCTACCTAAATTGGTACAAATAGTACCTAATTTGATTTCACATATACTTGATTTTGTCTTTTTAATACTCAAATTTGATTATTTTGGTATATAAAAGAATATAGTTTCAAGTAATATTGAGTGACTTTTGATGTCTCATTTTTAAAATTAAAATGTGATACCTAAATTAGTACAAAAAGTATCTATTCGAGTCTACCAATACTTGAAGTACTCAATTTGGGCAAATACTTGATTTCGTAAATGAGATACTCACAATATGTACTAAAATACTGGATATTCGAATAAACAACGTAGGTTCACCAAGTGTTGGTATTTTTATGGAATATACATTTGGATGACATATTCATCTCATTTAATATTTTTTTTATAAAAAAACAAATTTTCAACTAAGCATGAAAATTTTAAAGTACTTATTTTTACTTAAGAAGTACCTAATTTGAGTTTGCAAATACTTGATTTCGTAAATGAGATACTTACACTATGTATTAAAATACTGAATATTCGAATAGGAAAACGTAAGTTCAACAAGTATTGATATTTCCATATAATAAGTATTTGGATGACATATTCATCTCATTTAAAAAAAATTGTAAAAGAAAAAACAAATTCCCAACTAAGCATGAAAATTCTAAAGTACATATTTTTATTTGAGAAGTGCCTAATTTGAGATTAAAAATATTTGATTTAGTATATGAGATACTCATAATATGTAATAGAATACTGGATATTCGAATATGGAACGTAAGCTCACCAAGTTTTTATCGTTCCTTGGAAGATGCTTTTGGATTACATATCCATCTCATTTAATTTTTTTTTTTTTTGTAAAAACAAAAAACAAAAACAAAAACAAATTCTCAACTAAGTATTGAAATTTTAAAATACTTAGTTTTATTTGAGAAGTATCTAATTTGAGTTTGCAAATACTTTATATCTTGAATAAGATACTCACAATATGTAAAAAAATACTGGATATTCGAATAGGCAACGTAAGATCACCAAGTGTTGATCTTTCCATGAAAGATGCATTGATACGAAGAGTATCTAAATTGGTGAAGTTAAAATATGGTAGCTAAATTGGTACAAAGAGTATCTAATGCAAGTTTGCAAATACTTGATTTTACTCCCTAAATTCTTATATCCAACTATTTGAGGATGCCAAATTATATAGTTTGAAGTTAATATTGAGTGGTCTTTGATGATGACATTCGTGAAGTAAAAATGTGATACCTAAATTAATACAAATAATACCAAATACGAATCCACAAATACTTGATTTTACTATTTAAATACTCAAATTCGATTATTTGATGATGTCAAAATATATAATTTGAAGTCAATATTGAGTGGCCTTTGATGATGAGATCCGTGAAATAAAAATGTGATACCTAAATTGTTACAAGTATTACATAATTAGATTCCACTGATAATTGATTTTACCATTTTAAAACTCAAATTTGATAATAAGTATAATGAAAGAATATTGATACATATAATGAATGATTACCAATAAATATTATGAATGAATACTAATGAAGATGATATACAACGAAGTATTGTCTAGTCATTTAATGAATACCAACAAGTATTGTGAATGAATATTAATGTTATTATAAATTAATACTCATAAGTATAAAGAAAAAAATACTAATAAGTATGATGAATAATTACCAATAAGTATTATGTCAAATAATTATAATTGTCAAATAAGTCATTCAATGAATATCAAAATGTATTGTAAATTAATATTGATGAGTATTTTATAAATAATTAATCTTAGAATCGATAGCTATACTTAAAGTGCAAACTTCAAGCTCATTTACGAACTATGTTCATAATATATATCTCCCAATTAGTTCATGATGAACAATGAACTATGTTTATTTATTTAAATGACATTAATAAGTACCCTAATGAATTTTTCATGGAATTATTGCATATTCGAATATCCAGTATTTTAATACATATTGTGATTATCTCATTTACGAAATCAAGTATTTGCAAACTCAAATTAGATACTTCTCAGGTAAAACTAAGTACTTTAAAATTTTCATGCTTATTTGAGAATATTTTTTACCAAAAAAATATTAAATAAAATGAATATGTAATCCAAATGCATCTTTCATGGAAAGACCAATACTTGGTGAACTTACTTTGCATATTCGAATATCCAGTAGTCTATTACATATTATGAGTATCTCGTGTACCAAATCAAGTATTTGCAATATGAAATTAGGTACTTCTCAAGTAAAATTAAGTATTTTTAAATATTCATACTTATTTGAGAATTTGGTTTTTTTTTTTTACAAAAAAATATTAAATGAGATAAATATGTCATCCAAATGCATTTTTCACAGAAATACCAACACTTGGTGAACTTACGTTGCATATTCGAATATCCAATATTCTATTACATATTATGAATATCTCATGTACTAAATCAAGTATTTGAAATATGAAATTATGTACTTCTCAAGTAAACTAAGTATTTTAAAATTTTCATGCTTATTTGAGATTTTTTTTACATAAAATATATTAAATGAGATAAATATGTCATCCAAACGAATCTTCCATGGAAAGCCAACACTTGGTAAATTTACGTTGCATATTTGAATATCCAATACTCTATTAAATATTATGAGTATCTCTTGTACCAAATCGAGTATTTGCAAACTCAAATTAGGTACTTCTCATCCAAATGCATGCATATTTCATGAAAATACCAACACTTGGAGAACTTACGTTGCTTATTCGAATATCCAATATTTTAATACATATCGTGAGTATCTCATTTACGAAATCAAGTATTTGCGAACTCAGATTAGGTACTTCTCAAGTAAAACTAAGTACTTTAAAATTTGCATACTTATTTGAGAATTTGGTTTTTTAACAAAAAATATTAAATGAGATTAATATGTCATCCAAATGCATTTTTCATTGAAATACCAATATTTGATGAATTTACGTTGTCTATTCGAATATCCAGTATTTTAATACATATTGTGAGTATCTCATTTACGAAATCAAGTATTTGCAAACTGAAAATAGGCATTTCTCAAGTAAAACTAAGTATTTTAAAATTTATATGCTCAGTTGGGAATTTGATTTTTTTTACAAAAAAATATTAAATGAGATGAATATGTCATTCAAATACACATTTCATGAAAAGACAAACAGTGACTGAATTTATGGTGATCGTTCAAGATCCAATATTTTCTTACATATTTAGAGTATTTAAAGAGCCAAATCAAGTATCTGAAACTTAAAAATAGATATTTTTTATGTCAAAATAAGTACTTAATCTTATTTTAATGATGATTGATGAATTATATTTTTTTTAAAAATAAAATGACATGAATAAGTCATCATAATGTATTTTTAATGAAAAAACAACAACGACTGAATTTATAGTGATTGTTAGAAAATATAGTATTTTTTTACACATTTAAAATATTCAAATAAAAAAATAAAGTATCTGAAACCACAGAATATGTACTAATATTTTGGTAGATAGAAAACACACAATTAATTTGGTGAATAAAATTATATATTTATTTAAATAGTAAAAGGGCAAAAATGTAAATTATCTTTGTAGGTAGTTAAAACTAAGTTTGTAGTGTTGTCAGGTATTAATTTGTAAAAAAAATCTTCTAGGTACTGAATCTTAAATGAAAGATGTGCAGATGTATTTTTTTCAAATTTGCCCCTTAATTAAACTACACAATTTTATTTTTAAATAAAAAATTGCGAAAGTAAATGAATATACACTGTGAGCAGCTGCGATGTGATAGTATCACCGAGTTACATACTATAAGTTCGATTTCAGATGATAACGAAAAAATTTCAATCTGCATAACAACAATAAGAATAATGAAACTTGTTTTTGTACTTCAAAGAAAATGAATTTTCTAACTATAACATACATTTTTTCAACTTGAGAGTGTTTCCGTCTCAATGAATTGCTGATATCTCAAACCATTAGTAGAGTACGTGTCAATAAATATAAGCGGTGTGTATCACCTAATTTCTAGTATTTTCTATTGATTAAAACAAGTTACATGTAAGTTTATGAGTCGGACAAGTCATATAAATCTCACATTTTGTTTTTTAATACGAAGGAAAAAATGTTAAAAAAATAATTTATCGAGAGAATTGTTGGTGTGTCCTAACGGTTCATGTTAGGAGAGCTATTAAATCATGAAGTTTGACTTGTTGTATGGTTTAATATATGAGTTTTATGATTATAATCAACTTTAATTTTTAATAAAATGATAAATACGATATAAAAAACAACTCAAATAAATGCAGTATAGTATACAACCCCTGCATTTTGAATAAGAATAATGCTAAATGTATAATAAATATATCTTATATCGATATTTACAATAATTATATTTTGATATTTTTCTATTATCTCATGAGATTTTTTTATAGAATTTATGAAATTTTTGTATTGAGTTTTATGTATTATAAAAAATGGACGTACAAATCTTGTTTCACTTGTAACATGATTCGGATAAATAGATTGATTTCTTTAATTCAATGAGTGATATACCACATCATGCATTTCTTGTGACCAACAATTTGTCTTGGCGTATAAAGATATTTTAATAACGTGAGAATTATTATTTTTTTTATATGTACAATGTGTGTATGATTAATTTAGATGCAACTAGATATAAATTGTTTTATTATAATTTTCCTTGTTTCAAGGGGAATAAAAAAAAAAGTATGCGATGAAAGTCGTCCAATGATGCCTTTAAAAATAGGGAAAAATATAGATGGATGTGGCCTCCCCAATTGTACCAATAAAAACAGAGTATTAGATTTTTTTTAAAAAAAATATTTATTGGACTGACTTGGGACACACAGGGTATTTTTGGATACGCTCCGCTAATTTTCGAAAATGTGATTTTTAGTTTAAATTGGGGACTATAAATTTTATTTTGTATTATAGATTGCATTTGGGGGTTGAGTTTAAAAACAATCAATCTAAAGTAGACAAGAATAGCCCAAAAAAGTTAAGGTATTTAGATGACGAGTGTAGTAGGTATATTAGGCCCGGCAAAGACCCCGAGTATTTTTTAAAATATATATATAGTCATATTTTATAAATGTATATTTTTTTATAGTTAATTATATTTTATAAATACATTTAAAAATAAAACTTATTTTCTTACTTCCAAAATAAAAAATTTGTTGTTTTCGAAATGGTTGCTAATTTGAAAATTTTTTAGGTTAAGTTTTAGAGTAGGTCTCTTGTGACGGTCTCACAAATTTTTATCTGTGAGACGGGTCAACCCTATCGATATTTACAATAAAATTAATACTTTTAGCATAAAAATTAATATTTTTTCATGGATGACCCAATTAAGAGATCTGTCTCATAAAATACGACCCGTGAGACCGTCTCACACAAGTTTTTACCGAAGTTTTAAATCTTAATTTAAAAAATTCGATAATCAATGTTTCTCAAATCTTCTTTTTGTTATATCATTTGATTTGTTCTTAGTTGGATTATTAGCATTTTTTTTTTCGGTTTTATCTTTGTGAGCTAATATTTTATTGTGATCAATATTCTATCTATATGCGAAATCAAATGATGAATTAGAACATTTTTATTTATAGATGAATTAAATTGGGTGATTAGAGGAGGGAAAAGCCGCCAAACAAAGTTGGTGCTCAAGATTATGACAAAAACTTGTGTGAGAAGGTCTCACGGGTCGTATTTTGTGAGACAGATATCTTATTAGGTCATCCATGAAAAAGTATTAATTTTTATGCTAAGAGTATTACTTTTTATTGTGAATATCGGTAGGATTGATACGTCTCACAGATAAAGATTCGTGAGACCGTCTCACAAAAGACTTACTCCAAGTTTATTCGAGAAATACACATTTTTTATAAATTGTATACAAATAAGTCAAATAACTTCTAATATTTCCTACACCCTCTCATGTTATAAAAATATAAGATAAATCTAAATTTAAGGGAATATAATATAAAATAAATACAAATATAAAGGTGATGACTGTACTTTTAAAATTATTGGATTTATTTTTTCTTTCTCACAAACCTCAATTATAACATTCAATTACAGGGATATTTTTAAAATTATGACAAATCGATCTCAAGGAAGATATATAGACGTAATTATCGTACTTAAAATGTTAAAAGATTTGTGTGTAACATAAAAATTATTTTGTCTCCCCGAAATTCGATCGGATCCCAAAATTTTGTCCACACCCCTTGGATCCATTAGGAGATATTTCGTTGAAGCATAACACCTGTGGAGGAGCATCAGATTTTCCCATCACTTTCTCGATCATTTTTTATTGCGAATTATTATTATTACATTACCATCATCAGACTAATCAATTACATATGCTATTTACAACAAATGGCCAATGGTTTGTGTTTTAATCATATGATGTTGTTGACATTTTTGGCTCGATTCAATTTAACCCTACATCCTATCAATTTCTTATTTAATTATTTCTATTAAATCATGAAGATTTGATTCATGGGGGATAGATAATAGATATATGAAGTGATTTGGAATTATTCGTCCAAATTTCTCACACGATTATTAACTACTGCTTTTTATAAGCAAATTAATATGATTGTATTAAAGAAAATATAAGTTGTATCTTTACATAATTTTACTCTTGAAAATTATAATAAACTATATCATCATCAATTTCAAATTTTCACATGCTTTTAGAAACTAATTTAAGACTTGATTTTTAAATTCCTCAAACTTTCATTTGGTTAATTGAATTGAATTTTATATTTGACGTTTACATCACAGATGATAGTCTCAAACTCGAGCGACCTTTATCCTTATTTTAGACTGTTGAATTAGCTAGGAACAAGTTTGGATTATACAGTACGATTTCTAATGAGTTTCATGATCTTACGTTGAGAAGCAGACTTCATGGTACCTATGTATAATCAATGACTTTCTCCTATGCAGCTTGCATAGATATGCAGATAAAGTAAATGTCATGATTGGATAAAATTGTAAAATATTATTAAAAATAAATATTGTTTTTACATAAGAGTCAATAAAGTTCAAACCACGAGTTGGCTCGTTGGGCACCTAATCTAACATGAACGCTTGTCGCTTTATCAAAAACTATAGTCGCTGATCAGTAACTGTTCAAGTCAAATCTTTTAATTTGAACCGTATATACAACAACTTAAGCGCTAGCGCTTGATTGCTATCTCAAAATGAATAATTATTGCAAATAACTAAATTGGACCTGCCTACTAAGTGTTTGGATCCTACATCACATGTATAAACCCTAACAGTTAATAACATTCCTTGTGTACACCCTGGAAGATATATAAAGATTCCAAAAAATCACACACCCTATACTTGATTGTTGTTTGTCTTTTACTAAGTTGGGTATCCATAGGAAGTAACAGTGAAAATGTACATTCTAAATGTAAAGACATGCATGCACGAATGATATCTGTCGAACACTAAAGAATATTGGCTCTTGCGCAACGCGAAAGGATATTCCCACTTCATATGCGAAGATTAAAGTCAAAAGGATACTTGTTTATTTAGTTCTCCTTGGAGAAAACTCCAAGTCACCCATGAGCAAGCACATGCCATTTTTGGCATTAATAAGTGCTTGTGGACACGGTTCAATTAGATTCTTATGATCGATATTCAATGGGAGACTTGCAAAATGTTTTCTTCTGTCTGGCCTAATATATATATATCTGGGAAATTGCATTTATAATAAATAAATATAACTTTATTTATAACCAAATTGGGCAAAAAAGAAACCTTTTTTTACTTGTATATATTTGTGTATTATGTATATAACCATTTAAAACAAAAATACATATTTAAATTATTTTAATGTATTAAATATGTAGTATTTATTAAAACACACATGAAATCGAAAATTATGACACAATTAATAAATCAAGTTAGTCAAGGGAAAAAACTACTTTGTCGTGTTATTTAAGAAATTGATTATTTATCGGAGATTGAATAATAAAATACTTACTGACCATGGTCCGTTGTTAATTTCTTGATATATCATATGCTAAACCGCAACCAATATATAAGATAAATATTAATTACTTTTCACAGATAATTACGATTGTTGATCACTTAGGAGAACGATCAATTTTTTCAACACGTGAATCACTTCACAGTGATAATTATCGAGTTCTTGAAAACATCAAGATATCATACTCATTTGTAACTTTCACATAATTAAATGCATAGATATAATACGGGGAATGGTTGTTTATTAAAACAAAACAATATGGTTTAATAAAAAAAAAGGCAATTAAATCATGTGGTGCAATGATATAAATCTAACATTCAAGAAACTAGTCAGAGAAGTAGATTCACATTGCTTACAACTCAGACAGACTTCGGTCATTGGAGCAAAAACGATTTGTTTAGCTTTACATCCGTCTTATGTTATCATTTCTATTACATCAACTGGCACGCGCAAACACATCGATGAAAAGGCCGGCCTCGTCCAACTGTACTTCGAAAAGGTTTACCCTTGATCAAGTATCGCAGCTATAACCAACACAAAAATTGTGTTTTTCTTCACGCATGTATTGGAATCCAATCCAAGTCGGTCTTACATGGGCTTAAGAAAATCAATATGCCCGATGTGGCCCTGCAGGAGTAGGCACTCATTGTGAATTTGCGATGCGCTCCTGTATGTTGCATTTGGGCTACTTAAAAAATTAGAACTTCAGAATCTGGATTGAGTTAAGCCCAGGTCATCCTATGTAGCTTTGTCTCGGCCCAAAAGGCCTACATGGAAACAGAAGCCCAAGGGCGAATTTGGATTTCCACCCTATCAAGAGCAAATGAGCAATTGTACGTAGTGATGGTTTCGCACTTACATATATAAATTGAACCCTAACAAAAAGCATTCAGAAAGGAAAGGTTATTAAACAATTAAAATAAAAACGGAAAGTTTTGGGCTTAGTTGCTTCCATTCTCGGACAAGCTAAGCCACTCACACTACCCCTGTCCAGTCTTTTATAAACACACATGCTATCCCTCCATTTTGCAATGCACACTTTTCTCCACCCCATTTTCAGCATCTATTCGTGAAAGGAATTTTATTCCTTGATATTTTTTTCTTTTTTATCTTTAATATTTTGTCTTTCTAGACATGAGAATAATCTCGAAATTGATGATATGATCTCGTATAAATTCAATATGTGATATAAGACTATATTTGATATGACTTATAATATTTTTAAGATATGATATCACAATATCTTTAAGATATTATACTTTTTTTAAAAAGAGTTTGTTTCCTAATGAAATTGCGTTTCTATGTTAAATAGGACTCAAAGGAGAAGAAACGAGAGAGAGAGACGATATAGAGCATAAAACTTTCGGAGAGACAGAGATGCATTTGTACGAAGAAAATATTTTCTGATTGAAGCAATCTCGCGTCGTTGATAAAGTGTTGCTGTGAAGTGCTGACAACATCTGAAGACAACACCTAATCACTGTTTTGATTAGTGCGCTGATTTTTGAAGACTTTTTCACTTCTCAGTTGATGCATCCTATGTATTTTGGTTATACGGTTTGTTAGAGGTTTATGATGCAATTTGTTACTCGCCTTAATAAGGGAGTTGTTTTATTCTTTCACTAGTATTGGTTTTTGTAAACTTACAAGTTTTTCTAGTGAATTATTTTGCCCTGAGGCACCGCACAAGTATTTTATACTTGTGCATAATTTATCTCTCGTATCTCGTATTGTTATCATTCAAGTTGCGTGTTAGTGTGTCAAACTATAATTTCCGCTGCATGTTGTCGTGGGTGTTACAACACCTACGCACAACACTCACCCTCGTCACATTCACTCTGTGGAAACGGAACTTTCAATTGGTATCAGAGCCTCCACTTGACGCTAGTAAGTGAGATCCTGTTTTGTTTTGTTTTCCAGGTGGAAAAGGATCATGGAAGCATCAAAAAACACTGTTTTTAGACCTCCCGTATTGGATGGATCAAACTATGCATTATGGAAAGTAAAGATGAGGGTTTTTATTAAATCAATTGAAGAAAGAGCTTGGCAGCGTGTACTTGATGGTTGGAGTCCACCAAAGATTGAGGATGCTGATGGAGACACTCGGCTCAAACCTGAAAGTACATGGACAATCGATGAAGTGCAAACGTCAAATTTTAATTCCAAGGCTCTCAATGCTATATTCTCGTCTGTTGACACAAGGATGTTTAATTTAATCACCAATTGTGTCTGTGCCAAAGAAGCTTGGGATATACTTCAGAAACATTGTAAAGGATCCGAGAGTGTGCGTAAAACTAGGCTAAGGATGGTGGCATCAAAATTTGAAAGCCTGAGAATGGAGGACAAGGAGTCTATTCTTGAGTATGATAGCCGGTTGAGACAACTTTCTAATGAAGCTCACAGTCTTGGAGATCCCATATCCAATGAAAGATTGGTGAACAAAGTTTTAAGATCTCTACCTGAGAAATTTAATGTCAAAGTTTGTGCAATTGAAGAATCTAAAGACACTTCAACAATCAACCTGGATGAATTATTGAGTTCCCTCAGAACTTTTGAGATGAATCTTGATTTACAAAAGAAGGATAAAGGGAAGACAATAGCCCTTGAAGTTTCAACTGACTCTTATGATGAAATCCTTCAAATATCTAAAGAAGTGAATGAATCTGATTTAGGTGAAGATTCTATCTCTCTAATTACTAAGAAATTCGGTGATTACTTGAAGAAAATGAGAGAGAAGAAGAAAATTGGACAAAAATCTGTGTTGCCCAATATCACCACTTCTGCAAAAGCTCAAAAGTTTACTCGTATGAAAGGACAATTTCGACCAAAAACTGAATTGCAAATCCAATCAAATGTCAGAAATTTGGACTCAGTACAATGCAGAGAGTGTTCTGGATTTGGACACTATGCCAATGAGTGTGCCAATCGACTTCGGAGAAACAAAGGCATGGCTGTCACTTTGAGTGATGAAGAGTCTGATGATGATCAAGGATCAAATGAATCTGAAAATCACACATCGTTGTCTGCTGTGATCAAGGAGAAGCGTTCAATGCAAATCAATCCTTTAGGTGTTGCCACAGGTGTTGCAATACCTAGTCGCAACATCTCTTCAAATTCAGTGTGTCTTAATTCTACAACCCTTGGTGAATCAAGTCAGTCTGAAAACCAAGAAGTAGATGATGATGAAGTCACTCTGGAAAGTGTGCAGACAATGTATGAAGAATTGTATGAAGACTGGATCAAAAGAAATAAAGTGAATGCAATTCTCTCCAAAGAGAACACTAAGCTGAAGTCACAAGTATCACGACTTGAAGTAATCTTGAGCAAGAAAGATATGGAATTATGCAAAGTCAAGGAAGAGCTTGGAGAAGCAACTCAAATTCTTGCGAAGCTTAATTCAAATTCATCCAAACTTGATTCACTCTTGATGATTGGAAAGAATGACAAAGCTGGACTTGGTTATACGAATCACCAGTTTGAAATAGGAGAGTCTTCCAATACTGAAAGAAAACCAACTGTCTTTGTCAAAGGAAGTGCTGAAATCTCGACTGCTACATACACTGAAAAAGGTGTTTCATCAAAGAGGCAAATATCTACAAAGAACTCCAAGTCCAGAAAACGCCACTTTATCTGCCACTATTGCTTTAGACCTGGTCATATCAAACCCTACTGTTTTAAACTGAGAGATGACTACAAAAGATGGGAATCTGAACAGGTGTTGCCACAGGTGTTATACAACACCCGGCGTAACACTGCCAATAGGAAACCATCGGTAAAAAGGGTTTGGGTGCCAAAGGCTAATATTCAATGTTATGTTATTTATACTTCGTTAAAAACTAACATTGCAGGAATATGGTACTTTGACAGTGGCTGTTCACGCCACATGACAGGTTCTAAAGACTATTTGACTGACTATGTTGAACTAAGTAATGGTCATGTGACGTATGGTGGAGGTGCTAAAGGAAGAATAGCTGGCAAAGGGACCTTGAATGTTGATGGACTACCTAGTCTACACAATGTGCTTTATGTCGAAGGACTTAACTCAAAAAATAAGCATAAGTCAACTTTGTGATGATGGTTTATATGTTAAGTTTGATAAAGACAATTGTGAAGTTTTTGATAATACTGATACATGTATTTTGACAGGTACAAGGTCGGCTGACAATTGTTATCAACTTGGAGAGGACCTTGTGTGCAATCATTCAAAAGTGAGTGAACTAAACTTGTGGCATCAAAAATTGGGTCATGCAAACTTCAAGACATTAAAGAATCTTGGTAAGTACGATGCTGTGAGAGGTATGCCTAATTTATCCTCTGGAATTCCTTATGTTTGTGGTGCATGTCAAAAGGGTAAGCAAACACGTGTTCCCCATTAAGTGTTGCAACACTTTGGGACAACTCGGTGTCTTGAACTCTTGCACATGGATCTTATGGGTCCAATGGAAGTGGAAAGCCTTGGAGGTAAGAAGTATTCATGTGTGTGTGGATGATTTCTCTCGCTTTACATGAGTAAGTTTTCTTAGAGAAAAATCCGACACATTTGCTGTTTTTAAGAAATTACATGCTAAGATTACTAATCTACATGATTTGAGGGTTGGTAAGATAAGGACCGACCATGATAAAGAATTTGAAAACTCACACTTTATATCATTCTGTGAAAAGAGAGGGATAACTCATGAATTTTCGGCCCCTAAGACTCCTCAACAAAATGGAATAGCCGAAAGGAAGAATAGGACACTGCAAGAAATGGCCAGGGTCATGTTGAGTTCAAAGAATATTTCAATACGATTTTGGGCCGAGGCCTTAAACACAGCATGTCATATTTCAAATCGTGTGTACTTAAAGAGTGGTTCTACTATGACATCCTATGAAATCATCATGGGAAAGAGGCCAAACCTGAAGTACTTTCATGTTTTTGGGTGTGTATGTTATGTTTTGAATGACCGAGACCATCTTGCAAAGTTTGACTCTAAAAGTGACAAGTGTTTATTTCTTGGTTATTCATCCAATAGTCGTGCATATCGCGTGTATAATCTCAGAACAAGAACGACTATGGAATCTATTAACGTTGTTTTTGACGATCTTGCAGATCTAACGGGAAAAACAATCGAGGATGATATTGATGGGCTACTGAACATAAGTGAGACACTGCCTAACACAGATGTTGCACATGAGACAACACCTGCACTGGCAGAATCAAATGATGAACCAGGAGAGTATACTGAAAATGATGATGTTGTAACCAATGAAGGGATTGATATTCCCAGTAAGATTCAGAAAAATCATCCATCATCTCAGATCATTGGAGAAGCATTTGGAGGAATGCAAACTAGAAGAAAGGAGAAGGTAGATTATCGAAAAATGATGGGTCTAGTATGCATGACTTCCGTATACTCTCAAGTAAGTCATTCTTGTTTTGTTTCACTCATTGAACCCAAAAATATAAATGAAGCCTTAAAAGATGAATTTTGGGTTGATGCGATGCATGAGGAACTTGAACAATTTGTTGGGAATGATGTGTGGGATTTGGTTCCCAGACCTGATAATGTGAATGTTATTGGAACCAAATGGATTTTTAAAAACAAAACTAATGAATCTGGGATTGTTGTGAGAAATAAAGCTAGGTTAGTTGCTCAAGGGTATACTCAAATTGAAGGAATTGATTTTGATGAGACATTTGCCCCTGTTGCCCGGATTGAGTCAGTCCGACTTTTACTTGCTATCGCTTGTCACATGGACATAAAACTATATCAAATGGATGTGAAAAGTGCCTTTTTGAACGGCATTTTGAATGAAGAAGCTTATGTAAGCCAACCTAAAGGGTTCGAAGATCCAAACCACCCGAACCATGTCTACAAGTTGAAGAAGGCACTTTATGGACTTAAACAAGCTCTACGAGCATGGTATGGTAGGCTTACTGAATATTTGCTTGACTTAGGCTTCAAACGAGGTGAGGTTGATAAAACCCTTTTTATTCAAAAATCGAAGCATGATATTCTTGTGTGTCAAATTTATGTGGATGACATCATTTTTGGTGCTTCTTCTCAAAAGCATGTTGATGAATTTGTTAAATGCATGTCTACCACATTTGAAATGAGCATGGTAGGAGAATTAAGTTTCTTTCTTGGATTGCAAATTAAACAAATGCATGATGGTATCTTTCTGTGTCAATCCAAGTATGCCAAGAATTTGGTGAAGAAATTTTCTACCGAAAACACTAAACACATGAAAACACCATTGGGGTCGACTGAAAAATTGTCCAAAGACGATGTTGCTGCAGGTGTTGACAACACCCAGTATCGCAGAATCATAGGCAGTCTTCTTTACTTAAGTGCAAGTCGTCCCGACATCATGTTTAGTGTATGTTTGTGCGCCAGGTACCAGGCTGATCCTAAAGTCACTCATTTAAAAGCTGTCAAAAGAATTTTGAGATATATAGCCGGGACAGTTAACTTAGGTTTGTGGTACACCAAAGAAACAAACACAAATCTAGTGGGGTTTAGTGATGCTGACTGGGCTGGAAATCTAGATGATAGGAAGAGTACCACTGGAGGATGTTTTTATCTAGGTAACAATTTGGTGTCATGGTATAGTAAAAAAGCAAAATTGTGTATCTCTGTCCACTGCTGAATCTGAATATGTTGCAGCTGCTAGCTGTTGTTCACAACTTTTGTGGATGAATCAAATGATTAAAGACTATGGTTTCAACATTGACACCTTAATTGTATACTGTGACAATTCAAGTGCAATTGATATTTCAAAAAATCCAGTACAACACTCTCGAACGAAATACATAGACATTAGACATCATTTTATTCGGGATTTGGTTGATAAGGGTACAATTCGAATGGAATTTGTTAGAACTGAGAACCAACTGGCTGATATTTTTACAAAACCATTGGATTTTGAGAGATTTTCCAATCTTAGGAAGTCTCTCAGCTTGTGTGCACAATGATCACTCACGGATGTTGTCCTCGATGTTACAACACCTGTGGACAACACTCAGCATGCATGTGCATTTTATTTTTAGGATGCTAGACATATTGCATACATCCTGTTTTGTGTGAAGCCTGTACAAGTGAAGGATACTGAATGGTGTGCTCTCAGTTGTGAATCAAACTTTCTATCAAAATTTTCTAAAGTATGGAGTGTGCTAAATCTAAGTTATTAAGCTGTGAGGATGTTCGTGTACCACATGATCTTGTCCAATGTAGAAAATGACTTAGAAAATTCTTGAGCAATAAGGTGAAAAAAAAAAAAATTGTTGTTTAGAAGAAAATGGAAAAAGCTACCTAGAGGAGTCCAATGAAGACCGTTCTTCTAGTGTGGGAGCTACCACTTCTAATTCAAAATACAGATGGAAAAAGCTACCTAGAGGAGTCCTATGAAGAATGTTCTTCTAGAGTGGGAGCTACCATGTCTGAATTAAAAATGTTCAAGAAAGTTTGAGTCCAACTTGTGAGTGTTGCCAAGAGGTGTTGCCAACACCTAAGTACAGACTGATCACAGTTTGATCACATGCGTGTGTATTTCATTTTTGATCATATTTTAGGCATAAATTTAAGTCATTCATACTGCTGTTATGTGAATTCATCATGACCAGTGGGCTATCAGTTTTTAATTCATGAAATACGAAGAAAACCCTAACCGACTTAATTTTGAAATTTCTTGATTTCTAACTGTTTGTGGGGTTAATTCGACGTGGTGTTTGATCCTGCCTGATTTCTTGAAATAATGATGGCACTGTTTCAGAAAGTTACCGTTGGGTGAGAGTAAAAATTGAGTTGAAAAGGTGCTGAAGTTGCGGCTCAACAGAATGTTACCGTTGGAGAGTCGTGCTTAAATAATTAGGAATGGACGAAGAATAACTTTACTGTTTAATATTTTCCCTCACATTCTAAAATTTCTCCTGCCCTCACTATTCATTGTTTTTGCTTAAAATATCTCTGTTCTTCGCGATTTTCTGTGTCCTTCGAACCGATCTACTTCTTTTGTTCTTGATTTCGCAGATGGCTGGCTTCGATCCTCACGACATTAGGAGTGAAATGGCTGCGAGCATGGGTGGAAAATCACCTGACACAACACCCACAGCCGAAACCAATGTTGAGGGGATGGAAATTGTGGGCGTGTCAGAAGAACCAACTCCGCTGGAAATGATCGCTCCTAGTGAACCTGGGAACGAGATCAATGTCGAGAATCCACCGGACTTTGAAGTCTTGAATAAAGCTTTTCCCACTGCTCCTATGCGCCGAAGGTCAAAGAGACAAGCAGCGTTCGATCCTGACTTTGTTCCAACCAAGAAACCACGGGCATCTACCTCCTCAAATCTTCTGGACCCTGATTTCTCATCTGGAGACGACTCCAATGATGATGATTTTGAGTTGGTGGCTCGCCCCAAACCAACTGTTGCTGCAAAGGAACCTGGTTCTACTTCTGGTATTCAAAAACAAAACCCCATCACAGATACTCAACATGTTGCAGAAGAAAGAGTTCCTGATGAGCCTGTAGAAGATGAACAATCTCTGGCCGAGTTTCTTGCTCACCTTAAGGAAGAAAAGGCTGCCAAGAAACAAATTTCTAAGGATGATAAACCTGATTCAGAAATGATGAAGGAGTTTGAGCAAAACCGACCTGAAGCTTCTTCCTCTTCATCGTCTGTATCTGACTTTGAATCTGAGGAACATGGTGATGCTGAATCTGAGGATATTGGCTCTGAAGCTAGTGAGTCTTCTGATGATGTTGCTGCTACTGCTGCCGGTGTTGAGGTGGATGTTGACAACACCGAGCACCACATTGACTCGGCTGACTATGATTTAAGTAAGTCTTTTTCCCCCAAATTTTATTCTGAGGATGCCTTGGCATTATGGCCGTTGTTTGTTCAGAGAGAGCTGATTGAGGAGAAAAATATTGATGATAATGCATATGGAAAATACAATTTGATTGAGTTTATCAAGAACCGAAGGTTGCTATCCACAGTCACTACTGTTATGCCCTACTGTCGCCGTTTAGTGTTAGAATTCTACTGCAATCTCCTGGGCAGTGTTGGAGATGAGGAATCGGTGAAGTATGGGAGAGTGTTTGTTCGTGATCGTATCTACAAGTTCTCACCTTCTGTGATCAATGCATTCTACAACACTCCGCATATTGAGGAAGTTGAAGAGGATCTGGACATAAATGCTGTAACCTCTGTGCTCACTGGAGGCCTGATCAAAGTATTCCCTGATTATCCCAAGAAGTTGAGTGCTGCTAATCTCACTTCTTTTTTCTCCGTGCTGCACAAGACATCAATCTGGAATTGGACACCGTCAACCAATTCTACTATTGTGACTAGATCTCAGGCCCTGGTGTTGTTTGCTATTGGTACTGGAAGGGCCTTTAACTTTGGAAATCTGGTGTTCAGGACAGCATTGCAATATGCTGAAGGAGACTTCAAGAAAACAAAGCTGCCCTACCCTTCACTGATTTATGGAATCTTGGAATCTCAAGGTTTCATTAGGGATATTGATGAAGATCATTGCCCTGTTAGAGATCCTCTGAAGATTTCTCCTGCTTATTTCAAAGGCAACAGAAAGATCGATCTGCCTTGGCTGCATTCAAATGTTGCTCCGGATGTTGGCAACACTGATGATACAACATCTGAACATGTGCCTGAGACAGCTGAACAGCCACCTACAGATGTTCCTCCTACTGGTTATGTCACACTGTCTATCTCATACATTCAAGCTCAGATTGCCTATGGTCGACAACAGATTGAAAATGCCAAGAAAACCATTGAACATTATGAAAATCAAGTGGCTGACTATGAGCTTCTGCTGGGTGAAAGTATCCATTCTGGACAAAAAGGGGGAGTAGATACAGATATAGCTGGAACCAGTGGAGCAAAAATGGCTGATGATGATGATGATGATGGCAGTAATGAAGGATAATGAGATTTTGAGTTTTTTTCTCTCTTGAAGGTTTTGGTCTCTCTTGATGGTTTTAGTATTTTAGTTGTCCTTTTATTCTCTCTGATCTTTGTACCTCCTGATTAATGAATTATTTCGGTGTTATGATCTGAATGTTGCAACATCTAACATACAACACCTGTGTGAACTGTATTTTTCATCAGGGGAAGGCTTAACGGTAGAATTCAGGGGGAGTCAACTAAAGTTGGCTGAGTCACTGATTTGCTAACTCAGGGGGAGCTGAGCCGTACAACCATTTTTGGGTTGTTTTGTCCAGAAAGGCAAAAAGGGGGAGATTGAAAAGAATTTTATTCCTTGATATATTTTCTTTTTTATCTTTAATATTTTGCCTTTCTAGACATGAGAATAATCTCGAAATTAATGATATGATCTCGTATAAATTCAATATGTGATATAAGACTATAATTGATATGACTTATAATATCTTTAAGATATGATATCACAATATCTTTAAGATATTATCCTTGTTTTAAAAAGAGTTTGTTTCCTAATGAAATTGCGTTTCTATGTTGAATAGGACTCAAAGAAGAAGAAACGAGAGAGAGGGACGATATAGAGCATAAAACTTTCGGAGAGACAGAGATGCATTTGTACGAAGAAAATATTTTCTGATTGAAGCAATCTCGCGTCGTTGATAAAGTGTTGTTTTGAAGTGCTGACAACATCTGAAGACAACACCTAATCACTGTTTTGATTAGTGCGCTGTTTTTTGAAGATTTTTTCACTTCTCAGTTGATGCATCCTATGTATTTTGGTTATACGGTTTGTTAGAGGTTTAGGATGCAATTTGTTACTCGCCTTAATAAGGGAGTTGTTTTATTCTTTCACTAGTATTGGTTTTTGTAAACTTACAAGTTTTTATAGTGAATTATTTTGCCCTGAGGCATCGAACAAGTATTTTATACTTGTGCATAATTTATCTCTCGTATCTCGTATTGTTATCATTCAAGTTACGTGTTAGTGTGTCAAACTATAATTTCCGCTGCATGTTGTCGTGGGTGTTACAACACCTACGCACAACATCTACATTCTGATACACACAACACTCACCCTCGTCACATTCACTCTGTGGAAACGGAACTTTCAATTCGAATTAAAACTATAATTTGTAGTTAAGAATGGGGGAGATTATTAGTTCGAATGAGGCAACGAACGAAAAGAAAGGGGACGCCGAAAAGTAATGTTTAATCTGTTTGGCGAAAATATTTTTAGCCCAACACCATCTTTTTCTTCGATGGTTGTGAAGCGTTATAATTAAGCTCAGACAGAACATTTTGAGCCGCACATACAATCTTAGCGGAATGGGGTGCAGTGCTGGGTTGATTTATATTGATTTTGACAAACAAATTTTGCAGGTTTGTAATTTTTTGTCACCCTTTTGAATCTTATTGCGCGGAATAGGATCAAATACTTTATTCGGCATAAAATAATACTTGATTATCCACCAAAAAAATGTATCCAATTTCATTTTGTTCACAAGTTTGCGGGATAACTTTCTTGGTAGAATACCATGATTTATCAAGAGATTTACGTGTAAGTTTTCCATAAGATGGTGAAAAGAGGACCACTCAAATTCTAAATTTAAAATAACAATTTTTTTTTTGTTATTTTGTTTTAGTACTATTTAGTTCATTAGTGTTTTTTTTTTAAAAAAAATTATTTGAAAGCACCATTTTATTTTATAAACTTCTATAAACAACGGAAGTCACAATTTTGATTGATTGCTGCATGCATCTACCCCATGATGACCTTCTACAACCAATTTTAATATCCTTAAATAAATATAAGTTAACTCATATTGTCCAAAACGTGAAAGGAGACAACCTCAATGAATTTTATACACAAAAACTAACAAAAATATATATAAAGTGTCACGCTTCGAGACCGAGGTTAGTCGACACCGACGTTGTTTCAAAATCACACAATTTGTAAACAACAAGCCTCGTAGTAATCAAAATAATCAGTCTATTTCATAATTAAATAATCATCTTTACAATGTGATTAAAACGAAATGCGGAAGCGTAAAACATGATAATATAATTAAAAGACAGAATAACAAGACTGGTCTTGGATTGAATTGGCTTCATCACCATCCCCAAAAATATTCTTATTCTTCTTCCTCAATTTTTTCGTTGTTCTTGTCTGAGCGGAGGAAGTAAGGGATGATTATTTGGAGAAATACTCAGTAAATAGGGACCGATCGATCATAGTTGATAACAAATGCGTATATTATTCAAAGACAGATAGCATGTTCAAATCATATCATATCAATTCAAACAAATGGCACTGATATTCATCTTATTTTACATGACTAACTGATCAGTTCCCTAAGTTATATCATCTAAGGGGACGAGGTCATAGTATCGGTTATTATATCCCACTGCATCAGGGCCATATCAAATCAAAGCAAATGTCGGAATTTCCTGACTATTTCAAATATAAATCATAACAGTGCCTTCAAAATTATTTTCCTCAAACATGCTTTCAAATATCATTTAACAAATCAAAGGAGTTACATATGTCAATCGAATTTCAAAACATACATACTTCTTTTTATACAAACATGGACACACTTATGAAGAACAAGCATGTCATTTTACATATTTTGTTTTAGTACTATTTAGTTCATTAGTGTTTTTTTTTTAAAAAAATTTATTTAAAAGCACCATTTTATTTTATAGACTTCTAAAAACAACGGAAGTCACAATTTTGATTGATTGCTGCATGCATCTACCCCATGATGACCTTCTACAACCAATTTTAATATCCTTAAATAAATATAAGTTAACTCATATTGTCCAAAACGTGTAAGGAGACAACCTCAATGAATTTTATACACAAAAACTAACTAAAATACATATAAAGTGTCACGCCTCGAGACCGGGGTTAGTCAACACCGGCATTGTTTCAAAATCACACAATTTGTAAACAACAAGCCTCGTAGTAATCAAAATAACCGGTCTATTTCATAATTAAATAATCATCTTTACAATGTGATTAAAACGGAATGCGGAAGCGTAAAACATGATAATATAATTAAAAGACAGAATAACAAGACTGGTCTTGGATTGAATTGGCTTCATCACCATCCCCAAAAATATTCTTATTCTTCTTCCTCAATTTTTTCTTTGTTCTTATCTGAGGGGAGGAAGTAAGGGATGATTATTTGGAGAAATAATCAGTAAATAGGGGACGATCGATCATAGTTGATAACAAATGCGTATATTATTCGAAGACAGATAGCATGTTCAAATCATATCATATCAATTCAAACAAATGGCACTAATAATCTTCTTATTTTACATGGCTAACTGATCAGTTCCCTAAGTTATATCATCTAAGGGGGCGAGGTCATAATATCGGTTATTATATCCCACCGCATCAGGGCCATATCAAATCAAAGCAAATGTCGGAATTTTCTGACCATTTCAAATATGAATCATAACAGTGCCTTCAAAAATATTTTCCTCAAACATTCTTTCAAATATCATTTAAAAAATCAAAGGAGTAACATATGTCGATCGAATTTCAAAACATACATACTTCTTTTTGTACAAACATGGACACACTTATGAAGAACAAGCATGTCATTTTACATATGGCAAATAGTACACTTATAAAATTCAAGTGCACATAAAAATATAGCAAAACCCACTTACTTAAGAAATTGTTCCGAAAATCTTGAAATGAACAATTTGGAATTTGACACAAAAAATCAGTCACCTTGAAAAAAATGTTTGCGCCTAATTGAATCGTTGGATCGATCTGAAATTTGGATATGTTGCTCACAACACGTGTAAGTATATTCTGAACGGTGGGTGGAGATCGGATTCTGATGTTTAAAACAACGAGAAAAACTTTCTGGATTTGGGCAGAATTTTAGCACTCGAAAATTGATATAAACTTGGAGTGATTTATGTGTGGTAATTGGTGTCCTTTTATAGAGAATTGGTAAGGCATCCCACTACTCCATGATCCCATGTCTCAAGCCACTACTCCATGATCATTCAACCACTAAGCCATGTTTTTATATCACTAAGTCATGTTTAATTAACCACTAAATCATGTGGATTTTCAAGGTCTTCACATAAAGCACATAAATACTAATGTGTATGCTTGACATATGAATGCTTCTTTATATGTTTGTGACAATGCTACAGGTTCACTCCAATTCATTTGCTTTAGTAGTGAGCATGAAAAACATTACCCTAAATTGGTATAGTGGCATCAATTGATGCTCATCTCTAACCGCGTTTTTCGAATAGGAGGAACTTCCATTATGTTGCAAAATATCAAATGATAAAGTACTGAAACTTTCTTTGAGAAACTAGTTAACAATATGAAACAAACACAGCAAATCAAAGCATAAAATAAAGCAAACAAGCAAACCGAGGCCTGTACGAAGTACATTGTTCTTAAAATATATTCGTCCATTCATGTATATGCTTCGAAGATCAACTTGGAGCAAAGAAGAGAGTTGAACTAGAAAGGAGAACGTGATGTGTATCTTGAAGGACTTAAGGATGTATCTATGTATAGAACTTTATCACTCATGCTATTTCTTATTTTTCTATGTAGGACATTCTAATCTACTTATAAATGCCTTACTTGTCCAATATTTCATTCAAATGAACAATCCCAATAGGCCCAAAATGGTTTAGGTCCAGTACATTCTCCTCTCCAACAAACCATTGGAAAAAATTCGTGCAAAGTACGAGCTCATGCATACCACCGAACCCACAAAGACCCCGATCCTAAAAGCCACTGCTCCGTATTTCAGAAGGAGGATGACAAGGGAAAGTAGGTGTCGCGCTTGCCAAGGATCTAATGGTTGTGGCAGGTGAGGCCTTAAAAACAAACATCACGAAGTTAGGTCCATCGGTCCTCCCCGTGTTGGAACAAATAAAGCTTCTTGTCTCATTAGTTGCAAGAAAAGTATTTGGGATGAAAGTCAATTCTTATGTTCCTGACTTCAAACTTGCCGTCGAGCATTTCTGCGTTCATTCCGGTGGAAGAGTAGTGCTTGATGCAGTCGAAAAGAATCTCGTGTTGAGTGGTTGGCATATGGACACTACAAGAAAAAAATTAATAATTTAATAAATCTGTGTTGTGAATTGGTACAATCGTGTAAGTGATAAAAAAATTTAAGTATCGTGAAGTGATAAAATCGTGTAAGAGATAAAAATTTTAACTGTTTTGAAGTGGTAAAATCGTGTAAGAGATAAAAATTTTAAGTGTTGTGAAGTTGTAAAATCGTGTAAGTGAGAAAAATTTTAAGTGATAAGACGTGGCAAATTGCATTTGGAGCTGGATTAAAGTGTAACACCGCGATTTGGAGAGCGGTGAGGCTGATTGAATCGGTTAAGGAGAAGAATCCTTGGACTGATGAGATTAATGAGTTCCCTGTTGACTGTTGAAGTGCCAAAAGTGGCAATTATTAATAATAGCTCGTTGAATTAAAAGTGTTTTTTTTTCAGTGAAAATTATAACCGGATTTATATGGTTCAAGACTTCAAGTGTTGTATTAACGTAATTATATATGGTGTGGTGAAGTAATTAAATACACACGATCGATTGGTGTTTTCGTTAAAGTCAAATCACAATATGTGAAGTGATTGTATGATGTGCTCAACGAACCGGTTAGGTTGATGCTACATGTGGGGGCACTGCCCCCACATGATTTGGATGGACAAGATTCACATACATATGTGATTTTAAAAAAATTAGTGGACCCCATGTATGTGTGGCTAAATTTGGACCCTTGATTCTATCATGGGGTAGTGCCCGTACATGTAGGATGAAATGAACCCAACGAACCTTGTGATTTCGAACATATTTAATAAAATCCCAGGGGTTGATGATATATATGTTCATAAACGATTAATGAAATATTGTGCATATATGTGGATTATAATTTCCAAGAAACATCATAAACAAACCCAAAAATAGCCATCCACTTAGTTATTCTCCTACATATATACATAGTCAAAGCTCCACCAAAAATTTGTATTTTCTCAAGAATTATTAAATCTTGCAGTCCTAAAGAAAACTTAGATAAGGACATCAAAACAAAGTTGGCAAAAACTCGTGTGAGACGGTCTCACGGGTTGTATTTTGTGAGACGACTCTCTTATTTGGATCATCCATGAAAAAGTATTACTTTTTATGCTAAGAGTATTATTTTTTATTGTGAATATCCGTAGGGTTGACCCGTCTCATAGATAAAGATTTGTGAGACCAACTCACAAAAGACCTACTCAACAAAGTTCTTCCAAGAAAAATATTAACCTATTAGTAAACTTATCAGCATATATCTTCTTCTAACAAGACTTCGGCATTCTCAAAATATTTAAAAATAATTGTTTAGGTCAATGGGGAAAATAAACGGAAAACAGGTACAAAAAGATTTCGTGGCGACGATATTTCTTGTCTACTTCTCCAATTGTTGAATAGAACGATATTCTAATATCTTCGGCAAAAGAAATTACGTAAGGTGGGAGAATTGATGTTGGTAGGTTAGTTGTCATTATAATCGCGCTTTTTAAAATTGTTCACTCATCGTATTATATCAGATCCTTGATTGTGGCCATTATTTATACCCCGGAAAACTCAGGTTTGGTAGCAGTTCTAATTTAAATTAATTTATTTTCAAAATTTTCTTTTTTCCCCCTCTCAAAAGAAAACATTCTATGTTATTAAACAAAAATAGAGATATATAGACTAATTGCTTGATTTTTCTTGATGATACTGAAGGTTAATATTAATATTAAAATTACAAATATAGTCGCGATATGCACATCCTATATCCCTTAAAATCCAAAAGGGCGAAGATGCTTAATCTAATTATGCACTGTTTGACTAATAATTGGAAGGGGCTTTATTTTTCTCGAGTGGCTTTTATATATAAATGGAGATTTCTTGCAATGTCGTTTTCACTTGTTTCTACCAACTGAATTATTCTGTTAATTATATATCTAGTTCAATCACTAATCGTCTAAAATCGATCATGGCAGTGGTAATTAACCATCAACATAGTGCTTTTGTGCCAGAACGGCTTATCAAGGACAGTGTTATCGTTCGCTTTGAGTGCATGCATTTGATCTGTAGCAACACCAAAAATCTGACCGGTTTTGGGCCGGGGCTCTCATGCTATACATGAGCAAAGCTTTTGATAGAGAATGGAAATTCCTTGAAGCAATTATGATTAAAATGGGTTTTGTGGAGGCTTTTGTGAAGCTTATTATGAGATGCATCTCCTCCGTCACCTATTACATATGTATTGTCACGCCCCGGGACGGGGGTTGGTTGACACCGGCGTTACTCTCAAATTTCCATTCGAAAACAACAAGCCTCAGAAGTACAAAATTCAGAAACCAGTCTTTTAATTCATAAATACTGAATATCTCAATGTCTGATACAAACTCAAATGTTCTACAGCGAATACGTAAAACCGAACATAATATTGTCTTAACAGATGCAGCGGAATTTAATTACATAATTCAGAACTGAGAAAAATAACAATCTTCTTCACCAGCCCCAAAACTGATGATGTTTTTCCTCTTCTAGTAATTCTTCCTCGCTCTTATCTGAAATGGATTTGGTGGGTGAGCGATATGGTTGTCACTCAGTAAGCGGGGGCGGGAATAACTCCCAGTTTTCAAAACCATTTTTAATAGAAACAGTAATACGAATAATATACAGAAACTCTTTATTTCAGAACAGAAATCAGTATTCAGAAATCAATAATCGGAAATCAGTATCGGTATTCAGTAATTAGAGTTTAACAAGTAAGCAATGAGCACGTTCGTGAATTTCATGACTAAACTGATATCAGTCCCCTATAGGTTCTCTCCTCTAAGGGGTGAAGCCAGTAATCAGTAATCAGTAATCAGTAATGTTTAGAATATATATTCCTACCATTAGTTCACTAAGTTTCAGTGCTTCGAAAATCGGATATCAGAAATCGAACATACAGAAACTTTGCTTTAAAACATCAATCATCAAACTGGATTCAAGATATTTATACATAAGCCCACTTACCGTATTTTGCTTGAATGATTTCGGTTGCAGTCTTCTGGAATCTGGTTGCCTCGCTACTGGATTTTACAGCTTCGAAATATGCATTCTCTTAGCTCTAAATCAATTTCAGGGATTGAGGGTGCTATTTATAGGCCAAAATCTGACTGTTAGCTTTCCAATTAATGACCACAATCTGCCATTAACAGCCTTTATTCCATGTTAAATGCTTCAGTTACAAGTCCTGAGCAGAATCAGTATCTATCTGCTGGAATCTCGCTACTGAACTCTTCTGCTGCTGGTTTTTGTCTACTGGATTTTGTCTGCTGGAAAATATCATCTTCTGAAATATGAGTTGCTGCTGGAATTGATAGTTTCTACTGAAATCTGCTAGCTGATTTCAGGTTCTCACATGTATTAACAGTTCTATCTACGAGACTCTCACACCACATCGAGGTCTTTGTCAAGGTGACCCGCTTTAACCTTTCTTGTTTGTTATTTGTTCCCAAGGTCTTTCGGTTTTGCTTGCTAAGGCTGAAACTGAGAAACGTTTCAAGGGGGTTAAAAAAACCTACACTTTTTCATATATTTCTCACCTGTTTTTCGTTGACGACAGTCTAATATTTTTCCGGGTTTCGGAGCAAGAGTGTAATCAGCTTAAAAGATGTATTCAAACTTATGAACGGGCTTCTGGTCAATTGGTGAACTATGACAAATCAGTTCGTACATTCAGCCCAAGTACTTCGCCAGATAAAATTCAGGTTATTCAGAATATCTTCTCCATTGACGTGGTGAAAGGACACAACCTCTATTTGAGGCTCCCTACTTTCTCTCTTCGGAGTAAGCACATGCAATTTTCTGGTATAAGGGAACGAACAATCATAAAGGTCAATGGATGGGCTTCTAGATTCTTCTCGTCGTGTGGAAAAGAAACCCTTATTAAATCGGTGCTTCAGGCAATTCCGAATTATGTCATGTCTTGTTTCAGGATTCCGACTTCTTTGTGTAATGAATTGGAGCATATGTACTCTAAGTTTTGGTGGACTAACTCTAATATTGGTGGTTTGCACTGGTCACGTTAGAAAAAGTTGTGTAAACCAAAAAAATGGAGACTAGGTTTTCGGAGACTTAGTGAATTTAACAAAGCTTTCCTTGCGAAACAGGTATAGAGAATTATTCATGATCCTTCTTCTCTAATGACAAAAATTCTTAAAGTGCGTTATTTTAAACATGTTGATATTATGGATGCGTCATCGGGAAATAACCCATAATATATTTTGATGTCTATCACGTGGAGTCGTCATCTTCTGCATAAAGGGTTGTATTGAAGGGTGGGTAACAGTCATAAGATCAAGGCTTTGTCAGACAAATGGATTCCAGGGTCAGCTAGTGGTCGTAGCACTTTGCATATCTCGAACCCATCTGTATTGGTGAAATGTTTAATTGTTCCATCAGGGTCTTGCGATATGAACATTGTTCGGACTTATTTCACTTCCTTTGACGCTGATTACATTCTTGATATACCATTGGGCCGTCTTAAACCCGAGGATTTGAGGTACTGGAAGTGGGGATCTAGAGGTCCTTACATGGTTAAAATGAGCTACTTTCTTGAAAATTGGATGCTTTGATCCTCCATCTTCACAATCTTCACTTTCTTCTCCTTCTTGGTGGACCTTGATCTGGAACCTGCACATACCTCCTAAGATTTGTATTTTTTTTATGGCGTGCATTTCATGATTTCATTCCTACAGAATCGAATCTCCTGCGTCACCATGTCCCTGTAAAAGAGAGCTATGCTCTTTGTGGATCGTTCATGGCCTCTACAAGCCACTGCCTTTTATATTGTTTCAAATCAAACGGTTATGGAAGAACACTCCGTTTTGGGCCATTTGAAAATTATCGCGAGTTTTCGTTCTTGATTGTGGGATTTTATTGGCAGCTTCCTTACCAAAACCATTGTTTGAGTACTTTGCTATGTATGTTTGGGCTATATGGAAGGAGATTTGTCGCTGGAAACGTGATACTCATAAGGCTCGACAACCCCTTAGTATTGATTGTGTTGTCCCCTTTTATGAGGAATTCTGCAAAGCTCAAATAGCCAACTCGTCCACTCGCAAACTGCTCTTCCTTCGCTAGGAAATTATTGGTCAAAGTCCCCTCCAGGATATTTCAGGTTGGACGTTGATGCGGGATTTGCAAGGAAAAATGTCGATGTAGTGTGGGTGCTGTGATAAGGGATCATGAAGGTTTTGTTAAAGCTGCGTATGCTAGTGGTATTCGTAGCTCATGTTCTGTTCTAACTGCCTAGCTCTTTGCTATTCAACATATTCTTCAGTTTGCGTTGTAGGCAGGCTTTGATCAAGTTTTGGTTTCATCAAATTCCTCCATTGTCGTCCAAGAAGTGACTTCTACATTGTTAGCGGAAATTCAATTCGTTCTCCCCTCACTTCTGCTAACTTCATTTCAATTTCTCATGCTAATCGAGCAGCATACAAGCTGGCTAATTGTGTCCCTCATTTTGCTCTTTCTAACCCTTATTGAAATCTTGGATTGAAGGTGTTTTTCCTACTTGGATTGGAAATCTATCTCTTGATGACCTATACTATATTATCTTCATCCAAAAAAAAAAAAAAAAAACTTTGATCTTGCTGTCTAGTAAAAGCCCTTTTCATTAATCGTCTAAGCTATTAATCAGCCGCAGATAGAGTTACAAATGCGCATCGGATCAGATATTATGTCATATCCAAATTAAATAAAGGTCGATTCAGTTTGGAATCCTTGAATTATTGTTGTAGTACTTTCAACTCCTCTTATTTTTCAAATTTCAATATGTTAGTCATTAATTAGAAATTTGTATACAAAAATAACTATATATATATAATCATAAAAACTCTTGTGAAATTGTCTCACAGATTAATTTTGTTAGACAGATCTCTAATCCGATCTAACTAATTAGCTAAAATTTTAAGTGCAAATGACATGTTTTGGACGGCAATAACGAGGCATGATAACTCACTCTCATCATGGTTTCGACGAACTAGGCATCATGTGATGATATGTAGTCGTATATAAAAAATAAATTAAGCTGATTTAAAGTTATGAATGTATAAAAACAAATAATACAATGATTTAATTAAATGAAATTATTCTCAATAAAATTATATTTATATGTAGGATCAAGTTATTGCCACATGATCAAAACATACATAGACTGTAATAGTGCAACACAAAGGTAATTATTGACACCCCCAATACATTAATTTTGAGATTTTATTAAACTTAAAGTATATTGTTAGCTCTCTGCTACAAAGGGAAAAAATTATAATTAATGTGCATTTTAGTAAAATCTTATAAATGTGCGTCATCTCATTGGGAATTAAGGTTCAAGTTAAAAGTCCAAATTAAATGAAGAGTTTTAAAAATAAAGGCATAATTTCAAAATTTTAAATATCTCTCTCGATCGATCAAGGTGGCTTTAAATTTCTGCGACTCCACTTGCAAGCAATATCTATTATTTGTCAAAATTGAACAACCTTCGATGAATAAACTATAAAGTCCAGCAACTTTATTGTCATTTCATAATTAAATTCCACGGTAAAAAGAAAAGTAAGCAAAGGGTACATGTGGCTTTAGGTATCCATTCATTGAGAAAGTTATGCGATACCAAATTCCATATTTTATAATAACAACGTATCATAAAATTGTGGCTGTTTAATTTTGTGGATTAAGACAAGCTACGTGTTTTTTATATATATATAACAGGTAGCTTGTCTATATACATATAATATTGTGGATTAAGACAAGCTACCTGTTATCTATATAGCCTGATACACACATATATATACACACATATATATGTATCAGGCTATATATATAACACGTGGCTTGTCTTAATCCACAAAATTATATATATATAGACAAGCTACCTGTTTATATATATTTCCTGATCCATAATATGCCACAAAGGTAGGGTTTTTATAATTTATTTTAAAAAATAAATTTTGAAAGGGTTTTTTTAATTAATTTTAAAAAATAAATTTTTCAAAAAGATAGTGCAAAACTCTGCTATTCTTGGAGGACACCGCCAATTATTGGCAGCGGATGTTGCATTCGATTGAAATTCCAATTTTTTGGTCTCTTTTAGAACCTTTTTTTTTTTAGAAAATTTTTATTTTAGGATTTGAACCACTTCTCTTAATAAAATGATATTTGGTATCACCTATAAAAATAACTTGATATTAAGATAATTAATATGAAAGATAAATAAGCTTAAAATGGTGAACCATAAATCATTTTTAAAAAAATTATGTACTTTTAAAATGTTGGACAAAATTTATATTTTTTTATTTTTCTTAAAAAATATCCTATATTTATTTAAAATATGTTGATTTAGTTTTCTAAATAAAAGAAGGTATATGTTTTTTTTGTCAACTTATTTTTTATTTTATTTTTATTAATATAATAATGTTATGTATAATAATAATAATAATCTATCCATTTATTATGAAAAATCAATAAGTGGGCAGATAAATATCCACTTTAATTTTTTTAAAAAAAATTAAATTATATAACGAAAAACACACAAGAGTAGGTATTACAGTTGGTAAGTGCCAGTTAGAAAAATTAAGGCAATTAATAGTGAATGGCTCCTCGATTAAATAGATATCGATTCTCAATAAATAAATAAATTAGCCATTAATTAACAGCTGACAAAACAAAGTTTTTCACATATTAGAAAACTACCCTTATAGGACTGCGTTGCATTAAATAATGTTTTGACTTTGATTATATATATAATAGTATCTTGTATATATAAGAATTTCAGGGCCGAGTCGTCGTTAAAAGTGGCTTTCTTATCTTAAATATAAATATAAATATAAATATAAATGTTAATATTATATTAACTACGAAAACAATATTCAAAATTTTCTGTTAACTAATTAATATACCACATTTGAACTATTTTAATTACAGTTTCGGACCAATTTGAACTGAAACATACTCTTTAAAAAATAATTGTGCAACCCACAATTTTTTTTTAAAAAAAAAACAAGTAACTTGTAATATTATAAAACTAATTAAATGTAATTCTTTAACAGTTATGTAAAATATGGAATAAATAAATTTAACTTGTGAGAATCAAATACTTTTGAATTATATATGTATATTACATGACGATTTCAACTGCGGTTTCATTTTGTTCCATTTTTTGTCCTAGCTTCGATTTTTATTTGATAGAAACCGAAACCAAACCGTAAATCCTTGGATTGTGATTTAGGGTTTCAGTTTACAGTTATTTTTTTTTTTAAAAAAATAATCATACGTTCACGCAGGTCTTCTTGAATATTGTTATCTGTTTGTCCATTTTATTATGAAGTTCATATGGAGTTTGATAGCAGCAGCGCTGTTTTAAAGATTTTCTTTTTAAAAATATTTATATGGACCATATAAACTGGCATCTCATGTCATATAATTTTTTTTGGACAAGATCTCATGTCACATTAATTACTACAAAACACTTATAATATTTTTTTTTCATGATTTATGGAAACCCTGACTAATAGATTACATACATTACTTTTCATGCATATTTCCAACTCAAAAGCAAAATATATTAATTGGACAACAGATAAATCATCATAATTTTTTGTCATTTATAATTGGGATTCATTAAAACCTCATTCAACTCATAATCATCGTATATGTACGTATAAACCTTGAAAATTGTTGTTATATTTTGGGAATTGGTTCCGTAATTTGTAACATTTTTTTTCTCATTTCAGTCATCTTCACCAGAATGCTTATGTTGTATCAAAAAATGACTATGCAGTGGGGGAAAAATATCAACGTGACACCAAAATATACTGATGTGGGATCAGTAGCGTTAGAAAATGTTGAAGTATCAAGTGAACACGTCAACACTTAGGAGAAAAAAAGATTAAAAATGATTTTAGTTAAAATCGTGAATTGACATATGACGTTACTTTTAACTAAAAATTTGCAATAAATCGCGTGCGACAATACACTTAGGCCTGTCTTGTTCGTTCGAAGCGAATTATATCTAACTAACTAATTACATCTTAAAGGCAAAGTAGAACTCAAATTCTATGACGTGTTTAACGTTTAATTAATGCTACACACTTTCTAGAAATAACCTTAATCGTTTTTGTTTTATTAATCTTTAAAAAAATGATTTATTTTCCAACAGCCTTTATCAAATACTTTAGAGTTTAAACCAAACCAAATCAAACCCAAATTAAGCTTCGTATTTGTTAAATTTTCTTTGAAAAATAAAGAAAAAAAATCCCGGTAGATTAAGCCCCGTGTATTGTGAAATTCATATTATCTTGAATCCTTATTTTTTAAGAAAAAAATCAAAGTATAGACTTTTCAAAGTCGAAAATGATATTTGAGATTAATACAAAAAGAATTATGTTTTTTTGTTCCTTTCTCATGTTATAGCATATTAAAGTTTAATACAAAAATTACCAAGAGGAAGAGCGTAGCCAAGATTTTAAAATAAGGTGGGCTGGACATTGAAAATGTAAATATTATTTAATGTATTTTTTAATTTTTTTATTATATTTTGTATACTATGAACTAGATAAATTTTAAAAATCATCTTAAAAATTTAATATATCAAGATACATGATAAATATCATTTATAATAATGAACTTTTAAAACAAATTCATAGTAAAGTAAGTAAAAAAATGGAATGTACATATGACATTATTCATTCAAATAATTTAGTTATACAATTTTGTACTCTAATAATTATCACTTAATTTTATTATTATTTAGTATTTATATATTTTTAGTTTATTCAATATATTCATGTAAATACATATTTATAATCAAAACAAAATTAATATATATATATATATATATATATATTATATATATATATATAAAGTGTAGAATTAGAATGAGTAAATATATAAATTAAGATAACCACATAGATACCGAATAAGCTCAAATGTTAGATTATTTAAAACTCATAGAAATTTATATATAAAAATTTTGCTATGTAACTAAAATTCCTAAAATACATACCTATATATACATATTAATCTCGAGGCTAAGATGGGCTAAAGCCCACCCTAACCCTAGTGAAGCTATGCCCCTGAAGAGAGTGCTAAAATCGACAAAGATAGATATATATCTATATTAACAACATCTTCTTTTTCTTTTTTTTTTTAAGGAAAATTTGATCTGCTATAAAATTTACGTTCTCAACATGGATATATTTATATTCTGCATGGTGCCGTTGTTAAAATATAAAATCATATTTCGGAATTGTGGAGAGAATGACTGCTAGATAATATATTATAATTGACCTTAAACGCAATGCGGATGAAAAAGAGAAATTAATTAACCTGGAAACCTGAACAGCTAGCCACATGCAAAGGCGTGGCAAAAGAGGAATCAACCCAGCGAGTGTGGACCAAATGAACCAATGAAAATTTATATAGAAATTACATGATAAAATCACTCCACACGAAATCCTGCTATTTCCCCGTTTGGCAAATTCAATGCCACTCCGCGCCTACAATTAAAACGTTCGTTGGGGGTGGTTGCATTCATTTCCACACACTACACACACTTCTGCTCTTTAAATTCTCACGTACTTCCCTTCCGTTTTCACACATCAAAATCTTCTTATGTTGTCTCTTCTCCATCATTCTGGAAATCGATCTTCCACCCAAAGATTTGATTTGATTTGATTTGATTTGATTTGATCAGTTGGGTTGTTCTTAGCTAGCACTTTGTTTAACAAGATGGGGAATGAAGGGAATGTTAACAAAAATGCCGAAACGGGGAAGATTTCGATCGACTCTACAAGTGAGAGAAAAAATCGTAATAGCTTGCCCAACTTTGTTCAATCCGTTAGGCTGAAATATGTGAAACTTGGCTATCACTACTTGATATCACATGCCATGTACTTGTTTCTTTTCCCTTTACTTGGGATTTCCTCCGTTAATCTGTCTAGTGTAACGGTGGAGGATTTGATCCTTTTATGGGATCAACTGAAATTCAATCTTGTTTCGGTCTTCGTATGTTCTGCGCTTATGGTTTTTTTAACCACCCTTTACTTCATGACTAGGCCAAGAAAGGTCTACCTAGTCGACTTCGCATGTTACAAGCCCGATTCTAAGTTTATTTGTAGCAAAGAACTGTTTATGGAAAGATCGATTGGTGCAAATATTTTTACGCCCGAAAATTTAGCTTTTCAAAAGAAAATCTTGGAAAGGTCGGGCTTTGGGACAGAAGACGTATTTTCCCGAAGGAATTTTAAGTGTGCCTGCGAACCTAAGCATGTCGCAGGCAAGAAATGAGGCGGAGATGGTTATGTTCGGGGCGATTGATGAATTGCTAGCGAAAACCGGTATAAAAGCTAAGGATATTGGGATTCTTGTGGTGAATTGCAGCTTGTTTAACCCAACACCATCTCTTTCCGCAATGGTTGTTAACCATTATAAGCTTAGAGGGAATATTTTGAGCTATAATCTTGGTGGAATGGGGTGCAGCGCTGGTTTGATATCTGTTGATCTTGCAAAGCAACTTTTGCAGGTTAGTTTTTTTTAATTACCTTTGTCAAATCAGAGTCCATTTTACTGTCTTTTTTATGTTTCGTTTATTCACAAGTTTGTTGGGAATTGTTTTCTGGTGACTATCCTACGATTTAGTCAGTTAATTTGATAGGAAAAATTAGATGGAGAATGAATAAGATTGGCTGAATAAGGATTAAGGACTAAATATAAATTTTTTATAATTTTGCAAAAGAAATTTTGCTCTACTGCTAGAGGCCTAGAGCACCTTGTGCAGCCAATATTTAAAACCTATAAAGCAAATTATGCATTTTCCACCTTATGAAGGAAAAGGATACAAGGGCTATGACTCTATTATTGGCATGAACAATTACGAATTGTCCAAGCTAAAAATGTTCACATTAAATGCGCAGAAGTTGTACAATTAGTATTCTCGTTTTAGAAAGGCTCACCATTTTTGTGATAAACATTTACTCTCAACGAATAATTTATTTCAAATAATCTGAATTTTATTTGACTCCTTAAAATTCATTTATGGGAGTTAATTCTCGCTCATGTCAAGACCCTGAAGGTTACACAGTAATTTTTGGTAGATAACCAAATCTCATGTCACAAATGGAGAAAAATCTTACCAAGACTAACTTTTAAATTTTGTGTCAATGTTACTGCAGGTACACCCAAACTCATACGCATTGGTAGTGAGCATGGAGAATATAACCCTAAACTGGTATTTAGGAAACAGTCGGTCAATGCTTGTCTCGAACTGCATCTTCCGAATGGGTGGAGCCGCCATCCTCCTCTCCAACAAACCATCCGATAAACATCGTGCAAAGTATCAACTCATACACACCGTCCGGACTCACAAAGGTGCGGATGATAAGAGCTATAGCAGCGTGTTTCAAGAAGAGGACGACAAGAAAGAAGCAGGCGTCTCACTTTCCAAAGACTTGATGGCCGTGGCAGGAGAGGCGCTGAAGACAAACATCACTATTCTAGGCCCATTAGTCCTCCCCATGTCCGAACAATTACTATTCTTTGTCACGCTAGTTGCAAGAAAAGTATTGAAGATGAAAATTAAGCCCTATATTCCGAATTTCAAGCTTGCATTTGAGCATTTTTGCATTCATGCCGGTGGAAGAGCTGTGCTGGATGAGATTGAAAAGAATCTCGAGTTGAGCGAATGGCATATGGAGCCATCAAGGATGACTCTATATAGGTTCGGTAACACCTCTAGCAGTTCGTTATGGTATGAGTTAGCATATTCCGAGGCGAAGGGGCGGATCAGAAAGGGCGACAGGACATGGCAAATTGCATTTGGTTCTGGATTCAAGTGTAACAGTGCAGTTTGGAAGGCGTTGAGGCGGATTGAACCGGCCAAGGAGAAGAACCCCTGGATGGATGAGGTTGATGAGTTCCCTGTTGAGGTTCCAAGCTAAGAGTCGCACATATTGGTTGATCTTTGTGTTAGGATACGTTTTTAGTTATGATATAATGGTTGCATTTTAGAAGTTATAGATGTCAATATTCCAATTAAGGTTGGGAGTTTCAATTGATTCATTGTATATTTGGTTTTCTCACATAATCATGCAACAATCTGTTTCACAAGTTAAGATACCCTTCAATCCCGTACCACTTTGGGTTCGAGTTCGAACATCTTTGTTTCAAAAGGCACTCGATGTCAATCAATATAATATATATTTATTTATCTGAACGTGCAATGTGTATATACAATAGGTTAGATGAAACTAAGAGGCTACTTTGTCGGCAAGAGTTAGTCAAAACGTGTATTAAATGTGGGTAGAAGGAAATTTCCACTGCGGGAAATTTCGTGGGAAGATGGAAAACGCGTTTTATACGCGTCTTCACACTGACAAGAAGCTCTATAAATAGAGCTCCCCCTTCATTCTGAAATCATCCATTCTTCGAGTTTTCTCTCATCTTATAAGCATTTGAATGCTTAGTTCTATAATATTTGTGAGTTGTTTTGTTCTCCTGTATTAAGAGAGTGTGCTTTGGAAACACAGTGAGTGAGTTGTACACCACAAAATATTATAGTGGAATTCTTTTCTTCTTGCCCGTGGTTTTTTACCCTAATAATTTTTAAAAGTTTTCCACGTAAATCTCGGTGTCCAGTTTATTCTTTATTTTCGAGTTTTATTATCTCAAATTCCGCACGTAGGACCAATAAGTGGTATCAGAGCCTTGGTTTAAAATTTCTTAAAAATCTGAGTATGCTATGTGGTTGCAGCCTAGACTGATCTTCCACATCAGAAAAGATTTTTTTAGATTTTTTATTTAAGGCGGGATTATTTTGTCCGATCTACTAAAATTGTTGTAGACATAATGACGGGAAGGTACGAGATAGCAAAATTCAATGGAAGCAATTTTATGCTGTGGAAAATAAAGATACAAGCAGTTTTAAGAAAGGAAAATTGCTTGACGGCTATTGGAGATAGACCAGTGGAAATTACAGACGATGGAAAGTGGAATGAGATGAATGATAATGCTGTTGCCAATACACTTGGCTATAGCAGACGAAGTTTTGTCAAGTATCTCTGAGATAAAAACAGCCAAAGTTATCTGAGATACTCTGACAAAGATATACGAGGTCAAGTCGTTACACAACATGATTTTCCTAAAGAGAAGGCTTTATACTCTTCGGATGACGGAATCCTCATCGATGACCGACCATATCAACACACTAAATACCATATTTGTCCAACTCACTTCCATGAGACATAAAATAGGGGAAAATGAATGTCCGGAGCTTCTACTTCAAAGTCTACCAGATTCATATGATCAACTTATCATCAACATAACCAACAATATTCTTATGGGCTTTCTAAAATTCGACGATGTCTTAACTGTGGTTCTCGGAGAGGAAAGCCGGCGCAAGAATAAGGAAGATAGGTCGGTAACTTCGAAGCAGGCAGAGGCTTTACCGATGATAAGAGGAAGATTTATGGACCGTGACTCCAGTGTGAGCCAAAGACAAGGTAGATCAAAGTCAAGAAGTAAGGAGAAAAATATTTACTGCTTTAAATGTAGCGGTAAAGGGCACTTTAAGAAAGAGTGTACGAGTATCGAGAAGAGTTCTCAAGCAAATGTGGCCAATACTTCAGGCGGTGGTGAATTATTATGCAGCGAAGCATTATCTGTTGCGGAAGGCAGATACAAATTTTGTGACACATGGATTATGGATTCAGGTGCGACATGGCACATGACGTATCGGAGAGAATGGTTTGATCATTATGAACCAGTCTTAGGAGGATCTGTATTCATAGGAAATGATCATGCATTGGAAATCGCTGGGATCGGTACTATCAAAATAAAGATGTTTGATGGCACCATTCGCACCATACAGGAGGTACAACATGTGAAGGGACTGACAAAAAATCTTTTGTCCTTGGAGCAATTGGATGATATCGGGTGAAAAACTCGGATCGAGAACGGGATCATGAAAATTGTGAAGGGTGCGCTTGTGGTTATGAAGACGGAAAAAGTTGCTGCAAATCTGTATGTACTTTTGGGAGAAACACACAAAGAGTCAGAACTAGTTGTTGCATCAATTGGTTCAGGATAAGAATTAACAGTGTTATGGCATAGAAAGCTCGGGCATATGTCAGAACGAGGGTTGAAAATTCTCTCAGAACGGAAGCTGCTGCCGGGACTTACAAAAATGTCACTACCCTTTTGTGAGCATTGTGTTACCAGTAAACAACACAAATTAAAGTTTGGCACTTCTACTGCCAAGAGCAAAAACATATTGGAGCTGATTCATTCTGATGTTTGGCAAGCACCGGTTGTATCCCTAGGAGGAGCGGGATACTTTGTCTCGTTCATTGACGATTTCTCTAGGAGATGTTGGGTGTATCCAATCAAGAAGAAATCAGATGTTTTCCAAGTCTTCAAAGATTTCAAAGCGCGTGTTGAATTTGATTCTGAAAAGAAAATCAAGTGTTTGAGGACTGACAATGGAGGAGAATATATCAGTGACGAATTTGATGCATATTGTCAATATGAGGGCATCAAAAGACAGTTTACGACGGCTTACACACCTCAACAGAATGGAGTGGCGGAGCGGATGAACAGAACTTTTTTGGACAGAACAAGAGCTATGCTGATGACTGCAGGTCTAGAAAAGTTATTTTGGGCAGAAGCAGTCAAAACCGCTTGTTATATTATCAATCGTTCTCCTTCAGTGGCGATTGATCTGAAGACTCCGATGGAAATGTGGACTGGGAAGCCGACAGATTATTCTAATTTGCATACATTTGGAAGTCTGATGTACGTTCTGTACAATGAGCAATAAAGATCAAAGTTGGATTCAAAATCCAGAAAATGTATCTTCTTGGGATATGCTGACGGAGTAAAGGGGTTTCGCTTGTGGGATCCTACTGTTCACAAGCTTGTCATCAGCAGGGATGTTATCTTCGAGGAAGATAAAGTAAAGGGAGACAAAGGCACACCGAATTCAGAAACTACTATATTTCAGGTGGAAAATAAGACGGATGAAGGTCAAATTTCTTGTGAAGCAGTACCAGAGCACGAAGAACAAGAATATGTTGAATCTGAAGTTTCCAATGTGAGGCAGTCAACTCGAGACAGAAGACCACCAGGTTGGCTTTCAAATTATGTCACTGAAAGCAACATTGCATATTGTCTATTATCAGAGGATGGTGAGCCATCGAGTTTCCACGAGGCTACTCAAAGCTCGGATGTATCCTTGTGGATGATAGCAATGCAAGAAGAATTGGAGGCATTAGACATGAGTAAAACTTGGGATCTTGTTACACTACCACGAGGGAGGAAATCCATTGGAAACAGATGGGTTTATAAGATCAAGCGTGATGGCAATAACCAAGTGGAGCGGTACCGTGCTAGATTGGTGGTAAAAGTGTAGGCTCAGAAAGAAAGCATTGACTTCAATGAGATATTTTCTCCTGTAGTTCGTCATACAACAGTCAGAGTAGTGTTGGTATTGTGCGCGGTGTTTGACCTACATCTAGAACAGCTAGATGTGAAAACAGCATTTCTTCATGGAGATCTTGAAGAAGAAATCTATATGCTCCAGCCAGAAGGTTTTGCGGAAATAGGCAAAGAGAACTTGGTTTGCAGGTTGAAGAAATCTCTGTACGGTCTCAAACAGACGTCGAGGTGTTGGTATAAGAGACTTGATTACTATATCATGAGCCTTGGATACAACAGACTGAGTGCAGACCCTTGTACATATATCAAGAGGTCTGGTGATGATTATATCATTTTGCTGTTGTATGTGGATGACATGTTGGTAGCAGGCCCCAACAAAGATCAGGTCCAAGGATTGAAGGCACAGTTGGCTAGGGAATTTGATATGAAGGACTTGGGACCAGCAAACAAGATTCTAGGGATGCAAGTTCATCGAGGCAGAAATAACAGAAAGATTTGGCTTTCCCAGAAAAATTATTTGAAGAAAGTCTTGCAACGCTTCAACATGCAAGATAGTAAGCCAATTTCGACCCATCTTCCTGTTAACTTCAAGTTATCCTCCGAGGTGTGTCCTAGCAGTGAAGCAGAGAGGATGGAGATGTCTCGAGTACCATATGCATCAGCAGTGGGAAGTTTGATGTTCGCCATGATATGTACAAGACCGGACATTGTTCAAGCAGTGGGAGCAGTTAGTCGGTATATGGCGAATCCTGGACGAGAGCATTGGAGCACTGTTAAGAGGATCCTTAGATACATTAAGGGTACCTCGAATGCTGCATTATGTTATGGAGGATCAGATTTTACACTCAAAGGCTATGTCGATTCAGATTATGCAGGTGATCCTGATAAGAGAAAATCTACTACTGGTTATGTGTTTACACTTGCGAAAGAAACAGTAAGCTGGGTTTCAAAACTGCAGACAGTTGTGGCGTTATCTACAACAGAGCCAGAATACATGGCAGCTACTCAAGCTTGCAAGGAGGCAATATGGATTAAAAGGTTATTGGAGGAGATCGGACACAAACAAGATAATGTTCCTTTGTTTTGTGAAAGTCAGAGTGCCTTGCACATCGCAAGGAATCAAGTCTTTCATTCCAGGACGAAACACATTGGAGTACAATTTCACTTTGTGCGGGAAGTAGTAGAAGAAGGAAGCGTGGATATGCAGAAGATCCATACGAAGGACAACATAGCTGATTTTCTGACCAAGCCAGTAAACACTGATAAGTTTGAGTGGTGTAGATCCTCAAGTGGTCTAGCAGAAACGTAAGCAGCAGAGAATGACAAGATTGAAAGGATGTGTGGAGATGTGTTTGATTCGCAACCAAATCTACAAGTGGGAGAATGTCGGCAAGAGTTTTCAAAATGGGGACAGTCAAAACGTGTATTAAATGTGGGCAGAAGGAAATTTCCACTGGCGGAAATTTCGTGGGAAGATAGAAGACGTGTTTTATACGCGTCTTCACACTGACAAGGGGCTCTATAAATAGAGCTCCCCCCTTCATTCTGAAATCATCTCTTTTTCGAGTTTTCTCTCATCTTATAAGCATTTGAGTGCTTAGTTCTATAATATTTGTGAGTTGTTTTGTTCTCCTGTATTAAGAGAGTGTGTGTTCTCTTTGGAAACACAGTGAGTGAGTTGTACACCATAAAATTTTATAGTGGAATTTTTTTCTTCTTGCCCGTGGTTTTTTACCCTGATAATTTTTAGGGGTTTTCTACGTAAATCTCGATGTCCAGTTTATTCTTTATTTTCGGGTTTTATTATCTCAAATTTCGCACGTGAGACCAACATACTTGAGGGCTATGTTGATGCATAAATACGAAAAACGGCAGCAAATTGCTTGCGGGGCTTTATGAAAGCTTCAGCACGACGGTGAGGGGGGCATATAGTTGGGGGTAGGTGGGCTGTATCGTAGGTTGACAGCTTGAACTGTAAAATCTAGTGGGCTTTGCTTCTGGAATCCAGCTTTCACCGTTCATTCAATTACTATTACTGTTATTACTAACAAATAAATGTATGCATGAAAACCTACAGCATTATTCCATCCGGTCCTTTTCATCTGGTGACATATGGGTACAAACCCATGTGGCGCGTCCATTACAACCAACCAAGAATAAGTCGCGTTTGAATTTCGTGCCGTGCCAGAATATACTTTTACTAAATTCAGTCGGCTTTGAATCTTCTTGTTTCAAGCTATACACTGCTAGTATCTGTACTGAAGCCTGCATCTTTTCAAAAAGGAAAAAAAATCATTTAGTTTTTTTTTTTTAATGATTTTTAGGTAGAGTCGTGTATATTTAAGCTTTCTTTGATTGATATAAGGGTTATTTTAATTAATTTTGAAAAAAAAAAATTGTTTCAAAAATACCGTGGACGAGAGAGATTTGCAAAATTACAACAAAACGCTGCCATCAATAACAAATGCTGCACAAATTGTCTACAGCATCCGTTGACATTTTAGCAGCAGATGGCGCACCATTTTTCATTTTTTTAATATTTGAATTATTATTATTTTCTAACTTGTGCACTCTTCTTTTTTTTAATTTTTTTTTTTGAAAAAAAAAAAAGATATTTGAGACCATATATAAAAAATAGATTGAAAGCTAAATTCAATAATTTGAAGATATGTCATCTTAAATGATGAACTAGCCAACCAATTTTTTTCAAAAAAATCTTTGTTCGTAAAATATTAGGTAGTTTATATTTTAAAAAAATGTTTATACTCTTTTTATTATTTTTTTAAACAATTATTTATTTAAATATATGTTAATTTAATTTTCGAAAAAAAAATTGTATATGTATCGTTCGGTCCTCTTATTTTTTATTTTATTTTTACTACTAATATGATTAATTAAAAAAATAATAATAGATCGAATATAAAAATAATTGAATTTTCGTACTCCAAAATGAGACACAGTGAAGATGGACGAAGGCTGGAAAATGCTGACAGTAACAAAACATTTTTTAGCAAAATTTACCAAAGATCTACAGCAAAATTATCGAGTTAATTGTGATTCAACAAAACCACTTGCATTAACATTTTATTCGAAATAATTAAGAACTATCTTGTAGAATTAATACAAATGGAAAGATAAGTGAGAGAATAATCCGATTGAACAAATTATTTTATTATATTGCAAGTATAGTCGGTCTCGTCTCACATATATAGATCTATGAGACCGTTGCACAAGTGACATTTGTGCTAAATCAAACGGATCTAAAAGAAAATTGAATGTGGGCCATAAAATTGGGCTTGTCATCGTTTCCTACAATTGGGCCGCCCAACCACCTAGCAGACGAGAGGAGTAAGACCAATTAATTACCTTGGAAAATGTGCAGGATAATAGGAGAGGAGGAGGAGTTCCTGCTGCATCAGGCAAATCCCTCCATGCTGCCTGACTAGCTCAGTAGGTGCAATTAAATGCAGATGTAGTTGTTCTTCAAGGTCTACGGTAAGGGTTAATCCTAAAAAGTGATCCTCTCCAATAAATTCGGCTCAACTGGATGTTATGTTGAGTTTGGAAATGTGGAAGGATTTGAAATGACTTTGTATTGGAATGCATTTAAAATCTAACACACAATAACTCGTACATAACTAGTTGAGGAATCGAAATTGATTCTGCTCAACAACAAATTTATTATTATGAATTTAAAATCTTTAACTTCAAATACATCAATCAATACAAATGCAATTTTAACTGATATAACGGATTAAAATTTTTTTAGTTATCCAGAATTACCAGCTCCTGTTTGTATATCAAATTTTAATATCCACAGATGTCCGAGCCATCTTAGAGTTCTTCAACAAATTTGTAATGTTTTGATTATCACATCTCATTAACTTTATATTATATTTGATCAGGGAAACTAAAACTATTATAATTACAAGTACCCAGCAACTAAAGATTGTAAGTTCAGTTTTTCAGCTTTAATTTTTTCAAAATTTATACTAAATAATAAAAGCTAGTCATATCGGATATATATTTTTAGTAGGATAGAATAACCAAGGTATCCAACCCGAAAAACCTAATATTTACAGGTACCCCCATTCAGTGGGTTGTATACAATATGTACTGTCCCAACTAAGTAGGATCGGGTGGCAAAATAACATTGCACAAACCTAATCTAGGGACCCTCACTTATCACCTTCCACTCCTTTCAAAATACTAGGGCCCTTGACTCGGATGCCCCTTGTCCCATTACAATGAAGATCTTAAACGTTTAATTCTGTATTTTAGTATAAAGAACACCGACACTTATGTGTCAATTCATTAAATGGTCTCACCAAGACTGTTTTGTGTGTATGAGAATGGAATAATAGTGGAACATCATTTTAAAAGGTGAGCCACTATTTAAACCAGGTGATTTGGATTCATATTAATTAAACTTATCGAGAATGCGTACATAGCGAGCGAGACTACAGACTCAATACAGCAGAGATAAATAGATTAGAAGCGTGAGCATAAAAATCAGATGATCAACTAACCAGACCGACCAGGGTCATATTACATGCCCCAAATACCACGAGCAGATGCCACTTTACTGCTTGGTCGAGACGTCAGTTCAAACAATATACGAGCAAATGTATCAGAGTACCTTGTATCAGATAAAAGCATGTCTGCAAATGCATTTTCATATGCTACGAGAAGGGGCTTGTTTTGCGGCTCCAACACAAGATTCTCCAAAATCAATGTCGCTTTCCTGCAAATTTCAGGAACAGGGTGTGGTGTCCTAACCACTTTCAAGAGCCGGTCAATTGCCCTGAAATACATTGCAGGCATATTGGTTTACATACAAGCTTTACCTCGTAAAACCCAAAATAATGTAGGACACAGATGTTTCAGAAATTAATCCAACCATCTCTCACTGGCAAGTTTCAACCGACAGTCCAAATTAATTTCGGCAAAATTGTAGAGCGCACCGATTGCAGCAGCTTGAGCATCAGTGGATGGTATGCTCATCATGTCAACTAATCTCCCATAAATCTACATTTTTTAATCAATCCCAAGTCAAGAAACCAACAGAAAATGTAACCAACACCTAAACGTGACACGGATATTAGGACAAAGTTTGACCTGTGGAGCAAATGACTGAAGGAAAGTTTCATTATCAGGATTAAGTATTAAACGGCCAAGTAGTTCTGCAGTTGCACATTGCCAAGGTTTGACAGGAGATCCCAACATTGCCATGATGACCTGAACCACACGTTTTGGTCTGTAGTGAAGCAATCAAGAACAGATAATTCACATTTAAGATGACAAATTTCAGAGACTTGATGAAATGAAACAGGAAATAAAAAACTTACGACATTATGAATGGTTTTGCAGGGAGAAACATTCGAAGTTCTATCAAAGGGCCCAGATTCATGATGATCTCAAGGGCATTTGTAACGAGTTCTTCGTCTTCTGTCCACATTAGAGGACTATTAGAAGCATGTGATATTATATTGTATTTGGATTGATAAATTTTCATTTGTTAGGATGGATTTGGTGTATAAATTTCAAACTACGTTGGAGGAATTTGAAACCCAATTAAATAGTTGAGACTCAAGTTTAAAATAAATATAATCGAATTTGAAATCCAAATAACTCACATGTTTCCAAACAAATGCAATTGAATTAAACAATGAATTTGAAAGTATTCAATATTAAATACAAAGATCAAAAAAATCCAGCGAAAAAATTCAAAGACTAATATATAATTTTGGAGAGAGCTAATTCCATTCTTATATTGAGCATATATGCTATACATACAATCACAATAAAACTCATAATATGTTCATTCCATAGGTCTTTCAACAAATAGCAACATTATAAAAACAGTGAGGGAAAACAAAAACCAATGACATAGCCGCAAAACTTGTAACAAAGATAACATTTCATGAAAAAATCTTTTGACCTGTAATATTGTCTTCCAGACACTGAAACATAGTTTCGAGACAGTGACGACTCTGGCTCAGAGCAATTTCATTGTCAGCCATGAAAGAAAAGTTCCGGATAATATTTGAAGCAGCAACAGCACAAAGCTGTTTTTCTGCACGTCCTTCCTCGTCAAGGTTAAAAAGGCCATCTTCCTCAAACCACCAACCTGAAGGAGAACCAGATCCAGTACTGCAACAGATTGAAATAAAAGTGAGTTCCAAACTAACACCATCAACCTCAAAATGGAAACCTTGACTGCTGATGAGAGTGAATTATTGTACTGTGACTTACCCAGGACGTGCAACAGAATCACCAGTTTCGTATCAATTCCCAAATCCAGTAACAGCAGTATTCATACCGAGCAATCTCACCCTTGGTGTCTTTGTAAGGACCCTGGGTAGAGCTATCTCACGCCAGTCATCTATCTGCTCTGATTGAAAATAACCCAATCATAGGGAGTGTAAACTTAATAAATGCAATGGATAAACAAAATTGCTAGAGGAGAAACATACAACTTGAAGTAAAGCGTCAAGCACTCCTGGAATTTTGGCAAGAGGAGTTGCATCTTTTCGGACGTCATCTTTCTCTTTAAATGAAAGCAATGTGAGAGCATTCAAAGCCCAAGTCAGCTCACTTTTTAGTCCACTTTGAAGAGCCAAAACTATCCTTTTGTTGTTCTGCTCTGATAAAACTGTTGCAGAAGATACAGCTCGTAATTCACACACAGGTAAATTGGATGGAAAGTATAAAAATATCAACGCTTGTCTCTGACTCTATTTCAAAAATAATATTATCGATCGTATACCACCCATTTGATAACCTGGTTTTTATTCTGAAGTCCCTTACGCATATACACGAGGATGGGGCAGGGTGACATCCTCACCCCATCTCCTAAATGATACGAAAGCCAAATTTCATCCTTCTGAAAGCATAAGCTATCTAAATTCTAAACTAAGTCATTCCAAAACTTGAGGCACCCACTTATTCTAACTAGTGAACGAAAAATATATGTAAAGAAGTTCACAATTCCATCTCAAGGAGCTTATATTATCGTCTTTTCTACTTTCTGTCTTTCTTGTATGGGTAAAAACACCTATTAATTATACACAAAAATTCAAAGCTTTCATCATAGAATAACTCATTCAGCGTACATTGAGGAATTGGACCAGAAATACACAGAAAAATCAAAATCATAATGAAAATAACTATAGAGAGAGAGAGATCAGGGTTTAAGAAGATGCTGACCGGCGAAGGCCGAGTGAACCTGGAGGGACGGACCGAGGAGGGTTGACGGAGCGGCGGAATCACCCCCTACCGCCGCAGCAACTGCGGCAGCAGAATTAGTCCCGCTGCCGAAAGGACGGCCTCTCTTGGCAGCAGGAGCGGCCGAACTGCCGGATGCTCCACCCAGCTTGCTCTGATCTCTCTTCTGCATCTCTCAGTGTATACGCGGGCCAGTGCGAGGGGAGAAATCAGCATGTTTTTGACAAATATTTTGGGTCAAATTTCTGCGCATTGAAGTTTGGGTTTTACGTACATTCAGTTGGGCTGAGGATACAAGGGTAAGCAGGAGTTCAGTTCTAAAAAGTTTTAATAATACTCTCATATAATTAGTCAATTGTTATACTAATTTAGTCTTACATCTACTTTTCTTAAATTATAAATCTTGATTTATTTAAGAAATCTAGATATAAAACATTTGTAAATCAACAACTAAAAATTTTATTTATAAAAAATAATTGATAATTTAATATTTTAAAAAAATAAATATTTTTTATATATAAGATAAAATATAAAATAACAAAAAGTTTATAACAATGTTTAGTACAGGCACATAAAATTGTACTTAACTTTTTTATATTTCTTACAAATATATAAAAAGTATTGGAAAGTATAAAATTTTGGGAAATCAAAATTTTACTACTTTATGCAAAAAAAAAATTTATATTATTAAACTTATTTGTAATATAAATTTTCTAATTTTTAATTAATTTATATCTTTAACATGTTAAAATATTCAACATTTAACAAGTCAGTCCACTTGTGATATTGTTCGCTTTGGCCCGTAGCCTCACTACTTTAAAACATATCACAACGTGCGGCGTCCACATACTGTTTCTGATACGAAATATAAAGGTCCAACACACTTGTGATATTATCAGTTTGGCTTGTAGTCTTACGACTTTAAAACGCGTCACAAAGCGTGGCGTCCACACATTTTTATGATAGCAAATGTAACGACTCAACTCACTTGTGATATTATCCGCTTTGGTCCATGATCATGTGTCCATAGAACGCACCACAAGAGGTTATCACACGTCCATTTAAATGTTCATCTCTTCTGTGTGGTTTGACTATGTATGATTTCGTCTAAAAGCCCTCTCAACCCCTTCTCTTTTCGAAACTCAACGTCATCGTTGAGGTTTGTTCCATCATCTAGAGCTCACGCAAAATCGTTCTGATGCCAAATGTAACGACTTAGTCCACTTATATTATTATTTACTTTGGAATCACAAAATTTTATTAGAGAGCTATTAATTAATCGATAAATTAATAATTTATTATTTTAAAGAGTGTGTTTTCTATCCAACAAACGTAATTATGCACTAAGTTGACGTAGCGCCAAAAGTTTTCATATTATTAATTTACTATTTGATTTTTATTGTAGAATTATTCTTTTTTCGTATTAAGATATTTTTACATATATTTGGTATAAGATCTTTCTATATTTTAATCGTTTCCATATTTTAGTTGCATTAGAAATCTATATATACAACATGGCTATTATTTTTAAAGAACGTCAATTCATCTAATTCAACATTAATAATATTTCCCAACAATGATTGCCATCTAAAATATTTCCAGAAATCAACCGTGAAACATCAAATACGTAAAACACATTATGAGAGTATAGAAGAGATCACCCCACGTGCAGTCAAAAGGACTTGTAGCTGTGGCTCGACAAAAAATTTCATTTGAAAGTTAGCCAAGGTACAATATTGAACACAATCAAGCGATCACGACAGTACTTTCGGCTAACTTAGCAAAACGATGGGATACAAAGCGACACAAACCAGCAAAAATTCAAGACACGGAGAAGGTTGTTTATGAGTGGTTTCTCCAATATCAAGATCGTGTGGATATGACCGGAGGGCTAATTTTAGAGAAGGCAAAAGAGACGTGAAATTTTTATACCTCGATCACCAGCCATACAACTTTTCTCAAGTGCGGCTTGAGAAGTTCAAGCTAAGACATGATATCGAGTCATTTCGTCGTTTTGGAGAGAGTGGCGGTTGACACACATGACATGGAGGAAAAATTGAAGTTCATAAGGGAAAAATAGACCAGTTCCCTATGAGATATGTTTTTAATATGGACGAAACTGGTTTATTTTACAGGTTACAAGTTGATCATTCTCTTGCAACGAAGTGACTTGAAGGAAGAAAGCATGATAAATAAAGGGTTACATTTGTTATTTGTTGTAACGAGGAAAAAAATTCATCTATGGATTATTGGAAAGTTTGCAAAACCATGCTACTTCAAGAATGTCAACATCAATAGCTCGGATTGTCAATACCGTGCAAGCAAAAGAGCATGGATGACTAATGTGGTTTTTGACAAATATGCCCATTGTGACCAATCAATCTAAATGAAGTAGCCTCAAGGAATTTAAATGAAGCAATTACCGAAGAAAATCACATTCATGAAGTTGAAAGAATGGTTAATGATCTTGGTTACCAAAATAAAATGGATGTCAATAACATATTGGATTATCCAGGTGAAAATGATGCATGTTCACATGTCCAAAGATTAGGAGAAATTGTGACTAGTGTTATTGAAATTAATGTGACTAGAGGATGATGCAGTACCTCTGGAACCAATTGCGTGAAAGGAAGCACAAATAGCGACAACTCCACTTCGAAAGTTTTTGTTACAGTTCGAGAATGCAACACTAGAGCTTTTGAATGCAATGAGAAAAGTTAGAGATGAAATCCGATTAGATCTGAATTTCAAGAAAAAATAAACAATAATAGAATCATATTTTACGAAATTCTCCTAATCATATTTTATATTTTTAGATAATTAAATTATGATATGGATTGGAGCATATATTTATATAAAGGTCTTCAAAAAAATTCTTATTAATTTATTGAAATCATTGATTTAATACACTCACTCAAGCCAGAACTAAGAGAACATATTAGTTTAGAGATATTATTAATTTATATATGTTTTACAGTATTGATCGATATAATCATGATATGACAATGAGATAAATATATAAATTTTATTGAGAGAAGGGGGGAGGAATAAAATTCTATGATAAAAAAAGTCTAATTTCAATATTTCAATTTCTTGAGGAAATACAATTTGTTTGGAGTTAACAAAAAAGGTATTGTTTAACATGAATAATAAAACATTGAATGTTTATTCATTTTTGTTTTATTCGATATTTGGCTCAAACTCTACATATGATTATCTTTTTCAAATATATCGATTTATCATCTTTATATTATATATCTTTCATCATTCAATCAAGGAGTGAAACGATGCCTAATTATGAGTACAAATAATATAGGTTTTCTATGTTGTATGGCCTTGTTCTTTAGTACGTATATTACATTTTTGTAAACGATGGGTAAACGTGATAGTTTGAGGTTAATATCTAAAACGAAATTACGATGAGTTGGGCTGTGATTTGTGAATGCGCGCAGTCGTTCTCCTACACACAGATTAATCGTTGATCGGAGACAAGTAGGCCCATTGTGACCGATCTACGAGGTCCACGGAATTGGAATTCGATGGCACTCTTAGCTCGCATGAGTATAAAGCAAAAATATTATTCATCTTGTTGTACAACTTGTTTTTAGAGATTGTGTACTATCGTCTCCGAGCATGCACATTAAATTATGCTCATCCCATTACGCTTTAGCTTATCCTATACACTTCCAACTCAAAAAATATATATGGAAAGGATAAATAATTATAATAAACAAAAAAAAAAGTGATTCATTTTAAATTTATTATTCGTTTTCAGCGTTCTTTAATAAATAATAATCGAGGCCAAATATATCTTGATTGTCCGGTAATTCTTTAGCTTGTCATACCTAATTATAATCAATTTTTAAAATAATTTTCGAAAACTCTGAACACCTGAAATTACTGTTCCTTTTCTGAATTAAAAATAATAATTTGTTCAAACATTTTTTTTTTAAAAAAATAACATATCTTTTTTAAAGTGCATTTTTACTTCGAATGGGATTGTTATTGAATTCGTAATTGAAATCTTATCCGAACATTCGAAACTACGCATTTAGTGGATATTGTTGGCATCTGGTACTAAATACATAACAATGCTAGAATGTCGACATTGCGTATTTTGACTAGCAGGTGGATTTAAAATGATATTATATTTACCAGTATAAATTTTTTTTTAAAAAAAAAAAATTCCTCAGAGAAAAATTAATAACCCTATACTAAAGATTTTTCGTATGTGTTGAATGCATTTTTCCTTGCTCATTTAATTAGAAGAATCGAATCCTGGACTGGCCTCCCAAATTGAATTTATGGAAACATTTAAACTGAAAATTGATTATCATTCAAGGCACTGACTTACACAATTCAGAAACTTGAGAAATCATGGTCTCCCAATACCCATTTTTGTGAAACCAACGACGTTTCACGAAATAACTTAATGAAAAGGATGTAACACATTTGTGTCGACATTTCTCACACAAACTATTTATGGCATATATATAATTATAACCAAAGTAAGTGTGTGGATTAAGTAGAAAGACGTGAGGTTATAATTGCAAATATATTATGTTAATTGTCTCAAATCGGTTGGATAAAATAAAGTTGTATATATGATCTTGGACAATCATTCCCCCTTGAGCTAGCTTTTGGGGTTGAGTTAGGTCCAAGTTTCATTTTTCAAAGTTTATGAAGTCATCGTTTAATTTCTTTATATCGGACGGAAAAAGAACGGTTAAACATAATAAATTGGACTTCAAATGGATTTGCTTCTATTTTCAAATCCGTCTATAATTTGGAAAACAGTATACTTACATAACATTTGTGGGAAGCAACTTCAGCAGCACATGGGAATCATGAATAGCTAATTATTTAGCACATGTCGTACAGCGCTGTAGAGGAATATTTAGTGCCGTGTCTCTGTCAGTTCCCTTTCTTCATTGAATCGTTTTCAGTGCTTCAGTTTATGTATGGCTATGGCTCTCTGCAATTTAAAATCAAGGCCCCCAAAATGTTGACAAGTTCCAAGGATTGATACGGTATGAAAAAAAATTATAATAATAGTTTGGATCGAATTATTTGATTTGGAAAAAAAATACTTGATTCGAAGAGTCATTTGATAAATGAATTTCAAAAGACACACAAACCCGTAATTATTATTGAAAATATTGATAATGATGTAAAATTGATTTGAATTTTATTCATCTGAATAAGTCGAGAAATTTGAAATAAATTTAATCGATTCAGACCCAATCTTGGCGACCACATCTAGTGACAGTCCAAAAGGCTGAGATTACATATAATTTGAATATTGATGAGAGTCCATGATATTTAAGGTGAGGGCGTGAGCAGTGTAGTAAGTCTCCCAACAACTGAAAAGCTCTCAGGTTTCTTGTGGCTGTGGCAAAGGCTCTGTTAAAAATAAAATTCGCTCTTCGCAAGCAATCGAGCCATTTTTTTTGTGGTATTTAATAATGTATTATTCCTTACATTCAATAGATATGGTTATATTATATTACTATTATAAAATGTTCGATTGATATAATAAAATGCCAACATATGCATGAGATATCTGGCTATGTGGGTTGCTGCTTTCATGTGTGTATTATCATAATCATCAAATTTCCGGCAATTGTTTTTACACAAATTTTTGTAAAATTGTGTTATGGGTTAATTTTATAATATACGTCTCTCGTCTAGCTCAAATCATAAAAAAAATATTATTATTTTTACTACATATATATATATATATATATATATATATATATATACATATCTTACAATATCGTACACATAAAACAAAGGCCCCACTCCCACTAAATTTTATGTTAGAAAAAATAGGGAAAATGACCTCACAACTTCTATTTTATTCATCGCAACTTTGTGAAGTGGTCCTACCCACTTCGTTTATAAAGATAAAATATTAGCCCCCACAACAACGATTGTGACCATTTTTAAAAAAACAAAACAAATATTGCTGAAATACAACAAATACAATCGTTGCGTTTATGCTGCTAAAGAATTCCTCCCTATCCAAATTATGCGTTAAACCTAATTTATTAGCAATTACTTATTATCGTATCAATTTTATAAATAAAATTTTTAATGAAAAAAAAATCGCAAAAGATATATAAATGAAGCAAAAACTGAGTAAAGATAAAAAGAAAATAATAAATTTGCCTGATTTTTTATGAGAATTTTGTGAAGTCGAGATTGTTGAGATAAAAAATTATATCATGAATTTTGAAAAGAGATATTGCATCGTGAATTGTTGAAGTATTTCCAATTACTAGCTGATTAAGCAATTTAGTAAAATAAACAGGCTATTTATGAAAACAAGTTTGCAATATTAAACATTTGAAATTAATTTTAATTTTTTTTTAATAAAAATATTAAGTACATTCGATGCTCAATTAAAATCATATTAAATATTGATATTTCAAATATGAAGCAAGGAATCTAAATTTTTTTTTAACAAAAATAATAATAGCAAGAAAGTGAAGTATTCCAATATAAGGCTAATAATTTCAATCACATTTTTCATACAAACAAGTTGTATTTTCAACAACTAGTACTCGTAATTTTGGATTTTAGTCAAAATAATTAACGTTGATAAATAAAAACTTATAATATAATGTTTAAAAAAGTAAGTGATTTGAAGTTAGTACATTTTCGTAATCACCCAACGAGTTACTGACAGAAGATATACGTGATTTTATGAAAAAGGAAAAATGCCCATCTTCGATTTAATGTCAAAAAAGGATACAATAACATTCAATTTAAAACAGAGAGACGAACTAAATTTGTCAAACGGTTATCCGTAGCAATCACACAAAAAAATTTACAATATTGGTGTCTTGTTCCGGCTTTGTTATTATAAATATATTTAAAATATAGTTTTTTTTTTCCTTCGAATTTTGTGTCTCTCTCTAAAAGTTTGATGATATGTGATAATAAAATATGACATTTATTTTAAAATTTAAGAGACAAATATATATCAGTATATAATGAATTATATGTATATGAACTAAAATTAAAAAGAGTAGGTCTCATGTGAGACGGTCTCACGAATCTTTATCTGTGAGACGGGTCAACCCTATCGTTATTCACAATAAAATGAAATACTCTTAGCATAAAAAGTAATATTTTTTCATGGATGACCAAAATAAAATATTCGTCTTACAAAATACGATCAGTTAGACCGTCTCACACAAGTTTTTGACAATTAAAAATGAAATAATTGTTTGTTTTTTTAATGCTTAACCTTTTTCCTTTTCTTTTCTTTTTTTTTTTCTTTTTTCCACTTTTGGGTGAGTTTCCATTTTCAGACAAGAAAGGCTCGTAACTAAAGAAACACTATCGTAATTAATATTTTATATAATTTTAATATTTAAAATAATATGGAATAAATCATAATCATGTGGACAAAATTAAGCTTTCAAAAAGAAAATGATCCGGTGAAACCAAATTTAAAAATAAAAAAATGGTACAAACCCGAGGAAGTCAACAATATTCAATGCTCCGGACCATGAACCTCAATTTATTTTTTTATTAATTTTCCAATAAATAGTTACCACGTGTAAAAGTGTCTTTAGAAATATTTTTCCTACTTTACTTAAGTTTCTGTAAAATTTAAAAAAGTAAGTCTCTTGTGATACAGTCTCACGAATCTTTATCTGTGAGATGGATCAACTCTACTCATATTCACAATAAAAATGAATACTCTTAGCATAAAAATAATATTTTTTTATGAATGACTCAAATAAGAGATCATTCTCACAAAAACGACCCGTGAGATCGTCTTACATAGATTTTTATCAATTTCAAAAACCCCCCACATCGTCTTGTACGGTAAAAGATGAAAAAAAACCTTGAAAAGTAAAAGCTAAAAATGGTTTATGACACATTACAAGGTTCGCTTAATCCACGTACAACTATTATCCAAACTAGAGATCGATTTGAATATATTAATTATTCAAGTAAAATATATTACAGAAACATGGATTGCGATATACATTGTAACTGTCTTTTCTTTTTTAAATAATTAAAATATATTTCTAACCATACAATTTTAGCATAAAAATAGTATTTTTTCATGTATAAGCTAAATAAGATATTCGTCTCATAAAATATAACTTGTGAGATCGTCTCACACAAATTTTTGTCGGTATAATTAAGTTATCAACACCAACATTAATATGAAATCAACTTCAGCTCATCAACTTTTTCATACCATTAAACATCCAAAACTTAACATCATCTCAAATAATCGCTTCCTATCCCACCAAAAAATAATAATAATTGTTTTCTTTATCTAATTTTGGAAATCCTTGCAATATCATTAAATGTCCACACTCCCTCTTCGCCAGACGGCACAAGCCTTTTGCGTCGTCTCCTGGAACCCCCGCAGTCTAGTCTAGTTCCTTAATTTTTTACACATTTTCCAATGCATACACCCACCAAGAATTACTTTAAAAACTTTAGTATTCCTTGTGTTTCCTCACCAGTAAACAATTGGATATGTACGAATCTCACTCGTTTTCTAAGACGCTATTGATATAATAATAGTAGAATACAGTTTTTTTTTTAACAATTGCCAAAACAGACGTCACCGTGGTATACATTTGCGAGATTATTGTGTCAAGAATTAAGAATATAAAAAACTGACACACACACATATATAATATAATATGATATTAGCACGCACATAATGAGGATTATTGGATATGAAATTGCAACTAGTAGTGGTCTCTGGAGCTTTTTACATCGGACCCTTCTTTTCAAAATTAGGGAAAACAAAATTCTACCCCCAAAAAATTTCCCTACGCTCAAATCTCCATTTTTACACACATATTTCGGAGATCTGTGCTAAATCTAAATACAAAACAAGTTGGTAATTAATGAGTTCAGCAAAAGTAAGACTAAAATTGAAACCAAAATTTCCTTATTTTATTGTTGATTAGCTAATTTTTTTCTGAGAGGAGGGAAGCTAATCCGGTGACCACCGCCTTATTACCCCTCTCTAAACTCCTCGGCTTCACCGCCGGCAGCTGCCACACCACCAACGGCGAAACATCGTGAGATTTCGCCGGCAATTTGGGCGACTCAAAATCGGCTTGAAACGACGATGACTTCTCTCCAAAAATCAAATCCAATTCTCCAACCTCACTTTCTGACACCTCCGCAACTTCTGGTTCTGGTATTAGCTCGGGTTCGGGCTTGGGCTCCTGGGCGGCGTCGTTTTGGGGGAGGGTAGTTGCTTTTGGTTGCAGAATTCGGGTGTGAGGGCCAAGCCATTTAGATTTCATGTATTCGGATTTGCGCCACGGCGCGATGTGCATGCCTTTCTTTTTCAGGCTCTGGCGCGCGGCTTCCGACGCGATCGACACGATCTGAAGAAGCCGATCGGATTTCCCGACGAATATGTTCGGCAAGTACTGCAAAATTGCCTTGTAGTTACTGGTGGATCTTGCAATTTCGAACTCCGATCGGAAATCTATGTCAATTATTAGTCTCTCGCCATCTAATATCACGTCAACATACTCGTAATCACCTGCACCATTGCGAAAACAAGTAAAGCCCATTTATTTCCTTGTCATAATTCGAGCAAAATCCCTGATTATGATGTACAATAAAATTAATCGTAAAATCTCGAGGAGCGAAGGGGTTTTTCGTTCAGATCCAGGAGGTTGAATTCGAGAAAGCTCAAAATATGCAATCATTTCCATACATAAATTCAATTGGGAAACAAAGCTGTGATATGGTCTTCGTCAGGATTTGAAATTCACTTCCACAACCCATTAATGATTTGAGATCCCAAAGTCGAAACTCTTAAGTTGGTAAAGTTGTGTTCAATTGATTTACGGAGGGGAATATAAGATGAACTGATGTAATAACAAGAAAAATTAGGAAATTAATTCGCACAAAGTAAAATTGATAAACAGAGTGATGTATAAAGAGAAAGTTGGGAGTTTACCAGCTGGAATGGAGGAAGATTTTTCCCATCTGGATTTACAAACGGCGACATTATAGCCAAGAGATATTAATCCATCGGCGACTGTTTTCCTCAAATCGTCTTTTCTTCTGCAGGTTCTATTCTTTTCCACGATCCTCGACGTGTCTGCCAATAGATTTCTCTCCACCATACTCGCACACGGTATCAAACTCTGCATTCAGAAAACCAAATCGGTTCACAAACTGAAATTGAACGGGAATAAACTCCAAAATTAATAATAATAAAAAATGAAACTGGGAGGTGGTAAACGAAGATCCTTACCTTGAGAATATCCGAGGAATCACCGAAAGAAGAGTTTGCAGTGAATGAATCGGAGAAGACATCAAATTCATCGTCGGAGCTGTCGTTGCTGTTGCCGTTAAAGCAATTGCAGCGGTTTCTCCCATATTTCATGGCTACAGTACCGCTGGTTTGTTTGTCCGTGTTCTCCTCGATGAAATTCTGGACCATTTTATCTAAACAGAGTGAGCTCGGCTCAAACTCAGCTGCTGCTATGCCGGTCGCTTGTCTATCCACCGTTGAAATCCTCACAACACCGTTGAACGGACGGTCGAATAGCCGCTTCAGCCGTGACTTCAACACCGGCGTCTTCGCGACGGCATCGTTTCGGATCGAGGACTCACTATGATTTATCGGCTGTATTTTCATGGGGAATGGCATTTTGCAACTCCAGCAACGGCACTCTACCAACTATCCTATCTACTTGTCAGTTGAACAAATTCTCGGAGCTCTTAAAAACTACTCAATTCATTAAACAAATTACCAAAATCACTTCAAAAACATCGACTCAAATAAACAAAAAAAAGCAAGCCAAATTCAACATGTCGAACTCTGCCTGCCCTTTTCTTCCGATCAAAATTCAATCTCACCTCTAAATCATCGTAATTTCCGAAGAAATTTCAAAAGAGATCTGAAGAAAACACTCTTCGCACCAGCCAGCAACCAAATAAACAAAAAAGAGAAGAAGAGAGAAAAAGATAAAGAAAACGAAAATCTCCTCTTTATTTAACGAGAGTCTTGTAGTTATAGCTAGGATTTATCATGGAACACGCGTAGACATTAGCATTGCATTTTGAGAGGATACACGAGACATCTCCGGCGAGTTTTGCCGGCGGCGATGAGATGCTTCGGTTTGATTCTCTTCTGTTTTCCCGAATTAATAGACCCGCTTCATTATTGCAGATTTGTGAAGCAAATGGGAGTGGGGATTTATATAGAGCAGTGCTGAACTGCCACGTGTAACATAATCGGGCGTTGGATGTCCTGAAATTCAGGCAATGATCAGGTGTGACGAGCGTAATCAGATTTTGAACATTTTACTTCTCAGACGTTCGGATGACAATCATTTGGGCCGGGTTTGTCAATTAGACATCTCATCCGTTGGGATTATAAGGAGCTCATATTCACCGACTTGAGCAAATATGTGCAAAATTCACGGTCCCCTCCGATCCATTTCAATTAACGGATTCGGATTTATTAGGTTCGTCTGATAATTATACAAGTAATATTTTTAAATCCGTATTTTATAAAAAATGCTAAAAAAAATAAATGATATGAGAGCTTTTTCTTATTAAAAAAACAACACAATCAAATTAACTAAATACTCATTAGCATGGAAACATCAAGATTCGATTTTATTTAATTGAATGCATTGCATCTTTGTAATTATTTTATAAATCTTGTTTATATTATGAGATTATAGGAATCAATACTTGCATGTCAAAAACTTGTGTGAGACGGTCTCATGGATCGTATTTTGTGAGACGTATTTTTTATTTGGGTCATCCATGGAAAAATATTATTTTTTATGCCAAGAGTATTACTTTTTATTGTGAATATCGGTAGAGTTGATCCGTCTCACAAATAAATATTCGTGAGTCCGTCTTACAAGAGACATACTCTACTCGCATATATGTTACTTTGTGTGAATAATAAAATATCCATTCGAACACCAAATCATATATAACATCAGTTTCCTTTTTTTTCGCACCGTTCAAACCTACATCATACGTTCATGGCTTCCTCCGATCCTGCTCAAACAGCCATTCATCTCCATTAATCTTGTTTCCCAGACCCCTTAAAACTAACGCCCTCAAATTGTTATGCATGGCTTCTGCAATTTCGATCCTTTCTATGCAAGGCATCAAAGCTATACTGTTGATGCACTTGCACTTATGAATATCCATGTTGATCCGGAAAGTCTCACTTTCAAAGTCCTGGTGGTATCTATGACACCTATAAAGAACTTGCCAATGCTATCCAGGTCTGAGACTCTCATATAACATTTGATGAACTCCATGAGAAATTACTTAATTTTGAAGCACAATTGACGGTGAAACAATAGGCCTCAATTGGTCCAGTTTTCGCATTTGCTGCGTCTCGCTTCACCAAACCTCCACCTCCTGGTACTTCTCATTGTTCCCAGCATTTCTCTGGTCCTTCTCGCATCAAGGACTCGCGTGGCCCAGGCTCATGGGTTCCTCGGCCAGCCTATCCAGCGCCTAACACCACTTCGAAACCTTATTCGAGGCGATGACAACTATGTGGTACCAACGGCCATTCGGCGAAGCTCTGTTCCAACTTCCAATATCTACCTTGGGTCCTTGGCAACAACAAGAACAAGAGTCCATGGCTCAACCTTCACCACAAGCTCATACCGCTGCTGACTGCTGTTCCGACTCCATCTGAGTGGCTGCTGGACTCCGGTGCCTCTCATCATATGACCATAGACCTTGCAAACCTCTCCCTCCACTCTCCTTACACTGGCTCTGACGTCGTAGTGGTTCGAAACGACAATGGTTTGTCTCTCACATCTTGGCCGGGAATTAGTTCAACGCTCACCTACGCATCTCCCATGTCTCCTCCTCACGTGATTAGCTGGCTGATGCTCTCACAAAATCACTCTTCAGCCCTCGCCTTCGTGATTTAGCCTTCAAGATCGATTAGCGTTTCAACAGAACCTCCATCTTCAGTGGGCCTATTAGCATGGATACAACAACATTTGATACTTTTTGAATGCATTATATCTTCGTAATTATTCTGTAAATCTTGTCTATCTTAGGAGATTATAGGCATCAAAACTTGTATATATGTTACTCTGTGTGAAACGATAAAATATTCATTCGAGCACCAAATCCTACAATACTAATAACCCTTGCGTCATCACAATATTTTCAACTAAATTAATTTTTCCATCGAATATAGTTGGATAAATTGATAGATACAAATAATAAAAAAAAAAAGCATTTAAATTGGATACAATATGTTGGAATTTTTTACGTATATTTTTTTTTTCTGGAAAACATAAATTGTTCTATGTTTGGATGAAAAGAGATACCAAGACAGAAAGTTAGAGGTTAAAATTGACATTTTTTGGTTTTTCTAAAATAAAATTTAACCCTGCCCAATCATTGTCATCAGAAATATTTATTTTAAAATTAATATCAGAAAACATTCGATCTCAATTCAAAAGTAGAGGTTGCATTCGAATGAAACAAAATTGTACAATTGCTTCATAATGATCCCTCGTACGTGAAGATAACTCGCAACTATTAAACATTCACTACGGAAAAAAAATACTAGTCAACATTTTTCTAGCTTTTAATTATTGTGATCCACATGGCACGGTAAAAATGTTCTCCCACGCAAACTCCCGTATGTTCGAAAATAATCTAAAATCGATGAGGAGAGCGTTCAAGTTGGTTGAATATTTGTATTTGTGATCAATTTGTTATATATTTTATTTCTTATTAGTTTTCACAAGAAGATTTTTCTAGTATTGTTTATCTGGTTGACGTGATTTACAAACTATTGTGTTCAGTTCGAAAGTTAATCCAATGTACATCTATTAATATCTGCGGCGGATTCTGAGTTAAAAAAATAAAAAAAATCTAAATTCTCTCCAAATGTGAGAAGAAAATAACCTACAAAATTTTAAACGTCTCAATTAGTGCTATTATCTATTTACTGAAATAAATTATGTTGACAACCGCTCTTACACACACACACACACACACACACACATATATATATATATATTTCCTTAAAAAAAATCATAACAACAATGAGGCCCGATTTGGATGCTTTAAAAATATTATGGCAAAAATAAAAGCTCGAACTATAAGAATACCACATATATTTTTTATTTTTTATTTTTTATTTTGAGTTGTGGAAGGAAATTGTTATAGTTAAGTCTCCAACCCCATATCTCGTTTAAACATGATGTCATGTCACATTTAATTTTTGAAATTAAATTTACCTTTCAATTCAAACATTTTCGGAGATTGCTTGGTCGCTTATTTGGTAGGGTCATTTGTTATATATATTTTTTTAAAAAAATGACCATTTGTTAGATTTTTTAAAATTGAGTTTGAAGTATTTCTTCCTTGACTGATAAAAGTAATTACCCAAAACTAAGAATAAATAAACAACAATTTATATAAAGCCGTGGGATATTAATTTGATACATGGGATAAGTCCGGGATTGATAAATAATCCTCCATATCCAATGTTTGGTACCTTTTTAAAAAGCTCATGATAATACCATGGGTCCTTGATAAAAAATTTTTTAGAAGGATAAAATGTCCCTTCTATTAGGTGTGATAATTTTAATTTAATGATAAAATACACTACAAATGACTTAATTGCCCTCAATTTATAAATGATTTTTATAAATCTATGCTAGTAGGTAGAAATTAAAATCAAATAAATATTTTTTATATATTATATAAAATGATAATTATATAAATGAATTCGAGATAATTATATAAATAATTTTTATAAATATCAATAAAATTATTAATATCATTTGATTAACCTTAAAAATTGATACGCGACTTGACACACAAAATCAAGGGCTCAATTATCATATTATATAATATATAAAATTAGTTAAAAATAAATAAATCATGCAAGAAAAAAATATGAATTCAAGCAACAATTTTGAAATTATAAAATTTATTATGATAAGGTTAATTTTGTCATTACAATCTAATATATAAATTTAATCACTCTTATTAAAATCATATCAAACATTAAATATAATATCCTACATCTTATTTATCCTTATATTATATATCACATGTTTATCCTATCATGTGTACCAAACTATGCCTAATAGTAGGGCAAATATGATATCAAATATCTACTTCAAATGTATGAAAACAAACGCCTTTTTCGCTTTTGAATTAATAATATAATAATATAAATAAAATATAAAAAACAAATAAATCAGCTACGGAATTATTGCCGCACATAAGTTTATTTGACCATGGAATTTATGAAATTAAGGCGATGTACAGAAATGAAGGTAAAATTAATTTGTGGCAGAAAATTAAATAATGGGTCAAAGTTGGTTAATATGGGACCTTGAATAGTCCATTGCTTGGCTTGACACCACCAAGATTATTGTCGAATTTTTTAACCTAGCAAGAATTTTGACCAAATATGGCGATTTACGTGCACCCAAACATTTCGTGGCACACATGATTCCGAAAAAGAAATAGAGTAGGAAGTAGTTTTTTTTAAAAAAATTAAAATTAAAATTAAAATGAAAGTTGTCAAAAAATGGAAGCAGAGCAAAAATATGGTGAGAAGTGAATTTTGGGGAATATAAAAGAACTTAAAAAATATATCAAAAATTAGTTACCTAAAAAATGTGTTACTTCGGGGGTTCAACATCAATTAATAGTAATAATAATAACTTTTTACCGGCTTAATATGCATATATGTGATATTTTTTAATTTTAATTTAATATTTTCTGATAAATAATTTTATTTTATGAATGATATGATTATTTAAAATTTTAGAAATTTGGATAAAGATTTAAAAAAATTAGTAGTTTAAAAAAATGAAAAATAGACGTGGCAATAATAAGAGAATACATAAATGTACTAAAATAAATTAAAAGAAATAGAGTACTTTTATAATTTTAAAGTATATTGTTGGTATTTTAAAATATTCATCATGACACAAATTTAGTTATTCTATGTCACAAATTAATGATATAATATAAGATAGTATAGATAAACATAACTAAAACCAAAAACAAAAAAAAAATCTTTTCAAAAATAATATATAAAGTCAAAATGCATAAAATTAGTATGAAATAGTAATTCAAGGAACCTCATTTTCCGAGCTATTACTTTGTGACAAAAGTTTGATGTTTATATTACATTTATTTAGTGCTTATAAATATCTCGGACTTCCAATCAAGAGCACACGGGATCTTAATTTATTAAAGTAATTAATTATTATAAATAATAATCACAGAAATCCTTTGCCTTTGTACTTAGATAAAACACAAAATATTATTAAAGTTAAATTTGGGCCTTTGTAAGTTAGATAAAGTAGAAGATGCTTACTTCTTCGATCTTCCGAAAACTCTGGCAACATGGATCAAACCTCAGTTCCCGAAAAGATTAAACAAACCTGACTTAATTAATCTACCTTTGCGTGAAATCAGGTATCGGGAATATTTTTGAATGTCCTACGTTTGTGTGGATGTCTAAAATAGTACCAGCATTTTGTTTGGGAAACCACAGATTTGCCTCGCTAAAAATGGGAGACGTGGGGAATGAGGCTGAAATATATCATATTATTCTATTTTATACCTGAAGTATTTATCATATATAATGTGATCAAATGTTAGTATTTGAATTTTCAACATATATGTTAATTTTTATAAAAATTTAAAGATCTATACGATGTAATGATGTTGAAATTAAATGAAAAATATTTTTAATATAACATAGACTAACCCATAGATGTCATTTTTCTGTCAAAGTTTTATTAGTGCAGTTGAAGTATTAGGTCTTGTTTATAATGTGCGTGGGGCTCATGTGTTTCTTTATCTTTTATATAAGGTGGATGAAGAATTGATGTCCCATCACTTTGATCAATACATGGGACCTCAATTATTTCGATCAATGGGACCTCGATTATTTCGAGCCAATAATTTAGATTGACAAGATGAAGATTGGGTTTTGTCAGAAATTCTAGGTTCTAACCCCGTTGGGTTAAGGATATTTTGGGATGCATCAGTTCTTTACACCTCGTGTCTTGTTTGGTTTGTTTTTGGACATGTATTACGATGAACATGGTGAAGGGCCAGGTTTGACTCAGACCCGGACTCGAACTGAAACCGGATCATGATAACGGGTTTGACTTGGTTTACGGGTATAAAACCCATCGACCCGGGTCCGACTTTTGTGCAAACAATGACTTTTGTGCTGAAATTATTCGGGATGACATTTTGGAAAATTTAAGCGATTGAATTCTATTTTATAGACTTGCAATCTCTTCTCTTTCACTAATTTTTTAATGTGAGACAATGCATAAACATTGAAAGGTAATATTCATTATCTCACATCAAAATTTTAATAGACAAGAAGAGATTGCAAGATTATAAAATGAGAAGTCTCTTTCTCAAATTATCATTCCTAATTTTAAATTTTTATCAAAGTATTTGAAAAATGAAAAGTTTATCCTTTTTTTTTAAAAATTTTATCAAAGCATCTAAAGAAGGAAAAGTTTTTTTTTTTTCAATTTAAAAAAAGTTGAACCAGACCCGGCCAAAAGCATGTTGGTTAAGGGTTGAGATTTTCCTGACGTGAACCGGACCGGGACCGAACCCGGCCATGGCCAGGTCTAATTACCGATACAACAAAGTATTATTTACCATTACATATTTATTATAAGAGCACTATGTTACCGAGGGTATTATTTGCACTTAGCTTCATATTAAAGTGGCTATTTCATTAACTTTCCTCGTGAGTTTCCCACCATAATTTTAGGGAATAGAAAGTAATATTTTTTGTCAACCAACTTCTTTAATTATAGCTATTTAACTTTTGAAATTTTGGTTTTAGTGCACCAAATTTTAATTTTAGGTTATTTTAGACACCGTATCATCTATTTTTCGATGTCACGTCAATACTACGGTGTTACTCCCCTCCCCACATATTTCACATGCCAAATAGATGTGTGTTTATTTTGATGCACGAACATTATAAGTTGGGCGTGATGTTGAATAGGCTCGTTGTACGTGAATACATAATTTTATATTTGTACGTACTGTCTTAAATTAATTTGACTGCTGGTACGTGTGTCACATTTAGGACACAGAGTCCTATTTTAATATAACTAGCTAGGGTTTTCAAGTTACGACAGCTAATAAATTGTAACTTTTCATATTATTATTCAATTTTCCAACAGTTTACATCGCGGGTCGCTCTTGAAAACATACTAAATTATTGTAAAAACTATTGAAGAAATACGTTATTAATTAGGGTATTCTTTCACAAATCTACGGCTTTTTTTCTCGTAAGTTATGGCCTCTCTCTCTCTCTTTCTCTACGTAATAAATTATGGCCGTAGATTTAATTAAAATTTCTAGAAAAAAATTGAATGCACTTAAGTTCAAGTCAAGTATTTTCATATATCAAGGCAATCATTCAATTGTGTACGTATACAAAGGCTCAATAATTATTAAAACATCTTAATCATCATTAATGGATATTTAAAGTTATTAATGAAAGCAAAAAATTATTGGACAATAAATTTATTAATACATGGTTTGTCACAATATTATTTGATTGACTGGAAATATATTATTCTCACAAATAATATTAATAATCTTAAACATGACCAGCTCGTCCATATGAATGAATGTGTCCTTTTTTTTCCTCGCGGATTAACCAAGAAATTTTGAGGCTCTATTATCAATGATATGAAAATATTTTATAAAAAACAACATACACATTAATTTATTTTCAAATGAGACATTTTATGCTAAAAATTTATGTCAGATTCTTTGGTATGTGAATTTGAGGTATTTTAAAATATAATGTGTCATGTTTGAACTTTGAAATATTTTACTATGAATTTAAAAATCATGATTGAAAAATCAATTAAAACCAAACTCCCCGTCACTTTTTCAGTGACAGCATATTACACGTCTTAACAAAACAAAATTTTAAATTAGAACTCCTTTAATTAAATAAAGGATGCATTGTATCTATTATGGACCTCCCAAAACAACAGCAACAGAGAGGTTTTTTTGACGAATTTATATATTTTTTAAAAATGTTTTACTCAAATAGTATATTATAGTTTTGATTTTAATATTGAACCCTTGTGCGCTCCTGGATTTGCAATCTTTTGGCCCATTTTCTGCTACAAAACGTGTAACTCGTATATATAGTGATAGATTATAATTTATTAACAGTAAATTTTAATTATATTGATTTATATAATGGAAAGATTATGTAAGATAAAGAATTAATGACAACATGTGCGTTAAATTTTTAATGCTCGATAATTTTCTTATTTGTTTGTATGACTCGGTATTAGATAGAAAAAAAACAAGTGTTTTTCGCGTCCAACTCCCGAAATATTTAATTAATTTGACACTTAAACTCAACTGTACATTGTAATTTTTACACTTGATAAGAGAGGTAAGATGCCAAATACAACAAATTCAGGGGAGTATTTCCATGATACACTTTTAATCTCTCAAGCTGTTTCTCTAGCCCCTAGTAATTTATATAGAATAAGAGAATTTGTGGTTTCATTAGTTTAAAATCAGTCTTTTTACGTATTCGTTATCTATTTATTCTAGTCTTCTTTGAAATGATATGTATCTGATGCTTTCTTTTAAGAAACGGGGAGCAAAAAAAATACAAGTTGGATGGTTTTTGAATTCTTAAAGCGACAAGGGCTTATCAGTGCTGCTTTTTAAGCATCTGCACGTCATTTGTCGAAAAAGGGATCGGCCACTAAGTTTAGCCCATAGTATAACGTGAGTTGATTCCAGTTTGTTCTTTTTGTGGCTATCTTTATATATTATCTTGTATTAACACAATAATACGTAGATTAGATATCTTGTGAGACGATCTCATGAATCTTTATCTGTGAAACCGGTCAACGCTACCGATATTCACAATAAAAAGTAATACTCTAAGCATAAAAAGTAATACATTTTAATGGATGATCCAAATAAGATATCTGTCTCACAAAATATGACCCGTAAGACCGTCTCACACAAGTTTTTACCTGATCTGTAAATTACATTTATTAAGTAAATCACACTAAAAAAACTCGTCTGAAGAAATGTTTGTAAAAAAATTGAACTCTTAATCATTTGACCAAACATTAGTCTATCCACCAAACATCCGTTTGATGCACTTTTTGTGACCATCTTTTTTACTACAATTGGGGTGAGATTTGTTTTAAGGTGGATTCAAAATCATGTACTCCCCAATCGCAGAAATTTAATCATGTTTCACGTTTCTCATCGACAGCGATTTGTACCACATCAACAGAGAGAGAGAGAGAGAGAGAGTAACTAACAGATCAAGATTCATAGTTGCATATAAATATCTGCCGATTTACCACAATAATACATACCTTCAACAAAAATTAAAGATTCTGATCGAAACTCAGAAAATTGGAAGCCAAGGGAAAATATAACTCAACTTTGCTACAAAATGAAACTGATACTCAACCAAGATACATTCATACTAGTAAACCGTATTATAATTAGTAGGAGCCGTGAGTTTGAAGACGGGATTAGAGTCGGGATCATTTGATTGCCTAGATTAAACAAAATGCCGAACGCTGATGCTTAAACCCATTTTATGGATGAAATGACGTCAAGGAACCTACCCACCTCTCACAGCTTCTACGGGACGTTCATAACTTGAATAGATTGCAACATGTCTGAGACAGCAATTACCAGGTCGCCGGATTTTATCATTCCCCGTGCTCTGAGCAAGGAGAAAGTTTTGAGGAGGTTGCTTTCCATGTCATCGGAAAAGCTCAGACGGAATGGTATCAGACCCCATTGCAGGTTCAGGCGTCGCCGCACAGATGTGGTGGTAGTAAATGCAAAAATGGGACAATCGGGTCTGCAACGTGACAAAAGAGATGCCATGTGACCATTTTTTGTATAAACAAATATGGCATCAACCTCCAAGTTGTTGGCTGCAACATTCACAAAAAAACCAAGAGAAAAATTGAGGTCAAAACCAAATAGGAAGACATTAAAACCATATATTACGTGGATACATGAAAACAGTCAGTGCAATAACTATTTATACAAATTTTAAAACAGATATATCTTACCCATCTTAGCAGCAGAGTTACATATCTCTTCTGAAATGCTGTCACCAAAAGAAGATGCTATACCAGGGAGTTCCATAGCTTCGTGACATTTCTGCTCTCTCCACCATTTCTCAATTCTCACGCTAACACTTCTCAATACGGCCAATGCCTTTTCAGGGTACTGTCCCATTGCCGACTCACCAGAAAGCATTAAGGCATCTGCTCGTTGGCGAACTGCTTCAGAAACGTCAGCTACTTCAGCTCTGGTTGGTGTGGGGTATTCTATCATAGATTCAAGCAACTGACTCGCAACAATTACAGGCTTATTTAATTGCCTACAGACTTGGACTATCTTTTGCTGTTCCGATGGAACCTGTTCCAAGGGGATTTGTGCACCAAGATCTCCTCTCGCCACCATAGCTCCATCCGATGCTTGAATGATTTCTTCCAAGTTCTTCAATGAATCGATACTTTCTATTTTTGCAATCACAGACACGTCACTGCATAACAAAATCCATAGATATCAGTTACTCGAAAAATCTGAGGACTTGGAACATGTTGATCTTATCAAAGAATCATGATGGTTCACAGAAATATTCCACAAAGTGGGAAAACGTGGGATCAAAGATCATAACTCATAAGATCACACCGATCCCCCTTCCAAAAAGAAAAACATTGAAAAAAAAATATAAATTTATCATGTAATATGGGCGAGGGTAAACAAACAGGTACAACATTTCAGATGAAAGTTTCATCGATTGCAGTAACAGGATACATTCTGTTTTTAATTCCAATAAATTAGAATGCGAACTTTAGACATAGATGACCGGTCGGATACATTCCGCTATAATCTCTAATCTTGTAAAAGTAGATCATTCATCATTGGCACAACTTGAACGTTACAGCATAATAAAGTCATACTTAAGACCAACACTAAAATAATTGATGCCAGACTATAATTTGGGCTAGGATGACAGGCTGCTATTTTTCTATGACTCTGCAACAACTAGCCAAAGCTGTAACTAAAATTTTAACTCACTTATCACGGGCTCGTGCCTTAATATAGCTCTTAAGATGCTTTATAACCTCAGCAGACTTGACAAATGATACAGCAATAAAATCAACACCCTCAGCAATCCCAAAATCAATGTCCAGCCAATCCTGAAAGAATAATGTTTTAGGGTGAGAATATTTGAAAAAAATCTGTGCATGTCGCAAATTCAATCAAAAACAATATGAACATCAACCAAAAAATACAAACACTAATATATTATGCTATATGCGAGGCAATTTCAGAAAATTTGTGTTTATCGAGTCATTTTCTCAACCTCTTGCCAATTTCTTTGCAGAACCTTCCACAATGGTAAAACGTAAAATAATTATCTGTATTTTGTAATGCGACGCCACGTACCGAAAGATTAATCGTGTTTTGGAGCTCAATGCCAGTCACTAAATAACAAAAAATTTGCATTGAGGTTGAAAACCTATTGCAAAGTAGCCCATGAGAACTTTCTCTTAGAGAACCAAGTAACATGTTTTATCCCACAAGTTGTCTACAGCATTCCAAGACTACGATGACTGCAAGTCATGGGCAAACTTTTAATATATCACCAAACTGCCACCTTTCTTATTCCATCCTTGTATCTTACCTAAAGCTGTACCATTATGTTCACACAATTTTTAAGAACTCATCTAACGACCTTACCGAGGTTTCTCCACATGCTTTATATTGGATGACACTCAACCAAGACAATTAAATTCCAGTCCCTAACAAACTCCAACCTAGCTTTCAGTCTCAAACGAATATGCTACATTTAACATGTAAGTCAAACTAAGTTTCATTTGCCACCAAATATGCTACATTTAATATGTAAGTCAAACAAAGAAAAAGGTCATGCTTTGATGAAACAAGAACTAAGAAGCCCCACGACAAAATTTATAAATTATAGTTGCTTAGAGGAAATTATTTTAGATAAATCAAGAGGAAATTTAGGCACACACCTTGGAGGAAATTGTAGGCAGCATTGCATTGCGTTCCCGTACTAAGCTACCATCACGCCAGAAAGTAAGATTGGCCCGGGGTAATAGGAGTCCAGGATCAGTACAGAGACACTTGACATCCGGACCAATTTTCTCAATCACTTCAAACCTCACCATTCCACCATCTACCAGAAGTTCATCACCTACTTTTACATCTGTCACATCAGATGTAACATGATTCATTAGCATCACATGGTTTTTGGTGCATGCTATATATCACAAGAAAAATAATTATTCTTAAGTCTAACACAGCCTCAAAGTTGTTTTGAGATATATGTTCCGAACCTTCAGCAAAGCCATCATAGCTCACATTGATGGTGTGTTCGGGAAGACCTGAACCAAAAGCTCGAACACTGAAAGTCCATATTTCACCATCCTGAATAAGAAACGAAAGAAGCAACTTTTCTGTAAACACAATTTAACAAAACAAAATATAATATTGGGGATGCATACCATAATCATATGGTTGTTGCCTCTCAAAAATGAAAAGTAAGCCATTCACCAATGAAAGGCATTTCCGAGGATGAATCTCAAGCATCTTTCTTGCGCAGTATGACTCAACTAACATTTCAATGCACCATGGCTTAGCGTTCATTTGAATCTTAAATATCAGTGAATATGAAACAAATTGATCCATGTGAAACCGGGCAAGAAAAAAAAAGAGAGTATCTCAACTGATGCTAAAAATGCAGACCTCTTTCACTCATAAGCAGCAAATATTACAACTCGAAACACTCAGCACCAAACTAACACTTAAGATTCTCGGGTTTGCCCTAAAAAAACACAATCTAAGCAAATACTTCATACAGAAATACTAAATGAATTAATTATGCATAGGAAATATTTACTCCATTACCTCAGCTTTTGCGGAAGACGCACCACCAAGATCTCCCATGTGAATCTCACTCCCCTCAGTATCCATCATAATTGCCACAGCATACCCCTTGTCCTCATTCAATCTCCTCACCCGCTGAATCACCTCACGATGCCACTCACGCGTGCCATGACACATATTAATCCTCGCCACATTCATCCCGCCAACCGCCAGGGCCTCCAGCTGCTCAGGATTACACGAAGCTGGGCCGATCGTACAAATCAGCTTCGTACGCCGCGTGCTCCGGAAGCCATTCTCCTTCAGCTCTGCCTCCGTAACCGCATCAACTTCAATTGAGCCCGAATCAGACACCGCCTGGAAAGGAACGTGGTCCTGGAGTGCAGCGGATAAAGCCCCTCCGGCGCCGTTTTCGGAGCTAAAAAATGATGGATTGGCATCAGACGCAGAGGCTTCAACACAGAAGGAGGACTTATTGAGGCTTTTGGCGTGCGGAAGACGGAAATTGGCGGGGGGGAAAGGGAGTGAGGGTTTTGAGATGAGGGGTTTTGGAGAGGTGGAGGTGGAGGTGGAGGTGAACAGGTTGAGAGATTGAGCCATAAATGGTCGGGAAACTCTTCTGCTCAGCCGTGAATTGGCCTCGGATGCGAATGAATCAAGATAGAAACGAGGATTTGGAAGTAATAAAGAGAGAGAACGGCGGAGGAAGCTAGAAGAGGAGCTTTGGAAGCGATGTTTGGAATATTCCTTGAGTGCATCGGTTCACGTGCTCCGTTATATATTTGACCAACTAACGTATCTTTTTTTCCGTTTGGGTCACACGTTGTGGGAGATGCATCATACATGCGGTGAAATTGAATTAAACCGTTGGTGAATTATTCGAAGTTCGATTCGATAAAAAGTTGTTCGAGTTTGTTTACTAATCATCAAGCTAAGCTAAAGCTTGATTTAATTTTAAGCTCGAAAATTTAATCAAACCTAGTTCAAGCTAAAAGATATTCAGCTCGTGAGCTCGCAAACATGTTCGATAATAGGCTCGCGAGCTCGAGCTCAGCTTGTTTAGGTGGCTCGTAAGCTCGAGCTCAAGTTCGACTCGTTTAGGTGGCTCGTAAGCTCGAACTTGGCTCATTTGTTAGAGTACTGTATTATTTTGGGATGCTCGATAATATACTGAGTTTATATTTTTTTAAAATTATTATTTTTGCCGTTTTGATTATTTATAAATGAATTTATATTTTTATGTTTGATTTAAAATTAGTTAATAGATATATTTAATTTTTAACAAGCTCGTTTTCGAGCTCAATTCTATGTTTTACGAGCTCGAAAACGAGCTGAGCTCAAGGCAGACTTATTAAACATGATAAACGAGTTATTAATGAATCAAACTCGAGCCCAGCTTGATTAACACGATAAACGAGCTTTCAACGAGCCGAACTCGAGCTTTTTCCAAGCTTAGTAATTTCAAGACAAACCGAGCTTGAGCCTGATAATAGAAGCTCGGATCGAGCTTGAGTCTCGTTCGAGCCATAAACAATCTTAAATAAGTCAAAATCAAGCTTGATACAGTTTGGTTTGACTTGAATCGTTTACATCCCTAATTCATAGCAATTTCTCACAGCTTTTCTATTTTATTGGTTAAATGTAATTTAACTATGAGATGAATTGAGCTGATTGATATTTATAAATAAAATAATATTTTTTTATAAAACATGTCTCATTAAATATCAGTTTCATAAAATTCATAATATTTACAATACTTTCGGTTTCCATACAAATTTTTTTAGTTGCCTCGTACAAAATTTGGACCTTATGATTTTACGCAGTTTTCATACAATATTTGAGTTGACCTTTAAAGTGAAAATATTTATTACTCCATCGTTTAATTTATATTTATTGAAAATACGCAATCTAAATTTTGATTTAGGAGGAACTAAACTTGTAAAAGGGAACGATAATTATTTTAAAAAAAAATGGAAAATGACTTATAGTGGTATAAACATCTTTCAAACAGGGGAGAGTAGGCCAAAAAACTTCATTTAATTGTAAATAAAACAAATAAATGAACGATAGATATCGAGTTGGAAACACACATTCATTTAAAATTCAATATGTAATGTTTTTAAAATTTAGATTTTGCAGAGCTAGTTTCAACTTTCATCAAATTTTCCTTGATTTTATCTCGCCATCCGTGAGAAATTCCTATATATACTGGAATAAATGAGATATTTATTATAACTAGCTAGCTAATTGTTATATCCAAAGTTTTGTGATACTTCCCATAACGAGTACTAGTGTCAGGACGATTACAAGACACACAAGAAAGACGTACGATTCATTTGAACCGCCAGAAATATCCCAAAATCGTGTTTATCAGCGAGCCATTTGATATTATAGTTGATTCCACTGAATTACTAGTTATTTGTAGACTTGATGTTCCAACCTCAAAATTCTTGCTCTATGCACGGTATCTATGTTTTAATTCTCCTGAAAATAACATGCATGTTGTGTCCCATGCTTGAGTTAAAAGAAATGATTATTTTTGAATTTATGAAAGATATCATTCAAGAATTTGTGTCACAAGCAATAAAATTCTAACCAAATCGTCATACATCACATATGCAAACTAAAAAGATTTAATTTATATTAATGATGGAGAAACATAAACTTGTCGATAAGAAAAATCCCGTTTGTAATGAAAACTTACTAAAAGAAAAGAGGAAGAAAGGATAAACAATTTTTATCTAAATTTACATTAACCAATACGCAAGCTAAAAAGATTTTCACCAAAAACCCACCAACCCTTTCAACTTTAATAAAATAATAAACAACATCGAGAATTGTGACAAATATGATAAACGTAATTGTAAATTACCATGAGTCTTGAGTTGAAACTCCCGGGAAAAAAAACGATAGGAGTATTCCAAACTTGTCCCGAAAATCAACGAATACCATTGTCGAACCTGAGTTCATCGCAGGTGATAATTTAGCCATAGCGTTTCTAATTCTTGCCGTGATGATAGGAGATGGTAAGAAAGCTTTTGGTTTGTGAGCTCTGCCACAACTTCCATTTGCACAGTTAAAACAGCAACTTTGACGATGAACCACATGGAGGCAGTTAAGTTTTTGGTTGGGAAAAGAAAGCATGGAAGGAAAAAATCACATTTTGCTTGCTGCCAGTGTTCTTGAATTGCTTCATGAGGGAATAGGTCTCAACACAACTGGCAGCATTTTCATGCCTAACGAATCGAGACACAACATTAAGTTCTCATATAGTCCCACTGAAAAGGCACTCCTTTCGTGGGCCGTATTCGAATTGAACATGAATATGGAGAAAGTTGAAAAAGATTCTACAGTTTTGTATGTGGAAGCATTCAATTCGGAGAAGAAGAGAAGCGGCGTATTGATTAGAAGGGTCCAAGATGGCGTGGTTCGTGCACACGGGAAAGGAGCTGCTGAATTGATTCTTGCAATGTGCACTCACTATTATGTCACCGAGGGAAACACCGCAGCTTTTGATGATTTTGAAAGTTCAAATTTGTTGGTCCCACGTGCGGAATTTGAGATAATAAAACCCGAAAATAAAGAATAAACTAGACACCGAGTAGATTTCCTCTTATCAGGATCACCTGCATAATCTGAATCGACATAGCCCCTGAGTGTAAAATCTGATCCTCCATAACATAATGCAGCATTCGAGGTACCCTTAATATATCTAAGGATCCTCTTAACAGTGCTCCAATGCTCTCGTCCAGGATTCGCCATATACCGACTAACTGCTCCCACTGCTTGAACAATGTCCGGTCTTGTACATATCATGGCGAACATCAAACTTCCCACTGCTGATGCATATGGTACTCGAGACATCTCCATCCTCTCTGCTTCACTGCTAGGACACATCTCGGAGGATAACTTGAAGTTAACAGGAAGATGGGTCGAAATTGGCTTACTATCTTGCATGTTGAAGCGTTGCAAGACTTTCTTCAAATAATTTTTTTGAGAAAGCCAAATCTTTCTGTTATTTCTGCCTCGATGAACTTGCATCCCTAGAATCTTGTTTGCTGGTCCCAAGTCCTTCATATCAAATTCCCTAGCCAACTGTGCCTTCAATCCTTGGGCCCGATCTTTGTTGGGGCCTGCTACCAACATGTCATCCACATACAACAGCAAAATGATATAATCATCACCAGACCTCTTGATATATGTACAAGGGTCTGCACTCAGTCTGTTGTATCCAAGGCTCATGATATAGTAATCAAATCTCTTATACCAACACCTCGACGTCTGTTTGAGACCGTACAAAGATTTCTTCAACCTGCAAACCAAGTTCTCTTTGCCTATTTCCGCAAAACCTTCTGGCTGGAGCATATAGATTTCTTCTTCAAGATCTCCATGAAGAAATGTTGTTTTTACATCTAGCTGTTCTAGATGTAGGTCAAACACCGCACATAATGTCAGCACCACTCTGACTGTTGTAAGCCGAACCACAGGAGAAAATATCTCATTCAAGTTAATGTCTTCTTTCTGAGCATACCCTTTTACCACCAATCTGGCACGATACCGCTCCACTTGGTTATTGCCATCACGCTTGATCTTATAGACCCATCTGTTTCCAATGGCTTTCCTCCCTCGTGGTAGTGTAACAAAGATTCCAAGTTTTATTCTTGTCCAATGCCTCCAATTCTTCTTGCATTGCTATCATCCACAAGGATAAATCCGAGCTTTGAGTAGCCTCGTGGAAACTCGATGGCTCACCATCATCTGATAATAGACAATATGCAATGTTGCTTTCAGTAACATAATCTGAAAGCCGACCTGGTGGTCTTATGTCTCGAGTTGACTGCCTCACATTGAAAACCTCAAACTCAACATGTTCTTGTTATTCGTGCTCTGGTACTGCTTCACAAGAAACTTGATCTTCGTATGTCTTATTTTCCACCTGAAAAATAGTAGTTTCTGAATTCGGTGTGCCGTTGTCTCCCTTTATTTTATCTTCCTCGAAGATAACATCCCTGCTGATGACAAGCTTGTGAACAGTAGGATCCCACAAGCGAAACCCCTTTACTCCATCAGCATATCCCAAGAAGATACATTTTCTGGATTTCGAATCCAACTTTGATCTTTCTTGCTCATTGTACAGAACTTACACCGGACTTCCAAATGTATACAAATGAGAATAATCTGTCGGCTTCCCAGTCCACATCTCCATCGGAGTCTTCAGATTAATCGTCACTGAAGGAGAACGATTGATAATATAACAAGCGGTTTTGACTGCTTCTGTCCAAAATGACTTTTCTAGATCTTCAGTCCTCAACATAGCTCTTGTTCTGTCCAACAAGGTCATGTTCATCCGCTCCGCTACTCCATTCTGTTGAGGTGTGTAAGCCGTCGTGAACTGTCTCTTGATGCCCTCATCTTGACAATATGCATCAAACTCGTCACTGATATATTCTTCTCCATTGTCAGTCCTCAGACACTTGATTTTTTTTTTCAGAATCAAGTTCAACCCGCGCTTTGAATTCTTTGAAGATTTTGAAAACATCTGATTTCTTCTTGATTGGATACACCCAACATCTCCTAGAGAAATCATCAATGAACGAGACAAAGTATCTCGCTCCTCCTAGGGAAACAACTGGTGCTTGCCAAACATCCGAATGAATCAGCTCCAATATACTTTTGCTCCTGGCAGTAGAAATGTCAAACTTTAATCTGTGTTGTTTACTGGTAACACAATGCTCACAAAAGGGTAGTGACACTTTTGTAAGTCCCGGCAGCAGCTTCCGTTCTGAGAGAATTTTCAACCCTCGTTCTGACATATGCCCGAGCTTTCTATGCTATAACACTGTTAATTCTTCTCCTGAACCAATTGATGCAACAGCTAGTTCTGCCTCTTTGTGTGTTTCTCCCAAAAGTACATACAGATTTGTAGCAACTTTTTCCGCCTTCATAACCACAAGCGCTCCTTTCACAATTTTCATGATCCCGTTCTCGATTCGAGTTTTGCACCCGATGTCATCCAATTGCCCCAAGGACAAAAGATTTTTCGTCAGTCCTTTCACATGTCGTACTTCCTGTATGGTGCGAATGGTGCCATCAAATATTTTAATTTTGACAGTACCGACACCAGCGATTTTCAAGGCATGATCATTTTCCATGAATTTAGATGCTCCTGAGACTGGTTCATAATGATCAAAACATTCTCTCCGAGACGTCATGTGCCACGTCGCACCTGAATCCATAATCCATGTGTCACAAAATTTGTGCCTGCCTTCCGCAACAGTTGCTGCTTCGCTGAAAAATATTTCACCACTGCCTGAAGTACTGGCCACATTTCCTTGAGAGCTTTTATCGATACTCGTACACTCTTTCTTGAAGTGCCCTTTACCGTCACATTTAAAGCAGTAAATATTTTTCTTCTTACTTCTCGACTTTGATCTACCTCGTCTTTGACTCCCACTGGAATCACGGTCCATAAATCTTCCTCTTATCATCGGTAACGCCTCTGCCTGCTTCGAGGTTACCAGCCTATCTTCCTTATTCTTGCGCCGGCTTTCTTCTCCGAGAACCGCAGTTAAGACATCGTCGAATCTTAGAAAGTCCATAAGAATATTGTTGGTTATGTTGATGATAAGTTGATCATATGAATCTGGTAGACTTTGAAGTAGAAGCTCCGCACGTTCATTTTCCCCTATTTTATGCCCCATGGAAGTGAGTTGGGCAAATAGAGTATTGAGTGTGTTGATATGGTCGGTCATCGATGAAGATTCCGCCATTCGAAGAGTATAAAGCCTTCTCTTTAGGAAAATCATGTTGTGTAGCGACTTGACCTCGTACATCTTTGTCAGAGTATCCCAGATAACTTTGGCTATTTTTATCTCAGAGATACTTGACAAAATTTCTTCAGCTATAGCTAAGTGTAAATTAGCAACAGCATTATCATTCATCTCATTCCACTTTCCATCATCCGCAATCTCCACCGGTCTATCTCCAATAGTCGCCAAGCAATTCTCCTTTCTTAAAACTGCTTGTATCTTTATTTTCCACAGCATAAAATTGCTTCCGTTGAACTTTGCTATCTCATACCTTCCCGCCATTATGCCTACAACAATTTTAGTAGACTGGACAAAATAATCCGGCCTTAAATAAAAAATCTCAAAAAATCTTTTCTGATGTGGAAGATCAGTCTAGGCTGCAACCACAGAGCATACTCAGAATTTTAAGAAATTTTAAACCAAGGATCTGATACCACTTGTTGGTCCCACGTGCGGAATTTGAGATAATGAAACCCGAAAATAAAGAATAAACTGGACACCGAGATTTACGTGGAAAACCCCTAAAAATTATTAGGGTAAAAACCACAGGCAAGATGAAAAGATTTCCACTATAATATTTTATGGTGTACAACTCACTCACTGTGTTTCCAAAGAGAACAGACACTCTCTTAATACAGGGGAACAAAACACCTCACAAATATTATAGAACTAAGCACTCAAATGCTTATAAGATGAGAGAAAACTCGAAGAAAGGATAATTTCATAATGAAGGGGGAAGCTCTATTTATAGAGCCTCTTGACCGTGTGAATACGCGTTAAAAACGCGTATGAACATTCCTCGGCAAATTTGATTCAAATTTGCCAACTGTCCATTTGATCTATTTAATTATGTCTGCCAACTGTCCATTTGATCTATTTAATTATGTCTCTGACTATTCTTGCCGACAAAAATTTAGTGAGCTCATTCAAGAAATGGCTGCTAGCAGTCTCCGGTGCATTGCATTTGCTTATAAGTACGTGTCAAATACTGAGCATGAAGACGGTGAAATACATAACAAGGTACAGGATACTGGTTTAACCTTTTTAGGCCTTGTTGGCCAGAAAGATCCTTGTCGCCTTGTCGTGAAGAAAGCTGTGGATGATTGTCAACATGCATGCGTTCACCTCAAAATGATAACTGGTGACAATATTTTCACCGCAAAGGCCATAACAACCGAATGTGGGATACTCGGTCCCAATCAAGAAACGAATGATGGATCAGTAGTGGAAGGCGTGGAGTTTCGCAACTACACAGAAGAGGAGAGAACGGAAAGTGTTGAAAAGATATCATGTGTTGCATGATCGTCCCCTTTCGACAAACTTGTAATGGTGCAGTGCCTCAAAAAGAAAAGCCATGTTGTGGCGGTCACTGGAGATTGAACAAATGATGCCCCAGCTCTGAAGGAAGCTGATACAGGACTTTCAATGGGGATTCAAGGCACGGAATGGGCAAAGAAAGTTCTGGATGTGAATCCTACTGTGACCGCAGTTCGTTCATGTAAAAAAAAAAATGGAATTATAAGTTTAAACAGTACTTGAAGTTAGGTATTTATTTCATCATGGTAAATTCTTCTTGCGGTTGCTAAATTTTGAGTTCAGGGGTTGGAACTATAACTTAGCCTTACTTTTTTTTTCCATGAAAAATTAAATTTATGTAAAAGAAAGTTAAAAACTTATTAAAAATTTAAATTTTATTTTAAAATTTTCAATTTTTTTAAACAAAAAACACTTATAAAACGTCCACGCGAGTATCTTTTAATGATGAGACAGCAATTTTCAATAATGATATAAAGAATTAAGGTGACGTTTTCCGTTTGGGGGAGTTTGTGCTCCTTCTCCTTCCTATCAATTGACCACGTGCCTATTTTGAAAAACAAAAAAAATAAAATAAAATGTCAAATCAAGGGAGAGAGAAAATTATAGATAAAAACAAGGGATTTTTTTATAAAAAAACTAAAATAAAATGGGACACGTGTCCATAGAAGGGGCTTGGGGGAGTAATTCTGTAGAGGTGCACGGACTCCCCGTCGAAATTGTGAAGTGACGATGTATGGAATTCGACATGCATCAATTAGATGTTATTCTTATTCTATTTCGAAAATTTACATTTTTATGAAAACCAAAAAAACAAAAAAAACAAAAACCCAAAAAACGCTCACAACTCCATGTATAAAATCAACAATAATTTTTGTCAAAACATATTTTATAATATTTTTAAAAATATAAAACAAAACATTTTATAGATTGGGAAAACGAAACTGATTTCAAAAGCACAGGATTTTAAAACACCTTTAATTTTATAATAGGTTTTATGTTTTTTTAAAAAACTACGTTTCTTAACGTGTGTAGTTTTCTAGTTTCTACCATATACACATGTCTCAAATACTCGAAGGATAGTTCCCTGATGGCAGAGACAACTTGGTTTGGCGGCGGTCGACGGGACGCGGTGAAACGAATACGACCTAAAATTTGAATAAGAGTGTTTACATTTTGTCAAGTATTTGGGAAACTTGTGAGAATGTGTGTTCTGTTATATAATATTTTTTTATATAAAATATATATAAGTATAAATCTAAATGCTGGTATTTTAAATAATAGCACATAGGATTAATATGTCAAAATTTTTATTCAAGTTAAGTTCGTTACTCTTAACTAACTAAAAACCTCGAATGAAAAATGTTACAGAGAATATTATAAAAGATTTTTTTCTTACAACGCGTACATACAACATGATGCGCCCTCAGAATAAGCTAATAATCGATGGTAGTTCAATATAATTGTTTGTGGCGATATTTTCTATTTTTTTCATATTATCAAATTTCAATATTAATCATACCAATTTTAATCATTTATTATTACAAATGTTGATACTATATTGCAAACATCAACGTTATGTCAACTTCTCATCAACAACATATGTGCTACGTTGAAAAAAACTATAATTGCTAAAAAAAAATATAAACTAAGACTTAAATTTGACCACGTGATCAAAAATACAGTTTTCTCAGATCACAATCATGATATAGTTAGTATAACATGAAGGGTTGCACAAATGAGTGGCAGAGTTATCCAATCGGGCTTATCGTAAGAAACATCCAAAATAATTCATAATCGTCTAGTTTAATTTAATGACTATTTTATGATAACTTTATTTCGGATAATTAATTTATGTGGGAAAAAAAATCATCAATTTATGACGTATCAAAAACCGCTCCTATATTTTTCTGTACCAAAATATCCAATTCAAATATTCGAATTGACGAAATTTATAACCTTTATTCCCAAACTTTATTTTAAACATAATTTTTTTCAATTAACTTGATATATATTTGAAAACAAATACTCTATTTTTAATTTTTTGGTAAAAAAGAAAAAGAAAACTGTGGAATGAATTTGTTATGCACGACAAAAATGCTCGGAGTTATGAAAAAATATTCGAATGATTTTCAATAACTTTTCCATTTATAATTTTTGTTTAAAGATTCTAAACACAAACACAATATTCAGAAACTTAATCTTAGAGGAAAAAACACGGTTGATTCTGGTAGGCGTGATCAAAACTACAAAAAAATATGATTCGTACGATAGAGCATAATACGTAAAGTAATGGAATTTTCATGACGAAATTTGGGGAAATATTCTATGAAATCTTCGAAAAACAATGCAGAAAAGTTATAGAATATCAGCTTCTTTATATTTTTATTCAATTCGATTTATGAAAGGAAAAAAGAAGAAGAAAGGAACACTTTTTGAATTTTAAATACTATATAATTTTTTATTTTCTTAAAACTGACTTTCAGAGAAATTTCCAGCTTTTCTTTTGTTGTTTGAAAATTATAACATGGTATTATTTTTATAAAAAAATTACAATTTTTTAATAATTTACATTTATTGAACAAAACAAATATTCACACTGTTACTTCGTAGCACCTTTCCCCCCTGAAAGAATCCGTTTTACGGCACTTCTACCTTCTTTTTAAATAATAATACATTTTCTAAAATTAGGTGATATTCTTTCACCAAATAACCATAATTTCCATTTTTAATTAAAATCAATTTATTAAAATTTGAAAAAGCAATTCCAGTTGTTTCCAATCATATTAGTCGGTGGGAAATTTTTTTATGTTTATTTGGTATAACATTAATATATTCCAAGGGGTAAGTACTGAATAATTTTCCTTATCTTTCAAAATAATTTACTTGCCGTTAACTCTCTATATTTTCCAAATACTAATACCCTCAAAAATAATTTGATGTATGCATGAAATCTCCGGGCAAAGAAGTACGGCGCGTATCTGCTGTCAAGATCAAGAAGTGCCGATGAAGCGGAAGAAAGAATCAAAAGAAATATCTTATATAATAAGTTTAAACTCTATTATGATAATTCCCTCCAGTACTAAGAATAAGATACACAATGACACACCTGTTGGATTCATTAACATTTTATCACGTCAACGAAGCAAAAACGTATAATCAACTTACCTCACTAATATGGAACTCTCGTGGAAGGTGATGAAAACCAAATCTAATTTCTTCGCATGGTTAATAACGCGTCTTTACATGCTATATAATGATAGTATTAGTGATAATACAAATGGTGGATCAACTGTTACACGATCTTATCGTCACCTATCTTTGTTATTTGCCAAATTTGTTTTAGTAAGTTTTCTTATTATCATATATTCGATCAAGAACTTGTGAGGCTCACATTTGATCGGTAAACATGTGTTCGGTCATTCTTGCAAACTCGCAGTGCATGGACTCGTTAGCTGTTCTGCGTGACACTGCGAATCTCAGCGTACTCAATAAAAAGAGATGGCGTTTGGCTTTCGTTACAATTTATTGTTCAAGGGCTTTCTTCCCTCGCTTCAAACAACATGAGATATTATCGAGAAGATGGAGCAAGATTTCGCCTGACCCTTCTTCGGAAATCACTCTCGATGTTGTTCTAGAGCATCCCTTGTTCTCTGGTGTTGATCAGTCGAGCCTTATCAAGGTTGTTAAAGACAAAAGCCTTGATCATTTGGCTAAACTTGGAGGAGTTGAAGGGATTTCTTCTTCTCTTAAGACGGATTTGCTGTATGGGATTACTGGAGATCTAGAAGATATATCTTCTAGACATGAAACGTTTGGTACAAATACATATCGAAAGCCACCAACACAGAGTTTCCTCCATTTTGTATGGGAAGCTTTCAAGGATCCAACAATTCTAATTCTGTTGCTTTGTGCTGCATTCTCTCTTGGATTTGGTATCAAAGAGAATGGTCCTAAAGAGGGTTGGTATGATGGAGGAAGCATATTTGTTGCTGTTTTTCTTGTTATTTCTGTTTCTTCTATCAGTAATTTCAGGCAAAACAGGCGGTTTGAGAAGCTTTCGAAAGTGAGCAGCAATATTCCTGTCGAAGTCGTGAGAAACAGCCGAAGGCAACAGATAACTATATTTGAAATCGTTGTTGGAGAAGTTGTTTGTCTCAAGATTGGTGATCAAGTACCTGCTGATGGGCTATTCATAGAAGGCCACTCTTTGCAAGTGGATGAATCTAGCATGACTGGAGAAAGCGATCATGTTGAGATTAATACATATCAGAGACCCTTTCTGTTTTCAGGTACGAAGGTGGCTGATGGATATGGTAAAATGATAGTAACTTCTGTGGGAATGAACACTACTTGGGGCGAAATGATGAGCACAATAACTCGTGATTCAAACGAGCAAACGCCCCTTCAAATGCGGTTGAACAAGCTAACTTCATCAATTGGTAAGGTTGGTTTAGCAGTAGCCTTTCTAGTTCTTCTTGTGCTTCTAGTACGCTATTTCACAGGAAGTACGGAAGATGACAATGGGAATAAAGAGTTCAACGGTAGTAGGACGAAGGCTGATGATGTGATCAGTGCTGTGGTGAGGATTATTACTGCTGCTGTAACTATAGTAGTCGTTGCGATTCCTGAAGGGCTGCCTCTTGCGGTTACGCTCACTCTTGCTTATTCGATGAAACGAATGATGGCAGATCAAGCAATGGTGAGAAAGCTCTCGGCTTGTGAGACGATGGGCTCTGCCACAACTATATGTACGGATAAAACAGGTACTCTGACTTTGAATCAGATGAAAGTGACCAAGTTTTGGCTTGGAAAAGAATCTCTAGAAGGCATGCAGGATTATTCTTTGATTTCTAGCAATGTTCTTGAACTGTTCTACCAAGGGATTGGCCTCAACACAACAGGTAGTGTTTATAGGTCTGAGATATCAGGAACTTATCTTGAATTCTCTGGCAGTCCAACCGAGAAGGCGATTCTGTCATGGGCCATGCTCGAATTGAACATGGATATGGAGGCGGTAAAACGAGACTGCAATGTTTTAAACGTTGAAGCATTCAATTCCGAAAAGAAGCGAAGTGGCATTTTGATGAAGAAAGTTGAAGATGGTGGGAGTCATGTACACTGGAAAGGAGCTGCTGAAATGATACTTGCAATGTGCTCTCATTACTATGATGTGAAAGGTGAGATTAAAGATTTGAATGATTTTGAAAGGGTGAAATTTGACCAGATTATTCAAGGGATGGCTGCAAGTAGTCTTCGCTGCATCGCCTTTGCACACAAGCAGGTTATAGAGGTCGAGCATGAGAGTGGTGGAAACCATCCAAGAATTCAAGAAAATGGGTTGACCCTGTTGGGCATGGTGGGATTGAAGGATCCATGTCGCCCCGGCGTGAAGAGAGCCGTGGAAGATTGTCAATTTGCTGGTGTGAATGTTAAGATGATCACCGGTGACAATGTATTCACTGCAAAAGCTATAGCCACGGAGTGTGGAATACTCCATCTGAACCAAGAAGAAAACGATGATACAGTCGTTGAAGGGGTTGAGTTTCGTGGATACACAGATGAGGAACGAATGGAGAAAGTCGACAAAATATGTGTCATGGCAAGGTCGTCTCCTTTCGACAAACTTTTAATGGTGCAGTGCCTGAAAAGAAAAGGTCATGTTGTAGCAGTTACTGGAGATGGCACAAATGATGCACCAGCTCTGAAGGAAGCTGATATAGGCCTGTCAATGGGGATTCAAGGCACAGAAGTGGCAAAAGAAAGTTCGGATATTGTTATCTTGGACGACAACTTCGCTTCAGTTGCTACAGTTTTGAGGTGGGGAAGATGTGTTTACAACAATATTCAGAAATTCATCCAGTTTCAGCTCACAGTAAATGTAGCAGCTCTTGTCATCAACTTTGTGGCAGCAGTTTCAGCCGGTGAGGTACCGTTGACTGCTGTTCAACTTTTATGGGTAAACCTGATCATGGACACTTTGGGAGCATTAGCCCTCGCCACAGAAAGGCCCACAAAAGAACTTATGAACAAGAAGCCTGTGGGTCGAACTGAGCCACTTATCACCAATGTTATGTGGAGGAATTTGCTAGCTCAGGCTTTGTATCAGATATCTGTTCTCTTGATATTACAGTTCAGAGGAGAATCAATTCTGAATATCAGCAGAAGGGTGAACGACACATTGATATTCAACACTTTCGTTCTGTGTCAAGTGTTTAATGAGTTCAATGCGCGTGAACTCGAGAAGAAGAATGTTTTCGAGGGGATACACAAGAACAAGCTGTTCTTGGGGATTGTTGGGATAACCTTGATTCTTCAAGTGGTTATGGTCGAGTTTCTTAAGAAGTTTGCAGATACAGAGAGGTTAAATTGGGGACAATGGGGACTGTGCATGGGAATTGCGGCTGCTTCGTGGCCAATTTGTTGGCTTGTCAAAAGCATACCAGTAACTGATAGACCAGTGTCCAGTTTTTTCAGTTTCAAAAACTTTTAAAGGCATGTAATAGTAGAAATTATACTTAGCTTTCAGGTCCGTAGTATATGATTCTTTTGCTTTATTTCCTCTGCATTTCATTTTACATGTATCTTTTATTATTAGTTTGGATGAATATAGTGATATTCTTTTATTTTTGAGTACACGATATTCTTTTAGGGAGAAATAAAGTAAAATGTTATTATGTTTCTATAAAGAAAGCATATGCGCTGACAAAAGAAATTCCAGTAGCGAACCACCATTAGTTCTCTCCATTAAGCAGAAATCAAATATCATACAGGGTGCAGAAATAAGATGTGCACAAAGCCAAAAAGCGACAATATATTACAGATTTGAGGCAAATTGATTATGCCATCATGCCTCACAAGGCTTTATTCAGCTGGACTGAGATTTTTAACAAGTTTGATGCAATCATACATAGGACAATAGATAAGGGACGTTTGGGTTTTCTACCAAGACATAATTTTACACAGGAATCAACTTTAGGCAGGAACAGGTACAGGCAGTGCACCATTTTCAGACGGAGCTAAACTATCGTAATATTCCACCAAAACTTGCCAGCCACCAGGGCACATGAATCCATCAGGAGGGTTTTCTTTGTTCTTTGCCAAGGTTCGCATCTGGAGTTAAATGAAAAAAAAAATGACGTTAGAATGAGGAAAAGCGTTCAATAGTCAATACAACGGGTATTAGCAAGCATATAATTGCAGAATATGCACAAATCTCTTTCAAAAATCACCATTGATGCAGTGGATGAGACGGAAGGGGGTGGCACTGTGGCAGGAGCCTTTCTTTCTTCTGAATTTGCCTCTGGTTTAATATATTCTTTAAAGTATTCTAACACAACCTCCCTAAAATATTAAGATTCGAGAAATTTCTACCACTATATTATAGCTTCAGTTAAGCTCCTTTATTTTTACTCGGAAGCAGCAATGGTGGTAAGAGAGATACCTTGGTCCCAGATATGAACAGAAAATCTTGTGCCCTTGATGGATCAAAGAATGCCATTTTAGCCTGAGTCTTGTCATAAGCAGCCACCTGCAATAATTCATAGCTACTAGTCAGTACGCGGCATTAATATTTTTTGTATCCCTTCGTATACAATTTCTTGATCCTGACATTCAAATTGAAAGTTAATTCAGATTTTTAATCAACATAAAAGGGGCGACAAAGTGGTCGTTCGAGTACAACCTTGAATGGTAAAATGTTCAACTTCTCCAACCCAGGAGCCATGCTTAGTACTTCCTTTCCATGATCAGCATCATACAAATCTCGTTTCTCGATGGGGTGGCTCATGCCAGCTGGGTCCCGCCCAACAATGTAAAAGTTTGCGCCTGCATTAATCCGAGCTTTAGCATGCCACTGTACCTCGGTTGGGCCAGCATAGTGCATTGGGGACGGAAATATCGAAACAACAGTAGTCTCTGGATCAAGGATGCCGCCTTCAAGCACCTGAAAGAACACAGAGAAATATGAAACATGATCAGTAAGGCAACATGGTGGTGCATGGTAATACCAGATGACATCATCACAAGAAAAAATTATAGCCCTGCTGCGTTGAAACGTTCAGAAACTGTATCGACGTACAATGAACTCAAAGTAAACTTACCAATTAGATTCAATCTTGTAAGATCATGCAAATGCTGCCGGATGCCAAAAGTCATGAATAATGGTAATAATAATAGTACAACTCAAATTCTTTGAATCATATAAAGCACCATGTTTCAGTTGTTGTTATCATATAGAGAACTGGTTATAGACAATCGTTGCCCTCCAACAAAGTCATTTGCAACATTCTGCTTAGTAATAGTACTAGTATCATGATTGATATTGAACAATAAATGAAATTTACCTTTTCATGCTGCTTCATTCGCCAGCTAAGTGGAACATCATCTGCTTTTGTGTGACCGCCTAAAGGATGAAGCAAGAGGATGGGATTCTTGTATCCCATCTCAAGAAGCCGGCGACGCGTGTCAGTCATCAATAGAGCATGGCCATTGTGCACAGGGTTTCTTAGCTGGAAAGCAAACACTGCATCTGCATTGCGTCTCTCAAACTCATCACGAAGCTGTGCAGGAGAAAGGCGGAATCGATCAAGGCCATCATTATACTGAATGGGGTGTATAACCTCTAAATCACCACCAATCAGCCAGTTTCCAGATTCTGTTATTGCTTCATTAACATAGGGCAGACCATGTGCGGTCGTACCCCAAGTTCTTGCTATTCGTTCTTCTTTATTGTGCTTGTAGATCTCAATGCTGCAAGTGAAAATTCGTGGCAAAAAAATGTTCTTTTAACACCGGGGATCAGTAAATGGCGTTATGAATCATAGGTCGGTGAACTGAAAGCCACACATTGATCAAATACTCGATGAAAGATATGCCAATGAATTATGATTTTCATCTGGTTCAGAAAATTGTCAAATAAAATTAAAGCACCAATGTAAAATGGTTCTGATCGATATTTTGCTTTCAAAAGATTGAAATTTTGTAGGACAGAAATATTAAACTACTCCTGTCAATCACAAGACAGATATGCATCAGCAACTAGTCGAGGTCCACTGCAAGTTGACATAATTGTTAATGAGAGACATTCCTATCAAATGGCCCTAATTATCGCTTAGAGTCGTGGGATTTAGTGGCCAACACATCATTTTGGAAAGAGGGCGACCTACAATACTTTAAGGAACAAAATTTATTTCCATAACAATCACGTAGCTGAACAAGAACGTATAGCTGATAAGAAATATGGTTCAAAAAACTTATATGATCAAATTAATTAATACATCCATAGCTGATAAGAAACATGATTTAAAATTGAAACAAGATCAATAGATGAAAAAAGCAGCTTTTACATAGGAAAAATGCATAATTATATCAAAACATTGTATCTAATAGCAACTTGCTAGTTTACATCACAAATCCATCACTTCATGAAATATATCTTCTAAAAAGAAAATGAAATATAAATCTCATGATAATTCCTGCACTCCAGAATTTTCAACTACCAACCAAGACAAAGTCTTGGGAGGTGAACATAACAAACTGCCTTTCCTCCGGTCATAAACATTAAATAAAAAAAACAAATATATAACATTTCAATAAAAATACAAGTCCGCGCGGATCACGCTCATCTAACTTGTGGGCTTTCCAGTTGCCAAATCCGATTTCTGTATAATTTTAAACACATCAAGTAACCCACGTATGCAACCAGAACAAAATGAAAATTTGTGCATATATGCAAGTATCGCCAGGATTATTGGATTCAAAGGTACAAAATTTACACTTTTAGTACAAAGAAAGTATATGCTTAGGAAATGAAAACCATCAAAAGGAAAAACGAGGCTCAGAAAATTGCCCTTACTCGTTCAAAATAGCAACTGGGTGGTCTTTCGCATCAACAAGTGCCACGCTTGTAAACGACCCGACCCGGCTCTTCTGATCATCATCAATCGCGAGCACGATGGGCAGCGACATGTTAACAAACGACCCGTCTTCTAGACGGAGAGAATTGAAATGAAGTGTTTGGAGGAACTGCGACTCTCTCATGAATCCCTTCAACGGGCTGGCCCAGCCTTCGCTGAGCACATGCACCCACTGAAGATCGATCATGGAGAGCCTGATCTTCGGCAAGCTTGCAGCCTGCTTCAATTTGGAGTCCTTTTCTGATTCTGGAACGAATAGTTGAACAAGCTTCCCACCATCCGGATCGATTAGAGAAGCGGATATGTGGGCGACGGCGAGGCGTCGGATTTTGGAGGCGGCGTGGCGGCGGAGTGGGACATTGAAGGGCGGAGAGACATGGGTTTTCGATATTTTTGGGAGGGAATGGAAGGTAGGGGTGGAACTCTTGAGGTATAGGGAAGCCATTGTTGTCATTTTTGGCTCTCTTTGGTTGGAATTTCAGCGGGTGGCCTGTCTCCGTGGACAGATGAAAGATTTGGAGGGAGAGAGAAACGGGTCAGCAGTTAGGCTCATTTTAAATAAAATGATTTCCGGATAATTAATTAATTAATACTGCAACTTTAATTTACTTTTAGTTTAGTAATTTAATACCAAAACCATCAAATCATTCTATAATGTAATCGATAGCATAGAACCATAACAAAGAAATAAATTAAAATCCTATCACTTTTCAAAATCTTCGAGTGATAGGATTTTATATATATATATAATACGATAATACGAAGATTTTGAAAAGTGATAGGATTTTAATTGAATTGATGATTACTTAAAAAAAACACGCAGAAACAAATTGGATAGAAGAAATCGTTACTAAACCAAACAAGATGCATTTGTTTTGAATGTTCTACAATTATAATTGATTTAATAATCAAAAAGTAATAATAAAAATGTTATACGTGTAGCTTTTGCTTAGGTTAACGGATTTTAAATATATGGATTTGGATAATAATTTTATTGTTAATAATGAAACATATAACAGATCCAATGTATTATTTATGTGCACGTTAGTTATATAAAGTATAATGAATTTTAAATGACACTATTATTAGATACACTTGAAATACAATTTAATTAACACGAAATACTATATAAACATGAAAAACGTGGATTTGAAGTTTATGGTGTTAATTCTTAAAACAATAAAAATACATTTTAATATATTTGAAATCTATGGATTTGAAATCCGAAGCACAACCTTAAACAATTCAATTTTCATCTATTTATAAGATGATTTCTACTCTATTTAAATATACAGAACCATTTATAGCATATTTATTTTGTGTAATTTATTATAACAAGACATTTAATAAATGTTACGTTAGAAATAAACCGTAGGAAATGTAAATGATCGAAAAGGACTTTTAAGTGCCGGATGCTGGTGCCATCAGGTTTTGGACGGATTTTGCCATATTATTATTTATACAGCAGAATGAACATAGACGTTTTTAAGGTTGAGGTCAAGTACAACTTTACCGTTCTGGATTCAAACTCCTTGCCTCCTTTCAAATTTTTTTTATGTTGTCATGATTTAATAATAATTACTATTGTAAGAATAATATTATATAACTTGTTTTCAAATTGTCTCTCGTGACACACAATGGATACAAACCAGAAATAGAATAACCCCAAAGGTTAGGATGAGTTCCAAATTGGAGTCGACTTTCTCAACATATAAGTATATTTAATTTAATTTTTTTATACATATAATGAAAATTATTTAACTTAGCACACGTTAAAAACTATTATTAACTATTATAAAGTATTTATTTATATTATAATGTTAAGCCTTAATTATGTTAAAATAATAATAATGTTAAGCCAAAGTAATGATAATGCCTCGTTTGTTTTTGTTTTCTTATCAAATGGGCCCCGCCGGTTTTCGAGTGGGGTGATGCTTTGTACATATCTATCTAGACATATATACATAACATTTTTTTAATATATGTTTTGTGCATATTACATGTTGACCGATGCTCTTGCACAGAACGAGGAATATATAATTTTTATAAATTTTAAAAGATAGGTCATACGTTACACTTTTGTTTTTTATTTTTTTTCTTTGTAGGTAGAATTTTTAGGCACATGGGTTTTAAATTCGTGCTCTCGGATTGATCAATTAGGTCAATGATTAAAGTTGAGACTTTGAGATCTCATCAAATCCGTTGATTGTGGGTAGTTTTGCTAATTTATTTAAATAAATTTATTTGTTTCTTTATATTTTCTTTACCCGAGATAGTAACTCTCGGTCTACGCTCAAGTCTCATCATTAATACATGTTACAGTATCTAATATGAGTAATTCGAATGTGAGAATTGCAAACAAATTTGATTTGTTTGGGAAATTCATTTAAATATAAAATTTTATCATTGTGATATACTAAAAAAGTATTTCCAATCAGTAAAAATTTACTTTTTTTAACCTTTTACTTTTTTTTAAAAAAAAATCAGTTTTTATTTTGTATTTCTCAGCTTCGGATTTTATCATGATTCTGTTCAATTTAATTAAAATTTCAAAAGTGATTATGTATTATATAATAAGAGAACTTTTTTGTTATTTTATTAAAAATTATTATGAGAATCACATATTTATCAAATACTCTATGTAATAAAAAAAATTGGTTTTTCATTTTTTTTAACATTATTCATTTCTGATTTTCCCCCATTTCATAATCTAAATTTAATCCTTTCAATAAAAATAATCTTTCGCAAACATTATCATTTTACTTCCAAATTTAATTTAAAATTTGTATTGCCTTTTGAGTTGTAGATGATAAAGTTTAAAAAGCAGATTTTAGTTAATGACATTTTATCCCGTATCGTGCGTGTCTAAGAATCCACTAACTCCTCATAGGCCCTCATTAATCTTCAGTATAATCAAAGCCAGATTCAGACGTACTCAAAAAGAAGTGTCGAAACCGAACTTTTTTTATTCTTCATTTGTTTAATCCCATTTGATCCTTCATTTTATTGTAAACAATGCATAATAATCCAATTACACATAGACTCTCATTGGGTGTTTGATACAATAATGATTTAGTAATGACAGCTTAACAGTGTAAGTTGATACAAAAAACTCACCAATAAATTTATACAAAGAATTGGAAAACGTCGTGACGAAATTATAAAACAAAAAAGGATCTTCATTCTTGTGCCACGAAACAACACCAAGTTCTACCAGTCATCCAAACAAGAACAAGTTCCATTCTTGAAGTGATGAAACCTGGTTCTGTCTCTGACTATAATCTCTCTTCTGTATGTTTTGGAAAAAAGTTTAGTGCAGAATGGCAATCCACACAGACACAAAGATTCTTTATAATACTGATAGGTAGACAAGCATCAGATTCCAGTAGAGCAAACGATATAGCTAGGAAGAGACTCTTCCCTTTCTTCATCTTCAATGTCAAACAACACATCTCGAGTTCTTGGAAGATGACCAAATTCTTGTAACTTTTTATTCAATTCTACGAGCTTTAATTATATATCACCTCAACTATGCTACTTTTGTCAATGCCAAGACGTTTCATTGACATTCGTACCCCTTTAACATCCTCCCACCTGTTCAAAAAAGCACACGTATTCGATAAAAGCACATAATTCCCACTAGTCTCGGGTTCTAATTCTAATAGTTTCCTCAATGCAACTTCACCAATCTCTACATTCCCATGAACACTAGCAGCCTTAGTAAAGAACTCCACAAAATGGAATTAGGCTTCATAGGCATGGATAAAACTATTTCCTCGGCGTCGTTGACAAGCCCAGCTTGGCCTAGAAGATCCACTAGGCAACAATAGTGCTCAATCTTAAGTGATTAATGCCGTGCCAATAAAGTGATCGATGCTAAGATTATTTCTAATTACATAAACATGTGCCTATGTACCTTGACTGAGAGCACCTAGATCAGCACATGCAGTGATTAAAGACACTATAGTTACTTCATTTGGCTCCACAAGAGACTTCTGCATTAAGCTGAACAAACTCAAAAACTCCAGAGAAAAGCTAGTAGTTCCATATATATCATCAACTAAACTAAATGTAGCATTACGTGCATAAGCTACCAGCATAGAGTTCCACGCCGCCAAATCGGTTCACTGATACTATCGAATATATATCTAGCAATACCTACTTTACCACATCTGGAATAGAAGTTAACACAACGAGGCTTGAATGAATTTGTCAATAGGGGTACCAAGAAATTTTAAGACATGTACATGTAGGGATTTGCCTTCTTTGAGCCATTGATGGGACCCCAAAGCCTTGAAGAGTGAAGGGTAGGTGTAGTTATTTGGTTTCATGACACTGGCGTGAGTCAGAATGCGAGAATACATAGACAATGCAACTTGAATGTGATCTTCTCGAGTGAGGGAAGAGACAATTAGGGTGATATAGAGAAAGATACTTGGGTTCATGAAGAATAGGTTGAATATGATTAATGTGTAGGTTGCAGGAGCAAGAACGGAAGAAAAGTAGAGAACGCAGCTGACAGGATATGTGTGGAGGACGAGGCCGGTTGTAATCATCTGAGCACGGACTCGTTTGAAAGTATCCAATGTCTTGCATTGTCGCAAGAGATGGACTGGATGGTTTGATGTTGGGCTTACTGATTTCATATAATTTAGACGTACGTACACACTCATCATATATTCCTTCTCTTTAGCACAAGGCAGTTACACAGGAAGAGATGAGTGATGTCCAAGTGAATCAACCTTGCTTTGCACATTCAATGAGCTGCCGTCAGACAAAATATATGTGAAACATGGATGAATTTCAATGAGAAACATTAGTTATTATAAAGAATAGCGATGCAAGTTTCTGCTTTCACAGCCATCCAACCAACCATAGGGACTAAATCATAATTTCTAAGCCAAAGAAACACATACTCAATAACTAGTAATAATGCACACACATTGGTGTGTGACTATATCAGTTATTATATAATAAAGCATTAGTTTTTTCAAACATCAGGATTTAATACATAATGGATTTTTTAATAGAATTTAAAATACCTCATGTTATTATTAAAGTAAGGGTATTTTAGCAATTTTCAAACATTAAATTTTAAATAAATCTATGAAATTCATTAACATACAAACATTAAAGTCTAATGTACAACTATAAATTGTCAAAAATTATCTTTGGTTCAACCTAAAGATTTGGATGGACTTTAAAACTTCTGAATCATACACAAGCTCTTTCTTTTTCTATTCTCACCTCACATCAGCTATTTCTATCTTTTCATCTATCTCTATCACTCTCTAATTTTCAAAATTTATCTCTCTATGCATTTTCTTTTTTCATTTTCAGATTTTTCATTTTTCGTTGATTGCTCATTTAATAAATTTTTATTTTAATATCATAGGAAATTTTGAATTTTATAATTGATTGTATGATTTTTAATTTATGATTTACACAAATGAACGCAATATTAAATAATAATAAAATATTATCCAAAAAATAATGTCGCTTGATTCTAAATAGTTGAACAGTCTCGCAACCAGCATAATAAAAAAATAAAACAAAAATTAAGATTTTAAGCTATAATTTATAAATAAATTTTATGTATAATTGATAAAATAATTTGTTTCCTTTATTGTTTAAAAATTACATTTTATTTCTTTATTTTATGATTTTCAATCTTGAAATTATACAAGGTTTAAAATTATAACTGCAAATTTTTTAATAAAATTATAGCACTAGATATAAAAAAATCATAAACTTTTATTAGCTTATATAATTGCTATTTTTTATAAAATAAAATTTTTTATTAATTTTTTTGTCTAAAAAATGAAATTTTAATTCTTTTTATTATTTTCAATTAATCGGTAACTATAATATTTTAATAAAAAATTATATTCACACAATTATAAATAATATTTTCACGTGAAAATATACATATATATATACACAATGTTAACTATTTTTTCAAGAAAATGACATCCTCAAGTGTGTGTGTGTATATGTATATATTATTAATTCAAATACACTTGAGGTCATTTTATTAAAAAAATAGTTGACTAAATTTATTTTACAAATTTTCCTTAATTTTATTAATACAGCTATGCATTTTAAAAAAATTACAAAAATACATACAAACTAAGATATACACACATATACACGTAAGGACTAAACGATTCAAATAATTAAATTTATTTACTAATATAAATTTTAAAAAGTATTTTAAACTAAATATGTTATATATTTCAATTAATTATTAGTTCAAAGAAATTAATAAAAAATAACATGTTATAATTAGGTATAAAATATACAAAATTCTATATAAAAAGTTTATAGTATTATATAAAATTTTGCAAAAACGGTTACATGTTTCCACATAAATCTGGTTAAAAGTCAATAAAAATTTATAAAATCAACAAAATTCTATAATTTTATGTATTTTATGCAACTGAGGATTCTTCCGTGTGCCATTTAATTATTTCTATTAAATTTAAATTTATGATTCTTTATAAAATAGTGTGTCTTTATATATTCTTTTAATATATGTTGAACGCAATTTGTGGAAGCCCAAAAAATTGAGTAATATATTCTGAGAGTAGTCTGGATAGCAGCAACGTTCAATTGGGAAGAGCACTCGGGAGCCCAATCGAATTCTAAGCGGAAAGGACCAACCAAGTCATTTGACTGGCGGAGAGGTGATGCTTACGCATGCATATTACTTGTTTTTCCTCAAACTCAATTCAGTCAATCTGAGTTTAGTTTAGCCATATGAAATCCAAATCTTCTACATATTTGATGTTAAGATTGGAACTTTTTGACCTAATTCAACTGCAAAAACTAGTTCGAATAGAAGACATTTTTGAGGTGGTCCATAAACCGGTCCATCGTATATATATTTGTAGGTCAAGGCTATGTTACCTTGGTAAAATTGAGAGTTGATATAACTCAACCACAAAAATTGGTTCAAGTAGGAAGATTGTTTAAGTCTATATATACAACTCTCAAGAACTTAATCAAATTGATTTGAGACATCTAACATGTATATTTTTGTTACAATTAGGAAGAGATTTTTGTTTTAACAGGTTTGAACTGTAGTCTCTCGTGGATTGTCACTGCACCACATGTAGTGCCCAAATTTTCATGTATTTGCTCATGATAAAATTAACAACCTTTCCTAAAAAATAAAAAAATAAGAACCTAGTGATCAATAGATAAGTTATGACGACACACTCGCATCTGCCTTTCGAGGTTCCAATAGAGACGAGGTATACACACAATTTATCAATAATGAGTTAAAGTTATTTTCTATGACTTTTCTTAAATATATGGTTTATAATCCATTGATAATTTTTAAATAATTAATAAATTAGCATATAAATTATTGCTTGTGGCTTTGCAAATATTAGCAAAAAAAATTAAAGCCTAGTAGGGAACACAAGAAAAAACTGGAACTTCTTAAGATGTGCATAGTTGCCAAGCCTACAAATGTTGTAATCTGTAAACTAAATTATTGTTTTAAGTTACAATCAAATATTCAGCAACATGTCTCTTTTATGGAATTAGAGCATCTCTCTAACGAACTTGGTATGTATGTAATGTCTTTTTTTTTCCTCCTAAATGGCATCTCAATCCTCTAAATTCTCTCCTTTTTTGCCAATTTTCCAGTCATGACTGCTGCTCAAAATTTCATTTATATTATTAATACAAAAGCTCAGCTTCCTCTTTAACTCCCCAAATTCAATTACTTGCTCGGAAAACTCGTTTTGATGTTATCTTGTTCGGGTGGATCTTCTTGGTTATCTCGATGGAATTCTTCCATGTCCTCCTCTCATGGTGACTCAAGACGACAGAAGTGTTCCGAATCTAGACCATTTTCCTTGATGTCGTCAAGATCATCTCATTCTTATGTGCAATTTTGGTTTCTTTGAGTGAGTTTTTCATTCCTTTGGTGTGTTTTCCACATTGAATCATGAAGCTTAGTCTCGATCATATGTCTTGTCCTTAAGCCGAGGATCTCCCACTCACTTGATTTATCTCAAAGGTAATTTTGACTATGATTACTAGTGGTGATCTTTCTGTTACTATCTTTGTTGCATCGATCTCTAGATTGCCGGCAGTGAGCTCACTCTTCTAAGTGCTGACCCTGTCAATGATGGAATATTCTTATCTATGCAACTTGTGGCTTAGATCCCACTAACAAAGAGCTAATTTCAGCTATAATGCGCACTCATGATTCTGTTGTTCAATTCCAAAGTGTAATAAAACAATTCATCAATACGAACTGTTCATTTAGAATGGGAAACAGTACTGCTGGTTACACATTAACACAAAGCTTCTGCTTGGAAAACGTTTGCGGGTAAAAAAACAATATTCGCAATATATAATCATATACTGTTCAAATTAGTTGAATCTAAGCTCCAACTTGGTATTTGATAGAAGAATGTGCATTTGCATAAATAATTTAAAATTTTTATATTTCAATCAACTACAAATTAAAAAATATAGAATCCACCATACGATTCAAATTAAACTTAAAATATATATATATAAAAATATTCATCAAATTTAATATAATTTGAGATTTTGACACCCAAAAATATCTAAGAAAAGTCTGGCTTTCTGAATGTACGGAATATCCTAATATGGCAAATACAGGACATAGATGTTAGAAAACGGACAATTAATCAAATATTCGTTGTCAAAAAAATAAATAAATAGAATCATCAAATATTTCTCTCTCGAGATTTTGGATCAAAATGGAATAAAAATCAAAGACCTGAGTTAGCCTAGAGGCAAACATATCTGAAGCAGAAACACAATGATAAAAGAACAGATTTATATAGTACCCATATCAATCAGAGGAAACCTAGAAAATATATAATATAAAGGGGGATTAAACTGATTAATTATAAGGTCCAAGAACATTAGGGTTTTTAGGGTAAAATAGCTGAAATAGCAGAAAAAGACGAGGTTAATTGTTTTTCATGCAAGCAACATCAGGTGAAGCAGCCACATGATCTGATCTTTCCTCAAGAAAAGAGAAAGGTTTAGATCATGCTGGCAGCTTCAACTAATCCCTTTGCACGATAGAGAAACGGACATATCAATTTCTTAGAGCACATTGGCTTTAGAAAACCCTTGGAAATGGCTTTTCTTTCTTCTTTTGCAGAAGGGTTTGGCTGCAGGAGAAACTAGAAGGCAGGGATATAAATATATTTGTGAGTAGGGTTACGCTTCAGAAGTATGGAGTGTAAAAAGATAAGAGATTGGTGAATAAAAAAGCCGGAGCCGGAGGAAGCTCTGTAGTAGATGTGAGAGGTGGGGTTGGGTGGTCCCTATATTGATGCAAATTGAATATTGTCACGCCACCGCCTCCAACATGGAGACTGCGGAAAGGTATTCAGTGTTCCTATATTTTTATTAGCCTTTAGGGTTGAGATATACAGGGTGGATTTCGGCAGTTGTGTTGCATTATGTTAAATATTTTATAAATTTGTGTATTTAATTTTAACCAAAACCCAAAATCGAACAAGTTAATCTATTAAAAAAATTGTTTCCACTTTATCTTACATTAAATAATCTATGTGTGGTATGATTCTATTCTTCTAAATTTTTATAATTTTTGTCCTTTTATTTCGATGTGATTCTGACTTATATAGTGATATTTTAGTGCTCTCAATTAAAAAGAACTAATATTACGAAAAATTGAAAGATACAAGACTAAAATTGAAGCTTGATAATATAAATGACAAAAATCGCAAAAAAACATATACAGATCACCAACATTGCAATTTTCCTATTTTTCAAAAAATCATTGTGATTTTCCCATAGAGATGGAACTACAAAAGCATATCATTAATACACAAGATTTGAAGACATTATTGTCAACAGTAGAAATTCATCTATAAATACAGAATGGGGGAAAATCATGCTTTACTTAATTTTTTTCAAAATTTGTAAATTATTAAACTCTCAAGAAGTATACCTTTTTCAAAACTTTCGATCCCAAGAATGAATTGTAGCCAGGTTTGCAGTTTTGCCCCAACATTTAATTGCATGATTAAATTGGTGAAAATCTTGGTGAAATTTTACCCTTATAATATTAATAGCCAAATCCAATTAAAGTAGCCATCTCTTTTCCCAAATTCATTTTAATTGGGAATTGGATAGTTCTTAGTAATGATGTAGATTATCAACAAAAATAACAAAAAAAAAATTGATTTTGAACTACAATGTTAACAAAGAAAAAACTTGCATTTCTTTTTCTCTATGAAAATGAGGGGAGAGGAATTTGAGGGATAAAGTAGCTAAAAACCACCTTAAATTTAGTTTTTTTTATGAATCCTATTGTGCATATATAAAACAACTAATCATGTTCTATGTATTTATTAAATTTGAAATCATTTTGAATTATAACATAACTATCCAATTAAAACTTTGTTTCAGCCTTTTTGACTATGAATTTGAATTACATTAATCTATGATTTTGTTGTTTATGTGTAAATTATTGATTTAATCCTATGAACGTTTGTTTCATAATTGCAAAAGAAAATAGTGAGAATACATATATTTTTCTGTGTTCGCAAGTATACTTCTAAATAAATTTTGTCCCCTGGATTAAAAATTTCTGGTTACGCCCGTGATCGTGAATTTGTTTCTTACTTAGAGCTAGTTTTCAAAAATAAAATATATATAAAAAGTGGTTATACTAGGTTTGCAGTTGCAATCAATAACACGTATGGGGTAATATATATAAAAATAAAATGCAACAACTAGTAATTTATTTAGCGAGAACATGATTAAATAGATTCGATTAAACTTTAAATACGGTTTATTGAATTGGAAGTAAAGCCGATCCAATAATTATTTCCCTTTTTACAATTAAACTAAACTTTATTCGCGCTATTTGAAGGGAAATATAATTTCTCAATTTAATTGATTTCCTCAATCTTATCTTTTCCTTGCTGATTTGATTGTGTAGAATATTTTATAAGGTTTTCCTTTCTAGGTAATGAGATAATTATGCAAATATTATCATGATTTGGTATCAATGTTCAAAAGGAGATTATTCCTAATTTAAACCCCTACTTTCCTTCTGAAATAGGTTTCTTTGTGGATATAAGCTCTAGGAGAGAGAAAGTCTATAATTAAGAGAAACAAAGACATTGTTGATGCGGCTTCTTCGATCTATTGCTCTCGTGTTTTTCACTCTTCGCTTGAAAATTTTCATGGCTGCATATTGTGTGCACTTTGCAAGTCGTGGTTTTCAGAGACAAATAATTCTCAAGGACGTAGTTGTTTTGAACAGTGTTGTTGCTCGTGTTGCCGTAATTGTTGGAGACATCTGCAGACAACACGCGGACAAGTGTTGGCTGAAGATCGTGTTTTGTTGCTCCCGTTTTTGGCATCACGTTTTTGCTTTCTTATTTATGTTTTAATGTTCCTAATTGTTTTCGAAAGCAATTTATTTTCTCAACGTTTTGAGGAAATTGATTTTAGTTATAATCACTATTTATATTGTTTTCGTGTAAACTCATTGGTTTTCTAGTGATTAATTTTGCCCTGAGTAAATACTTTTGCAAATTTAATCTTGTCCATCGTATTTATTTAAAGTCAATTTCTGTTATAAACTTTAATATTCAGCTGCATGTTGTCTGAAATGTCGTAATATTTCGCAACAACACTTATTTCTGACAAAACACAAATTTTTAATCTTAAACTACTACTGTTATATACATTCACATCTGTCAAGCAATAACACTTACACCATTCATACATATGTGACGGGATAATAAATATATTTATTATCTTATGGTTTCAGAATCAGTTTTTATAATATATATATATATATATGACTGTAATATTAAAGATGAATGATATTTATGGTCATAAATGGTTGTCATATTATGTTATCCTCTAATGATAATAAGGTAAATTGATTGTTTGTCCACCAAAAAAATAATATATAATGAAATGAAAATTCACTCAAAAATAAAAGTTAAAAAAAAAATTATGCAAACATACACACATTTTAATTAAATTTTTTAATTTAAAATTTATACAAAACATTAATATATATACATGCACCATGTGCTCTAGTATTACTATATTTTAAAAATATGTTTTTATTCAAGATGAAAAAGTGAAAAATCATTTTAGTTTAAGTTTACTTTAAACAAAACACGCTTTGTATATTCAATTAATGATAATTGCAAAACAAAACATTACAATTAAAACCAAGCAAATTGATAGTAAACCTCGACTCAAGCACCATTTGACTCGTGTGTTGATATGATAAAATGATATCATGAGTGTATAATATGAACGATAAAAAATTGATAGTCTAGTATTTTTTAAATCTCGACAAGTTGTCATTTTTAGTCGGAAGTGTTGATGAGACATTGTACAATTGAGCGTCACGTCGGCATCAACTCATCGTCAAGTACCGGAAAATTGTCCAAAATTGCGAGGAAACATAAATCTAACAAACGTAAAATTTGACAGCACAAATTAAAGAACTAAAATTGCAAATAAAGTAGCTTAAAAATCATAGACATACAAATATACAGAATCAACATTGCAATTTTTCTTAATTTAAAATATGCATTCCCAATTAGTGGGATGCTTTCCCTTTCAACACAGTAAATAAAAGTAGAATATAAATTATAATTTTCCATGACATTCGTACAAGCAGGAATTTTTTTTAAAAAAAAAAAGTAGGGATTTTTTTCCTCCATCATATATCCCAACCTGATTTCTATTTTTCACACCATTCGAACTCAATCATTAAAATTGCAGACAATTAGCTACCAATACATAGGATTTGTGGGAGAAATTCTACGCCAATCCCATAATTATCTCGCAACAAAGACAACAAATTAAACCCTAAAAACTATATTTCTAAGTGTGTGTGTGTGTGTGTGTGTAGACACATACACATGCGTACAGTGGTCCTTGAAATAGCTAGTTAGTGGGTGACAGAAAGAGGTAATTATATTATCATAGAGTAGAGTGGTCCTCTTACCCTTTTATTATTTCAATCAACAAACTTTTTGCTGTAAAAACCAATTTATAAATAATAGAATAATACTAATTATAATTAATTGTGAAGGGTTGCAGTACAATTACTGTTTACGTCTGTGGGCAAAAGCACACACATGACAGTCTATTTAAAGTAAGACGGAGGACAAGATGATGCTCCCTCTGGAAATAGTTCATACTGTGATTATGCGAAACCCAAGCTCAATTGTCATCTCATCATAATTAGGCGTCGCCTATCAAAAATTCGGGAAGGTGAAATAGGTGCACTTTGTTGATGATTTTTCGACCCACCAACCTCTGTATATCCATCTATGTGGACAATAGTCCATACTCTGAAGCCCAAGCTCAATTGTCGTTTCATCATAATTAATCACGCATAAATCCAATAGTTGGTAAACTTGTCAATACAGACTAGCCCGTCAGGCCGGCTTGCTTTTTTATTAAAACCCACAAATTTTTAAAACTTGAAACTTAACCACACTTTTTTTAAAAAAAAAATCATCACGCTTTTTAAAAATTTAATCACATTTTTTAATTTCATTTAGCACAGGCTCAGTTTTAATTAATACTGAAGTTTTCTTAGTGGGTTTCATTTCAAAGAACAAAAAAAAATTAAAAATAATTGAATTATTGGCTCCTATATAACGCGTGTAAGTTCCAAAGATCATATGTGCGGCACTGAATCATAACCCAAAATACATGCCATCCGTGAGTTCACCTGGATATAAATCTCCACTCTCGAGTTTGAAAATAACAAACTCAATCGCGCTCTGATTTCTATACGAATTCCATCGAAATCCTCCTCCTCAACAAAAATGCTTGCATTCAAGTATGATTCAGTTCAAATAGTAAATTTTAATTTCTATGCTCAAGCAACTATATAAAATTCCAGATCAATTACTAAATAATTCTTGCGTTGGGTGAATTTTGAGCAACAGAACTGAAGAGCAGAGCCAGCTGCAGCTTGTCCAAAGAGAAGAAGTCGAAGATGAAGAAGACTTGTTTGAAGCAATCGATAAATGTATGAAGTTATGTGGATGCTGAGTTTTTTCGTTCATTTGGTCTCGTAATGCTCATATATTAAATGATCGAGATTTGCAGTTATGTACTTCTCATAGTTTTTGGTTTTTAGTGTCTTGCAACATTTTCTATGATACAGGGAATTTCTCAAAGTTTTAGGAACTTAGTAAACTATTTGATCCTGAATCACAGTAATTTCTTGCAGTAGTTTTCGATTCGGTTCTGATCTCTAATTTTTTTCTAGTTTTTATATTTTTGGTGAGGTAAATTGCATACGAAAATATTGTTTCAGGATGTCATTGTGCGATTACGTGCCGATCTCTGTTTTGCGCCTTACGTTTTCATGAGATTTTGAGTGTGCAAGTGTTGATTTGTCTGGAACAAAAATTTCCGCTAGATTTTGCGAACTTTAGTGCGCGCGCCCACTGACCCAAATATGGTGGAACAAAGTTTTGATCCTTTTTCTGGAAATTGAATATCAAATCAAGTCTTCATTATATGTAGGAGCTTTTCATGAATGATATGTTGATGCGTTTGAGAACTATTTTATGTGGTTTATGCAGTGATAGCTCATGGAATCAACGCCGGAGATGTGAAGAAGCTTCAGGATGCTGGCATCTATACATGCAATGGCCTGATGATGCATACTAAGAAGGTCAACATAGATAATCAAATGCCTTGCGATCTTAGGTATACGGATTTGCAATGTATTTAACTCGTAATTCTATGGGTTATCTAGAATTTGACTGGAATCAAAGGGCTATCTGAAGCAAAAGTTGATAAGATCTGCGAAGCAGTAGAGAAAATAGTGGTTAGTGCTTTCATTTACAATTGTAGTTCACATCTGAATCATTCTGTTATGGATCCTGACTCTGTTATTTCCCCCTTACTTTTCAGAACTTTGGTTACATCACTGGAAGTGATGCTCTGCTGAAAGTAAGATTTTTAGTTTCTTGGTGTTTTTTGTGGAATAATTTAAAGTATCAACTGAAGGAAAATTGTTTAGTGGTTGATAGTCTACTATTTATGAGAGTGTAGAGAAAAGCAGTAGTTCGCATTACAACTGGAAGCCAAGCTCTAGATGAACTGCTTGGGGGTAACTGTTGAAATCTTCTCAGTATTTTTTTTCATTAAAATATATCTTTCATTGAATTTCTGTGATATAATTCACATTTGGCCGTGCTTTTTGAAGGTGGTATAGAAACTCGGGCTATCACAGAAGCTTTTGGGGAATTCAGGTGACAATTAGGCCATTGTTCTACCAACTTGATATAATAAACTTCATCAACCATTGAAATCGAGCCGTTTTAAATTACTTTCTTTCTAAATTGCTTAGTTGATAATTTAACTCAGGTCTGGAAAAACACAACTGGCACATACTCTCTGTGTTTCCACACAGGTAACATAATAGTGAAGTCGGTCTTGTAAATGTATTCCTACTAGCTTGTAAACAGAGATGTAATACACAAATTAAAATCTGAATGGTACATCTTCACTTTCCATCAGTTTGTTCCTATGATTGTTGTGTTTGAATTCTCTGCATGACTGGAAGTGAAATTTGTTTTGATTTGTCGATCACATAATTTTGCAGCTTCCTACCAACATGAGAGGTGGCAATGGGAAGGTTGCTTATATTGACACTGAAGGGACCTTGTATCTTTCTGATTGTTTTTCTTTAACAATAATTTCAAGATGAAAGATAATTATCCGTTGTGGCGTTAGATTGAAAAAATTACATATATTTAGCAATCCGTGCTCTTTCTTTTATAGACCTTCACTGAATGAACTTTCAGTCGACCTGATCGAATAATACCGATAGCTGAAAGATTTGGAATGGATCCAGGAGCAGTGCTCGACAATGTAAAGATAATGTTTTGTTCTCAAAGTAATAGTTAAACAATTTGTTTGAGCGATCTCATTTTCAGCCTATGTTTGTTTATCTGTTAAAGATAATATATGCTCGAGCTTACACATACGAGCATCAGTTCAACCTGCTCCTTGGTCTGGCAGCAAAAATGGCTGAAGAGCCTTTCAGACTATTGGTGAGCTAAATTATGTCACTAATGTTGAATCAGCTATTGTGACGAATATACTAGATATTTAGTTCCAAGGGTTTGTTCCATTTTGTAAATGAGTGACATACATTTATCGATGCATTTTAAAATTTATATTAAAGAAATTTCTCACTCTGAGTGTATAGGAAATAATACAGAACATCGTTCCAAACATACTATTTGGTGTGCGGGGCCATTAGGAGGAGTTTACTTATTGGGTTTTTACTTTCAGATTGTTGATTCGGTGATAGCCCTCTTCAGAGTTGACTTCACAGGAAGAGGAGAACTTGCTGATCGTCAGGTCAAATCTAGCTTCTTACATTAGTTCGATGTAACATATATAGCTCCTATAATAAAACAAACTTCACATTCTCCAGCAAAAGTTGGCTCAAATGCTGTCAAGATTGACGAAGATTGCAGAAGAATTCAACGTGGCTGTGTACATGACCAATCAGGGTAAACTTTTAAGCATGATAACGTCAAATAAGTTAAAGTCGTGTTGCTGATTCGTTAAATTGGTGAATGCAGTGATAGCTGATCCTGGGGGAGGAGTTTTCATATCAGATCCAAAGAAGCCAGCAGGAGGACATGTTCTGGCGCATGCTGCCACCATAAGACTAATGTTCAGGAAGGGCAAAGGAGAACAACGTGTCTGCAAGGTGTTTGATGCTCCAAATCTTCCTGAATCTGAAGCAATATCCTTCCCTTGTTTAAAATTTCGTCATTTCTATTTTTTTCATTTAAACTTTTCGCTAAAGCCAGGGCAGTGTGTGTGTAACTCATATGCAAATTACAAGTTACACATGAACATGTTGAAATAGAATCGGTACGGAAGTCGTGAGGCGGGATCGTGCATGTTATTTTCGATTTTTCTTGACAGTAACAAGTATTCCAGATAACTGCTGGTGGGATAGCGGATGCAAAGGATTGAATTAGCTAGCCAGAGAGGTTCTAATTAATTCAGTGCCGTTTTCTTAGTTATCAGTCTTTGATTACACAGCTGTACACCACGCTAATTAGCTTATGCGATTGCTCAAATAAATCTTGTGGTGATACGCACTTCTGTTGCATATATCAATTCCCATGATTACCTCACTTTTCAATATGAAATTTTATTCCTCTTTATTCCAACAATTTTTATATTTTTCAGGGAAGAGTGACGTAGTATGAATTTTAAAAATATGCTTTTTACAATACCAAAAAAAATTTAAAATGAGATAATTTAAGCAAATACTTGAATTTGACAAATTTTTTTATGTAATCAAGTAATTGTCCACTTTCCGTTGTGGAGTTGAACCTTGATCACAAGTCAAACATAAAATGTGTGATTCAAAAATTATTTTTTTTAGTCATCAAGTCACGAGTAATCATCATTATTCAAACTTTAATTTCAGTTTTCATTTTTATTTAAAAAATTCATTAGTTTTCACACAACAATGTTTCAAACCAACAAAAGAAACCCATGGAGGCGCCATTTTAATCATTCGAATTAGGAAAAGCCATAGAATATATGGAGAAAAACAAAACAGATATAGGTCATAATTCATCGCATCATACATGCTATACCGACGGCTCCAAATAGAAAATGCCTTATTTTATTGATGTTTTGGTGCCATTTAAATGGCTGGATTTCGGTATGTCACTAATGAAACAGAACAGTGTGAAACATTCTTTAAAAGCAGGGCCTGTAAATAAGCAAGGCCTTGACATAAGATGCAACATCCAACATTAGTTCAATAGTGCTGAGACCAGTTAGCATCGCTTCCAACTCTAGGCATTCCAGTTTTATCTTTCCGAGACTCCGCATCCACTTTAAAGGTCATACCACACACTTCCCCAGAACTGTCAACTCTTGGAACCGCCTTCAATTCATTAATCGGATGCTCGTAACTCCTAAGACCACCAGAGGATGTGAAAAAGCAACCTGAAGTTCAGACAAAACTCATTAGATTCCTAATCATACAAATGGAGCAAAAACAGAATGGAGGGGCAGAGAATGGTTGCACCCAAAAACTAGTCTTCAAAATTTTAAGTGCATAAAAACATAAAATCAAGTGATATAATGATCCATGGTACACCTTCACAGCTAATAACCGCGCAATATACAGCTCAAACACACTCCCCAAACAAAAGGAAAATACAGATCCTTAAACCTAAAAGACCGTACCTTTAGGAAATGGAGCAAAAGACTTGCCACAACCTTGTTTCCCAACTTCTCCATCATTACAAAGAACAAGATGACCTTCAGCGTCAGTTCCCCAGAAAAAGGGTATGCTCCCATCAGCATCCTGTGTCATAAAAATTAAGCTCAACATGAATGCTACACGTGCTTCCATATTCGTCCATACTTCAAACGAGGATACATAGTTTCAGAAACACCATGTGTAGAACTCAATTTCAAATAATCGATAGGCAGCCCTCACTAAGACGGATATGAAGTGTGAACCATTTACTAATAATAGCCCTCCTTTACAACCGTAACAAAAACGGGTTTAAAATAACATGCCAAAAAAATAAATCAAACTTTTTAAGATTAAGACTACTTACGGAAGCAATGAATGCAGTTTTTGAAGCACTGTCAAACAGAATGAATGCAAATTTCCCTTTAATATCTCTCACGACATGATCCGCAGGATATGGACCTCTATCCCTCAAAGTCCTGTAAGCTTCAATCACAATGATTACTTCATTTGCAGTCTTGTTTAACCCGTACTGCTGCTTAAGATGCGCAACATTCTCAATGTGCCCTTCGAACAAGCAGAATATGTCGTCGACCACTGCAAACAATCTGAAATAAAAATGACAAAATCAATTAGAGACATTTGGTTTTTTAAGAATAACGGGATCCAATCAATAAAGCGACTATCAACAGCATTCCGAAGACTAGGTAATTTGATAGGTATCATGGGATACAGCGATAAAAAAAATTGGTAGTTTCAACCCACAGGTAATATATGTGGTGTGATTAGTTACATGGCGTTTGGTGTCTGATCAACCATAACAAACAGCTAATAAAGTTATTAAACGTACTCTAGTGATTTTGGCATCACCGATGTAAATTTTAATTCATTTAAACCGAGCCAATGCCTATATATCATAAGCCATATGAGAGGATACTCAAGTAATCACAAAAACCCAATAACAAGTGATGAAGAAATTTATTAATCTTCCAAAAAGTACTTTTTTTTACTCCATAATACACCACACAAAAGGGAAAAAGACAAAGACAAGACAGAAGATGGGGTTCAAGAATATTTAGAAGATACTCCGCATAAAGCATAAACACGACGCCGACTAATTGAGAAATGTATAAATCTTGTTAAGGGATTTCAGAAGACGACGATTAATTGACACCAAATAAAGACGACAAAAAAAAAAATAGAGACCGTGTCACAAATAAAATTCGATACGCATCCAGTTAGTCAGATTCCAGAAGCAAAAATATGAATCTTTAAATTATACAGGTGAAATTAATAAAAACAGAAAGTCCTACAACCCCCCACACTAAAGATTCAATCTAACGCGATCTGCAAATAAAATGCTCTAAAACAGGCATAAATCCTCCCCACAATGAAGAAAAACCAACCCATTAACGACACCATGAGCAAACCAGACTAGATCCATCGAGAGTAAAGGCCCACATATTAATCATTGCAAAAAGAAACAAAACCAGTGATTGAGAAATATGAGTGAGTGGACAAACCTGGGAAGAATGGGGTTCTGTTTATCAGAAGAATATGCCATAAAACCAGAAGAAGCGAGGTTGATGACGACAGATGCAGGGTGTACGGACGAGAAATGGGTCGCCAAGAATCCGTCCTTGAGAGCGCAAACCGATTGAGTTTCAGAATTTTGGATCAAAGCTTCTGGGCTTTTCGCCACGGATTTGTCAAAAACTGCCAACATTTTTGTAAAGATCAATTTTGAATTGTGTAAGAGATTTAGTGCGAATGGATGAATTTCTTGACTTTCCTTCTATGATTCCAGTTGAAGAAAAGGGGAAGCTAATCGAAAGTATCTTACGAGTCGAGCCGAATTCTTGAATGTTTGAGCTTGACTTGTTTATAATTGAGCCGTGCTCGAGCTTTATTTAACAAATATACTCATGGCACACGAATTTATTCAAGCTTTTATTGAACCTAAACGTGCTCAATAAATATGAATTATACATTTAAATATTTATTAAAAGATAAATTACACATTTAAAAAAATATATAATATTTTTATCAAATTTATCAATTTATTATAATAAATAAATTTCATAGATTTTTTTATATACTTCATAATTAATGTGTCAAATCAATAAATTAAATATCAAAATTATTATTTTTCATCTAAGATATTATTTATAAATTTACTAACGAACATGTTCACGAGCTAACGAGTCGAATATTGTAGAGCTTGAACTTGGTTTGTTTATCTTAACGAGCCTCATTAAACGAGCTCAAACGAGCTTTTATCGAATCGAGCTTCGAATAGCTCACAAACGGTTTGCTTTATTTACATCCCTACTTAAAATAGTGGGCTTCGAAATATTTTTTGTTTTAAGTCAGGATTATGTTTTAAAAAAATATTCAAAGTTTCAATTAAATAATTAATTAATGTTGAAAATAAGATAACTGAGTGTTGAAAATAAGAGCCGTAAATATTGAAAATTAGTCTGTGATAATGTATATAATAATATATTTATTTTTGGATTATTTTCAAAAAAACTCTATAAATAGGTCTCTCAGTTTGTGAAGAAAAACACAATTGATTGATAAAATTTTATAAATTGTGTATTTTAATATATTTTGTGAGTTTGAGATGTTTACGTTTTATCGTAAATTTTTTATTTTAACAATTAAAAAATATTATATATTTTGATTGATAGTTTTTGAAAAAACAGTGTGTTAAATTGTATCACTCAAATAAATTGATCTATATTTTTTAGAGATAGATTAACAAAATTGATTTGTATTTAGTTTTGTCTTCAATAGTTTTTAATAAAATACATATAATACAAAAATAGGTAAATTCACTTAATTAATGCATGTAATCTTTTTATAATTATATGATAATATAGTGCGTATATTTTTTTGTAGAAATATAAATAAAAAAATGATTAATTTTATGAAAATGAAAACCATTGAAAATATACTTTGGGGAGAAATATAAATTGTAATAATTTTCAAGAGAACAATAAAAATATTTGTAAACATATTTCAAAATTTTCAACAAAAAATTATATCATTTCACTAGTGTCACGATTTAGTGGATTAATTAATAATTGACAAATATGATATCTCTTCAGATATTATATTAATAAATATTAAATTAAATAATGGACGGTGACGTGTCTCGTTTAATATAATTTAAATATTGAGTTGGCACTCATTTAGAATTGCACATTTCGCAATCAAAATTTTGTTCCCGACAAGTTAATTTTTAAACGTAAAAAAAAAAAAATTGTACCTTTTAAATTTTCATCGAGTTCTTGGAAAAAAAATGATCTTTGCATGAAGATAAAAACTTGTGTGAGACAATCTCACGGGTCGTATTTTGTGAGATGGATCTCTTATTTGGATCATCCATGAAAATGCTAAGAGTATTACTTTTTATTGAAAATAGTGGTAGAGTTGACTCATCTCACAGATAAAAATTCGTGAAACTGTCTCACAACAAACCTATTCATAAAAGATTTCATGGATGATTTTATCAATCATTGTACTTTTTTTCCACATAATCATTACATTGCACATAATTCTCACTTTTCACATTAATTAACTTTTAAATTTTATATGCTAGCATTTTCCTAGAAGAAAATTTTATATGCAAGTCAAAAATCATTTATATCTCTTCAAAAAAAAATCATATTCATTATTTTCCTCAAAATAGAAAAAATGGAACCAAAACGCCATCATGTATAATATTTGTCAAAGTTTAAAACAAAGAACATAATAAATTTTTTTTTGTTATTTCAATTTTCACCAAACCTTTCTTTTCTTTCTATACAAATATAAACATTTAATATAGCCATTTTCTAAACTTTTCCGACATAATTAATAATTATACGTGTTTAACTTAATTTTTCATTAATTTTCATATTAGTATGTTATTATAAGATATTTAAATCAAATATACTATGACTTAAATTTCAAAATATTTCAAGTCTGATCATGATCGACAAGTGTGTATTTATTGTACTTTAAGAATATCTAAAACATTGAGCAACCTAGATTTTGAGAGCCGAAAATCGTCGAACGGCCGATGAATTTTGATCAAACTCAGTCATATGCAACAGATTTGCTGAACATACGTCTGATGTACACAACCTGAAGTCCACTTACAAGAGCTAGCAATATGTATTCCCCGACTGTATAAAATATGATGCGCCTGCTTGTGCTCTCAGCTCATTTACTGCACCAAGATATGGATAGCGCTTATTTCATGATCAATGGCGCATATTAGGATAACAACTATAACTTAATGTAATTGCAAACTAAAAGAAATGCACTGAAAGAATCGTTATCGAGTAACAGTCATTCTGCAAAGCAATCAAACTCAATTCATGGAAGGGGGGAGTTTGAGATCAACCAAACTTGATGTCTGTTTTTAGGTTAGTTCTATTTGTATGAACTTGAAAATCTTTGCTGAGTTAAAATGTCCGATATAAGAAAAGGTAAAGATGAATGGACAAATTACACAGTTATCGTACCACCTCCAGATATTGCCAATGTTAATGATTTTCTTTGGGTCATATTTATGTAGTGATTTGTTGCTCCAGTAAATTGCCTGACGTGGACAACGACTATTGGATGATACAACGCAGCTATTGATGACACGTAATCATTGACTGTATTAACAATTCTTAGTAAATTTTCAAAAAATAAATCTGAAAAATAATAAATACTTAAATGAATGAGAATAAGAATATGTTTCCGATTGGCCGGCCAACTTCACTCGTAAGTTAATAGTCAACCAATCATTTATACATTTTACTGAACAAATTAAAAATAGAAAACTTCAAAATTTCTGATTGTCATATACTCATAATGATAAAATAAGAATTTTTTTTTTATTCCCTACCACGGTAATGTGTATTATAAAGAGAATAATAACATAGGCCTGTACACTCGGAAAACATATTAACGAATGGATAACATCTCTACCATTTTATGTGTATATATATGTACATTAAACTCGACAAGATGTAACTCCATTATACTGGGGTCTTATCTTCAAACGCAAGTTCTTTTGCCTCACCATTTTCAAACTTCTCCGTGTCTCGTTCGTCGAACATTTCCTGTAAATCAGAGACAAAAACAATGCCATTTGCTAAAGAACCGTAATTCCAAAGCAAAAGATGGTGCCGATCTTCAAAACCAGAAGCTTAATAAAACTAAAAGTCAGGAAATTCACATGGCTCCTTTTCCCATATAATTTGGTTCATTTAAAATTAAATCTCGATTATTCATTAAAAAAAATACACCGGGTTGTATATCTTTATGTCAAGTTAATATTACTCTTCGATTCATCACCTTTTGTTGTGGGTTTTGTAAATTTGTGTCCCACACAAATATGTTTAGTCCCCAAACTTGATACATTTCGTAACATAGGAAGACACTAATGAGCGATGTCTAAGACAAGGTGATACTCCTCACTAGTTGAGATAAAAAGATCCCAAAATGCATGGACATGAACAAATCAAACCCAACCAATCTTGTCGCCGTATAAATGTGTTGAGAAGAACATACCCGTACACAAGAATATACATACATAATAAAAAAATACACCAATTAATGCAGTGATATAAAAATATTGTGCTTTGTGTGGAATAAAAGAACCACGCAATCATTGAATTAACTAAAAAAAATACTTACTTCTACAGGTTGGTCGACTGGGAATAGATTGATGCAGCTTGGATTAAAAGTGAAATCGCTGCAGCAAGTAAACAATATTATAGGAGAATCAGAATTCTAAAAAATCAGTGCTGTAAAACAACATCACTTATCCGCTAGTCAGCTTTTGGGACGACAAAACTTAACAATCAAGTGTCTCTAAAATGAATTTTCTATCTCATTGCTTTTCGGTTTTGAGTCTGCCAATCTGAATTTATTTTTTTTCCAAAATTGGAAAAGCCATATTATGATGTTGGTAAGTTTTGAATCCTTTACTTTCCTCCGACCAATCAGATATATGAAATTGTCGTAGAAAACAAAATGATACTCAAAGCAAGAAGGCGGCAATAAAAAGTAACAGTGCAGGTATTGATCTCGTTATATTATATTTGAGAAACATACCTCTGGGACAAAACCAGCTGCCACACATACGGAATGAAAAATTCTTGAGGATGACTCTCTTGTTCATAGGTGAATCGTAGTTGCGTGAACATCTTTTCAAAAACCACACAATGGAGTTAAGATGATAAAGCATAACAAACGTTGTAATTGACTGGTTACCCAAGCATTTGTGTACCTTCATGCCTTCACCTCTCCATGATCGGCAGTTGTTGACTATGACTTGAAGCACTTTCTCAACCGACCATTCACCATCCCTTTGCTGTGCATCAATTCGGCTGTTGAAGAAATCTAAAACCTGCAATAAAAAATAAGAATAAGTATGACGATGTAACTCAATCTTGTTTGCTGAACATGAAAAGCAAATTTAATTCTCAAATGGAATGATTTGCAGAATACATACAGTATATATGTTTTCCAACAGTTCATTAAAACGTGGATGATTCTTGAAAGGTAGGAAAACCTCCTGCCTGTGCATAATTGCATAAATAACCTGAAGGTATGGCAGCAGCAAAAGAGGGTATGTCATACACACACGAGAAATAAGAGCAACAGTTGCTCTAGAAATAAAATACTTGTGATACCTCAGGATTCCTTGGTAATGCATAAGTTAGGATTGAATTTAGTATCTCCAGCACAAGTCTCAGGAAGTCAGTATATATATGAAGTTCTGCAGACTGCAGCATTTGGAATATCATCAAATGTTTGTCAACATTATTTAACTTGTAAATATGATCATACAAAAAATAACTTCATTACTGGATCTTCTGCAACGGTGTCTCCACTCAGATCATCATCTGCTACATTCATTTTGTCATTTTTTATCTCTGCTAATTTATTATACCTACAAATTTAGAAATTTGAAACAATAAATTAAGAGTCTATAACAACATGAGATGATTATTCTTGTCATCAATTATTCAATGTCCAGTAAGATACAAAGAAAAAAAAATTAAAGATGAGACTTACTTCCGTGAAAGCATGTAAAAGAGGCTAACCAATCGCTGTGATGCATACGCACTCAGGCGATGAACATGTGGTGCCATATTAGCCAAAGTTGCAAGACAATTTGTATGAAGATAGACATCCTGGTGAAGTAGTGAGAAGTAAATGCCGAGAACAAATGACACTTTGCAATTAGAACTAATTGTATTGTAATGTTATTCATTGCATCTATTAGGTTCTATTTGGATTGACGAATTTAAAGCTAATGATTTCAAATCCATCATGGTAAATCCATTAATTTGTTTTGGATAAATTCATTATACGAGTTTTAAATCATTAACTATAAATTTATGATGTATTTGAGTCGATGTAATGGATTCCAGATCCATCAAATTTGGATTCATTTGCTATCATTCTTCCAAATTCATTCCTCAAATCCAATTCATTTAACCTACATGCAACCTTAGATGCTCAAATAATCATTTGAAAATTAATTCCAAATAGGGTTATCTTAAAACATATTTTGAGCACATCTTCTGGTGATTGCTATCACTCAGTCATGTCGAAAGACTTCACTAGGTAGATGTATAAATTTCAAAAGGAACTAAAAACAGAGTCTCAAGCTTGAATAAAAAAGTAATAAGGGAAGCTATGGCTAGAAAGATGAATGAGTTCGAATTTGATGCCTCCTTTAGTTGGTGCAGAGACTTCGTAGAGCACTTTATTTATAAGTAACTAATTTTCTTTTTTCTTCTCTGAAGGGCCAACTGCGGTATGCAATTGTTTCTACGTTAATAGATAAGCATCGAACCCAATTTTTTTTAAAAAAAATACGGTACAGAGTTTGTTTCCATTATGAAAAAATACCGGACTCCAAGAGGTAAATTTTCAACTGGATTCACAATGCACAGATGATAATATGCTTTGTACCATGGAACATCCGTAAAAATCATCCAAAAATATTAAACAACCAAATTAACATTGGGATTTACTTTAGAGACAAATGAAAATTTCTTCTACGATGGTAACTGCCCCAAAAGGAAACTAAGAATTGCAGTTACAGATGAAGATTCTGAAACCTATCATTCACAAATAAACATTTAGGAACATCAAAAACTTTCAATGAAGTCTGCAGTTTCTTCAGTACTGATAAGTTTTAAAGGGAGAAAAAAGGGTAAGAGTTGAAAGAAAAAGAAATCTTACCCGTAGCTTAGAGAGATTGTATTTCACAGTCCTAATTAATATTATGACCATCAGGGAACCAAGAGAAGTTTGATGGAGGATACGCTCTTGATACCACGGAACATTAGGAAGCATCTGTAGCCATTAACATTAACAGATGAGTGTACCTAAACATAAGTACTAAGCTAATCAGCGGACTAAAGCTACATTTACCACTTACAAGTTTGTGGATGCTGGCATTGAATGAGGAATCTTGACTCAGTATAAGAAAGATGATTAGCACCATATAAATATGATTGGACGATCTTCTTGGAGCATTATATAGTGTTTCCAGCATGGGCATCAACTGTTGATCGTGATAAATCAGATATCAAACTAAAATTCGTGCCCAAACCAGTGATGCAAATGCATAGCACTAATGAGCACACGGAAAGTCAGTGAAGTGGCTACAGAAAATAAGCCTGCAACATTTTAGCAAAAGACCAGCAGTTGAAGATTGAAAAAGTGTCATCCCGATATAGAAGTCTAGTTTGATACGAATTTTGGGTCCTGCAAGTCTATGCATGAATTATTTCTTCTACAACGAGAAGCAATAAGTATGATGACCGCTTGAAGTCACAAACTAGCCAAACGTTATCATAACTACTCTCACACTATTAATACAGTCCTTTTCTTGTAACGAAAAACCAAAAAAATAAATAAAGAAAGAAATGGTAAAATGATAAAGAATACAAAAGTTCTCTTACACAACAATTTTGAAGCAGCGATTTCGTAAATAAATAGCAAGGGCATGGATGTACATTAATTTTACAAATGTGGCATTTTTGTAAATAAATAGCCACCAAAGGGCAAAAGAAAATGGAAGTCGACCATACCAACATACCAAACCCCACCTCAAGCGTAATATAGTAATAGAGATATTTATTGTTTCATCCTTAATGTTCGTTCTTCAAGTCAGAAATAATGATATTTTCTTCATTTGAACTTAATCTTGTTATTTTCATACCAGTGTATCTAGATCTGTTCGCACCAAAACATACTCCAAAAAATCTGAATTTCCATGGACCAGTGAGTAAAGCAACAGGACAGAGGCTTCGTCAGCCAAACACCTGCACATATAAAACAAGAACAAAATTCTAAATCCAAGATATCGAGATTCGAGCTCTTTATAAGTGCATTTTAATGTGTAGTCTCTCTTTGTGAGGATGTGAGAGCAGGAGACGTTTAGCATATATAGTACCAATTTAAACCACAAGCAGAATATACGACATAACCAAGTTCTGGCTAATTGAAATCCAATATTCAAGCAATGAAAACTCAAATGTTTAATCTTAAAAATTACGAAATTATTCAAATAAAAAAAAAATTAAAATAATAAAAAAGCACATCAAAGATACTGATAAGGGAACTTGAACATGTTAAGATACAAGTTCTTGCAGTAAAAAGAAGTTAAATTAGAATCCCATCAGAAGTAGAGGCAATGTGATTGTAAACACTCACATGCAAAGTACATCAAAAAGCGAAGCAAAAGGAAGTCTGACGTTCAGACCACCGTGTGCATTACCCTCAACATCATTACGATCAACTGCAACCAGACAACAGAAAGACTCATAGATTCTCAAATATCGCATAATTTTCAATCAATAAATAACGAAACCCAAGAATTTTTAGAATAGTACATTGGATATCCCTGACACTTTCAACAGCTTTGCAGAAAGGGTTTTCTGAAAAATTCATCTCTTCTTTTCGCAGAGGCTCTGAACTGCTGTCATCAGTTTTATTCACCACATAATCCATAGAAATAAATTTACGATAATGAACAAGAACAAGTAAGACATTAAGGCTGCATTCCGCCAAAGGCTTTCTAGAAGCTTCACCAGTTGAGCCAACTAAGAAATTCAATGGTAACAGCATCAAGTGAGCTGCAAATATGATTAGCATAGAACGACTTAAAATGCAGAAAAATATCATGATGCCAGTAAGTAAAAATTGTAAAATCAGATGATATAAGTATGCACAAATCAACAACGAACTGTTTCAAGAAAGTTCCTTGGAAAAAAAATCTAAGATCCAGCATAAAAAGTTTGAGAAAGCTTAACTGTACATCATACATCATATATAATAAGAAATGAATGGATGGCATCTATCACAATCTTACCAGCAGCAGAACCAACTCTCCTAAGAACACCAAGTTGATTTCTTTCGGAAAACATGGTATAAGACGAACTAGTTCCAGGAAACCGAGGGAATGTTATGTAATTGAGCAATAACTTCCGCACTACCAAATTAACCATGGAAGTTTCCTGCAATGATAATGGCAAATTGCTAAAGTAGAACTCTATATAACTGGCATTGAAGCCCAAAAAGTCACTAGCATCACCTGAACCATGGCGGCATCGATAAAAGGGTGAACATCACTTGGTCCTGGTGATGGCCCAGAAAGAAGCTGCGTTGACATTGCCGTCAGCAAGAAGTTAAGCGCATCATGATGAAGAAGGTAGGTTTCAGGGCTGACAAGTAAAAATGTGTCAATTTGGTAAAACTACATTATAAAGCATGGCATCAATGATATATTGCAGAGATCATAGCATACCTAACATCAACTTTTCCAACAAAGTGCAGCACACTGTACATAACAAGGTTTGTAACATCTACACTTTTCGAGAAATGATTTGGTATGGGCTCAGTTTCATCCAGCGAAAGGAATAGTTCTTTGAAGTTCTCGCTCTTAGCATTCTCAATCAGGAACTTCAAAAACACAGATGATATAAACAATGCATTAATAGCTTTCGAGAAGGCTGTAGTCGGCACACCAGAAGAAGAAATGCACTCTTGCAAGCACCATGCTAGATGAATCAAAATCTTTGCAAGGTGCCTGGTTGTGGAATTGTTCATCGCTGCATGCAAATGCAACCAAAACAAATTAAATGGGATCCAAATTACATCTTAACGCTCAAATCTAGATTAGTCATTTATTAACCAAATAAAACAAAATTTGTGATTCAATCACAAGCAACATATGAGATCACTGGCATTTATCGCACCGAAAAAATTACATATCAATGACAGATGTTGGCAATCAAGATCATCGTGGCAGCTTCGTGGCATGTGCATTTATGATGCGGTCTCCTTTTTTGGGTAAATGGCATGTATGATGCGACCTACCAACAATTACACATGGCATTGGGAATCCATATAAAAAGAACACAAACAAAAATATCTTAAAGGAAAAAAGAAACTACTACCCATGAATACACGTATACCAACTTTATTGCTACAATGGCTTTCCTTGTCCTAAATAAAACCCAATTATCGAAAGAGGTAAATCAACAGCACAGCTATGGCGGTAGGTTGGAATTTATTAATCCCAAGAGTAAGGTTGAATATTTTTCTACCAACTTTAAAAGCACGAGTCCATCCCAAAAATTCACAAACATTTATCTTTTTCTTGCAGGAGTGGAAGAGCTTTATGCAGAATCCAATTGTTTATCTCAAATCCCAAATTTTGTGAAAAAATATTTGCAGGATTTTGAACAACAAAAGATTCAAGGTATGAATCACAAGTCTTATATAACATATTCATATCGATAGAAAGTAGAAGAAATTCCGATGGCAATACTAATACAAGCAATAAAACTCGATTCACAACCTGCGCAATAATTTGACAGCTCAACATTGAGAATGTCATATAAAAACTCACTGAGAGATCAAAGGAAAGTAGAGAACATCTCAAATAGACCACAAATATATGAAAATACACAGGTTCTTGGACGAATTTTTGACAACTTCACTTTAAAAATTACATCAACGAAGCCAGGAAATCAACTATTCGTTTCTTGAAGCTCAATATTACAGTATTGTCACAGTAAAAAATTAATAGTATCATCATACGGCAGCATAAAAAGTTGCAGTAAAATTGCTGGAGAGTGATATTCAAACATAAGTTAGACGTGCCGGAGTAGCACGGATTTCTACAAACGAGAAAAATGTCAATGCACGGTGACTTGAATAGCAACGATGACACGGCAAAACAATAGAATATTAAAAAACAAATTGCTGAAACTCAAATAAGAAAAAAATTAATGATGAACTGACCAAAGAGGTGACATGCTTGCCTAACGCGATCCGATTGCCAGCGAAGATCGAGCGGCAGCTCCAGAAGCTTCTGCCAGTAATCAGAGGTGAGAGGAAACGATTTTTCACCGACAAACTCGCCAATTAAGTATTCCGCCGTCTCCTGCGGGCGAGCTCTGCCACCCAGTCGCGGCGTCGATGGCACTCCACCCATTCTGTATTTATCAAACAGTCAGTAGGTGTGACTAGATGCGAGTGTATGTCTATCCTATATAAAATGCGTTCCGATCTGACGGAGGAGAGTAGCGGAGGAAGATTTAGATGGTGGAATGTGGATTTCAGAGAGTGAAATATTTTTGTGACATTTTCCTTGCGAGGGTTTGATTTGGAGAAAAAGTGTGAAAGCGTGTTCAGAATCGTGGGAACATTAAAAACCGGGGACCTAAATATGTTCTTGGGATCACGAGCCTTTGGTCCAAAGTTATAATTCTTACTTGATGAGCAATTTTATTTCCTTTTATCGTAAGATTGGAAAATTAAATATTGTGAATGATTGATATAATAAATCGTATTTATTTGAGTGTTAATGAGTTTGATTGTTAGCTCACTGACTCAGAAGATATATATGTTTTACTATTGTCTCATATTAGAGTCATAATAGATGGGCAAAAATTTGTGTGAGACGGTCTCACGAATCGTATTTTGTGAGACGGATCTCTTATTTAGTTATCCGTGAAAAAGTATTATTTTTTATGCTAAGAGTATTACTTTTTATTGTAAATATCAATAGGGTTGATCTGTCTCACAGATAAAGATTCTTGATATCGTCTCACAAGATACATACTCTAATAGATGTATGTTTTATTATTGATATTGTCTCGTATTATCGAACGATCAATCTTTTGATATCTTCTTGTTGTTGTCTCTATAAGATATCAATATTACCAATTAAGATTTGATATCCTTATTTTTACAGCTCACAAAGCCAACAAGATCATGCAGCGACAATAACTCGACACAATCTACTAAAAATGTTTCTCAGGGGATCATTCGTTCTAATAATTCTCTCACCCTACATTATAACATAAACATTTTAATATCATTTTATATATTTTGTTTTATTTTTTTTCTTTAACACGAAATGAAATTATTTGATTTTGAACAACACATTGCGGTAATTATTGCCTGGTCTTTATAATTTTACACGTTTGGTCTTTGGTTTCCCGAGAATGAATCTGAAAATTGCATTTCAGTTGACTTAAATATTTTACAAATTGTAGTATAGGACTATAAATATCAAAACATTGTCATTTTATGTTTGTAAGCCATCGAAGGACGAAATCAAGAGGTGATGAAGCAAAACTGTTGTGATAAATAAATCAGACGTCTTTCATTTTATTAATGTTTTGATTTAATTAACTCAATAACGTAAGAACCAAAAAATATCTTTCTTCATAATTTTAGTGATTTAATCATTTAAATAGGTTTGGTAACAACTGAATTTGCATTGCCGAGGCTACAAGAATTTTTTTTTTTCCGACCAATGCACTCGTACCTATATAAATTATAAAATTTTTATTAGTTTGGTTGACTTTTGAATTACCTCATTTTGACTTATAAAAATTTGTGTGAGACGGTCTCACGGATCGTATTTTGTAAGACGGATCTCTTATTTGGATCATCCATGAAAAATTATTACCTTTTGTGCTAAGAGTATTACTTTTTATTGTGAATATCGGTAGGATTGACTCGTCTTACAGTTAAAAATTCGTAAGACCGTCTCACAAGAGACTTACTCTTTGCTATTTTGGACATTTATTCATCCCATGCATGGTTGCAAAAATATTAGGCATGATTTCTGTATTGTCGAATTCTCCGAGCCTTCTCTGTAAAAGAAAATGATATCGTCTTATTTTAAATGTCAAATTTTTGTTCAAAATATTATAATTATTTAATCTCCACTTTTATATCTATTTGTAATATTACAGATCATACCTAACCAATCATTAAATAAATGTTTGTCTATTTACCACACCTCATTAAAAAACTTTGGAAAAATAAGCTCCCAAATTTCTATTGAATTTTGATGTATGAGAAAGAAAATGTGGGAAAAAAAAACAAGAAGAAGAAGAAGAAAAGGGCAATATGGTCTCTAATAAGCAGGCGGAATTCGGGTTTGTAATTACTTGATTTTCTTGGTTTTGATCCAGGTGGCACCTCGTCTACTCGCATTTTCTCAAATTTGAATTATTTTGAGTAAGTTATAGATGATAACTAAATTGATGAGAACAATTTGGAAAAAAATTAAATATTAAAATTAATAAATTAAAAATTATAGAAGAAATAACAAAATATTAGAAACAAATTATCCTAATATCATTATCTTACAAAAATAACATCAATTATATACTAACATTACACAAATGCTGACAAAATTTAGATCTTATATTAACATTCTTCATGAATATTGACATCTTTTGTCTTATATAAATATTTTTCGGGAATACTGATTAATAATTTATCATAAATAGTTATAAAGAATATTGAAAAATCTTATATCTTGAATCAATATTCTTCAAAAATATAAATAATATCTGATTTTAAATCTTAAATCATAGATTTGGATATATTATCAAAATGAAATAACGCTGTATTGTTTCTAAAGAATTAATATAAAATCAAAAGTTACGCTACTTCAAGAGCATCAATATAAAAAAATGTGCAATTTTGAGGGTTTATTTCATCCTACCCATGTGGGCATTGCCCCCATGATAGGATGGATAGTCAAGATTTGTCCATGCATATATAGGACCCACTTTTTTTTTGAAATTGTACGTGTTTCAAAATCTTACCCGTTGAAATGAAGTGATAATAGTGTCCACATAGATAAGATCTCATTAACCAATTTTGAGACTATCATCCATAGCCTAACTTCGCTTTCCGTTGATTTTCATTGTTATGTGTAATCTTCACCTTATTATAATTTTTAAAAAATTGACAATTTTAGAGATGTTGAGAAAAAGTAAAAATTTATGGTAAAAAGTAAAAATCTCAAACTTTCAAAATTTACCAAACTACACAATTTATAAAATTTTTCTCTCTACTCACTTGTGAATTTCTTCACAAATGGTGAGGCTATTTATAGAATTTCTTTACAAATAATCCAAAAATAAATTCATCATTACCTACATCATCACACACTAATTTTCAATATTTACAACTCTTATTTTCAACATTCAATTATTCAACACACATGTTTTAATTTTAAACACTCCCCCTTGTGATGATGATCATAATGATTGTCTTCATTACGTGTTTTTATACTGCCTCGTTAAAAATCTTACTATGAAAAACCCATTGGGATAAAAACCATAGTAAGGGAAAAAGAGTACAGTCATGTAAACTCCCCATCGTGTTGACACGAACAATTCTTCACAAATTTCGTAGATTGCGCATCCCAATATTATATATGTGCTTTCTGAATATTGTTGTAGGAAGTGACTTTGTGAAGAGATCTGATGAGTTTTCACTTGATTGAATGTGACGAACATCAATATATTTATTTTTCTCAAGCTCCTTGGTGAATGCGAAGAACTTAAGAGGAATATGTTTAGTTCTATCGCTTTTTATGTATCCTTCTTTCATTTGAGCAACACATGCAGCATTATCTTCATATAGTATCACAGACTTCTCGTCGAATGATAATCCGCATGAGATTTGGATATGTTGGGTCATGGATTTTAACCACACACATTCACGGCTTGCTTCATGTAGTGCAATAATCTCGGCATGATTTGATGAAGTTGTTACGAGTGTTTGTTTCTGTGAACGCCAAAAAATTGCAGTGCCTCCACGAGTAAATACATATCCAGTTTGAGAACGGGCCTTGTGTGGATCAGATAAGTATACAGCATCAGCATAACCAATTATACTTGGATTAGCATCTTTTGAATACAAAAGTCTCAAGTCTGTCGTTCCTCGTAGATAACGGAATATATGTTTAATTCCGTTCCAGTGTCTCTTTGTTGGATATGTGCTAAATCTTTCCAATAAATTTACGGCAAAAGATATATCAGGCCTTGTACAATTTGTAAGATACATAAGGGCACCGATAGCACTTAGATATGGTACTTCTGGACCAAGAATATCTTCATCATCTTCACATGGACGGAATGGGTCCTTTTTATGTTTAATGATCTAACAACCATTGGAGTACTTAAAGGATTTGATTTATCCATATTAAAACGTTTAAAGATCTTTTCTGTATAATTTTTCTGGTGAACAAACATTCCACATTCTTTTTGTTCAATTTATAAACCCAGACAATACTTGGTTTTTCCAAGATCCTTCATTTCAAATTCTTCCTTCAAGTATGACACAACTTCTTGAATTTCCTTATTCGTTCCAATGATGTTTAAATCATCAACATATACAGCAATAATTACGCATCCGGATGTTGTTTTCTTAATGAAAACACAAAAACATATTGAATTATTTACATATCCCTTTTTCATCAAGTGATCACTTAGCCGATTATACCACATTCGGCCGGATTGCTTTAACCCATATAATGATCTTTGTAATTTCACAGAATAACATTCTCTGGGTTTTGAACTTTGTGCTTCAGGCATCTTAAATCCTTCAGAGATTTTCATATATATTACTTTCAAGTGATCCATACAAGTAAGCTGTAACAACATCCATAAGAAGCATTTCTAAATTTTTAAATACCGCCAAGCTAATCAAATACCGAAACGTAATTGCATCCATCACGAGAGAATACGTTTCTTCATAATCAATTCCAGGCCTTTGAGAAAAACCTTGTGCAACAAGTCGAGCTTTATATCTTACAATTTCATTTTTCTCATTTCGCTTTCGAATAAAAACCCATTTGTATCCAACAGGTTTTACACCTTCAGGTGTAAGGAATATAGGTCAAAAAACATTGCGTTTATTTATCGAATCTAATTCAACCTGGATGACATCTTTCCATTTTATCCAATCCTGTCGATTTTTACATTCACCAAAAGATTTTGGTTCATGATCGTCATTATCATTTATGATGTCAATTGCCACATTATAAGAAAATATATCATCAATTTCTTCTATATCTTTTCGGTTCCATATTTTTCCAATATTAATATAATTGATAGAGATTTCACGATTCTCGTCAGTTTGTGGTTCTGAGAGAACATTTTCATCATCATGTGTTTCTTCAGGAACATCATTATCTATTTTGTGATCATCATGTGTTTCTTCAGGAACATCATTATCTATTTTGTGATCATCATGTGTTTCTTCAGGAACATCATTCTCTATTTTGTGATCATCATGTTTCTCTATAAATTTTCTTTTTCGAGGATTTTTATCTTTGGAACCGACTGGCTTTCCACGCTTCAGGCGTTTAATGACATCATGAGTATCTTCAATTTGTTTATTCGGAATTTCAATTCGAGCAGGAGCATTTACAGCATGTATATATGCTTTAGTTACCCTTTTTGCATCTGTAAATACATCTGGTATTTGAATTGATATTCTTTGCAAGTGCACAATTTGCTGTACATCTTTTTCACATTGTTTTGTTCTTGGATCCAGATGTAACAATGATGATACATACCATGTAATTTTTTTTTCGGTATGTTTCTTATCTCCCCCTAACATTGGGAAGATTTCCTCATTAAAATGACAATCAGCAAAACGTGATGTTAACACGTCACCTGTCTGAGGTTCAAGATATCGAATGATTGATGGACTATCATAACCGATATAAATTCCAATATTTCTTTGAGGTCCCATTTTCTTTCGTTGTGGTGGTGCAATAGGCACATACACCATACATCCAAAAATTCTCAGATGAGAAATGTCTGGTTCTTTACCAAATGCAAGCTACAATGTGGAGTATTTATGATATGCACTTGGTCTGATGCGAATTAATGAAGCAGCATGTAAAATTGCATGTCCCCATATAGAAATAGGGAGCTTTGTTTTCATAATCATTGGTCTAGCAATCATTTGCAGACGTTTAATCAATGATTCAGCAAATTCATTCTGTGTATGTACATGAGCAACATGATGCTCAACAATGATTCCCATAGACATACAATAATCATTGAAAGTCTGGGAAGTAAATTCACCAGCATTATCAAGTCTAATTTTCTTGATTGTATAATCGGGAAATTGATTCCTCAATTTTATTATTTGAGCAAGTAATCTTGCAAATGCAACATTTCGAGTTGACAATAAACATACATGTGACCATCTGCTGGATGCATCAATCAATACCATAAAGTATCTAAACGGTCCACATGGTGAATGAATTGGTCCACAAATATCATCCTGAATATGTTCAAGAAACATTGGTAATTCATGGACTTTGGCTGGTGATGGTCTTATAATAAGTTTTCCAAGAGAACATGCTTTACATTGAAACTTATTATTCTAAAAGATCTTCTGGTCTTTCAGTGGATGACCATGTGTATTTTCTATAATTCTTGACATCATTGTTGAACCAGGATGTCCCAATCGATCATGTCAATTTGTTAATATTGAAGAATTATAAACTATCATATTTGATTCAATGAGACTTATATGTGTATAATGCAATCCAGTATGGAGCATTGGTAGTTTTTCAATCACATATTTCTTTCCTGATTTATATGTGATAAGACACATATATTTCTCATTCCCTTCATTCATTGTTTGAGTATCATACCCATGAGAATATATATCATTAAAACTCAACAAATGTCTTTTCGATTGTGGTAAATATAAAGCATCATTGATAAAAAATTTTGTACCATTAGGTAACAAAAATTGTGCTTTACCACATCCTTTAATCAAGTCTACAGGACCTGATATTGTATTCACCATTGTTTTTGTTGGTTTTAGTTCCAAGAAATATCTTTTATCTCGGAGAATAGTGTGCGTTGTACCACTATCGGGTATGCAAACTTCAGCTTTGTTCATAGCATTTTCCATGTTTGAACTTCAAAAAAAATATGCAATGAAATAAAATTACTGACAATACATTTATAAAAATAAAATACAATACAATACATATGTAAAAAAATATAGCACACGATAAAACATTATCATACGGGTACATAAAATATTTTACATATTTATTCCACCAGCAAATTGAACATTAACTGAGAAATCAATCAGAAAATCTCCGGCATCAAAATGAGTTGAATCACTCAAAGGTTCACTCTGTTCAGTGAAGTTGGTCTCCTTTTCTTTCCCCTTTATTGATTCTTTATAAAGTTTACAAAGGTGCTCAGGGGCTCGACAAATACGGGACCAATATCCTGGAGTACCACATCTGAAACAAGAACTTTCAAATCTTTTTGAGTGATTCTCATTAACACTCATATTTTCATGATGCATTTTCTGTGGATGGTTTGGGACACTCTTTTGAGATGAGTTATGGAAGTAACTATCTCGATTATTTTCAAAACCACGGCCGCGTCCACGACCACAATCACTTCCACGTCGACGTCCACGACCACGACCTCGATTTCGTCCTCGACCAAAATCTTGTCTATAACTTTGATTTTGGTTTCCAGATTTAAATTCATTTTTGTTTACGACATTTACTTCAGGAAATGCCGTTGAACCAGTGGGTCGTGCCTGATGATTTCTCATTAACAGCTCATTATTCTTTTCCGCCACAAGGAGGAGACAGGCGATAAGTTCAGAATATATCGAAAATCCACGCACTCTATATTGTTGTTGTAGAGTTATATTCGATGCGTGAAAAGTGGAAAATGTTTTTTCAAGCATTTCCAATTCAGTAATCTCGTGCCCACAAAATTTCAATTGCGAGATTATTCTATACATCGCCGAGTTGTAATAACTGACTTTTTTTAAAATCTTGGAATCTCAGCGTATTCCATTCATCTCGGGAGGTCGGAAGTATAACTTCCCTTATATGTTCGAATCTTTCTTTTAATCACTTCCACAAAGCCATGTGATCTTTTTCAATTAGATATTCACATTTCAATCCATCGTCGAGATGTCGACGCAAAAATATCATGGCTTTTGTCTTTTCTTGTGATGTCGATATGCCATTTTCTTTTATGGTCTCACTTAGACCCAATGACTCAAAATGCATTTCTACATCGAGAGTGCATGGCATATAATTTTTCCCCGTAATATCAAGAGCAATGAATTCGAGCTTTGTCAAGTTTGACATGGTGGTACTAAAAAAATTACGATACATTTTATTAGTTAATGAATATTGTAATACAAAGTAATGGATAAACAACAAGTACAAGCATTCGTAAAAATAAAGAAAACACATGAGGAGGATATTCTCCAATAAATACAAGACTCGTGAGTATGATAACCAAAATAATTAAAAATAACCTTGAGAAAGTCATCTTCTTTTTTCTTCGAAAATTTAATGAAGAATAATTGTTTAGAAAAGAATAGAAAGTTGGAGTGATTGAATGTGTTTGTGAGATCATATTTATAGGGCAAAAACTAGCCGTTTTGTTACCGTTTATGACGGTTGGTGTACAAAAAAATAAATGTATGTATTTGTATAATTTTATGATAATAATATGATGTATATAATATTAGTCATGTTTAAATAATTATGTATATCATATCACATTATTATAATGAGGTGTCATAAGTTATTTTGTTTAAAAACCTTATAGGCTTTTATACTTGTCGTATCCCTTACCGGGAGTGTGGGATGTCGTCTTAAAATCTTCCTAGGATTTATACAAGTTTTTGAAAAATTTATAACATTATATTATATATTAAATATATACACAATAAATAAACAGTAAAATAAATATTATTACTTTTGTTACTTTTTTCTTCTTTTTTGGAGCTTGGAAAAATATGGAGGACCTTTAGAGCTTCGTGCTGATAACGTGTTGTGAAAAAGTAAAAATTTATGGTAAAAAGTAAAAATCTCAAACTCTCAAAATTTACCAAACTACACACTTTATAAAACTTTTCTCTCTACTCACTTGTGAATTTCTTCACAAATGGTGAGGCTATTTATAGAATTTCTTTACAAATAATCCAAAAATAAATTTATCATTACCTACATCATCACACACTAATTTTCAATATTTACAACTTTTATTTTCAACATTCAAATATTCAACATTCAATTATTCAACACACATGTTTTAAATATTAATTTTCAACAAGGGAAGTATTTCATAAATTATTATGTTTGAAGACAAGTGAAATTTCCCGAAAAGTACTATTTTTTTATGTTAGATTAATTTTAAAAGACTAGAACCATGGACATTGACTTTTAAGGGCGATTTGAAATTTTCTCCTTTCGAGCATATAATAGTATAATACTACATGGCACCAATTAATATCTTTGTGTCATATATTTCTTTTTGTACCTATATTTCTTCAACATAGATAAAATACAGAAAAAGTTAATATTTGGAAATAATAATGTATATTTAATTATTTTACATAAATGAAATGTGTCTGCAATACTATACTGTTGGTATAAAACATGAGATTGAATGTCATTTTAAACATCAAAACTGAGATATATCATTGGGAATCATAACCCAAATCTTTTTTAGGACAGGCTATATGAACCTCTTTTTATAGTAATTGAAAGTTTAAAAGTCACTGAAATTAAAATTATTTTGGACAATTTGGAAATAGGTTAATGTTAACTTATCTTTCATTTTGTTTTTCTAATTCATATCTTTTATAAATCTCTCCATGTACTTGTAACGAGATGTTATTTTTAAGAAGTAGGTCTTTTGTGAGACGTTCTCATGAATCTTTATCAGTGAGACGGGTCAACCCTACTGATATGTAAAATAAAAATTAATAATTTTAGGATAAAAAGTAATACTTTTTAATGGATGACCCGAATAAGAGATCTGTCTCACAAAATACGACATGTGACACCGTTTCACACAAGTTTTTGTCATTTTTAAGATATGATTTCAAGACTGCATCAAAGGCCGAATATTTATTCTTATATGAGATAGCTACATTTCCTTCATTGGACAACATATATATGAGAATAAATGTTCATCTTACACAAGTTCATATAGTATTGCTCAATAAAAGGACGAGTTTAGCATAATATTCATGAGTAGGTCTCTTGTGAGACGATTTCATGAATATTTATCTGTGAGACGGGTCAACCCTACCGATATTCACAATAAAAAACAATATTCTTAACATAAAAATTAATATTTTTTCATGAATGAGCCAAATAAAGATCCGTCTCACAAAATACGACCTGCAAGACCGTCTCACACAAGTTTTTGTCGATATTTCATCTACATTTATGGTTTTTAATTTTATTGAAAGGTACAAAGTCAAGATGTGAGAATTAAATACCTGACTGGTTGAACAAAATTCAAAGTTCATTAATCCGAGCATGCTATTTTCTTTTATTATTAATTTTAAAATTTGACTGTTTTTCTTTCAAACATTTTTTTTAAAAAAATTATTGTTATCGATGAGTGATTTTTAATATTTTATCAAATATAATGACACCCTATTATATTGTAAGCTCAGCACTCTCACAAGTCAAAATACCTCTAGGAAATAGAAGTCCAACAGCTCCACCAGAACCATAGGTCATCCACGAGAACATCCCGAGCAAGGTTGGCTGAACTGCAAGAGAACCGTTTCCAATTTATTCGAGCAACCACGATCTACCAAATCCGAACTCCCGAGCCGAGCCGAGCCGACGGCAATGTTTCGTATGGCTCACTCACAGCGGCTAAGAAATAAACACCAGTTTCTCACAAATGGATCACATATGCTCGCCTCATCCATTTGGGCCCATTCGAACGCGCTTATGATTTTACTTGTTGAAACTCTCTGGGCTTTCACCCAGCAAACTTTGACTAGATGCTAGGAGTATATTTGTCTCAAACTGAATGGGCCTACTTCTGCTTTATGGACATCTGATCTAAATGATTTTTTCATAAAAAAATTTGTGTTTATCTTAACGAGATGTCACTGCATATTACGATGCATGCGGCACTCTAGTGTGTTTCTCTTGAATTATTATACATCAATTATATAGTTATTCATTGCGCTTTGAAGACATTGACACTCGTCACGTGTTCTTCCGACCCAGTACAAGACCGTCAGCCCCACGTTAGGAATCTACCTAGTCCTACCCCAGATAATAATTTGATTCTACTAGGATCACAATTCTTTAAATTTAATACATAATTTATATGAGTAAAGATTAAATTTTGTTTATAATAAAAACTAATATTTTTAACATAAAAAATAATAAATTTTTATGGATAATTCAAATAGAAGTTTCGTCTAACAAAATTGACTTATAATATCATCTCATAAGAGTTGTCGTAAACGTTCATATGTATACGGTCATTACTTTACAATTTATTTACTTTTTCCTACGAGAGTGTTTGCACAACATTAGATATGTAAACATGTTAGCGTGAAAAAAAAAAAACAAAATTGAAAAAAAAAATAATTAACTAAGAATGAATTTAAAAAATATAGATGACCAAAATCGTAAAAATAATATTAAATACGAAAAATTTATTTTAGAAATTTTCTGTTTTTTTTTTTTTTTTTGAAAGGAAAATTGCAGTTTCATTCCAAATTAACGTCTGGATACGATTTTTAACCAATTAAATTTATCGAGGTAATGAGAAATGCGTTTTCACATGAAATGCGACATTACCGACAACTTACATATAGCAATCAATTTATACATGGCCCCATTCTCCTCTTTTCCTACAAATGAAAAATGGATCTAAACAATATTATGTCAGATTCATGATTTCTTTCGAATGTATATAATTGTATCTAATTGTATCTCTGTACAAGTGGAGTTTAATTCCAGTAATTCAAAACCAATAGGCTGTTTAAATCTAATCAATGTTTGGGTATGTAATTTGAGTATTTTTTTAATTTTTTTTTATATAATTTGTATTTTTTTCAACATTTATAATATTGATGTAAAATTGAAATATTGGCGTGTTCGATATCACGTCAATAACGTTGAGATATGTAACAATATTGGAAAAGTGTATTTTAGTGGAAATCGTAAATCGACAACCCAAATTTATTTACGAACATCATCATGTTCCTATGCTAAATTTGAATTTTCAACTCGGTGCTCAATATATCCATTCAAATAGGACAAATGCAAGAAAATCCAATTATTTTGAACTGATATATTAAAGAAATATAACCGTGTCAACTTCTGTTCACCAACGAGGTAGCACACACCTTCATTAATAGACACTGAAATGAACAACATAGCAAAACTGTATATAAAATATTTACAAATGATCAGAGTAAATTACAAATTCATGACTCTAAAACCACATGTAATTGACACAAGCCTCTTGTATGTCTTGTTTTAAATGAATATGTTATATTTAAATAAATTATTAAGCAATAAATATATACTACATACATCATAATTTGATATTATATATATCTAGAAAAGGAAACATCTACTTCAAAAACAAAATTTTGTAGAAATAATATCACACAATTCATAAAGTTATCTAAAAAAAATACCAGAAGTAATACCATTATATATGAAGAGAATAGTTGAATAGTGCATGTTTGACTTGGACTCATCCACACGCTTGCACGCAACAATAACAGCAATAACATTAACAGCCACAACTCGCAATCAATTTCCCTTTTCTCCAACTTTACTCTTTTCTCGAGATTTTGCAATCAAACTTCCTACAAAAGTACACACCCACATTTCCAAGTTCACATTTGTTATACTTAACCCACAAATATTTTACTGCCCTCTGCACCACTGTACCTTCACGGTCGCTAGCCACCACTTAAGACGCAATGGCCATATTGCACAACCACCACCGCCAATCATCTCTGTCAGTGGCCGCCATTACGTTTCTTCTTCTTGCCTCCGGCTCAGTTCTTGGCTCCAACCCATCATTCGAATTCAGTAAGTGCACTCAAAATCACAATGAATGGACTGTACAATATTAATGTCGTTTCTTGAGTGTTTAACGTAACGTCCAAACGTGCGGGCATATAATACAGGTGTTGGGGGAAAGAAATTAAGAGACGAGATGGTGGAGCGAGTTGTGTACTCTAGGCGGCGACTCGGCGGCCCTGGATCATCGCCGCCGAGTTGCAGATCCAAGTGTGGGAGATGTGCGCCATGTACACCAGTCCACATTTCGATTCAGCCTGGTTTGAGTATGCCATTGGAGTACTATCCAGAGGCTTGGAGATGCAAGTGTAGAAACAAAATCTCCATGCCGTAGAAAAAAAGGAGTAAATGTAATTTCGGTGAATCAAAATGTTTCGAGCCTGTTCTATCTTCAGAATTACTCAAGTTTCATTCACTTAGTTTTGTTCCATAATCAATGCACCAACACTCCGTTGTATAGTAGAGTTCGAGCATAAACTGTTAAAAAATTTCAGAAGACTTTAAAAAAAATTATTATTTTGGTTTCGTTTGATATATATATATATATATCAAGTTTGCATAAACTTTTGTTCCTGCTTTTTTGTTTCTTGGTGATTATCTATTAATTAATTGATCTTGGAGACAGAAAAAGAACGTTGGGAATACAATTATTGGACGTATCAAGGGTGACTCCTATATTTCTGTCTTTGAAAGTATAATTAATCAATAATTTCAATTCTACGTAACTTTTCCGATGGTGGGCTTTAATGACTTTCATTAATGCATGTGATATCGTGGGATTGCATGGAAGTAAGAAATCGTTGTATTCAATATTATTTACTTCATATATATATATATATATGCACACACACACAGTATGAGTTGTGTTTATATTTTCAGATTTACAATTAAAATCGCGTGAAAATTCTGACTCTTGAAGTTAAAATGATAAATATACTATTAAAACAATTGACTTTTCTGAAAATACTAAACACTACGTTTAAAATACCTTTTTTTGGGATTATTTAGTTTGCTATATTTTTTTTGGTATATTTATATATTTTTAAATATCCATGATCTTAATATTGCCCATCAGTCCCCAAACTCGGTGGCCCTTACATGTCCCCAAGGTTAAGCCCAAAGGCGCGCTTGCTTTGAAATAATATCTAGTTGGTTTATCTCGTTATTTTGTACTTAGTAATTAATACTGAAGATCATTACAATTTCCCCCCTAAAATTTATTAGTTTCCACCAATAATTATAGAGTAAAGTAACACGATAACGTTTATTTTAAAAAAAAACGTGATAACGTTTTATGTATGAGCAGTCGAACCAGGCAAAACAGTAGGAGGTCTATTCATGTCAAAATACTGTACGTAGTTCAGATGGTTTCAGCGGTAAATTATTCAACATGAGAATATCGTACTGAATGTCTGTCGTTTGACAAAAAAAAATATACTTGAAATTATGTAATTTAGAATTTTGAAGTCGTATAATAATTTTGTATTATGGTTCGATCGCTATGTAGATATGACAATTATTGCTCTCGATAAATATAATTCATTGATAAACTTTAAAAAAAAAAAGAAAAGAAATATAGTATTTTAACATAGCCCAGCTAGCGACGATATATCATATCATGTCACAAATTGTTCCTAAAATAATTCAAATAATCACAAAGTTTTATTTCCTAGGTACGCATTAAATTAAATTTTAAATTCGTTACTGAATTGATGGAAATTACTTGAAGGTAAAAACTTGTGTAAGACGGTATCACGGGTCGTATTTTATGAGACGAATATTTTATTTGGATCATCTATGAAAAAATATTACTTTTTATTCTAAAAATATGACTTTTTATTTTGAATATCGGTAGAATTGACCTATGAAGAAGGATGGTTTTAACATGTAATTGATATGTTGCTGAACTCGGATATTATGAGTATGTATATTTGAGACGGTCTCACAAATATATATCCATGAGACGAATCAATCTTATCTATATTTATAATAAAAAAAAATAATTTTTTTATGAGTGAACCAAATAAAATATATTTATTACAAAATTGATTCGTAAGACCGTTTCATATGTATTTTTTGTGTTCGTGATAAATATAAAGTCAGCCCAATTTTTGGAAAGAAAAAAATGACAGTCATAAATATGAAATATTTTGTAGACATGTGAATCCACGTCTTAAACAATTTTTTAAAAAACAATTTTTTCAGGGTAAAAGGAAATAACTCGTCAAGACTCCGATAATCGATCGCTCTATATTCACTACAATTCGAAGCTTTGATCGTATTTAAGCCAAAGAAAACTTTACCAAGTGTTAATAATTTTTTAAAAAAAACAAGAAAGAGTAGTTTTTATTCTATTTTTTTTAAAAAGAATTGTTTTTAATAGAATGGAAAGCTTCAAAAATTAGTAAATTAAATTGTAAGCAATAAAGTGAAAAAACAGACGTGATATTTGATTTGACATTGTGGTTGTCACTCAATTTACTTTTTGTTTAATTTATATTAATTTATACATAGTTAGTGCTGCACCTAGTAAAATATATATTCATGACCCCGTTTTGCTTGGGTCAAAATGTGTCACTGTTTGGATTACAAGTACAAATGCTGTTACTCACTGTTTTTTTCCAACTTTTACTGTATATTATAATTCACGATCTGATAATTACATAAAGTACTTATTCGTAAAAGAATTAATTAATTCATTTACAAGTATACAACTTTTTTGTGCATGATCACTACATATAATATAATATCAAACCAACTTAAAATTATAAAGTAGCTAATATTTTCCCATTTCGGAAGCTCATATTTAAAGTACGAGCTTTTATGTTAATTCATATGGCACAAAAAACTCAAATTGATTAAGATAATTTTTTTTAAAACAGCCTGAGTGTCTCACAAATTAATTTTATCCAAATTCATGAAAAATATAATTTTTTTTGTTAAAATTGTAACTTTTTACTTTAAGCATGAATCGTATTGACTCGTCAAACAAAAATAGTTCCGTGAGACGGTCTCACAAAAGACCTACTCACTAACTAGATCTGCTTAGTCTATGCTCCATATTGAGTTAGCCTCTCCATCCTTTAAAACCATTGTCGCTATAGGAGCCCTCATATTTCAATGAGAAATCACATACTGCATTATGAATCCAAATGTTAAAATTTATCATAAGAATAGGAATATTTTAGTCATAGCATAGGATTTTCAACTAAACCGGAGAACAGTTCCTTAATGACTTTTCAGTTTTTTTTTCCCCAACTGCCTCCTTTCTTGCTTCATTACTCTAATTTGGGCCTTTTTTTATGTTAATCCATATGCAATATATCTTTGGGCTTTCTCTCTTGTTAGCCCATATTACCCTACAATTTTTTTCTCTTCTATATTTTTGAGCTTTATTTATTTAGACAATTGTTTACAATATCCTCGTATAACCAAACAAAATTCCAATTCATCATACGTGAGAGACGAGTTAATTAGGTTCATAATTATAATAAAAAAATAACGAGTCGAATTGGAGAACTGTATCACAAAATTGATGTGTGAGACTATCTAATATGAAAATTTTGTGTATATTTTACGCACCCATTTCTGGGAAGTATCATGCACGATTGAACTACGTTTAAAATTGACACATTATTGTTGACAAATCAGGGCTTTAGCTGTGTGTTTTCTTTTCCAAGCGTACCAATAAAATACACGATTAAGATAAAGAAAACGTAAATTTATGATAATCACTTAGGTTTATATTTATCATACGAAATGAAAAACAAAATTTGGTTTGAACAGTAGATGTAACGCATGAGAAAAAAATTCAACAAGAAAAACTGCCAAGCAATATGAACATTGAATTCTTTATTTTATTTTTATTTATTTTCTTTTTTGTAAATAAAATATATCACGTTATCTCAAATTTTTGCCAAACTATCGTGGATGTTTTATAATAGAAATCTGCCGGTTCTTGAAGGGCTTCTCCCCTACAATGTGATTATTCTTTTGACAATTTTTAAGTTGTTAATAATAACTAGTGTTCGTGGCACGTCATATTAACTTTTTTTTTTTTGTGTTTGATAAATTTTATGTAAAAAAAATATTTTATTAAGATATTATTCTTAATTATTAGTGATTAGATAAGATTTATTGAGATAATTTGAACTTTTAGAGATAATATAAAGAAAAAAATCAGAAAAAGACAGAGAGATGAACAAAAATTATTAATAAAGTTACATCAAAAAAATTAGTTAACAAATATCATGAAAATTAAAACGGTAAAGAAACTTTGATGCCACATTCATATATTAAATTTAGTTAGTACGAAGTGTTTTAGTTTAGTAATATAGTAAGTATAAATATTACACGATGGAATAAACTATTTAGCGCAAAATCTAAATAAACAACTAATCACATATCGAGACAAATTTTAAGTCCGCTAAAAAAACCTTAATCTATGCTCCCGAAAACAATTGAATGAATAAGAAAATTAAAGGCCCACGGGAATCAAATGATTACTTCTTCGATCTTTGCCTTCGTACGATTCTTTATTTATTTTTAAAAAGAAGGAATCTTTATTCCTTTTTGACCAAATAGACCACAGTTCAAGAATTCCCTTCTCTGCCCCCAAAACAGAGAGAAAATTAGACTTTTATCACATGGTTTTCTTGCTTTTTCTTTCACGTCATATTAATTTCCCAACATTTCAAATTAAAACACAATTCCAAAAAAAAAAAAAAATAGTTTATATCTTCTACATTGGAATCTTGGATGATTTTCATGTCTAATTATTACACTTAAGTAAATAGTTTGTCATTAATATAATCATTCATCAAAATGCAACCTTCATGATACCAAAAATAACATAGTACACGACAAATATATATATATATATATAAAATAAAAAAAACCCATTTAGATAAACAATTACCATTTTTACATTAAGAAACACAAGGGACAAAAACAAAACCAATACCACCCAAATTTCAGAAAATTTGATCAGTCCATGCCCTAAAGAAAGAAACATATTCTCCTATTTACTAAACCATTCGTCAACTTCTTAGGAGAGGGACATCAAATCTTGTGTCTACTGTTCTTCTCTGCGGCGATTGTGAGTAATCTTGAAACACCTTGAGTCCAAATATCATACTCCCTTTGATTCCTACACTCGAATTCAACGATCCCTCGTGCAATGGTCTTCAATGCAAAATATCTACGATGCTCACCGCCTTCGAGCAAGTGGCGGCCAGCCCAAGCCGGAATATCCTTCAACACCTCCAACACCACATCTAGTATTTAAAAAGAGAAACAACAAAATAAAGATAAAGATGTCAAATATTTTTTGTGTTTTTTCCACTAAATCACATACTACTTTCTCAAATCCCCAAATAGAAGGAAGCCCACCACCTCCAATTCTGCTCTCATCATAAGGGAAAAGACAAAAGTTGACAAAATAAAATAAAATTAAAACTCACTCTTTTTCTTTTTGGTTATGGTCCCAGCAACATGTCTACTCTTCATCTTTAGCATAACCTGCAAAATTTGAATGAAATTCTGATTGCAGATCACGAGATAAAGTGTAAAGCAGATTCATGTTTACAGCTTTAACTTCTGTCCTTGAGATGTAAAGTGTCCTCTACAGTATAGTCTCGAGTAAATTGAAAGCAGGATTGATTGTTCAATCATGGAGAAAAAAGCCTACCTGTCCCATTCTGTTAATGTAAACAGACACAATTTTCCAATGAAGATCACCTGCAATTATCATAAGAAATGAACTGTCAAGAAACATGAATGGACATTACCTTAATCAATAGGAATTTCATAAACCTGAAAGAGGGCAGCTTTCATGTAATATATAGATTTGATTAGTGTTTTGTATTTACCTTTTCGGGTTCTCTTCAGAAGTTCGCTGCCCCTGGCGAGCAATTCTCTACTGCAAATGCCAAGGAAATTTTCTTCGGGAACAAGTTCACCACTAAAACTACCATTAGAACTTCCATTACTCCCATTATTTGTAGCCCCCATGCCTTTGTTCACCGGGATCACTGCTGCAATATTCCACACATCCTTCAATGCCCTTGCCTTCAAGGTGGCAGCACCACGCAAAGCTAAAAACAATCGCAGATCAACATAAACAATAATCTCAAAATTTAACTCAAGTTACAAGATTCAGCATTATTTTGACCATGAAAGATGAATATAAGAATACCCGTAGCTGCAGCAGCTGTCAAAGTCATGATATCACCGGCTGAACTAACGTTGACTGCTGAACTCACTACTGAAGCCAAGTTTTCTCGCTCAGCCCCCATAACATCAGCCGCTTCGACGCATTGTGCAGCCACCAATGTGGCAGCCGATGCAACAGCCATGTCGGTTTTCGCCATCTGTTCATCTTTTCCTGCTGCAGATGATGCAGCTGTGGCAGCTGCAATTGCAGCAATAGCAGCCGCTACCCCTGCCACTGAAATCGCAGCATGGAGCTGAGCGTTTTGTGCCCTCACCTCCTCTTTCTTTTTCTCCCTTCGATCCTTCAGCCACCTCCCCACAGTTTTTCCTCCACCACCAAGGCCAGCGCCATTGACGGCACTGGCCTTGTACAGGTTGCTCGTGATAGTGTTCAACTGAGAGTACTGCATGCACATATCCATTTGACCGTATCACCACAAAACATCAAAGAAATTGTCCTTGTATGCAAAAATCTAACGCAATATACGTGATCCCGTGCTATGATGTGGAATCCACACCGAATTTTAGAAACGCCTAGACTTGTGGCAAACTAAGGGGTCTGATGCATGATTCAGCTTTCCAAGGTTTCTACTCAAGGTTCAATTAGTGTACATGCACGATGGGGTGTGAAGTGAGGCCGGCATAAGACTCACGAGCCTCATGTCCAACCACTTCAAGCTGATCCCAAATGACCTTAAGGTTTTCCGCACTCGAGCTTGAGCTTCTGTACTCAAATCTTTTAAGTCAAACTAGAGCACGCAAAATTTCAAGAGCTTGATTCGAACTTGACTTGTGTATTCCATTTCGTGTCATATTAAATAATATTATAAGTGATTGTATTGCAAAATGTTTTTAGGGTGGTAGAATGCTCTATACATTCAATAAATGAAAACATAAGAGCAACCCCACCAAAAGCTGGATCAGTTCTCTTGCCTGACACAATGGTCCATACTCTGAAATTAAATTGAATCACGAGCCGAAATAGTTGTTGCCTCCTCATCATAAATTCCACAATAACCCCTTCATTTATTGCTAGATAAATCATATGTTAGAATTACTAAATTTTATGCCAACTCCTAACAAACAAAGAAAAGGGTATAAATGTGCCATAATTCTTCAATAATTCTGTACCCAATGTTTGCCGTGGAAAGATTCCGACATTATCATTTGAAGAACCGTGTAGAAGACATACACGCTTTATTAATTTCCTTACTATTCTCATCAAATAGACAGTCAGGTTGTGTTTTAATTGACTTATTCTAACTTGGTTGATTTCAAATATATTTTTATAGTTTATTATTAGAGAAGCTATACCACAAATTTCAAATCCAACTCTTACATGTTTTATAATGTTTCATGTTAATTAAAATATATTTCAAGTTCATCCAATAATAAAAACATTTAAAATCTATTCTATTTTGTATAACTAATTTGTAAATAATTAAGATATAAATTTAATGTTTCATTATTAAAAATAAAAATATAATCGAAATATATGATTTCGAATTCATCCATTCAAATGAAAAATTAGATAACATGGTACCTATAATATTTACCAGATAAAGAATTTTTTTCCCCAAAATACCATTTAATCTGCAGTTAATTCAATAAAATATTCACAATAAATGAAACAAAAAACTCAATTTTTTGTTATTCAAATTTAGGTTGGTAGAATGCTCAACATTCAATAAATGAAAACATTAGAGCAAACCCACCAAAAGCTGGAGCAGTTATCGTAAATAACATGATACCTAAAAATATTTACTAGATAAAAATACCCTTCAATCTGCAGTTAATTCAATAAAAATTACACATGGTATCTAAAAATATTTACCAGATATATATTTTTTTTTCTCGAAATACTCTTTAACCTGCAGTTAATTTAATAAATTTTCACAACACATGAAACAAAAATTTCAGATGATTATAATTACCAAAGAAGCGACCCAATCTTTTTTTTTTTTTGGTTTTTTTGCACTAACAAGTCTGACCCATTCTTGGTGAAGATGATAAGGAAATATTTGAATGAGATACTCCTTTCACGTATTCAGAGAATTTTTTTAGATTTAAGAGAAAGCTGAAATATGTTGTCCCTTTGTCTCAGAAGCTTCAGAAACTTGTCTTCTGTGACCATACCACATAATAAACAAAAAAGAATTACTCTTTTTAAAGAAAAGAATCTCAAACTCAGCCAGCAAATTGAGAGAAACTACAATGGGATGAGTAGATTAATGCCAATCAAGATTTTATAATGAAGAAACAGATGAAAAATATGTCAGGATTTTTAAGACCTTGGAATCATCAATTTCAGAGGGGGAGACAGGGGGACTGTCAGTTAGAGAGCCATTGAGAGGGCCGCTGCTGTGGGATAGCCTTCCTGAAGTGCGTGGTGATACCTCCTGCTGCACATGTCACACACACATCATATTTCAACAAAAATACTTCAGGCTCACTTAAAATTGGAAGAAAAAAAACTCAGGCTCAAAATGGTATAAGAAACGGGATACTTGGGAAGGAATTCATCAGAATCAGAAAAACGAAAAAGAATGAATCTTGAGATATAAATTCAAACCAAAACATAGAAATGAAGGGTATTGTGTCGATCAAGCTCTCAAAAAATAATGTTGCAGCCTAAATAAAAATTTGTAATAAAAACTCTCTGTTTCCCATAAAAACACATTTTAAGTAAATATTTCTTTATATTAAACTTGTCATCTGACACAAAACAGGCTTCAAGAAAAATAATCCTACTCGGCTACTCGATCACAATCAAACAGAACGAACAAAAACAAAAGAGCAGCAATGATCCAAAAGAGTTGATCGTAACCAAAATTCTGAAAAATCATAGAAGAACCAACAAAAAGGACCCCAAACTTCCAACAATCCTAACTCCTAAGTCATGAAAGACACCTAGAAAACAATCTGTTGATTAGTTAAAATTATATTTAACATCCGGACAACACCAGGTAGTATATGGACAAAAGAATTTGATCAAAAGTTTTGGAACAAGTTAAAAACTCAAATATTTTTCAACTCCATTTGCACAGAGAGACAAAAACTGTCATATATCATATAGCCACTGATGTGAAACCACAATTTCTGCAAATAAAGATATATTCTAAAAATCACACGCATGCACAAAAAGGCCAAAACTGCCATCTTTACTTACAGAATGAGACATAATGCGCTCCATGACAAGCTGAGACGTCTCGCACGAAGCAAAGGAAAAAGGGTTCCCATAAACAGTCGCTGAAGCAGCCTCCAGCTCGGCGGAGACATCTTCTTGAATGGCTCCACAGCCACCTCTGACGACACCGTCTTGTGAGTTATTCTTTGGTAGAAGCTTGGGTGGTGGTGGGGCTAAAACTTCAGAGATTTCAAGAGCTGAAACGCTCCAACAACGGGATAGAAACTCAATCGGCTCAGTTGGAGTCTCTGTGGGCCTGAAAGTTGGCTGAAGTTGAAGCTTCTCCATAGAAGAAATGGTGGGAAATATTTAGTGGAGGTACCAAAAAAGAGTGCAGAAGTTAAAAGTGGGTTAATGGGAAACGTAAATGGGGGTTGGTGGTGTTTTTATATAGAGACGTAAATGGCATAGTATTTTATTATATTTAATTAATTTTATTTTAAAATATAACAAGGTTTCTTAATCAAATTATTATACACTACTTTTTTTTTTTACTTTATTAAATAAAACAAAATTCAAAATTAAATAAAAAAACTCAGATATAATAATCAAATTACATAAAAGTTATTTATTATTTGTGAAATATATATTTAATTTAATATGTATTTAGTCTTACATATGTAAATATACCCATTTCTACATAATTACTCCTACTTTTTGTAAAATCATAACACAAACTTATCTTTGATATTAATCAACACCCCAATTTAGGAATTAAACTTGTAATTGTATGATTCCGACCTTTAAGATCACCCTGCTTATTAAGAATCGTAAGTACTGTTTCAGTAGTATCATTGCCAATAATAGGCCAAAATTTATGATAAAAATACTTATTATTTTTTACCTCTAAAAACACGTAATTATGGATTAATTTTATCTTCACAAATTTATAGTAGATTTCAAAAATTCAAAATACTTACGATGCTATTTATATTCGAGACTTTTCATTTGATGAAAATCAGTTTCCACATCCTTGTATGTACTAGGTAAAGACACGTGCGACGCACGTGAAAATACATTTATATTATCAATAATTGTTGTCAAAGAAATGAGATCAGAAGAGATTAATTTAGAAAAAATTATATATTAATGATTTCATGCTATATTAGTAGATAGAAAATGAGTAATGCTACATGTTCAACCAAATTTGTACAATAATTCTTACAATTCAAACAAATCAATACAGAAATTTCATTTATCAAAATCTCTTGATTAATTAAATATAAAATCTCATTAGATAATAACAAAATCTCACGATATAATTGTTGTAAATATCGCAGTACAATATATTGGTTGTACCTTTAGCATCATCCATAGGAAATTCAATGTAATATAATTTGTACTACATGTATTATAAAATGAGTGCAAAAATATTTGTTTAAAAATTTTATGTGTTATAAATCTAAGGATATTCTTGAATAGAAGGATTTCAAATCCATGGATTTCAATACATTCAAATGTATTTTTGTTATTTAGAGAAGTAACATCATAAACTTCAAATCCACTCATTTCATGTTTATATAATAGTATTTCATGTTAATTATGATATTTTTCAAGTCCACCCAATAATAATGTTATTTGAAATTTATTCTACTTTATATAAATAATAATATGTAAATAAGTCATGTGTAGATTTAAGATTTTATATATTGTTTCATTGTTAACAATAAAATTATAATTCTAATCAATAAATTTGAAATCAATTTGTCCAAGCGCAATCTAAATAAATTAATAATTGTTGAAAAACATATTAGTAATAAATATTATAATTTTGTATAAATTAGACATTGGAGAAAATATAATATAAAATTGATATCACAATAGTTATTAAAATTAAATTTGAGAGAAGAAAAAAGTATAATACATAACGTTGACCACTTATTTTACCACGTGTTATTGATTTATGAAAAATAAAAATATAATATAGATAATATATTCTAAACCTTAAATTAAATTATTGCGTCAAATGTTTTCTTCTTTTATATTTTCAATTAATATTGCTTTCACGATTTTTTTTTTGTCATCAATTTTTTCTTCTCTGTGAAAAACAATATTCTCGCCATCTTCATTAGCAAATCTTTTGTGAAGAAATGTATATTATTCTCTATTTGATGCCTCTACAAATCTACACACAAATTAAGTGTTTGGTAGAAAAAAAAAGTTTGTTTCATCAAGCAAATAAAACCAATGAATTTTGTTATTTCAGTATTCTACAAAATATTTATTTTTTGTAAAAAATATTTTAACTTAATCTACAAGCAAATAAAATCAATGAATTTTGGTTATTCTATCTTCTAGACAACTGACAAAATATGATTTAATTAATATTTTATTATATTTATCAAAAATTGTTTAACTCTTAATGATATAACATATTTATGCAATATGTTATTTAAATACAAAAAACCAAAATTATGATCACATATTTTTTTTATATTTCATACTATATTATTGGAAGTATTAAATTTGTATATATTAATTTTTTTTCTGAGAAACTTCTTGCATATATAACTCATTCAAAAGATTATAGATTTACAAAATAAAACAAATCATATTCAATTTAATATTTTGTGAAAAATATATGTTCACTTCATCTACAAGCAAATAAAAACAAATAAATTTGACCTTTCTTATTATCAATCATAACTCATAAGGAGAAATATTGAGCAAAAATGAATAATTTTTGTAAAAATTTATTCATAATAATTTTAAAAATTTACCTTCAAAGATATGTCATTTCAGATTACATAAATCTATAATTGATTTACTTATATCCATCCTTTATAAAAATACATCTTCGTCAATTGCAAAATCATCAAATAAGTAATTGTTATAGTTTCTGATCTTTATAAAGACGAAAAATAGTTAAAATTAGTAAAAATGCATGTGTTCAATCATATATTGTTAAATTTTAATAATAAACTAAGGCTTTGAAAAATATTAGTTGGATTTTTTTATAAAGAAAGATAGATAGAATAAATACTCACGAAATATTTATAAGGTCATCTTTCTTCTATATCCAATAATGCTTTGTATCATTTTTGTAAAATGTAATTAACCGTCGAACCTTCTTCGTAACACCAACCCACATGATTTAATTATTTGGATTCATTATTTTAATTCGTCGTTTTAAATTAATTATTCTCAATTAATGCAAAATAGAGGATATTTAATATCATGTCCATACACAAATTATGTTTTTTGTGGAAAAAATTCACTATATTTATAACCAAATAAAACAAAAGAAATTTGGTATTTCAATATTGTACAAACTAATTTTTTTGGAAAAAAATTATTTTCGCTTCATCTATAAACAAATAAAACCAATGATTTTTTGTGTTTCAATATTCTCAAATTAATATTTTGCGGAAAAAAATATGTTCAATTCATATACAAGAAAATAAAAACCAAAAAATTTTGGAGTTTCAATCTTCTTGCCAACTTGATCCTTGGCCCTTGCCTAGCATACATAGATTGATAATCTTGACATCATCATAATAATTGATTTTACAAAAACTTCCTCACCAAATTAAAGATAAACTTCTTGCATATATAAAAGCATTCAAAAGATTATAAAGCTACAAAATAAAATAAATCACATTCAAACAAATATTTTTGTGAAAATCATTTGTTCACTTCATCTACAAGTAAATAAAAACCAAATAACTTTGACTTTGTCTATGGAGAAGTAGTGAGTATTGCTAATGAATAATTTTTATAAAAATTTATTTATCGTAATTTTAAAAATTTACATTCAAAGATATATCTTTTAATGTTATAAAAACTATAACTGATTTGTCAATATATATCTCTTATAAAAATAATCATTCGCTAATTGCAAGAATCTCTCATAAAATAATTGTTATAGTTTCTAGCCTTTAAAAAGAGAAAAATATAGTTAAAATTAATACAAATATATTATTCAATCTTATATCGTTAAATTTTCATAATAAACAAGGTTTTGAACAATATTAGTTGACTTTCTTTTTGATAAAGAAATATAGATAAAATAAATATCAATGAAATATTTATTAGGATTATCTATATTTATATATGATAATTCTTGTATCATTTTGTAAATGTAATTAAATATCGAACTTTCTTCATGACACCAACCTTGTTAAAACAAAAACAAAATTAGTTTAATTATTTGGCTTCATTAGTTTAACTCTTCATTTTAAAATAATTAATCTTAATGAACGTAAAATAAAATATATTTAACATCATATCGTTATATAAATTAAGTTTTTGTGGAAAAAATATTTTCACTTTATTTACAAGAAAATAAAACAAAAGAATTTTGTTATTTTAATCTTCTACAAATTAACTTTTTTGTGAAAAAATCTACAAAAATTAAGTTTTTTGTGAAAAAAATCTTTTTCACTTCATCTATAAGCAAATAAAACCAATATATTTTGGTATTTCAATCTTTTCAAATTAATATTTTTTGTGAAAAAGTTTGTTCAATTCATCTACAAGAAAATAACAATCAAAGAATTTTAAAGTTTCAGTTTTTTGTCAACTTGATCATTATCTAACATAAATATAGTTTGACAATTTTATCCTTATCATAATAACTGATTTGACAAAAACATCCTCACTAAATTTTTCCTGTATGTACAAACTTAGGACAAAGTTGACAATACACGATAGAAAAACTTTGACCTTGATTCACACTTTTATAATATGTATATATATATATATATATCACAAACAGATAATGACTCAAAACAATTTCTTAAGTAGACTAGCTGCTTCAATTGTCCAGTCTGCATCGTAATAAAACTCCGGTCAATTCATTATTTTTCTCGTGATTGTTCATCTAGTCTAATCTACAGAGAAAATAATTGAGAATTGAGTGTGGAAATACTTAACCCGTGAATGAACTACCCAAAATCTAGTCTAGAGATTATTAATTTCTAGGGACCATGTGCTATCTATTTAAGCTCTTAACCATCAATGCACTACTGGATTTACTCACCTGCACGTGATGACGAGTATCGTTGATGTGACATTGATGTTTTATAAAAACAACAATTTAGTATATTAAGATTATAAATTGAGAACCGATAACATGACAGAATATAATTTTTCTGAGATTCCAAATTAATAAGAGCCCGTCTATGAAGATGGTGGACGATTGGGATTTATAACCTCCGCATGTAATGCAAATGCTTAGGAGGGAGTACTCGTGTTCGTGTCGCCTTTGCGGGTCTCTCCCAAATCTGATATTATTTATTTCCCAATGCTTTGCACAATTAAAATCACATAAATGTCACTCTTTCACGCGGTGGTTTTTATAATTTACAGTAAACATATAAATACAACAACTAGCTGGCGAAGATAATTCATGCTGCCTCGTACTTTGAAAATTCCTAATGATGAAATGTGTGTGCCCAATAAAATTTCGTAGAAAACAATTATTTGGACAATAGGGAAGTAACTTCGTTTTTATTACAGCTGTGCAGTCTAACTAAACATGCCAGGTCCCCCCGACCGACAATCATTCACTTCTGACCAAGTTCACCTCCATTTTCAGCAACTTTTGGTGTAAATATATCAGTAATTTTCACCCGATATGATTAACAAATTCTATGTTGAATTAGCAGATCGGTTTAAATTTTCAATTAACGATCGACTTTGTTCTACTCTCTCGATGACTATATATATATATATATATATATATATAGCATTGTTCATTTTATAATTAAAATTGTACGATGTAGCAAACAATGAAGAATGAAGTGTCTCGTGACACAAGTCCTCATTTTTTTTAAATATACACACACACACACAGACACACACGCACATTATTGAAGGTTGGTGGTACCACAATTCCCACGCCCAAGTATTAAGATGATGGCTTTTTCTTTCATTTAACTGGATAAAGTGCCTGATTAGTTTTTCACCCAATGCTGCGGGCGTGGGTGGCAATGTACTGGGTAGTGTCATCATCCTCCTCTCTTGTTTCATGATCTTATCCCACAGTTTAAAACTACTGCACCTGCGAGTGAGGCTCCTGTTTGTTCTTATAGTCAGATATTTTCAACATTTCTTCGCCTGCCAGTGAGGCTCCTGTTTGTTCTTATAATCAGATAATTTTCAACATCTCTTCGGGAACGTCACCAATGTTTTGATTGTTCAACTTGATAAAAACAATTATTTTACTCAACAAAATTATAATAGAACGTGAATATGAGATGATACCATAGATTGAAATATATGTGTACTAAAGTTGAGCAGCTCGATGATAGAAATAATAGTAGTGCTCGAGATCTTATAAAGGCATTTTATATTACTTCAGTAGTCTCTTCCATCTTTAATCACGTCTTTAAATAATCGAACTTTTTCAACGTTAAAATAACAGCTGTATCTTGAAACAGCTCGATTGTAATGACAATGGGCTTATTGATCTTTTGGGTCTGCAATCACATCTCTCACATTATCTCATGTGTTTTTACTCACGGTGTTATCTCACGTCTGATAGTGGTTTCTCTCGCCTTCCTGATCAGCACTCGAACATAGCGCCTCCGTGTCAAATACACAGGTTTTTGAGTGCGAGTACCAATCGATCAAGTCCCAAAAGATCAGTAAGCCAATGGCCATTACAATAAAGGCACGTAACTCAGTTGGTACTCATATTCTAAGAAATTATGTATTTGACATGGAGGTACTCGATTCGAGTATTGGAGTAGACGAGAGAAACTACTGTCAGTGGTATAACACCATGAGTAACGATATATGTGATAATGTGAGAGACGTCATTGCAGATCTAAAAGATCAGTAGGGTCATGGTCGTTATATCGATAATATTAACAAAATTAAGGAATTCCCATCTAACATACACTGCGTATTAAAATTTTGTTAAGTAATTAGCATTTTTTAATTTCAAATAAATTTTTTCACAAAAAAAATTTTAATATTAAATTTCATAAATAACATTTGATTTAAGATTTTCAGATTGTTTTTTCATATTTATTTTGATAAAAAAAAATTTAAGTTATATATAATACACTTGTTATTATATTATAAAAACAAGAACGAAGCATTACCTAATTTAAGAAAATTTTATAAATAAAATATATATTAAATGAAATAATTCTAGCGATCAGTTTAATTTAGAATAGTTTTAATTTTTATTTTTGTGTTATTTATATTTACGGAAATTGACAAATTTAATTATACATTTTGAATAACTGAATTTTTTTGTAATCTAATATAGGAATTAAAAAAACTGTTAACAAATGTACATTTTAAAAAATGGAACAACTTATCACAAATTATTATTGTCAACTTATACAACACAAAATAAAAATATAATGTATTTATAAAAAAAAATAGAGTAAACAGCATTCCCCTTGCACAAAATATACTCAATTCTGAAAATTAAGCTAATTTAATTTCCTTTCTCGATTATTTCAAGCAATTCTGATGTAGCAATAATCACCCATCCCTGTCCTAATCCTCATCTTTGTCGTATCAAATTCTTCACCTAATGTTCAAGTAATCTTCCTAAAATAAAAAATTTAAGAAACACAGAAACATATACATTTAATGCAATTTTACGATTTATGTGACAACATAATTCTACCTATTAATTATTAGAGATAATAGGGGAGGTTCCGATTGATTTGAATAGACAGATGGCGACAAAACTCCAAACAAAAAAATAAATCCCGATAACCAATGTAGTTGGATTAGATATTGAATAGAGTAACTCTAGTGTGAGACGATCTCATGAATTTTTATCTGTGAGACGGATCAACTCTATCGATATTGACAATAAAAAGTAATATTCTTAGCATAAAAAGTAATATTATTTCATGAATGACCCAAATAAGATATCTGTCTCACAAAATACGATCCATGAGACCGTCTCACACAATTTTTTGTTTATTGAATACAGGGGTAGGAGACCTACATTACATTACGTACACTACCCATTATATTTGGCTTGCCCAAATTTGCAAAGTTTTGAAACACTAGTTAACTTAGTGGGAAACAAGATAGCCAATTGTTTATCTACGTAAACTCTTTTTTAAGGTAATGGTACTATGTATTCTAACCTTAATCCATTTTCTAATCATTTGAGTAGTTGATTAAAGCCACACTCCAAGTTTTTGTTGAAAGCCTGATTTTGATCTTCTGTTCTTGTGCATTTATTATACAAGATGATAATTGATCTTGGTATGTATATCATGTATTGTCATAAGAATTTGAAAAGTTGTCGGATCAATTGAGATTGTCGATATTGATTCGATCATCTTATGTTAAAAATACACAACTTCATATATTGTTCTTATCCGGGAGATGATGCCCAACCAAATATTTCGTATGCCTTTTGATTATTTTGAAATCGAATATGTTTTTTTTTCAAAATATTTAATGATGTCAATTTTATATTAATTGAGATGAATTCCTTTACACCTACCGTTTGAATATCGTTTCAGTTCAACACCAAATGTTTACTCCGGTCTCTTATAAATTGTCGAAAACAACGTCTATTTCACTATACCTTTATCCATAATATCCGAGAAAATAAATTTAAGTAATATCAACTTATATGTTTATTTAATTTTCCAAAAAATGCACACACATATTTCAATTAATTTCTGCACTTCCATACACAATCATTATATTTTATCCATAAACTCTCACGACTTCCCAAACATTATAATTTAAAAATACATACTATATTTTAAAATTTTGAAATTAATTGTTTGGTGTATAAATTGTTTTGATTTGACCCAAGTTGCATAAACCCAAACACACACATGCTCACGCACGTGTTTTTAGCCCTGTTGGGATCCTTGATTGATGGAAAATTTAATACAATGTCTAATTTCTCTTACAAGAAAAGAAAATCTTTAAGAATTTACGTAAAAATTCTTGTGAGTACGTTATCATTTGTCAATTTCGTGAGACGTATTTTTTATTTGAATTATTTATAAAAATATATTATTTTTTTATTAAAAATATTTATTGTTGTAAATATAGACAATCCTGTCTCACAATATGCCAACTAAAAAATTAATTTTTTTTTTCATTTTCTCTCGTTTTAATTTTCAATCCATATATATATTTCATCGTCTTTCCAAATGCAACTACTCACATCAACTCTTCTCTTCCATTGCTTTATGGATGAGTGGTAGTTACTATATCTAGCTTTGCTTATTTCACTCTTAGTGATAAGATATAGAGTACTTTGTTAAACGATAGGACCAAGTGTTTGTCGCTTACCAAAAGCTATAGTTGGTGGTAATAGTTCAACTCAAATCTTTTAAACTGCGCAGCAGCTCAAGCACCACGGTTCGATCGCTCTACCAAACATGGACAATTATTACACCCAACAGTCTACCTCCCAATAATTGCACTCTTTGCAATTAATGGGAATCAAATCCGTGACCTTGTCTCTGATATCAATTGTAGGACCGAGCACTTGCTGCTTTACCAAAAGCTATAGCTGGTGGTAATGGTGCAACTTAAATCTTTTAAACCGCACAGTAGCTCAAGCACCATGATTCGATCGCTCTACCAAGCATGGACAATTATTGAACCCAGCATAAATCGTCCGAATTGAATTACAATTTTTTTTTTATCTATATATGAATATACACAAACATTATTGAGACCAGTAAAGATGCACACACGTTTCATATATTATTATTATTTTTAATTGATCAAATAATACTAAACAATTAACACAAAATTATTTTTAATTTAGAACGGTTGTTCGATTTAAAAGTGAAGTTTTGTTTAAATTTTTTTTCTATGTAAAATATGGAGTGATTTGATGAGATTTTTAGGGATAAGAAGGGTAATTATGAAATTAAATCTTTTGGTGTCCTCTAAGATAGTTACTCTAAGAGTCTCACACTTAATAATATAATAATATAATATAAATACGGTCTCGCGAATTAATTTTGTAAAACGAATCTTCAGTCCGACCCAACTCATAAAAAATATTTTTTATTCTAAAAAATATTATTTTCATTTTAATTATTATTGAGATTGAACCGTTTCACAGAAATAGATACGACACTAAAGACTTACTAATATACATAATTACTGTTAAATCAAAGAAAAATAAAAAATATTATAAGGGCATTTATTCTTTATTCAAAATTGGTTTGGAGGAAATAAATATGCTAAACTCTATCTATTTGCTGTGTTGATTTCATTTAACCGATCAAGTTGAATTTTATTTAAATAGAATCCATGTAAATTATTGGCCACCATTGTGTCAAACCAACTTTAATAAACAAATCTCTATAATTTTGTAACAACTCACCGTAGTTATATTTAGAAAAGAAATCTTTTACGAACACCGAGGTTGTATTATAATTTGAGGAAGTAACTGAAACGACTTCACTTCAATGATTTAAAAAATAAAGAATTTCAAATTCATGTTAGAAGCATTTAACCAGATAAATCACCAGAAGTGATATTTTCGGTTTATTATATTTTACATAGAGTAGGTCTTTTGTGATAGGATCTCATGAATCTTTATATGTGAGACATGTCAACCCTACCGATATTCACAATAAAAAGTAATATTCTAAGCATAAAAAATAATATTTTTTTACGAATGACCTAAATAAGATATCCGTCTAACAAAATACGACTCGTGAGATCGTCTCACATGAGTTTTTGTCTTTTATAAATTACAAAATGTTCGTATGAATGTTTGAATTCAAAAAAATGACTTTTCTGTATTTGTTGTTTGAATTGAGGTGTTTTTATATAAGTTTCTTTTTAAAAACACATAAACGAGCGAAAAATGACTCAAGTTTGATGTGAAATTACCAAGTCAGGGAGTGTAGGTTGTCAATCTGAGTTTTCCACATCTGTGCTAACTGACATGTTGCATTGGCGCCGCCTATAACGGGAAACGGCCGTATGCAATGGGCTGTCTTTCATCTGAACTCAAATTCATTTATTCCTTGTACCTGGTGGTTCAGAAATCACGGGCGAGATTGACAGAAAAATTAACAAAAAATCACTCACTTTTATGGAGAGATTGGTGTCAATATTCCAATCAGATTTGTGCTCAAAATAATTGATCTTTTCAAGTCTCATCCTTTAAAGAAATTATAGCTCAAACTTAAATTATAAAATTACTATCATTCCATCATATTCACTCACCCAGAATTGTTTCCACACTAATCTTAACCACGAACTATCCATCGACTTTTTGTGAGATTTTTTAATCAATATTTGGCAATTTCTTAAAGATATTTTTTTCACTATTTTTTATAACAGAAGGGAGACTTGTATTATGTGATATGTATAATGTACTGGATCGAATCTAAAATGGGCCCAAATTGTTTGGGCTAATTGGGAATCGCTCATTTACCAATGAGGTGGTGTACAGTGTTTTTCTTTTTTGTGTAACTTAATGTATATATTCAGTAAATTTTATGTCGTTTTAATTGGTGTTCTATGCAAAGTGCTTAAGATTCGAACCGTTTGAAACTAGCAAACTTCTATTATAAATAGATGCAACTTTAACACTAGAAATATTTAGCCATCGTATCCCAATTACGTTCATACAAGATCGCACTGGCTATATTACATGCATTGATAATCGTTTATCCTAGAATTGTACAATATTTTAAAATTCGAAATTTACTCCATAACTGTATGTTTGAATACAGTGGCACACAACCACGGCCAAAATTGTCATCACGCTACTCAGAGAAACAACTCCGGCCCTCCTGATCAAGCTTATTCCTAAAACAGCACATTCATTTATACATCAAGAAACAAAATACTATGTTAGGAACATCGTTCAAAATCCAAAAGATACAATTAATTTTATTTTAAAAAAAAAACGAAGAAGTCAATTTGGAAGAAAACCTACAGCTACTCTAACCAGTTCGTTCCAACAAAATGCACAAGGAATGGTCTAGTACTGGGGAATTGAAGGAATCTGTAATATTACCGTAGCTAGTACTGGGGATTGCAGTGGAAGATGAAGTTGATCCGTTGCCCAAGTTGATTCCAAGACTTGTGCAATCCACTCCGAATGCACCTAATTCATTTATTCAACACCACTTCCTTAATTTAGTTTGTATAACTTTGAGATATATATTTCATTTATGCATGGTTTTACCCCCAAGAAATTATTTCACAACTCTTTCCGATAATTATTTTATATTTAACTTTCCATGCATCGGCCCCCAAAAAATAATACTATATCTCATTGTATGTTTCGATCATATATATGTATGTTATACGTGTGTGTATTATTCTTACATTGTTTGTAGCATGGGAAATTAGTGGCATTGAACAAATTGTAGAAGCCGTCTTCACATAGGCAAGTGGATCTGAAAACCGAGGTTTTCACGCATTTCCCAGGTCCACAATCGGTCCAGAAGCATGCTACGCGTGTAACAAATTAATGAAATTTAAACAAAGTCAATTCCCACACGTACGCATAGTATATAATAAATAAATATGGATTTAATCATTATTAGCTCAATGTTAAAGAAAAGTAGGACATACGATCCAAGAATGATGAAGTAGGCTTGTCGTTGTTCGGCGCCGGTGCAGAGGCATTGACGCAGCTGTTGTTCCATGAACCTGTGTGTGTATATATATATATATGCCACGTTTTATTTTATTTTATTTTATGTTATGTTATATGAAATTCATCAATCATCCACCATTATTGAACGCGGGATCAAAAAGACTTTTGTATCTGAACAGGACTATGCCGATCAACCTTAGTATTCTTGAATGCGCAATTAAAAGAACATTTAATACTCACACAGAGCTAAATTCAAGGACAAACCAAGAGCTAGTTCTACACCTTGAAATATGTCATAATTCAGCGAAAATATATTTCTATTCGAGCTCGAACTCGACACGAGTAACTTGAGTTTGCATTTGAGATGTGCTGTGAGAGATCCAATAATTATGACAATATTCCTTCAAACGTTCATATACAACAATCTAGGAAGATTTTACAATAAATAAATTATATATTGTTCAAGCCATTATTGTCACTTAATAAACTTGAACAATTAATATGGGGTTGAAGAAATATCGTTGAAAGAAAATAACTTACAATTGGGAATCACACAAGGCAAGAACTTGAGAGATTCATCGCCTGTATCACCACTTTGTTTCCAACCAGAATCGCATTCGCATTTATAACCAAAAGCGCTATTATTCGAAGCTAAGCAATTTCCCTTCCCACACAGATCACTTTCTTGGCAAACATTTTCTACAATACCAAAAGACAGTCTCGCAAAATCCAGCGACATCCCACAAATAAAAAACTAATTGATAATCTTGAGGAGATAGAACATAAATCATCCAAACCAGAAAACGCGAACATCCCATATATTCATCAAAATGAAGAGCAGAAATAATAGTGAAATTTTAAAGAGAACGGGCTAAGAGACAAACCAAACAAGGGGGCGGAATTGGATGTGCCAAAACAAGATTGAAGAAGGAGAATGATTGCAAGAACAGAAACCGCAGCCATGAACAAAATCTTCAAGTGGATTAGCGGAATAGCTTGCCAGGGGAGGTTAACTAATACGTTTTAACTGTGTATTTAGTGGCTATGGAGATTTTGCATACAGTTGAAAAGCCAAACGTGGGGATAAATCGGGCTCTGTAATTGTAACATTGGTTGGGAGTTCGTTAATAAATAAAAACTGGCCTTATGTTCTACAAACTTTCATGTCAAGCCACGTTACTTCCTTAGGTGTATACAAAGAATTTGGATAATTTTATTAATTGGTTAAGTTGATAAAAGCGAATCAATGCAGCCGATATATATATTATGATATATAAAATAAATTAGTAATCGTGACACATAACGATGTGTAGATAACATAATAATTAATATTCTGTATTGCATTTTTTTCTTAATTTTTTCGTTCGATTTAATAATTTGACCATTGAATCAAAGTTTAGTGAACTGTTAGAATGTGATCGCATGGCAGAAAATCGAGGGGAGAATTCTTTCACTCGGATTCATGTACTACATTAATTTTGATTAATTTCGTCCACTTTTGAAAAAAATTTATTTAATTACAACTGTGAATAAAAAATGTCACATTTGTTTTTTTTTTAAAAAATTATATATTACATTGAGCGACCGCCTAGCTAGATTTTGAGCCGCCTAGGTGACGATTCTTTTGTTCATCAACAGTCTTGATTCGGTTAAAGAAGACAGGAAAAATAGCGATGATGAAGAACAAATAAATAGTTTGCTCAATTATTTGAAAATATATTTAGAACTAGGTTCTGTCTCATAGAATATGCATTAGTTGTCGAAAAATAGATTATGATCAAAAGGTTAATATGAAAATTTATATTTTCTCTGTCTTTATATATTTAGGCCGAATTTATTTTTCATTCTTCTCGATATTGTAGTCCGGTTTCCATATTTGATATTATTTTTCCAATTCTTTTTCTAATTTATCCCTATTTAATTTGCTTTTCAACTAATTTTTTATCCAATTAAAACATTCATTAAACAATAGTCAAATAAAAATTTTATTTATAAAATTTACCTTTTCAATAATTTTCTTAAACGGTGTGAAAATACATATAAGCCTAAACTAATTTGAGGCCAAATATCACTATGTTATTTTCCAGGAGGCCATTTTTTAAATGTACTTTGAAATTCGACTCTTATTAAAAAAAAAAAATTAAAAGAAAAATTTGACTCTTATTGAATGTACTGTTATCGGGCTCATCGATAGTACCAGCCCAAAGAAATAGCTTTACTGAAATTTGAACATCTAAATAATCAGCCCAATAAAGCAAGCCCATTATGTATCCACAGATATATAATACGCAAACAAAACCTAGGGCTTCCCTGCTGTTCACATTTTACGCAGGAATTTATCTTGTAGCCGTCTCTCCATCGAGCAGAGCTCAGCAGCCATGGCCGTCGGGTAAACCTTCTCTCTCCATGCGTGTATTATATAGACAATTTTAGGGTTGCGCTTCATTTTGTGTGACTTGGATGTTCATTGTTGTTTCCATTTACAGTAAGAACAAGAGGATTTCGAAGGGGAAGAAGGGAGGCAAGAAGAAAGCGTGAGTTTTTTTGTTATTATTTGCGTTTTAGTGTAACCTGAGAAGTGATTTATTGATTCCTTTGATTAATTATAGGTCTGACCCATTTGCAAAGAAGGATTGGTACGATATTAAGGCACCGTCCATATTCAATACTAGAAATGTTGGCAAAACCCTTGTCACTCGTACTCAGGGTACTAAGGTATAATCTTACGTGGTCTACTTATAGTTTGATCTGATTTTTTGTTTGCTTTAGCATTGCTTGCTGAAATTTAATTCGTGAATGGAGGTTAATTTTGTTGGTTGAATATGGTGTTCTCTTGCTTTGACACCTCACTTCTGTAGTTTATACTTGTCTGTTTTATTGGTGCCTTGGATGCTCAAAACTGGCATGTATGTGGACATTCTCAAATTTTTTAGATTCTTATTCTTGTTTTTTGATCATTTAATTGGGTCCAAGGTCTTCTCTTTATTGGTTATCACTAGCATGACTTGATTCAGTTGTGAGTTTGTGTGTTTCTTTTCTTGCTTATTTGCTGTGAGTCTGTGACATTATAAATTCAGGAGAAATGTTTAAAATTCTAAATATGTAAACAAATGCTGTAATGAAGGCACAAATATGTTGTTCACCTTTGTTTTATCATTCTAAGGATTCGTTATGTAGGTTCTATTTGTTGCGGATGGAAATTTCAACCTGATACTCTTAAATTTAATTTTTCCAAGTAGGCTAGAAAATACTAACAGAGTGTTTTAAGATCGAAATTAATTTATTTTTTGTAGATTGCATCTGAAGGACTCAAGCACCGTGTGTATGAGGTGTCCTTGGCTGATCTGCAAGGTGATGAAGATCATGCCTTCAGGAAGATCCGCTTGAGAGCTGAGGATGTTCAGGGAAAAAATGTTCTCACAAATTTTTGGGTATGAAGAAACGGAAGATGTATTTATATCAGTATGCGCTAGGTGTCTCTCCAATTGTGACATTTTCTTTGAAATTGCAGGGTATGGACTTCACTACCGATAAATTAAGGTCACTTGTTAAGAAATGGCAATCGCTGATTGAGGCTCATGTTGATGTCAAAACAACTGACAGTTATACTTTGAGAATGTTCTGCATTGGCTTCACCAAGAAGCGTGTGAATCAACAGAAGAGGACATGTTATGCGCAGTCCAGCCAGATTCGTCAAGTGAGTATTTTTTTGTAATAAACCATGATAAATTTTAATAAGACAGCATAATAATATTCACGGTTAGGACTGGAGTGCACCTATGAAGTAACGCTAAGCAATGTGAAGGCTCTATTTTTTATTTTCATTGTTATTTAACCTGTCATGCCTCATTTTTTTGATAGATTCGGAGGAAGATGCGTGAGATCATGGTTAACCAGGCACAATCTTGTGATCTGAAGGACTTGGTTCAGAAGTTCATCCCTGAATCAATTGGCAAAGAGATCGAGAAAGCAACTTCAAGCATCTATCCCCTACAGAATGTGTATATTCGGAAGGTTAAGATTTTGAAAGCCCCCAAGTTTGACCTTGGCAAGTTGATGGAGGTAAACTTTACTATTCCTCTTATTTGGAAATTTCTGGTATATTGTTAGTTGAACTTTAACCAGAGAGATAATGATGGGTCCCTTTGATATTTAATTTCTTTTTCTCAAACCAAGAAGGTAATTGTATTTGGATGCCTTAACCCCCAACCATCTTGCACCCACCACTTGAGAAAGTTTTTGGGTCATTCGTGAGAAATTTGAAACCTTGATACAGTTTGTAGTATTGATTCTAAGTGGAAGTAGCCCTTGTCTGTGTTTTGGTTGTTTAGAGCTTAAACATCATTTCCTTTCTCTTGACTTTTTATAATATTTGCTTTGATCGTGGTAGGTGCACGGTGATTATGGTGAAGATGTTGGTGTGAAGTTGGAAAGGCCTGCTGAGGAAACGACCATGGCTGAGGCAACCGAAGTTGTCGGTGCTTAGATTTGTAATTCTATACCACCTTGGTTTTTTTCCCGTGCCGCCTTGCAGCTGGCTTAGAGTTATCTTGAAAGAGTTGGGGGATGCAAATCTACTGATTTAATTTTTGGAATTGTTTTGTTCCGTTTGAGAAGATGGTGTTGGTTAAAGCTTTGTTATAATGCGACTTTTTGACATTTTATTTTAATTTTGATTCTCAGATTTAATCTTTTTCCCTTCCAATTTCGTTATGTTGATTTTTCTGGATTCTATTTGATCCTACTGCCATCTCCGATACTTGGTTCAAAAGTATATTGTATTTCTGGTTGTATGAATATCGGCTGGCACTCTGGCGGTAGCATATCTTGTCAAAATTATGTTTAATTTTATGAGAAGTTAGCGACCGATCCTGTTAAGTCATTCGCTTAGTCGCAGAGATGGATAAGAGAATCAAAGATTTACTACAAAGTGTTCTGACCAAAATGAAATGTGCCGAGGTTGAGTTATGAGTATGTGATCGACAATTTTCAGTGGAAAATTTATTAATTTTCTTATTTCGGCAGTCCTCAATACCGAAGAAAGAGTTGAGGATTACTAGATTTGGAATCTCCTTTAGTATTTGAAACGAGGAAAATGTTATGTTGGGTGTAATTGTAGTCTGGATCGGTGCGGGGGGATATTATCACAAAAAGATATGCAAATAAAATCATCTGCTAGGAAGTTATAAATAATGATTTTTGATATCATGTGGTAAAAACGATACGCATTAAAAAAAAAGTTATTAAAATAGAGTATTTAAATTGGTACACGGAAAGCATGAACTTACACAAATATTTAATCTTTAGGGTACACAAAAGGAACAGCATGTGACTTGCTGCTAATCCGGAAAAACAACAATGGAAATTAAATGAATTACAATCAAGACTTGGGACATTTTATGAATTCAAGTAAAAATGGGCCTCCTGATCTATAAAAGATGCTCAAAGTCATAAAAAAGAAAGTACTATTATGAAGACAAAAACATTATTTATTATACATGCAATATGCATCTTCTAGGAGCATATAACTAAGGCAATATCAACTAACAAAACTAATGATATGGCGAACTTTTACTCTCTAAGAGCTTGGTCTGTGATTCTCGAAAATTCACAGTTAGGAGCGAATGAAGGAAAAGAGGGAATAGATCGAAGTATCAGGTTCGACTGCTCCTTAAACTGGAAGATGTCCCGGCATTACGAGGCGGCGAAACTCTTTTACTATTTGGAGAAGATGATTTGATGTCACTGATTGGAGACCCTTCTCGGAGAAACTTGGGGATTTCATCTTCTTCAACTGTTTTCAAATGTTTATCAAACTTTGGTGGAGGTTGAAAGAATCTTGGCTCGTATGAACTCGAGGGGGAACTGATGGAGGGAGAGGAACATCTTCGCGGTTTTTTATTCGAGAACCGATGTTTAACCGGTAGCCTAATAAAGCAGACACAGAATTTAGATTCATTAGAATGTTGATGGGTATAACAATGCAAGAATTTTTGTCGATTAAACGTACCTTCCGCTTCCGGTCAGTAAAGGTGTTGCAAGAGGTGCAAAATCCATGTTCTGGTCATTATGGAGTGCAGTTTCTTGGAAATCTTTTTCCAGCACACTCTTCTCGGTTGTATCTGTTGATTAAGAATTGCTATGAAACATTCAAACTCCCTAAATTATCCAAAAATCTGAAATGTAAGCTCACCATCCTTTCTACCAAATGCATTTTTACATCCTTCGCATCTGCAGTTTACAGAGCATCCAACGCCACCCTTCAAAGAACCGAATTTTCCATATCAGATGGCAAGCTTAAAGAAAAAGCATATAGCACACAAAAGATGGAAAGAAACCTGGTAGCATTCACAGTACTTCTTCAAGCAACCAGATTTTTTGCAGTTACATCCTCTTTTATGTCGAGCAGAAGCAGGAGTGTTGCTGGAGTCATTCTGTGAGGAACGATTAAACAAAAAATATAAATGCGTATGATCACCAAATGACCAAACTATACAACCCCAAACTGCAGCCTCTAACCCCAGTTTTGATCATTGGATCGGAGCTCCTAATCACTTTAGGTGCAAACGCAAGAGGATTTCTTGATTTAATCTGTCTGCGGGTTGCAAGAACGGTCTCTACATGAACAGGTTTGTTGAAGCAATCCATACAGGCACATGGCTCCATGCAGTACACACCAGCAGCAAAACATTCACAGTATCTGCATTCACAATTTAGTTTGATTATAAACATTGCTTCACCAAAAAAGGGGCATTCAAATACATATTTTTCAGAGGGGTCGAACTCCGTTCAAGCATTGAAGTCATATTAAGGGAAGAGTTGAATTGCAATAGAAAAATGTATATATGTTGTAAAACTAAACGTGTGCCAAAATATACTAAAAGTATAGCTGATGGCAAAATTCGTATAATTTGAACTATAAAAACGCCCAAACACCATGATTCAATTTGTAACGTACCGTACTTTTACCATTCAAAATTTGCGGAAAAATTTAAAATTTTCTTAAACATAAAATAACCTTCAAAGTTTGCCATAAAATATCTCAACCAAGTCCCCCATAAGAAATTGTTGTTCAAAATAACCACAATAAAATTTGCTCACAAAAGGTTTGCTCAAAGTATTTCCATCAAAATATGAAATCAGAGTAATTTAACTTTTGCATAAAACTTAAACATGGCGGCCCTCGGGTTTAGCCTCCCGCTCAGTCCAAGCCTGCTCCTTGGTCCCCACCCCTCGTCTCAACATGATCATCCTCACCTGCATCGATCAAGTCTAGTGAGTCTAAAGATTCAACACGTATAAACTGGAAGTAACGAATAATACGTAATAAAACCACATGCAATTTCAAAATAGAGCGTACGTACTTAAACTTGAACTTGCATAACGTAACTTGAACATACGTACATACATAGACGTGCCATAACTTGAAAGCTTTCATAAACATGCTTGCATAACTGAACGTACTTAAACATACATGACTTTATTTTGCGTAGAGGCATGTTTCAAAGCAAGTGACCCATAACATAATAAATGCCTGATCAGACAAACCACAGTATTGGGCTGACAGGGACGTATCCACTGCCACATACATGAGATCCCCGTTCATAATTTAACGGGCTGGTTGGTCCCCGTTCATAATTTAACGCTTTCCAACCTCGATCTAACCCGTTCATAATTTAACGGGCGGATTGGTCCCCGTTCATAATTTAACGCTTTCCAATCCTAACATAATTTGGTCACAAGACATTTAGCATACCTCCAAAGACTTAAAATATTTTCTTTGCACGTCATCATGTTGGATCTGGTTTTCTACGCGCCCAAACGCAGCGGAAGATTTAATAATTTTATTTTATTTTGAAAAACAAAATAATTTTGCTTTAGGCGCTCGTATGATTTAACAAATATATAAACATTCATAGGATCTTAGAAATTGTTATACCTTTGGTGAATAAATCACTGGACTCCAACTATTCCGGGGTCAGCGGAGATAGCTCTTCGTGAATTCCCTACGAACGTTCTTCGATCTACTAATCTGCTGGTCCACGACTGGGAAACTTGTTCCTCTTATAATTTGCACTAGAAAATTATAAGATGTTTTTTGCGTATTTGAGATCAAGAAAAATTGTTTCAAAATTTTGAGAGCAACCTTGAAGAGCCGAAATATTGAAATCTCTTATTTAAAGTTTTTTTGGCTCATGCTTCACGTAAAACAAGAATCAAAATCTTATATTTTTGTCTAACCTCCAATTTACTTAATTAATTAGATCAATTAAGTCAATTAAAGATTCTAAAATATTTTCATACCAAAAACAAGGTCAATCTCGACTGATGGGATTTTTGGAGACTTTCTCCATTTTTCTAAAGGTGCGATGATCTCCAACAATTAATCAAAGTAATACATACATTATTAATTTGATTAACTAAATGTCATTTCCTTAATTAATCATATTAATTAAGTCAATGAATTTCCATAAAATCCATGTGGATGCATGTTACGTAAATTGGGAATCAAAATCCCTCATTATTATTTCTAATCCTTTCTTAGCTTAATTAATCTAATTAATTAAATTAATTAAAGATTCTAAATATGCATGCAAACCTCTTTCAATCTTGATTTTCTTTTAATACATATATATTTGGGAGATCACCAAAATCTAAATAAAACATGTTTACTTCTTTTGACTGTCTTTAGCAGTCATGCTTTCAAAATTTCTGTAAGCTTTTATAAAATTTATTTATAAGCTTATCGATTGATCATATCAAACTTATTTCTTATAAATTCAACTCATTGAATTTATTATCTCAACGGGAACAAGTAAGCCAGTGCTTGTGTGACCCTCAATGGTTAAGGAATACAGCTAGCCGTGGGTTCACAACTCTTTGTGATTCAGGACATAATCCTTTATTCGGGCTTACCCTAGTCAGCCCCATTCTTTTCATCAATATCTTGATCAAGAATGTCAGAACTCATTTCTGATTGCACCCATCGAATCATGGTAAGAGCGTCTAGTAGCATCGCCCCATGATCCCCTAGGTATCACTGATAGTGCCTGCAAGAACCAGTCGATTATGATTAACGTACAGTACGATCCCTTCATCTCATATATCCCGATCGAATCTGCAACCATTGGTTCATCGAGGGTTGCATATTAATTCGATAACTATGTGATATCTATAAATAGTGGCACCGCATGTACTGTTGGAGAACTCCTTCTCTAACGTACATTTCATACTCTGGCCAGAGATTCCATGCACTATTATTTCATCAGATCACATAGGATATCCACACCCGTAGGTGAGCGGTGAATCCCCGACTACAATGCACTAGCTCCTACATGTGTCGCAACTGTACCCAATCTTGCCACCTGATGACTCTCCTGGAGCCGGTAAACGAGTCAAAGTCCGGCCCTAGCATATAGAGCCTCAGTGTTGTCCCGGGTCGTAAGGACTAATGGTGTACAATCATAACCATGGGCTTATCCTCTCGATGAATGATAACCACTTGGAAAGTCCGAGGGAGGGTTGTTCGGTATAATCATCATATGACTACCTATCTGTATGTTTGGACATCTCCATGCCCTTACCAAGAAACGCGGTACACAACATCACAGATACTAGTCTCGAGCTCAAGCGACCTTTATCCATGTTTCAGGCGGCTGAATCGACTAGGAACAGATTTAGATAATACAGTGTTTACAAATGAGTTTCAACATCGAGTTACGATTCATTTGTATTAAAGTATAATCAAGGTCTTTATCTATGTTGTTCACATGGGTATACAGATAAAGAAATAACAAACCATGAAACATTAAATTATATTAAAATAAAGATTGTTTATTACAACTGAGTCAATAAATTCCCTAGCCAACAGTTGGCTTACAGGGCATCTACTCTAACACATCATACTTACTTGGCGTTGAGGGATTCGTTGGACTTCGATCGGGGGCGTTGCTGCACCTACTAATCATGAATTGGCATGCTTATCTGCGTAACTTAGACATAATTTCAAGCTTACATAAGAACTCATTCAATTCCTTATGATGACGTAAATTCCCATGACTCGACTGCGTAAATCACTGAACTAAAACCATGCCATCAACCCCCCCCCCCCCAAAGCATACTATAGAAATTTTCCCCAAAGTTGTGAAGGACACGGACCCCGTGCCTACCTCCGTGTAGGGGTCCGTGTAGACTCGGATGAGAAGGCTCGAAAGGGAAGGTGGACACGGGCCCCGTGTCAGGGTCCGTGTGGGGGTCCGGGTGAGGGTCCGGGTACTTACTGTGAACGCGAACTTACGAAAATTTTGTACATGTTTCGCTTAACTTTCTAGACTCGATTGCGCGGACTATGAATCGACACTCCAAAGCTCATCCTAGCACGCCATAACCTCAAACCAAATTCGTACAAATCCCCAAGGCGACTATGTTCACCCTACGACACATACCAATCAAAACATTGTAATTGACATCAAAAGTTACCCACGACTTTTAATTAAATCGAGCGCCTATTGACATGAACCGAAACCTCAAAAATACTCCCAACATCGTACTAAGCATACCTAAACGCAGCAACGATCATCCAACGATCCCCAACGAAGCCTGCAACAATAAAATCTCAAGAACACATCAAAACATAATTTCTGAAAAACGCAGTTTGAGCAGTCCCACGAAAAACGCCATAACTCAGTCAATTTTTGTCCAAATATTTCGAATTTAATGTCAAATCGAAGGTATCGAAAAGCTCTACAATTCTCTAGTTGAAAGTTTTATCAAAATATCGACTGAAAACTCGCAGTTTCAACCAGAACAGTAAAAACGTGATTTTTGATCCCTAAAATGGTTTCAAAAGTGATCCCAATACAATTGCTCGAACTTCTACACATCGTACACATGGTTTTACGCATAAATAACAACGCACGCATAATATGACATGATCGATGCATCAAGAACAGATTATACGTGCCTTTTGATGATAAACTTTACCGAAACGACGACACCGAAGCGGAGATAGAAGCGAGGTTGATCCGGGACGAACGTGACGCGATTTTCTTGCAATAAAATCGATCAAAACTTGCTGAAAATTGACAAGGGAAGGGGCGGCTGCTGTTCTCCTCTTAGAACCCTAGGTTTTGCTCTTTAAAAATAAAAGAAGTGGAAATCTGAATGTGTGTGTGTGTTTAGACGTTATTAGTGTGTGTAAAAGTGTGTGTGTGTGATTAGTAAATTAGGAAAATCACTTAATTAAATAATAAATAAAACTATTTAAAATACTAACACTATTTAAACTTTAAATAAAATCCCTCAGTTAAAATAATGCACAAAAAAGAAAGAAGCTAATTTTAAAAGTTTCAAACTCTTAAATCACTAAATAAATAAATTTTTGGCTTTAAAATACTAACAACTTAGTAAGCCCTTTAAAATGCCCCATCCTCAACTTAAAATAAAAGTATCACATTTTAAATTGCCAAGAATCGTCCCCGGTCTCTTTTCCTCAATCCCGCCTCGAATAATCGCCTGTAACATGAAACTCGGAAAACATTTTAACGTGCATCCCAATAAACATTGATAATTTAAAATAATGCATTTTCATAATTATGCATGGCTAAAACTCTTTTAAAATTAATTAAATGAATGCATGGATTAAACGTGCACTGAATTTGGGCACTACACAATTGCTTCACAGATTGCCAAAGTTCACGGAAGCTATAAAGAATGAAGAGCTTACAGCTTTAAGCATTTTGATTTCTTGCAGTTACATCGCTTACAGGCTTCACCTTCCCCGGCTTGTTCCGATCTATGCCTAGCAACCCAGATTCAAATATAAGTTGAAAATGTCTAATAAATAAGGAAAAGTAGATCTTGAACTTAGATAGCCCAAAAAAAAAACAACCAAAAAGACACACCTCTTCTTCTTTGGACTACTAGGAGTGATTTCTTTGATGTTTTCATTCTCACTTTCTACTGAAGTATCAGACGAAGTATTGTTTAACGAATCTTGGCCAGCAGGAGGATGTGAACTGGAAGACGAGCTTGGTCCAATCAAAAGTCTTCCAGAAGCTGAAGCTTCATGGTTGACAATTTTATAGTCCTCAGTAGTTGTTCCTAGAGCATTTAAATGCAAGCCCATGCTAGCTATGATAAAAACTGGAGATTCATTTGTTGTCTTTCTTGGAAATAGTTGCGTGCCATTGGAAGAAGTATTGCAACTGGACTGTGGTAAAACAGAAGAATTGGGGGCAGAATTCTTGTCCAAATTGTTTCCGAGGGCTCCAGCAATCTCAAAAACCAGACAACGTCTTCTCATACCGCGGTACAGACCAGCGAGATGCTACAAAAATGAACATAAATTAGAATGCAGTGAGAAATGAATTAAATATTTCCGTTTGAAACGATATATTTATGCAGGTTCTTTATTGGCTACACGTATTCAATATCAAAAAGAAAAGGTATTGCTAATTTTGTGTTCAGATTCTTGGAACTGAGGTGTTAAAAATTGGAACTTGTGAGAACTCGATTGAATGGAACGATGTGTTACTATTCTAAGCATTTGTTTACTTGATCCAAACACCTAGTCAATATTTTGGGATGCAATTTTTACCTCGTGATCCATCTTTTCACTTGGATTTTCCTCTAAAGAACCTGTAGTCATACAACATGTCTCAGCATTTTCTATTGTCTCACTTCCTTCTCCAGGTTGAGTAGACAAGCTTTCTAGCCCACTTCCCTCTCCAACTTTTTGGCCAGAAGACACTGCAACAATCAAGTGCATGTGCTTGTCATTTCTAGTATTCGCATAGTAAGATCCTATATCATTTGGTGATTCAGAAACTAACACATCAGAAGCATCCACAATCAAATTGTCCCAATTACACGAGATTGCTTCTTTGTTTTGATCAGTTTGGCATACTCCATCAAGATTTACTTCACTACCGTAAACAAGTGCTGAAGAAGCACAGGCATAATCTGCTGTGTGTTTTCCTTTATAGTCAAAGCTAGGTCTTAAGGGGGAGTTATTAGTATGATCATAATTTATGTTTTCAGATTTGTCAACCACAATCTTCAGGGATTCATCAAATGTCCGACCAGTCACTTCACCTTGAGAATTCCGAGGATCCAGATTTTCTTGTTGGTCATCCAGTTTCTTAGTGGCATCCATATCCTTACTCTTATGAACTGTGTTTCCATCATACGAAGAAAACTCAGGTTGTGATGGATCTGGAAACTGGTGCCTGAGCAGGGAAAACCAGTTAAAACAAATATGCTCATATAAAAAACTGTTGTAAATCAGAGGATATTAGTTGTCAGAAATCCGGAGAATTACCTTTGAAGAAATGTAGATTCTCCCGGAGACTTGACATGGGGTGAAGTGAAAATATTAGGGAGGGACACGAAGTTAAGGGGATTGATCGCCTGGGTAATGTGGGTGGATTTAACTGGCTTGATAGGAGAAAGGTTGTTCAGGAACGTAAAGACAGGGGAGTCCTGCAAACAAAGAGGAAAAATACCTTCTTCGTGTCAGATCAATCACAACCAAAATACCATCAATCTACAACAGATGAGCCCCATAATTTGTCGTCTACAAAATCAACTACCAAAAAAACATGGAGCACGATAAAATGTAAGAGGAAATCGAGGCTGGTCTAGCACCAAGGCAATACACATAAAAGATAACACTTGGCATCAATTGACCGAATTATATAAGATCCCTGTTGAATCTATAAGTTTGCATCAATTTGGAATTTAACCAAACAACAGAATCCTTGACAACTTGTGAAACTCAAAAAGGCCCAAGTGAATTACCATTCCACAAGGTGGAGGGAATGCAAGACTCCTATGACAATCTAGAAATCTGTTAACCAAACCTTTCGGCAGCAGTGAGTTACATTGCTACAATTCCATAACTACGAGTCGGGAACATACTGAATCATCATACAATTCAGCGATATACCTCATACTTATTTTCCTTTTTTAACAGGAATTAAATAACGTAGTCCTAGAAAAATCAACCAAAACTTGAGTCAAAATCAAATTTAGACAAACAACTTAACACCAAATCGAACACATTCTTCACAAATATCACTTAAGCCCAATTGTTATTGTTACAAAATAATTTCATTAACCGAAGACCCAAAAAATGCAGAGCCCAAAAAAACCAACCAAGAACAATAAAAATTCTAACTTTTCGCCCAAGAAACCAAAGCAAACCTCAAATTTGCCGCGATCTGATTATTATTGCCCCTCTCCGGTGTATCCATCACCGCATTTTCATCTTCAGTTTTATCTTTTATAGAACTCTCACACCCCTCTTCCATTTTCTGTTTGTAAGTATATCAGTTTCAATATCTATCGTATCCTGTTCTCTTCCAATTACACACCCAACCCACCCCCACCAACACGCTAAAACAAACAAACGAAACAATTGCTGTTGTTGAAGTGTAGTTAATGCAAAGTAAAACACAGGCCACAGCTGCTGTTGATGTGTGGTTAATGCAAAGTAAAACGTTCACTTGAAAATTTGCCAAAATTTAATGTAAAGTGTAAACAGATGCATTTCATCTAAATTGTCCCTTTTTCCAGATATATATATTCTTGAACAGCCCATTTATTTCTTGGATGGATATGTAAATCACTAAACGGCAATGCTGCTATTTAATGTGGGATTTGATCATTTGAATCTGTCAAAGAGAATTCAAACCAAATTCCTCGTATTTCTGTGATTCAGATTTGGTTTTAATTTTCAGTTATGCAATTTTGTAGGTTTTTTTTGTTGATTTCCATTATTAGATAATAATTGCTGCTACTAATGTCATTGACACATTTTTCTTGGGTAATATTGAAATCATTCTTGGTGAAAATCTCGTTGAAATATTTGACATATGAAACTGGTTGTAGATTGTGCCCAATATGCTAATTATTCGACAATTATGTGTGTGTGTGTTTTTTTTTTGGGAGAGTTTTATCGGGGAGTCATCATTCTATAATTTACTAATAATATGTTGTAATAATTATGAGGAAAAGTTGTTAAAAATGCGTTAGTTAGTACTGCATTAAACGTAATTCATTAATCTAACCACACAAATAAAATAAAATAACGCCAGAAGTACAACAAATATATCGTAAATCGATACTTACAATAATTATCTCGAGAGATTTTGTTATTATCTTATTAGATTTTGATAAATATAATTTTTGTATTGAATTTATTGTGTGTTAATAATTATTATACAAATTTAATTATATATGGAGTATTAGCTAGAATGTACCAGCATCAATTTTACTAAGTATTTATATCGCAATGTTAAAAGATATCTAATAAAATATAATTTATCATTTTTGAAATGTAATTTGTTCTACAAAAATCAATGGAATAAATTGCGAATGAATTCCTTCTAGGATGCTTATTGGACTTATCAATTAAGAACCTAACCAAATCAAAACCGATTTAAACTGGTTTAGTCCGAAACCGATTAAATCACATATTAGTTGAATTATTTATCGTCATACTTGGGTTGTAGTCAAGTTTATAAATGAAAAATCACAAAATAATTATTAAACTAGCTAATAAATAATGGAAAAAAGTTATGCCTTCTTCGAAAACTGATCTAATCCAACTAGCAAAAATGCTAAATATATAACCAAATTTCAACAACAATTAATACAACACAACAAAATTCAGAATAAATTCAATACAAAATCTTACCATATGATAACAAAATATCATAATATAATTATTATAAATATTTATCGTAACTTTATCATTCCCAATTCAACTTAATGACCCATTGGGCGACGAATGACCCGATCATGCTTTACTTTTTGGCGCCCCAAAGAATTTAAAATCGTGGGCCACATGTATTCCTTTGTCGTGGGCCCTCCCTAAATTCTAAACCGTAAATCAAATAGAAATTAGTTTTTAGAAAATAAAAATATTTTTTTTTTCGTGTAGTTCGAAAGTTCAAACTTGGAATCTAATATTTAAGACCCTGATAAAACGTACACAATTTAATAGGTAGTTTTTATTTTTTTTAGAGTTTTATAGATAATTTTTTTAACGTCATTTTATAGATATTTTGTTTTCACTATTTTGGAACCATTTTCAACGGAAGATTCGTCACTGATTTAATTTCCTCCCACTTATCAATATAACCTCAATCTTAATTTGCTGATAAAATTTTCCATCTCCAAAAGAAACCGAATACATAATTCTTTTTAAATATATGTATTAAAAATAGGAAAAGGAAAGTAAACGTTTTCAAATATACAAAATAACTTATGTGAGACCGTCTTACAAGTCAATTTATAAGACGAAACTCGACTCGACTCATAGAAACAATCATTTTTTTAGTTATTTATTTTATAAATAAATATTGTATAATATATGATAATTTTAATTTATAATAATAATTTTTTATGTTAAAAATTTATTGTCCGTTGTAAACTAAAAGTGACAGATTTTCCGGACCACATCTACCAACTATCGATTCATTTCCTTTTTCTCCTTCTTTCGTTTTTTTTCCTACTTTGCCAAATTATTACTTTTAATAATACGGTCCCTTTCTCTGTGGGCGACCAATTGTTGGTGGTCCCGTCCCCTTGTTAAAAATCCTTCCATCACGTGATTCCCCCGTGCTGTTTTGATAAAAAAAAAAAAATTTCCAAATGTAGTATTTGGCCGCATCATGTGCTTATATAGTTGAATTTTTTTATTTAAAAACAATAACTTTACCAAAATAAGATATTCATCTCACAAAATACGATCGTGAGACTATCGATATTCACAATAAAAAGTAATACTCTTAGCATAAAAAGTAATATTTTTTCACAGATGACCAAAATAAGAGATCTGTCTCTCAAAATATGACCCGTGAGACCGTCTCACACAAGTTTTTGCTAAAATAGGTCTCTTGTAAGACGTTCTCACGAATCTTGATATGTGAGATGGGTCAACCCTATCTTTTTTATATTGATAATTTTTATTATGAATGATAGAACATATATAAAAATATAGATAAATATAGCGTTGAATTAAAAAAACATAGATAAATGAGAGCATAATTATAATTTTAAATAGCTTTCACCAAATACGTTAAAAGTTAACATGTATAAGAGCTTCGACTTTAATTAAATAATAAGTAATATGTTTATTGTAAGATTATCTCATAGATAAAGATTGTGAGATGAGTCAATTTCTGTTCATATTTATAATAATAAGAAATAATTTTGACATAAAAAATAATATTTTTTCATAAATAACTCAAATAAGAGATCATCTCACAAAATTGATCAATACGAGACTGTCTCAAAATTTTTTTTTAATAAGATACCATATCAAATTCTTGAATATGTTTAATTTAGTTTTTTAATTCGGACTTCTACAGCTATCTTTTCCTAGATTAATTACTTTCCCGATGTCCCACAAATCTCTGCTAGAAGAAGTTCTGTGCTATGATAATGTCCAGGCATGCGTGGTTAGTAGTAGCGCACGTGAAATGATTCATTCGTATATTTTTTCAAAAACGAATTTATAAGTTAATTAATTTTATGATAGTATGAAAACACTCGTTTGTTCGACCATACTTTTCAGAGTTATGCGTTGTAATCTATTGATTCACGTGAAAAAACATACGTGATCTTTTTATGATAATCGAATCTATCACAGACAGTATCATAAAAACGTCTAATCAATCGAAAACACTAAAAAGTACAATTAACACATGATGTTATACAATCTAGTCTGCGCAAGACTAACCAGGTGGCTCGTGAAACCGCTCGACGATGTTTACAATCTCGGGATAGTTTTGTGTGGTTGGATGCGATTCCATGCTTTTTGAAACATATTGTACAAAATGACTTGTTGATTTATCAAATGAAGTGTGAGTATTATATATATAATAACAATACACTGTGTTAAAATAAATAAAATTGAGTACACTAAATCGTTTTTAGCCAATATAATATAGAGTAGGTTTCTTGTGAGATGGTCTCACGAATCTTTATATATGAGACGGGTCAACTCTACTGATATTCACAATGAAAAGTAATACTTTTATCATAAAAAGTAATACTTTTTCATGGATGACCTAAATAAGAGATCTGTATCACAAAATACGACCTGTGAGACATCTCACACAAGTTTTTTCCTGTAGTATATTAGATTTTTTTTTGATATCCTAATCTAGGAGATGAGAAAAACTCGAACTTGAGTCAATACATAAAAATTTATGTGAGACCATTGGGCCAAGCCCTCGATCTCATATAATATACTAGATTTTGATATGAATTGAGTATATATATTACAAGTTACATTAAAAAATGAAAAGAGTCGGGCATGGCGGGAGAGTAATTTAAGATTATGCATTTAATTTGAAAGAACGTGACTCACTGCTACGATTCATCCACCCTTCGGTTATTTTTATTTATTTATTTTTCTGTCGGGTAAGCATAACTTTAAATATTTAATGTTTTATTATTTATGATAAAGTTGAATTTACTAATGAAGTCTTGTTGCTTTTGGGTTTGGATCAATTTCTCCAAGTTCCATTATAGTCGATGATTATTCGTGAATTCATCCTTGATTGAAAAATCATACTAATAAATGTCTGCCAACAAAAGTAAATGTACATTGAAATTGGTCGATATTATTATTAAATTTGTACTTTCATTGATTGGACTTTAACTAAATCAAATAATGTTTTCAGTACGCACACGAAAAAATATGCAAGATTTATATATATTTTTGAACATGAAAATATGTTTAATTTTTATTCCTATTAATAATATCAATTTTTAGGGAAAAAAATAGGTAGTATAATTTGGTATTGATATTGTGCGAGTATTTTAAATAATACAGTATGACAATAAATTAGAAATGAATAATAAATGTAGTTAGTTTTGAATTGAATCAGAATTGAATTAAAACAATAATTGTATGCAAGAGTATTAAAATTGATGGAAATGCATTTTTCTACCAGAAACTCTAAACAAGATGCAAATGCATTTTTGTTCATTTCTCATAAACAAAATTATTTTGGGAAAAAAGTAAACATTTTCCCCCAAAACATTATTCGACCACTCTTATTAAAAAAAAAAAAAATCATAATAAAATTCAAATTCAAAATCAAACAAGAAAAAATTACACTAACATTTTAATACATATACACTTTTTTTCCAGATAATAGATATCAATATTATTTAGACATTTGACATAGGATTTCATACCCCCAAAAAAAAGGAACTTAATGAAATTTTGATGATGTATCTTAACTCGATCACTCTTTAAATGTGCATTATGTTTCTTGTAAGACAAATGAATCATATCTATATTTATGAATAAAAAATATGTCTCTCAAAATTAACTCATAATCGGGGTAAGATGACAATGGGCACGAGTAGAATCTACATTCGACTTGTCCGAATATGTTTGGGTCGGGCTTGTATAGTCTATACCATCTATACTATATTATTAAGTGTGAGATTCTTAGAATAACTACTTAGATACTATATTATTACGTGTGAGACTCTTAAAATAATTACCTTGTAAGACATCAAAATATTTAATATCATAATCCTTCTTACCCTACTCAATCCATATTTTACATAGAAAAAATCTAAAAAAAAATTAAATTTTAAATCGAACAACTTTTTTAATTAAAAATAATTTCGTGTTAATTTTTTAGTATTATTTGTTCAAATTAAAAATAATAATAACACATACAATATATATATATATATATATATATATATATATCTCTTTTACTAGAATTAAATGAGTTTGGATCCGCAATGGATAAAAAAATGGTGAATTAAAATAAAAAAAAAGGTGGAATTAAAAAAAGGTTTCAAGTGTGCAGCAACCCACTTTACTCCCTCCAGATTTTTTGGGAAATTTTATTTAAATCAAGGATTGTCCATTGACTTTCGTTTCTTTTGATGATATAGATATTGAAGTTATATTGGAGGAATCCCAAACTCACATCACTTGTAAAGAAACCCATCCATCATAATGAGCAATAATAATGAAAAGTGAGTTGGTTTCTTTGTCTGCTGATTTTACATTTGTTATAGATCAATGGGTTGTGTTTCTGTTTTGCATTTTTTGGCGATTTTTTGTTCCTTTTTGTGGGCATTAAAAATTGGAAATGCCTGTTCTTGATTCTGGTTAAGTATGATTTTTTGTGATCTTCGGTCTGTTTGGGTTTTATTTTGCTTCAATCACGTGCGAAAATTGTAATGACGGTGTGGATTGCGATGTTGTTTTTGGGCTCAGGCTCTCTCTTTCTTGACGGGGTTCTGTTTTTATAAATTTTGTTTCATACAATTGAATTTTGTACGTATAATTTTAATTCATTTTTTTAAAAAAGGAATTCTAAAAGAGCACGCTGATCATTCTTCTTGAAATGTCTGGATTTGGTCAGGGAATTTTTTTTTGTGCCTAAGTTAAACATCCTCAGTTGTTGGATTTATAGACTGGGAATACGAGATTTGGAGCTGCCTTTTGTTGTTTTTCTTATATTTACCACTAGAAACTTTGTCGATTTGATGAATGTGATGCATCTTTTTACTCATGCTCCCTCGGCTCGAATCCCGGACCAAGTTACTACATATGAACTGAAATTCCGAGATATGTACTGATATGCCATTAGGCTAACTGGGTGGTTAGATTCTGTTTATTTTGGTTATTTTTTTATTGCAAATAGATGTCCCTTACAGTTATTTTTTCACTTTGATCATCAGTTCAAGCGTGTACTTTGATTTTCTTGATTCTACCATATTTGGGATCTTCGTTGCTATTTTTTTCATGATTTATATGCTACATTGTGATCTTAATCTTTTGAATTGATGACAGTGACCCGTGGGATTGGCAGTGTCATGAGTATAATATTGAGGGCAGTACCAACATAGGTTAGTCATACCCTCATTTTGAATCCCTCACCCTCAAGTAAAATGCTCGTTTGAACTCGGGTGATGGTTTTTGCCTTTTTTTTTTTATGATGAGCAGAAATATCTAAATGGCATTTGGGTGGAGTGGAGCAAAATGAAGACCGTTTCTGTTCTATATTAGATGATGAAACTACTCCAGTCAAGGCTTGTGGGGATTTAACTTGCCATGTAATTGAAAAAAGTTGGGGTGGGGCCTTACTCTTCCTGTACTTGTACTAAGTATCACTATTTCTCTTCGTTTTGTAATTGCGCGTGTGTTCTTTGTTTTGAACTATTCTACTTTCATTAAATCAGCTATCATCCTTACCCAATGGACTTATAAGCAAAGACAGAGGTACAAATTATCTCTATCCGGTAGCCATGTTAGCATTAAAATATGAATTTATGTAATGGGTGAGGAACAAGTGATGACACATTTAAAAATTCATTCGTAACATGCTTCTTCTTTAACACTCTTGGTTTAAGAAACTAAGCATTGCGCAAATATAGCAGAATGGTTTTATTGATTATTCCACATGTTTCAAATGCATGAAGAAGTTGCATATATGTTTACGTGTCCCATAATTGTGCACACTTTGTTATTGCAATTCAGTCTTATGTATTGATTCCTTCACACAACAATTTGCTTCTTGTATCGACCAATTTGAAGAGATGTCATCTGGCAACAGTATATGGAAACAACAATTAGTGGATATTGGTACTGTCACCGCACAACAAGCCAAGTATTGGGGATTTAGTGATCTAAGTGCGTTTTGTTTAACTACTGCAGAAGTTACTGGGAAAGAAGAGTCAGAGCAATGCAGGGAGCTTTCCTCTCAAGCAAAAAGACGTAGGATGCTTCAGTTTGAGTCTGAAGTTTTGAATGCACCTCTTTATAATGATGACATATTTTTAAGATCTAAGGTACATATTTTTGGTAAAAGAGTTAATTTGCAGCACCATCTGATGGTTCCTACCTCCTAGATAGTCAATAATCTGTTGTCTTTTTTTTGTTCAGGAGAGACAGGATTCTCTTGAAGCTGATATGCATGATATGTCAGAGTGGGTTGCTGGATTCGCAGGTTTGTTTCTCTCAAAAAATTATTGTGAGATATATGAAAATCAAATCCACAAACGTGGTATCTAGTGATAGTTTTTTATTTCTTAGACGGTGCATCGGCATCCAATAACGAGTGCTTGGATCCATCATTTGAAGGGTGGATTTCGGATTACTTTAATGATGCTGAGATACATTGCAGCGCTGAAGATATGTATGTTTGCATAGTCTTTGCTTTATCAGTTTATTTAAAACAAGTTTCTGACCAGCTTTTTGTTTGAATAGTTGTGATCCGTCTGGAGCATCTGATGTTCAAATCAACATTACAGGTAAATCACGAATAGGTTAGGTTATCAATGGTTAATTAATGTTAAATAATAGCATTATTTTGTTGCTTCATTGGTTTCCCGCCCTTTGTCCACTGCATAATCCATAACAAGATATTGCAGAGCTTTGTAAAATGCCTCCAGAATATGATGCTAACGCAGTAACAAATCACCCCGTCACTCATCGTCGAAGTGGTGCTTTCAAAGGTAATTGTGTACTCATTGTTTTGATTGTCCCTTTTGAAAACCAAGTTAGCCAAACTTAATCTGTGGAAATATCCCGTTTCTTCTGTTACTTTGATGGAGAATTATGGTGTTATGGCCTGATGACCATCATCTTAAATATTATTTTATGTTTGGATTCATTTTGACACAACTTGATCTTGTTCCTTAAACTAAATAGGTATTGTTTCCTATATCGTTTTTTCCCTGTAATTCAGGTAGAAAATCGTACATGTGCACACTACCTAAACCATCATCATCTGTCGTCTATCCATTTGCTTTCATCAAACCCTGTGGTGCTCATGGAGACATGACTTTGGAGGACATAAACCAAAAATTACACGCTCCACCAAAATCAAAGCAAGACCAAGGAGACGATCCTTCTGTTCCTTATCCCACATCAGCATTTTCAGGGAAGCCTGTGGTGGGAAAAACAAAGATTCACACAGAAGGCGGTGAAGGGAGCATTACAATTATGAGAACCAAAGGGTAAAAGGATTGGCACTTTCCCGATAATCTTCATGTCTATCATTCTCAGAGTTCACCCAGATGAACTACCCAGTCTTTTCTTGATTTCGGAATGATTTACCAGTATTTAAGGTTTCGACTTCACACCAATCCTATGATTATCATTGTCTCGTGGGATGTTCCTAGTTGTTATTAAAACCATCCCTTGCCAATGTGATTTTGTACTTGTGGGACTAGAGATCTTGACTAGTTCATCGGTGTGGTATCACTGTTCTAACTTCTGATTTTCGATTTCGGACTCAAGCTTCTATCTTATGTGCATAGACGACGAGTTAATCGTTTATTCAATTATTTTCGAAGTCTTAACTTGGTCTTATTGCGAACGATGCTTATCCAAGCAATTCAAAGGAATCATAATTCAAGATTTGGTGACCAAGACTTGTAGGTAATCAAATGTTTCATTTCTTTTCCATTTTGAATGTAAATACACTCAATTTATTCATTGTTACACCTAGTATATCTGACGTGTAATATATAATTTTCCGGATATGTGCTAAAACTCGAAAAAGCCATCAAACTGTTTAAAACGGTAGAAAATCGAAAAATCGGTCGGGTTTTTGATTTTGTTAAAAAAAAAATCAATGTCACCAACATAGCAAAAACTTGTGTGAGACGATTTTACGGGTTGTACTTTGTGAGACGGATCTCTTATTTGGGTCATTCATGAAAAATATTATTTTTATGCTAAGAGTATTACTTTTTATTGTGAATATCGGTAGAGTTGACTTGTCTCACATATAAAGATTCGTGAGACCGTCTCACAAGAGACCCACTAACATTTTCATCTCTCCTACATAAATCTCTTTAATGTTATGTGTAATTTGGAATTTGAAATGTGATGTTAAAAATTTAGTAAAAACTATAAAGTAATAAATATATTTCATTTACTATATAAAATAAATATAATATATTTTTTATTAATCAAGTTCTACTATCCGGTTGAACTTTTTGAAAGGTGGATCGATCTAATTACCGACCTAATTATGAAAATATTGGTATGTGTGCGTTTTTTGGTTGAGTTACTCTAATAATTCAAGTAAGCGTATACTTTGTATTTTGTGCGTATTTACTAATTCTAAAGCTTAAATTTCTTAAACCATCCATAAAAAATCGAGAGAAAACAATAAGATATTAACTAAAATATTTACCATTTGATTTTCTTATGTTTGGAATTGTTAGATTATAGTGGCTCCACTATCTAAGTATGAAATTGGTTTCGGACTAGGTTTATTTAAATCCTTCGCTCCTCTCTTTTGTTCAAGAACTCTGGTAGAAATGGCAAGTAATTGTGAACTCTCTGCCTTCCCTTGCCTTGCCCTTGCCTTCCCTTCCACTTTGGCTCGTTTGAACGTTTTGACGTAATTTCAGTTAAATTATGTTATAGAAAAAAACATGATTTTTCTTCCCTGTTGAGAAAGCGTTAATTCTTCAACCTATTTCTTTTTCTCAAAAGACTTTAATTGGTACGCGCAAAAAATAAGCTAATTCGACAGCTTTTTGTTCGATTTCTCGTGAAGTCAATTTCTCATCAGTACGAGTCAACATAATAGCCACGTCTTCTGATGTCCATATAAAAGATACGACGAGCATAGTACTTCACTCCATCTAATGACTGACCTCTCGATTAAGTCATGTGAAATCTGTAAGTATGTCAATTTAAGATCACCACGTGAAAAAAATTCATTCAAAAAGACTACAATCCAAAAGCCATGCAATATTGTCTGTTATTCTATGATTCTCATCAATCCCTTCTAAGAAAGAAAAGAAAAAACGAAGATTCTCATTCTAAAAAACGATTTCGACTTCCATAAATTATTATTAGAAAGTAAGAATGAGAAAGAGTCGTGATTAAAATTCTCATTTTATAGTTTTTTTTAATGTATTATTTTTTATAGGTTGATTTAATTTATTTTTATTTAAACTAATTTAGTATTAAATATTAATCTATCATTTATTATTTTTAAAGATTATTCATAGGTTTATCTGCATGGTTGAGTGTTACTAATAATATGAGAGGCAGTAAAGAAAAGATTAGCCTTAAATCAGACAGGGAGTTGATATCAGTTAGAGTTGGTTAGTTCCCGCCCAGAACATTCAACAAACATTTGAGAGACATACATGACCTTCACCACTCTTGTCTTCTCTCCCCCACTCGCCACCCCCTCCACAGCTGACCCAACAGCTCCGAGCACCCAACTTCAGATTAAATCAGCGTCCATTTCCAATAACCTCGTTCCTGAACCTGGGTCTCTTGAATCTTGCAAAAATCTTCAAGAAATAAAGCAATTACATGGCCACTTAGCTAAACTGGGGTTGGTACACGACCTCACTGCTCTGAAAAACCTCATTGTCAACTGTCAAGTACTCATAAACGGGGTCTTCTGAAAGCTTAGAGTATGCAGAGAAAGCCTTCGAGATATTCAAGAACAGTAAAGAGGATTGCAGCAGCACTAGGGGAGTTTATGTTTATAACTCTTTGATAAAAGGAAACTCGTTAGCTGGGTCTTTTTCACATTCCATTTTGCTGTATGTTGGTATGGTGATTGAGGGTGTCGCGCCTGATAACTATACGTTTCCATTTGTTTTGAGTGCCTATGCTAAAAGTTCGAGGCTTTTTGAGGGGATGCAGCTTCATGGATCAGTTATGATGTTATTTTTGTTTTGAATTCTTTGATACATTTCTATGGGGAGTGTGGAGAAATTGATAAAGGGCGAAAAGTGTTTGATGAAATGAGTGAAACGAATGTAGTGTACATGGACTAATTTGATTTGTGGGTATGCGAGGAAGAATTGGCATTAAGAGGCCGTCTCTTTGTTTTTTCAAATGGTTGAGGGCATTAAGCCAAATGAAGTTACTATGGTCAGTGTGATATCAGTTTGTGCAGAGTTGGGCGATTCGAATTTGGGGGAGAAAATTTCTTCCTATGCAGAAGCATCTGGGCTAACTTTCAATACCATTTTGGTAAATGCGCTTGTTGATATGTATATGAAGCGCGGGACTACTAATAATTCAAAATGACTATTTGATGAGTATGTCCATAAAAATTTGGTTCTTTACAAAACAGTCTTGTCAAATTATGTACAGTTAGGGAAAGTGAATGAAGCTCTCGATGTACTTTGTGAAATGCTTTATATGGGGCCAAAACCAGACAGGGTGACTGTTATGTGCTCGGGTAATGGATCTAGTTATGGGGCGATTTAGAGAGAATTCACCACTCGCAAGATTGTGAGCGTGTTTCTGAGATTTCCGCCCACGTCTCGCTATTTTTGATAGTTGGGAATTGAGGCTCGTTGAAGAGAGAACCTCACGATCTCTGACTTTGGTAGAAGAAACTCAATTTTGATGCCTTTATTTCCTCACTTCTGCCGAATATATATACAAGCCAAACTAAAGGATAAGAATCCCAATCAAATCCACTTGATATCTTCCTAGAGGATATCTCCGTAACTAATAAACAACCACATCTAATCCAAACCAACTAAATGAGATAATCTCTTATTTAAAGAATAAAAAAAACAAGATAACTCTAGAATCCTCTTATCTAATCTACCACCTTGTACTTCCCATGAGTGTGTCTTTGATAAACAATATCTTTTGAAGGCGTTGGGTTGGGCTTGGGCTCGGTAATTGCTGGGGCTGGGCTGGTCGTGACATTACACCCCTCTGGAGACACGTGATCGTCCACGATCACAAATGAGGGAAACTCCACGGCCAAGGTGGAAGCATCCTGCCAAGAAGCCTCGGTGGGTGAGAGGCCAGCCCAGTGAATCAGCAGCTCCCGACGTCCCTGGCGGAATCTCGAATCCAGAATGGCCAGTGGCTGCGGTGGTTCGTCTTGGTTGAGTACTGGCAGGTCTGTGTCGTGGGGAATGTTGCCCTTAAATGGCTTCAGAGAAGAGACATGGAAGACTGGGTGGATCAAGGAGGAGTCAGGAAGCTTGAGTTTGTATGCCACTTGACCAATGCGTTCAATAACTTCGAATGGGCCAAAGTAACGTGGGGAGAGTTTCTTGTTCATCCGTTTTTCCACACTAGATTGGCGGTACTGTTGTAAGCGTACCAGAACCATATCCCCTATTGCATATTGGACATCCCGGTGAGATGAGTCATATTGAGTCTTCATGAGGTTCTGGGCGTGCAGTAGGCATTGACGGAGGTGTTTCAGGACTTCGTCTCTGGTCTGTAATTCTTTGTCGACGGCCTCTAATTTCGCTACCCCTGGGCAAAATGATAGAAGACACGGCGGTGGTCGGCCGTAGACAACTTCAAATGGGGAAGAACGTAAGGACGAATGGAAGCTGGTGTTATAGCAAAATTCAGCCCACGCAAGCCACGTGGTCCATTTCTTAGGCAAGTCACCGGAGAAGCAACGGAGATACATCTCCACAATACGGTTAACCACCTCCGTTTGGCCATCCGATTGAGGATGGTAGGCCGATGTAAAACAAAGTTGGGTGCCACTCAAGCGGAACAATTCCTTCCAAAATCCACTAGTAAATGTGACATCTCGATCGCAAACAATAGACTCGGGCAACCCGTGAAGCTTGAAAATATTCTCAAAAAAAATCCGAGCGACCAATACTGCTGTATAAGGGTGTGAAAGGGCAACAAAATGCGCATATTTTGAAAATCGGTCAACCACAACCAAGAGAATATTCTTTCCTTGCGATAGGGGAAGTCCCTCGATAAAATCCATAGAGATATCCGTCCATACGTGGTGAGGAACTGGGAGGGGCTGTAACAACCCTGCCGGCTTCAAATTTTCAGTCTTATTGCGTTGGCAAACTTCACATTCCGCCACAATTGATTTTATTTGGCTGCGCATGCGTGGCCAGTAGAAGTCCCGCTGAACGCGATGCAAAGTCTTCAAATATCCTTCATGGCACGAGCTATGAATATAAGAGATGATGGTACCTGTCAAGGCCGAATCCGGAGGTAAGAACACCCTCTGATTATACCAAAGGAGATCATCCGAGAAGTCCCAGGGCCCCAGAGCTTCTCCAGCCTTTACCTTATCAATCAAGGGCTGTAACTCGCTCCTAGAAACGAGTTCACTTCTGATTTTGTCCAACCAATCCAGCCGTGGGGTTGATAGAGCGCAGATAGAGCCACTGTCTGATTCATCTCGTCTTGAGAGGGCGTCGGCCACCACATTGGCTTTTCCTGGTTTATATTCCACCTTGAATTCAAATCCCAACAGCTTGCTGATCCATCGTTGCTGAGGGGATGTCGTGATACGTTGTTCCAGCAGAAATTTGAGACTGTAATGATCGGTGTGCAACAAGAACGAAACTCCCCACAGATATGTCCGCCAGTGGCGGATGGCCTTAGCCAACCCAATCAACTCTTTTTCATATGCGGGTAATTTCCGGTGTTGCAGAGCCAAAGCCTGGCTATAGAATGCAATAGGACGCCCATTTTGAAGAAGAACAACTCCTAATCCACTTTCTGAAGCGTCACATTCTATCACAAATGGTTCTGAAAAATTCGGTAGGGCTAGGACGGGTGTGGATGTCATAGCCTTCTTCAATACCTCGAACGATCGAGTGGTTTCTTGTGACCAGACGAAGGAGTTCTTGCGAAGTAGGCTGGTCAAAGGCGCATCAATAATTCCGTAGTTCTTGACGAACTTGCGATAGTACCCCGCAAGGCCTAGAAACTCGCGAAGGGCGCGGATAAAGGAGGGGGTCGGCCAATTAGCAATGGCTGCAATCTTCTCGTCATCAACTTTGACCCCCGATTGTGTCACTCGATGGCCGAGATAGGCCACTTCTGTTTGAGCTAGAGCACATTTGGACCGCTTTAGGAAGAAATGTTGTGCCTTGATCGTGGCGAAGACCAGACGTAAGTGTTTCAAATGTTCCTCCCAAGATTTGCTGTAAATCAAAATATCGTCGAAGAAGACAAGAACAAATTTGCGTAGGTAATCCCCGAAGATAGTGTTCATGATGGCTTGAAAAGTGGAGGGCGCATTTGTTAGTCCGAAGGGCATAACCAAAAATTCGAAGTGACCATGATGAGTCCTGAATGCTGTCATGGGAATGCATGTTGGATCCATCAAGACTTGGTGGTATCCTGCTCGGAGATCCAGTTTGGTAAAGAATTGGGCTCCATTAAGCTCTTCCAACAATTCCTCAATCACAGGGATTGGAAACTTGTCCTTCATAGTCCGCGAATTCAAAGCCCGGTAGTCGACACAAAAACGCCATGATTTATCGGTCTTGCTGACTAACAATACGGGTGATGAAAATGGTGAAGTACTGGGTCGGATAATTCCTTGCTTTAACATCTCAGCGCACTGTCTTTCGATCTCATCTTTCTGTGCGTGTGGGTAGCGGTAGGGTCGAACCACGACAGGATCTGTCCCTTGGGTTAATATAATTTTGTGTGTATGTTGTCGTTGCGGTGGCAGCCCCTTAGGGTCCCCAAAAATCCCTTCAAAGTCCAGCAGCAGCGCCTGAAGACCTGGTAGTTCCCTTCCGTCAGTTTCTGTTATGGTGAATGCAAAAGGGCCTGAACTCGCGCTAGGATCGTCCCCCTGTAAACTGACTGAGTTTCCTTCATATGGGAAATTCATGACCATGTGTGTGAAGTCCCAAGTGATGGAGCCCAACGTGCACAACCAATTCACTCCCAAGACCACACTAAAGTCTCCCAAAGGTATCAAAAACAGATCCACATAGAATCTAGCTCCTCCCAGAATAACATGTACACCGCGGCATACCCCTGAGCATTGAAGTTGTCCGCCGTTGGCCACAGACACCCTTAGGGTTGGGCGGTTTTCCACGGATAATCCTAGTTTGGCGGCCTCCAGTGTATCCACGAAGCAATGTGTGCTCCCCGAATCGATGAGGACCCTCACGTGGCAGTCGTGAATTGTTCCCCAAATCTGCATTGTTTTCGCGCCCTGGGAGCCAGCAATTGCATGTATAGAGGCCCCAAATTCTTGTGGTTCTTCTTCTTCCGTAGTATTCTTATCGTCTGATGTGTCATCCTCTATTCCTTCCAACAGAAATAACCGTTTGCATCGATGCCCCGGCGTGTATCGGTCATCACAATTGTAGCATAGCCCCTTAGAACGCCTCTCTTCCAGCTCCAATCTACTCAGTCGTTTTATTCTAGGTGTCTGGGGCTGTTGTTGGATGTTGGTGCTACGTAGCGGTGCTCGCGGTTCCTCCCTCGGGCAATTGTTGCGTGTCTCATATAATCGTGCCAGATTCATAGCCGTGGTGAGATTTGTTGGGTGATGGATTTGAACTTCTATAGCAATGTTTCTGCGCAATCCACTAATGAACAATTGTATCTCTTGCCTCGACGTCATGGGACCCGAACGGGCCAGCAATTCTTCAAAGCGTTCCTGATAATCATTCACCGAGTTTGTCTGACGTAGTTTGGCAAGATCGCCAAAGGTCTCTCCTCGAAGGGGTGGGCCAAATCTGAGATCACAATGTTCAGCGAATTCGATCCACTGAATATCGGGCTGATCCCTTTTCAATTTGCGAAACCACAGCTGGGCCTTGCCTTCGAGATGGAAGGATGCTAAACCCACTTTTTCTGCCTCATGTGTGTGTTGGTGGTCGAAGAAATGCTCGCAACGATTGAGCCACGCCAATGGATCTGATTTTCCATCGTAACAAGGGAAGTCTAACCTGGTGTATTTCGGTATGACAAACGAGTTGTCTTTTCCCTCCCGTGTGCGTGGACCAGTGGAGTACGTATCACGGGAATCCAAGTGGTTGTTGTCACCGCCCAGATCGTGCGTTGTTTCTGTTTTGGATGCTGCGACTTGGACCGATAATTCTTCCAGGCGTGTGACAAGATCCCGATGTCGCTGGTCGTTCTCTTGTTGCCGCTGGTTACTCGTCATTCTGTCTTCTTTGTACATGTTGATAAAGGCTTCGAGCTGCCTGTGCATGGAAAGTAAATCCCCCATAGCGCCCGGCTCTGATACCAAGTTGTTATGTGCTCGGGTAATGGATCTAGTTATGGGGCGATTTAGAGAGAATTCACCACTCGCAAGATTGTGAGCGTGTTTCTGAGATTTCCGCCCACGTCTCGCTATTTTTGATAGTTGAGAATTGAGGCTCGTTGAAGAGAGAACCTCACGATCTCTGACTTTGGTAGAAGAAACTCAATTTTGATGCCTTTATTTCCTCACTTCTGCCGAATATATATACAAGCCAAACTAAAGGATAAGAATCCCAATCAAATCCACTTGATATCTTCCTAGAGGATATCTTCGTAACTAATAAACAACCCTATCTAATCCAAACCAACTAAATGAGATAATCTCTTATTTAAAGAATAAAAAAAACAAGATAACTCTAGAATCCTCTTATCTAATCTACCACCTTGTACTTCCCATGAGTGTGTCTTTGATAAACAATATCTTTTGAAGGCGTTGGGTTGGGCTTGGGCTCGGTAATTGCTGGGGCTGGGCTGGTCGTGACAGTGACTGTGCTATCTGCTATTTCATCTTCTGCTGAACTGAGTGAATTTCGGTTTGGCAGGGAGTGTCATGCTTACGTTTTAAGGAATGGACTTGAGAACTGGGACAACATTGGAAATTCACTTATTGATATGTACAGCAAGTGTGGCATGCAGGAATGGGCTTGCGGAATGAATGTTTGATCAGATGCTCAACAAAACTTTTGTGTCGTGGAATTCGTTGCTTGCAGGTTTTGCTAGAAATGGTGATATCGAGTCGGCCGAGGAAGTGTTTGAGGACATTGCCAGAAAGGGATCTTGTCTTGGAACTCAATGATTGGTGCTTTGGTACAACAGAGTTTGTTTGGGAACGTGATTGAACTATTTAATTCTTTTCAACGGCGTATGCACTTAATGCAAGTACACATCATCCGCATTTCTAATGGACACAAACTGTTGTTACACCTTTCCGGTAAAGAATTACTGCTAAGGTATAGAATTACTGATAACATAACTCATTGAACATACATTCTATATGCAACCAAGTCGATAAAATAATGACTGCATTACAACTGATCAACGGGAAAAGCAAAAACTTGGTATCTGTTAAACATAATGAGTTTCATAAAGATCTTCTCCATCAATCTTAACTTACACTATTGGCTACTTCCAAGAAAATAATTTCCTTCTCCCTGATGTTTGCTTCAGGATCAGAGCTTCGGGAAAATGGCATCAATGAGAACATGATGCCTGGGATCAGTCTCCCAGAGTTTAGCCAAATGACATGGAGATGCAGTACGGCGATGAATCTGTTCGTTGATCCAGATGCTGGCCTCAGCTTTGCAAGGATGGATGATCATATCCAGGGGAACATTCTTATCATCAGCTCCAATCCCCTCTCTGTCTAACTGCTTTAGATAAAGATTGGTCAGGTAGTGCAGAGGCTGCCCATATATCTGCTTAATTGAGTTTCCTAATCCCATCCACGAGGCATAGGGAATAGCGGTGCCACGCTCAGTTGGTATTGGTATCAGGTTCATATATTCTTGGTAACTTGTTGCACGTCTAAAGAGCAATTCTGCATTGCAAGGCACAAATTAAGCAGCGTTGGTCTGACTAACAAAATAAACATCACAAAATAGAAAGTTTTTGGGTTGCATTGACATGTCAAATGTAGTCAGAAAAAAAAGATCCAGGTTTATATGATACATTTGACAGCATCATTTATTTACAAAATGCCATTTTAAGCCACAAGATAGCAGCATAATTCCATGTTCTAAAAATCTATCCACGTTTTATTCCCCACTGACTCACAATTCAAGTAATTGAAGTTCCACTTGGAACAAGAGATATTACGTGCAAACACCAAAAATAAAAAGAAAAGAAAACAAAATGGAAAAAGAATAGATTGCTCATTCCCTCATATCAAACATCGACCAAATATGCATGAAAGGGTAAGCACATACACATATTTAAGCACACAGTCAAAATTAAAAAATATCATCATACAAAAAATGGACAAAGTGAATACATGACTTGTGAATAATCTGTTTTATTGTCAAAATTTATTCAATTTCAATTTCATATCTATATATTTGACATGGAAGAAACAAGTTCACTCCTCCGGCAATCACAGAACATTATGAAGACAACTATCTGAAATATAAGAAGCCTAGACAAAATCTCATTTAAACATGAGACACCCAATGCAAACAGGATTCGAGATGTGTTCCCACAATTTCTCCGAAACACCGATGATGCTAGCAACCCTATGCGTACATATGCACATATCCTTACACAATCCAAATGCATATTGCTCGTGTGTCACAAGCTTAAGAAGGGTGACCTCAATGTCTAAAGAAACGTTAATTTCCTTCGATAATGAAAAAGCTGATGTGATACTCAATTTTTTTTATTAGAACAGCACTCCACTCAGTCAAACTGAAAATTCACTCAAAGTTCAAAAAACAATAAAAGCATATAAATGATTTCTGAATCAGTACAATATTGTTGAGTAGTACTTGAAAAATATGTCCCATTATATTCTTAGGTCTGTTTGCTCTGTAGGATAAGGAAGGGATTTAGTTTAAATCACTCATCATCCTGCATTTGGCTCGTTCTTGTGAAGGACATAAAATAGTGTTTTTTATGTAGGGACATCCTTCCTCAGCCAAGTGATGAGTCTTCCCGTCTTGAACTGTAGCATAGATTGTATAATTTTACCATGATACCCTTCTTTCTCAATCGAAGATAACCCTACACCACACAGACGACACACCACCGTTGTGAAGGATGTGAGGTTTTTTCAAGGCAAACTGGTGGCAGGTTGGGGAAAAGGAAATAGCAATTAGCACCCACACAAGGTAATTGATGATCCAGATATTCCTTACCCCACAAATATGTTTAATTTTACAGCAATTTAAATGTATCATGGGAAGAAATTGTTATGCCTCTCAACAATTAAAAGTAGTTAAAAGAGTGAGAAGAAAAACTAAGAAGAAATTGAATATTGTATTGAACTAATCATAAATCCCAGGACCCAAGAGTATATTTGCTCTGTACAATCTCAACTCCCTAGCAGACAGCTAGTAACTCACTCAACAAGAAATATAACCGAATGAATCCCTCTACACGACCCCTCTCATATTTTATATCTTCCCCCCACGTGTTTTTCCCTTCCCATTCCTAGCACAGACGTCTTTCATTATCATTAGTAATCGGGCCAAATAAATATGGGATAACTGGACCCAATGGATCTGGGTTCATGACACGTCCCGCCTCTTCAAAAATCGCCTCGTCCTCAAGGCGAAAATTTGGAAATTGATCTGTAAAATCCTCCAAGTTCTCCCAAGTAGCATCCTCCTCTGTTCTTCCTTTCGAACGCACGAGCAGCTGTTTTCAAGGTTTTCCTTTTATCTGTTTAATGTGTCCAGCCAAAATCAAATCCGGTTCAAAAGTAAAAATAAATCAGCCTCCAATTCACTAGGCAGCTTTGTCTCAGCGTAATTCTTTCCCACTGCTCGTTTAAGGCATAATACATAAAAAACAGGGTGCACCTTAGACCCCTCGGACAACTGTACTCAATAAGCAACCGACCCCACTTTCTTCAAAATCTTAAAAAGCCCATAGTACCTGGCTGCAAACTTCTTAAATACCCTTGTACAAACTCAGTTTTGGCGTTGTGATCTCAACTTTAAATGCACCATATCCCTTTCTTGGACATGAACCTCCTTTCAACTTTGTTAGCGTATTTAGATCATCTGTTGTTGAGCTCGCTCAAGATTATACTTGAGCTGCCTCAAAAGTTCGTATTGATCCATCAAAGCGCGCGAAACCGCCAACACCATTGTTTCCCCTGTTAGAAATTGAATTAGAGTAGGTGGTTTTCGCACGCCGACCACTATCTTTCTTTTTTAACTAATAATATAACAAGGCTCGATTAGGGGATATTGTTGGCTTGTATCACACCTGATTTAAGCATTTCTTCCCCCATACATTCATCTTTCTGATGGTGGAAATAGCGATATGGCCGCACCGATACTGGACCATCTCCCTTTCTAATAATAATAGCGTGATCTTCTCTCCTACGCGTGGGTAATTAGTGAGGTTTTTGAAATACCCCTCATACTTGCCAAAAATGCTCTTCATCTTTTCATCATAGTGCATTCCTCCTACTTTTGGTTTCTCCCCTTCACTGTCATTCCACTTCAACAAGACTGCCCCACAAAATTCCACCTCACTCACTTTAGCAATTGACTTGAGTAAAACCATTGATCTGCTAAAAGATGGATCTCCCTATAAAATCATGGTCCGCTCCTTCCAACTAAATCTTTATGCATATAGTAACACGTCTCCCAAAGTGCGAAGCCATTCGACCCCTAGGATTAGATCAATTCCGTCTAGCTCAAACAGATAACCGACAAGGAAGGGATTATGTTTTAAATGCGGGGAACCATATCACCCAATGCACCAACAAAATTTTGAGAGTCGCGATTTTAGCGGAAGAGGATGGAGAAGAAGGCGAATTGGAGCCGGTGAAGGTGAAGGGGAAGTAGAGCAAGCCGTAAAGGAAGCCGAAGGTTGGCTGGAAACACCCAACACAAAATATAATACCTTAAAACTGCTCTTGTATTATGTCAATGGCATTGATCAACCGCAAAATTCGAAGGCGAAGGCGAGGGTGGCTGGTTGTGAAATATTGGCGATGGTTGATAGTGTTGCAAGCCACAACTACGTCTTGAGAAGCTTGACTACAGAATTGGGGCTGATGGTTGATGATAGTTTGTGTTTTGGGGTGAGTGTTGGGGATGGGTGTCGCAATTCGTGTAAGGGTGTGCAAAGAGTTGAATAAAATTTTTTTGACGAGATACAATCCGGCCATGTCAATTCTTTTGATTTGGGAACCTAACCACTCCACCGCTCCAAGGTCCACCGCGAAGCAACTAGACGCAAGTGATGATGAAATGTGGTAAACACAACCTGGACGCCGAAGGTTCAAACTTTGTTAGCGGGGAATATTTTTGAGGTTGTTTTCAGGGATGAATATTTTTTATGGCGGGCGCACCATCGAAACATGGTACATAATTTATGGCAAACCAACCTACCTCAAGAAAAGAAGCAGACAGCAATGCTAAAACCAGCATTGGCGATCAAGCTCTTCAAGCAAGTAGTGATGAATAAATAAGTCTTCCAACTATCTTTGATATCACTCTGAATCTACCTTAACACCATCTTTGATATCTCCTAGATAAGTATATGATGGTTTGCAACCACTCATCCCAGTTTCTTTCGAGAGATCAAGGATATACTTTCTTTGGGAAACCATGAGTTCCGTTTTGGACTTACCACCTCCATTCCAAGAAAAGACTAGCTTACCTAGATCTTTCATCTTGAATCCTTTTGCCAAGCTTTTCTTTTCTTCAATATGCCATCTCTTCGAAATCATCTTCTGTCAATATTATGTCGTCAACATAGACAATCAATACAAAGATCTTTTATGTATTGGATCTTCATGTGAAAAGAGTATGATCAGACTGTCCTGGAAGGTAGCCGTGTCCTTTAACAAATCTGGTGAATCTTTCAAACCATGATCTGGGAGATTGTTTCAGCCCATGGTGTGACCTACTTAACCTAAATACCTTTGATCCAAATTGATCATTAAATCTAGGTGGTGGTTCAATATATACTTACTTTTCTAACTCACCGTTTAGATAGCCATTCGTCACATCCAGCTCATTGAGTGGCCAATCTAAGTTTGCTGCAGCTGCCAGAATAACTCGAACTACATTGAGTTTAGCCACTGGAGAAAATGTTTCAGTTTGGTCAACTCATACATTTGGGTGAAGCCTTTGGAAACCAAACGAGATTCGTACCGTTATAAAGATCCATCGGAGTTGTAATTTGGAGTAAAGATCCACTTACAACCTACAAAAGATTTCTCACTAGGTAGATAAGCCTTCTCACAAGTAAAGTTTTCTATAGATCTCTCATCTCCTCGTAAATCGCTTATTTCCACTCAAGAACCTCAAGCCTCACGTCCATTCTTTGGAATACAAATGGTATCCATCTGAGACAAAAAGGAGCAATAAGAGGGTGAAAGATTTTTATAAGATACAAAATTTGATAGGTATTTCCTGCAAGATCGGATATCTTTCCTTTAAGCAATTGGAAGATCAATGTTACTCGAAGGTTTATTTTCAAGTATACCTGGAATATGAGCATAGAGACTCATTGAGATGCCATTGTGTGTTCCATGATTAGGCTCTAGAGTCGATTCATGGCTCTGTGATGGGACAAAGTCTCCCTCTCTCTTTACATCCCTCTTCCTTGTATAAACAAGACCTTTAAATTGTTTTCCACCTGCCTCCACTGTAAGTGATATAAAATTTTTCTCAAATCTAGGTTGGTCGGAGATTCATCATTTCTAAATTCGATTGAAAAATCAGAATTGGTTATACAGTCATCTTTACTGTTACTATACTCCCCCTGAATATGAGAGTTGTAGAAAGAGTAGCCTTCGAAGGAGAGAAATTTTTTTTTTGAAATAAGGTCGAAGCACTCGTATCCTGTTGGTTTGTAGGATAGCCAACCCATACTTTACGATCACCATACACTCTTTTATCATTGTACTCAATCCAGCAGGATGAGTAATGTTTTTTGGTTTTGAATGTATATTTCAAGCATTGGTAACAAAAGATGTAATTAATATAGTATTGAAAAAGTTCAATGGATTACCGATTACATATGAATCTGTAATTTTATTGCAATGGTGAAAAACTATTTATGTGCAGCCCTTTTGGTCTGTAGACAAGATGTGCATTATTCAAAACTTGTAATTTAGTTTAAGGGTTCACATATGCTCAGTTTATGTGTTTTTGTTGGCATGTTGCCAAATAAACTCGTAGTACCACTGTTGAAATGGAATGTCGATGTTTAATTATTAATTTAATGTGGTGTTAAGATGGTAAGATATTTAGTGGTCTGCCGTAACCCTATGAAATAGTGTAATCCATGGTCTTCATTCCATTGCAAGATAAGAAATTGTGAATGCACGTCGTCTTGAGAACATCCATGATGGAACAAACTATTCCATGTATAAGTTGATTATACATGTGTATGAACAACATGGTTCCAAAACTATGAGCTGAATATTGAGTTGTGCATTATTTCTCTCATTGGTTGAATACCTTACCAGAAGAGCCAACTAATAAAATTTTGTGAGGTTAGACATTAGACCGAAAGGGTTTGCTTTCACTTTTATCTCTAGTATGAAATTAGTTGAAGCTTATATTTCTTTTATGTGGCTAAAAGTAGGTGTCGGCACCCTGTATTTCAGTTGTCTGATATACAACGAGCTCATTTATGTTATTCGAATGAAAAATTATACAACTGTATTTATCTATACGGTGCATGCTTCAATCTACTGTTACAATTTATATGGTTTCCCGTGTAACAGTTATATAGAGCATTATCCCAATAAATCAGCGCAAAATTGAAATTGGATTCTACAACACACTGAAATCGAACTAGTAAACAAAAAAAAGGTCCGGCATAGTGTAATTTTTAAAACAAATGAAAGGTATCTAAGTCATTCAGTGGAAACCACAAATTTTACCATTCATATTAAAATCACACCAAACGCTGCATAGTTTATCACATAACTTTCACCTTTTTATCACTCAGATTACATATCCATCAGTTATCATATAGAGCATGATCTCAACACTATTACATATAATAGGAAGCCAAGATAAGCATACGCCTGCATACCCGAGTACCCAAAAAAAAGTAAAAAGAAATCACCGGCAATCACCCATGAACTGGTAGGAAAGCAAGGACTCGGAATAAATTACAGCCATATGGAGTTTATAAGAAGGTATTACCTTCAGGAGTTAATCCTGTAACAGGCCCATCGACAGCCATTGACTGGATGCCGTCATTTTCTACATCGTCGGATGAAGAAGAATCGTCGGATGAGATATCAACCCGATCATTTGACGGAAAGGGCTTCTCCATTTGCTACAAATTGACAACAAAATTCAAAAAGAAATTCATGTCAGATTATCAAATTTGCATAAATTATATCACACAAGGTTAACGTTTTCCTTCTCAAATTCAAAGCGAAATAAAGAATAGTAGGAAAAGGTAGGCTACTCTTACACTGGAAGCAATGGAGAAAATTTGATTTGGGGATTTCTTTGTTATATGGAAATCGAATGAGGGCCGGCAAACACGGAACAATATGAATGAGAGAATATAAGAAATTGTTAAGAATTATATAATTAAATTTAGTATTAATAAAAATAAAAATTTTATTTCCGCCCCATTTTCATGAAATCAAAAAAAGGGAGGAAAAAATCCATAATTTTTTTTAGAAGTTGTAAAAAATTTTTCCATATCGACGCCGTAGCTTCGATATTTTTTCAAGAAACAATATTTTTTAAAAAAATTGTTTATACGAACATTATTTATTAAATATTTTTAAAACATATATGCATATTATTTTTTATGAATTTAAATTTAAATAAATGAAAATTGCAAAAGAATATGATATCATGGTTGCAAGAACTTGGTAACTATTGATGGGAAAAAATTTGATCGCATGCTGTTTTTCAAATAGCATGTAATTTATGCATACACAAAGATAAATTAGATACCTTTTCTTACTTAGAAGCATAAGATTTAGGCTTTATATGTACCGTGTGTGACATTTTTAGTTTTATATTCTTCGTTAAATCAATTATAGTCATATAATTATGTTTTCATCAATTTAAATCATTTTTTCCCAAAATCATGTAATTAAATGGCCAATTTTATTGTAAATAACGGTTGAATTTTTTTTAGATATACACATGTATTTGACAATGTAATTATTTTTTTAATAATGATATTATCTATATAGTCACATGATTTTGAAAAAAAAAACTAAAATTAAATAAAAAAACATAGTTACATGACTATAAATAATTTAACGAAATATACATGACTAAAAATGTTACAAACCAATGCATACAAAACTAAAATTGACATTTTACAAAATATTTATTTATAGACATGGTTTTCAAGCCAATGATAATGTTTGAAATGGTATGAACTCTTAGTCAAATACATATTAATTTTATAAATTTTTTTCAGGTCGGAAAACATGAAACTTAAGCACTATAAAAAGGAAGAAATTTGAAAAAACAATAGCAGTTGGCATATGATTTTCAACTAAAAACATAGTGACATAGTCACAATAAATGATTCAACTGACTACGTTGGGGTAATTTCTTAAGACGTGACTTCTGCAAAAGTTTGTTCCCAAAAACTCCTCGATCAACCTTGAGAAAAAAATGAATGGTGTGAGGTCATTACATTCAGGTAGGCAGACACGATCGAGAAATTTAAGTCATAAAGTGATTAATTGATAAGAAAAAGAAAAAAAAACGTGGGAAAAACTACGAATTGTCGATCCTCTTTCGGTTTTAGAGACACGGGACATTATATTTTTTAAAAATGAAGTAATTAAAATTAGCAGGCCCTTTTAGAAATTCATGTTGGACTTAATACACAAAGCATCGCAAAGGCCCATTTTAAAATTTAACAAAAAAGCCCAGTCCAAAAACAAAGATCAAAACATAAGTCGGTCCATTAAACTTCGTGACAAGTATCTTTTTACACGTGATGTATGTATATGTCAAAAAAATTGTGCACAAAATTTAAAAGTTACTTAAAAATAAAAATAAAAATTATATAGATTATTTAATGTGATTTTTTATAATAATTTATAAATTTGTTAATGATAATTTATAAGTGAGAAATGACATGATCGTTTTAATTTAGATTAGATTTAAATATATTTGTGTGTAAATAAATCTATGATAATAGACTTTTTCTTGAATAAATAATGTTAAATTTGGTATTGATAAAAAAAAACATGAACACCAAAGTTTGTTAATATTAAGATCTCAAGTTTAATAAAATAAAATCGTATGTTATAATATAGACTAGAAGTAGTCATATTCTAAATTAAAAATTCTCAAAATTTATATATAACTTATATTTTTTCACATTTATTATATTTGTTAACTTTTCAAATTTTCTATTATAATAATATCATTACTGGATTTTTTAATATTTATGATTGCCCCCCTCAGTGAGTCCATATTTGAAAGTAAATTAGTTAACTTTCTTGGTGCAGCAATTGATATGTTTCCATATTCAAAGGCAATAGCAAGGAATAGTCATTTTTCGATATTCACAATTTATCCATTATATATATAGATATATTAGAAATGTATATTATGTCATCTAAATTTTATTTATTATTTAATTTTTTTTGTATATTTGAAACAAATTGATTTATATTACATTTAAGCACGGATGACTCGTGTGATGGAAATGATAGAGACAAACATGCAAAATGGTAAAATAATCAAATATGAAATGATTTAGCTCTAGACAAACAATTATTTTGAGATGCGATGTCACTCAGACATAAACAAATACTCGATCATGTTCCACCACCCTCCAATGAGGCACAATAAAATGGAATTGGCAACATGCTTTAATCATACTATCGTTGAATTTTAAAACATTAATTCATATATTGAAATTCTTTTCATGCAAATATGCGTTAAATTTCGTCAAAGCTAAAATAGGGAAGATTTCATCCTACCTTGTGGGGCACTGTCCCCATGAAAAGATCAAAGGCCCAAATTTTATACACATGTACATGAGGTCCATCAATTTCTTTAAAATCAATTAACCAGATCCTGTGGGGTAGTGTCGAACCTTTCCTGAAGCAGCTAGGGTCACATCCTCTTGTCCTTTAGATATTCATCATTCTACCAATTATGTCCCACGACCTCTTAGTTTTCAGGCAATTCCCCAACTTTTATTTGTTTCTTTGAACATTCACATTTTTTTTACTTTATTTATTTATTTATTTTTTTCTCTCTCGAAATGATTAAAAGAAAGACATCCTTAAAAAAATTGAAAGGAGAGGCAGTTTTGATTGGATTCAATTAACAATCATGCCACGATATGATCACATCGGAGTATGCTCAGCTATATATCATATACCCACCCGAACAAATTAAACCAAAGGGAGGATGAACAAATATGAACAAGTCTCAGAAATGCAGATTTCAGAAATTCACTAAGTGATGTTTCATGTGACCAAATATATATTAAATTATTATCTATTTAAATTTCTTGTACACACCTCGCTGATCAAATATATATTTAATTATCTAACTGTTAGTCTCTCATTTAATGATCATTACATGTCATTATATGTTATGATTTCGAGTTAATGCTTCAATTACATGTTTGAATCAGTAACCGACTGTTGGGATAGTGATTGTTGATCTGCTGGATTTCGACTGTTGAATTCCGTATGCTGAATTATGTGTTGAATTATATCCGCTGAAAATTATCATATGTTGAATTTGAGCGGGTGAAAATTCTAGATGCTGCTGATATTTTGCAAGCTTCTGCTGATGAATTTTTTGTCAAAATTGAAATATACTTTTTATGTTTTCACAATTTCACGCTCATTCTTAACAAACGAAGTTGTATTTGATTCTTAACCACCAAATTGTTTTTTTTTTAAGAAATCTTAAAAATAAATCCATTTTATTAGAGAGTTTAATTATAAGTTAATTTAGCATTAAATTTGGAAGTAAACTTAATGTCTTGCAATGATTCACTGTATATTAATCAAAATCATGATAAATTGGTCAAAATCTAAATCGCCAGATTTTGTATTGCTCGTACTATGTTGTGAGAATAATCAATCAAAAAATGTTACGTTACCCTAGAAAACCAACCGGCCGGTCTCAATTATTAACAATTTAACATGTAGCATTAAATCGACGAGGATCAAAATAGTCATCGCTTTATCAAAATCTTAATGGTCACAATTTTTGGGACCCAAATTAAGGTCTAAACTGTAGTGGGTGCTTCACTTATTATGGTTCTGAATGAATTTTATTTTCTTTTTCATGTTTGAGGGCCAAAAATTGCACTTCCGCCGTCAAATATATTAAATATATAAACAATTGTGACCAAGTATCATTAAATTTAATGGAAATCAAAATATATAAAATAGTATTGGTTAGACCATATATCAAGGCATCGTAAGTTAATTGCGATGATGGTATTCAAACAAAACATATATTTGAGCTTAGAGTTTAGATCAGATACAATCTCAATTTATCTATAATACAAAACAAGGAAAATAATATTTTATCAGATATGACGCGAGGTTTGAATGTTAAAATATACGAGTTTCCCACGTTTGAAAGAGTTTAAGTTATTAAAATACTATCAAATTTTCCATATGTATTCAACTACTTGAATATTTGATGCATAGACAAATACTCATGGGTTCAAAATCACACTCTCAAAGAACATTGAACTAAATTATTGTATAGTTGATTATTCCGAAATAAACAAAAATCATGCTAACTACTGCATTGAAAAAGAGTGATCATGTACCGCTTGTCTCTAAGTTGAGACATTTGCCCATGTCAAACATGTCAAAGCCTGTTTTCAGCCTCACATTTTTCAAAACATTCCCTTACATTTTTTTCAAACCAGTGCACCCACGCACGCTTTGATGTTTATACAATATTTTTTATAATTAATTTAATTTATATTTTATAAAAATTAACGAGACTATCCTACAATTTGAAACAATAAAATAAAAAAGAAGAAACCAAAATATCATAGAAAAATACCATTTGTCTCTATCATAACATTGTTAACATCCATTTCTTAACACATCCTCGAACTATTTAAAATATTACTCTAATTAATCCTATTAATTTTTGTTCGGAATTTAGACTCAGATATAATTTGTTGTCCTAACTTCATTACTATCATATAATTAAATGCAAATGTTATTTTTAGTAATTCATTGTAGCGAATGGAACCAGTAGAGAAGAATGCTTTACAAGCAAACAATTGACAACACCCTCCTCAAATGAACATTCCTTGAAAACAAGTCTTAAAGACAGACAACAAACACCACAACCCAAGGAAAGTGGTAAATAAGACACTGTATAAAGCAAAATGGCAGCATTTCAAAACAAACTTTGAGACCAAATAAAATTTGTTACTATTACTGCTACCCACTGAACTTTAGCTTTATTTGGGTTCTTTTTGCCGCTTTATCTTTGTTTGCAAGACCAAAATGGCCCAAACTATGCATCTGAAAAGGGATTGTGTTTAACCTTTCATTATATTCAATATATCATGGAATTTGATAAATAAAATTTTTTCATTGAATTTTTTATAGTGAAAAATAGTTATACAAGTTTCGTTGTACATGTCTCGTTACGATTAATTTTTACCAAGGAATGTGAAATTTTTTCATGAGGTTATGAAATCAGATTTAAAAATACAAGTATTTTAGTTACAATAGACCTTGTAAATTGATTATAACTTTCTTGAAATATTCGACACGAGAGAGGAAAGTTGCAATCTTTAGAAGAACTCGGGAAGAAAAACCATTCATATTCATAACCTTAAAATTTGTTTGCAAATGTGTCACTGAGCTAGTCGTTCGTTTCTCTCTAATCATGCTGGGTCTCCCAGGGGATATGGGGTTAAAAAACAAAGCACAAAAAACACGCTTTTGTGCGTGTGAGAGAGTGCTGCATTGTTCACTTTATTGATTCAGCTCAAATTCGATGCATTGCTGTTGCCATTTTGCTACTGAGAAGGAAGCAGTGTAGATTGAGGAAAAAAGGCCCCTCTAAATTCATTCTCCGTCACTCTCTCTCTCTCCCTCTCGTAATTGCCTTGTCTTGTTCCTAAGTTGGTCCTTGTCTCATTTTCTCTGTTATTCAAGTGTGGATTATTACTATATATTTTGTCAAATATAGTGCCTGTAAAGGCTGTTAGAATGAACATTGGAGTGACGACTCTTGGAAAAAATTGAATCTTGATTCATGGATGCATGGTCAGGTTCTTAGAATTCAATGTGCTTGAAAATTGTGAAGGCCCCATTTGCAATCTTCATTTCTTTCTGCCGGAAAGTAAAGAATTTTTAAGGGCCCATTTTCCTTTTGATATCTGGGATTTCTCTGATCAAATATCAGAAATAGGCGCAACAATGAAGGATGGGGATTCAAAGAAAAACAAGGTTTTTAGTTTCCCCCGTATTTTTTTTATATCTTTTAAATGAAATTTAATGCCCAAATCTTGTTTTTTGGTTTGCTGAATTGATTATTTCTTTGGGTGTTACGTGAAGCTCTCATGGTCAAAGAAATTGATTAGAAAATGGTTCAATATCAAGTGCAAAAGCGGGGAATATCAAGATGATGAAGCTGTTTATAGAGGTGAGTAGTCATCTTTGTTGAGTTAGAGTGGCGCTTTCCATTTGATTAGTATTTTGGAGCCTGCCTTGATTTTTATTTCGAGATTAAACCGGGTTAAACTTTAACATTATACCTTTTTAGGTTGGTTAAAAAAATCTTTTTTTTTTTTTTTTTTCATTCTCTTGTTTTGTCTTCACGGGTTTGTCTTCTACTTCACCATTAATTAAATTTACAATAGTTTTGAGTTAAGTTTAATTTATCTATGATATACATACTGGTCTTATTTCTTTGCTTTCTTCATAAAATTATAAGTTCGGAGTTTTGACCACTTGACCGTTTATGAGCAAGATTTGAATCATGTGAGGTCAACCGAGGTTTGTATTTAGCAGTGGGGTTTTAATAACGATATTTTCTTGACTAGGTGGAAATGGTGAACGGCGGAGTAGGTTCTCTGAAAGGGGACAATCCGCAATCGAGAAAGGTAAAACTGGTTTACAGCATCATATCTCTCAACTATGAGTTCACAATGACAAACGTTTGAAAATATAAGTTGACACGCGATGTTCATGATCAATTTTGATTCCTATGTTTACACATTTGACTGTTTCTATTTGACGTTGACATTGATTTTGAATGCAGAAAAATCAACAAAGAATGTGGAGCATTCCCTTTCCCATTCACGGTCTTGTTCCAGGCGGGGGAGAGGCTATCTTGATCACCCTCAGATTATAAATATCCAGAACTATAGGTTTGTTTCATCAAAAGAGTTATGCTTATTTCCCGAGTATATAGCCCTTGTTGACGTTCTTCCGTTTACTGATTTCTTATTTAAGCGTCTTTGCATCAACGTGGAATGTGGGAGGAAAATCGCCGCCAAGCAATATGAACTTAGATAATTGGCTACATTCTGCACCACCTGCTGAAATTTATGTACTCGGGTATGATCTCAATTCGTGAGTACAAATATATACCGACTGCCACTTTTTTTAAAAAAAATTGTGTTAATCTTATAGATTTCAAGAAATAGTCCCTTTGAACGCTAGTAACATCCTTGGTGCGGAAGACAATGGACCTGCCAAAAAGTGGCTTACTCTTATCAAAAGAACACTAAATAATGCTCCTGGCGCTAGTGGAGGAAGTGTGTGCTATACACCGTCACCTGTCCCTGAGCCGATTGCCGAGTGGAATGAAGATTTCGAGGGGTCAGCCAGGCACAAAGCCTCGGCCTTCCTTCATCGCCGATCTTTCCAGACTCCACAACGAATGGGAATTGAAATTGACTCTTCTACACCACAAACTTGCCTCAACAGGCGATTCAGTGTTTGTGAAAGAACAATTTTTGGACATAGACACAGTGACTTTGTACCAAATATGAGATGGGGTTATAGGCCAAGTGACTGTTCTTCCAGTCAGCGGCCAAGTGATTGTCGCCCGAGTGACTATTCCTCTGGTCATCGACCAAGTGACTATTCTTCAAGTCGGCGGCCTAGTGACTATTCTTGGGGTCAGAGGCCTAGTGATTTCTCGAGATTGGGGTCTGATGAGGATTATTTGCCTGGGGATTCACCTAGTACGGTGTTGTATTCTCCAATGTCGTTAAGTGCTAATCAGGGGGAAGATGCAGCTATGATGCCCGAATGCTCTAGATACTCTTTGGTGGCAAGCAAGCAAATGGTCGGTGTTTTTCTTACTGTTTGGGTTCGAAGTGAGTTGAGAGAATTTGTTCGGAACATAAAGGTTTCTTGTGTTGGTCGAGGATTGATGGGTTACCTTGGCAATAAGGTAGTCGTGTGTGTTAATATTGTTGTTTTTGCTTGTATTTAGGCAATTTAAAATAATTAACCAAGGGGCAGTATTGTTCTTTTATGGCAGGGATCCATTTCAATCAGCATGTTGCTGCATCAGACCAGCCTTTGTTTCGTATGCAGCCATTTGACATCTGGTCAGAAGGAAGGTGATGAACTACGAAGAAATGCCGATGTCATAGAGATCTTAAGAAAAACAAGATTCCCACGAGTTAACTGCATCAATGATGAGAAATCCCCAGAGACAATCCTTGGACATGAGTAAGATCTTAAACATTTGGTTTGTTTTAAGGAGGTGATTTTTTTTTTTAAAAAAATTAATCTGATAAATCAGGTGTATTTTCTTGCTATCGAGTGCCTTTGAGCATAGTCAAAAGGGAAATTATTTGTTCAACTATTCTTGTGCTTATCATTGGTTTACAAAGCCTTTTTAATGATAATTAATTTTTGATGTAGTCGAACTATCTGGCTGGGAGATCTGAACTATCGTATAGCACTGCCATACCGATCTGCTAAAGCACTCATTGAAATGCAAAATTGGAGAGCCTTATTAGAAAAGGACCAAGTATGACATCTTACTCTTACTGAGGACAGATCTGTTCAGTTTCTTGAAATTATTTGGCTTGATTTTGTTTGTCCATCTGCCGATATTTAACTATGCTTTATTTTCCTGATAGCTACGGATTGAGCATAGACAAGGTCGAGTATTTGATGGCTGGAAAGAAGGGAAGATATATTTTCCACCAACATACAAATATTCGCATAATTCAGACAGATATGCAGGGGATGATATGCATCCAAAGGAGAAACGAAGGACACCTGCATGGTAAATGTATCTAATATGATTTAGTTAATTGAAGATGCTTTGGTCTATATCTAGCTGGAGCTGATTTATATCTTTCTGTATATAAAGGTGTGACCGGATTTTATGGTATGGTACTGGTCTTCAACAATTATCATATGTTCGTGGGGAATGTAGGTTTTCGGATCATAGACCCGTCTCCAGTGTGTTTTGGGCCGAAGTCGAATCGGTTCCCAGCCGGTTGAGGAAAAGCATGAGTCGTTCGACCTCCAGAATTGAGGTGGAGGAAATGTTACCATATTCACATGGTTATACAGAACTCTCTTTCTTTTGAAGGAACTCTTACATGGGTACGCCATTGAGTTGCTCCCTTTTTATCAGCTATTGTTTTTGGTATATCAACAAACAATTAATTCTGAACATGTCATGCTCGGCTCCACCTATGATTCGTGTATAATATATATGCCTTGTTTACAATCCCTTTTCGTACTGTCTCCCAGATTTTGTCTAGTGATGCATCCAGTTGTCTTATCCCTTGAGTTTTTAATGTTTTCTTTTTATTTCTCGTGTCTAATTGGTCCCTTTTTGCAGGTCGCCAGATGCTACTGAGAAACACCAATCTGACAATAGATAAGGACATCTCCTCTCACTAACCGATAAAGGCAATTCTGTCCTTGATTTTTATACATTCTGCAGCATGCTTATGATTTTAGTCTAATTTTCTTCCTTTTCCTCTGATCAGACGTGCATATGCTACTCTCCGAAGGCAAACTTGACACGGTGTGACATGATTAACGCTTACTCCTTAACTGATTACGTTCTTCCAACATCGAGTTTTTGAATTTCAAGATTCACAATTTCCCAATACATGCCATCTCTAAGTTCCGTTTGAGTAATTTGAGTCTCCATTACGAGGTGTGATGGATCGCCTTCTTCAGCATGGGTACTAAGGCATGAGTCTGTTTTGTGTTAAGGCCATAGGTGAGTAACAGAGAAGGTGGGAATACAAGAATCTTGTTTGCTTCATCTTGTTAATGTCTGATGATTCTTTGTTTGTTAGGGTAGATATTCTTGACCAGGGGAGAATGTATATGGTCAAAATAATGATGCCCCTTTTTAACTTTTGTTTTTAAGCGAAGAAAAGAAGTGAGAATCTGATGTGTAACACTCATTGCTAACGTGACAGAAAGCACAATATTGAATTCTGTAAAGAGGGCCTTGTGCTCGATGTTTGCTGCTAATGATTTTTACTGAAAAGTTGTGTTCTTGGTTGTCTCACACACACACACACACACACACAGAGACACAGACACATGCATGCAGGAGTCCGAGCTCACGCTATAATTTGTTAATAATAATATTATCATATGACAGTTGATTCAAACATTTTTTTAATTGAGGTTGGTCGAGTCAGCATATTTTATACGGAGAAATTTTACAAAACATCATTTTACAAACCATTGCTACTAGCAAACGGGACACATACGTTATATTATTCTTTTTTCTAGTGTCAATTATGTTACAGAGCCTCCGTATATACAAATGTAGCAAGCCTCTTCAATTATACTCTACATATTATGAATAAAAATCAGAGTCTAGTAGCATTCTTTGATGTGTGTTGTTGGGTTAACATAATTCTTGGTGACCTTGACGGCTTCCAAGCGATGATATATTGCTAGAGAGGTGGAGAAGGTGTGGCTGTGGTGGGGTGGTGACGTAAGCGATTACAATTTTGGGAGTGAGTTTGGTTGTTGTCTTTCTTCAAATATAGGAAAGATATGCTTTCAATTGAGGGGAAAATGGGGAAACTGAGATATTAGTGGGGAGAAAATGTTGTTGCGTGAAAGGGTAGTGGATAAATAAAGATTGAAATCTATAAACTTGTATGATAAATTCTGATCTATGAGGTGTTATTTTATCGATTACAAAAGTAAAATTTCTAATCTTATATTTGTTGATGCATGTAAAATCATTGTCACAATATGATATTCCAACAATAAATTTAATTTGACAACGTGAAAGAAAAAATTATATTACATACATGTCACCATAAATAAAATTTACAAACTTTAGGAATGTTTTTCATGAATCGATTGGTACACAAAATTGATAAGTAAGACATCACACACAAGCTAACGATATTTTTTTAAGAAAAATATACTCTAAAATGAAGTCAGAAGAAGTGCGACTTTTCTTTGCTAACACGCTTTAGCGTTTTTGTTCTCAAGGCCCGAGTCCTGACCCCTTCTTACCGAAACTCGAGGTCCACTGGTCCAGCATAGCAGAAAAACAAAGCAGTTGAAAACCGAGGTGGTGTGAATAAAAAGCGAAGCGGATAGGAATCTGATCCGTAGCCGAGTCTTCAATCTAAGTATGAGTCAGTTTTTGGACTAGTGGGTAAGGATTTTGCTATAGTCGCGGCGGACACATCTGCGGTTCACAGCATCCTTGTGCACAAGACCAACGAGGACAAAATCATGGTCTTAGATTCTCACAAGATCATGGGAGCGTCCGGGGAGCGGGCGACCGGTGAAATCCCTTTTTTATTTGGTTGATGATTTATTTTATTTATTGGGTAATCTACTGCATTTTAAATGAAGCGCGTGAAATGCTTGTAGTTTGTGACTTTTGTTTGATTTGATGTTTAGTACATGGGTTTGTTTTATTGTTGTGTTTATTATGGGTTTAAGAATCAAGCTTAGAATTTTAACATATATTTAATTTGAATTTTTTCTATTTCTGATTATACTCTACGAATTTATACAATGTTATCATGATTCAAGTACCATATGCTATATTAGCACAATTATTCTCAACAGGCAAAGCCTCGTCTGTTCGTACCTTTTGTGGCGAGAGATTTGTCACACAAAAGAGAGTTTCGGAAGCTCGCTCCAAGCTCTTCGAAGTATCACATTCAAATATTATCTCAAGTGATAAGCAAGATCATTATTGTGGTTGATGTATTTGTTGTTGACCATTGGGGATTGGGTTTATTTTCTGGAGTTCGTAGGATCTATTTCTTTGAAGCGAGAGTTCCTTGATCAGGGACTTGCTGGAGCAACTGAATTATGAGCTTTCTCCATCGTTGGATAAATGTCTTGCTGAACAAGATTGACTCTTTATGGTTTACAGATTGCTTCCCTATTTAATCTTTGTGAAGGCTCGCAAAAAACTCAATGAAGTATTATCTTAAGTGATAGACAAGATTAATTAGTTCTATCTTTAGGTGGACCCCTACAAGCTCACTATTTAGTAAAATTCTTTCATAACCTTTCATTCTTTGATCTAGACTTCTTAGCCAGATACAATCTTATTAATAGTAATTGCATTTCAAGGAAACTGTCATTCTAAAAAATAGGCTTCGCTAACTACGGATATGGAGTTTTCGTTCTAAAATTTTATGCCATTTTATTAGGATCGATAATAATTCTTATGGAGATCAATTATAATAAAGAATTAAGGATTAAGATTTGGTAATACAGTTCAATCCATCAAAGATTACATTATCTACGAATCCCGGTTGATAATGTATGCTTCCATTGTAATAAAATGCTTTCCTAATTGACATTTTTTGCACGATTCAATGAGTTGTCGGCTTTAGCTAAGTGGTGAGTTAAGTTTTTTGTGGATTGATGTGTTAGGGCTTAGTTTACTGAGTACAAACAGAAGAATGTGGCCCTGTACCAATTTCTTAATGCCATGCCTCTGACCACTGCAGCCGCTGCAAATTTCACCAGAAGCGAGCTCGCCACAGCCTTGAGAAAGGTAGACTGTTTTCTTTAGATGTTTCTGAATGACAAATGATTTGTTCTTTTTCACTTTACTGTTTTCTTAATGTTGGGTTTAAAAATATAGTTGGAGAATACTTAAAAGCTAGTTGATAAATTTTTTTCCCTAAAATTGAATTATAAGAGTGACCGAATTCTCTTACTGAATAACTATGTCTAACTAGCTAATCTATATTTTTTCTTCTACTTTACTTGAAACAAATGTATAGAATCTGAGTCTTATTCAGTATATACATTATATGAAGATCGTTGTTTGCTACCTTAATGGTGTCACTGCTTCTCCAAAAATCTTGGTGTCATCACAATTCACAACCCTTACCTCAAGTTCGGGTTTTCAGTTGCCACACTTAGCCCTGGAAAACTAGAATCCGAACACTCAAAGTTAATCAATCTAAGCATATCCTCATACACGAATAATACTTTGTTTCCTATTTTCCCTCTTGTGGGAAAGTATTTTTCATTTTTTTGGTGTCACTTCATCTGTTTTAGCCGAAAGTCTAGCTGATAACCTCTAACAAACGCTTCTGTTGTATTTGGAGTAGTCATTTTTGCCTCCTAACATGACATGTAGTTTCTGTATGGTCAGAGACTCTGGCAAGGCATTTCTTTAACACAATTGTAAATCTATCAAATCCGTTGTCTTTGGATGGTGCTTGATACTTTAGTAACATTCACCGTTTAGTGATGTTGTGTACTCTGGAATTTACCCATTTCACTGGTCAATGGGTATTGGAACAATAGAAACTTAGGAAGGCCTTTAAGATCTTTCTAGATAGTCAAAGATGTATAAAATTGAGTAGTTTATAGTTTCTATCACTATGCTTCTTACCTGCATACCTTTGTCCTCTAATATACCTGGTTTTTTAAGTCTCCAGAATCCATACATGGTGAATATTATACTTGCCGGTTATGACAAAGAGAAAGGCCTGTCCCTGTACTTCCTTGATTACATCTTGATAAAGCTGCTTTTGGCTATGGAGCGTACTTCGCTGTTTCCACAATGGATAGGCACTACCGAAGAGACATGACTGTGGAAGAAGCCATTGGCTTAGTAGATAAGTGCATATTAGAAATACGTACCAGGCTGGTTGTTGCACCACCGAATTTTGTGATCAAAATTGTAGACAAGGATGGGGCGAGAGAATATGCATGGCGCAACTCTATCAAGGATGCACCCATTGCTTCAGCTTTAGGGTTTACAGGGGTTTCTGAAACTCTTATCTTCATTTATCAACTGAATTTGCTGATGGATTCTAAGTCATACTGGAACTCCTTTTGGGTTTGATTTGTAATATGCTGGAAGCTTGGGTTCCAGGGATTTAACTAGCTAAGCCCTTCACAGGAAGATTTCATTTGAGTAGGTTCTAGTCAAATGCACACGCCTGCGCGGAGTCGCTGACAATATTTGAAACTTCATCTTCATGTTTCTTTTAAAAATTTCAAGAAATGTCATTAATTTTTTTCTTTTTGAGAATGGTCGAAATGTGATTATCTTCTATGAGGTTGGAATATACACATTCAGGGTATTTGTCAATTTTTTCTTGTCAAACCTTTACTTTTTATGTATTATTTTTGCTACGATATACAAAGGAGAATTTTATTGTTCATACCTTTTGCATATTTTTGTTTGAAACGAAATTAATATCTGAATTTCAAATTTATTCATGAGAATTCTGCATATTTCAGTCTTTTCTCTCATTCTTCTGCGGGACTGTAGTTGGTAATAACATTAAATTTGATAAGAGAAGAGTCACCTTTGACAGAAAATATGCTCTCCAAATCTTGAAAAATTTACTACCAAAACTTGATGCAAGGTATTTGTTTGTTTAGGTACATGATTGCTTTCAAAACTTGTGTTTATATATTAATGTATATAGTTCATCGATGTCTTTGCATGCGTGAATACAGGTTTTTAAATTTTTTTATTTTTATGAAATATAATTAATTAGATTAAATGATAGAACTGCTAAACAAGTAAAAGGTGGAACCACCGAATTCATTTTCCCTTTCAAATCTTCATTATTTTAATGACGATTAATTATAAGTTAATTGTATTAATTACTTCAATGAACATATTATTATTGTATGCATAGAATCAACACATAAACGCGTTCCCCTTTTTTTAAAATCTGTTCATTTTTTAATGATGATTAAATGATCACTTTATCGTTTTAATTAATTTAATCAAACTTTTTATTATTATTATATAAACTTAAATTAACACATAAAGCAACCTAGGACAGAGTCAGACTGTTGAGCCCAGTACACGGTAGAATCCACCTTCCAATTCTTAGTTTTAGCTTCTCCGTTGTCTTTGCGATGGAGACACCTTTCGATCTCTGAAAGGCTTCATTTTTTCCCCCCGAAAGTCGTAAATTTGGTATCTAATCCTCCAACCCTTTTCACCATTTGCATTAATTTGGCTTGTTCCCGAAGCCCTTTCGTTGTTTTCCTTTCAGTGTACACATTTGCTACTTTTTTTGCCTGTTGTTTTCAACGAAGCCGTCATGTTTTAATTATCTAATCATCCACTGTTCACTGGATTTCTGCTAATCAGTTTATCGTTTTGCAAGCCGCTCAAGTTTTCTTTTAATCTGCAGTGATTTTCGTGCTCGCGAAATAGAAGGTATGGTTCTTAGTTTTTTTTTTGGGCACTAAGTTTCTTGGGGTTACGTTTTTTATTTTATGTTTTTTGGTTGTCTGCATTCGATTTGTTAAGTTAATTTATATACATTTGATTTGGTAGTGTTGCTTTAATTAATTCTTAGGTGAAGTTTTTGATGGATGAATAAATAATCATTTCGAGGAGCCGATATCTCTTTACGTTGGTGGTGTAGATTTACATTGTTGCATGCAGCGTTGAAGATTTTTGTTTGTGATTTGAGAACGGTTAATGATCGTACCTCAGAGTTGAATTATGGATAAGATTTTGGTTCTCTTTTAAGTAAATTTGGATTTGGTTGCATTTGTCTGAAGTTATGTGGTGTAATTGCAATTTTATGAGAGAGAACTTTAGGTCAGTTGATTGGTTATTTCAACTTATGTTCTATTAACTTGTTTTTTTTTATTTTTGGGCTGTATACTCCTATTGAAGGATGATAATTCGATTAGTATTGACGATTCTGAATCTTAACTGGCTTAAGATACGGTAAAAGATGGTTAATAAGATCACATGTCTTTCAAACATCGTAAATTCTCATCTTAAAATGTTTTATAAGGCCCACCGAACATCATCATTTTTATTTCCTAAATTTACTCAGTTTTCCTTGCATCACTGGGAGTTTAATTGCGTATCTTCGAGAATTACACGCATATTACTCCATTTGCCGCGGAATTGATCTTTCAAGATGGTAATAAAGTAAATTCTTCCATCCTTCCCTTTCATTTTATGAAATTGATTCTTATCCACTGATGCTCAGACATAGCATATCCACATTTCTGCATCAGGTCAGTGTATAACTGTATCATGATTTCTTATCAGGTACTGATAAGATAATATGGCATGATAGTCAGCTAGAACAATAAAATAAGAAGTCTCCATTCTTGGACATTGCGTACTGTCTTGGATATTTGTGTGATAGTGTGATACTGTTATATGCTTGTAAGACTTGAAAGATAGCCCACGAATCGTTGATTTCTGCTGACTCTTTGTTGCCCTCATTAGGCCTTTGGACTTTCTGATATCTAGTTACATCAGAAAAATTAAAAACTTGAAAGAGAGCCCACAACACGTGCCTTAGTATCTCTAATTTTCTTATATCATTATAAAAATTAATGAAAGTCACGTGATAATTAAATGAGTTTCACTTGTGATCAAAATTTATCAATTTATGAGTACTTTTCTGTCGGATCATATATTTGAAGTTGCATAAAAAAATTGATGCTACCTAAAATAACCATTGGTAGTGTCTGTTTGTTAGATTGTTGTCTTAATTCATGGAATGATTTTTGTGGTCCTCGTTGCCTTTTGGTTAACTGCATTCATCTGTTGTAATGCTAAAATCTTGTCCCTGTCTTCTTCAAGACGATAAAGAGGGATTTGCATGGTTTGTGTAACTGAATGTTTCAGATTATTTGCAGGTTTTTTATAGTCATCAATGAGTTCAGTTTGTGATAAATCTGATGATGAATACTCGGTCATTGGAGATAAAGGGGACATTGGATTCATTGATTTTGAAAATTGCAGATCGATTTGTAGCTATAACCCTTCCAACGAGAGCTCAATCTTCAATATTTCTGTTCCATTCCCATTGGTTCAAGGAAAACCTCAGTCAGGAGTTGTGGGAGAAACTGTGTTTGATTCCGTTACCATAAAAAACATTGGGGTGGAACCCTTAGATCTGTGGTCAGTCAGTATATATGACTCAAAACCCGAGAATTCATTTACAATTTCCTTGATGGAGCCTCCAAATGTCAATTCTGATTTGCAATATATCCAAGATTTCATGGAATCATTTTCCTTGGATGACAGAGTGCTGAGTCCTGGACAGACTCTGACTGTCTGGTTGTCTTGCAAACCTAAGGAAATTGGGGTACATACAACAGCTGTGCACTTCAGTATCGGCGATGAGACGATAGAAAGGTTAGTTTTCTTGCTGGCAGAAGACAAGATCTCTCAGTCGCTGTCTTCTGCTAAACCATTTTCCCGAACAAGGAATAAGAAACAAATCATTGTTGATGTTCACGCTTCAAATGTTTCTTTTATTGTGGGACGTCGCCCTTCCAAGGGTTCAAGTCGTTCGCATAATAACCGGCTACGAAATTATCCCGTTCCTGCAAATATCCGGGATATGGTATTAAACCAACAGATTCCTGCCGCAGTTGGTGCGGGCCTTACTAAGACAAACTATGGTTCATATTTCAAGACTTTGATTGCTATGGAAGAGATAAAACTGGAGGTTTGTGCCCATTTGATATACAGTATAGGTCTCTTCTTACATTTGTATCGTACATCCTAAGCAACGCAATGCTTATATCAGCTGTGAAAGTTGTTTATTTACTTCAGGCCGACATGCGCACATATGACATGGAGTCTGTCATTATGAAGATCAAGAAAAAGCAGTTCTTGTCTCTTCAGGTCCCAGGATTGGCTGAGAGGCGTCCATCACTTGTTACCGGGGATTACATATATGTCAATATTGCATCTGAGGATGCCCCTGAAAATGTTCCTTATCAGGTTTGTCTCAAAATGCAGAGAGTTAATTTTGCGAAATGAAGATTCATTGATACGGCACAGCAGTCATCATTGAGCAATACAATAAAAAGTTACTAACATTATATTCCTATTCAGTGGCTTCAGAATAATTGCTATTGAATAGTCTTCAAAGCATTTTCTTAATTTAAAACCACTTCTCTTAAGCTAGGATATATTATGATTTTTGAATTTCTGATGCTACAACCCAATACAAATCTTGTTGATTTGATCACCATGTCGTGCCTCCAAATTCTCCTCACTGCAGATGCGAGAAAAATAAAACTACCCCGCAGCACTGGCTTCAGAACTTGAGTTTGGAATTTTTAAGAATATCAGCAACTTATGTAAAAAAATGCACGTAAATTCCAAGCATACAAATTTGAATCATCCTCTACTTAAACCTCTGAAGAGACATTTATGCTTTTGCCAGATTATAGATCTGTTACTGGTTTTTGTGTGCTTGGCGTAGAATCAAGGACATTACGTGTGTTTTCTTCTGAAACTTAAACCCATGTTGGCTATTTAACATCTTCTCTTATTATTCTGAAATTATGTGACTCACTCAACGCTGCTTCATACTTCAGCAAAGATGTCCTTTCTGGATTAATGTCTGCTTAGACTTGTAATATTGCACATTCCTTGAAAATAGCTATATATCAGAGGAAGAGGTTAACTAATCGTAACCATTATTCATTAGAAGCGTGTGATCATTCAAAATCATATGTCACGTGGTCTCTGACTTGCGGTGTGTTCCAAAAACTTCCACTTCTTTAATATAATGACTTCACAGTCTCCTAGTGTAATCAGTGAGTTTTCCTTGGAAGATGAAATTCTCGGTTATTACAGGGCTACATTCACCATGTGGAGGCTGAAGAAATATACTTGAAGTTTGACCAAAAATTTCACAAAAATCACAGAGAGAGTCAGCTTTATAACGTACAGTTCTCCTATAACCGCACGGGTATGAGAAGGTTGTATCAGGCCATTGAAGCTGCTGAGCGTCTGGACAAAAATTTCCTTTTCCCACTTCGATCATCCAAACTGGAGCTCATACAACCCAAACCATTTGAGCCAATATCATGTGCTCTAAATGAGGAGCAACTGAGTGCAATCAAGATGATCCTTGCTTCCAAAGGAGGGTCACCATATGTGATTCATGGCCCCCCAGGAACTGGAAAAACAATGACACTCGTTGAAGCTATCCTCCAGATTTACGTTGGACAAAGAAATGCTCGAATTCTTGTATGTGCACCTTCAAATAGTGCAGCTGACCATATATTGGAGAGGCTTACCAGTAAAAGATCAATGAATATTGATAGAAGTGAAATATTTCGTCTCAATGCATTCACTCGTCCTTTCGACGATGTCAATCCTGGCCATATCGAATTTTGCTATGTCGAAGATTTCTTATTCAAGTGTCCTTCATATTTTGACCTAATGAAGCATAGGATCATAATATCAACATATACAAGTGCCTCTCTTCTCTATGCAGAAGGAATCAAAAGAGGTCATTTCTCTTATATTTTCTTGGATGAAGCAGGGCAAGCTTCCGAGCCTGAGACTATGGTTCCTCTCTCCCAACTTTATTCAAAAGGTACTGTTGTTGTTCTTGCTGGGGATCCTATGCAGCTAGGTCCTGTTATTTTTTCTCGAGATGCTGAAAGCTATGGACTTGGAACTTCATATTTGGAGAGACTTTTTGGTTATGAGCTATATTATTCTGGAAATGATAATTATATGACAAAATTAGTTAGAAATTATCGTACGCATCCAGCAATACTGCGTCTTCCATCACAACTGTTTTATGATGGGGTGTTAAAGCCATGCAAAGAGGAAAGCTCCATTTTTTCGTGGGAAGGCCTGGTCCCGGATAAAGATTTTCCTTTACTTTTTATCGGCATTCAAGGTTGCGATGAAAGGGAAGGAAGCAATCCATCGTGGTTCAATAGAACTGAAGTGAGCAAGGTAGTTGATGTAATAGAAGAATTAATAGAGTCGCAAGGGCTGAAAGAGGAAGACATTGGGGTTATAACTCCTTACAGACAGCAAGTACTTAAAACAAGAAGTGCACTCCAAAGTTTCGGAAGGGAAAACATCAAAGTTGGTAGTGTTGAACAGTTTCAGGGACAAGAGAGACTAGTTATTATTATATCTACCGTTCGTTCAACTGTTAAACATAATGAATTCGACAGGATACATTATTTGGGATTCTTGAGCAATTCAAGAAGGTTCAATGTTGCCATCACCCGAGCAAGGTCTTTGCTCGTTGTGATTGGGAATCCACATATACTTTGCAAGGTAAAGTCAATTGTCCTCGTTGCTATTTTTCTAGTTGTAGTTCGTTATTTTTTATTCTCGTTGGATCAAATGTCTACCATGTTAACTTTTAAAAAATGTTACAACTAATATATTATCTACGTTACTTAACATTTTTAAATCGTGCAATAGTCGAAACACCACATTTTGATAACCAGTGCGTTACGTATAGACAGTCGAGTTGTAGTAGAGGTAATTCTTGCTTCCCAACATAACATATTTTTGTTTCTGATTCTTTTCTTGATAGATTAGCTACAAGAAATTGATTTTACATTCAAGGCACCATTACCTAAGCAGTTTGTTCTGATATATGCTAATGCCTGTATTTTTCTGTGACACAATAGGATCTGCACTGGAACAAGCTTTTGTGGTATTGTGTGGACAATGGCTCCTATAAGGGTTGTTTCCTACCCGAAAGGGAGGAATTCAGCATGGAAGGGTGTACCGGGAAGGAGAAGGCACAAGAGCTCGACTCTGGCTATGATTGTGTTGACAATTTTCAGTTGTCTGATACGCCATGGGATGATGCAGATAATGGGAATCCTTCCGAAGTTCAATGGGGCGAGGAAGAAAATGGTAAGCAGTTGCAAAATAGTTCGTGGGATGAGGCTGACAACAATTTTCAGCCGTCTGATGTCCCCTGGGAATGAAGTTAAGCTTCCAAGACCTGTTACTGATGAATCTGAATGTTCACATTCTCGTAGACGGTAGACCCTGCATTTTTTTTAATGCAATTGTGGTTATTTGATTTATCATTGAGGATAATGTCCTCAAGTTAGATTGAACTAAATCAATCTCGTTGATGATGCATTTGATACTGTCATTATTAATACATAGCTGTTCTATAGAAACTTCATTAAAACTTTATTTAAAGGTCAACGTACAATATATAAGTTTGAATTAATTGTCTTGGTATTAATCATGTAGAAATTCCCCAGCGTGGCGTTCCTCCTGGATATTAAACTATTATACCCAGAGGCCAGAAATGTTGATAGGGATGAAAAAAATTACATGAAATTCAAAAATCATTGAAAGTGATTGCCAACGGCTCTGCTTGCTCTGATTTGATTCTCCCTTGTTTGATTTAATAGGAGTCGTGTAGTATTATACTTGCTATTTGCTAGTTTATTTTCCTGCAATCTTACGGTAGATTTCAGAAGATATGTATTCTGGATCTACAGTACAAAAAAAATTATTTTACATTCTCTCAAGTAACATGAATAACCTGAGCAAATCAATAGAATTTCAAGAAATAGGCTCCCATCGATGCGGCCGTTAGAGACCTGAAAATGTTACGAGCCGTCTGCGGCTGATGGTATCTGAGTTGGTCACATTCCTGGTGGTGTCAGGGGTCGGAACCAAGTCAATTTCTGGTGCCAAAGAAGGTGTTATTATGGGCTGTGGAATAGTTGGAACTGCAATTTTGCAAATACTTTCAATATTTTCAAAGTTTACTTTGCCAATGTAGGTTAAATTGACTCCCTATTAAATTTTTTGTGTTGCCACTGCAACCCCGAAAATTGACATGAAAATAGAGTACCTGTAGGACTTGGAAGAGATGATTCAGGTGATAAATTTGGTCCACTCCCACTTGGTTTCTCTGGATTTGACAAATAAAGTATAATCGGGTTAGTTAGATAATGTGCGTCACGTACTTTTCAATTAATCAAACGACAATCGAGCTTTAAAATAATGATTTGAAAGCATACCAGGATCTGGAACAGGACTCTGCCAGTGGCTACATTGAGAAAGCAAGAAATTTGAATAATGCTAACGCAACACAAAATACAAGAAGTGCAAATCTACTTCCAAATTTAGCATGTTTGGGTCGACTATCATCATGCAAAACTTATGGTCCAGTTTCTGGGAGCTACTCGGATCTTTTAAGTAATGCAACGATCCACGTATAATCCACCTAAAATTTAAAACATCCACCATAAGTAGTTGATATCATGTGTCCTAGAATGTTTGTAAAGCTTCCGAAATGTAAATATCACCTTTACACTCAACCGGAACTCGAGGCATCCTACAAGCAAATGGAAGAGATATCGCAAGAGTTCGATTTATAGGTATTTGTAAAGGTACACCTCCTGTAACAATGAGGGACAAGCAATCTTGTCCATTGCTGACCAGATTCTCGAGTGAACTGCACCAATCTGGAGTTGGAGACGACGCATTCGAACCACCGGTCAGAAAGTTAGTGCAAGGGCCAAAGCTTCGAAGCAAAGCTCCCGTGCAGGTAGCATGGGATCGGCCATAAACTGGCCTAATGATGATCGGTATTGTTGCAACAAAAGCCAGTCCTATAAATGTGAAGTTTGTAAACTTTTCCACTGGTTTGGTTTGAGGCTTTCTTTAGGGGGATTGAAAGGAAAGATATGAATGTCCTAGGAGTAAAATGAGAGGGATTTATTATATATATGGATACCAGAAAAAAAAAAGTAAAATTAACTTGAAGTAGGATTCACGTTCAAGAGAAATTTGGGTTTCAATTTGATGTTTAACTACTTCGACCATCATTTGTGAGATGTGGAGATTTAGGTGACCACTCTTCATAAAATTCCACTTTCTTTTTACTTGTTTTGAAATTTGTGTTGTCTTTTGAAGAATGGCGAAATGTTATAGACAGAGATCATTAAAGGAAACAATGTGGCAAAAGATAAAGGACGATTTTTGAAGGCGTTGAAAATTCTTAATTTGCAAATGAAGCCTTGATGGCATTTACAGAACTTTGGCATGATGTCTTTTCATTTAAATCATCAATACATAAATATTATAAGGTTGGGTTTCGTTGATCATGAATATTGAAAGTAATTTTAAATTCTTTAAAATAACCTAAAAAAATACATCTGACCTAAATGGGCATTCGCAAATCAACAAATTCGTTCCATTTTGTTTGGTTACCAAAATTTGTTATGCCTAAAAATGTTGGAATTTGTAGGTTTAATGAATGAAAATTAAGCGAGAAAGTTGAGACTCGAAATAATTTCGTCTGAGGAGAACCCACGCTACAAGGGCTGTCTTGATTTTCCAAGTAGCAAGGGCGGCACTGGGGAGCCATTTCATGGTGCACCTGTGGTACTAAATGGAAATTCCAGACAGTACTGTGTAGTGTTTGGGCGCCCGAGCTTTGGTTGCCCTGTTTCACAAACAAATATATGTTTTTTCGAGTTTCTTGATACCTTTTCGTACCATTATTGTCTTTTGATGGTTCAAATAAGTTTTATGGACCATAACATTCATATAATTGAATCAAAATATCCATTCAAAAAAAATAACATTAAATAAAGAAGATCAAACCATTTTTAAAAAAAATTCACTTGAATCAAACTCTTGCAGAACATATTGTTAAGTTCTTTTTCCTACTATACAAAAAGAGAAGTTATCATATCTTGAGAGAAAATAGCTAAATTCCGAAAACACGAGACAAAATTTCTTAAGAATATAGTGTTCAATACTATCTTCTTGCTGAATAATTTTTGCTATTTTTGGAGATTTAAGGCATCATTGTCCAATATAATATAAATAACAAAAAAGACCAAACTTCTTCATTTGATTTTTGTTTTTTTAGTGAATTCCGAATCAACAATTCAATGCATGCTATTATTCTTATTTAACTTCCAAAATTTTATGTGTAGACACCGTCTCAAATATTTTGAACTGAAGTAGAATTCCAATGAAGCATAATTGTTATTATTCATAAAAATTTCAGGTATCCATGAAGTAGTTGACTTGGGGATCAGTTGACAAAAGGCTAAACATGACAGCATCTCTTGGTCTTCCTTTAAGCGTGTAATACTTCCTCAGAACACCTTCTCTCGTAAACCCGACCTTCTCTAAAACCCGCTGGGACGCCGGGTTTTCCACGTCCACCACCGCCTCCAGCCGCTCCAGGTGGCCCCATTCCACGAACACCGTGTTCGCCGCCATTTTCACCGCTTGACTCGCGATCCCTTTTCCCCAGTAGGCAGAACCCAGCATGTACCCGATTTCGGCCCGGCGTCCATTATCTCCAGGAAATGGCGTCACGGATATTGACCCGACGGGCCGGTCCGAGATGCATATGGCCTTGTGCCATGGGTGGGGGGTTACTGTGTTTATCACGTGATCAATGACAGCTTCTTTGGAAGTGAAGGTGTCCCACGAGCAGAATTTGCTGACACTGTCGTCGGAGTACCATTCCATGAAGGCGTCGGCGTCGAGATATGGATCCAGTGGCCGGAGTGAGATGACGGAATTTGAACTGCTTTCCATTTCAATCGAAAGGGTAGATCGGTATGCTCTTCTTCGTCTTTTTTTTTTGCTTGTGATGATGAAGTAGATGGTTGAATGGATGTTTAAATTTTGATAGGATTGTGGTGTTCAATAGTGGGATTTGACTCAGCCTGCAGAAAGTTGATTACTTGGTCGCAAAGAAGAGGGAAAGTAGACGTCAATTACAATGTGACGTAACACTGAAATTACTCCCAACTTAACGAACAAGTAGAGTTATTTGTTGACTTCTGCTTCTTGAAATTCAGGGAAAGTTCTCAATGCAAATTGCGAGTTTAATATTCTTTTTGCTGATATTACAAAAAGTTTAACCGACTTGTCTGTGGCCATTGCTATGTGTCCCTACCGCTTGCGTCCCGCATTTATGAATTGTGGATCAACTTTGAAAGCTTAAGCTAACAGGCTTTATTTTTTTGTACAATTTTGGATGACTAGTAGAGGGCTGTCCTGTACGATGAATTGCGAGAGAAAGTTCACTTACGCGGCCCTCGAATCTCTCTCTCTCTTTAGCAAGAAATCGGGTAATTATTCTCTTGAAAAGGTTCTCCCACATAAGAGTTTGGTTTCTTTTGCGAAGTTTAATCATGTTATTGGTGTTGGATGATAAACCAGCGGCGTAGCAAGAGGGGACCCAGCCAACTTTGAAAGCTTAAGCTAACAGGCTTTATTTTTTTGTACAATTTTGGATGACTAGTAGAGGGCTGTCCTGCACGATGAACTGCGAGAGAAAGTTCACTTACGCGGCCCTCGAATCTCTCTCTCTTTAGCAAGAAATCGGGTAATTATTCTCTTGAAAAGGTTCTCCCACATAAGAGTTTGGTTTCTTTTGCGAAGTTTAATCATGTTATTGGTGTTGGATGATAAACCAGCGGCGAAGCAAGAGGGGCCCCAGCTTGTGACGCTGATATTGGTCAAGAGAGGCTGCTGGCTGCCTATGCTCAATCATTGTTACTGCTATATAGCCACTCAATACCCCGATTCTTGACTTAATAGTACGATATAACATTCTGGACCGCAACTCCGCATTATCTCGTCACCTATACAATTCTCTCTTTACTAAATTCATCCCCGTATCAGACTTGTAGCCCTTTCGGATCCTGTTGAATTGATTTAACATGAATTATACCTCGAGGATGACTCTTAGACCCTTCGACCTTTCTGATGTTGACGACTTTCTCAAATGGGCGAGTGATGGTAAGGTGACACGTTACTTGAGATGGGACACCATAACCTCTAGAGAAGAAGCCTTGAGATATATCAAGGAAGTTGCTATTTCACATCCATGGCGTCAATCCATTTGCATAGACAATCGTTCCATTGGCTATGTCTCCATCAAGCCTGAGTCCGGGAGTGATCGACACCGTGCCCACGTGGGGTTTGCCATTGGATACGAGTATTGGGGACAAGGAATTATGACCGAAGCTATAAGAATGGCGATTCCCTGTGTTTTTGAAAAGTTTCCATTTTTAGTAAGGTTGGAGGCGTTGGTGGAGGAGGAGAATCTAGGGTCTCAGCGGGTGTTGGAAAAAGTTGGTTTTACAAGGGAAGGTTTTTTGAGGAAGTACGGATTTAACAAAGGTGAGATTAGAGACATGTTTGTTTATAGTTTCTTGTCTGCAGATAAAGTCGGCCAGTAGAGTAGCCTTGGTTTGTTTTTGGAATAGAATAAGGGCGTGCACACTTTCTTGTTTTTACACGCTTTCACGGTCACCCAAAGTTGTTTCCTGATTTTGCATTTCAAATTGTCAGCTGCACTTTCTTTCTCTTTCTTTTTGATATGAGGTAATTGTATTCAAACTTTAATGTGGAGTTTATTGAATACGAGGGGTGTATGACTATGCATATGGATTGAAACACAGACCAGAGCAAGTCAAGAAATTAAATCGCTAGAGAGCACTAAAAATCACCATATCGCTACATCTTCCCTTTACAGTTAAATACTTCCTCAGAACACCTTCCCTTGAAAATCCGGCCTTTTCCAGCACCCTTTGAGACCCCCTAATTCTCTACATCCACAATAGCTTGAAGCCTTTCCAACTCCGCCATTCCTTAAAAATGCTGGGTTCCACCATTTTTACAGCTTTTGTTACAATCTCTTTACCCCTGTGTTTAAAAGCTAGTACATAACCAAGTTCACCTCTGCGCTTTTCTGTTGTATATGCAATAATTCAAAAGGCAAGAATCAAAACGAAATTACAGGTATCAAAATTTGTGCACATCAGGTCAGAAACTTGAATCCTCAATAAAAGTTCCATAAAAAAAGAATGGTAAATGTGATATTGGCTGATCTTTTCCCTTTTTTCTGGCTTCATTTCTTTGCCAGTCCATGTATTATCATTTATACAAAGAACCAATACAAAAACAAATGTTTGCACGGCGAGTAAGAATAGTCTTTGTCAAAGTTTTTTGTTATAATAAGCGCAACAAAGGAGAGTGACTCGATCCCAATTCCGGATACATTTAGGTCAAAATATGTGATTGGAAACAAAATTTGATTCGTTTTCAACCTTGTCTGTCGGCAAGTTCAGGCTCCAAGATCACATTGTTCTTGGTTCACATTTTGCGGGTAGTAGTTTCATTACATAGGAAAAATACTTAATTTTTGGCATAGAGCCCAGCTTGTCAAGCCCATTTTCAACCTATCAGTTTTTGTCCCTATAAATAAATAAACACCACTAACGACTAATCTTATTATCTCAAATAATTAGGTTTATCTGACTTACTTGATTTGTATACTATTATATTAGTCATGAGAATTATCTAGTATATTGTAACACATCAAAGAGTAACCGCCGTGGGTTTTATGCTCATCAAAATTATAATAATTAGGAATTTTTTTTTTAAAATACAAATAATATTTTGTTCACAGATGAGTTGATATATATATTTTTTTGAATAAAAACATCTTAATTTATAATACAATATTTTGAAATAGACCAATTGTGATATCAAAAACTTTTAGTAAAGTAAAGTTTAACTTTGTCTTGTTTCTCATGACGGAAACCTTCAGATTTATCTGATTACGTCAGATTCTCTTCTAGCGGTGCAAGCAGTCACTAGTCTAGAAGAGAACTTCAGCTATGTAGGGTCCAAAGCTAAAGACATCAGAATTCTTCTGGACTCTCATAATATCTCTCACTTGAGTCATGTTCGGCGCTCAGCTAATGAAGTTGCACATTCTCTTGCTGCTTTTGCTAGTTCATCTTCATCTCATTTTGTATGGGAGGTTGGAGATTTTCCTCTTCGGTTAATTCATCTTGTAACAAAAGACATATTTACTTTTCAATAAATTACAAGATCTTGACCTTCAAAAAAAAACTGTCTTGTTTCACTTCCATTAATATGAAGGAGCACTTGTTCTTGCTGTAGCGCAAAACATCAAACCTGTCGAACAAGATTTAGAAACGTAATAATTTGACGGTATAGTTTTCAAAATCAAATATATTTTTTTAATCCCAATTTAGGCTAAAAGCTAATTTCCGAAAAGCTTAAACTTAAGGAAAATAGTATTTTGTAATTTTAACACAAGTTTATTTATTCTTATAACCTTTATGCACAGTAGCACAGCCAAATTTTAGCTCAGGACAAGATTAAATTTTTTTAAAAAAATTTTAGGGGGTGAAATGGGTAGAAATAAATAAATGGTCGTCTGATTACCCACTTGTTAAGCATTCAAGATGATTAATGCAATGATTGTGATCGTAATAAAATTAACAAACCCACCAGAATCAATCATGACGATATAAACTAAAAAGTGTACATAATAAACGTGGAGAATTTTACAATACACATGTTATATTACTGGCTCATTTAAGTGAAAACAACGTTATTATATCTTCAATCAGACAGTCATATGTGTGTGTGTGTGTGTATATACACATATATATATATACACATATATATATATACACATATATATATATACATATATATATACATACATACATATATTTCATCTAGAGAATTGTACTAATTGCATTTGTGGCTATGAATCGATGTAAAATTAGTCGATGGGAAGGAATAAACAGTTAGGAATGGACAAAATATATTACATGTGGGAAGCCATGTGAAGGACATAAAATAGACATTTAGGTCTCTACCAAAATAATTGAAAACAGCATATCTGCCTGCATATGATGATATGGAGGAAAACAAGAAGATCACATGCATGTGAGGAATCATTGGAAGTATTGAACAATGGATGTGGCACTAAAAGCTATTCCACCAATCAATTTGAGGATGCAGTTTAAATATATATATATGGGCATGATATAAAAATAGTTTGCCCCAACTTCTACCAGAAAAGCATCAGAATATGCATGGAAAACACAATGGTTTTAATAAGTGAGACAAAACAGAACACACGCGATAAGTAGTATATATAGGTTGTATCGAGCGACATGCATTAACCAAATATTTATTGTTGAATCATATAGAATATGCATAAGGACCATATATATATATAAGATTTACATAAATGGTATAAGATTGCAACTACTCAAGATAAATATATGTTTTTATACATAATAAGGCAAAAACGGTTGGATTTTGTATTTTGCCTTATTGTTTATTGGACTTTTTATATTTTGAATGAAAACTGAATAAGTATCTTATGGGGTTTTTAAGTGTGGAATGAAGAATGTCTAACATAAGAAAATAATCTTAGCATGTGTGATTTTATTATGTTTATTTTCTTATGTTAGACATAAGAAAATCATTCATACTTGAAGGATCCGATTTGCACCGGAAAATGTTTGACTTGTGTGCAAGTGTACGAGTACGACATGAGTGTGTCGAATTTCGGACCAATTTGGCCCATCAAGGTTTGCTTATCTTTTGCTATTTTTCTGAACTTTTATTTTCGAAAATTCAATCTAGATCTTTTTAGATGTGATCTTCCACTTGTCTGTTGTTCTATATGGTGACTGTTGGTGGTCCAATTAAGCAACATTTGTCCAGTGTGGCCAGTGGACTTGATGGCTTCTCTCGAGACAAGAAATTTACACGTTTTGAATGTAGACAATGACTCCACTTTTTCCAATGCCTTTTAATCTAACGTTGCATTGTGGGTTAGGTCGGCTGAACCCAATCTAATCTCGTGGAGAACACACTACTCGTTCCAAACTTAATATCTTAGGGTCAGATATCAACTATCGAAAATTAAAATTGAGATGCCGAACATGTAAATCGTAATTATAAGGTGGAGTAATGGCTTAAATTGATTTTTATCTGTAAATTATGTCAAAAATTTTAATTTATCAATATATATTTATAATTTATTGTGTTGACAAGCATGACATGTTTAAAACTAGTTACATAAAATATCAAAATTTAAAGATCACATCAATAAGATCGAGAGCCATATATATAATTACATTTATATACTAAATATTTTAACATTTAATTTCAATACAAATACACGTTTGAATATATGGATCCCTATGGAGCCGTCAGATCCGGCATAGCTCGAAGTTCTCCCAATACAATGTGCAGTAGCGATAAAATTCTTCAGTAAACAGTTCCGACATCAACTCCGCTCATCAGGCTTTAAATGTTCAATCATGGCAATTGACATCAATTATTGATCAATAAAATTCATGCATATACATATACATACATATACATATATATATAACCTCTTATGTCTCACATTAGTTGTTAGATATATTTAGTTTGTAATTTTAGCGCAATCGATTCATGTTCTTTGTCGCTATTAAGAACTCATACAAGGAAATTTTTTTTTTTATTTCGTTGGATAACTGAGAAAAAGAAGAAGAAGCTATTTTTATGATCGTTTTATAGATTTTTACGGATTTGGATCTTCTGCTGTGGTTGAAAACACAGCATATGGTGATGTGCACTTTTTACACGAGATGATCAGTTGATCATCTGATGGACATTACATGAATTTGAATAATTGTCGGACGTAACGAGATGATCAGATTATCTCGTGTAAAAAGAGCATAACATATGTTCAACCAAAGCAAAAGATCCAAAACCGATTTTTACTCATAATATTTTTCATAGATAACTCGTTGCTCTTTACTTAAATATCATCGAAGCAGTGACCCTTAATTTATTGGCACCTTGGATTAGCCAACCTTCCCGACTTTCTAAAATGGAACTCCACCAGTTCTTTTGTTTTGTTATAATCTTGTATGATTAATTACTTTAATTTTTACGAAATTAAATTCATCTACTTGAATTGAACTATCATGCTAATATGAGCACCCTTATGGTGATATTCACCTATTGGATGTGATTAAATATAGAAAAATTACGCATTCATTAGTTGAATGTCATTTCATCGGTGCTCACATAAGTGTGCACGATGGGTGGGTGTATAACATATCCAAATTATATATATATATATATATATATATATATATATATATATTGTATCGCAAAAAGAAACGTTAACGTTCAATGCATGATAAAATATGAAGACAAAAAATCTCATTAATTGGCTCTAGAGTTTTCGAATGATACTGTAATATATAAACTCAAATGAGTTCTGGAGTGAATTTGATTAGATTTTAGAACAAAGTTGACAATTCGGAACATATTGACGGCCAAACAGAGAATCTAATTAACCCCACCATTTTTATTTTAATATAATTTTTGTGAATATAAAATTGAAGGCCAATCAATTAGACCCCTTCCTCCCCTGGGGACCGCATTGTCTCATGTTCCAGTGCCTCGAAATAACATGGAGAAAATAATGTCATTTTCCCCTCCTATAAATTCCTCCTTTCTTCTTCCCCTTTCTTACTTCTGCTCACTCTTAACCACATTAAAAAAAAAAAAACCATAAATCACACGATTCTCTCCTAATTTTCTTGCCCGAAAACTTGAAAGAGTTTCTTGAAAGTTTCCGTGTCTTATATGTATTACAGTTGAGCAGCTCAAGAAATTGATGGACATGATTGAATTGGTGAAGTGCGAGTGCTGTGGGTTAAAGGAAGACTGCACACAAGAATACATCACAGAAGTGAAGTCCAAGTTCGACGGTAAATGGCTGTGTGGGCTGTGTTCCGAAGCTGTAAGAGATGAAGCCAGTAGAGGTAAAAAACAGTTCGGAATGGACGAAGCAGTGAAGGCGCACATGTCCTTTTGTCGTAAATTTAAGTCGAATCCCGCGATTCGAGTTGCCGATGGCATGAGACAGATGCTGATCAGAAGAAGAACCGGTGATTTGTCATCTTCTTCATCGTCGAAGAAATACTCTAGATCATCCAACACATCACAAGTTGGAGATGATTCCACGTTTCCGTGTTATAACTAGCTGGCCCGATCGAATAATATATATGTATGAAACGGATCAGTCTCCCCTCCGATCGATCGAGAAGGGTAATGTTGAGTTATCTTTGATTGGAATAAGGAAATCAATATCAATGTTTGAAGGATGGTTGTACAGAATGGAGGATCCATGGGCTTCATTTGGTTATGTAATTTCTTTTGAAAACATCTTATTTTTAACGTGCATTGATCTTTCTATTGAAATCCTTTTCCTCTTTAGTCAAAAGAGAACATAAGTAATGAGGAAAAGAGATTTTAGGTTTAAATATCAAATTTTCTAACATGGGAAGTTTAGTTTATATGTATTTAAAGTTATTTTTTAAGTCACTACACAATACATCTAAAAAATATTTTTTTATAATATCTTATTGGATAGGTATATTGTGAAACGATCTCACAAATCTTCATCAGACCTGTCAACCCTATTGATATTCACAATAAAAAGTAATACTCTTAGCATAAAAAGTAATATTTTTTCATGGATGACCTAAATAAACGATCCGTCTCACAAAATACGACTCATGAGATTGTCTAATACAAATTTTTGTCAATAGCGAATAGTTAATTTTTGCATGAATAGGGATGCGAATTCACTTAAAAATTTGTGTAGTTTTATATGCGGCTGAAACATTAACAGTACTTTGTTCCATTTATTTGCTTATCTCCGATATTATCTTCTTGGTACTGTCCTACGTATTCCCCCAATGATGTTTTATTTTTTACGGAAAAAGAAAGAAATTGGAGGATTCGAACCTGGAGAGTACTGGAGACGACAATCGCCCCTCATCCCTCAGTTGTAAATTTTTTTTAAAAAAAATGAAGAAATTGGAACAAAAAGAGAGAGAAATATAATTAATATAATATATATAACATGAATTAAATAATATTATAAAAAAATAATAGTATAAAAGGTCAACTATCCACTTTACGAGAAAGGTTTCAAATGAATAATATAATTGTGTACGTAAATTTAATTAATTTAATAGCTATCACTAACCATTAAATGAAGGATAATGGCATGATTCCACTTGTATAATTTCCACTGATTAATTCACTAGCTTCCTCTCATTAGTCAAGAGCAATAATTAGATATGCCCAATAATTCAACCAATTCACAACTTTATTTAATGAGTTCACCAATATATTTTTATGGAAGATAAAATTTCAATGATTAATTAAATTCTTGGTAGGAATGGGTTGCTTTTTTTTTATATATATATACAATTTAACAATGTTAATGTAATTTAGATTTGGAATTTTAATAGCTAATAGAAATAACATCTTTCACGAGTAAGATCTTTCAGTTTTCAATTCTCTGCTAGCTTTGTTTTATTTTAATAGCTAATATAAAATAATTCTCATTTTTTTTTTATAAATAGTAGTAATCAATACTTTAATTTCTATATATGCCTTTGGTTACTTCATCAATACAAGCTTATGCTATAGCACATGTGCTGTATTTATAAAAGGATATCAGAGTTCAGATATGCATGTATTGCGTGTTTGTACAATATTTTTTGTACCAAAGATTTTGCTTGCTACCAATACTTTACTTTTGTATTTAGGGACATTAAGTTTGGTTCGATTTCAATTAATGTTGATTTTTTTGTAAATATCTGTAGCATTATTGGATGCGAATTTTTAATTATATTAAGTTAAAATATTTGAAATTTGATAGATCTTACGTAAAAGATGGAGTATACATCATCATTATGCAATTAAAAATAATACGACAGAAACATAGATATAAAATGTAGAAAACATAATGTAAGACATAGTGCTTACAGTTTTACCAAAAGTTATAACTGATGGTAATGGTACAACTCAAATATTTTAGACCGCACAGCAGCTCAAGTACCACGGTTCGATCTTTATACCAAATAGAGACAATTATTGCACCAAACACATAATGATTGGTTAATATTGAGTTTTAAGATAATCCATTGAATTAAGAATGATATACTAAACAAATTTTGATAACCATGTAACAAAAGTAAGATTTGTTGTCCAAACAACTTATTGGACATTTGATAATTGGGTAGGAAATAAGGCCACATTTTGATCCACATCCCGTGGTTACACATACATCAAGGCTCCGTTTGGTACGTGTGATGGGATAAGTAAATGATTAGTAATTCGAGTGATTAAAAAATGAGATATATGTATTAATAGTATGTTGGGATAAATAACATGGTGTTTGATATGATTTTAAAATGATTGATTAATTTTGTAAATTTTATTGCAATGACCAAAATGCCTCATTGTTAATTAAATATATATTCTTAAAATAATTGGATAGATAATTAAATATTTATAATTATAATTTATATTTATTAAAATTAATTTAAATATATTTATTAAAAATAAATTTGTAAATATGCATTTACTTTAATAATTAAAATAGCAATAATATTTTGAATGTTAATGTTAAATAAAGTTTAATAATAATTACAATATTATTATTTTTTAAAATAATTATAAATATTTTTAAAATAATTTGATAGATAATTAAATATTTATAATTATAATTTACATTTATTAAAATTAATTTAAATATATTTATTAGAAATATATTTGAAAATATTACGGTAATCATTAAACAAAATAAATTTGAATTTAATAAATATTTATTTTCATAAAAGAATTAATTAACAAAATTAGAAATTTATAAAAATTTAATTTAAGATATATTTGAATTACAATTTATTTTCTTTAAAATGATTGAAAATAATAAAAATATATGAAATTAATTTATAAAAAATATAATAAAAATTTAAATATCATATTAGTTTATCATTATCACTATGCACGAATTATACATTAGCATACCTTTGAGGAGTGACATTTAATCACACAAATAGTGAGGGCTTTCAATCATAATCCAGGACCTCCGTGCTAAATTAAAAATGAACTAAACATGATATAAGTGATGATTATTTAATAATCATTCACTTATCATGGCTACCAAACATAGTCCAAGAGTATATCTATTTCGGTATAATATGATCATATTTATATTAAATTTAAATATTTTTAAAATATTTGAAAATTAAAAATATCAGAACTCAAACCCCAAAACCATTGATTACCGCTCAAACCCGAACTAGACCATAATCGCTCAAACTCGAAGTTGAACAAACTCGATATTCCACCTATAAACGCTTACTCTCTCCTTTTACCAAGTTATTCGTAACCATGTCCGTGCGTATACAGCACAAAACCATTTAGTACAATCACAGTAGCTAGACAATAAAGAGATGCCTTAAATTACATCAAAAGCAACTCTGTATAAAAGAATTTCTCTCTTCTTTTTTCCTTTCTTGAACTGATCGTAATTGGACCACTTCACTTTTTTGTTTTTGATTCTACAACCGTTCTTTTATGTTGAAATTCAACTAAAGATGCTCTAATTATGATTCATCTTTTGAAAAATTGGCAAAAGAGAAAAAGGAAGCCATTATTATTCTGCAAATGAAATCTTGAATCCTCACGTACAATCACAATAGTCAATAATTAAACTCAAATAAAATAACGTGTAAGAAATGTGTATGTCAACGTTAAACGGTTCAAACATCCTCGGCAAAAGAGTTGTAAATTTTCGGTGAAACATATGCTCGAAAGGCAAAATAAGCAGTTTTAATGTATTAAATAATCGTGTGTACTCTATGGTTTGGATTATGTCTTTACATTAAGCAGCCAAATTAACATTAAGAAAAAGGTTTTGAAAACATAACAATAATTTTAATAGTGGCAAAATGACGGATACCTTTCTCGATTCTCATTTTAATTTTGTTGGATTAAGTCATCGAGAATTGAAAAATCCCCATTGAGTTGGCTTTTGAGGTTGAGTTATGTCTAAGTCTTAATCTTAAAACAATATCAAAAACATGTTTTGATCATGTCCCAGATCCACTGTTATGTATTGGACTGTCTTATGAATCACTTGATAATGTCTCGTAACTTCATTCTCTGTTCACATTCTTGGACGTGAGATGTGTGTTAGATGTCAAATACCGATTGGATTAAGTCCCTGAGAATTGAATTTTTGGACTTTGACAATCCTCTTCCGTAGCTAAGTTTTGAGGTTTAGTTAGGTCAAAGTCACAATTTTAATAAATTTCATATTCTTCTAGCAAAGATTGTTGTGTTCAAAAGTTAGGAAGATCTAACATTCGAACGAAAGTTATTTAAATATATAATAAATCAAAAATTAATTCATGAATTGGGAAAATTACTTGAAAAAAAAGAAGATAAAAATAAATTTTCATATCCGAAAAATATTTATAATATTTTAGTACTACTATATCCATCCTACTTTTCTCGTATTAAAACAAAACAAAATATGAAAATGCAAGATTTTGGTTAAACATCCTTTTATCGATGTGATTGCAAATAAAGTAAATTTTGATGAAAGATATTAATAAATGGTATGTCTTTTAACTAATAGTAGGACTTTTATATGTCTTTATCCGTGAGACGGATCAACTCTGTTCATATTTATAATAATAAGTAATATTTTTAATATAAAAAATAATATTTAAAATAAGACATAAAAAATACAATAACCTATATCTATTGCACATTTAATTTTATGTATTTTTTGGTATTAAGAATTATAGAGTAAGGTTTTAAAATGAATTTACATTCACAATAGTTTTTTAAGTCTTTTTTGTAATGAATTTTAATATTATTTCACTTAAAAAGTATTGTACTTTAATTAATTTTGTTTTTTTAAAAAATTGAACATGGGCTGTATACAAATTTGGGCCTCAAAAGATTACCCAGACACTTCTCCAGACACCATTTGATCCAAAACCCTAATCACACTCCCATGTCAAAAATTACATTTCCTGCTTTCCCCCGCAGTGGCTTCGACAGATGAACAACTTATTTGCTCAGCACAAGGTGTTTTGCTTATCATTCTTAATTTCTTTTTCACAGCAGGATTGCTGCTGTTGCTAATTTTTAGCAGTTTTTAGATAATTTGTTTTTGTTACTTGGTTACCCAGAAAGAGTTTGTGCGTCGTTTTTCAGCTTCATTGTTCCTTTACTGGAAATTGACGGGTCAATACGAGTATTTACGTCAAAGTTCTATAGGGTTGAGGATCAAATTTTGCTGAAAAATTCTTTTTAACTTTTATATTTATGTTTGTGATTGGAGCATAGCTTCTTAAAGTTCACAAGGTGTGAACTAAGGCCCGGCCCTTGCTCCTCCACGCTAGTTCAGGTGCAGATAAAGTGCGGGTCAACCAAAAAGCGAAGACTTGGTGCGCTTTGAAGGTTTATAGCTCCTTTTAAGCGCGTCTTAGAGTAGGGATAATGAAATTGAAATGAAATGTAAGCTTTTAATAGTTTTATTTTCATTCATAAAATAATAGCGCGCATGGGTTATTGTAGTTTAGTAGCTTGTAAAATACATATTCGATTGCATGCATGAATTTTTTTTCTTTATGTTTATATTCTAGCACATCATCTTGCCTTGTGACTTGTGTCTCGGTTTTTTGAATTTAAGATTAAGTTTGTATCTAGAACTCGAGCTTGATTGTTTGTTAAATCTTGTCAGCAAAGATCCCTAACTTGGAGGATGGGTCGAGAGAATAAGCAGACTTTTTCGGATATATTGCATGACTCTTGATCAACTATCCACCGTCAGAAGACTCAGCGCATCTATTGAATAGAATATGTCTGATGAAGGAATTGAACCTCTAAAGGGCTCAGAGGATGTCTTTGTCGATGTGGTGGGCTTTTCAGGTGGCACGGACGTTGGGATGGTGGCAAAAGAAGATCCCGATGCCACTGAAAATTCAAGTTCGTTTGCCAACTCAACTTCCGGGAATGAAGATACCCCACTACTAAGTGATGCAGAAGTTGATTCAAAGATTTTGATCGATGATAATTTGGTGCCATTTGATGGATTCAGTGGCCTGTTTCCAATGAGGTTTGAATTTGTGTCATAGAATTATTCTATTGTTTTCTGGCCATGATATATTGAATTTTTTAATATGGGCCTTCATATCATGATTTGAGAAAATTGGTTTTTTAATCTTTTTTAAAATCTAGTTTATAAAATGCAGATATGTGTCATTGTGTATTTTTTGACATTAATGCTGTAAATGTGCCTTAATGTGTCAGCTTTCATTCCTCTGCTGAAGAATGAAATAAAACTCTAACCAGTCCTCATGGTTAGACATTAAATATAGATTGCTTGTCAAATATATTTGTGATACATTTTTACCAAATACTCATTTTTCTTTGGAACCGAACATCCATGTCAACTGTCTTTCAAATACTGAGACGGAGTCCCTTAAGCATGACATCTTTAGCTTTTTGTGTTTTATCTCTTTGTGATGCATCATGCTAATGTCTAATTTAATATGAAATTTTGTTTTCCCGACATGATAAAAGTTGCTCTGACTTCGATCCATAATTTGACCCTGCAGCTTATGCTACTATTCAATATTTGATTGATGCCCCCAATTTCGGCAAAGAATTAAAGTGCTTACATTTTGCATATGTTCGTGTCCTGTTCAACTGTTGATTCACCTGTATCTTCTACTAAATTCAGCAAATGCCTTTCTCTTCTACTCATTTATCCATTTTTTTCAGGAGGAAAAAGATGACCACTCACTGGAGAAACTTTATACGGCCTCTGATGTGGCGCAGCAAATGGGCAGAATTAAGAATAAAAGAATTAGAGTCACAAGCATCAAAATATGCTCGGCTTATTTCTTCACACAATCGGTGGAAACAAATAGCATTAGATCAAACATTAGTTGAACAACAGGGCTCAAAGTCTATGCCATTTACATATCAAAGGCCTAGAAGAATGCCCTTAAAAAGGAGGAAAAGAAATAGAGTAGAGGATACAATAGATATTGCATCATACATGTCAAACCATAACCTTTTCTCCGAGCCTGGTACATCTTATTTTTGCTGATAAATATCTTAATTATCTTTCTTTCAAAGGAAATTTGTCAAATTTGATGCAACATATTTGCAGAAAATAATAGGTCTGACATGGACAAAATTCTTGGCTGGGAGGAACTTGATAATTCAGGTGTGTCAACAGAAGATTTTTTAGGTTATATATGGTTTCATTTTTTGCGTTCCAGATATGTGTTTTCTTTAAATTTGTTATTTAAACAGTATTGCAGAATGTGAGTCTTTTTTCTTCTTAAACATAGAAAAATGTTTTCTAAAAATTAAACTGAACAGAGCTTTTTTCCCCTCCCGATAGAAAACAACTGAAGCTAAATTTGAAGATCCTTTGCCTTAGAATTTATACTTTTGCTCTGACTTCTGCACAGCATGGTTCGCTAGTCTCTTGATCGAGTTTGTCCTTTTCTTTGGTATTCTGATTGTGAAGCTATTTGACCGGACTTTGATAATCAATGCTATGTTTAAGAAGTATAGTATTCATTTCTCGTACATAATGCTGTTTCTTAGTTTATTTTTGCTTGTGTCAACTACTAGATCATAATAATACTGGCAACGATGAGTTTGAAATCAATGATGATTGCTTATATCCTGAAGACAATGACAATATTTTAGAGCACATACTTCAAAAAATCGAGTTAGTACACGCTCAAGTCCACAAGTTGAAGGGTCAACTTGAGACAGTGATGGTAAACAATGCTGACAAGTTTTCTTCCTCTGAGAATTTGAGCAAGCTTATATCATGCGAAGCACAGACCAGCTGTGTGCGCAGCCCTACATTCTCTGATTGTAATGGTGATACGGCTTTTGGCATTCATTCTCAGCACATATCAGAATATGATGAACTTGGAGATTGTATCATGCCTGATAGTGCAGTTTCTAGCTACGGAGAGGTTATTCCTGTTCCAGATATAATTGAAAGTACAGTTGGGCTATTGTCCTCTATTGACGTTTCCCAGCTCGAGGCGCAAGTCGGAGATTCATCAGAGAAGGTGAGACACAATGCTTATTTAATGGTATTATGAAACTGGAACATTAATAAGCTATCATTTTACATGGCATTGTAGAATTGAAGTGATATAATAAGAGTTTCTTTGTTATTATGCACCCCAGACATGCTCTACCTCGAGGAAACAACTTAAAATGTCAAATGTAATTTGTAAATTGATCATCTATCGCATCACAAAAATATAAGTTTAAAAGAAAGACTTCTAGCAATAGGCCTGCACTATACATCATAGAAAGCTTGTTCTCCCTGACCAGCTCCTTTCTTTTCCCTTTTCACAATTTCAGTTATTTGTTGGTCCAAAGCTATAAGATTTGATGATACTATTCAACAAAACGGTTGCTCAAAGCTTGTATTGGAAAATTGATTGCTTAGCTACGTGTATAGCAACATTTCCCTAAATGGAGTTGTGTGTGTTCCGTGGTTTGAAATACTTGTGTTCCACCGTTGATGCTATCCATATTAATGATGCAACCTCGTGAGAGGAAAATTTGTGGAGGAAATTGACGAGAATTTTTGAAATCTGATTGATATATCATGTGTATTTTACCTTGCGGTGATTTTCTGGTCAAGTTCTATTCAAATGATTTAGTAAAACCAGCTTCTGACACATCTGGCTCATTCACAGATCGTAGATAACATCATGACACATAACGAGGAAGTAGAAGGAGAGAGATCAATGTCAAAAAACAAACATGATCAGTCTGCTGAGAATACTCGCGATACTGAAAATGATTTAGAAGAAGAGATCAATAATGCCACCCAGTTTGCTTTAGAACCTCGCTCTATGGCAAAAGCCGTTGCATCACAGGAGCACTCAACTCTGAAACCATGCTTGGTGTTGGGGCTTCACTTTCCAAAGAATAAAAGAAAGCGTGGAGAACGCAAAGCTGGTTCCGGAAACTGGAGTCGTCAACGACCTGGTGAACCATGTGGCTGAGGACTTTGTAATACAAATCCAATCGCATGAATTCACCACTTTTCACATCTATTTGTGGAATTTAGAGTTGATTGGTTCACTCTGATAAAAAATTATGTAGCGTTGTACATATCATCTTGGCGTATTAGAAGCGTAGCAGTGATCATGAATTTGAGTTTTTATTTTACCTCTTGAGCCTTATGCTTGCTCTGTTCTGTAGCCATATGGTTGTAAACTTGTAATATCGAGTTATTGCATTGTATTTTTGCCGTGGGAGTAATTTTATACCAAGGAAGTCGGGCTTAGTATCTTTTTATGTTTCCTTGTTTCCCGGATTCCCAAATTACTCGGAATCTTGGCTCCATTTTCACAATTTTACTAATGAATTATCAGATGATTCAATTCAAGTATACCATAAATTAATCTTAGAAAATTATTAAACTTGCGATCTACTTAATGGTACACAGAGTATAATTAGAAATTCAAAGCCATTCAAAACTATATACGTGAAACATTGTGACTTAATATTATGGAGAGGACAAAGTTGAAAGAATTATGCAGTAAAGTCTCATTTTCCTCAAAGAGAAATCATTTCTTTCTTTTGAGGGGGACTGGCGGCCAAACTATAGTTTCATTGAAACTAAGAAATATATATTAAATCAAAGAAAATAAATTCCAAAGATTTTGAAGTTTCGAAAGAAATACTGAAATTTCTAAATGTGTAGAAGTTCTTGAACTCTGCTTTCCAATTCCTCACTCCATTCAGCTCTAATGCGCAACAGCCTAACATTACTGAAATTTGGAGAGAGCTCGTTCTTTTTTCCAGACTTATCACATTTTCCACCACCTGAATTGGCAGTCACTTTCGTTTTCTTGGCTTTCTTAGAAGTGGCTCTTTGAAGCGCCATAAGCACATCGGTTTGGTGGTGGGAGGCCATGGTTTTAGTGGTTGAGGTGGAAGCAAGCCCCACATGGATTGGCTGTGGGTGGCTGCTGCCTTAAGGAGATGAATTCGATTTTTAGAGGAAAATAATTAATCAGGTATATGTTAAAATTTGATTCCATTTACGTTGAGAAATATTTCATGCACAACATAATTTTTTCTCCACAAACGGCTACTCAGTACTACTCGACAGCAAAAATAGTTCTTTTGGATCTTCTGAATCTCAATCCTCTCGCGACAACTATCTGCTGAGTTTCATGTTGATACTATTCAGAGACTGTTCTTGTGGATTCTGAGGGTTGAAATTTAATATATAATTTCGCTTGGATTTATATATATCTTGGAATGCTATTTTTTGTGTAGAATCTGTCAACTATAGCTAAAAAAATTTCACCGACTGACTAGTGCTTTTATATACATATACTTAAATCAATAATATTATATATGTTAAACAACTTATGTGCACCAACTGATTCTCCCTCAAAGTGAAAGAAGAATGTCCAGCATCTTGTGGAAGAGCTTCAACCTCTGCTTCTCAAAATTCAATTGTTTGCCCACTATTAAATTTACACCACCTTTCACAGATCAAAAGTCAGATGAAAACTTACATAATCATGAGAAATCTCTCACCTCAACCTCCATGCCCGCCTCGGCAGTGGAAGACTTCATCTTCTCCTCTTCCTCCCCCGACGATTCTGATACTGCTGACTACATCCCAAATTTCGCCTCCCAGCGCTTTTTCTTTTCCAACCCCGGCAGCTCCAACTCTATCTTCGAGCCAACGAAGGTGGAAGTTCCCGGTCCATTCCTAATTGGTGGCATGGCTGTTCGCACGTACTCGCCGGACCCTTATGCCGACTTCCACAAATCGATGCAGGAGATGATCGAAGCTCACGAACTGATGGACGTCGAGTCCAGTTGGGAGTTTCTGCATGAGCTGCTATGTTGTTGTTTGACATTAAACCCGAAGCACGCTCATAAGTTTATTGTTGCTGCTTTTGCCGACGTCATCCTATCGCTCTCCAACCCCCCGGAAACCTGCCGGAAATCACGTTCCAGCCCGGCAGCATTGCACTGTACCACCGGCCGTTGCTTGAACGCATTGTTTCTAAAGGAAGTGCACGAGTTTCGTGATCACTGTATTTAGACGGACAGGACTTGTAATTTCTTATTAATTTTAAATAATATAAATTTATATAAATGAATTCATAATGTTTCCCCTTTCATGAAACATGGAATCGAAACATCATTCAGATATGACTTTTATTTATTTATACTTCAATTTGAGTTGATTTGGTATTTACATCTTTAAATTTGAATTACAACTTATATTTTTTTGATTGAGAAAAGCATTTTAGATTCGAAATGACTTCGTCATGTGTTACAGATGTATCATTAAAACGTAAGTCTCTTGTGAGACGGTCTAATGAATCTTTATGTGTGAGACAGGTCAACCCTACCAATATTCACAATAAAAAGTAATATTTTTAGCATAAAAAATAATATTTTTTCATGGATAATCCAAATAAAAGATCTGTCTCACAAAATACGACCCGTGAGACTGTCTCACACAAGTCTTTGTCATCATTGAATGATTGGTTTGTAGAATTAATTAGTACTTTGTTGGAAGTTAGATCTGAATTTGTCTGTGGTTAAATTGGAAGGCTATTAATTAGGTTGTTTTGATTTAAGGTCGGTCTGCATGGCACACAAAATCCGTAACGGAAAAATAATTAAATTGATATTAAAAAGAACCATGAAATGCAATTATTTCATATAATTTTCTATAGAAAAATGCCAATATTCTAGTTACTCTTCGTTCAATGTAGGAATTTAACCCCAAGTTACCAGGTTTGATTACTCTAGAACATGGTATATATTTAATTTCGATCTTTAATTTCTTGCTAATTAAGGACAAGTATATAGAATCCAAGAATTAAATCCAAATGCAATTGAAGGAAAATAATCGAACCGAATTGATTATGCAATTGATGTCCGATAATTATTATTGTTAAGATAGTTGGATTAGGTACGCGACGATGCACCTAATTCCCATAAATTCTCAAGCAGTGAATATCAGCCTTTCCTATTTTTTTTTTTTTTAAAAAAATAAATTTATGTGGTCTAGTGCGTTTAGCATAAGCTGCTAACATTAAATCTATCTTCAGTGATTTATGCATGCATTATGTCAAAAAAGGGTTAGCTAGACGGGTGGATCGACTCATTTTTACTATGATTGAAAATTATTAAATAAATTCGTCTATTTTTGTGATCCGATAATTCAGTTTGATCAGACAAAACCATTTTAATATCTCTAGTAATTAAGCTCTGCAAGTCTGACAAACTTCTGGCATTAAATATTTTTGACGACGAAATAGTTTCCATTTTTGTATTTTCACAAAACAAAATTCAAACAACGATATATGTGTAAACTCGAACCAAAGTTACTTTGTGTCGGTTTATATCATTGTATTAGACCAATTTTTAGTTTTTTTTTTCAATTGTCCTTTAGACAGTTTTTTAATATTTATTTTAGGTAAAAACTTGTGTGAGACGGTCTTACGGGTCATATTTTGTGAGATAGATCTTTTATTTAGGTCATCCATGAAAAAATATTACTTTTGATGCTAAGAGTATTACTTTTTATTGTAAATATCAGTAAGATTGATCCGTCTCACAGATAAAAATTCGTGAGACCATCTCATAAGAAACCTACATTTTATTGTAAGTGTGGAGATCGATGGAGATGATACACCGTATTTGGTATTTGAACATTTGATTTTGATCCAAAAATGACTACAAAAGAATTGAGATGCATGCATCGCTAAATGACAAGTCCAAACTTGTTTGCAAATTACGGATTGTCATTTCGATCAAATCCATCGCCCCAAAATTTGCATATTTCCAGCTTTATGTTCAAAATTCAATTTCGGATTTGTTAATAACGTTAATTATCCTATGCATGTCTTATACACAAATAGAATATTTTGCAATAGAATTTGTATCTCATTTAATACTCGAATCTGGATAATCATTGGGCTATGAATTTTTATGGGCCTGCTTCATTAGCTTAAACTTAATAATTGGGCTGCTCCTCAAAAGCCCAGTATAGAATACAAATCCAGCTTTTAGGCTCTCCTCTGCTTCATTTCATTACACAGAAGAATGGCACTCACCTTCTCACAGTTTCAAGTCATCCCCCACACGCTCGCCTCCACAGATTCCACTCGCCAAAGCTTATGTGTTACACAGAAACCTGCAACCATTTTCTCCAAAAAGTCCCCAAAGTTCACACAATTCGCATCCAAGTCCCTCAAATTCACCACAATCTTAAGAGCTTCTCAAGAAGATGAAAACACCACCGCCACCAACGAGAAAAGTATACTCGACCCATCTGCAGAGAGCCAACCAGAGAAATCGAAGAGTGGTGAAATGACGGATTTGGGCAGGGAAATCAAGGCAGCCATGAAGGAGAGGGAGGGTCAGAAGGCGGAAACCGGTTTTCTGGATGGGGTGGCTCAGGAAATAAGAGAAATTGAGTGGCCAGCGTTTAATAAAGTTCTTGGTACTACGGGAGTCGTGTTGGGAGTGATTGCAGGTTCCAGTGTTGTTTTGCTTACTGTTAATGCCGTTTTGGCTGAGCTTTCGGACAGGGTTTTTGCAGGAAGGGGTGTTCAGGATTTCTTTGGGTGATGAAGATAAGGAGGGATTTGCTGTGTTTTGACTTGCCAATTTTCCTTGTCTTTCACTCTCTTCCGATTGTTTGTTTGAAATTTTGTTGAGGTGTTGTAAATTTGATACAAATTAGGACGATATGTTGGCAAACTTTATCAGTAACAGTTCTCGATTAAAGTGAATGCAAAGTCCAGTCGGCATTTTGGTTTTCTAATATGAGCAAGTGTCTGTCTTCAAACCATAGAAAAGAAACGAGTTTTCACATCAATTGATACAAAATGGTTTAAGAAATACTTGAGAATCGATAATAGTACACACCAAAGAAGTTACTTTGATCCATTTCTGTTGACAAACGACGCCGATCGTTTTCATCTTGAGATTCCTCAGAATTATCGAAATTCTTGAGCAACTTGATGGTGATGAGTAGGAATTCTCAGAAAATGGCTCCAATTTACTCATTAGCACCAGCAGGGCCAACAAGCACTCCTTGGGCAGTCCCTTCCTTCTTCCCGCTCTCATCCTTCATTGCACCATCCCCTCTTGTTATTCTAATCTTGTACTTGGCCTCAAATTCGGTTATTTCCTTTTTCTTCTTCTCCAGGGCCTCATTAAGTTTGGAAATGACCTCTTCGAGACCTTCTTTGTTGCGCTGTACGGCAGGCAATACTTCTTTCACAGTCCTTTCCACGAGAACACCTCCTATCATGCGGTAGCAACGTCTTGATGGATCAAGTGGTTTTATGGCATTCATTACAAGTGAATGTTCGCTGACCTCCATTTCCAGTTCGGTAATTTTGGAGTAGATTTGGTTCATATCAGCCCTCATGGCACCATAAATGTTGGTCACTGCTTGTTCGTTCGTTGGTTCCTTGCTACAACTTTCAGAAGTCGCCATCTGTATTGACCTAAAGATAACAAAATCAAATGACTTTCAACCACAACACTGAATCTTCCATCAACTATCGCTCCAAAATAGGCTCTTATCGGTGAATCGATTACAATAAGAACGCAGCCAAATGAATACCAACTAAGCAATGTGTGCTTAGCCGTCTGTAGTGAACAAAGATAAGTCACACATTTGTGATCATTACCCTTTACATTCCAATAAAAAATGTATGGCTTTTAATTGGAGCAAGACTATGATAATCACATTTCTGAATCAAGTCAAAATTGAGGCATAATATCAAGAATTTTCAGTTCTTATTAAGGAACGAAATTAAATATTATTCCATTGTAACAGAAAGTATGATGTAGCACTGGAATGATACTTGGCATAATAAATGATTTGTTTCGATGGCAGTAATCTTTAACAACCAAATTGTAATTGCTTGTATAGATTTTCTATAAATACAATGACGTAGGTCCTAAGAAAAATAATATGAGTGAGGCTCAATAACTATATCATCAATCTTCTCTCTTTAATTTTTCAGAAGTTTTCCTGTTTATAGCCATGTCAAACACGGCATCGGAGCCAAAAGAGGCTAATGTCCAAATCAATCAAGGTAATGGGTCTTACCACGGCAGTTCTAATAACATCAGAAATTCATCCTCTAGGATGTCGCAGGTTCTCTTTTCACACAGCCTATAGCACAGGTTACTAAAAATCTGAAAGCTAATCTCTCAAGTTTATTATTTCCAGAGTTTATAATTTAGATGGTTATCTCAGAGGATCAAAATCTTGTCCTCCAGAAGTTGTGGACAGTCACAGACCAAATAGTGAAATGCTTGTTATTGACACAGGCACCTTTTGATTGGTGGCACCAAGAACAATCGCTATCAGGTTGGCTTTTATTGTCTATTACTGAAGGCGTTCTCAACCAACTAATCGGGCTTAATACATCTCGAGAGGTACGGTATGCTCTTGAACATCTTTTTGCTTTGAAGTCTGAGAGAAAATGCTCTCAGAAAACATCTACAATTTCTATATGTCCCTGTTGATGACCAAATAAAAGGTCCTTAACAAAATCATCCATATTCTACCTTATTATTATTCTTAAAATGTTGACATGGCTGTAACAGTTCAGAACCATCATCACAAGACTAGCAGTAAAGATAATCATCACTATCACAATCACTTGCATGTTCAAATAGTATTTAACTCCGACACAAATACTAAACCTAATAATAATTGCCACTCGACATAATAAGGGCAATAAGGCATCCAAACTGCCAACTTGCCATTCATGTAAGAAAAATCATCTACATATCAGATAATATTTATACCACTAAACACCAACATCAGCATGATAAAAAAACCTACAAAATGGTGGATCAACTTGTTCAAACTTTCATCTGCTCTGTCAACACAGGAATTCATGTAATAGCTGACCCAGGTAGTTGGAATTAAGAACTCAATGCCTATCAAGAAATTTCCAGATTGCAAACTCCAGAATTGAAGAGATTTGTGAGGGAATCAGGGAGCAGAGATAAAAATTGGGGAAATTTATAAAATTTCATACGTTCAAACCGTAGAAACATTGGTGCATGGCATTTCGTCATTTGTGCAAAGCGGCTGCTTGTGTAATGGCTCCCATACTAATGGGCAGAGCTGGCTAATCAGTCCAGTAAAGGTATTCTTGAAAATAGCTGACCCCAGTGAGATATAATTAAGACTTTCACAACGAAATCTGAAGTTTACAGCAGAAGGTTAAATACTTGCTCCACAAATTACAGTTAAAATAAGTGAAGAACGTGTGCGCAACTAGTGTCCCCGACCCATCATCAAAATGCACAAGAATTGAATAGCTCGAAAACAAAACAAATTACTACCATCATGTACCATGAAATCAAGTTTAACAGCCAGTGTCAGCCACGACAAATAAAACCTAGAAAGATTCCATTTTTCAACCAAAGATTATATGTGCTACGTTAATAACCAACCACAACAACGCATAGAATTTACAGCCACAAGGTATATCGATAGTTCGTATGAATCGATTGGCTCAGGAAAATAAACAATCAATAGAGAAGAGACGCAACACCTGAGGAGTTAAACTAAGCGGAGGAGTAGAGAAGGTAATATGGAGGCCAAGGTCTCCGGCACGGTCGTCCAGCCGCCAGGAATCAGGGCGAACAGAAAAGCGCAGCCTTTCAAAAAAAACAATTTTTAATTGGGAGAAGAAAGAAAAAAAATACTATTTCCTCGGCACCGTGATGGGGAAAAAAAAAGGAATTATTAAAAATAATAATCAGACTTAATTATAAGTCAAAAAAATCTAAATTTATCAGGCCCACTCTATTTCTTATTTGGACCCTTCATACTCAGCCCGAGAGTTGCTTTGAAGGTGCTGGTCCGACTTAAATGAATTCAAAGCTACTGGACTGCCCAATAAATCGGCCCATCCAAATGAGTTTTCGCCACTAAAATTTGGAAAGAGAGAAAGTTCATATTAAAATTGAAGTGAAATAAAGTTGAAGAATAATAGTGTTGTCTACTCACTCAAATCATGTCACGGCAATGACAAAGTAACCTAATGATTGCATGTCTTTTATTGACTTTCAATTTCACCCAATATATATTTTCATAAAAAAATTAATATTTCCGTTTGTGTGTTAGGACACGCACAATGGGGTGTACCCATTTAACACCCCTCTCCATTGTGAGTAGACGTTATAACGTCCTGAACGCCCCTGTGTCAGTTTATTTTTTGAAAAATTGGACAATTAGCAACGGTTTTTGAAAAATTGGATAATTAGCGATGGCTATTTAGAAACCGTCGCTGATTTGCTGATACGCGGGCCCCACGTGTTTTGAATTATTTTAATTATATTTTATATTTCATGAACGCCCCTCTGTCCGGTTATTTTTTTTAATAAAATTGGACATTTAGCGAAAAAACCGTCGCTATTTGCGACGGATTTCCACAAACCCGGTGTATCCAGATCAAATATTTCGAAGACTATTTCGCATGCGAAGAGAGTTATTCTTTCGAATAGTGAATGCACTTGAGGATCGTTCACCGTATTTTCAGCAAAGGGACGATGCTGCGAGGATTTCATGAATATCTCCGAACAAATTCCGAAATACGTGACACTCATGTGCATCGCCAACTTCGTGCCGACTTAATTGAACATATTTGGTCACAATACAACAACAATCCTTGAATTAGTATTTTGCATCTTTTCTTAAGTTTAATTTATTTTCTTTTATTTTTATGCAAGTGTTATTTATTATTATATGTTGTACCGTTTTATTTTAGGTTTATAATAAATTTTTAATTTTAAATAAGTGACACTCATAAAATTAAATTATTTTACGTACTAAATATATAAAAACATATTATTATTAATATAAAATAATAATAATTTAAATTTCTTAAAAAATTTGAAATTGAATTTATTTAATTTAAAGTAAGAATAAGATGAATGAGTGGACAGCGGGACCAACACATAATGAGTGTGAATGTTAAAATGAATGTGGGAGAATAGATGTGTTAATGTAATGTGTATGTGACATGTGGACCCTACGATTTTTGATGAGGTGGTGGGTGTTATAATACCCACCAATGCGGGTGCTCTTATGGATATGATTTAAGTTTTACCATGATCAAATAATTACAGCGTTGATCTTTTCTTTCAAGTTTATATACTTAGTGTCCCAAGGTTTTTGATTTTTAGTTTTTTAATCAACATCATTTGTTTTGTTGAACAATGAAGATCATGTATCTTCGTAATGATATGATATCGTCTAATTGAATATAAACTCTCATATATTTGACAACCTGTTAATATTTTTATTTATTTATTCTGTCACGGTAGTTGGCTAAGTCACCTATTATATTTATTTATGCATACAATAAAAGAATATTATTATTATTATTATTTTTTAAAAGACAATACATGGATTGTGTTATCATTGGCTGTTGACACTTTTGACTCCAGTTTTAAACGACGTTAAAATTACCAAAATCATTTAACCTTCCATTTTCCTGTTATGCATGACAATTGAGACACCACCAAAAACCACTACTATAAAGGAAATAATAATAAATAAAACTAACAAAAAATAAAATATCAACATCCTCACAACAATGACGCATTGATGAAACACATCCTCTTGGCTTTTATCCTAGTTTTCCTGGTTTTATATGAATATAAAAACACCCATTTTCAGTAACTAATTTTAATTTTTACTATTTTCACTGTTTATTCACTATTTATCCGACAAATAACAAAGACATATATGCAACTACTGATATAGTGAATTTTATGTACCAAATCCATGTTACGACTTAGATGTGCCCAAACATGATTAGATTACACAATGAGTTCTTGCAAGAACTATTTTAGTTTTACGAAAATGTTAACTCAAACTGTCGTAAGAATTTGGTTCTCGGCTCAGTCACACGAATAAAATATAATATCCTCTGTCCCACATCTTAAAAATTAAAGATATAAAATGAGTTTATAATAGGCTTACAATGGACTTCTATAGAACTTGGGTTAATCATTTTCGTAAAGCAACGACGAATACGAAATAGTTGCTATATGGGCTCATTGTGCAGTCACGCAAGCGCGGGCTCGAGCTCGGGATGTGACATCAAAGCCTTGAGAGAGACGCAAACAAGTGCAAATGTGCCCTGAGAACAAGAAAGTTACAAAAAGCAAATTTAAACATATATACCCCCACAAACCCACAATTTAGAACACTTGTATATATAAGTGGCCATTATTTGGTTCCAATATAATTATAATGATTAAAACTGTGATATGATTAAATATCAACAAGTCGTGCTGTCTGTGGGGATATGGTGGGAGGATGTTGTTCAAAATTTGAAATTATTTGAATGAATTTAATTTATTTAAATGTAGAATTAGGGTTAGGTAAGAATGAATCCAACTTTGGTACACTTGGCCACGTGATATCGTCTTTGGTCATGATCGTCGAGAAAATTATAAATCAAATGTCATGTGTCCATTACCCTTTCCCAACTGGATAAGACTGACTGACTGACTCACATTGTATGAAATAGGAAAATGGAATGTCACAAGATGAACATTGAATTTTAAATAATGATAACAATCATATATTCTATTTTACAAAAACGATATTATGGTAAAAATTATCTTGGAAAATGTCAAAATATTTATTTCAAATTATCCTCTTTACTCACTACCTTTAACAAGAAACTCTGATCAAACAATCCGTTTTTACATAGAAACATCTTCTAAATTGAGCATAATTTCGTGTTAATTTTTTAATATCATTTGATCAACTTTAAAAAATAATGACACATGTAAATTTTTTGTGTTCATGTTGTCGAGTAATTTATACGTGTCGTGAATTGTGATAGTTATTTTACACATGCAACACGTATGCGTCTTTCACTAATAATCTATACTATTACATGAAGGTTGTATTACAAATACGAGGAAACTGTATAAAATACATAGTTAAGGACGTGGAGTACGTATATTTTCCTGAAGAAACTTTTCCATTGGCTATATTTTAATTTCTCCACGAAATTTGCTTACACAATTAAGTCGACCGTCGCTAGTTGAATTTTTTTTCTATAGTGATTGACATTATCTGGTTTGATTTTATTTAATTTCTGTATGAGTTAAAAACAAAAAGTATGTAAATATAATTTAAAAATAAATGTTTCGTTGGAGAAATGGAAAAGGGATAAAAGATGCAGGCTGCAAAAAATTTTGATATTACTGCATATCTCAATAATTACGACTCGGGAAACTTTAGACGAGCGGCCTAAACTTCACTAAAATACCACAAAATATTATTATTAGTAATATTATTTTAAGTTGCTGAAGTGCATGGCAGATTTTAGTTTGATGGAAAAAACCCTTTACCATGACTCCAAGTTTGAACGAAGATTTCTAAAAAAATTGTTTGAACGAGACAAGCAATTTTAAAAAATATTATTATATGTATACTACAATTAATCATGACGGGAATTTTAATAATGAATTATTCTAGCTTCTTTAATTATTAATTTTGTTAAATGTATATATAAAGTTGTTAACAATAGATTTTCCAATTTATTAATCCAATTATATATGTTGTCTAGCATTTAATATAATATATTTTTTGGGCGTAATCGAGATTGATTATTCGACATAATTTATATATATATATAATGATGTAATATATTATTTTTCGATATACACTCAATAAATCTCGGGATAACACAGTAGCATACAAAATATACTAGTCAAATAAATTGTATTAGACAAATCTTGTACGATACGATCGCTTAAAAATATTGATAAAAGAAATCAAACCTACGATGATTCATCAAACTTCACATACCCTGACATCTTGAGCTAATTATTCGATATAAAATATAGGTTTATCCGAGGAGGAGACGTGAATAACAAGCTAAAAGTACTAATTAGGTGTAGGGATGTAAACGATTCAAACCAAACGAAACAGTATCAGGTTGGAGCTTGGTTTGTTTAAGATTGTTTGAGGCTCGAGCTCGATCTCGATTCGAGCTTTTATTATCAGGCTCGAGCTTGGTTTGTCTTGAATTTACCAAGCTCGATAAAGCTCGAGCTCGGCTCGTTAAAAGCTCGTTTAGCATGTTAATCAAGCCAGGCTCGAGATTGATTCATTAATAGCTCGTTTAGCATGTTTAACAAGCATGACGTGAGCTCGGCTCGTTTTCGAGCTCGTAAAGCATAGAATTGTGCTTGAGTTTGAGTTTGAGTTTGATTCGAGCTTGTTAAAAATTAAATATATCTATAAAATATTTTAAATCAGACATAAAAATGTAAATTCATTCATAAATAACCAAAACGACACAAATAAGAGCTAAAAAAACATAAATCAATATATTATTGAACATTCCAAAATAATTCATTTAGAATATTCATCATACACTGATATCACCATATAAATGACAATGAAATAATTTCACCTCTTTAATACTTCAACTAAGTTTGGTGAGAAAGTAGGGAGTACGTCAAAGAATCCATTAAAATCAGGAATTACAAAATCATCTCCAATAACAACTAGTCAAGTATCCTGCAAAGTTCATAATAACATTAGTACTAATATTTTTATTTGTCTTGTGTTCAATTCCTTCCATTGACATTAGTACTAATATTTTTATTTTTCAACTCAACAAATGAGTCAAACTCAAGCTTACAAGCCACCTAAACGAGCCGAGCTCGATCTCGAGCTCGCGAGCCTATTATCAAGCATGTTTGTGAGCTCACGAGCCGAATATTTTTAGGTTTGAGCTTGGTTTGATTAATTTTTTGAGCTCAAAATCGAGCTTGAGCTTGACTTGATATGATTAACAAACGAACTCAAACGAGCTTTTTATCGAACCGAGTTTCGAATAGCTCGCAAATAATTTGATTCATTTAAATACCTTATCAGGTGTAAATAAAATGTATGAGAATACGACAATGCGATCTCGTCGTAGTCCTTGATGTGTGTGCATATATAGAATATCTATCAAAGTGTATATTTTGGTACGATAATCCCATAATATCCGTTCACGGGTGTGGTTGTTTCCATGTTTTTTTCTTTCATTTCATCATTACAAATTCGACCATTTTGTTGTCTGCAATATCACTATTTGTTCTGCTGAGGCATTATTTTTTTAGATTTATTTTCAAAATAAAATAGATAATGAAGCTTCGCAAAATCAAAATAAAACATTATTATCAATGATAGACAGTGCAAAATATTTTAGTTTCCGTCACTAATAACAACGGACACTGCATTTACATGCAAAAAATGTATTTCCACACGAGAATCTATTTGATAATTTTCACATTGTTGTTTTTGGTGTGCAACTTTTATATTTGAGTCTTTCAGAACATGTATTACATCGTCTTAGAGCTAAAAATATTATGTTAAGATCAATAGTTTATCATTAGTTCAAAACATATATTTGTTAATTAATCAAGACGCGACTTTGCTTTCTTATATTCATAGCAGTGCAAAGTGTGCTTACTTATTTGCTAATGGATCGGGCTCTTAGGTCCATAAGTATGGAGAAGTGCATGTTTATATGTTGGTGCTATCTCGTATCCTTTTGAGATCAGTATTACTTTCTCAGCCCTGTTCCCAACAAAGATAGTATTATCCGTTAAGATATGAAGTTATTCTTTTACGGTCCAACTAGAAAACCAGATCAAGCGGCGTAACATCAACAGCTTGACGCACAACAACTTCCGATAAGATTATACATATATCATTTATACTCTCTCTCACGCATGAACTCTTAACCAACACATTCATATCAAATACTTATTTATTATTTTTATAGGTCACCATAATACTTATAATTTTGAGTGGTTTAAAATGCAATAAATTGAAAATGCACTTAATATTATTTGTAAGCATGCACTAGATCTCTGTGAGAACAGTTACACATGATTGTTTTGAGAAAATCTTTTACAGTCTTTATGATCAAAATATTTGCATTAAAACATTTGTAAAATCCATTTGTTCAAACATTTGTAAAAGGGTGCCCTTGGAATGAGTTAATGATTTAAATTTATGGATTTCAAATCTATGATTTCATATCCATTTGATTGTTAAGTTAGATGAATTCATGTTTGGCGTATTACAATCTTCAAATTTTGTTAATTTATGTTAATGTAAATGTTAATTTATGATAAATATAAAATATATTCAGATGAATATCATTTCAATTTCTTTATTCAAATTTCTTTCTCAAAATCAAACCATTCCATCGAATCACAACCTTAACCTTTGTCCTTTATTTCAAATTTGTCTGCAGGATTAGGTATGTGATTTAGTTATACGCATAATTATGATCCTATGTTGGGCCATAGACCATTATCTATAGCTGATTATGCCTTTATTGATTCGCACATATATACAAAGTTCATTTAGAAATAAAAATCCTATTTAAATCAGGATCGAGATCTAACTTTCATAAAATAAAAAATGGAATCCTTTAGGGGTTTAAAATCTTCGCAAATTCAAACTTTTCTAATTTATTATGGAATCAGATTATGTAAATCCTATCACGTACGTTTATCGGTATATGCAGCGTAAATTGCTATTCAAAATTGTATTTATCGTTTGTGTTATTCTAGAGGTCGGGTGGTTTTCTCAACTCAGACATTTGTGTCATTGTTCAATCTAGTTCCGACCATCCTTGACTACTTTCACATTGCAAGATTGCGCGCTTATTCGAATGTTGACCTTCCAATTTCATGGGATATATGTTACAATTGTCTCAAATCGAACATAAAAACTAATAAAAAGTAGTTTTATGAATTCATGAATGTTATACAATCGAAGCATCGAATTCTGAACAACACTCGACTCTTGTTTGAACCAAGTTCAAACACCAAGAGAATATCATTTGGAGCAGCAAGTCATTCACACTTATTTCGAGAAAAGAACAAGTTAGTGGGCTTATAAATATGTTTTAAAATAATGATGCTTGTGTTATTTTTGAAAACTCGATCGTACAATACGCGTTTCATAAACTTTGATTGTGTATATATTTCGTTCCGCGTGATCTCTTTGCTATGCTATGAAATCTTGAAAATGTTCTGTTAAGATTCGAATTAAAAGTGGAAATGAAATTTCTGAAACATGACAAGATATGATAAGGTCATGATGCGGTGTGTTATAATAACTAATATAAGGCCTTGCCCCCATAGAAATGTAATAGTTAGGGACTTATCAGTATATCATGGATAAGGAGATGAATAACAGTGCTTTGTATAAGTTGATACTCCAATTACGATATGGTTTGATACCTTGTTTCAAATTCTATTTATCTCATGTATTGATTCATGTTGCGATATGTCACATTTGAACTCAAATTGTATGTATATTTCATATTCTTGTGTACGATTGACCTCCCCACATACTGAGTGTTTTTCCAAACACTCACCCCCTTACTTGCTTCTCAGATATGGGCGAAGATCAAGTAGAAAAAGATGAACAACACATGTTTTGGTGTTGGTGATCAAGTTCGAGACATGAAGTTTCAAACATCGGTTTTAGCTTTAGTTTTATGTTTTTTACGTTATCGCTTCCGCAATTGTGTTATGCACTGTAAACACAATTATGATTATGTAATAGACTGAATTTTGGTTATTTTATATACTACATGACTTGTTGTTTTGTGATTTTAATTGTTAACAATGCCAATGATGTGTCTCACTACAAGAAAAACGATATACGACAACGGATTTTTTGTCATAGGCACTGTTACAACTGTTGTAATTGGCAATGTTGTTGAAAATATGTTCTACGACAACAGTTTTGAACCGTTGTAGTAGCTTTGATTAGCGACGGAGTATGTCTAAACCGTTGCTAATGTTAGCGACTGTATAAATTAAACTGTCGCTACCTTCGCTAACATTAGCGACGATTTAAGTTATATCGTCGCTAACATTAAACTACACCGTCGCTAATTAGCAACGGTTTACTCAAAAACCGTCGCTACTTAGCGACGGTTTAGAAAAACACCGTCGTTACTTAGCAACGGTTTACACATAATCCGTCGCTAATTTTTTAAGTAAAATAAAAAAATTACTTTTATAATTTAATAAATCTAACAAAAAAAAACTTACTCTCTTTCTAAGCTAATATAATTCATAATCATTACTGACAATTAGAAATTTAACAAGAATTGAAGCGAAAAAACTTACATAAATCGAAACTAAAACCGTACAAGAGAGGAAAATGTATGGTAGATGGGGAAGGTGTGGAGGAAAATAGATTGAAAATACGTATATAAAAGACCGTTGCTATTGGCGACGGTTTTCGTTAAAATCGTCGCTATTTTAAACTTTGCGACAGTTTTAATAAACCGACAGTTTTTGTTAAACCGTCGCTATTTGTGATTAAATCGTCGCTATTTTAACAACGGTTTTTTTAAAAAAACCGTTGTATTTTGAGTGTGGTTGAATGCATATTTTGTTGTAGTGTCTCGGTTTCGAGGCGTGACATTCGTGCTCTCGTTGAATGTCTGCATAAGAGAAAGAGCGGCTTGGAAAATAGGTAACATCATATCAATGTCAATGATAAAAAATTATAAGCTGGATTAAGGTGCATGATGCATGTAATGAATATTGAAAGTGTGTGAAAACTATCTAGAGTAGGTCAACACAGATGCAGACTTCTCAAGGGGTCGTGTTGTAACTCTCAGATTCGACGATTGTCTCTCACTGTACCAACACATATTTTTAAGATGTTTTATCTTCAATCACACGTACCCTAAGAAACTTTTCAGGTAGTAACTCATCCTAAAATTACCCAAAGTCAAGCACTCTTAACTTTAGAGTTCTTAAGTGAAGAGCTTTCGAAAAAAGATGCACATTGATAATATGTTCACATTTAACTAATTTGGAGTTCTCAAGTGACGAGCTCCCAAAAAAGGATGCACATTGATGATATGTGTAGTACATATCTAATCTTTTAAGCTATTCTCAACAATACAATCTCATACCTGAACAGTTTTGAAATTTCTTTCATTCCGATGTGAAATTGGTTCATTCATGCATGTTTTCGGTCGACAATACTATGAATGTTCCATATCGAACATTAAAACTAATAAAAAATAACTTATAAAAAAGAAAATTATAACATCCAATAAACAAGTCGTTTGAGCTATTATCTTTTTGGGTTTATAACTTAACAATATCACAATTACTTATGTTGCGTCTGAGCTTTTTTAGCCGGACAAGATCCCAATACTCTATTTCTGAGCGGTGAGAATACATTGATTATCTCTCAGTCTTTCCGATCGCTCTCGTTAGTTATGCAATCAAGTCAATTTTATAATTTTTATGTCCAAGAACGATCCTTAAAGATTGGTTTTCAATCATATTTAAAAAATAAACTCAAAAGCTCGTTACTTAAGATCATAATGTGGATGAGACATACCGAAAAATGTCGACACTCGGACAACATCCACGTAAAATTGAAAGTTGCAAAATTTATTTGTATACTTTTTGCGAATTTTAGCATTCAATGTATTCGAGATACATTTTTATAAATCAAGTAAATGTAATCCTCACAGAAAATTCACAATCTTGGCTCATGTTACAATGATAGTAAACGTGAGACAATAAAAGCAAATGTTTTATAATGTGGGAACAAAGCATGTCTTAAATGACTGCATCCCCTCTTACCTATACAAAATTGCCATAACTAACATAAATTAATGCAAGTGTAGGACAAAATGAACGGAAGTAGAAAGGGAAAGCATCGATGGTGCGTATAAATCGGGCTAACTTTTTCTGTTAGGGCTCGCTTTCGGGCTGTCTTAAGTACTGTTTTGTCTCCCTCTGATCACTGTTGCTCCTCTGAAGAGGCTGCAATAACATTAGCATAGATTGTTTCTGTTAATTATCAATTGTACATGTTTTGGATGTCAAAAAATACCAATAGAGCTAGAGAACATAAATAAAAATATCATACTGCAATGTAAATATCTATTTACATTTAATTTGCGGAAATACACAATTAATAATTTAATTTTTGAGATATGATAATTTTTTTAATATTCTCAGTACCAAAAGTTTTGCTGATGGAAAATATCGATCGATGATATTTTTGTAATTACACACAGCATAATACGTGCAATAATAGTTTTATTTTTTTCAAAATTAATTGATATTTAACCATATAACTTCAGACATATGTTAAAAAGAAAAAAAAAAGTATTTAAAAGAGTCAAATGCAGCACAGCTATAAATAAGTGCTCTTTTCACAACATCCACACACAACACTCTACTTTCTCTCATCTCTCTCTATATATATCCTCTCGCACGCGTTAATTTTGTTTTTTTTTAAAAAAAAACACAGTAAAGGCAGTTAATGTGGAGTTAAAATGCTAGCGTGAAGAAGAAGAGTGGTATCTTTGTGTTTTCTTGAAAATTTTCTGAAAAACACACACGGTGTTCGGTGTTCTTAGTGATTCTTAAGAAAGAATGACAAAGAAAAATCAAAACCAGAAAGAAAAAGAAAGGCCGGTTCAATCTGTGCTTCAAATTCTGAAGAAACAAGCTCCACTCACCGTCAAACAGGTTAATCAATTTCCCATACACACTACTTTCACCTCCTACAGTGTGTAAACATTAGGAATCTGGCTGAGCTTATGTATCAGTTCAAATCTTGTGTGTTTTTAGCATTTCTTGTTTTATATATTTTTGTGCCAGCCCATTTATAGTGTCTCATGTTTGTCATTTTTCTGATGATGGGTTTATGTCATTTCTGTCCTTAAACTTATTTTCAAGAATGTTACAACCGTAAAACTTATAAAGCTTAAAGTTTCAAAATCAAGTGGAAGTGCGCCTATACATATACTGATATACGATCACATATATATGATAATATCACCCGCCTTTGCGTGAAAACAGCAGAAGTTAATGAATTTCTGAACTTTACGTTGACAGGAAAAATTTTGTGGCAATGGTTGCGTGGAGAGATTTCTTAAAGTTAAAGGAGACAATGTGAAGAAAGCAGCTAAGCAGCTGAGAAACTGTCTTACTTGGAGAGACTCCATTGGCACTGGTAATAGCTCCTTCACTCTTGGTGATATTAATGTCGGTTTTAAATTAATTCTTTGAAAATATTTCTTCAAAATCTTGATGTGATTAATTAAATTCCAATTTTAATAACAGATATATACTTTTCTTGATTAATTAATACTGTTTAAATATGTCATATAGATCTGATGTTTTCGTCTTAAAATTATTAATATTTTCCAAAGAAAGCATTCATTAATTTAAACATAACGGAATATTTCTGTCTTTTCTTCTTCTTCTTTTTCACTAACGTCTCAATTTGTATGGGATTTCACCTTTCCCATCAGTTTGAAATAAAAAAGAGATTCATTCACAATTTTCACCACCTTCTTTTTTTGTTTCCGTCCCTTTTTTCCCACCTTCTCCTTTTGTTTTTCTATTTGAACTGAGAATCTTGCTTTGTTTATAATATATATACACAAGTTCAAAAGATCAGTCTCTAAAGTACCCAAAAGATTAAATTTATACTTACTAATCTAATTGATCTGAATTATTTGAAATTTGAAGACAATTTGATAGCTGACGAATTCTCTGCTGAGCTTGCTGATGGCCTTGCTTATGTTGCCGGTCATGATGATGAATTAAGGCCAATCGTGGCAAGTCTCATATTCTTAATTTATTGTTATTATCATGTTTACTAATCATATTGTATTGTTTAATTATAAAGTTATGAACTTTATTGTGTTTCGAAATCCAGGTTTTCAGAATCAAGCAAGATTATCAGAAAATCCATTCACACAAAGTGTAAGTCCGTGATGGGAAATCCGTAGCCACTAACTTTCGAAGCGCACTGAGTACATCAAATGAAATATCATTTGTAGATTATAATCATGAATTATGATGCACTACAAATATATGTAAATCATGTGAAGATGCTTAGTCTTCCCATTACATCAATTAGTTTATTAAATCTTTTTATTTTCTCAAATGTGAAGGTTTACTCGGTTGCTAGTGTTTACACTTGAAGTGGCGATTCAAACAATGGCAAAGAATGTTGAGAAGTTTGTTCTTCTCTTTGACGCCAGTAAGTTCCTTTTTTCAACTCAGTAGTTAGATTTGTTTTACCATATAAAAATATAACAAAAAGAATTTGAAATAAATTAATTTTACACTTTACTGCTTTTTATATATTATTAAATTAAATTAAATTGTCAACTTCATTACAAACTCTGTCACACCAAATCAGAGCACAGCTTTTATCAGCAATTAATGTACATTCCCATGCCCAGGGATTCCAAAGCCTCATTAAATCAGGTCTGAAAATACCCTCAAAACACGCCTTTTTTCTTAAATTTCATAATCATTTGTAATTTCCTATGTCACGCCTAATTAATTTTTTAATTGATTAATGAACTCACTAAATCAAGCATGATTCATAATCGACGACAATTGTGTCGGATAGCATGAAGTTGTGTGTCTGTGACTTTTTCAGACCCAAGAGTTAATTTAAATTTTAGATTTTTTAAAAATAGTTCCTATTTTATTAGAAATATTTTCCTTTAAAATGACGAATCATCGAGTTCGAGACTTATTATAAACACTCTAACCTGTTGGATGAAAAAATATTAGGATTGGGTTTTAGTTTTTCTATGTTATATAAAAGACAAGTGTGTGATGGAGTAAAATTTTTGCTGATTAACGTGATATCTGGGTGAAAACTGCAGGCTTTTTCAGGTCAGCATCTTCTTTTATGAACATGTTGCTTGCAACATTGAAGATTGTAGCTGATTATTATCCCAGTAGGCTTCATAGGGCATTTGTCATCGACCCTCCCTCTCTTTTCTCCTATCTTTGGAAGGTACCTTAAATTTCATCCTATTTTCATAATCCACATTAATTATATGCAGTGCATATACGAGTTAACAAATATTTTACGACGATACCATGGTATGGTTGTAGGGAATGAAGCCGTTTGTCGAGCTGTCGCCGGTAACTATGGTCATATCGTCGCTAGATTTCGACGATTCAGCGGAACTCGATGACTTCAACTACTATCCTCGTGCATCATCGCTACGCTACTCGTCTGTTCCATCGTCTACGACCAAACTCGGATCGTGCTCTTCTTCGAGATTTTCATTCACAGTATCTCATCACCTCGACGCACTCAAACCTTGGTATCTTTCGTTCGCCGACACCTCTATATCGAAAGTGGGACCTTCTCATTCTTCATTGGGTCCTACCATCTCGCCCCTCAATGCTAGGTCCCACTCTTTCGCATCGCCAAACGCCAGAGCTTCACGTGGCAATATCGGAAAGAGCTTCTTCCCATCGACACCAATGCCACAAAAAACACAAAAGCTGGATTATTCTACTATCCAACATCCAAGAACTCCCAAGCCCTCATTCTTCCAATCCCCTGCCTTGTTCTTTCATAAGGACTGCCAGACCAGTCGAGTCGAGAAGTCCCGCGAATCGTTTCTCCCGTTCTTGAAGTTTTATCGACGGCCTTACGATGAAATGGTCTATAGGTCGAAGATGAAGCCTCCTCTAGGTGGTCTCATCTCAATCGTCTCTCCACAGCTCAGACGCAGACACATGTCGCATTCGCAACGGTTTTGATCGAGAGAGAGTTCATAAGTTCCGATAACCGGAGCCCTGATCGCTAATAATTGATTCATTAAGATGTAAAAGTCAAAAGGGAATTTAATTCATAGTAAATTAATTTTGTTTCCAAGATCATGTAAAGAATTAGGCTGCGTGCTAAGTTGGGATGTGAAATATCGTGCCAATGTATGTTACATTTAGTGTTGTGTTTTCTACACTCTGGTTTGAGCAAAAAAAAACAAAGCATGGAAGGAAGACAACGTGGTCTAAACGTTGAATATTTCAAAACTAATAATTTTTTTATATTTTATTTATCCTTTCTTTTTGGAATTTTAATATATGTGAGCTCATTAACTTATGTTTACATTTGTCCAATATTTCTTGAGATTTGATATATATATATATATATATATATATATTGCTTTTGTACTGATATGAATTATTTTGTCCACTTCATTTTTTAAATTAATATGTGTGTAAAATTATGTATTTGTGTCTTTTTGCTGTTTGTATTCAAAAGTCAATCGGATCAGACTATATATTCTCATGTACTTTGACTATATATGACAGATTGTGCTTGCGAAATTTATTCATTGGTAAATGAAAACTTCTCAGTTAAAATGTAAAAGAATAATTTATGTGCGCGTATCTCCACTAATATATATATATATATATATATATATATATATAGTAATTTCTAAATAACATTTTTTTACGTCCAATTAAATTTGTGGACCTACTAGTAGCTAAATCAAATGTGCCGAAAGCAGAGTTCAAATAATTATTATGTTCATGGCCCACTCGAGAGTTTGGCTTGTATTTTAGTCAATGATCAAGTCCGAAGTGGACAAATTTCTTCTGGTGTAGTACAAGTTATTATTATAAGCTAGTAAATTATTTAATATTTGGATTTTAGGGTTTGTTGTTTTGCTTTATTCTGTTTTTTTAAAAGAGTACACTATTTGTCTATTTCACTCACCTGTGGGGTTAACTCCACACTGGAGAAATGCGAATGTGATCATCGATGGATGTCGTACTGTTGTCAGTTCCATTTTTTTTATAATTATATATAATCATCGAATTTTGGACCCCGTCAGATAATTGGCATTTTATGGTTTTTTTTTTTTTTTTTTTTTTTTGACTTAGCTTTTCTTCAGAGAGACGTCGAAGAAAACTTCATCGATGTTAATTGTTTTATTTGTCAAAGGTTAATTTCTTTTATATCAGGACATCAGACTTCTTGTGTAGATAATTGGTTAAAATTAATGAATCCAAGATAATTTTTAGAATAATAATAATGAATTATGTTTTTGTCATGACAAAAACTCGTGTGAGACAGTCTCACAGATCGTATTTTGTGAGACAGTCTTTTATTTGAGTCACCCATGAAAAATTATTACTTTTTATTACCCGTCTCACAGACAAAGATTCGTGAAACCGTCTCACGAAAAAACTAATTTTTTGTTAATTGAAGAAACCGTAACTTTCTCTATTTGTTTTCTGCTAAATACTATGTACAAGTTTCTCAAGATTATGTATTATTACTGGGAACAAGTAGTACAAAAATTCAAACAATATCTAATCTAATAATTAATTTCTCTCAACGTTGACTAATTGAGGAATCCACCAACTTAAAAATTTAAATTCACCAGTCTCAAGATATATGAACGTACCAAGTTCCTCTAGCAATGTGAAACTGAGTGCGATATATATGGTGGCTCAAAACATTGTCACGTGGGTCCTTTTTCTTTTGACATTTGATTCATGTTGGTTATAATTGATTGACTAGTGGAATCCATTATCTTAAATTGTGTTTTTTCATATGTAGTGGAAGACATTTTCTTCCTTGATTGTCTTCTCACATAGATTTGATGAATTACTATATTCAATTTTAATAAAAATATGACGACTCACGTGATCTAATGATACGTAAAATGGGAAAGAAGGGGGACACGTGTTTAAATATGACCCATTTATAGTAAATGGGTTCTATCTATGGGTGGTATGCGCAAATCCGTTAAAATAGATACTTGAAAGGGAAAATTTTGTCCTCGGTTGTACATCTACTACAAGACATGTATATTGATATAATTGGAGATTTCATGATTTTGGATGAACAAACGAATGAAATTTGGATCTCTTATTTGACATGGATGATTGTTATTGCTTCTGCCATTGATCAAGTTGCTTTTTTAATTTGCAATTCCTTTCCAATATTTTTCGAATAAAATTTCTCCTGTAATCTGGATTTTAATGTGACCACTGGGCTTTTAGCTTAAATTTGGTACCAATCCGAATGATGAGCCTTTTGTTGGCTAATGATGGCCCAAGCATCTCCCATATTTGCGTGGACAAGTATATATTCATGAACTCAGATATCAGTCATTCTTCTCCAGAAACACGTAGTCTCCAAGAAAGAGTGTATATACTTGTAACCAAAAGATATACAAGAATGATTCAATCTATTCTTGTGAGTGAGTTTGGTGATTGTGTGGCTTGTGTCTTGAACTCAATTCTATTGAAATTGTTCTCGCCTCCCATGGATGTAATCATCTTGATCGAACCACGTAATTTCGGTGTTGTTACTTTTGTGCTTTGATATCTCTGCATGATTCTTCGTCATTGAGTGTGCTGTGATTTTCTGTTGTGGGTGCACTCTTGTTCTGATCAATATCCAGTAGGTGAGTTCGGCAATATTCACTGTGATCGGCGGCGAATAAATTCCACGGCAAAGGGGATTTCGAAAGTTGGCGGCGTAGAATATATGCAATTCTTGTCCAACAGAAGGTGGCCAAGGCCTTTGGAGGATCAAAATGTCTTCCCGAAATGCTCACGGAAGAACAAAATTAGAACATATGGAATTGGCGTTGAGCACGTTAACTCTACACCGTGATGACAAGGACAACTGATGTGGGCTTGTGGAAGAGATTGGAAGATCTCTATTTGAATAAATCATTACAGGATCGGATTTACTTGAAGAGTAAATTCTTTGGCTTCAAGATGATTAATACGAAGTCTATAAAAGACAATGTATATGACTTCAATAAACTCTTACTCGATCTTGAAAATATTGAAATCAAAATCGAGGAAGAGGAGAAATCAATCATTCTGTTGAACTCTCTTCCGAAGTCCTATTCAACGTTTGTAGAAACATTGAAATATGCTAGGGACTCTCTGTCCTTCAATGATCTTCAGAAGGCCTTACGATAAAAAGAAGTTGATGCACTCACAAACAATCGAACTCAGTCTAGTGGTGACAGTTTGATGGCGCGGGGAAGGCCTGAAAACAGAAGTGACGAGAAATCCACTCAGCAGATCAAGAAACAAATCAAGGAATATGACTGGAAAGGGCACATGCTTCCATTGCCATAAAGAGGGTCATTATAGAAAGGATTATCCAGAGAGAAAAAAGAGTCGATAAAATACAAGATAACATGGTGAACTGGCTATTTGCACAAGATGGGTATGAGAGTGCGGAGGTACTATGCATTTCTGAAGCAGACACTGATAGTTGCTGGGTAATGGACAATGTATGTTCATTCCACAATCACATGTGTCCAACAACCTCTGCTTTGAATCCTATAAGGAGATGGATAGAGGGCAAGTGGTTCTAAATAACAATATAACATGTAAGGTAAAAAGAATAGGCACAGTCGGACTCAAGCTCCATGATACATCTGAACGGTCGTTACAAGATGTAAGGCATGCACCAGAGCTAAAGAGAAACTTAATTCTCTCTTGGAGCTCTAGACCACAAAGGATGCACATTAAAATCTGAAAAAAGGAAAACTAATAGTGTCAAAAGATTCACTTGTTATGAAAGGAAACTTAACTAATGGTCTGTATGTGCTTTTGGAAAAACCGTTGTAAAGTCTCCTGCACTTTCTGTCAAAGAACGAGATGATAGCGAGCTTTGGTATTTGAGATTAGGTCACATAAGTGACAGAGGACTGCAAGAGTTGAGCAAACGGGGACTGATTGGTGATACAAATAGTTCCCCACTGGATTTTTCAGATGTGCGTATAAAAGAGAAAACAACAAGAGTCAGATTCCTTAAGGTTGTTCACCAAACCAAGGCACCTCACCTCTTGATTAAGTGCATTCGGACTTGTGGGGACCTTCCAAAGTACCATCAAATGGAGGAGCCAAACATTTTATGTTCATTGTTAATGATTATACAAAAAGTGTTTTGGCGTACTCATTGAAGTATAAGAATCAACCTCTGGCTCAAACTCGAAAAGAACCAAACAGGACATAAACTCAAGTACTTGAGAACAAATAATGGATCAGAGAAATTTACAATTTGAAGGAGGAACTAAACAGAAAAATTTGAGATGAAGAATCTTGGTCCTGTGAAAAAGATCCCTGGAATGGAAATCTATATATCTATATCTATATACCTATAAAAGTGTGAATAAAGGGCATTGTTTTTCAATTGTACAATGACAAAATTAACCTTCTATACACACTTTAAGAATAGAATGTAACTCATGTATTAATTTTATCAAATAACTCATCTTTATACTACACTTAAATATTTTATCCTTTTAATTTTCTCTCTACATTTTTTTCCAATGATTTAATTGTAATTTTGTAATAATATTTTTAGTGCAATTTCTAATTAAGTAATAAATTATAGTATTACAAAAAGATTTATGAAAAATTTATAACTATATGTGCAATAGTAGAATAACTAACCTACTTTATGGGTTTTTTAACAAAGAATTGAAAGCAAAGAGTTTAATTTTGATTTTAGTAAAGAGTTTAATTTTGATTTTAAAAAATCGTACGATTTCAAAACAATTTGAAAAAAATGATCTATAAAAACAATTTGAAAAAAATGATCTATAACGAATATATATGTTATATGCATAATTATTTTATTAAATTGTATAACCAAAAAATTACATGTATTGCTTGTAAAATCAATCATCAATCAAAACTTTGAATATGTAATTCATGAAAAGAGATTTAATGAGCAATCAAAAGACTCTAGGTTATTTTCTGCTGTAAAACAAAATGTGATATAATACTTATAATAAGTATATTATTATGATCATTGATTAGCATTTGTCAAAGTATCAGAATTTTTACATATGATATTTAATATTTTTATGTAATTATTTTGAAATCAAACTAATTAATTCAATATATAAAAAAATAACAATTTTTTATGAAAGTTTATTTCTTTTGTTATATTTCAAATTTTAATTGTGAAAATTATATCAATAGTTTAAAATCTATATTTAATAATTATTATACGAGTTTATTTGATATTTATCATGTAATCTATTTGAATGTGCATTTCTTTACATATATTGATTTATTTATTATTTTAAATCTTATTTAACAAGAAATTAATAGTCATCAATATTAGTCTACGAAAGATCGATATATAGAATTTATTATCCATGATATAAAATTGTAAAAATAAAAAGTAATAAATTCTTTAGGAGGTTAAATTAAATATTATGAGTTATATATTATTATCAATATTACTATTTCATTTGTTTTAATATTGTTTGTATGTGTTAGTCACAATGATTTTAAATTGATAAACATTTGTCTTTAGTATACTTCGCTTTTGTAGACTATGATTTATACATTGATAAAATCCATAATTTGGTTGATTTTTATGTTATGACACGCGGTATTTGAAAATATAATGTTTTAAAAAAATTTGTTTCAGTTCATTTTGTTATATATATTATGTTCATTACAATTTATTATATAGCATAAACTCAACTGCTTGATTTTTAATTTGAGAAAAAATTTTGAAAGTAAGTTATATAAGTTCTTATAAATCCTCTAATATGATAAAAAATTAAGCCCATATAAATAACAAAATGATTCAAATTGTTTTTTAGAAAATCAATTTTTTTAAATTTTTTATAATATAATAGATATTACGTGCAACGCACGTACATCATGCTAGTACCTATAAAAGTGTGGATAGTTGAAAAGTTTTCTCATTGTGAACGGACATTATTACCCTTCACATGTTTACTTATTTTCATTATTAGGTAACATATGTGGTAATTTCACATTTAGTCCATTAATTAATAATTAATACTAATTAACCATATTTTATGATTATTATTTTGTACTTTTGACTTTCTTCTCCATGTTCTTAAATATTTGAGCTAATTTTAAATAAACATACTATTAAATTTACTTAATATTAATATCAATTATTTTTTTCATTTTAATAATTTTCGTTCTAAATTTAATATTGATAAATAAAAAAAATTAAAATAATCATTATTATTTTTAAACTAAATAAAACGAATTGAATTGAAAATAAAATTATATTTAATCAAAATTTTAAATATATTTTGTCAAACTATTAATTTCTAAATGCATGAACAAATATAATATTTTATAAACCTAAATTTAATTGTGAATTTAAATAATATTAATCAAAAAAATTAATAAATTGGAATCAAAAGTACATATAAAAGTGTGGACGAAGAATCGTTCCTCCACATATATTAGATGATATGATACTAGAAAAATATTGTTGTACAATTGCTAAAATGAGAAAGAAATATGTAGAAAATCAATCAATTTTTTCATTAGTTTTTTTTATTGTTTTTAATTAACAAAAAAAGAGGAAAAATTTGAAAAAGTTAGGCACAATATAAATCTAATGTATTGATAACATTTTAATCATAATCAATTGAATTGTAAAATATTATTATATTTAAGTCATTATATTTTATTCTAATTCAAATTTGGTAACTTTTTAATGTCCAATATATATATAATTTATCAGTAGTGTACATGATTCTATTTTTCAAACGATGTTAATAGCTTCTTTTTCAATTGTGAAATGACATAATTATCATTTACATGCTTACTAATTTTCATTATTAAGTAACATATGTGGTAGTTTCACATTTAGTCTATTAATTAATAATTAATACTAATTAACCACATTTTATGGTTATGATTTTGTGATTTAAACATTCTTCCCTTATCTTTCTTTCATTCTAATAATATTTAAGTAAGTCATATTTCATTTAAAAAATTTATTTAATTATATATACACATATAAATGTGTGGATGATAGAAAATGTTTCTAATTGTCGTAAATAAAGTTGAGTTATATTCATATTTTAATTTATATGTAGCAAATAAGTCATCTCCATGTTTTTAAATGTTTGAGCTATTTTTTAAAAAAACATACTATTAAATTTACTTAATATTAATATCAATTATTTTTTTCATTTTAATAACTTTCTTGGACTTTCATTTAAATTCTAAATTAAATTAATTATGTTATTTATTTTTCTATTTCACTATCATTTGAATTCATTCAATGAATTATTAAAAATAAAATAGATACTTTATCATTAGTTCTTCATATATATAATTTTTTGAAGTTTTTTTTAAATCTAATTATATTAAAATTTATTTTTAATAATTCATTGAATGAATTCAAATGATAGTGAAATAGATTTAAAAAAAAACTTCAAAAAATTATATATATGAAGGACTCATAATAAAGTATCTGTGTGCTTTGAACAAAGAGTCATTCAAATAAATTCTAAATTAAATATTGACATATGAAAAAATAAAAAATTAAAATAATCATATTACTTTTAAATTAAATAAAACAATTTGAATTGAAAATAAAATTATATTTAATCAAAATTTTAAATTTATTTTGTCAAACAATTAATTTCTAAATGCATGAACAAATATAATATATTATAAATCTAAATTTTATTGTGAATTTGAATACTATTAATAAAAAAATTAATAAATTTGAATAAGAAGTACCTATAAAAGTGTGGACAAATGAATCGTTCATCCATATACATCGGATGATATGATGCTAGAAAAATATTGTTGTACAATTGCTAAAATGAGAAATAAATATGTAGGAAATCAATCAATTTTTTCATTAGTTTTTTTCCCACTAATTTTGATAATAAATAAAATTAATTGAATGATTAATTGTTTTAATGAATCTCATAGATACTATTTTATTTAAGTCTCCTCATATTTATATATTAGCAAATAATACTCAATCATAACAATAATGCCGTGACATTTTATTTGTATTTGTAGAGTTATTTACATACAAGTAAATAATGACAATTATATTGGCAAAAAGGTAAGCACGCATTAAATTAAAAAAAAATCAATAAACACTTAATTTGAAAAAAAATTAAAATTTGATCTTATTTACAAATGTTATCACAATTGATATTTTTTCAGCTATTTTTCTAAAAAAAAAAATCAATGAATGCATATATTATATGTAAAAAAAAAAAAAGTAGAGTCAAATGGTACATAGATAAAATTATTATGAAATTGTTTTAAAAAATGACACAAATGAGTCAAAAAAGAGTAAGAGCAAGATATTCCTACAAATAATTATTAGTATAATGTTAACATAACTAAATTGGAAGTTATGTTGGTGTAGAGTAAGTCTCTTGTGAGAAGGTCTCGCAAATTTTTATATGTGAGACGAGTCGACCCTACCGATATTCACAATAAAAAGTAATACTCTCAGAATAAAACTTAAAATGAAAAATTGTTGTCACATGTTCTTAATTATTCCAAATTATAAGTGAGTACTATTTTAGATTTTCAAGATGTAATTTTTACATTTTAGGAACATATTTATCAATTAATTGATGTAATGAGTAGATAAATATCAACATCATATACTAAAATGTTTTCTTTCACTCTTATATTGATTAATTAATTAAAATATATTCATATAATTCTATTTACACTCTTATATTGCTTAATCGATTCAAATTCTTTCCAATAATTGTATTTGTATTGTTATTTTAGTTCAATTTAGTATTTAATCTGATAGATCATTATTCCAAATTCTTATAATTTGTTTTGATTTATCTTTTTCCGAACGAAATGTTGTTTGATGGATTTGATCACGTTATGCAAAGATTAAAAATATTTTTACTATTAATTTATTTTTTAGTTATTTAGAATATGGGTTCACGTGCGGATGCACGTGCTTTTTTGCTAATACATATAAAAGTGTGTATAATTGACATTGTTTTTCGATTGTGCATTGACAAAAATACCCTTTATGCAAACTTGAAGAAAATAAAACTTATTATTATTGTAATATAAAGATAAAAATAATAGGACATAAATGCATCATCATTATTAATAATTAATTGACTTTAGAGCCTTATTGTAATGTATCTATATACCTATAAATCTATATCTATCTACATCTATATACCTATAAATCTATATACATATAAAAGTATAAATGTTCCAATTGTGCATTGTCTATAATACCTTTCATGCAAAATTCAACAAAATAAATGACATAAATTGCTCACATATTTTCCTCATCATTATTACTAAAACCTTTGTATGTGACCGTTGTATATTCATTATTTAGAGCCTTATAAATAATCTATATCTATATATCTATACATATTATAAAAGTGTGAATCAAGGTCAAAGTTTTTCTATTGTGTATTGTCAACTTTGTCCTTAGTTTGTACATACAGGAAAAATTTAGTGAGGACGTTTTTGTCAAATCAGTTATTATGATAATGACAAAATTGTCAAACTACATTTATGTTAGATAATGATCAAGTTGCCAAAAAAAACTGAAACTTTAAAATTATTTGATTTTTATTTTCTTGTTGATGAATTGAACAAATTTTTTTCTCAAAAAATATTAATTTGAAAAGATTGAAATACCAAAATATATTGGTTTTATTTGCTTATAGATGAAGTGAAAAAGATTTTTTTCACAAAAAACTTAATTTGTAGATTTTTTCACAAAAAAGTTAATTTATAGAAGATTAAAATAACAAAATTCTTTTGTTTTATTTTTTTGTAAATAAAGTGAAAATATTTTTTCCACAAAAACTTAATTTGTATAATGATATGATGTTAAATATCTTTTATTTTACGTTCATTAAGATTAATTATTTTAAAATGAAGAATTAAATTAATGAAGCCAAATAATTAAACTAATTTTGTTTTAACAAGGTTGGTGTCATGAAGAAGGTTCGATATTTAATTACATTTACAAAATGATACAAGAACTATCAGATATAAATATAGATAATCCTAATAAATATTTTATTGATATTTATTTTATCTATATTTCTTTATCAAAAAGAAAGTCAACTAATATTGTTCAAAGCCTTGGTTTATTATGAAAATTTAACGATATAAGATTGAATAATATATTTGTATTAATTTTAACTCTATTTTCCTCTTTTTAAAGGCTAGAAACTATAACAATTATTTTATGAGAGATTCTTGCAATTAACGAATGATTATTTTTATAAGAGATATATATTGACAAATCGGTTATAGTTTTTGTAACATTAAAAGATATATCTTTGAATGTAAATTTTTAAAATAATGATAAATAAATTTTTATAAAATTTATTCATTAGCAATACTCACTACTTCTCCATAGACAAAGTCAAAGCTAAGTTATTTGGTTTTTATTTACTTGTAGATGAAGTAAACAAATGTTTTTCACAAAAATATTTGTTTGACTGTGATTTATTTTATTTTGTAGATTTATAATCTTTTGAATGATTTTTTATATATATATGCAAGAAGTTTATCTTTAATTTGGTGAGGAAGTTTTTGTAAAATCAATTATTATGATGTCAAGATTATCAATCTACGTATGCTAGGCAAGGATCAAGTTGCCAAGAAGATTGAAACTCCAAAATTCTTTGGTTTTTATTTTCTTGTAGATGAATTGAACATATTTTTTTCCGCAAAATATTAATTTGAGAATATTGAAATACAAAAAATCATGGGTTTTATTTGTTTATAGATGAAGCGAAAATAATTTTTTCCCAAAAAAATTAGTTTGTACAATATTGAAATACAAAAATTCTTTTGTTTTATTTGATTGTAAATATAGTGAATTTTTTCCACAAAAAGCATAATTTGTGTAAGGACATGATATTAAATATCCTCTATTTTGAATTAATTGAGAATAATTAATTTAAAACGACGAATTAAAATAATGAAGCCAAATAATTAAATCATGTGGGTTGGTGTTATGAAGAAGGTTTGACGGTTAATTACATTTTAAAAAAATGACACAAAGCATTATTAGATATAGAAGAAAGATGACCTTATAAATATTTCGTGAGTATTTATTCTATCTATTTTTCTTTATAAAAAAATCCAACTAATATTTTTCAAAGCCTTATTTATTATTAAAATTTAACAATATTTGATTGAATACAGACAGTTTTACTAACTTTAACTATTTTTCGTCTTTGTAAAGATCAGATTCTATAACAATTACTTATTTGATGATCTTGCAATTGACAAAGATGTATTTTTATAAAGGATGGATATAAGTAAATCAATTATAGATTTATATAATCTGAAATGACATATATTTGAAGGTAAATTTTTAAAATTTTTATGAATAAATCTTTACAAAAATTATTCATTATTGCTTAATATTTCTCCTTATGAGTTAAGATTGATAATAAGAAAGGTCAAATTTATTTGTTTTTATTTGCTTATAGATGAAGTGAACATATATTTTTCACAAAATATTAAATTGAATATGAATTGTTTTATTTTGTAAATCTATAATCTTTTGAATGAGTTATATATGTAAGAAGTTTCTCAGAAAAAAATGAATATATTCAAATTTAATACTTCCAATAATATAGTATGAAATATAAAAAAAATATGTTATCGTAATTTTGTATTTTTGTATTTAAATAATATATTGCATAAATATGTTATATCATTAAGAGTTGAACACTTTTTGATAAATATAATAAAATGTTAATTAAATCATATTTTGTCAGTTGTCTAGAAGATAGAATAACCAAAATTCATTGATTTTATTTGCTTGTAGATTAAGTTAAAATATTTACAAAAAATAAATATAATTTGTACAATACTGAAATAACAAAATTCTTTGGTTTTATTTGCTTGATGAAACAAACTTTTTTTTCTACAAAACACTTAATTGTGTGAAGATTTGTAAAGGCATCATATAGAGAAGAATATACATTTTTTCTCATAAGATTTGCTAATAAAGATGGCGAGAATATTGTTTTTTCACAGAGAATAAAAAAATGATAACAAAAAAAATAGTGAAAGCAATATAAATTGAAAATATAAAAGAAGAAAATATTTGACGCAATAATTTAATTTAAGGTTTAGAATATATTATCTATATTATATTTTTATTTTTCATAAATCAATAACACGTGATAAAATAAGTGGTCAACGTTATGTATTATACTTTTTTCTTCTCTCAAATTTAATTTTAATAAATATTGTGATATCAATTTTATATTATATTTTCTCCAATGTCTAATTTATACAAAATTATAATATTTATTACTAATATATTTTTCAACAATTATTAATTTATTTAGATTGCGCTTGGATAAATTGATTTCAAATTTATGGATTAGAATTATAATTTTATTGTTAACAATGAAACAATATATCAAATTTTGAATCTACACATTACTTATTTACATATTATAATTTATATAAAGTAGAATAAATTTCAAATAACATTATTTTTGGGTGGACTTGAAAAATATCATAACTAACATGAAATACTACTATATAAACATGAAATGAGTGGATTTGAAGTTTATGATGTTATTTTTCTAAATAACAAAAATACATTTGAATGTATTGAAATCCATGGATTTGAAATCCTTCCATTCAAGAATAACCTTAGATTTATAACACATAAAATTTTTAAACAATAATACATGTAGTACAAATTATATTACATTGAATTTCCTACGGATAATGCTAAAGGTACAACTAATATATCGTAATTTACAACAATTATATCGTGAGATTTTGTTATTATCTAATGAGATTTTATATTTAATTTATCATGAGGTTTTGATAAATGAAATTTCTATATTGATTTTTTTGAATTGTAAGAACCATTGTACAAATTTGGTTGCACATGTAGCATTACTCATTTTCTATCGACTAATATAGCATGAAATCATTAATATATAATTTTTTAAAATTAATCTCTTCTGATCTCATTTCTTTAACAAAAATTATTGATAATAGAAATGTATTTTCACGTGCGTCGCACGTGTCTTTACCTAGTACATATAAAAGTGTGGATAATCTACAATGTTTTCCAATTGTGCATTGTCTATAATACCCTTCATGCAAAATTCAACAAAATAAATGACATAAATTGCTCACACCTTTTCCTCGTCATTATTACTAAAACTTTTGTATGTGACCGTTGTATATTCATTATTTAGAGCCTTATAAATAATATTCAAAAATTGCTGTTAACTTTTCATTCAAAAATTGATGTTTCCCTTTCATAATTCATTTAGAGCCTCTTGAGTATGACCATTGGATTAAAGATTTTACTCACTTTGAATATTCTTTTAGCAATCATTATTAATCTACAATGTTTTCCAATTGTGCATTGTCTATAATACCCTTCATGCAAAATTCAACAAAATAAATGACATAAATTGCTCACACATTTTCCTCATCATTATTACTAAAATCTTTGTATGTGACCGTTGTATATTCATTATTTAGAGCCTTATAAATAATCTATACCTATAAAAGTGTGGATAATCTACAATGTTTTCTAACTGCGTCTGAATGCATCATTGAGAAAGTATATAATTGCTACTTGCAAAACAGAATATTGTTGGGTTCGTTTTTAGAAACCATATAGAGTGAAGTAGTGAACTAGAAAGATAACTATCAATTATGTTGAAAAGGTTAGAACCTCCTGTTGAAATTAAATGAACTATTTTTTTTTCTTCGATTGATATCTTGAACTCCTTTTTCGGCAACGTTTTTGTGGTAATCATACATCTTTTGTGCTCATGTATGAAACTAACCCAAAATTTAGTTCTCAAAGTCGAACTACATTTTGAATTTAATCGTCATAAATATGTTTAGTTTATTTCTCCTTTTATACGACATCAAAAGTTTCAGATATTAAATGTCACGCCCCGAGATCGGAGTTAGTCGACTCCGGCGTTGTCTCACAATCACATAATTGCAAAACAACAAGCCTCATAGTAAATCGCAATAACCAGTCTTTTTCATAACAAGTAATCGTCTTTACAATGCGATGGAAATAAAATGCGGAAGCGAAATACACGATAATAAAATTAAAATACGGAATAAATTCGACTGGTCTCGAATTGGATTGGCTTCATCACCATCCCCAAAAGTAATCTTGCTCTTCATTCTCGATTTGTTCCTCGTTCTTATCTGGGTGGGAATGTAAGGGGTGAGTATTTTGGTAAATACTCAGTAAATGGGGGCCGATCGTGCATAACAAATATCAAGGATATACATAGGGGTGGGGAAAAATACTGAAATACCGAAAAATCGTACCGAAAAAAATACCGAAAAATAATTTTTTATTATTATTTTTTTTAAAATTTAAGTTCGATATACCGAAAAATGTCGGTATACAGAAAATGTTTTCAGTATACCGACATTTTTCCGGTATACCGACAAAATTTTCGGTGTCGGTACGGTATCCGGTATGAACTTTTTTCATAACGAAAATTCGGTATACCGAATGTGTGGTATGTCGAATTTTCGGTATCGGTATGGAAAAATTTCATACTGATATTTACGGTACGGTATACGGTACTGTACCTACCCCTAGATATACATATGAATAAATTATCGAAATCTCAATATTAAGCATGTTGAATCAAGTACTGACAAAAATACGGATATAGCACTAAAAATCATCTCATTTTCTATGGTTTTTACTGATCAGTCCCCTATATGTTACTCCTCTAACAGACGAGGCCAAATGAACGGTTATTATAACCCACCGCATCAGGGCCTAAACAAAGCATATCAAAGTTCGGAATTTCCTTTACCATTTCTAAATCAAAGCATTACAGTGCATTTCAAATAATTCAAACATTTCAATTATTATAACTGATATCGAACAACGAATAATTCAGGGGATTTCATACCAAATGGAAATGAATATATCATGCCGATCGAATTTTCAAAGTCATATTTAATTTATTTTCGAAATATATCATGCTCACTTAAAAAGAAAATAAGTGTGCCATTTTATATAATAATATCAAAAACCCACTTACCTGATTTCGTTTGGACTAAAACGCTAGAAGGAGGTGCTAAAAGAACTCCGTTCGAACAAGGTCGTGGCAAAGCTTCGAACTCGGCTGCTGTAATGCTTCGAATTTGGCCTGTTTTCCAGCAGCTATATTTCGAATTTATGTAGTTAGGGGAGGGATTTTTGCAGCATGTGACGTGGGATTACTACCACCTAGGTTCTTCTTATATAGGCTTGGATAGTCAGCTACAAGGTAAGCTTTTATCACTCCCTTAATGTTGCTAATTGCTTAGTCAAAGGGATGATTACACTCTTCTCTCCCAAATGAACGTGGCCTCTTCTTGATTCGAGATACACATCCGAGATTCATGCTGTAATGGTGAGTGATTTTGGCTTCCTTAAGTGCAAATGGAGAGTAATTTTGGGTTGCAAGAATTTCCTCCAAGATTGGTGCACTTCCATATTGCATGGTTTTCACATTATTATTGTGTGATTGTGCTAAAAATTGTTGAAGAGAGAAATGCACTTGAGTATTTTTAGATTTAGATTTTAAATGATATTTTCACCCTAGACGACTATATTTCAGGGTAATTTCATGTATAGCGCATTAGCACATGCATGGAAAAAAAAGGTAGTGAGAGGACTCAACTGTTATTGGCTTTATAATCTCAATTGTGGAACTCGTGCCCCGACTTCATATATTTTCGAAGATTAAATTATTTTGTTTTATGGCTTCTGAGTTTGAAAAAACTTTTATAATTATTAATGCTTGCAAGCCCAATTCCAAAATCAGCTTTTTTACTTAAAAATTACATAATTAATTTCAATAAAACAACTATCTATTCGAATTTTCTGAATTTTACATAAGTTAAATTCGAGTTCAAAACAAGTTATTTCTCAAATTTCCATGAGGGTACATAAATTTTGTAATATTTGTTAAACACCGCAAAGTGGAGGGAAAATCCTCTTTCTTTTTATTTCTCAATTCTTATTTTTGTGTGTGTACAATAGTGAGTTTATTAAATACAAGAGAGAAAACGTGTTCTTATGTCTAACACTTTATGCCTATGTGTATATTATTGACTAATACCAACTAACACTCCTCCTCAAGATTGGTGGAGATTTAAAACACCAATCTTGGACATCAAGTAGGTGTAGGGATGATCTTGGACATCAAGTAGGTGTAGGGATGTAATCGAGTCGAGCCGAGCCGAACTCTTGAATGTTTGAGCTTGGTTCGTTTATAATCGAGCCGAGCTCGAGCTTTATTTAACGAATATATGCATGACTCACGAGCTTATTCAAGAGCCTAAATAAGCTTAATAAATATGAATTATACATTTAAATTTTCATTAAATTAATTAAAAAGTAAATTATATATTTAAAGAAAAATATATTATTCTTATTTAAATTTGTAAATTTATTATAATAAATAAATTTAATAGATTTTTCTATATATTTCATAAATAATATGCAAAATCAATAAATCAAATATCAAAACTATTATTTTTTCATCTAAAAGATTACTAATGAACTTACCAACGAACATGTTCACGAGCTAACAAGCCGAATACTGTAAAGCTTGAGTTTGGTTTGTTTATCTTAACGAGCCTCATTAAACGAGCTCAAACGAGCTTTTATCGAATCGAGCTTCGAATATCTCACAAACGGTTTGGTTCGTTTACATCCTTAAATAGGTGTGTTGATCCTTTCCCAAGTTCTTGGTGAAAATGTCCGCAAGCTGATTATTTGTACGAATATAAGAGGTTTTGAGCAGTTTGGCTTGAATCTTCTCGCGTATCAAATGACAATCGATTTCGATGTGCTTCGTGTGCTCGTGATAAAGTGGGTTAGCAGCAATGTGCATTGCTGCCATGTTATAACAATACAAAATAGCTGGTTCTGTAATGGACACACCCATATCTTGAAGTAACCCAATAATCCATACAATTTCACATGAAGTGGTTGCCATTGCCCTGTACTCGGCTTCAGCAGATGATCACGAAATGGTGCTTTGTTTCTTAGTCTTCCAAGATACCAATGAATCTCCAAGCTTCACACAATAGCTTGTAAGTGATCTTCGAGACATAGGGCAGGCATCCCAATCGGAATCGCAGTATGCCGACAAGGAAAGAGCACTGTGAGTAGATAACAAGATACCCGAACCAGGTGTTGATTTGAGGTAGCGCACAACGCGAATAACAGCTTCCATATGAGATATCTTGGGTGAATGTAGAAATTGGCTAAGATTTTGCACCACATAGCAGAGATCGGGTCAATCCTTTTATACGTACTGGAATAAGGCAGCAAGTGATCAACACCATTTAATGAAGCTTTTTGTTGAATAACATGATCAAGTTCATGACTGGTGAGACTAAGATTTTGCTCCATGGGTGTAGCACATGGTTTGGCACCACTCAAACTCATTTCAGAAATCAACTCCAATGTGTATTTGCGTTGACATAGTAAGATTCCATCACGAGATCGGGCAATCTCAATCCCTAAAAAATATCGTAACGGACCTAAATCCTTGAGATGTATCCTGGAATGAAGAAAGGTCTTCAGCTCCGTGATAGAAGCATCATTATCACCTATTATTACGATGTCATCGACATAAATAAGCAATAAGACTATGCAACCAGCAGTTTGTTTAATAAACAAAGAGTGGTCATGTTGCGACTGAACACAACCAGCAGCCTTCATGATGCTAGAAAACTTATGGTTCCATTGCCTTGAAGCCTGTTTTAGCCCATATAAGGATTTCTTTAGCAAGCAAGCCTTGGACTCCCCCTGTTTGCGATAACCCAAAGGTAGATCCATATATACCTTATCATCTAAATCTCCTTGAAAAAACACATTTTTGACATCCATTTGGTGTAAATTCCATCCCCTAATAGCTGCCAAGCTCAACATACACCGGATAGTCACAATCTTAGCCGTGGGTGAGAATGTGTCATGATAATCAATACCTTGTTGTTGTGTATATCCCTTTGCCACGAGCCTTGCCTAGAATCTATCCACTGTGCCATCAGGTTTGTGTTTAATTTTGTGTACCCACTTACACCCTATTGCTTTCTTATTGGCAGGAAGGTAACAACATCCTATGTAATATTAGATTCAAGGGCTGTAATTTCCAAATCCATAGCCTTTCTCCACCTAGGATCAGTCATTGCTTCATGATAGTATTTAGGTTCCTTTTCAGAAGAAATAGATGACAAAAAACTTTGATAAGCTGGATGAAATCTCGAATATGAAAGAAAATTCGAAATAAGATAATTGGACTTGGCTAAATGACTGTGTGGCAAGGTGGGAAAAGTGTAGTCTTTTGTCCAAATGGGTGGTGTTGTGTGCCTAGATGATCTTCGAGGAAGTGGAGGATCTGGATCAGGAACAGCAGGTTGATAGGATGAAATTTGATCATGCTCAACAATGGGATCATAGGGAAAGATTGGAGGCTGCTGTGGAGGCTCAGAAAAAGGAAATACTCCCTCAAGAAACACCACATCTCTCGAGAAGAGTATCTTATCATTGTGAAGGTTAAGTAACTTATATCCCTTTTGCGTATTCGAATATCCCAAAAACACACATGGCAATGCTCTAGGGGACAGCTTGTGTTGAATAGTTAGATTTGTAGCATAACACAAACAACCAAACACTCGGAGGTGATCAAATGAGGGAACCTTATGAAATAATATTTCATGTGGTGTTTTGTTTTCTAAGAAAGGAGTAGGAGTGCGATTAATTAAATAGACCGCTGTCAAAACACAATCACCCCAAAACTTTAATGGAAGGGATGACTGAAATCTCAAGGCCCGAGCTATGTTTAAGATGTGTCGATGCTTACGTTCAACAATACCATTTTGTTGTGGTGTGTATGGACAAGAACTTTGGTGTACTATGCCAAGAGATTGAAACAAAATCATGCATTCCAGCTTAAAGAAATCAGATGCATTATCAGTGCAAATAATTTTGGCTGACATGCTGAATTGGTTTTTATGAGCAGAAAGAAATTTTTAAGGATACATAGAACATCAAGTTTGAAATGCATCAAAATTACCCAAGTCCTTCTAGAAAAATCATCAACTATGGTAAGAAAATACCTTTCTCCATTGTATGTTTTTGTTTTGAAGGGTCCCCACATATCCACGTGCAATAATTCAAAAGGACAAGAAGCTTTAGAAGTGCTTGCATGTGGAAAATGAAGGCGGGCTTGTTTTGATTGTGGACATATAGAGCAATGAGGCATAGAATCACATTCAGATATGAAAGGTAAAAGTTTCATCCTATCAACAGATATATGACCCAAACGTTTATGCCAAAGTGAATCACTTACTGAGGAACAAGCTAGTGTATTATCAAGTGTCAATGTATTACATCGAATTTTAAAACTAGAGGTAGGATCATGAGATAATGAAAAAAACCAGAGTGTAATTCGTTTGTGTTGTCCAAGTGATAAAGTCCATTGCGTTCTCTACCAATAGCCATTATATGGCCAGTTTTGAGGTCCTGAAACACACAAAAGTGGGGATAAAATGTAACATAACATTGATGTTCTTTGGTGAGTTTAGAAACAAAAAGTAGATTTAATCTAAAATCAGGAATTTGCAGGACTTTGTTCAGCATGATTGAGTCTGTAAGGGCTAGAGAATCTGCTTTGCTAATGGAAATCTTACTGCCATTTGTCAAACCAACTGTTCCAGAAGAATCAGCTATGGATTTTGAATTTTCCAAAGCCAATGAATCTCCTACCATGTGCTCATTCACACCAGTATCTATTATCCAAGGGACCTTTGTCAAATGAGACAATGATAATGAGCTCTTCTGCCCTGTACCTTTATATTAACCATAGGTTCATGAGGAGATTCAGGTGTACATCTTCCTAGCAGCTTCAAAATCTCAGCATATTGAGCTTGACTGAAGATTTGAGCATCACGAGCTGTTTCTGTTGGTATGCCAGACGAGTCACGCTCAACCATATTCGCATCAAATTGTTGCATGTTAGTCTTCACAACTTTATGAGGAACACCCTTGCCTTGAGGTTTGAACATTTTATGACCTGGATGATATCCATTCAGCCGATGACAAGTAGCTCGCGTGTGACCATTCCAATTGTAATTCGTACTTGAGAATTTCTTTTTGTTGTGGGTATCGACGATTTTGATGAGAAAAAAATACTGCAGCTGGAGCGTCCACAGAAAGTATAGCTCAATGAGATTCTTCTTGAGAAATTATTGAAAACGCCTGTCCCACAGTTGGTAGAGGAGTTATCATGAGATTTGGCTTCGAATATGAAGATAACTTTCATTTAATCCCATCAAAAACTGAAGAATTCGCGTTGATGATCATGTTCAAGATATTTTCGAGCGGTCGCACATTCACAAGAAGGTAGAGTCACTAAGGAAGAGTATTCATCCCACAATTGTTTCAATTTGCAAAAATAAACTGAAATTGTACTCTCTCCTTGTGTGAGCCTTCCGATTTCTTGATGCAGAGCAAAGATCCGCGATCCATTCACCTTATCAAATTGTTCTTTTAAATCAGACCACACCACTGATGCTTCAGTGGCATATACAATACCTCGAAATATATCCTTGGAAACCGTATTGATGATCCAGGACAGCACCAAAGCATTACATCTCTCCCATTGTTGCAGTGTAGAGGATCCAGCGATCGGATGCGTACATGTTCCATCAATGAATCCAATCTTATTTTTTGCGCTATTGCGCGACTCCACACACCATAATTCTCAGTGCCTATCAATTGATCAGTGACGAGATTTATACCTGGAGTGTCCGAAGGATGGAGGAACAGCGGATCGTTGAAATTAGGATTCACAGCCATCTCAATTGAAATTCCTCTGCACTATTCAATCGTAGCTGAGGAAAACTTCCTGAAATCAATCTCAATTGAACTCAGAAACGTGCTGATCATTCCAATGCTCTGATACCATGTTAAACACCGCAAAGTGGAGGGAAAATCCTCTTTCTTTTTATTTCTCAATTCTTATTTTTGTATCTGTACAATAGTGATTTAATATATAAGAGAGAAAACGTGTTCTTATGTCTAACATTTTATGCTTATTTGTATATATTATTGACTAATACTGACTAATACTGACTAATACCAATTACCAACTAACAATATTCAACTCTTTCTTTTTTGTCCTGTTTTGATAATTTCAATTCAAATTTTGGTTTCTATCATTAGCGTCTCATTGATGCGGACCCGACGTGCTGAAAGTTGAAAATGAAATATGAGCAGCCCATAAAATAAGGTTTCACAAAAAGCAGATGACTGATGATTCCACAGGCAAAATTTAGAGTTTCAGAATCTTCCATTCAGGAAAAGAAAGAAAAAAATGATTCAGACCCAAATAAATCTGATCTTCTTTCTATGTTTGCCCATTTTTTCAATATTTTCAGCTTCATATTACCATCTTCTTGATCCTCTGACACCATTTGAACTAACCCAAGTTCAAACTTTGGTCAAGAATTACTTTTCATTACCTCCACAAAATGTAAGTTTCCACTACGTAGGTTTAGATGAACCAGAAAAATCCACAGTCGTTTCATGGCAGTCATCATCCGGTAATCAAGAAATCCTATCCCGCCGAGCATTTGTTATTGTCCGTGTCAATTCAAAAAAGACCCACGAGATAGTAATTGATTTACTGAAGAACCTGGTTCTACGTGATAAAGTTTATGATGGATATGGATACCCTTTACAGAACTTTGCGGAGCAAATTGCAGCTGATAAGCTTGCGCGATCTTACGCGCCTTTTATTGCGGCGATTGAGAGAAGAAATCTCAAGTTAGAAGAAGTTGTGCTCTCGACTTTCACTGTAGGATGGTTTGGGGAGGAAAAAAGTAGCAGGTTGGTTAAAGTTATGTGCTATTATATGGATGGAACTATCAATCTATACATGAGGCCTATAGAAGGAATCACCGTGACCGTTGATCTTGATGATATGAAAATCGTGGGGTTTCGTGATCGGGTTATGGTTCCGGTTCCTAAGGCGGAAGGTACCGATTACAGAGAATCGGTGCAGAGGAAGTCGTCGTCGGATTCAAATGTTAAGAGTATGGCAGGCGAGAAACAAGTTGGACCTGGTTTTACATTGGATGGATATATTGTGAGGTATGGTACACTGATTTCTTTTTAGTAAGTTGAGTGTGATTTTTATGTAAAATGGAATTTGTATACTTTAGTTAAGCTATTCAGGAACAAAACTATCAGGTCCGACATGGGTTGATGTAGGCTGTTTTCCTGTTTTATTCTCCAAATCAGATGGGCTGATTGGGAGCTCCATGTATCATTTGACATGAGGGCTGGTCTGATCATATCCCTGGCCTCGATCTATGATCAAGAAAAAGGCGAATACCGTAGCGTGTTGTACAGGGGATTTGTGTCGGAACTCTTTGTTCCTTACATGGACTTAACTGAGGAATGGTACTACAGAACTTTCTTTGATGCAGGCGACTACGGGTTTGGACTTTGTGCCGTGCCACTCGAAGCATCGAGGGATTGCCCTGAAAATGCAATGTTCATGGACGGATACATCACTTCGCATGATGGAACCCCTGGATTAATGCCGAATGTTGTATGTGTATTTGAAAGGTATGCTGGAGATATAATGTGGCGGCATACAGGAAATGAAATTCCAGGAGAAGGGGTTAGTAGTACCAAGTTGTTATCTCTGTTCATTTTCTCTAGATTGGAATCTGTTGTCTGAGTTGGGAATGAGTCACGCTATGGGTAAACAAATCGAATGGAGTCATATATGATAAAAATTTGAAGGCTTGAATTCGGTTCGAATTAGTTCTATTCGAGTTCAACTCAATTTGAAGTTCGAAAATTTTAAAACTTTTGGCTCCAATTCGGTTCTGGATCGACTTGAAACATTCGAAAATGTTCGCTAATTATTTGAACTACTGATCAAAAATAAGTACAAGATTTAAAATTTATTATTTAATATATATTTATATTAGATTAATAAAATGTTAAGGTTCTCGAACGGCTCGCAAACTATCGAAGAAAATAATTTGGGCTCGAGTTTAGCTCGAAAAAAGTTCGAACATGTTCGAGTTCGGCTTGAATTCAATAAAAGCTCGAATACCAATCAAATATTTTTCGAAACGACTCGAAAAGCTGGCGAACGAGCTCTGTTAGTTTACATCCCAGCCAAAACATGAAACTTGTTTGTTTTGTGGTTTCCTGATTTGAGTTACATGTACACTCTAATTTGATTAATGGAGATTTACGCAGATACGAGAAGTGAGACCGGAGGTGAGCCTGGTTGTGAGAATGGTGTCGACTGTGGGAAATTATGACTACATTGTGGATTGGGAATTCAAGCAAACTGGGGCTATTAAAGTCACTGTAAGTCATGAAGCGACTTTGACTCATCGATCATTTTCTTAGCCAGTACTTGATGCTGCATAGGTTCTTGTTATTTAATGCTTCCGGTTTCTAACATTACCAACTCTTTTATTTCAATTGGATTTGTCGCTGTGCTAGATTGGGATGACTGGCTTGCTTGCAGTGAGGGGATCAATATACACACACAAGGATCAGATACAAGAGGATGTTTACGGTACAATACTAGCGGAAAACACGATAGGAGCAAACCATGATCACTTCCTCATTTTCAACCTCGATGTAGACGTGGATGGTGATGCCAATTCCTTCATAAAAACTACTCTCGAAACTGCGCGCTCGACCGGAAACAGCTCACCGAGGAGAAGCTACTGGAGGGCTAGTTCCAAGACAGCCAAAACTGAAGCTGATGCAAGAATTCAGCTAGGTTCAGGAGCAACTGAGCTATTAGTTGTGAATCCAAACAAGAAAACTGAAGTTGGAAACTTTGTTGGATACAGGTTGATCCCTGGAGCAGTAATAGGCCCTCTTTTATCAGATGATGATTATGCTCAAATACGGGGGGCATTCAGCAAGTACAATCTGTGGGTTACACCTTACAACAAGACAGAGAAATGGGCCGCAGGGTTATATACCGATCAAAGCCATGGAGATGATGATTTGGCGACATGGAGCTTGAGGTACTACGCGCGAAAACCAGGAGTCAAGAATATTTTTTGAATCTAAATAATGATTTCTTGAAATTGGATGCAGGAATAGGGAAATTGAGAACAAAGACATTGTGTTATGGTACACAGTAGGCTTTCACCATGCACCTAGCCAAGAGGATTTCCCTATCATGCCAACGTTGAGTAGATCGTTCGAACTCCGGCCGACGAACTTTTTTGAGCGCAACCCACTGCTCAAAGCAAAACCGTCTCCAGAAATCATTGGTCCTCCTGCAAACTTGAGTGCATCATTTCAATAAGTATCGCTTCTTCATTGTTATGTTGGTAATGGAATTATATTTTGGTTTTGTTATAATCTCTTACTATTTAATAAAGTAAGAGATGTGATACTAACCTTTTTATGTGAAAAGCCTAATTAACTATCGATATCAAAAAAATAATAATAATAATAACAACTACTTGATCGGTAAGGTAAATTTCCTAACCCTTCTCTGCTGCATTTCACACATATATATCCTCTTTTTTAGATTTCATTATATATTAAATATAAAATCTCACGATCTAATATTTTATTTATGTAAATATAGACAATGCCTTCCATGAGATGGAATATTGAAAATGCTAGGCGATATGGAATTCATATTAAGTAATAGATTAGCTTCAGTGAGATGAGTTGAACAACAAGAAGATGAACTTGCACGCCGTCGTGAATATTACTGAGGACGTCGAACTGAATCAGTGAATGAGTCAACTTCGAATAGTGCTGAAGTTTTTTATAAGCTCAATTTAAAAAACCCATCTGATTTAAAAAACGAATATCAACTTGAGTTTTTATTCAGATTGATATCTGTCTTATAAGCTCAATTTACGAGTAACTTCTTCTTAAACGCATTCTAGAAACATCTCTCACGTATTCGGCAGAGGAAATTCCTCCGGCAACATGTCCCTGACGTATTACTCGGTAGAATCTTTGAAACTCCCGATCATAAAATATTTCATCTCGCCCTTCAGCTCTTTCATTTTCTCCGTCAGCTTCTTCCGTTCCTCCCTGAGATTAAGATACAACGCTTCCATGCTCTTAGGCGATGGAGGAACGTACCAATCGCAGTTTTGAATTTTCTTGATTTGTTTCTTCGTGCCATTATCGTCGAGGCGAATGGAGAATATCTAACCATTTGCAAGATGACGCGCTTTGTATTCTCTCAGTCAACCCATACTTCCGAGAACTTTGGAATGGAACACTAGTTATTGGTATTAATTACGCATGTCATATCTATGAGTCTTTGTGAGTTGGTCTCAAGAATCGGTTATGTAAGGATATTCTAATTTCTATGACGTATGATAAATGGTTATCATGTATATCTCTCATGAGACGGTCTCACAGATCTAATGTATGCGTGATATAAAGAAAAAGAAAGTTGATGAGATACTGCAGCAAGGGTATCACCTTCACATCCAACGACTATTACTGATCAAAATATATCAGGTCCATAACTGACTTAATATAAATTTATTTTTTAAATTGCAATTATACATATTATTTATTTTGGGCATAATACCCTCGAGGTAAGTTAAAATAAATCGAAATGAAGTATGAATTAACGGGAAAGATTGAAATAGAGGATAATTTGACTAACAAGTAGCTATATTAAGTGCACTGTTTTCCTAATCTAGCCATATCAACTCAGCTCGTAGAGTTGCCTAATTTGTTTTTTCTATTAGTTTAGCTCATATATACACCGTCAAATTTTCACACAAATATCAAATTTATATTATAATTATTTACACCTCAGGACTCAAATGTTTAAATATTCGATAATTTTTGTTAATCTACCATCACTAATTAGAATCAATTACATAAAACATATATATATGGTAAAAACTTGTGTGAGACGGTCTCACGGGTCGTATTGTGTAAGACGAGTCTCTTATTTGGGTGATCCATGAAAAAGTATTATTGTTTATGTTAATAGTATTACTTTCTATTGTGAATATTAGTAGGGTTGACCCGTCTCACAGATAAAGATTCGTGAAACCGTTTTACAAGAGACCTACTCTATATATATATATATGTTGGGTTCAATAATTCTTTTAGCTTAATACAGAAATCGAAACGTGATTTTAAACTGTTATACGGCCTAAAAAATTTGAGTTATACTATTACCACAAACTATAAATTTTGGTAAAGCGCAAGCGCTCGATCCTATGTTATATTCAACATCTTACATCATTATCCCTCAAATGTTCACGTTTTTAAAATATTTAGACTTATATTATGTTAGTCACATAGAAGAGAGAAATTTTGAAGAAAAAATTGAAGCAAATTTTCTTCTTCGACTGAAAAAAGACTTTTATGTCATAGTCTCCTGCACATGTTGTATGATTATTCAGTCGATTGTTTTAAATAAGTATCACTTATTAAAAAAATAAAAATAAAATGCAAAAATTAAAACTAAAATATTTAATAAATTTTTTAGATTTGTAAAATAAAAGGAAAAATAAAAAAAATTATTTTGAGATTCTAAAAATTAGATTCAAATATTATTTCATCTCTATTATTAACTTTATTGCTTGTATACCATTTAAAACTTTATTGCTAGTATCAGTATGAAGTTAATGATATCGGTCCTACTTCATTGCCTATACTATAAAGACCAAAAAAGAAGTCAGAATTATGGGGCAAACTTTTAATTCACCAATTATCTATTGAAAAAATTCGATTTTTATGGTCGATGACTTATAGTTTATCAATTATTTGATGTAAAAATCTGCAACTTATGATAATATTTCGAGACCTAATTGTTAATTGTAGCAAATCTCATCTCCCTAACCTCAAAAAAAAAAAAAAAAAAAAAAAACTTTTATGTCCTATTAACATGTTATAAAGACTGACTAAATCAGAGTATATTTTTTTTACAAATCATATTTACGGAATTCTTTTTCTTAATCATCAAATTATTGAATCGATTTAGAATTGATTATTTTGGTTAATTAATAGTCATGGTCGATATTTGTAAGAATAAAAAAAATATTTTTAAACAAAAAATACATAAATAATTATATTTAATAAATTAATCGCTGAAATAAAATAACTCCATTCAACATATGATAATCCATTTACGTAAAAATAAATAACTGAGGACACGCCTGTTAACTTTCCCAAAACAATCTGTTAGCCTCGCCATGCCTAAATTATATAGTAAATCATTTGACTTGAAAGAGGAGATATGGTAGCCTTCCAAAATAAGATATAAAAAAATTTATTGTATTACGTATATAGATTTATATGCAATTTTTCATGAGCCGGACTATGTGTGTATATATTACATAATTTGGAAGAAGAAGCTCTGTATCCAAATCACAACGAAATCATGCTTCCCAAGCTCAAAAATCTCCTATTCTTCATTGTTTTCCTCATTTCTGCAGTCTTTTCAAGTTCAAGTTATCATCCTCTGGACCCTCTTACCCCATCTGAGCTCAACCAAACTCAAACTTTAATCAACAACTACTTCTCCTCACCTCCACAAAACGTAAGCTTCCACTATGTTGGTTTAGATGAGCCAGAAAAATCCGATGTTCTTTCATGGCAGTCATCTTCCAGCAACCAGCAAATCCCATCTCGCCGAGCATTTGCTATTGTCCGTGTCAATTCAAGAAGCCATGAAATAATCGTTAATTTATTGAATAACTCTATTATATCTGATAAATTTTATAATGGATATGGCGACCCTTTACTGAACTACGCAGAGCAACTTGCTGCTGGAAATCTAACACTATCTTACCCGCCTTTTATTGCTTCGATTCGGAGAAGGAATCTCAATTTAAAAGAAGTTGTGTGCTTGAGTTTTACTGTGGGATGGTATGGGGAGATAAAGAGTAGTCGAGTGGTTAAAGTCATGTGCTATTATTTGAATGGAACCGTGAATTTTTACATGAGGCCTATAGAGGGAATCACTGCGACAGTTGATCTTGATCGTATAAAAATCGTGGCATTTCGAGATCGGGTCGTGGCTCCTGTTCCTAAAGCAGAAGGAACTGAATATAGGTTCAACTCAAGTGTTCAGGGCCTGGTGAAACAAGTTGGACCAGGTTTTACATTGGATGGACATGTAGTGAGGTATGGTTATCTAATTACACGTACTTGCGTTAATTTGAGAAATAGCGTGGGATATTAAAAGTAGTACCGAATTTGAAATGTGAGGACTAACATGTTCTTGTATTTCTACAAATCAAATATATATCAGGTGGGCTAATTGGGAGCTTCATGTATCATTCGACATGAGAGCTGGTCTAATGATATCCCTTGCTTCGACCTATGATCAAGAGAAAGGCAAATACCGTAATGTGATGTACAGGGGATTCACATCAGAACTAATTGTTCCTTACATGGATTTAACTGAGGAATGGTACTACAGAACTTTCTTTGATGTTGGCGAGTACGGGTTTGGACTTAGTACGGTAACACTAGAACCATTAAAGGATTGCCCCGAAAATGCGACATTCATGGATGGATACATCACTTCACAGGACGGAACCCCCGCATTGATGCATAATATTATATGCATATTCGAAAGTTATGCAGGAGACATAATGTGGCGACATACAGAGTTCGGAATACCGGGACAAGTGGTTAGTTGCACTAGGTTTACTGTTTCGTTTTGTTGAATTCTTGAGCAGAACATGACATTGGCTGCTGTATGATTTCAATATTTTACGTTGTACTTTTATGATTTAAATTGAAATTGACGCAGATACAAGAAGTGAGACCGGAGGTGAGCCTGGTTGTGAGAATGGTGGCGGCTGTGGGAAATTATGACTACATTGTGGATTGGGAATTCAAGGAGAGTGGCTCTATTAAAGTCAAAGTAAGTGATCAATAAAGTTACGACTTTGATAAACTAAGTTGGTAGAACATTGTTAGTATAATGTTTCTAGTCTCCTACTAATTTATTCGAGTAATTTGCTTTTATGAACTGAAGTTTCATTACTATGACAGGTTGGGTTGACTGGGTTGCTTCAAGTGAGGGGAACGATATACACAAAGAAGGATCAAATACGAGAGGAGGTTTATGGTCCAATACTAGCAGAAAACACAATAGGATCGAATCATAATCACTTCATCAATTTCAACCTCGATTTAGACGTGGATGGTGTTGCCAATTCCTTCATCAAGAATAGACTTCAGACGGTTCGTGTGCTAGGAAACACATCTCCAAGGAGAAGCTATTCGAGGGTAAATAGCCAAACAGCGAAAATCGAATCTGATGCAAGAATTCAGTTAGGTTCAGGAACAACTGAGCTGTTAGTGGTGAACCCAAATAAGAAAACTAGAGTTGGCAACTTTGTCGGCTACAGGTTGGTCCCTGGAGTAATAGCAAGCCCCCTTTTATCAGATGATGATTATCCTCAAATTCGGGGAAAGTTTACGAAGTACAATATGTGGGTTACACCTTATAACAAGGCCGAGAAATGGGTTGCGGGTTTATACACTGATCAAAGTCATGGAGACGATGGTTTGCCTCTATGGAGCCTAAGGTATCATTGCATGTAAATTAGCATTCTGAAACACTTTTTTTGACAATATTACTGATTTCTTGATTTTGATCCAGAAATAGGAATATTGAGAACGAGGACATTGTGTTGTGGTACACGTTAGGCTTTCACCATGTACCTTGAGGATTTTCCGATCATGCCAACTTTGAGTGGATCATTCGAACTCCGGCCAACCAATTTCTTTGAGCACAACCCTGGGCTTAAACCATCACAATATGCCACTGATTCCGCAAATTTAAATGCATCGGGCCAATAATTCTGGTGCATTCGCTAGGGAGAAGGAGATGGATTTTTGTTGTGTTCTGTTCTCAGCTTCTCATATCAAATAAATGATTCAGAATAAAGTACTTGTTTCTGTAAAACATTTTATTCATGAAGGAGATGGATTTTTGTTGTGTTCTTTTTCTTTTTTTTTTTGTTGTTGATATATTTGGTAATAAACCGAAATTTTAAACCTGTGAAAGGCAGTCGTCCCCCAGTTGAAAAAGACAATGACTTTCTTGTGAAATTTATTCAAAACTTTCAAACTAAAGTTGTCACCTGCCTTATATCGACTTTTATAAAACCCAAGTGCCCATAAAATTTTCTAATAAATCCCAAAGGGATTCTTGTGAAATGATATTAATTAAAGTATGCAGCAAACAGATAGGAAACGTAAAGAAGCAACGGTTACTTGATGCCTCAAAAAGAGGAGAACTCGAGTATTCTTTGCCTTCAAAGCAAGAAAAAACATCAAACTTGACAACTAATCCATACAAAGTCGTTATGGCCATTAATAAGTTCTATGATACTTAAAAAAGAGTATGTCCCTTATCCTGAGATATGAAGGTAAGTCAAGTAGAAAGAGTCGCCACATCAAATAAAATCATTTAAGTTTTTGTGTGAGCTTTTTATCCCCTCGTTCAAGTTTGTGGTTTGGGACAAGCTTACGCTACATGGAACCAGTACTCGACCTACCAGTTATGGATTCTGAATCAACTCTGATGCAGATAAATTTGTGATACTATGACAATCACTCTATCAATCTTTTCTTTTGTTTGGTTTTTGTTAGAATCTACAAGCTTATGTCACCCCTTAGATCCTCTTACCCCTAATGAAATCAACCAAGTTAAACTCATTATTCAAAACTCTCATCTCATCTCGTTTCCTAATCTAACTTTTCATTTTCTTGATCTTGAGGAGCCAGACAAGAATGATGTCCTGAAATGGCTATCACTGCATAAAAAACATGGAACTTTCCCCAGCCGTCGAGCCAAGATTGTGATTCGGGTTAAGGGTGAGACTCGCGAACTTGTAGTAGACTTGATCACTCGATCAATCGTGTCAAATGACATGTACAGAGGCCATGGATACCCTCCATTCACGTTCACTGAGTTCTTCCAAGCTATCCAACTCTCGTTAAGGTATCCGCAGTTCCAAGAATCAATCTCAAAAAGAGGGCTTAACATATCAGAAGTCACTTGCTTGCCGCTGACAACCGGTTGGTTTGGTGAAGTTGTCACAAGAAGAGTTGTAAGAGTTACATGCTTTTACCGAGGAGGGACGACTAACATTTGGTCTAGGCCTATTGAAGGCGTAAGCTTACTAATTGATGTCGAAACAATGGAAGTCATCAAATATTCAGACAGATTCAGAGTACCATTACCTGAAGCCAAAGACACTGATTTCCAAAGCCAGGGGCCTAGCACAATATTCTGTACAGGAAATAGCTCTCAATTATCCATCCATGGACATGAGATCAGATGGGCAAACTGGAAATTTCATGTGGCATTCCATGCTCGTGCAGGGGTGGTCATATCCACAGCTTCCATTTATGATTCTTCCAAGAATAAGTATCGACATGTGCTTTATAAAGGGCATGTATCAGAAACTTTTGTTCCATATATGGACCCAACAAACGAATGGTATTATCGTACTTTTATGGATGTTGGGGAGTTTGGCTTTGGCCGCTCAGCGAGCACTCTAATTCCACTTATAGACTGTCACGGGAATGCATTGTACATGGATGGATACATGGCTGGTGCAGATGGACAAGCACAGAAAGTCTCGAATGCCATTTGCATATTTGAACGATACACTGGTGATGTTTCTTGGAGGCATACAGAAGTTGGGGTGCCTGGAAAAGTGGTAAATGGAGGATGCTATTACCTAACCTAATTAGTACCAACCCTTGTGCAAATGCGCAATTTGTTGGAGCATTTTTTATTCTGTAATTAACTGTTTGGCTTTGCAGATAACAAGTGGAGAACCTGAGACAGATCTTGTGGTTAGAATGGTTGCATCAGTTGGAAATTATGATTATATTCTTGATTGGATTTTCAAGAAAAGTGGTTCTGTTAAAGTAGGGGTAAGTGGCCACAATCTCTTTTCTTGAAAATTAATTTTTTCTATCCTAGAATTGAATTTCAAATTCTCTCAGCCAAATCTTCATTTGTTGTCAAATTTGTCATTTATCCATCAAAAGGTGAAGTCTTTTCACACAATCAAGAAATATTTTCCTTTTTTAAATATAAGTTATCCCTCGCTCGTTTTCTAATATGACAGGTAAGTCTAACAGGGGTATTAGAAATGAAGGCAGTAAATTACACAAGAACAAACCAAATAACTTCAGACATTTCCGGCACACTTGTAGCAGAAAACACGGTTGCAGACAACCATGATCACTTTCTAACATACTACCTAGACCTCGACATTGATGGTACCAAAAACTCATTCATTAAGGCAAAACTGAAAACAATGCCTGCCAAAGCATCACCTAGAAAGAGCTACTGGAGGGTCGTAAAAGAAACGATGAAAACAGAATATGATGCCAGGATTCAAATAGGTTTTGATCCTGTTGAGCTGCTGAGTATCAACCCGAATAAGAAGACCAAGATTGGGAATCATGTGGGCTACAAGTTGATCCCGGGGCGGCCAGCAGTTACGTTGTTGAGTAATGACGACTATCCAGAGATAAGGGCGGCTTACACTAAGCACCAAGTGTGGATGACTTGCTACAATAAGACTGAGACATGGGCTGCTGGTTTTTATGCTGATAGGAGTCATGGGGATGATGGTTTGGCTGTTTGGAGCCGAAGGTAATTATAATGCTCAAAAACAGGTATTTGTTTCATGTTATACCTGATCCATTTCTTAAAGAATTTGATCGACTAAATTTACATATTGGTGCAGGAATCGGCCAATTGTGAACAAAGACTTGGTGCTGTGGTATACAGTTGGTTTCCATCACAGTCCAAACCAGGAAGATTTTCCAGTGATGAATACACTTTATGATGGTTTTGAGCTCACCCCAGCTAATTTTTTTGACAGAAATCCAGTACTAACATCATGATAATTTAGTTGGGGTAAATTTTCAATTTTGATTTTTCTTCTGATCATCAAAGTACTATTTTTTAAAGGTATTCTGCATGCAAAGGGCTTTTTGTTTCCTTTTTATTGTAGTTCGATCACGCACACATGCAGCAGTCTTCTTTATTTGGATAGCTGATTTTTTATTCTCTATTTACTTACAGTATTATATATTTACTAGTGAACTTTTTATTTATATTATCATGTAATATTTTGTGAATATATTTTTCATGTAATCTTTTACTGAAATTCACTTTATAAACGTAAATAAAAAGACTTTTTTGAATGGCTTGGTTGACTTTCCCTTTTGGAGCTATAGTTAATTAGTTACCCTCGTACCATTGCTTGCTACTATCCTCGTGGCAAGGCCTAAGTTATTCCAGTCCCCTATAGTTACAATCTTAAATAAGTTTTGTATAAAAGAATCCATGGATTACATTAAAATTAAAAATTTAATAAATAATTTTTTATTATATTTTTGAATAATTAATTATAATAATCATTTAAATATTATAATTTTTTATTTTTAAGTACATAATTTTTATAATTTTTTATATTAGGGATATATAATATTTTATAAATTCAGAAACAAAAAATAAAATAAAAAAATTTATGATAGTTAAAGATGAATTATGAATTTAACAAATTGGCTTTTATGTTACTTTCAGTCAAATGAAAATAAGGCATTTTTATAATTTGAAAAATTATTTTTGATATAAAAAATAATACCATGGTTTGATAAATATTTTCTCTAGCCTCTCATACTTTATATAATATAATAATAACATAGATTCATGTAAGAAAGTTCTTATTGTTAATAGAGAATTTTTATTTTATAGCCAATATACAGCTTGCAAGGCCAAGCACTACGACCTTGAAATTTGATGATTTACACATCGTTGGCTAGTTGAATTGATTGATAAAATATATATAATATATATGAATAACATAATGATCCGTACCTTTAATCTTTTGTAAAACTTGAGTTTAGCACCAAATGGTTTTTATACTCATTTTCATGCTATATTGCTCCTTGATCTGTTATTAAATAGGTTAGATCATGTTAAATACTCTCAAAGTGCTCACAAGTAGTTTTATAAAAGTAGTATTGTCAAAGGTAAGACGACCCAGCTTGTGAGCATGCCCAAATACGAAGTTCTTCATGTTTCTAATAACAGAATAAATAGGTCTCTTGTGAGACGGTCTCACGAATTTTTATTTGTGAGAAAGTCAACCCTACTGATATTCACAATAAAAAATAATACTCCTAGCATAAAAAGTAATATTTTTTCATAAATGACCCAAATAAGAGATTCGCCTCACAAAATACGACCCGTGAGACCGTCTCACACAAGTTTTTGCCAAACAAAATATGGTACGAACAATATTCATAAGATGGTATAGCAGAAAATTAGAAAATAATCTAGGATATATCGATCTCTTTTCTAACAGCCTTCTCAACTAATTTTGTGGCAATTGTTTCTATAGAACACGAGAGAGGAAATTTGATCAAACATATAACCTGGGGATGGGGTGGCACAATAACAGATTCAGTCAGCATGCTCCCGGAAACGATAGATATTGCGAACAAAAGCCTTCTCTCTACGATATCTGCAAATAATAATAATATATCACAATCATTAGAAATAACCCGCCAAAACTTGGACGTCTAGAGTTAATTCCGAATGATATCGCCCCTTCATCTTTGTTATGTGATTGACAAACAAGAAGACCGAAGCTTGAGTAAGGGTATTATCATGCAAGAGGAATTATACTTACATTGTTATACCGGCTATACTGAAACACACAAAACCAAAAGAGAAGTGAACGGGAAAAGTCGTCCAGAAGTTATCTCGATTCAGATACGTTTGCTCGAGGATGAAAGTGGCTACACCTGAAAGTAGTAGGTATTCAAAGCCTGAAGGCAAGCAACCGCCAAAGGAAAAGGAGGAAGAATCCTGAATGCAAATAACAAGAAATTTAAATTTTGAATTGAAATATTTATCCTTAAGTTCCCTATTATCATTGATGATGATGGTCAAAGAACGTAAGTTGCATAGGATATAGACATACCTTGAAATATCTTTTGACAAAAACGGCTGAATAGATTATCCTGAAGATCATGTCTACGGTGCAGTCAAAGAAGCAAAGACATGGATCGTAAATTATCATTGACCACATTGGTTGTGTACTAAATAAATGCAACCATATCGTTTAACAATATCGTCTGGATAAGACTACGATATTTGTTACATTGTAGTAAAACGTAACATCTAAGTCAGAAAAAGAGTCATCTCAACATCTCTGTCTTGGACTATCATATGGTGTTAACATAATTATTACCATGGCTATGATTCTCAGGAAGCATTATGAGCCGTGAAACAAAATTGGAACATGATTGCATTGAGCAGGATATGTTTTTCTTTAAGCCCAAAAAGATAAAAAGAACTAAAACCATTGAAATGCTCAGATGGCCAACATAAAGATCATAACGGATACCCAAAGACTGAGTGGAACATATTGTCTATTTGTTGGTTTTCTCACAACCAACAACAGTGGGAAGAACTTAACCATGAAGGATACTCAAAGAGTTTGCAAATATAAGTCCAACTGCACCCGCTGATTGTATAAGCAAGACATTCAAGACTAGGTAAATCAGAGAGAAGACAAGTAATGAGTCATTTGAGCGCTTAAGTTGATTCTCAGATGCCACAGCATGCAAAAACGCTTCAGATGTCCCTGACAACAAGAGAAAAAAAATCCTCTTAACTACTAATAAAACTTCAAGCAAATCAGTCGAGCTTGATCCAGATTAATGCAGCCAACCCCACAAAACCGATGGAATTACTGCTAATTGCACCAAAAAAAATTAATGTCCAAAATAGAAGAATAAAGCTATATATCATAACGCAATGTAACAAGCCAAAACTTACCATTCATGGCTAAAACTATCACATACAGGCAATAATATCGGAGTGCTGTTGAAGCCTCTCCATCACTCCACTTACGACCATATAACAATCTTATGAGAGAGTAAGAATAGCTCGGGCCAAATGCAATAATCATCAGACCTGATCATTTAAAAAACATTAAGTTTCAAAAACATAGAAAAGGTTAAAAAAAATTCAAGCATTGCTAGCCATAAAGGTAATATATACAAGGTAGCAAACTCTGGAAAATAAAAGTTCCAAACACTCTTGCCGATATATTTGTTTTTCCTAGCAGAAAGTCAAACTACATATTTTATCCTTGTAATGAACATTTTCTAATCATTTTGAAGGAAATTTACCACTCTGTAAGTTTGGAGGCATGTTAAAATTTAATTCAGCAGCAATTAACGAGCAAACTACTGCAGGATCAATTGTTCTATAAGGCTCTAAAATTTAACTACTCCAGTAAGTGGTTGCTAGCTTTTTTATCCCCATAGTAAAAATTGATGCCCGTAGATTCGGGATTTAAGATGAAAATCAGGTGAAAAATGGCAGCCCAAACATAATTGTAACCTGTTATTTTGAAAAGAAGTTGAACGCTAAGAAATTGAAATCTGTTAAAGATTTTTACAATTCATGGACCAGCAGTAAGATTTTCTTCTATAATTTCTTATTTCCGCCAGTTTCCCCAACTCAAGTCAATAGCTTCTAGTCAGAAAGGCAACAGCATACCAATAGGCGCAGTAACAAAATCAAGTAGACATCAAGATCATCTAAGCAATAATATTTGCATTATCACACTGGAAGGCAACAACGATTTGCTATGGGACAAAAATGTGACAAAATAATTACCGATGAGCAAAACAAGCTTCAGAGCATCTGTCAGACGCCTTCCAAGATTCCTTTTTTTCTCTTCGTAATCCCCTACATGGACATTAAGATAAAAAGGTTAACATAGTAAAAAATGAAAGCAAACCTAAATTAAATGACGTTGATAAACACTGGAAATGTTCGATCTCATAGGAAATGATCAATTTGTTCCACATTCAGTCAATAATTAGAAAATGGGGAGTGCACTAGCACATGTTACTCTAAGGATGGGGAGAAGTTCACAATTGATAATATCGTTTAATCAACTCTACTAAACCACAAACAGACTCAAAGAACATCATTCATATTGATCGTGAAGAAGCAGGACCACCTGCATCATCAACTAATAATGGCCTATGGATCGGCAATGATGCACACCTAATGCATTGAATCATATATTTCAGCATCTGAAAATGCAAATAACGGCAAAACATTGCTGGAAAAAAAAATCTTTTTTCTTGGTTATAGAAAAGATACGAAATAGAGAAGAGATAAACCTGATGCAGACCTTGCAAATGTAGCATATGAAGTTTCTTCAAATGGAAGAAAAACCATTCTCACCACTAAGCTCCCTAAAAGATCAAAGTGATACATATAAGACAACTCACTCGTGGTTTGTTGGAATCCCTCACCATATCTGAAAAGTGAGTGATTAATCCACACCAAGCAACTACAAATACAAGGAAAAGGCTTCATGAATGACTACTTGCCTAGTTTGTCCACGAGTCCATACACTGCTTGGTTATATGGTGTGTCCAACCATATGAGGACCATTTTTTCACCTTCCTGAAGAATCAATTTTCGGAAAGATTGAAGAGTGAAAATCAAACACATGTTTGCAAGTGGCTGGTCATAATCCATCATATTCCCAACACTGCACAAAATAAGCAGCTTACAATGAAAACTGAATAAATTGACTTCTTTCACTTCGAAAAACTTCTTGATTCAAATTAAAAAACAAATATTTTGCTCCAACATTATAGAATGTAGAAGCAGATTTCACATGTGTCGAACTAATACGTCATAACAGATATACAAGCCCAATAATTAATCAGGGTTCCCAAAAAAAACACGTATATTACTATATGGCATGAAAAGATATCACATAAGCTAAATTACATTTTGAATAAGGTCAAACTTAATATTTGATATACCACAAGATCGCGAGGGTTTGATATGAATCATGAAAGTACTACTATGTGTTCAAATAAAAAATTTCACTGCAAGGAACGAGATATATCATTATTTTCCTTCAACTTACTACACATTGAGAAAAAATGCCAGATAAAAGCATGAATCTCAAGATAGAGCAATACCGGAAAGGGAAAAGGACATCACTTTTATAAACTCGGGATAGAAGAAAGTAACCCCAATAACCTAAAAAAATAAAAGCTCCATATGCGGTCTGGGACAGGGAAAATACAATTGCTTTCTCCTGAAAATAAAACATACAATTGTTCATGCTAGAAGTCACAACTAACCTGACCCTCGACACTAAACAGATAAGTTTAGCACAAGGTAAAGCAGGCACATACAGAAAAATAAGTAAAGGAAAAAGATTGAAAGGTTGGATTAAAAATGAAAAGATTTAGGACTACAAAAGGTGGAAGATTATTAAGAAAGGCAAAACTTGCAGGCCATGACCATCAAACATATAGACTAACTGAGGATATCAAAAGCAGCTCTCAGGTATGTCTAGAGTTCCAATCAAACATTAAAAGAGCAAACAATAAATAACTAAAGCTTTATTCAATTCATGTAATTATACAGTTGGTCGACTCTGACTTATAAGAATAAAGGAATGTAAAGGTTCTTCACGTTTGAAAGAACATACAAAAATGTCCTTCACATTTGACAATACATAGAAAAAATTTCCACATACCAGGTCAGGTTGCTTCAAGATGAGGAAATATGTTGTAATACAACGTGAAAGAGTGGCTGCAGTTTCAACTAGTAGTCGCAATCGGAGAAGAAGCAAGGTCTGGGACAAAATATAAAAGGGTTCAGCCAGTAGCTCAAGTACACATGCAAAACCTACATATGCATGAAAATCCAATCATCAAAACGCCTTAACTAGAGAGAGAAACATAAATGAGAGAGTTATGAAGGTTATAACAAAATCAATATGGAATAACAAAATGCATTATTTTCAAATGCAAAACCTTTTGTTATGAGGAAATGTAGATCTTAAAAGAAAGGTTTTAACAATTTAGTTTCAGAATTAGATATGTAAATTATGAAAATGCATAATTAGCTAACCGTTAATCAAAATAGCTTGTGCATATGGACTAGAGTAACTTAGGTCCTGCCACCAGAATACTAGAAAGCATGCTACAATTGTAACCATAGCTCCAAAAGGGAAAGTCAACCAAGCCATTTTCAAAATCTTTGCTGCATTCGCTCTGGTGGCTGAAGCCCCATCACTGCAAAATAAAGCTGTCTTTCAGATTTTTACTTCCATAAATGGCACAAGGACTTTAATGGGCTTAGGAGAACATTCATTTACGTTCAATTCAAGACAAAATGGCACTTTAACTCAATCATTAACTCATTAAACAATTAAGCTCCATTCCAAACAACCGCAAAGGAACTTCAGATATCTTGGTAGTATCATCATATGACCTGGTTATATTGAATACAAAACAAAAGGCAGAAAAACCTTCATGAAACAATGACAATTCTTCAATATACTAGATCATTTGAAAGTTAACAACTACTTGAATGAAGCAACTTAAAGCAAAATAGTGAATCCAACCGAGCGCATGGAAATAAGTAGAAATTTTTTGCATGAAAAACAAAAAAAAAATGTTCAAGCCCTATAGTGGCATCAATAGAAACATCCAAGGATATACCATCCAACATCTGCCCTCATGCACGCACGCCGAAACCCCTCTCGGCTGAGAAACAATACACAGGTAACAAATAGATGAAACTGAATAGCATACAGCTGCATTTTGTCAAAAAAATAGAGTGTTAGCCAACACCTGAAATTATTGATACCACCATATAGCCAATGGGACTCGATGACCATCGATTGAATTAATCGTATGCACGTTAAAAATTTTAGATGATATGATTCAAGAAAAGTGTACGACCGAAACATGTGATTCAGCTCAGCAATTACAACTCGAGAGGGCAAATAAACTATAAATCTAAAACACACACACACACACAAATTCTTTTTGGAAATACGAAATAGAATTCAAACATTATTTACCAACAATAATTAGTGTTATTATTGGGAACCAAAATTTAAGCTTTCCACCAGAAACTACAAAATCAATTCGAATCATAACATGGGTGTTTCCCAATTGTCAACTCTTATCCTCAGCTTCACTGCAACAAAAAGAAATTTTATTCATATACCGCATAATCTTCCTCAGTCAAGTGTCTGACGATCCAGGAATTGAAAATGAATGGTATTCCCCTTGACAAAAGTTGCGTAGCTACAAGCGCAAAATCATTGTAATTACAGCATTCTAAGACTAATAGTGGTCAAGCTAAGTGGATAATATTGATAGAACCGTACCCAATAAGTACTTGAAAGTACGAGGCAGATTGTCACCTCCGTCTCCATGGGAAAGCTTCGACTCTGACATCTGGGAAACCAGTTCTCAATTGGATCCTGTCTGGATATTTAAGAAAACGGGTCTTTACCCAAGGCCCATTTTGTCGAATAATGGTGCTAGAACAAGGCCCAGACGATCCAACTTATCAAGCTCGTGAGTCGTGAGCTGCCCCAACTTCCTGTAGAAAAACTGAATTTGGTGTCTTGTGCTTAACAAGACACAATTCCAAAATCCAATCATGTAAAGTCACCACAACTAGCCCAAAGACCCAAAAACTCTACCACCGACGTGTCCCATCAAATCAGAAACTTTTGCTGTCAAAGATAAATCCTCATTGTCAACTTAGCGGAAAAGAGAGAGACAATTTATCATCATGGTATGCAAAGTTATTTTTGTTTTTTTTTTTTTTTTTGGGGGTTAAGATTGCATTTCAAGCTCGAAACAAGGGTTCTTTGGGCTCGATCCACTCCAATAGATATGTAATTTAGGGAAACCTTTGTGGTGGTAACGTCATTACGGAGTAATAACGTGAATTAAGTAAACAGGAAGAGGAAGGAAATTATTCAGTGTTGTAGAATGTGTTATGAAAGCACCCTGCCTAAATCAAGAACTAAATCTTTTTGATAATTGTTCCAAGAAGAAAACCAGTGCATTATAAATATTGAAGTTCAAAAATTAAGTAGAGACCTTTCAAAATCTACTGCTTAATTTTTGAATAAGTTTTACGTGAGACGGATTTTGAAATCTATATACTGATTCAAATTTATAATAAAAAAATAATATTTTTATGAGTTAGATCGGATATGATTTGATATTTATATCACAAAATTAGTGTGCATGACGATTTTACAAGAATATTTATGTTATTCATTTAAAAAAAAAATTTATTTAACTTGAAATTTGTGACCAGACATATTTTTTTAAAAAAAAACAACCTCTCCATGACTCTAATAAGAATAAAACATTTTTTAATATTAATTTAATTATCCTAAATGGGCCCCAGTTTCATGTTTCATGCTTTTTCGGATCTTTTTCCCGGGTTTGCAGGTTCCTCTCAGTGTGGCCCACATTAAATTTAATTTCTTCCTTCTTTTTTGTTACTTCGAGTTTTCTCATTGTAATTTAAGTATTTAACCTAATTAACTTATTTATGGGGTAGTGAATTATATATTATAATAGAAAATTAACATTTCGGGAAAAAAAATTTATAGAGGATTTAAAATTAGTACCACATTCTAACGTGTAATAAACGATTTGTTGAGTCATATGGAGATTGACACGACCACATTTTTTAAATTTTCAAGTTTCAATAAGAGGTTGTTTGATTAAATTTATTTGAATAACTTTCATATATCTTATAAGTTTAGAGCCAATCGACTATACAGTCTTACTTTAAAACAAACAGATAAAATATATGCATAAAATAAAATAATTAAATTTAAATATAAAGGTGTATTTAGTATAAAAATAATGCAAATGAGTATTTCGGGACATATAAACTGTCAAACAACTTATTTTATCATTTATTTTATAAATCTTTATAAAGAGCATATTCGTCCAACAACGTTTCTTGGTGCTTTAGTAATATAAACATTATTAAGTATGATGAGTCAAAATATAGATGAGTAATCAACATGAATGATTATTCAAACATTGAAATTTAGAGACGACACAACCTTGAGTTGAAGTTCAAGGTCACAGATTTTATGATGTTTTAAACTAATTTTTATACCTTAATTACTGCTAATACAACCAAGGATTAATAGCCTAAAGCCTCATATTCTCTCTAATCTAAGGTTTGTTAAATAGCAAAAATTTGTGTGAGACGGTCTCACATGTCGTATTTTGTGAGACAGATCTCTTATTTGGGTTATGCATGAAAAAATATTATTTTTTATGCTAAGAGTATTATTTTTTATCGTAAATATCGGTAGGATAAAAAAAGAATAATTATTGTTACAGCACATATATAATTATGTATATTTTAATAAAGATTTACTCGATCTATGCTTAGCTGTGAAGAGCATATAACAGTTCTCAAAATCTCAACGCAGGATTTTCAATAATGGACATTGGACACGATCATGCCTTTTATTAATTCCAATTTTTTATTTCACATTATATTTTATCTTCTACCTTTTTATTTTTATATAACTAACAGTTTTTACAAAAAATCGGACTAATGACGTATATAATATTTGAATTTTCAATTTAGATGTTACATAGTTTGGTTCTCATATTTCAGAGACTACGAGTGTAACAGGAGCATCAGAAGATAAAAAAACAATGACTATTGAGAACGAATTAAATCAGATGATTTTATTTCTCAATCTTTCTGACTTCCATGAAGGTCGAAAAGATTGAAAAACATTATACATGATATTTTCTTAAATAGAAAAGAAACTAAAATTAATTAATAACAGGACATATTATACATTTAAAGCGTCATTAAGATTCATGAGGTCAAATAAAAATACACAAATTGAGCAAAGGATATACAAATTCATTCATGTAAAATGTAAAATGGCAAGAATGGCCATATTCCTGTGAGAAGAAAATAACACAATTTAACAAATAACATTCAGAAATCTTTCAAGGGTGTATGTGTCAAAATGACAAATATTCTGTGTGGTTCTTGGATTCAAGTCGAGAAATGAACTGTTTCACATGGCATGTATTAGTTTCATGTGGCCACATGCAAAGGACCTCTCCCATGTTATTTTTTATCAATGTGCGATGAAAGTCAGAGAAGACTACACCTTCTCTTTCTTTGACTAATCCATGTCTAATTTATTCATTCACCGCTCGGAAAATATATCTAATTACCCTTAAATAATATTTATTTTAATAAGGGACTCGATATTCCACCATGGAGCTATTAAGTAAAAAATAATAATAATAAAAATTGAGAATATTACATTTTCAGTCGTGTGGCTCGTACATTTTTCATGTTATTGATCAATTTATTATCTTAATCCACTTGCATTTTATTTTATTTTTTTTGGTTTCTCAAATTTAGGCATTTTCATTGGAATGCTGACGTAAAATCGGATACATAAAGAAACGTTTGTCACCAGAACAGTAATTTCTGGTGATGTGTCATCATCTTCCAATATCATGTCAGCAATACGATTAAAAATAACTAAGATCGAGAAAAATGCATATTAATGGAGTAATATCGTAAATTGACGAATAACAAGAGGAGAATTCAAAATCGAAATAGTTAGAACGCCCTACTTACATATATGTTGATGGGTCATATCAACATCAATGCTTTCAGGTGCCAAACAAAGGTTTGCTCCAAAACCCCATGAAATTCCTAATTCAATAGGAGGGGATCGAGTGAGCAGATTTGCACATAATAATGGCGTGGCTTTATTAATCGCTTCTGTTTCGTCATTCGTGTACGTTATGTTTAATGGAAACAATGGCATGCAGGACCCACGCTGCTCAAATTCTACTGTATACTTGGCCTTCCCTTTACAATAACCAGCAGTACATTGCACCTTCACATCGAGTTGCGGACATCCCCTCACGTTACGCTATAATAACTATTTTTTAATTTTTAATTTTTAATTTTTTGCCGTAAGACTCGAGAACCAAAAGACAGTACTATGTTGCATATCTGATCCATATATCAATGTAATAATTATCTATTGTATCTCGTAATCTTTATATTTTTCTACCACGGGAAACAAAGCAAGTTAATCGCAATGTCGTCATCAGGTAATCACAAAGATGGTATATATTCTTACATTTTTGTTATTCATTATTTCAAAAAATTTCTTTTAGTCTTTGAAAGTTATAAATAATCCCCCGTGCCATATATATCCTTAAAACCTTACAAAATAGCCGTTGTCTCTATGTTTTTTTGGCCTGTCTTCACTTATTTTTGTATAATATTATATTGATGTTTGACAGATACATCAATCATGATTCATGCAGCTGCCTAATTAAGTTGTATATATCATTGTCCAAAAATATTCGACAAGAAAAAGTTTTTTTAAAAGTATATGTATATATATATGTATACGTGGTAAATTATATTTACCTCCAATAAATTACTGAACTTGGTGACAAAAGTGGAAGTTTTTTTGTCTTTTTAATCTTCCAAGGTGTCCATGTGCTGTCCGCAAACTCCATCAACAAACTTAGATCACTTGTTTGATCTTCACCAGACCACCTAGCTTTTAATATTACCAGCCGTCCAAAAACGTTACCTTGTCAAATATTAAACCTAAATTACTTAACTCTTGTCAAAAACAAATAATCAAACCGTAAAAAGCTTTTCATCCCTCTATAAAGCACACCCAAATTCCGCAACTCAAGGTTCATGCATGATTGATCTAACTCACCAACCAAACTCTCCAACTTCATCGCAAATGGAATCCCGTCAAGCCACCTCGAAGTCCATCGAACCGAGCTTTAGCCCCGTCTCGAGCCCCAGGATTTCTTTCTCGGCCGAGTTTCTTGACGAAAACAACTTCATCTCCATATGTCCTAACCCTCGTGCGGAGAAAGAGATGGCCGAGAGGGCTTCGCGCAACGTGGAATTCGAGTTTCTTTCGGGAAAATTAACCGACATGATCGCTGCGGATGAACTGTTCAGCGAAGGCAAGTTGCTTCCCTTCTGGCAGATGCATCATGCCGAGAAACTCAACAAGATCAGCCTCAAAACGGAAAATGCCGAGGAAACGCCGGGGGAAAGCGAGAAAAATAACAAGGGGGAGAGCAGAATCAACTGGTTTCTTGATGACGATCCCTCCCCTAGACCACCTAAATGTACTGTTCTGTGGAAAGAGTTACTGAGGTTGAAAAAACAACGTGCCTCGACTCTAACCACGTCTTCTTCTTCGTCTTCGTCCTCGTCTTCTTCTTCTTCTTCTTCAAACTCAGCTGCTGAAATTCCTTCAGCCGATCATGAGAGAAAAGAAGGGGTAGGGAATAAAGAAAAAGTAGTGAAAAGAATCAAGAAAGGCCTCGAAAGAACGAGATCAGCTAATATAAGAATAAGGCCTGTGATTAATGTGCCTATTTGCAACCAAGGGAAATACAGTGCACTGCCTCCACTGTTTTCTTCAAGAAAAGGAAAATTAACAGAGAGGTAAAAGATTTCGAGCTGATGATGTAGAAATGTTGTATTCGCTATTTTACTGTGATTTTCCCCCTTTTTTCCTCATTTTTTTGGGTTTTTTTTTTTAATTTTTAAATCAAGATCGATGTTACAAGAAGTACGTAAATGAATATATCCTCTGAATTGCATCGTGAATGCTATCTATTATATATATATATAATATTCCAATATTTTGACATAATTACACATTATTATCTCGTGGCTTATAGCAAGAACAAGACAGGGAACATGATCCAGGGAGCTAATATGATGTTGATTTTTCAGAGTTTCCCTTTTGATAAAATGTTTGAAGATTATCAAATCGGAAGAGGTGGATGTTTGACGAACTTCACATGCTTAATTAGTAGAAATAATATATTAAATAAGACGCTAAAAATAAACTAAAGTAAACTTCAGAACATTTCATGTGCAACCATCAGACAATGGAGTTCAGATAATATATAATCTATAAACATATAAAGTCCTGCATGTTCTTACTACATTTATCTTTATCTCTTACAAGATTTACAATTACCTTGATGAGTTGGACCAAGTTTTTTTTCACATTTAATTATATATACTCATCCTTTCACTTCTTATATTCATCAAATTTTTGTGCACAAATTTTATTTATTTTTTTTAAAAAAAGAAGGTTTCTTGAAATGGATGATCGGATTTCTAATCTTGCAACTTATACCACGGAATCAATCCTATCACACATTTGGGATAGACATTTTCTTAAGAATTGAGTTTTTACATAATAATTAAACATAGAATTTTTGTGTATTTCAAAAATAAAATGATTTTGTTATATGTACAGTGTTTTGTGTTTTCATTTTCTGTAACTAAAATAATTTAATTAGACACGTTATATACAAATAAAAATAATTTAAAAAAATTGTAAATTAAACAAATAAACAAGTAATATAAAATGTATTGATTGATGTAAAAATATTGGTAGGAAATAAAAACAATCAATTCATTTTTTTTTTCAGTGGTGAACTATATTGCTCGGGAATTTTTTTTAATTTACTATTTAAAACTTTCCTTCTCAACGATTAAAAAATTAAAAAGATATTAAATTAAAAGGAAAAAAAATTAGAACTAAGAATCAATTTGTGAAACAAATGTGTAATGGTTTGAAAATTATACATTTACAAAAATTAAAGGGTGAATTGAATTTGTCCATTCTGAAACATAACAAGTCAGATTTGAATGTAGTATCTGATATTATTCATTAATCGCATTCCACTTTATATAAATAAAATGTATGGCAAAAACTTATATGAGACGGTGTCACGGGTCGTATTTTGTGAGACAAATCTCTTATTTGGGTCATCCATGAAAAAATATTAATTTTTATGCTAAGAGTATAACTTTTTATTGTGAATATCGGTAGGGTTGACACGTCTCGCAGATAAAGATTCGTGAGACCGTTTAACAAGAGATCTACTCAAAATGTATTCATTAAATCGAGTGTGATTAGCAAAAATTACACTGTAAATAATCTCTCTTTTGAAAACCATATAGTAGTCCAAGAAATAAATATATTTAAGCTATTCTACCACACAAACGAACCAGCGAAATTACTATTCAACCAAACTCAAATCCTAACATGGTAATAATTGTAACTGCTTGAAAATCTACTCTGTCATTTTGGCACAGCAGCAATAAAAGTAGTGGTAACTAACTGAATTGACCCCTTCAGATTTTGGATATTAAAAGCTGTACTTTCCTTGTGACCCATCCCATAGTGTTTTTCCAGCAAGATTCATGACATGTTTCATGGATATAAATGCACTCTTACTGAAAATGGATGAACAAGGAATGTGAAGTTAGATTTAAATATTTTTATAGATTTAACCCATTCCCATTAATTTCTGGTTGAGGTGGTGGGCGTCAAATCTTTTCCAAAAGGTTTCGTGATCTTGGAAAGGCATCATAACTTTAGCAGACATGACAACACGGTTTTACCCATTGACAGTCGTTTGTTTCACAAAACTTCGTACCATAAGAAAACTAGGAGAAAATATTATTTGTTCGCTCTTCGCATAGATCTTGCCTAGCACGATATTAAGCCCGAGAGTTTTACACAATGCGCACACCCAAGAACAGTGTGAAAAAAGACAGAAAAATACTACAAAAGATGTTACCAACATCATAACAAAATAAATCAAAATCTAAAGGATTCTTGATCATCAAGGCAAGATTACATGTTTTTGGCAAAAAGAATCGTGAACTGAAATTGTATATGTGGTTTCATGCACCTACTTCAAGTGTAAAACAAAATTACAAAAAAAAGTTGTTGCTAGATCTCATATACAATTCCAAAGAGTATGATGGGAAAAACAAATGTCACGAAAATACGTTTGCTATCAAAATAAATCAATATGCACACGCCGCTGACACCAAAAGAGAAAGCAATTACACTTTTATCTAACTACATAAACAATAATATTCACTTGTATTGCATATAGAATAGGAAGTAAGAATATGGTTTTCTTCAGGAGTTGAATGCGAAGAACTCGACCCTGACTGATTCTCGAATATAAAGTTAGAAGGCCAAATAGAAGTGGTTTGAATGTTCCTTCACAATTGGGGCGGTGTCAAAAACGGGTTTCCAGAATACCTGAACAACAAATATTGATTCAATCACTCAAGTCTTAACCATTAAATTAAAACGAAGGAAAAATTTTTGACATCTAAACGAATAACAACCTGAGTGTCAAGCCTGGTTTTCCTGCAAGGTTGCTTGGTACTTGGCCTGTCAGATTGTTGTTTTGCAGGAAGCTGCGAGTATACAATTCTATGTTAGAATGGGTATGCAAAGCTTTTTAGAAATGCCAAATTTTATTCAAACAAAGAAATACAGATACTGTTTATAATAAATGGAAAGCTTAGGCCGCACAAGAATCAGCAAGGTTTTTCAAAACAAAATTTTTTGAATGAGCTCAGGAAAATCTCCCAAGGACTATTTTCTTCTACTGGCTTATGTAACAGTTTTCAAAAGAAAATTGTACATAAGGATTGTTTAAGATTTAGTAAATTTTCACACAACCACAGACCAGGAGGTATTACAAACTTATGAGTCGCCTCACACTGATTGCTTTGCATAAAGCATTTGTATTTCGACTGAATATATCGAATTTGCATCAACCAATTCATAGCTCTACATGAAGGTGAGTAAAATTGTAATGTTGACGAACTAGAGGGTTGGTTACTAAGATTCATTGATATAACATTTCCTGATCCCCTGTCAGAAATTTAGAGTCTCAAAATGCATAAATTATTTTTGAAAGCCTACACCATGCATGCTTCATGTGAATGTACGAGGAAAAAAAATCACGGTCGATACAAATAAAAAAGCAGATAAATACTTTGACAAAGGAATAATGCATTACTGCAAGAAACATGAGACTTTCAACTTCACAGAATGCTTCTGAGTATAATACTTACACTTCACGTAATTTTGTCAGTGTTCCCAGAGATTCAGGAATCACTCCACTCAGTTTATTGTCTTCCAAATGCCTAATTGAATGGTGGAAATTATTAACACGTACAAAAATTTAATTCCAAATATTTTTAAAAAGGTGACATTGAAATAAGATTGTCCGAGTTGATAAAACCCCCAAATGCACTTCAGTTCCTTGTTGCAAATGGAAGTCATTAACTTACAGAATTTCCAATCCGATCAATGAACTGAGGTCTGGAATAGTCCCTGACAGGCTATTATTTCCAAGCAATCTGTTAATAACAGGAAGCCATCAATGAATAATCCTTCAACAATTCAACTCAATGCACTCGAATATTTTGTTTTTAACTCACATGCTAGTCAACGCTGTCATCCTAAATATACTTGGAGAAATTGACCCTGAAAGACCCGTGCTTGTGAGGTTTCTGAGGACAATAGAGAAATAGAAGTTAGCTGCTAGAGTCATTTGCTCAAGATGATACCAGAGGCGGTTTGAGCGCTTCAATGAGTGAATGGGTACGTGAATTGAGATAGGGAGCACGCACAGCATTCGGGTTCATCTTCAAACTTCATTCTTTGCTCAGAAGTTTTAATTTTTTCATAAATAAATAAGAACAAAATTTTAGTTTTGAAAATTTAGTTTTGCCCACTCCTCAACTCGGCGGTTTCATCTCTGCCCCTGAAGAAGATTAAATAATAAAGTCCAACTTACAAGGTGGCAACACGAATTCGAGGCCCTTCCGTGCAAGTTACTCCAGTCCATGAATATCTCGGGGGTAAACATGGATCACCATTCCAATCAGCGGGAGGGTGCTTGAAGCTATTTCTCAAGTCTATCATTGCAATTACTGAAAGGAGAAAAATAAAAGAAAACCTTAAATCACATCTCTGATTTAGGGTCGGTGTTTAGTTTCATGAGGAAAAATTCAAAAGTATCAATTACTTAGCCACCTCTCCTGTTTAAGGAAAAAAATGCCAGTAATACTAGAGCTCCATGCCTGAGAAATTTTATACAAGTCCTTTAGTCTGAAGAGGTTCATTCAAGTGGAACGTTTAAAGAGCCATAAAACAACTGTTGTCAAGTGCAAGACTCTAAAAATGTAGGAGCATTTGCGGAGGTGAAAAAGACTGACTTATCATCAGCATGGAAAATATTTTCCATGGTGATGTACCTACCATAATTAAAATAATTTGTAATATTATGATCAGATCAATTTCACTATTCTAGAATTTGGTCCAACTAAGAAGAAATTGTAGGCAACGCTAAAAAGCAATCCCGCTAATCATCCAAGTTATAGATAATTAAGAGCTGATTCATACCATCACGTGGGAGCGTTTTCCCTCCAGAAGGAAGCAATCGAAAAGCCTCTCCAGCATTAATTAGAGGGCCAGCACTTGACCCAAGAGTCGCAGTCAAAGTTAAATTAGTAATGCCAGAAAGAGGCCACTGGTTTGCAAAGACAACCAGACCAGCTGGAGTTACACTCAAGTTATTGTAATATGTAACACCATTGATGGTTATATCAACCATTCTTGAGCTCCCTGAAACAGAAGTTTGATCATCTGCGAAGTAAAGAGCAATATAATATTCTGCACTTTGAAGGATTCCCGGTGGCCAAGGTAGTACTAAAGGTTCTGACGGGCTTTTTGACAACCATGAGTGAAACACTTTTACAGGAGGAAGGTTCCAGATACCAGAAACAGCGAGTTCCCCTAAACTTGATGGCGGAAATGTGTTTTCTCCGAATGGTTGCCAATAGCGATTAAATAGGTCATCCGGATACCTGCTCATTGGCATTCTTGAAGTTAACTATAAATGAAAGAGCCTCTTGAAGAATGCAATGACAAACAGTTCTTGTACAGACCAGTAACAGAAAGCATTTTAGAACCATCAGAACACACATTATGGACTCTTCGCATTTCATTTCTAAGTAAACAACTTCAGAATTCACATTGAATCGTGATATCTATGAAATGGTCGAAAATAAAAAGAGAAACAATATGGAAGAATTAGCACTGCAAAAAAACCTAAATAAAAGAGAACAGACGACATGAACAGAGGAAAATGATCACGCGGGAAGATTTTTCAACAAGTTTCTTCCAAAATTAACCTAAACTATGAAGTCTTGAATGAATTCAATAAAAATAACGAAACAGAATACATAGATCAGCCAATTTGACTACCCATAGCAAAAGGAGCTCAAATACTTACTCAATTTTTGGTCCATCATACCCAAACTTGTGTCTAGCTACCAAACTCAAAGAATAAGCTTTAAAATCTGTTGAATTATACAACTGATCCATCAAAAGCACAACCTCTAGAGCAGAGATGAAAGGGTCAGAATCAGTGTATGTGTTTGAAGCTAAACAGACGCTCAAATTCTTTCCCGTGGGCAAGAAGACCCCTTCATAAGAACTCGAATTCCCATTTATTATATACGCATCAGTCGTATTAACCACACTCCAAAATGTCCCATCAACTATCTGATCAAAAACAGGAGGATTAACGTTCCCGTTCACTCCGCCATAGTAATATGACGTCCTGACCAAGTATTTCCGAGTCCTATCAACCGGAATTTCATAGCAGAATTTCTTGAAGAGGTTGTTCTTCGAAGGAAATGTGCGCACAGTGGATAGAGTTGGGACTAGAACTTGTTCTGCTATAGTCTTGGAAATTCCGGTTGATATGTAGGCCGTGTCTGGCTGCCATTCCAATCCTTTGTAGTTATAGTTGACAGAAGCGCCACAATCAATTAAGAAACCTGCAACAAAGAAGAACACCAAAATTTGTTTTCTATTAGTAAGTGAAACTCGATAATTAAAGAAAACCTGGGAAAACCACAAAATAATAGAAAAAATATATTTTATCTTATTAGTAAAAGAGCCTCGATCAACAAATAATCTGTGCAATCCAAATAGATTAATTAAACAAAATTCAATCAAAAAGCAAACCTGCAAACACCTAAAGAAAACTCCGAAGTTTAGGAATTTATCAGGAAAATCAAAAACCCCGATAAAATTTTGGCAAGATTTCATGAGGGATTCATAATAATCTAACAAAAACCAGAAAAAAAATAATACAATTGAATCGAGGGTTTGCTACTTTTTCGTCGACTTACCTCTAAGGGGTTGAGAGAAGGAAACGTAGGTCAGGGAAGATAAAACGAAGAGTAAACAAGCAAATATCGACATGAAAAAAAGAAAGAAACCAAGAAAAATCAAATCTTTGGAGACAGAGGGAGGGGAGAAGGTGGAAAGGCCGAAGGGTTGAAAAGCGTTAGCGGAGTCGCAGAATGGGAATGGAATTGGTCAGTTCGTTTGGTGAATTCTGCAAGAAAGAGATGAAGTTGGTGATGAGGAAATAAAGAATCATATATGCATCGGGTAACGCGGGAACTGGAAGCAACAACTACACCAGGTCAGAGTGATGCTCGTCACTTTGATTTGGACATGAATTTGTCAAGGATTTAACAAGTCAACGTCCCAGCAGACAGCGCGAATGGAGATCCAAGTTTGTGGGATTTTTCTGAAATTATACAAATTTTCGCCTCGTGGAAGAAACAGGACAAGATCTTGTCTTGTAGAGGAGGAGGGTCCGCAATAATTATTATGAATGGCCTGATTTATCCGAGTGAACTTGGGAGTTTGTTTCACTTCCAACGTTGAACTTGTAGCTTAAACAAGTATTATCAATGATATTATTCAAATCTTACTTACACCAAATTCAACTAAATATTAAACTTAATTTATATATATATATATATAAAGTTAGTCAATATGAAAAATTTAAAAGCATAAAATTTCCTAAAAATATTAATATGATAATATATCTTTCATTGTAAAAAACCATTATATTTGTGTAAAAAAAATACATACATTTAACCATTTTATAACGAGTTTTATGTTTTATTTTTAAAAGAAGTGTTTTAAATAGAATTAATTTTATATAATTTTTTTTTTGGTTTCTTGAATTTTAATAAGAGGGTGTTGGCTGTATAATTGCAGAGAGAATGCATAAAAAAGTGTAGTTCTATATATCTAAAAAATATATATTTATAAAAAAATTCAGAATATTCACATGAAATTTAACTATATTGTAACTATGTGGCGCCATATGCATTTTCTTTTATTTTTATTTTTTGAACAAGAACATACATTTTCATTTGAGCTCAAGAAAAAGGATTTTTGTTCCTCGAAAAAAAAAGAGAGGATTTTCGTACCAAGAGAGAAATTATGAAATCTAACTACATGAATTTTTAATATTAGTTTATTGAAAAAAAAAAGTTATTTCAATAAAGATTTTACGCAGGGATTAATTAATTACAACAATATAGTCTAGACCAAATATAAAACTAACCCTTATCAAATTTTTCTGAGGGAAAAAGGTTTATTCTTAATTTAATATTATTAATATTTGCCTAAATTATAATGACAAGAATTGTATCTGGGAATCTCCAGCGAGAGCAATTTTTTTAAAAACTTTACTGCTTGAATGATCATGTCAACAAAAGACGAAGTGTATGATAACGTCCAATTTGGTACGTCGGTGCTTGTTAATTGTAAGAAATTGTTTATTTGATCAGAGTCAATTTTAAATTGGAAGTTCAATTAGCGACAACCCGGGTTAAAGCTTTAGGGAATATGCGTGTGTGTGTGTGTGAAAATATGAGCAGAGACAGAGACAATCAAACAGGGAGTAAGCGGCTGTGAAAGAATTTGTATAAATGAAAGTAGTTTTGAATCTTTTCAGGGATCAAGTTTACAAGATTGGATTTTGTCTGCGTTGTTAAAATCTACAAATATTATAGATGTATTATCTTTTGTACGCAACGTTCGAGCCTCACTTAACAAAAAATTAGCTATCTTCTCTGCAGTATTGTCTCGGTCCATGGCGTTTCTCTCCATTGCCTGTCGGAAAATATAGATGAAGTAGGATTCAGAAACTGTGAACTAAAAAACTAAGAAACATATTGAAGAAAAATTGTTCAGTTACTTGATTCACAAGCTGAACCGCCTTCTTGGTACTAACAACATCCCAAAAGCCATCGCTACATCCAAACCAAGAATTTGCCCAGTCAAAAAGGTGCAAAAGCAACACAGAATTCCTTCGAATATATATATTGTTTACATAAAATATATATATATTGTTTACATAAAATATATATATATATATATATATATATATATAAAGTTTTAGCTTCATGCAGGCCCTTCCAAATGAGCGGGGGACATCTCAAGATCTCAAGAAATGAGCAAGAATCTTTTGAAAAAATACTTGTATCCAAACAGAAAGAAAGACTTATTTCCTTGACGGGATTTTTTGCGTGTTACAAGAAATCTCTTGGTTCTTATCTCTACGAAACAGAGAGATAAAAAAAAACCATTCCACTTGAGGAATATAATATAAAAATGAGACAATAAAAAAAATCTGAATATTAAATAAAAATGAAGTAGATAATCCAAGACGAGTTTGGGGGTAAAAATGAGAAGACTTGAACTTTCAGCAGATTACCTAGACAATAGAGCAAAGCCCTGGCTTGTTTGGTCTATGTACACAGCTTCACTTATGTAGGGGTTTGAACTGAAGCGAGCATCCTGCTCCTTCAAAAATTTGTCTCCAAGCATCCTGCCTAGATTTAGTCCTGAATGGAAACAATCCAGGAAAGCAGGAAGTAAGTATATACTTGATGAAGAAATAAAAACTTTTTTATTGCCAAAAGTCGGCTTTTATCACCGCATATTCGTGATTCCCCATCTCTCAGAGGCGCTCCTGCTGCTTGCACACGGAGTCTTTCAGAATAACTGGTTATTCTATGGTCTTCCGTCATATTTATCTGCTTTCCCCCAACACTGCCAGATTATGGTTGAACCGGGTACTTTAGTCAATAAATAACTCAAGGTGAAAATATAATACATTAATTTATCCAGATCATTTTTCAGTCCACACAGCATGATGGCTGTGGCACAAGGTGAAAGCATGTTAAATATCAACACCTACTTTACGATGCAAGCTGAGTCTCCAACATTTGCACATTGTACATGGAAATTTTCATGATTATCAGCCCAAGCCAGTAGCACTGTTGCAGTACAACCCTGAAAGAATTTTAATATCACAAAAAAATTAATATCTTTAAATATGTCACAAGATGTATACAAGGAAACTACAGAACCTACGGTAGATTCCATTTTAGGGTCCTATAAAAATGCAATTGTAGCGGCCTAGCTGAACCAGCGATTAGTGATATAATATTGATGAATAATAGCATTCTGCTTTCTAACTAGATCATCACAATGAAAGGAGACAATGTTAAACAACATTTTGTAGCAAATAGTTGAAATCTTACCAAGCTAAGAAATGTACACCCACAATTCTATTATTCAGTCAATAAGGCTTTTCATAAAGTTCACATTCATCTTTAATACGTTTGTCTGAACTCTGAACTATTAATAATATTAGGAAAAATAGACATCATTTGACAAATTAAATTGCAGTAATTCAATCAGAAAGCATGATAAAAAACAGTGATGTACATGGCACATCTAGGAATGTTACAATTCAAGAAACTGAAAAATATGGTAGAACAAGGGTAAAAACCAGAGATGCAGAGCAGAACCTCATAGTAATGATTAATGCGTGATTCAGTTTGGTAAAATGCTTCTCTCAGTACATCAGAAGCATCAGATTGTGATAAAACCTTCTCTCTTCTAATCGAATCCGACAAGATGTCAGCAATTACTTCAGGCATTATTCTGTGATAAATGATAAGTAAGTATATGTTTTCCATAAGAGTATGTGGCCAATACTAGAAATCATATTCATGAATGATCAAAAGAATTCAACATGAAGCATGCAGTGTCAACCTAAAGCACCCACTAAGGTTAGTACAGGAGACCAAATAACGCTTCACTTTAGTCCTTAGCTAAATGTTAGAGGCTTAACCGCTTCAATACAAATGCTGTGAAAACAGTCTGATTTCTAGAAAGTGGCATTCAAAGAAAAGTAGATCATGTAGATAACAACTTTGACAGCGGCAATTGATTAAAGATAAAATAAAATAATCCAATATTAATGATAGTGCTAGTCACGATTCAAATCAAAGTTTATTTCTGATTCTCCACATGTAGCAAAGGATAGTCAAAGTTAAAGAAAGTGGATTTACTTGCTAACGGATGTTGCAGCATCTGCTCCACCATGACCATCACATATGCCAAAAATTCCAAACTGCAACAAGTAAAGCAAAAACCTAAATTGCTAATTCAGGTATGTCTATAAATCAATAAGATAAGACATAACCCCAAAACCTGATAAGTTCCAGGAAGAGGCCATTGGTAATAGCAGACATCTTCCATGGGCAACTTTTTTGCTCCTCGACGCATAGCCATGGGATCAGATGCTATACCAATGCCGAAGGGAATCTTGGAATCTGTTTGAGTTGTAATATGAACCTGCAGCAGGAAACAAAGAGCAGAGCCATTAATGGCAATGCCAAAACTGCAGAAGGACCAGGGCCGCCAGGCATACGTTTCGATTGCTACTTACAACAAAAGGGCAGGAAAAGAAAAGTAAGAGATAAATCCATTGAGAATAGAGATGTTACGTAAGTTCTAGCGACTAAATATAGACCAAGACATGTTATATAAATCTCAGCAACTAAAAATATAGACTTTTAACCTGATTAACACGTTTTAGTCAAGGTTAATTTAGTTTTTTCTGAGTTCTACCTCATCCAGTCACCTTTCAGCCAAACTGGAAGTGGAAGGGAAATGAAATAGAATAACGACATTGTTAACATGCTACATCCTCACCCTCTTTGGCATCCACAACTATACCAGGATGATGTGTAACTTCCACTTCCATATCTATGTTTTTCCCAACTTTATTAAAATACAAAATAAGCTAAGTTCTCAAAGCTTCATGTTGAATTGTATCATTAAACTACTGCCAGAGCTTTAAGTGCCTGTCATTGTAGAACCCTCATATTATAACAGCCCAAGGTGAATAATAAACATGGTGACACAAAAGAAAAGATTTTTCTGGTTAATCTTTTCCTCCAGAACAAAAAAAATGGCATCAAAACAGTAAGACAGCTCAAGGAGATGTGAAAATATAATAAGCCTAGTGAGACATATGAGTTTATAGCAGCAGGACACACCATTATCATAGTCATCAAGATTCTAAACAAAGAATCAGGAGCAAATCCTGATTTGCCATAAAGGATCATGCGTGACCACATCAAAAAAATTTCCAAAACAGATTGTTTCACAGACAAAGCACAGACAAGCTTACAAAGCGCAAACGGTTGCATCAACTTACAAGAATCTTTGAACTTGTGCCTAAAGTTATTGTATCTCCAGTTGAAAGCTCAGATGGAGTACCCAAATGTCTATTTCCAGATTGAGGGCGATGAACTGCTTGGGAATTTAAGAGTGTGCCATTCAAGCTACCCATGTCAATGAGCTCCCATTTAAATTTCTGCAGCAGCGCCACGTTATCAAAATACAGAAAGCAGATAGCATAAAAATCAAGTACATACAACAATAAAGAGCTACGCTTACACTTGCATTCCAATTTATCATTGAGTGCTTTCCAGAAACTTCCGAGTCCTTTAACAATATATTACAAGGTAAAACTCTTCCAACAGTCACCGGGAGCTTGGATGTATTCGTCGAGTGTACGGAATACTGAAGACCACGAGAAGGCCCAGAAATTACCTCCAGCGTGATAGTACTTCCTGCACTTCTAAGAGAAAAACATGATCATGTGTTTTATAAATCCTGCCAACAACACTCCGAGAACATTGGAAATTATATAGTTCGTGAGGAGAAAATTACTCTGATTTGCAGTATAAGCGGGAACAGAATCTCTGAAAGTTATCTTATCTGGATCATGTTTTGAGCTATAGTTCACATCCTCTCTTCTTCCATATATCAGTTCTTCGGGAAACTTATTGGGAACTGGGAGCTTCAGCGTATGACCCACAAAAGAATCCTCAGAATTATTTGGAATGTTGAGAACAAAGCTGTCATCTGGAAAGAGCAACAAGAAACTTCGAAATTTTACTAAAAGAACGCAAAACTTGACACGACTATAATTGGACAAAAAAAATTACAATAATTTATAGCTTAAAATACCAAATAAAATGGTTAGCATCTATTACTGTGGGTCAAGTGAGAAGTTGTTGATGGAAGCCTTTGTTTAGGTTCCCCCGCATTATAATTTGGTGGGCTGAAACCAGCTTGAGTTTGACAACCAGATGGGTCAATAAAGTCACCAATGATAGATGCACTGCCTTCGCTTTCAATAATATCCTGGTCTCCGTTAACGAACGGCCTCTCAATGTCATCAACCTGTAGTGGAAAAGGTAAAGCGCATAACAGTCATGAAAAATAAAGGGGGGGAAAGACACAATTATCAGCTTTCAGATGAAACAGTCATTGCAGGTACGTGTTACATCGAACTAAGCCAAGCATTCCATGTCATTGACAAACACAATCATCAAAAATCACCATCTAAAGAACGTAAAATACCAACTAATGCATGTGAAAAACCTCGAAATAACCATTAAAAGGTTACCGTCAAATTTAACTAAATTGGGAAACAATGAAAAAGAAAAAGAAAAAGAAAAATGTTCCCATGTTTGGTGCCAGCATTGCATCATTTTCCATTTGAAACACTTAATTTTTGAGAAAGGTGGATAACAATTCAATATAAAATACTAGTGTAGATTATGCAGCTACGTACATTACAAAAACATTGCAAAACTTGAGGAATAACCATAAAAAATGGAAACTTAAACCAGGTAAAAGGAATATTTCGAGATAGATATATGTAGCACAAGCTTTATTTACTCGAGTCTAAGGAACATAAACTAAAACGCTAACGAAGAATACTCCACATGGCAAGCACTTGACTATCAGCTTCCATAACATCGACAACCAAGTGGCATTGGATAAGAACACAAAACAAAATAGCCCCAGTAAGATTGCTAAAGCAAGCAAGAAGGAGCTAAACTTTGCAAGAATGAGAAAAATGGAGACATGAAATTTGAAAGAAAAAAAAAATAGAAACAATATAATCTACCTCATAAAACCAAGAACCGAAAGGCCCACTCAAACACAAAAACATGCACTTGCAAACAGCGCCTAAAATCCCAAAACAGAAAACCGATCAAACATATCTTTACGACCAAAGCTCCCAACGTTCAAATCAAAATCACATTTATCCACTCACAAACAAACACCTAAACCATACCAAATAAAAAAATCAGACCTTTATCGTGATATTCGACCGGTGGCGACCGGCGGAGGAGATGAAGCGACGCCATGGCTTGAATCTGCAAGCGATGAGAACCAGGATGATAATGAGAAGCAACATAAGAATCACTATCCCAAAAATCACCCCCGGCGATGACGTCAAAGCGCTGCTGTTGATGACTTGCATCGGATTATCCATTGGATTATCAATCACTATGATCTTCTAGGTGAGAGAGAAAATCAACGCTCTATATTATCGGAAAATTCGAACTTTATATTGTATTTTTACCAACCAGCCATACCTAATAACAACTACCGTAGAGGGGAAAACCCCGAGAAGGATGCTTTGAAATGGTCACTCTTGTTATTACTGTTAAACTCAGATTGTAACAAACATAAATAAATATTATACTTTAACCCCAAAACTTTCTTTTTTATCGTTTTACACCCCCAATGCGAGAATTCTATGTATCAAGGACCTCAATTTTGTTGTTCTCGTGCCATTTTAAAAATCATAGCTTCGAAAAATACATTATAAAAATTTGGTAAAAATCTACGTGAGACGGTCTCACGGATCGTATTTTGTGAAACATATCTCTTATTTGGATCATTAATGAAAAAGTATTACTTTTTATGCTAAGAGTATTACCTTTTATTATGAATATCGGTAGGATTGACCCGTCTCACGGATAAAGATTCGTGAGATCGTCTCACAAGAGACCCGGTCTTAAATTTTAGGACTATGACAATAAGAAAAAATGATTGTTTTGAAAGTGAATATATTTTTTAGATTTTAATATCTAAAATTACGATTGGATTTAAATGCTAATGAAACTGATTAAATTGAAAATAACAATTTTGACTCCAACGTCTCTACTTTATTTAAATTGAAAAATTTAGAATCCATTCAAATACGCGTATTGTGTTGCGCAATAAATAAATTCGACATTAAAGAAGACATGGTATGGTTTTACATAGAATCTTGAAATCGGGGACTGCCGCTTTCTCCGGAAAACTCCCGGTGATTCAGCTGACAACAGGAGCTTTAATTTTACACACATCCTTTCACGAAATATCCATGCATCGTCTAAGAAAAGGGTAGATCTCGAGAAATTGAAACAGCAGAAGAAATCATCATTGACAAAGCTGCATCACGAGGAGAAGAATCCAAGCAAGAATGCCAAAAAATTTTTCCGCCGCCGCTGACTACAATGAGTGGCTCCAATACTTTGCAAGTTCACAAACGTAGAGAATGCGGAAGGTTGGTTCTTGAAGCAGTGGAAGCACCGTCTCGGAATTCGCACATGCAAGCGGAGAGGAGTGGCGGCATAGGAAGGATATGGTTATTGACCGTCTCATAGCCGTGCCTGTGATTCACGGGTAAAAAAAAATCTTGTTGTGATAAATAACCGTAAAGCAAATAATCAAACAATATATATAAAAAAATATATAATTTACGAGTTATATATTTATCTCTTTGTGATTTTTTTCTTCGTGCGCTACAACATCAACATAGCTATAACGTAACGCTGTGTCATATGAACAGTTATATTGAAAAAAGATTGAAATTGACAAAAATTGTAAGATGTGTTGCTAAAATTGAAATTTATCGATATAAACTATCAAATAACAAAATGATAAATATAATGAATCAATATTGTAAAAATATATTATTTGTTTTAAATAATAAATATAATATTTTATTCAAGAAAATATAAAATAAAGATAGGTAAAATAGATAAGTATCACAATTTTTTGTATTTTATTTTTTGAAATGGGTTCAACTACATAAATTCAAAAAAAGAAGCCAAATAATCGACAAGTAAAATATAAAAATTTAACATATAAATTGACACAAGATAAAATAATAAATATATTGGACAAACATTACTATTTTATGCCTACAAAATTTTTAAAAAATTAATTAATGAGCCATGTAGCTTTATTGTTTTAGCTCTACATAATTTGATTAACACAATCATCATATTTAATCATATTTTCAATAGGTCAATCTCTAATGTAAATATTATTTAGGTGCATGCCTCAACAACATGATACCAATATTTTTTTTGGGCCCCTGTGATGGCTGGGCCCTGAGGCAATGGCCTCTCTCACCTCACGGGAGGTACGGCTCTGGGCTGGCTCTGTTTCCTAGGCCACATCTGCATCCTCCTCTTCCACGGAAGAAGATAGAGGAGAAGAAAGTAGTAGAAAGTGATTATGAATTCGCTGACGAAGTGGCGGATGAAGAGGAAACCGATGGTTCTGAATCAGAAAAGGAAGAAATTGATGGAGAAATGGATAAGTTTCATGGGCTGAATAGGTGCAAAGGAAGGAGACGGGGGCACGGACGTGAGGGATTGTGCAGTGATTTGAAGCTTGCTCTTTGGGTGGCAACTTCCTGAACTTTTTTTTCTTTTATTTATTTTATTTATTGAAAAACTTTGCTCCTAAAATCTAAATTTTTATCACTTTTAAATATACTAAATGTGTTGTTGTGTATGACAGGGTTGAATTGTTTAATAATCTAATCTAGTATTATGTTTGGTTACAATTTTTTGTGTATGTTTTTTGAGTCGGTCCTTGTTGTCTAAAAATCCTTAACGAAACTATAAATTATGTTTTAATTTTATCTTCGGATCAATATTATGTCTTCTATCTCGACCACTAGTTTTTCTGAAAAAAATTTCTTATATATATCGCTATATCAAATATATTCTCAAATAAAAAATTTATATGGAATAAAAACCATAAAACTGAAATATTAAACTCACTTCGATTTACGTTTATGACTATAGAAACTAGTGATGATGGACGACGAACTAGTCGATGGATTATCTGCTATTTCTTTTTAACAACGAAGAGGCCACAAGTGTTGAGTAAGATGATAAGCGTTTCTCTCCACGTAGTCACGAAAAAAGATCATTCAATTCAAATTTATAATATTAACATTCAAATCTTTATTTTATTTAGATTATATTTAGTAATTCTTAAAAAAGATAAATTGAAATTGTAATTTTTATATTATCTCAAATTTAATTAATATTTAACCAAATATATTCTTTTATCAAATGTTGTTCAATATCATACTAAAATATTTTAATAATAAATATATTATTTATGTACAAATCACATCAACTCAAACTAAACAACCTAAACAAATGAATACATTCTTTGCACTCACCCCACTTATTTCAATGCCTAAATGTGACTCACCTGTAATAGATAGTGGTCTGATTGCCCCAATATTAATGGGGCTCCTTTGAAAATTACAAATAAAATAGGATACCAAAATACTTCAAAATAGAATAGGAAAAATAGGACATGCTTTTGAAAAAATTGGGAAAACTTTACAAATTACGTGATGTTTTGTTTCTTAAATGAAATATTAAATACCCACTAAGTGTTTATGATAAAATTAATATCTCACTCGTACGATGCACATAATATTAAAATTAGTAACACACATATGTGTTTACTATGTATATATATGCATAGCGCATATATGTTTGTATATGTATGTATTTTCTCATGATGCATGCATTCATTTTTAATGCTTTTCATTTTATTTTATTTGTTAGAAATATTGTTAAGAGTATTATTTAAATCATATGATAGAAAATAAATTATATCTCAGTGGTATTTGTTTTTTAAAGCTTGTTTGTGGTGTTTTCCATGTGAGATAAGTAATGTGAAATGAGTTGCTCCAATTAATATTGAGTAAGTCTCTTGTGAGACGATATCACGAATTTTATCTGTGAGACGGGTCAACTCTACTGAAATTCACAATAAAAAGTAATATTCTTAGTATAAAAGTAATAATTTTTCATGGATGACCCAAATAAGAGATCCGTCTTACAAAATATGACATGTGAGACCGTCACACACAAGTTTTTGGCATCAATATTTATAATGAAAAACAACATTTTTAGTATAAAAAAATCATACTTTTTAAATAGATCGAATCGAGTTGGATGATTTTCTCACAAAATTAATTTATAAAATGATATCAAGTGAAATAGGTAAAATAACAAATGTCATACTAGTTCGTTATCTGTTTTTTACCCACCAACCTTGAGTACATAAATTTTGGTTGAAATATTCAATATTTTTAATCTTTTTATAGTAAATCAGAAATAATAATTGAATATTTTTTGTTAAAAAAAAATAAGAATTGAAATGTTTTAGGTTTATTTCACAATAGTCATATGGGAAAAATTTAAAAATCAAATAAATAAATATATAAGGTGACATTGGTCCTACCGTCACCTTTTTCATTTACCAACCCCAAGATCATCGACTACCCAACTACTTTCTCGGCGGCGGTCATAAAGAACCCAACCACTACGACCACGGGCCGCCGTGGTCAATTGGACTTCACCGCCGGACTCCGCCTCCATTGCACTAACTTTCGAAGTTTTGTTCTATACGCGTTTTTTTACTGTGGTTAGGAGCGCGATCGCCGGAAAGGCGGCAATTTTCTTGATCTAAACTTTGGACCGTTTCGGTTTCTCATCATTAATTAGCTTTTCAATCGCTTTTATTTTTTTATTTATTGGGTGAAAAGGTTGGTTTTTTCAATGGATTTGGATCTGGAGTCTATAGTGGAGGCGACGTCGGGTGCTGTGGGTGCACTAGTCAGCACCACCATTTTGTATCCTCTCGACACATGCAAGACGAAATATCAAGCTGAAAATCGAGCTCACCATCACCAAAAATACAGGTTTTTGCTTTCTTCTAATTTTAATTTATCGGCAATTAAGTACAATTTTCTGCGTCGTGCTATTGGTGATACATCTACTGTGGAACTATTGCTATCATGTATGCTTTTTTTTTTTGGGTAAACATTGGAAATTAGAAGTCACGTAGTGTTTAAATCCTTATCATGAATTATGCTGCCTCTTTTTGGGGTGGGAACGGGACGTGTTTAGTTATCGGGAAAATAGTTTTTTGATTCTCGTGTGCTTGATTCCATAATTTTTGTGGGTGATGTTACATTTTGTGTGTTTGAATTAAGTAGGTGTTTTTGTTATCTGGTTTTTACGTCCCCGAATAAGTTGGAAATGAGAAACTGTGTCTTTTCTTCATGTTTACTCAGATGAATGAAATCAAGGGGAAAGACTGTGTTGATGCACACTGTTTGAATTTTCTTCAAGTAAATAACTTTTTCATGGCATTACCTTTTTTGTTCCATGAGAAAACTTTTTGTGTTGGAAAGATTATGATTCCAATCATAGATTGGATATGGGGAATTGGGGATTGGGATTTGAGCTCAAATAGACACAAAAAAAGACACAAAAGAGACGGTGCGAAAGCTAAAATTATGCAGACTTTTTACTGTTGCAAGTATTTATGATTCATGAGGTTTGAAATTTAAACAGAATAAGACTTCAGCATATTCCATGCCAGCATTTCATTGTAGATTAACTTAAGGGCTGTCTCAGTGCTGATTTCAAAACTTTAGATATGCTAATGTGATTTTTTGAATTGAGTTGTTTCGATGAGATGGGTAGCTTAGGTTGCACAAACTCATGTCAACCTGACATGGTAACATCATAAAATTTGAAGAGCTTCCGACTTTTCAAACTTGATCGTGCTCGAAGCGCCTACCTTTTGGGGATGTAGTGGTATAAACTCACCCCAAAGTGGGAAAGAAGGCCAGCTCGAGCTCCATTATTCCCATTCCAGATACCAAAAATAAAAAAGCATTCTTCCACACCTGTTATCAAGGTCTTAACCCTAAACCACAACCTTAATTTATCGAATATGAAAGAAGCTCTTTTTTGCTTGGTGTTGTCACTTATAAAGTCTTCTCGAGTATTTCATCACAAAGAAATTCTTTCATTCATTTTCCTTCTGATTCATGTATAACATCTTTGTGGCATCCTATTACTAGCTTTGTGTTGTGCTTAACGCTGTATGTTTGTAATGTAAATGCGTGACACCTTTGTCTGTATACTCACCTGCGGATCTTGCATGCTCTGTAATTGAAATTGTACCCTTGTCTGTCATTCCTCAGCTAAACAGCTGCTGTCTTGAATTACCTGAGTTTATGATTCTCATTCTAACAGGAATATTTCAGATGTCTTCTGGGAAGCAGTTTCCAGGCATCAAGTACTTTCCTTGTATCAAGGCCTGGGAACGAAGAACTTGCAGGCTTTCATTTCACAGTTTGTCTATTTCTATGGATATAGCTTCTTTAAGAGACTCTACATAAGACAAAGCAGATCCAAGTCAATAGGAACTACAGCAAATCTGCTAATTGCTGCCGTTGCTGGCACATGCACGGCCATAGTAACACAGGCAAGTCCGGAATTCCCCTATTTCGTTTTGCTAAAATGCCAGCACCATTCTGGTTGCATGATGAGTGTTTATTTATTTCACGTTGATTATGAGTGTTAATTATATCTGTCATCGACCTGATTATGGTTTTATTGATCAGCCTCTTGATACAGCATCCTCAAGAATGCAAACAAGTGATTTTGGGAAATCCAAAGGGCTTTGGAAGTCCCTCTCTGATGGAACTTGGAGCGAGGCATTTGAGGGTCTAGGAATCTCTCTTCTTCTTACAACAAATCCTTCCATACAGGTTGATACTTGTTCTTTTAGAGTTCCATTTCTGAAAGTCGATTACTAATTATCATTGACAATCAATTTTAATGGAAATTACAATACCATACAGTATACTGTGTTTGATCAGTTGAAGCAGAGACTATTAAAGAACAGAATGAGCGAACAAAGAGGCGGTCTATCAACTCCAGAGACTCTTTCTGCATTTTCTGCGTTTGTGGTGGGTGCAGTTTCGAAATGCATTGCTACCTGTATAACCTACCCAGCTATAAGGTAATCGAAACCGTGAATTTATCTTGCTTGTTTAGTTGACTTAGCATTTTGGTGAAGTTAAGTTTTCAATTCTGAACAGATGCAAGGTGATGATACAGTCAGCCAAGTCAGATGAAAATGATGAGGGTAACGCTCAACTTAAATCCTGTAAGACAGTGTCTGGAACTTTTTACTCCATTTGGGAAAAAGAAGGGTTACTCGGTTTCTTCAAAGGGCTACAGGCTCAAATGCTGAAGACTGTCCTAAGCTCCGCTCTGCTTTTGATGATAAAGGAGAAGATCTCAAAAACAACATGGGTCCTAATGATTGCAATAAGGAGGTTCTTGTTGACAACTAAACCGAGGTTAAAAAGCTCTTGAAAGTAGCATCAGCATGGTTAGTCCAATGAACTCAAAATATCGTAATGCCTCTTGGTGAGTCCGATAAACTCGAAACAATTTCCGTTTATAAACTTAGTTGTACACATGATTGTGTTATTGTGACATAATTTTGCACAAATAAGGTTAGGAATGAGCCTTTAAACAAATATGCACAACTTATTATGCTATTGCCTATGAGTTGTAAATTGTCCCGTTTCTGGAACTTGGGCAGTAATAAAATTTTATCCAAATAATGCTATAGACGAGATTACAAAAGTGTCATTAATGGAAGAAACTTGCCAGAAAAGGAAGATATTTTTATACGACAAGAAGAGCCGAAGAGTGGAGAGACCAACATATTGCAAAATGTGCGCAACACATCAATGCATGGTTAGCTTTATAACAAGCTTTCGCCAATATTTCATATCCTGTCAAGACTTTAAACTGCAGAATCGGTTTCTTAAGACACAAAAGAACTTTTGACTTTATTTAACTAGATACATGGCCAAAAGGAAAATAAACTAGATTTGTCAACCTCAAATGATCGACTCCACTCAGTGTAACACAAAAAATGCTGCAAATAAAGCCACAAAATAGCTGATAGAAGCAAGGCTGGACGCTCCACTGTTGTTCGAATTAGTTCCCACAGAGTAACTCCCATCAGGTGTGCTTGTAGTCAAAATGACAACTATCCAGTTACCTTCAGAACCGATGCCGATGCCAGTGAACGTGGAATCATTTAAATAGCGTGTGTATTGCGATTTCGTGAAATTTGATATGACAAGACTTGGATCGAGGTTGGGAACACAAGCAGGCAGAATCTGTCCATCTCTTGTAGTGGTGACATTTAACCGGCATTTTGTAAGAAGGTTTGGAAAGTCAGTGTACTGAGGTTCGGTGCCTGGTACCGTGTTCGGACCTGTGGTGTTGGTGCAAGGTTGGTTCTTGAATTGATCTGCAACTTCACTGCCCAGGCATTCAGCTCGTTCATTCTTGGTTAATATCGTCAAGTTTAAGGATGTTCTGTACTGGTTGATCGCTCGAAAAAGATTGTCGTCATCATCTGCGGAAGGAATAATAAAGATCGAGTTATCACCTAAAAATCTATATTAAAAGTCAAAGACGAAGATTTTTCATCGATCTGATTTCGATATCAGATTCGTAGCCCCCATTTAGACATACTTCGGCAAGATCTTTAAACCAAAAGGCAACAGAGATGAAACAGTTAACTCTACAATTTCTTGATCTTTCCTCTGTCCATTTGGTTCAAAATGCGTTACTGTAATAAATTCTACTTAACAATATTTGTACCTAAAATGCCATACTAGCTCAACCGCTAAAAACGCGAGCCCTTACGAGAAACAAAACTAGCCAGGAGAAACTGACGAAACCAGACAACATAAGAGAACATGTTCGACAAAATCAAAAACTAATCTGCTAACAAAAACAGACCTTCAATCCCAAAAATGAAACCACAAAGTTGTCGATAAAAGTTGATAACAAGACACCCATTTGGCCTAAAATCATAACATTATGAAAGCAACAAGCAGAACACTACAACCCAAATCCAAGAATTAAAGTCAAAGCAAAACAAATTGTGTCTTGGATATTCAAGAAGATGGGTAAGCTGGAAAAGCAGTAGAGCATTTACCATCGCTTCTTGCGAGAAGAATGGAGTGGAGGAACAGAGAGAGGAGGAACCACCATCGGAGAAACGCCATTTCTGAGTGAAATGCCTTTGCCTTTGCCTTTGCCTAATATAAGGAAAACTACTGGTGACGCGGCGTTAGAAGACGTAGCAAAGTTTCCAGTAATCAATACGTCATGTCTTATATTTACTTTACCATATTATTTATTTATCAATTATTTATTTAATTTATATTGATTAAATTATTGAATTTAAATTATAATACTACTCTTAATAAACAATATTACTAACATTTTATTAATTATTTAAAAAATATAATATCAATTTTATTTATCTATATATTATTTTCTTATATTTAAATTCTAATGGTGCCTTGGTGATTATGGCATCCGTAGCAATAAACTTCTGTAAGATGTTTACGTTGTGTTCAAATCACTGACAAATTAAAAGTTAAAAATTCATTTTTTAAAAGAATTTATCTCTGTTATCATCCTAAAAGAGTATGTCTCTTATGATACGGTCTCACGAATCTTTATCTGTGAGACGGGTCAACTCTATCAATATTCACAATAAAAAGTAATACTCTTAGCATAAAAAATAATATTTTTTATGGATGACCCAAATAAGAGATCCGTCTCACAAAATACGACCCATAAAACCGTCTCACGCAAGTTTTTGAATATCCTAAATCTGTTCAACAACTTTCTAATACTCACACTTTCAAATTCTCTTATTTTTATTTTAAATATCGTTTAACTTTATTTATAATTTCATTTACCATATTTTTTAATTAACATTTTTAATATTTCAATAAAAATCATGTGATTAATCACATTTTGATAAAGAATTGCAAAATTGGAAGTGTAGGTAGTCGTTGCATAATCATTTTCAAATGAAAACTTTATGTTTTAGAGAACATGTCTCTGCTCTGTTTGACTGGCATTGCCTCATAATTAATACACTTAGTTTTAATAATTCAAAACCTAATTTAATGTTAATTATTATTATTAGAACAGTAAAGGGGGTAGTAATTGAGGATCTAAAATTCTAAATTTGGGAAAAAAAAGTCTCGTTAGTCAGTATGGACGAGGACTGGTCACTGGCCAACGCAACAGTCTACAGAAATCTTTTTCTTCTTCAATAAATCTCCATTCGTTATCGTGGAAAAAGAAGAACCATAATGGATCAATTTTCATTTGCGTGAGGCAGATGAATAATGCTACTATTTACGTTAAACATTAATATTTTTTTATGAATGATTTAAATAAAATATTCGTCTCACAAAATTTTTTGTGTTCTACGTTCTTACGTTTTGTTATATGTTTAGTTAATTAATTAATTATGCATTACTATATTCAAAATTTAAGAATTTTTCATATTTATGTGAAACACATTCAGAAATGTATTCCGGCAAAAACGGCAGAACATGAAATGTAATAGATGAAGCACCCGTTGATAAGCAAAGATCGAACTAAATGGGGACTACACAAAAATTAACTAAAACGGTTTAACAAAATCCACACAACAGAATTGAAAACAATGTCCCAGAACATCCTTTACCATGAATTTTACACCCCCCCACCCCCATATTTCTTCATCTTTCGCCGGAACTACGATGATCTTATGTTTTGGGTTCTCATAACATTGAAGTTCACCGACCGCCGTAGGAAAGAAACATCCTGATCAACCAAGAAACGTCGTATTCGTTTATGGCTGAATAGGAAATAGTTTAGTACATATTTTTAGTTGCACTGAGTTGCTATTTTAATCACACCATTCAGAAATGTTTACTGAATGACCATTTCCAAATAAAACAAATGATCTTGCCTAATTTTTATTCTGAGGTAACAAATATGCCATATATTGAGATCTCGCCTTGTGGAAAAGAAGCAAGTGACTTTCCACAAGCATCGTTGAGCAAATCGGAATCATCCGCAGTGATTCCCCAGTTGAGAGGAATCTTGGTCTATTATTCCTACCACCATACCACCAACTTATATATATTCTCGAGATCATTTAATTAAATAAGAGTTTTTGAAACGATGTGATTGGAATGTTTTGATTGCTCACAGTAGCCACGAATAAAGTTGAAGTACTGGATTTGTCAAAAACTTTGAAGGTAAAGTTCTCGTAAATGTGACAGACAACAAGGTTTGGAGGATAAGGCGCTCCATCACCAGATGCCTGGTAGGTACGCCTCAATCATTAACAGCTAGCGCCTCATTTTCTGATTTTGCAAGACCATACTCTTGCTTCAGACTTCCTAAGTTGTCTAGTGATCCTTCAAACAAGTAAAAAATTTCATCGTCGACGGCGAACAACCTGCTATAGTTCAAATGGATTAACTTCAAGTGTCTTATATGATCAAAACATGTAGCACCACCAAAAAAAAAAAAGAAGCAACAACAGGCATATGTGTATTGCTCACTAATATAGACAAGAATGGATATATTAATTTGTTTTCATCGCATGCAGCAATAATCCAGACTTAATACAAATCATGACCTCGTTCATGCTGAGTTTTTCATCATGTTTCAATGTATGTCTCATTCCGAAGGATATATTTTTTCACCATACAATAAATAATTCAATCTATTAAATGAAAGGCACTTGCAATAGCTTGCCTTGTTCTTTGCCTTTGGTTTGCTCAAGTTCATATAATATAATTAAAACAGCACAACCACCATAAATTAGTAATTCAGACAACACTAATTTACCGGTAATAGGAGTGCGCACCTTTCTTGTCCAAGTAGATTATTCCTAAACAAGTGCATTACGCTACATTAATCATAAAATATTACATATAAGGGCTATGGGCGACGTTTCATTCAAATTATAAATCAAATTAAGCGAGTTTTTCAGAAATGTGCTACTTATCATTAAAAATAAAAACGAAACCTTTTTTTTTTAAAGCACGTAAAATTATATTCAAGAAAGTCTAGCGAAGTCAGTCAAGAAATCATGTTATTTTAGGGGTTGAAGTCATACTAATTCACCAAATAAATAATAATAATATGGGATAAAGTGGGGATTAGATTCTTGTTCATGGGGCCCACTATGAATTTAATATTAGTTTTTACGGGCTTGTTCTGTGCATAAATTAAATTCAAATGTTTAATATTAAAATAATATGTTGGTGGTGAGATGGTCTCACGAATATTTATCTGTGAGACGGATCAATCCTACAGATATTCACAATAAAAAGTAATAATATTAGCATAAAAAGTAATGTTTTTTCATGAATGACCTAAATAAAATATTCATATCACAAAATACGACCCGTGAGACGGTCTCACATAAGTTTTTTCATATTAAAAATATAAAATGGAGCTTCAATCAATTTCTAATTGTCCTTCCCAAATCCCAACTATCTTCTCCCAAGTATTACTCTAATAAAAGACTCTAATAAAAGAATACTATTGAAAAGTGAAGATTCAACGTCTAACCATCGATGTTTGTTAAATAAAACTTTAATAGAAAATTTGAAAGTAGTTAAATCAATTGGTCTATCTATTTCTATTATTACCTATATAAAAGAGCCAATCTTTTTAGAATTGTGATTTGTCTTTTAAGCCCTTCATTAATTTATTATAGATTTTAATTAATTATTAATATTAATCTATTACCTATATAAAAGAGTCGATCTTTTTAGAATTGTGATTTGTCTTTTAAGCTCTTCTTTAATTTATAGATTTTAATTAATTATTAATATTAATTTGTATCTATAACCAAAACATTTGTCTTCTAAGTCCTCATTAGAATTGTGATTTGTCTTTTAAGCCCTTCATTAATTTATAGATTTTAATTAATTATTAATATTAATCTATACCTATAACCAAAACATTTGTCTTTTAAGTCCTTATCAATACAAATCCAAGAATTCAATAAAGATATATATATATATATGTGAATTTCTAATTGTTGTAATAATAAAAATGAAATATCAAAATTTTTAATTTATTTCACCTAATATATAATTAATTAGTAGCCTAATTACTCCACATAATATATAATTAGTAGTCTAACAAATGCTAATGAATTATCACTACAATATATATTGATTATAGTAATTTATATCACTTCAAGAATAAAATGTAATTCCTATATTAAATTTCTCAAATAATATATCTTTATACTACCTTTAAATATTTTACCCTTTTAATTTTTTATCTACATGTGATTTTATGATTTTAATGCAATTTTGTAATTATATTTTAGTGTAGTTTCTAATTAAGTAATAAATTATAATATCACAAGAAGATATAAGAAAAAATAATTATATATGCAATAATACTATAAGATGATAAGTATATAATAATATATTAATATGAAATTTAATACTAATATATTTTATGATTTTTTAATTAAGAATTGAAAGTAAAGAGTTTAATAAATTATCTAGTAGAATTTATATCAATAATTATGAATGTTAATATATTAATAATATCATAAAATATGAATCTTAATTATTAATATTAATCTATTACCTATATAAAAGAGCCAATCTTTTTAGAATTGTGATTTGTCTTTTAAGCCCTTCATTAATTTATAGATTTTAATTAATTATTAATATTAATCTGTACCTATAACCAAAACATTTGTCTTTTAAGTCCTCATTAGAATTGTGATTTGTCTTTTAAGCTCTTCATTAATTTATAGATTTTAATTAATTATTAATATTAATCTATACCTATAACCAAAACATTTGTCTTTTAAGTCCTTATCAATACAAATCCAAGAATTCAATAAAGATATATATATGTGAATTTCTAATTGTTGTAATAATAAAAATGAAATATCAAAATTTTTAATTTATTCCACCTAATATATAATTAATTAGTAGCTTAATTACTCCACATAATATATAATTAGTAGTCTAAAAAATGCTAATGAATTATCACTACAATATATATTGATTGTAGTAATTTATATCACTTTAAGAATAAAATGTAACTCCTATATTAAATTTCTCAAATAATCTATCTTTATACTACCTTTAAATATTTTACCATTTTAATTTTTTATCTACATGTGATTTTATGATTTTAATGCAATTTTGTAATTATATTTTAGTGTAGTTTCTAATTAAGTAATAAATTATAATATCACAAGAAGACATAAGAAAAAATAATTATATATGCAATAATACTATAAGATGATAAGTATATAATAATATATTAATATGAAATTTAATATTAATATATTTTATGATTTTTTAACTAAGAATTGAAAGTAAAGAGTTTAATAAATTATTTAGTAGAATTTATATCAATAATTATGAATGTTAATATATTAATAATATCATAAAATATGAATCTCATAGAAAAATTCAGAGAGTTAGCTATAATAAGAAATTTAAAGATTTTAGTAGAATTTTTTTAAAAAAAAATTATATATCAGACAAATTTATAAATTAAATAAACAAAATTTGGCAGTATTGAAAACATCTACTAAGAATATTTAAGATTTAGGCGTAAGGGTCTAAAGTTAAACCCGACCATGGTTTTCAAAAACAGTGAAACCAAAATCAGAACTAAAATCTTTTCTTGGCTTCAGTTCTAAAATCAACTATCATAATATATAAATTTAAGGCAAAATTTTAAAACAATTAGTTTCATCGTCTCACATATTTTATGACCATTTTATTTGATATTTGAAAATGGATAATAGAAGCAATTTTTTAAAAAAAATTATATCTTAGAAAAATTTATAAATTCAATACATAAAATTTGGTATTATGTGATCTTTTGATTTATAATTTTTAATTTATATATATATATATATATATACTATTTATGAAATTTTAAGAAAAAAATCAACAACAAAATAAGTGACAGAAATATTGCATATAATTTGTCTATGATACAACTGCAAAACTTAAAAAACAAATGATTTCAAATGTTCAATACTACGACTTATTTGATATTAAAAAATGGATCATAGAAAACATATAATTTGAAATGTCCAATGGACATACATATACAATTACTAAGCACATAAAAATAAGTAGAGCTGGAAGTATTACATGTTAACGTTACTCATCTCCTTCCGATCGTTGGAATGACAACTTATATAAGAAGAGCTGGAAGTATGTAAGAAAAACATCAACGCGATACATAATCATCAAGCTTTCAACAGTGTGATTATCTTCAAGCCTGCATACTTAAAGAGTTTGAGCGCAATCAAAGATCATATATGTATCGCTCATCAAGCACGCACTCAACAGAAAGTTATCTGATCATTCAATGATCAAATTCGTGCTACTAAAACAAATTGTTTACTTACATCAATAATCTTTTGAGTTATTTGATTAATAGTGGTGTCTGGTGAACTGAAAGTTCTAAAAATCCATAAGTGTAAAGTGATCACTAAGAGCTCCAAAACAGGCAGTATGATAAGTACTGATTGGAGTGGGTTGTTGCAAAAAATTTTGTAAAACTAAAGTCTTTTAGTAGAATCCTTTATACAGAGGAAGAAGGGGTGACGTATGAGTATTTTTCTCCGAACATCCATAAAATTCTCATGTCTTTATTTTTCACAAGTCTTTATATTTCGAACTATATCTTGTTGTTTAGATTGTCAATCGGCTGAAAATTTCATTAGAAATATTGAACTGTCTTTCGCACTTTTCACGTGGTTCATGAGAAAAATTTTCAACCGTCTAAAAATGATTGAAAATAAATTTTAAAAGCAAATATTTTTTAAAGAATTTATTCACCTCGTAATTGAATGCTTAATGAAAAATATAAATTATGTACTTTTTAAAAATTTATTCATTAATTAATGTATATGAAAATTAATTTATCTATGATATATAATTCTAAAAGCAAAAGGTAAAAAAGTTTTGTAAGAGGTTAAATAATATTTAAATTGAATATTAGAGGTTATATTTCATTATCAATATTATTATTTCATTAGTTTTGATAATATTTTGATGAGTAAGTCACAAATATTTTAAATTAATAATTATTTGTCATTATTGTGCTTCACTTATATAAATTATGATTTATGCATTTATAAAATCCATAATTGAGTTGATTTTTAGGTTATTATACCTTATACGTAGTGCTTAGATATATATTTTTTTCAAAATTTGTTTCAGTTCAATTCGTTCTATATATTATGCTCATTATAATTTATTATATAACATAAAATCAACATTTTGAATTTTAATTTGAGATACTAAGGAAATGATAAAACCACATAAAAAGAAACAAATTTCATCATGTTCCAAAAGAGAAACCATAACATTCAAGATAATGAAAAATAGATGATTTCAATAAAATGATGAGGAAACTTAGACAAAACAGCCACACAGAGATATCCAAAAACTAAAAATTAAACAAGAAAAAATTTGATAACACTTTTTCATATTATGAATATTCAATAGAAAATGGTTCTTTCGATTTCACTCAATATAACTGTTTTATGTCCACTTACTCATTACAATGTTTATTCATCACGTGCAACGCACGTGTTACTTGCTAGTATTACTAAAAAGTGAACAAGAAAATTTTCATCATTCTGATGCCATTATAGAAAGGAAAGGAGGAATATAGTGATTCATCAAACAAATGAAATTAATTTAACTCTATAAAATTATGTTAAAAAGTAGAAAAATTCAGTAAAAATTGATAATTAATGGAGTATCCAACTCAAAACATCAGATAAACTTGTCTAGATGCATGTTACCAACTTCATTGTTACATGTTCTAATGTAATGATTCTCTACTGCCTTGAAGTGGTGTTGTACAAATTTCAGATTCGCAAGACCAGCCTTGGAGCCGTAGAATCCGGTAAACGAGAACTCCGACGATGGCTCCTATAGTTGGGGCTAAAAGATACACCCACAAGTGATCAAATCTCCATGAAATAAGTGCAGGTCCTAATGATCTTGCTGGATTCATTGAGCCTCCAGAAACAGGCCTGGGATTCGAAGATTTTGATATATGAAAACATATGAAATAACTTACTTTAAATGTGTTTTTATTCAGTTTTTACCCTGAAATAAGCACTCCAAGACCAATGGTTACTCCAGCAACAAATCCAGACAACTCCCCCAGCTGCAAAAATTCGTGTTGTGTTATGTTCAGTGCCTATAACAGGGTCTTCAGGATAAGGGACAGAGCATAAATTAAATTTTAAAATCTTTCAGTCGAAAAAATCTCATTTTTGGATTTTAAGGAGTGAAACAACTATCTTTACTTTCTCTTGTTTTCATTTGGATTCGGCATGTTGCACAAAAATCATAAAAACCGTGAGCTAACAGAATATTGAGCCCTGCGGTTTCTACACATTATGTCATTTTTGTCGGATGGAACTGCTGCGCGATTATAGCATTGTCTTACATACCGATTTAGGGTCATTAAACAAGGATGTAGTTAAGAACAGGACGATGAAAGTGGCGAAAAATTCGACCCAGAATGCTGCAGCGCATCCATGTAGTGGTCTTGTCATCATAATCTCAGCTTCAATCCCATAGACTAAAGGTACTATATATGCTGCCAAAACCGAGCCTCCCACTTGTGCAAGAACATACAGCAGAGCCTTAAAAATTGCAATTGTAATTAAAACAAGGGTAAGTCTAGTCTCCTTGCATAGATAAGTTTCATTAGAATTTCAATCTGGTGTAAAAATTTTACCTCTGACAATGGAAATGGACCAACGGTTGCGAAAGCAATGGTTACAGCAGGGTTTAAATGAGCACCAGAAATGGAACCTATAGAGAAAACTAAGACTATTACTGTTAGAGCTGCTGTTACTGCATATTCCATTAGCCCTGCTTTAATTCCCATGAAAGCCATGTTTCCAATGATCCCACCAATGCAAAACATCAGAAGAAATGTTCCCAAGGCCTCTGCCATGACCTGCAGAATGTTGGTTTCTGTTATAAACACAACGAAATGTTTTGGCCCAACCTTTGATAAGTCAATTCTTGATTCGCCAGGTTGTTACCTTTCGGAGAAGTGTTGGGTTGATTTCACAAAGGTGCTTGAACAAAATATTGTTCGTTAGAATGTTTCCGTTGCCAGGAGGAGCGATGCATCCAATCTCATGATCATTTGTAGGCTGAAATCTTGTGGAGGTACTCGGTGAAACATCAGGAGAAAATGAATCTTGAAATGGAGTGGCTTTCATTCTTCCAGTTTCTCTTTTCTTGGTTAAGGGCATCAAGTCGTACGGGGGATGTTTGAATTGTATTTGAAGGAAAGCCAATACAAACGAAATTCCAGATTAGGATTCGTAGATTTTACTTTTGAATTCACATATTTATGTTTTAAATTGCAGGAAATAAAAATGTGAGACGCTGGGAAATGAGGGAGGTTGGTTTCTTCAAGTGTTCAAACACGCAATACTTGCGTTGTTTCCTGAAGAAGCATGAAAAGTTGAGTCATACTTCTTGCATGTACTATAAAACACACACAGTTTGACCATTTCTGTTCAACTGTTTCCTAATTATTTTGTACCTAGAGAATTAGATCTGCAACGATAATGTTCACCAATTCTATAATAAACATTTGGAGAATCCAAGATTTGTGTTGTAAGAAGATTTACAAAGTTATCCCATCTCTTCTTTACATTAACATTCCAAAACCTCAAAACGCTTTCTTAAAATAATATTCGTCTTTCGAACCATGGGACACTGTCGAGCATCCGACAGTGCCGTAAGAAATGTAACAGACTTGCATTCGTAATATACCCGTTTGTTTCCATAGCCAAAAAAACACAGTACACTGGGAATATTTCAAACAGCAACTGTAAATCAAAACGATTCCTCAAGCTTTTGCTGTAAAATTGAAGTTGGCACAAGTAGTTTGACGCCCCAGCAACGTAGAACTGAACCCGAGTCTCGAGCTCTCAACATCAAACTCCAAAAAGTTGTCCTCAAGTTGATGCCCTCCAATAACTATCGAAGTCCTAGGATTCTTGCCGCCATCAACAAACGCCAAGCACAAAACTTCACTGTTATGCACAGACAGCATCGAATTCGCACCAAACATAGTCCATGTAACATTGTTTAGTAGGCCAAACTCAATCTGAGGCGCCCCTGGGCCGACCCTCGTGCTCCCGAGGCTCGACGACTTGTAGCAAGTCTCGAAAGGCGCGACGGGTTTTACTCTAGGGACTTTGGAGATTGACTTAACGAACGCCTTCGTAATTGCGTTGTAGATCGATGTGTGCAGAACGGTATAAGGCACCACGGTGCTAATCTTAGTGCCGCCGTTGCCTTTGGCATCGAATGTTAGCAATTTCGGACTTAATGGCACAATTTGATTATTTATTTTTACGTGTTCGACACCTATGAAGTACTCCGTCGACGGCCAAGATTTATCGGGGAATGTATCGAGGACAGGATATGCAGTGCTGACAGGATTTACAAGTAGTGGGGTGTACGAGAGTCCCTCCGAAATTATGATTCCAGGGGGTGGAAGCATACTATACGGCCCTTCTCCTAAAAAAACAACTCCTTTGGAAGAACTAAAGCAAATTGCGAACTTTTTACTGATTCCTAACGCACTTGACAGTAATGAAGGTAATGAAGTGTTAGTCCTACCAAATCCGACCATCCCTTGAACTCGTTTAGCAAGTTTCTCGCCAAGAAAGAGAGAACCGCAGGAGAACAAGAAGTTGGGAACCCGAATAATTCGGCCCCGATTTGACCCATCGGTGGATTCCAGGGCGATCACATCAGTTGCCAGCTCTCCTACCTGGGCCGAAGTTTCTACGGTATTGTAAACCACATTGGAACAAGTGTTGTTGTTGCAACCTGGTCTCGGCCCATCCCAGCAGTTGTCGCAGGTTTTGGACCCGGAGAGTGAACACTGTGGGGAATGACAGAGAGCGGGCGAATAAGAAGAGCTGTTATACTCAGCCCGATCACAGGCCGCCCATAAGATTTTTCCGCCGATGTCTATAGTTAATTTGACGGGCCTTAGAGGAGTTCTTTGCCCGATGGCGGTGAAGTATTGGCCCGTAGATGGGTCTTTGGTGACCGTAAGGAGAATGGCACGGACAGGGGAAGCTTTTCCGATGTTTCGGGCCGTGCCTGTGTAGAACAAAAGGAGGATGCCCAAAAACAGTAAAGATAATGAGATTGAAGAAGACATTGTTTTGCCAAAGGGTAGACGAGAGAGTACGATGAACTACACTCAAGATTGGATATATATAGAAAATATCAAGTTTCAAAGATTACTATTTTTATTTTTCATATGAATTTGTATTTTCGCGTAATGTATAACGTCTATTACTGCTGTTATTTTGTCAAACAAACTGAACCGATACGGTTGGATTTTTTTTCATTCGCAACCTTGATAGATGAAAAAAATATAATAAAGTCATCTCCAATCTTACACCAAAATAGTGTAAAACACCATTTTAGCACAAAAAATTACCATCCAATGAGGCTGCGCTATTTTACCCCTTCCTCTGCACCAAATTTGCCGTAGAGGAAGGCACCTGCGCCAAAATTTCTTTTTGTTTTTTTATTATAATTTTGAATTTTTTTTATTATAAGTATTTATATTAAAAAATATAAAAATTATTTAAATAATAGTACAATAGATATTTTATTATTATAATAATTAGATATTTAATGATAAAAATTAAATAATAATAATTATTGATTTTTTAAACATTAATTTATTTATGTTAATTATTTATAATTAAGGAATAATTTGATTTAATGATTTATAAATAATATAATTAAATATAAATGCAAAAATTTAATATAACAATACAATTCTTAACTAAATTGAAACACATCATTTAAATACAAATACAACTTGAAACACATAATTCAAATACAATAAATTGATATATGTAATATAAACATTATTCATAATTAAAAATATATTAAATAAAATATAATAATTAATATAAACTATCAAATAACAAAATGATAAATATAATGAATCAATATTGTAAAAATATATGATCTGTTTTAAATAATAAATATAATATTTTATTTAAGAAAATATAAAATAAAGATATGTAAAATAGGTAAGTATCACAATTTTTTGCATTTTACTTTTTGAAATGGGTTCAACTACATAAATTCAAGAAAAGAGGTCAAATAATCGACAAGTAAAATATAAAAATTTAACATATGAATTGACACAAGATAAAATAATAAATATATTGGACAAACATTACTATTTTATGCATACAAAATTTTTTAAAAATTAATTAATGAGCCATGTAGCTTTATTGTTTTGACTCTACATAATTTGATTAAATCCCAATGAACACAATCATCATATTTAATCATATTTTCAATAGGTCAATGTCTAATTTTTTAAAAATGTCTAATGTAAATATTATTTAGGTGCATGCCTCAACAACATGAGACCAATATTTTTTTTGGGCCCCTGTGAAGACTGGGTCTTGAGGCGATGGCCTCTCTCACCTCACAGGAGGTACGGCTCTGTCTACGCTGTATGGGATAAAACATATACGTATAACATATAATATCACAAGTGCACTGGATTTTAAAGATCAGGCGATGCCCATGTGGGTTTGAGACACGGCTACGTAGGTATGATAATATAATAACAATGATGATGATAACGAAAGCATAGATGGGTGTATTTTAATAAAGTAACGCAAATCAAGATTTCGAAAGTTAGATAATATTTTTAATTGCATTCCATCGTCCGACCAAAAGGCAAATACTTTGATCTGAATTCTGAAGTATGGGTTTTTATTTTATTTTCAAACGCTTGCTAAGCATACATTTCTTGCCAATTTTTTATGAATAGCTCACGGAATGCCTGCAAATTGGCCTTTGGTAGGAAAATGGCTGCCAAGTAATGGAGGAGTGGGTTTCTTGGAATTTTGGGACCGCTGGATTATCAACGAGGGCATGAATAGAATCGTGTCATCAATACATTTAAAATCTTATCATAATATCCATTTCCCATGATATTTTCTGTATAATACTGATATATAGTATGACAAAATGCTGATAAAAGAGATAAAGTATAATAAAACCAAAAAAAAAAATTATAATAACAGGGCAAAAATGAAATCTAATGTAATTACGATAGACATAAAATATCAAAACATGTATATTTACACACTACAGAAAATGTATGAAGTATAATATATAGGGAAAAGATTATTTTAGTCATCAACTTGTATATTAATACATTTTTTGTTCCTAAACATTTCAACGTGATATTTATGGTCCTTAAATTTTAAAAAATGTGACATATTTAGTCCATATCGTTATTTTTAACCATAAAGTTAACGACAAAGACTAAACAAATCACATTTTTTAAAACTTAGGGACTAGAAATGTTACATTGAAATATTAGAAGCTAAAAACAATATTAATAAGAATAATAGAATTGACGAAAGTTTGTTCGAGCAAAGTGTAACACAATTTTTGAACATCAAATGGTTAGTATGTAAAAAATATGAGATCACGAGTTTGGCATATTCTATAACAGAAGATGGATGCATGGTAACAATCTATATAAAACTTAGGAAGCAACAGACAAATTAATGGCGTGGGAATCATATTTATGTGTGGCAAAAATTTGGTCTCTCGTATGTACAATTTGGAATCAAGTAATATATTTTTTTTTAAAAAAAACGTGATATTCTGAAACTCAAAATTCGGATATAAAATATATTTTGCTACAAAATATTATTATATAAAATTTCAAGTGCTAATTCATATCAAACACATTTACAGTTCATAGTGTCAAGTTATCAATATTTAGTGTCATGTCCGTAATCTAGGAAAAATAGAAATTAAAAATGCAAAATAAAGAAAGATAATATGTTAAAATTTAAATTTGATATTTAAGACCAAAATCAAAATGAGACCAATCTACCATCCTAAAATTACAATTTTTTTTCAAATTTAATATTTTATAGTTTACTAAAGTAAGGAAATATATACTTAGATAATGCAGATTTATAGGTATATACTACTTACTATAACATGAATTATATTGCGTAAATTTAATTTAAAAAATTAAATATGACAAAAAACAGGATATTGGAAAACACACTGTATTATATAGTCCAATATATTGATGGGTATTTTAAGAGGGAAATATCACACCAAAGAGACTAAAAATAATCAATCTAGGTGATATTTTCTCAATTAAATCTGACGTTATAGATTTAAGCCATTACCATAATATTTTAAGGAAAATAAACAGCAGTTAATTCAATAAAGACCAAAACAATTGATTTTATTGGTCAAACATGGTGACCGGCAGGCACTTGGTTTATAGTGGCCTTATATGGTTACATTACAAGTGATTATTTCATCCTGCCCCTGCAGCCTGCAGAGGTACATTCAAGAGACGGAATTTTTTCTGGCCCAATTTTTTTTTTAATTGTTTTTTTTCGTGGAATCTCAACCGTTCATATGCCCACACTCAGGATCGAACGACCCCATTACAAGATGAAAAATACAAGTCAATAAATATCTACAAAATACATGCTTTACACCAACTAAATTAAGAAACCATCGTATTCCTGGAAGATGCATCAAAGTCAGAGCACTTCTTCTCCCCCATCCCCAATGGTGAAGAAAATCCAAGCATAGAATTCCCCAAATTAAACTCTAACATGTAATCTTCCAATTGATAACCCCCTACGACAATTGGATCCATTGGATTCAGTCCTCCATTCAAAAATCCCAGACACATGACCCCATCACTAACTCTAACCATTGAATTCCTCCCAAGAATCCTCCACTTCACCAACTCACTCTGCAAAACAAGATCAACTGTTGGAAAATTTGGCAAAGTCCTTTTGTTTGAAACCCCTTCGTTTGGACTGAAGCAAACTTCAAATGGTGCCACAGGTGCAACCAAGCTCAAGTTCATGGAAGTAGCAGCCTTGATGTAAGCAGCAACAAATGTGCTGTAAATCTTGTTCTCCATTGTGGTGTAAGGGATGGCTGTGCTTATTTTTGTCCTTCCAACAGACCCTTTTGGATTCATAGACAATTTCTTGCCAGAAATCTTGATGGAGTTCACGTTTATGTAGTACCCTTGTTGTATGTTGCTTTTCTTGGAAATTAGGGGAGTGTACATCATTGGAATTGTGGGCTCGTTCTCAAGTTCAGGAGGCATCCCACCCAAGAAAACTGCACCATTTGATGGGGACAAACACAATGCAAATTTCCTGTGGAAGAAGCCAAAAGTAGTAGAAAACTGTGATGGGAGAGAAATTATTGAATTTCCAAGCCCTAGCATACCTTTGGCACCACTCGCTAAGCCTTCAAGCAACAAGTTTGGCGCACTTGAAAACAAGAAGCGTTGGATATACGCAAATGAACCTGGATCCACCGCATCTGAGAATTTCACACCAACTATGTCCTCTTTCATCTCCCCAGATGTTGAAATTCTTGAAACAGAGTTTTCTACCTGTAAAGTACAAGTCTTGGAAGCATTATACCCCAGCCCACAACTCCTAGAACCACCACTAATTTCAACCATTGAACACTGCAGAGAACAAATTTTAACAGACCCGGGAGATGAGAATTGGGAGGTAAACTCAGAATCAACCCAAAGAAATGGGCCTCCAAGATCCACCACAAGCTTGACAGGGGCTAGATTTTCACCTATCAAAAGTTCTGTAACGTATTGAAGAGTAGAGATATCTTTGGTAAGTGGAAGAACTGCAGCTTTTGGCAGCGTGGGATATTTTTGAGAAATTGCGCCATGTATGTGAGAAATCAATGGCAAAAGTAGTAGAAATTTAAGAAAACTAGCCATGGAAGAAGAAAAGGAAAGTGTGAAACAGATCATTAACGAGAATGTGGCGGAGGGCCGCAGTGGACGCCTGTTGTTAAGGTGGTGCGAAGTCTTTTTCTGGACTTATGGGTCTTTTTTTAATGTTATTAAATAAATTATTAAATTTAATTTTAATGCATAACTAAGTTTATGGATAAGATTAGCACGAAAAAATGGATTGGTTTCTCATTTGTGATGACTAGGATTCTTAAAAAACTTGAATGTTTATCACGTTTTTGAAAGCTGACTTGTCGGTTTTGTTTGCTTATGGGATTTTATGTGTTTTGTCGCCTGGACAGTTTTTAATGAAATTATTTTCATCAGATAAGGTAAAAAATAGCATAAATACATATATGAGGATAATTCACACAAACTGATTCTACTGTTGGTCAATTATTCTACAATCATCTACCACAGTAATCGCACTAGGAATACAACGAAATACTAAAATCTTGATCTTCTTAATGATAGCTCTCACATCCGGTTTTTCACTCTCAAACATCGTCCTTTTCTTTACATTTCGAATATGATAAATCGTAACTGCTAGTGCCATAATCCATCTTGTTAAGCATCGTGGTAGACTCTTTTGACGACTTTTAGTATAGTGGCTGATGACTAATTTAAATAAAATTAAAAGATAATTTAATAAATTCATTTTCATTAATAAATATTTTTTGCGCTTTAGTACGTGTACATACTCGGTATAAACAAAGAGAAATTAGTTTAATGTTCTATATTTGATTTTGAAATTGAAATAACTCCCCATATTTTATTATAAGTTTTAATGTTGTAATGCCTCTTTTCCAGGGTTAGAAAAAGAAATAAAAAATGTTTATAATTTTGGAAAAAATGGTTTTGAGCCGCATTAATTAATATTCGAATAATTAATCGAATGGTTTCCATCCGATAAAATCTAAAATTAAAATCTCCATTTCCAGAGACGATTTTAAAACCTCAATACAACACTGTAATTTCCAGATTCCCGAAAACCATTGACAAGCGATATAGGGTGAAGTTATCTGCCCCATTTCTCAATTTCAGATAGAAGATAATTAAAACCTCAATACAACACCGGGGCAGCGATGATCGCTGGAAAAGTGTATGCAACATAGCCCAAGAATGGCTGGGTCTGCTTCTTTCTGGAAACCCATAAAAACCCGTCAATGGCCATCCAATCATGCCTGAAATATCTACTACATCTATGAAATTTTTGAAGTAATCTAGTACCTTTGGCATGTGCTTGGTCTTCCAGAACAAAGCTAAGCCACCCCCATTATTCTGTCCTGGAACAAAAAAAAAAAGGCCTTCAAAATTACCATCTTCCTTTCTAAGTTTTCACCCTTACTACGTGTAGTTTTGACTTTCATGAGAAAAACAAAAGTGGGCTTTCGTTTAGACTTGTAGCCCAAAATTTCCTGAACTGTCCCGTCTGGGGAAGCTTCTTCAGCACATGTCTGTTACATCACTCTTCATCGAAACATAGCCATAATCGTGAGCGAATTTCGGTGGCTGGGTAACCGCCAAGTCCATCCTCCGGTCAACCTGGTCACCGGAAGAACCACAAGGGCGATCACCGAAGGGATCAGTGTGAAGCCACCTTTCGCTAAAAAGATTCTGAGGACGTCTTGAAAGGGCACGTAGCCAAACACCAAAGAATTTCTCCACTGATTTTTCTGGATGATCAAAAAACTGCGATCTCAAAATTTATCCGAGTGGCCTATGATCCCACAGAGAAAGCAAAAGTTTGGGAGTTTAAAGTTTGCCCAGCTCCACTCCTCTCATGGTTTCATTCGTCGTTTGATCGACGATGTATATCCAAAGAGACCCGATCACGCATATAGTCTCGACACATCCCATTAAAATTTTGAGGATCTGCTTCAACCAAGTTTCCAACCTCCCGAGCCACGCAAATAGTCTCGCTACATTTTTTGGATGTTCATATGATTTAAATAATTTATAAGATGTTTATATTTGATTTAGTTTTGCATCTAAGAATGTTGGACATCAAACTAGTCCTATGTTAGTGGAGTTAGTGTCTTTCTTGTAAATCTCTACGAATGATTTATTCGATTGAACCATCTTTTTCAATCTCCTGAATCAAATTCATGATCAGAAACTGAATTTTTCACGTAGATCACACTAGAAAACTAAACAAAATTGTGTTGAGAATTGATCGCCGAAATTTTTGACATTCTGGCGGCTGTGCGGCGGCGTCAATGTGGCAATGCTTCAGTGCTTGTGGAGGAACGAGTTCGGCTGTGTGAGAGGAGAGAGGGAGAGGATATTTGGCTGCTGAATCTACGAAGAACCAGTTTGAATATACATTACACTTCCTAATTAGTTTCATGATCTTAAGTTGGGAGACTGATCTCATGATACTCATTGTATATTCAAGAGCTTTATCTATGCAGTTTGTATGAATATACATATAGTATCATAATCAAATAAAATCGTAAAATATTATTAAAATAAAATTTGTTTTTGCTTTATTGATATATAGCTTGGAAAACTGAAGTTGAATATAATATTTCTTTAGGTGAAGCAAAGGATGACAGCTTGATACAGGGGTGTTGGCAACCATGCTCGTCAAATTTCTTAATGTGCTAGGATACTCGATACCCTTTATGACATTGATTACTTTATCTTAATTTAATTACTCAATTAGTGGTGTTCCTTTAAGAGGTTATAATTTATTTTTTACGCCTAAACCTTTTAAAAACATATCAAACACGCTTATGACAGAAGATAAAACAAAACACGCTTAACCTAAATCGGAACAATTTCATCACCAAGTAAAGCTTTAGCAAGTTCTTCAGTTGATGCAATTAATGGAGTCCTTCTGAACCTTAGAATTGGCTCCATTTATATCCTCCACACATCTAAATATTTTATTTCCGTAGAAAAATATATAAAGACCACTACAACTGCTACTTTAATTACATTACACTACGTACCTCAAAATAACAACATATATATATATATATATATATATATATATATATATATATATATATATATATATATATATCTCTAAAACATACAAAAACTCCTACCATTTACTTGAGCTTTAATTTAAAGCAAAATTATTTTTTGCATAAATAGTTAAAATTCTCGATGCTACACAACACCATCTTCGACACACATTTGTCAACCCACGATATCGATATCCATTTATCAGCTCACCAATGTATACGATAGATTGACAACATAGGAAAACTTATATATACACGCGTACATGTAGTGATCCTAAGTTGGCATAACACAAAGATAGACTAATGAATGCGCATGCACATTGAGTGGTTCATAAAATGGGTTGACTATATAGTGTTGAAGTATCAAGCGAGGCGTGCATGAGGTGACAGGTAAAGAGCATCAAGTATGTATGTGTGTGTGTGTGTGTGTGTGTGTGTAGACACACACACACACACACTCTATATAATATACTGTCTTTGTATATACATGAAAATAAAAACTTACCCTTTCTAGTATTCTTAATTAATTAATTATAACTTATGGTATATCACACGTCAAACTTATGACTCTTCCAACTACAAAAACGTGAGATACGATACAATAGAATACATGAATGAAGTCACACTTAAATACGGATCAATGAGCCACGAGCCATCAACTAACTCAACAATTTAATTAATAGAGATTTTTTTTTATTCTCATTGCAAGAGTTTTAATGTACTCTTATACGGTTCCAAATATCACGTACAAAAGTGTTTTTGTTAAAAATATATATATATATATATACATATATATATATATATATATATATATATGTATATATATATATATTGAGAAGAAACTCTTATCCATTAGGTTAGCCCTTCAGCAATAACATGGTCATCAGAGGACGGAGATATAAGGTCGCTTTGATCCGACCCGTCGAACATTTCATCAATCGTTGCAGGGAAAATTGCAATTTCAATATTGTAAATTTGTGATTTTACGATGTTGGTATCTATTTGGTTCAATTACATTTTTGATATATATCTTTGTTTTTGTTTTTTTTTTTTCGATTTTTGTTATTTTTCCTACATGATGTCTCACATTTATCACTCACAATGAAAAAGAACTAAAGTTGTCAAAAACTGAAATATACAGAACTAAGACAATCAAACTTTGGCATCATAAATGATCAAAATTATAAAAAGACAAATATACATGATGAAATTTTATGCATGACGAAATGATCAAACTCCTTTATAAAGACTTTTAAAATTTGTGTGTAAATTCATGGGGAAATTGTAGTTTGATTTAGCAGTACACGTATCAACGTGCATTTGTTCCACATCAATGATCATATCGAAAAAATGACTAAAAACAACAACAGAAAACAAAGATAACATACTGGAACTGAAAATTGATAATATAGATGACCAAAATCACAAAGATACAAACATTTATAACTGAAAAATACAATTTTCATATACATTCATTGACAAATCTTTCACGCTACAACCTAGAAAATACATCAACTCGTGAGCCCATCATGAATATTTTCCGATATGTTATCCTCCATTAAGTCGTGATATGCTATCTAGACAGTTTATATCGCTCCTTTTTTCAAATAAGAAAAATTCTTCAATTTGTTATCTAATAATCTATAAGAAAAAAACTCGAAAAACATATATATTCATGAATTTACATCAAGTGTGAAAATTCATCCAACCGTGGTCACATGGACGGAAAGTGAGAGAGAGGAGTGTAAAAGAGTAAAAACTGAATAATTAACCTCACGAGACTGCAGCATTTTGCATTGAATGAGAGCCCTAGTAAATAGTAACAACTTTAGGGATATCCCTCCCCTACACGTACTTATAATACACATCAATATAATAATATATTTATATCTCTGTGTGTGTGTGTGCGTGCATTCACCAACTTAACTGCACTTGCATGCTGGATTTATTACACATACAGATTACTATAAAAGCTAGCGGCTTTCGTGTGGATACAGAACCAACAACAAAATTTCTTGGTGGATCATGGCTCACATTGCTGTTGAGAGAAACAGAAGGAGGCAAATGAATGAACATCTCAAAGTTTTACGTTCCATGACTCCATGTTTCTACATCAAAAGGGTAAATCATCATTCCTAGATGCTCGGCATATATATGTGCAACGACTCCAGACCTCGTTTCGAAAACGTATTTGTTTTTTTTTTCCTGTATATGTACGAAGAAGGCATAGCAAAGTTTCTAGCTATTACCAAATATATGTGTACATGGATCCGAGTTCGTTTTTCTGTGGCTTCATTTAAAGTTATGCACTAAAAAGTTAAGACTAAGTAACTCTTTCTCCGTACGTTTAACAAATTAATCTTTCATGATTTTATTTCAAATGTGTTTTTTCCCCAAAAAAGATGACCCGTGAATCAAATTTTCTATTATTTTAAGAAAATTGAATCAAAATCATTAAAAACCCTTATTGTGGAGAAGTGTTTTTGTGATATACTGATTTTATAAACATGGTAATTGACTGGACTCAGCGGCCGCCGCGGAGGGAGGAGATGTATTGCTGAAAAACTTTGTATTGCTCTTAAATTCTTATCTTGAAAAACTTTGTATTGCTGAATTTCTGATTCTCCAGTACTACTACTTCTAATTTGCTAGCTCCGTTACCGCGACTAATTTTTTCGTTTCGTGAGTGAATTGAAAAGGGCGATCAAGCATCAATCATAAGTGGGGTGATAGAATTCATCAAAGAATTGCACCAAGTTGTACAATCCTTGGAAGCTAAAAAGAAAAGAAAAAGCCTTAGCCCTAGTCCTGGACTTAGTCCAAAACCATTTCAGTCGAGTCCTCGTGAACCAGATGGTGACACTCATTTTAAAGAACTCGGGGCTACCTGCAACTCTCCCATTGTCGATGTCGAGGCCAAGATTTCCGGGTCGAACGTGCTCCTTCGGACCATATCCAGGCGTATCCCTGGTCAAGTTGTGAGGATCATCCATGTTTTGGAGAATCTTTCTTTCGATATCCTTCACTTGAACATCAGTAGCATGGAAGATACTGTCCTATACTCATTTGTCATCAAGGTATAAATTAATATTGCTTTAGGTTAATATGTATCAATAAAATCCAACCAATCTCAAGATTCTTGAATTTAGATAATAAACCGAATTATAAATTAATGCTCGACATTATTGAAGCAAGTTCCTGCATGATTGCAGTGACTTCATATTTCTTAAAAATGATCAAAGACAGGCTAATGACTTAATGGCATATTAAAGAAATCATTAAATTCCGGATTAAATCAATGATAAAAATCTATATCCTCTCATGTTTTCAATTTCTTGGAAATACATCTGCTTGCATGTCAAGAAATTAGCCGCAAACATAATTAGATAACCCCTTTTTAATTAATTTGTTTTTCTCTTTGTAATGGACAGATTGGATTGGAATGCCAAGTGAGTGTGGAGGAACTAGCCCTCGAAGTTCAGAAAAGTTTTTTCCCAGAAGCTACAGCTAATTGTATCAAGCAAGATACACACGTTTAGGCCAAATGTCCAATATATTTAAGCTTTGAATTTTATATCATATATTTATAGCATGATCATCGTAAAACGTAGTAGTAATTATCGGTTATTTACAATTAAGGTTAACCTTTAATTTTTCAAAATTTTCTACTTATCAGCTAATGTTTCTTAATTTTCTATTAAAATTTTAAAAAAAAATTACACTGCATGTTTTTGTTAGCTTGTAAAACAAAAATGGTGAACCCAAGCATATCCCAGTTTATAATGAGTAGGTTAATTTTGTACGCTAATAATATCATAAGTAGGTCTCTTGTGAGACAGTCTCACGAATCTTTATCTGTGAGACGAGTCAACCATAACGATATTCACAATAAAAAGTAATATTTTTAGTATAAAAAGTAATACTTTTTCATAGATGACCCAAATAAGAGATCTGTCTCACAAAATACGACATGTGAGACCGTCTCACACAAGTTTTTGCCTAATATTATAGCTCTACCTCATTATTTGGTATCAAATTAAAAAAATTGAGCTTTTAAATCTCGTATTTCATTTTTTAGCTTTATATATTTTCGTTAAAAAATCATGTTTTAATTTTTTTTCTAAACGTTTTATTTTAATTTTCTATTTAAAAGGAATGCTGCGTCCGATATGACCGGATAGTTGTAAAACCCAGTTGAAATATTTGTGTCCGTGTTCAATTGGTGGGCTATAATTTAGCCTTAAACCTGACTTACCCGGCCTATTGGGCTTGAAGTTACTTTCCATGTACCCACTATTTAAAATCATGTCTCGACGAATCTTTCTCAACTCAAAAAAAAAAAAATAAAAAAAATAAAAATTCCAAATTGGGATTATTTACCCTCACGTTGATTAATTTTTATATCTTTTTATTATTTCATATAATATTTTTAAAAAAATCATGCCGATAAGTGTAGAAATATAAAAGTATTATTTTGGATATTTTTTAAGTGAAATGTAAGAGTGAAAAGATCGATTTTTTTGCATCTTGGTTAATTTTTCGTAGTGGGTTAATTTGAAAGGTGGGAAATGTTGAGCGTCGTTATCAAAACCTAACTTCACATTATGGTTCTGGCCAAGATGGAAATGGAGTCACTTCCACTCTATTGACATCAAATTTTTATTGCTCAATTCTCATTATAAATTATCGGCAAAATATTTATGAGATTCCTATATATACGCATTAAGATTGAAATCGGATTACTCACAAATTTGATGATTCACGGAAAAACTTTAATAAATTTGGATCAAGAAATTATGGGTAATTTTTCTAGCGAGTCTAAAAATTTGTAGTACTTATGAGTCTGAACGACAAATTTTCAACTTAGAATAGACAAAATCCAGGGGTAATGCAATTGCAAATAAATGTGGAATCGATTATTAATTTGACTTTGAAAAAAACACACTCTTTCTTTCAACACGATCCCCCATTCCAATACACACCGTATTATTCCACATTGATCATGCATCAATTTATTGTGTTAACACGCAGCGCATGCAGTGAGACACGATTAAAAAGGTCTACCATGGATGGTGGAGAGAGTCGAAACTCATATAACTACAAGTCGTCTCTCGTCTTTTTCTCGTAAAATAAAATGAAAAATTAGTAAAACTTGTGTATCGAATTAAACAAAGAGTACAATATGCGAGACGGTCTCACAGATATTTATTTGTTTGACATGATAGCTATGTCCATATTTAATTCGTGAGACATGTCAGCTATGTCCATATTTACAATAAAAATCAATACTTTGGACATAAAAAATAATATTTTTTCATTGATGATCTAAATAGAATATTTGTATCACAAAATTGATACGTGAGCCCGTCTTATGAATTTTTTTCCCCGCTTAACTTTTATATTTGACTTGAGTTTTACCTCAATCATGTTGAGCAATTTCCCAAAAAAAAAACATGTGAAGCAAGTTAGTGATTTGCGTAATTGACTAGATCTTCGTCTTATAAAACCAACATACGTTTTACACGATTTTGAGGGATAAAACATTCCAAGAAATTGTTACAATTAGAATTAACTTTATTAGGGATTACTTTATTATAATTCCCAAGAATAAAAAAGATTTATACAGAATCTTGAAAATGGCAGAAGATCGGTAAAGAAAATGTTTTACTTTCCTTTGAAGGTAAAAATATTTCCTGCATCAGTCACGTCTTCGATGCAGAATACGTACTTTTTTCTCCAATTTTTAAGGTCTTAAAAGTCAAAGCCACATAAACAACAAAAGAGAAAAATTCAAAGAATAATCGATAGCAACTATAAATGTTGGTTTTATTTCTAATACTCACCCAACAATATTATTTTTGTAAAACAGTGTATAATGAAATATATATATATATATATATATATATATATATATATTTCAAACCGTTAGGTACATCATGGTATCAATCAAAATTTTAAACCGTTTGGTACAAATAAATGTTGTCATAAAATCCAAATCCCACCTTTGGATTCGGATCTCCATTAAATTTTGTAAATCGATTTTTTGCTGCAGAACTACAAACCGACTCAACTCATGAAAAATATTATATTATATATCAAAAGTATTGATTTTGATTGTATATATGAATGAATCAAATTAACTCATATCAAATATTAAGATCCACGAGGTCGTCTAAAAAAATATATATAATACTCCATTGTTAAATTTTTTTAGTACTTGGTTCCGGTAATAATGGTTTGACTGGAGTCGACGAGTCCTTGTCTTTAAAATTTGTTTGTTGAAACAATTAACTTATATTTTAATTGTTGTTGGACAGTCAAACAGATTTTATGGTTCTGGATAACGAATATTGATATTTCATAATTATCAAATGTCTTCGCTATTATTGCCACTCATAATGTGGTGGGGCCATTGCTCTATTATTTTTTATACACGTATATTTGAGATCGACAAAAATTCGTATGAAATGATCTCACATTTGATATTTTGTGAGACGGATCTCTTATATGAGTCATCCATGAAAAACTATTACTTTTTATACTAAAAATATTACTTTTTATTGTGAATATCGGTAGGATTGACCTGTCTCACATATAAAGATTTGTGATACCGTCTCCCAAGAGACCTATTCATTTAAGATATAAATAAATAAATCTTATAAACCTCTAAACATATGATATTTCTTGGGAAAGAAAAAAAAATTAACTAATAAATTAAAAAACGTGGCTATTAGCTAGAGTAATTCCATGCTTCATTAGCCAGTATTTGCATTGTTTATTGGTTTGAGGAAACTTTATAAATCTGATGCGCATAATGGGTTTTTGAAGAAAAATATGCATATAATTTTTGTAATAAAGAAAGAACGAAATTTTCTTTTCGACAATAATAATAAATAAATATAAAGACACGAGTTTTGATAAGAATAAATGCGACCAATAAGTGGCAGCCGCGGAAAATAAGGGTTATGTCTTGTATATAGCTGGCTGGTGTATGGGACATAGCGGCAGTATTCTGAAATACAATTTTATTTTATAGCTAATATAATAATATATATAAGTAATAAATTAAATAAATATCTTTGTATAGACGGTCTCAAAAATCTTTATCTGTGAGATTGGTCAACCCTACTGATATTCACAATAAAAAATAATATTTTTTCATTGATTACCCAAATAAGAGATCTGTCTCACAAAATACGATTCGTGAGACCGTCGAAAACATCAATAAAGCATAAAATTCTAATCCTTTTTTAATTCTTGCGTTTTGCAAAATTTGTCATATTTTTAGGCCTGAATTTTAAACAACAAATGATTTTAAAATATAATAAATTTTATATCGTAAGTTTTTTTTTTTGTACGGAAGTGTTATATTCTATTTACCCATAAAACGTACTTATCTCAAAATAGGTTACAAGAGCTTTTCTCTTCCTCTGTGAATTCAATTGTGCTTTTGGAAAGAACAAGGAAGAATGCACGATTGGCATGCTACAGCTCGTGACAACCACGGAGGTTTGGATGCACACAGCTTTAAACATAGTGCGACGCACAACCAATCTGACTTGCGGCGGTCTCTTGTGTGCTGATTTATCTATAGCATGAAATATGAAGTATATTACTTTCGTTTGGGAACACTGAGCAAATAATAATATTTAAACCAAGTAAAAGAAATTCAAGAAAAAAATTATCTATAAATTTCAATAAATCGAAGGAAATAAATGATTGGAAAAGCAGTAAGCAAAATATATATTATACTTTCAATTAGTTTAGTCTGAATATAAATATTTTGAGTTATGTTGACGTCTGATGTGGATTGGATTAACAATTTTGAAATACATAATACATGGATTTGACCAATACTTTTACCGTTAATTAGCTTTTGGGGTTAAATCAGACACAAGTCTCAATCTTAATATGTTATTAAAGTCCAGACCACTGTCACGTGTTGGACTAACTTATGAGTCACCCGTTAATGTCTTGTAAACTTCACACTTACATTGTACATTTCTCAACATGAAGATGTGTGTTAGATGTCTCGCATCGATTAAATTAAATTATTGAGACTTTTATATATGAATTTGGACAATTCTCTCTCATATACATCATAAATCAAACGTTATTAATTTATAATATTATAGTTAACAAAACATATTCCCTTCTCCTCTTTTTCCTTTCATTTATGAACAAATCTTTTTCCCTTAGTTTTTAGTATCTGTTATTGAGTCTGTCTTCGTCATTCTACATATATTTCTTCATTTGGTAAGCGTGCGTTTTGCATAATTTTTTTTATAATTAAATGAAAATCAAAATATAATTATAAAAAATATTGATGGATTATATTGTAATTTTGATATATGAATTAAAAAAATAAATAGAAAAAAAAAGGAAAAAAAGACCTGAGTAGGAGTTAAACATACAACTCGATGCTTAGGAAACAAAAACTGTATCCACATACTATGACACCAAAAATTAATTACTCTAAATATTTTAAACTTAATAATATATATATTATATATAGTATAGATATTTCTTTGCTAGCATATAAAAATTTAAGTATAAAATCAATAAACAGATGATTTTTCTCCCAAACATATAAATATCGTGATTTGTTGATAAATAGTTGATAGGATTTTGAAAAAATGGTATTAATACTTATTTTTTAAAAAAATAAAGCAAATATATTAGTTGATAGGATTGATGAATTTTGAAAAAAAATGGTATTAATATTTATATATTTTTTAAAAAAGCAAATATAAAATATATTGTACTTATTTGTCTTATAACAAGGATGCTACTGTGGTTTGGCCCTCCCAACTCTCACACCGCACATATATATATCATGTGCTCTTCTGCAACAAAATACATTGAAACCTGAGCGTTGAAATTAAAGAAAATTTCACTCAGAATTAATCCTTTCCCTTCCCTACAGTCCAACCCACACTTTTTTGACTTTTCTACCCACGGCTGTTGAATTTTTGCTGCATTTGGATTCCCCGAAATTCAGAAAAATTTAATTTGAATTTAAAATATAATTAAAGATTATTTAATTAAATCGGAGTATTGTGTGATTTAAACAATTTTATTTGCATAAATTAAATTCATGTACCATTTATACAACGTAAAAAATAAAATTTCATAATTATTTCAGTGATTGGGTTTAGTTTGTTTTGAGGTTTGATAAACTAATGAACTATATTACTCATATATCACTATTTTTTTTGCATATTAATAATTTCATCGTGAGACATGTTAATCATGTTTGTATTTAAGTTCAAAATAATATTTCTGATATAAAGTGGAACAATTTTCACCGGTCAGTAGTATAAGAAATTAATATCACAAAATCTAGTGTGGAGCTCTTAGCTCCTAATCGTTATTACAATACAATCTGATTAGGGGTTAATTAATTACAGCGAAAAACGAGTTTAAATTTTCTTTACAATGAGCCCGAAATATTTCTTCTATAATTTAAATACTAAAAATAGTATTTAATCTCACATCATAAACATGCTCACACATAATCAAAACCAATCATAAACAAACAACTCATATCCTCGGGACATGCCCCGGTATATATATACATATACATATATACTGGGAACAAGACATAAACCTCAACTCAAACTGTGACTACCTCCAGAAGTACCCTCTCTGGTCTCCTGATATCCTGGAGTACCTGCCATTGTCCACACACAAAGACAACAACAGCCCCCATTGGGGGTGAGCAAAGCTCCGTATGGAACAACCAATCATATATACAACAAGTATCTAAACAATGATATATGGTATACAATGCATGTATGTCGTGGAGGTATCAGGTCAAATGCCCATCCACTGAGCACATGTCAGAATCAATCGAATCGCTATCAAATCAATGCTCGAGCTGGCACACCGGCCAATATGGGATACTCGTATGATAGCGTCGGCAAAGCGCCATCAAATCCCAAATCTCATATCCAATCATATGGGGCCACAATTGTCTATGCTTTACGGGTCATATAATACCGGCATAGCGATTGTGTTCACAAACCCTGGAATCTAATCCAATCATATCAAGGTATCCAAGGATCATAGCTCAACGTGCATGTCATGTATCGATGTATGCATAAAATGATGTGTGTTAACAAAACATTTATTTTATACATCGATATCTCAATCTCAATGTCATGTATGCCACATCATTCAACAAATAAGGCATATAGACACATAATCTCATTCCAATCAATCAAATCAATCCAACATATATAATATAATACAGATACTTGTCGTATGTTACCCGGTCGCAACATACCTCAATTCTTCGTTTCCAGTTGATGTAGCCTGAAGATATTGATATTACACTTTATCTACATCAATAACATACTCATTCCAATCAATAACATACTCCAAAATCATTAATATGAGTTTCAAATATCATTTGAAACTTCAAAAATTCATATCAAATCAAATTCATATCATAATTCAATTCCGACTTCGAATACAAGTTTCTTGTCGGTTATTCTACTACATATCAGAAATTCAACTCCAAATACATGCTATTCCAGCACTTTGATATTTCGAGCTGCAGGAACTAGAAGAAAATTACCTCAGTCAGAAGACCTCGACGCGAAGATCACAAATATATAATTTGTTTCGCGTTTAGACAGCGTTTCGAAGTCGATTTGGAAGAAAGAATTTCGAAATCTCTCGAATTCTCTCGAAGTTATCGTATAAGAAATGAAGAAAGAAAGAACAAAATTCTCATTCTTATCCTCATCTCTCTCGCGCTCGGGCGGTAGAATTTTCGCGCCCGGGCGCGAGACATTCTGCCCCCGGCTTTCACTAGTACCGCGCTCGGGCGGTCACAAACTACCGCTCGGGCGCGGCATGTTTTGCCCGCATACTCATTTGACATACCCTGGCGCTCGGGCGGTCATTTTCTACCGCCCGGACGCCACACATTCTGTACAAATATTTATTTTTGTATTATATTGGCGTCCGGCCTCTCCACTCGAGCTCTTACAACGTCAATTCATGTTCAATATTCATTTTCTCAATTTCATTGTCATAATATACATCAAATGTATAATCACATATCAAATTCCTGAATTATCGATAATCACATAAGGTGTACGATAATACAATACACGGTCCTTACAATTGATTTGTGAGAAAGTTTGATAAAAATTGTGTAAAAGTTGATAGGAATAAAATTTAAGCTAAAATCATTTAAATGGTTACCGTAACGGCATCGATCAAGGTGTCTTCAAATGATGCTTGCAACTAAATTTGTAATTAAATAAACAAAAACAATAATGAATAAAAAAGAAAAACCAATAATGTTAATAAATTAATACAAAAAATACTTCATAGTACACGAAGCTGTGCGAACAATGATTCCATTTTTGTACAAGATTGTAAGATAATTACTTTTATCAAAGATTTTGTAATGATCGTCACAACTAAAGCAAAAACACAAAACAAAATATCAAAAGAAAATGTATGTAAATTAATAATACGACAACTGAAAAGTCATCAAACAAACGGCATCTTTTGTTTATCTTTCCTTTCGAACTTATGTTCTTACATTATAAAGATTCTATTTTGATATCAGAGATCTAATTATAATAAAATCTTTCATTAATTTAAAGAACAAACTTAATCAACTTAGGCATTAAATTAAAAATAATAATAAGGTAATAGTAAGGCATAGATTTTAGAACATTTGGTTATGTTTATATCAAGAGTAGGTCTTTTGCGAGACGGTCTCACGAATATTTATATGTGAGACAGATCAATCCTACCGATATTCACAATAAAAATTAATACTCTTAGCATTAAAAATAATATTTTTTCATGGATGACCCAGATAAGATATTTGTCTCACAAAATATACTCGTAAGATAGTCTCACACAAATTTTTGTCTTATATCAATAGAGAGAATCAAGCGTTGACCTTTTTTTATTTCATATTTAAAAGAAAAAATTATCATAATTACTTATATAATTATCAATATTATTATTGTTTAAATGGTTCTCTTAAATTTCTTTAGTCAAATCCAACAAAAGAATATTTGTCATCGTCACATATCCAACGACCACCATTAATTTATATCGCACGTACGTATAACAATATATATTATATACCATACTAATTGGATTGTTCATTAAAATCAAGTCAAAAAGACAAACAATACTACGTTATTTAATTTATTTTAACTTGATCTTTGACACAAATGTCTTCGTAAATCCTGGGATTTGATGGAGTTTGAAATATAGAATTATATAAATAATGAGAGAGAAAAAAATTGATTGTCCACACGCATGTGTACAGGATTCTTTTCGAAGAATCGGAACAAATCACAACAAAAAAAAAAATGGAGTCATCAACTGGTTGTATCTAGGATGATAATTTTTCGAATGGGTTCGAGCCGGTGAGAAAATCACAAAATAAGGTGGGTTTGGGGACTAACATTCGGGTTGGGTTTAGGTTCGGGTTCTATTTTGAACTCTCGAAATAGTTCGGACAATTATAAATATACTTTTTTCATATATGAATCCATCTCGATAATAATAATATTATTAATAATAACATGGATATACTTCTATTAGGTTCTTTATATTTCTATTAGGTTTGGTCCACCACGAAGAAGTTGGCATTCAATCTATGTCCAAAGGAATTTATATCTCATTCCACCCACTAAGCGCATATATAATTAAATTATATTTGAAAGCAAACGACCCATTAATTTTAATTTTAAGAGTACGTCTCTTGTGAGACGGTATCATGAATTTTTACATGTGAGACATGTCAATTTTACTGATATTCACCATAAAAAATAATACTCTTAGCATAGAAAGTAAATTTTTTTCATTGATGACCTAAATAAGATATTCGTCTCACAAAATACGATGCGTAAAACCGTATTTTTTTCCTACTTTTAGATAATTCAATCATGTGACTTTGGCAAACTTTTACTCAAGTAATTGACATTTTGGTAGACTTATGCTGATGGTCTCTCGATCTAAACATTATTTCTGATAGAAATCGAATATTTAATCTTTTCGTCACGCCGCTATATTGGTGTCTAGTCCTAAAATAAATTATTTTAAAATTTTATGTAATAATTATACATCATCTTTATCACAACCATGAACTTTCGCTTCTGACAAGAATAAAAATTCAAATATTATTTTTAAAAATTATCAAACCTTAAATTTTATTATATATTTGTACGAAGCAGCAACAGGACCAATAATAATCATTTTCCTATTAAATATTATTATCTAAATATACAGAATTCAAGTTCAAGCCAAAGTTCATCAATTAATGGGACCTTTCGTTTTCCATCCGTTTATGTAAAAAATTGTACCCCACCACATTTCAATAATGTCAAATGGAACCATTTTTTGCTTTAGAGAAATTATTACTTAAATTGAAGTTAAAAAAGAACACGTTCAAAAAAGAAGTAGTTGGGAGTATTTTTAATTTGCTAAATCAAGTAAAAAAGAGAGAGACTACTCTCTTCATCTGGTTCACATAGTGTAAACAGTATAAAGCAATGAAGCAAAGAAAGGGAGCTAAAAAGTGAATGAAGAAGGTATCTTCAAATACTTATATAATGTTTTGCGAGCATCAACTCGATCTTATAACAGAATGATATCAGAATCGCTCGAATATACCAAAGTTGAGCCATCGGGATCGGACTCCTCCGATTCAATATATTGCCATTGCCCAGTAGTTTTGTAGCGAAGATGTTCTCTTCTAGGGAAGCAAGATAGGAGGAATATATATATATATATATATATATATATATATATATATATATATAGACATTATTTTCTAATAAATACTATCGTGACTAGGGTGGGTATGGAGACTACGCCATGGAACTAGGTTGTAATAATCCATACGATAGGAGTACAAAATGAGATTAATCTCATTGAATAAGAGATTATTGGAATTATTTTTTTCTTAAATCCCTTCTGTTTCAATTTATTTCTCTTTCAAAATATACATACAAACATTACATTAACATTCTCATATGACAAAACCAGCCCCATCCAGTACCATCGTCTCAATGCTTTTTAATATATATATATATATATATATCAATCTATAAAATACTGGGTGTCATAAGCCTAAACTTAGGATTTCAAAGGTGGGGGCAAAAAAACTAAAATAAATAAAACCCATTTCAATGTATATTATGGAATCACGGATTAGTAAAAATCATCAAACTATCATCTCGAATGACCAAGCACTATCACCATAATTTATCAGTCAAAGAGGCGCCAAATTCAGGTCGAACCAAGGCAACCTTGATCTCTCACATCACGTTACAACTCGAAGTGTTTTCGTCGCTGAACATTGCGTACTGGTCGGTTCGCTCGCCTTGTGGTGGAGCATAAGGGTATTGGTAAGGGTAAGCAGGATACGGCGGCATGTAGTTAACTGCAGGGGGAGGCCGGGCATACATCATGGGCTGAAACCTCTCATTACCGTTGGCACGTTGCTGGTTCATCATCATGGCTGCAAGTTGCTGCTGGTAATAGGGGTTTGCCGTCATGTGCTCGGGGGTAGCAGCTGGAAAATACCCAGCACCACCACCTCCGCCACCAGTTATGGCGGAGGCTGGCAGACCTTGAACCGCGGCAAGATTGTTCATTTGGCCCATCGGAAGATTACCCATTTGGCCCATCGGAAGATTTGCACCCAATGGGCCCATGTTACCTCCAGCACTCATGGGCATCATGTTAGGCATGCCACGAGGTCCATCATTCATACCACCCTCTTTCCTGACCCCATTGCCCATAGAATTGTTGCCATTCAAAGCCCCAGCTCCAGCTCCGGCGCCACCACCATTCTTATTTTGACCATTGCCACCACCGCCACCATTTTTGCCATCATTAGGTTGGCCACCACCATTCTTGCCACCCTTTCCACCACCTTGATTTTGGTTACCACCATTGTTATTCCCATTACCACCTTTCTTACCACCATTAGCCCCACCTTGATTTTGGTTACCACCGCCTAGATTCATTTGAACAGGCACGTTACCTCCACCTCCACCTCCACCTTTCTTCCCATTTCCTCCATCGTTACCACCACCTTTCATTAGCTGAGGTTGCTGACCATTCATTATATTATTCATCATGATGTTACCCATCTGAGCACCGCCATGGCCGTCACCCAAGACTGGAGGCTTCATTTTATTATAAACGACGGGGATATCATCCACTTCATCGTCAAAATCGTCGTCTTCATCATCATAATCATCGTCGTCAAAATCATCATCACTATATTCTTCATCCTCAGGCATGTTGAACTTCGCAGATTTCTGGTTCTGGTCCTTGTTATTATTGGCCCCTTTCAGATCTTTCATAAACTGCGGGGGTATTTTCAGATCTTGCGACCCTTTGAACTGTTGCATCTGCTGCTGTAGATGCTGGAGTTGTTGCTGAAATTGTGGATTTTGCGCCTGAAGGCCAACTTTTGGCTGGTTGTTTCCACCAGCCTTTGGGGTCTGGCCTTTGTTCTGTCCACCTTTCCTTCCGTTGTCAATTTGCAGATTCTTGAACTGATTATTCATCTGGTTTTGATTATTGTTGTTGGTCTTTGATGCACCCCATATCTCAGCATGTTTCCCATTCTTGGTGAGCTTCTTGATGAGTGTGGCTGGGTCAACATTACCTGAAACAGTGACCTTCCCTTGCTCTGAATCTATGTTTGTGGTGTATACCCCTGAAATAAATCATGAAAAAATTAGGCCAATTGGTGAAAAATAAGAACAAATTAAATCCACAGAAAAAAATATGGCCAACAGATTTTTTTACCGCTTCTGGCTTTGGAAAAGAACAAAGAGATAACAGAATGAGATTCGCCAATAAAATTTAGGGAACAAGAACACAAGCATACCATCAATCTTCTGCAAGATTTTCTTCACTTTGTGCTTACATCCATCACAGTGTATATTGACCTTAAGAACACAAGTCTGAAAAAACAAGCAAAGCCAGAAAACAAAAATAAAGTAAAGTTCACAACTTTATCACTTAGAAGACAAAAAATAAAAACCGCAAAGAAGAAATTACAGGAAGAAAAGCAGGAAAAACAAAAACTTTCTTAAATGGAAGCAGCCATTCAATTAAACAAATTGACAAATGCATTATACATCACAAAAAGAAAGAAAAAAGAGATACATATACACAGCAAAAATGCCATTATTGTTTTTAAAATAAGCTAAGCCCGTAAGGCCAATGCACACACTAACACCTCCTTTGAAACATAATTCACATTTACAAGAAAATGGGCTGAAGAACAAATAACCTGGATCTTCAAGAACTCTTCTTTACTCATATCTACCCACAAGAAACAGAGTTGAGCAAAAGAAATTCGGTTAAACTAAAGTTGTTACTGGTCGTAACAGATCCGAGCAAACAAATTCTAAGGTGAAAAATCAGAAAACCCAGAAACGGAGCGAATGATAGGAACTTGGCGGTGGATGAAGCGCATTAAAACTTCTCCTCTATTTCAGAGTCGGAGAGAGAGAGGTATGGAGAAATGTATCCAAGTGTGTGAGTGAGAGAGAGAGAGAGAAAGCTATTACTAAATACTGCAGACTGGCAGGAAAGGGGTGTCGTCGCACACTCATTTTTCGGTTTTGGGGCCATATTTATGGGTATTTTTTTCAATATTCAATTTAATATTTGGTATTAAATTTAGAGTCACTCAAATTTCATGACAATAACAATATAATAAAATATCGTCAAAAAGAAAACAATATAATAAAATATTATTTTACCATATGCGCTATACTTCTCAGTTTAATTTAATATGATTTTGAATTTTTTTAAAAATAAATTTTTTTAAATAATCTTTAGAAATATAAATTATACCATAACGAACGAATTCCATCCGAAAAATTTATTTCCTATGATTTTCTCAAATTTGAGATTTTTAGTTTTGAAAAAATTAACTCGTCTTCTACACAACTCTTGGTAAAAACTTTTAGGCTCGTGGCTCGGCTTACGTCGAGTTCGGGTTTTCTTGGCTTGGCTTAACTCAAAGTGGTGAGAATGTCAACTATGGTTAAATGGGTACAAAATCTGATGAAAATATGTGTGAGTATTTGTTACAGCAGACGTTTTTGTCAGATTTCACCATTTTGCTATTACATATCACTTTCTTTACCCAAAAATTTATGAAATTGTATTTACATAATTACTCATGCTTTTATCACTTTGTTACCTCAAATGTTTTCATACAATGTTTACGTACGCTGAGGATGTAAATAATATCAAACCCAATTTATCGCTTTAATTATCTTCTAAGTTCATTATTATTGAGTTGTGCTATAAATTTTGAATTACTTTTAAAAGTAAATGATAAATAACAATATTACGATCGTTCACGAATCTTTATCCGTGAGACATGCCAGCCCTATCGATATTCACAATAAAAATAATATTCTTAACATAAAAAATTATATTTTTTCATGGACAATCCAAATAAGAGATCTGTCTTACAAAAAACGACCCGTGAGACCGTCTCACACGAGTTTTTGCTAATGTTCTAATAAACTAATGTATATAATTAAAACCAAAATCGATTTTTTTTTTTCAAAATGTTCACTCATGACGTAGACTTAGTTTATCTCTACAGTATTAGATCATATGATTCTTTATATTTTAATAAAAATTGACAAAATATCACTCTAAGTGTAAAAACAAAATCTTATATGTAAAATGGAATTATTGCTATTTATATACTTCTTTCATCACATTTGCGTCATAACTTAGAGCAATAATTTGAGTTATTTCTTGATGTACTTGGTTGAGATCTTGATAATTAGATCTCAGGAATTGCACCAGAGGCAAAAAAAAAAAAAAAAAATCGAATTTCAATAGCCATTATAACGAAAACTAATAACAAAATAGTGGGCAAAATTGCTACAAAAAGAAACCATCTTATTTTCTGACGACTGGAATTTGAACTTTTGTGAAATGCTTTTCATTTTCTCTACAATTGAAAACTCATGTGCCCACAGAAATATCACACAGTAAACTATTTAATACTATCCTTTAATTAATCGTTTAGGCTTCCCCACTTTTTCTCAATTATTGGCGCAACCTGCGTTTATTTTATTTCAAATCACATTTTACTTTTTGCATATATTATGCCTAACATCAAGAAATGTGTTTCAAAAGACTTTCTGTGTTTGAATCTCTGAAACTAGCAAGCTAGTTGGGTAGAACCCGAAAAGATGTAAACATGTGTAAGACCAAGTCGTAAACAAAATTTCATGTCATATCGAATAACATTTAATTCTGCTCACTTCAATACTCAAGAAGATCGGCGAACAAAGTGGCTCGTTCATTTGCTCAATCGAAAAATCATGCCATTATTTGCAATAATCATATATATATATATATATATATATATGTTTATATGTATGTATGTATGTATTATGGATACAAATTTTCTGCAAGTAGTATATTCCATTGTGGGCTAATAAGTGGTGTTTGTATAGTTAAAAGCCTGAATCACGATGAACCCCCTTGTGCATTGTCCTTCTATTAGTTTGAATTTTGGGACCTCTTTTAGCTATAAAGGAAACGTGACATGTCTGGAAAGAAATTCTAAACCTACAATAATAATGCACTGCTACTTTTGGATTTCATTTAGATCTACCACTCTTATTTCAATTCGATTTATTTATTTCTTTATATATAACACCATGCTACGTTTATGATTAAGGCCGGCAACATTTGGGCATGCCGTCGCGAGTTATAAAAGAAAAAAGAACAAAGATTACTAAAATTTCTGAGTTGTAATAAAACATATAGATACCCTAACTCGTAAAAAGGAGTTGTGAACTATGCTGAAATGATGATCTTACTCAATAAAAAAAATAATAATAAAAAGTATATGGATAATTTTTAAAAGGTATACCATCGTTTTATTAATTTCTGAATCTGTCTAATAAATGGGTAAACAAAATTAAATTTAATAAAAATGATTCTTTTTTTTATTACTACACACGCGGAGAAGGGAGATCGAACTCGGAAAGGGGAATCAGCTAATCTGACGAATGAGATCACTGGATTACAAGCTCGATCTTTAATAAAAGTGATTCTAATTGGAAGGGTTTTTTTTTTTTTTTTTTTTCATGGTAAAAAGAGCAAAGAATGGAGTCGTGGTGAGCATGATTGTGAATATCCACGGGCGTACGGATGTGTTTGTACCGAGAAATTTTATATCATGACATTTTATTCTTTTCTAGTTCCTTTTTTTCTACCTGGTTCAAATCCATATGACAATTTCATGGTTGAGTTGACCATTTAGTAAAATCATAACAAATACCGAAATACCACCTTTTAATGCATATATGGTAAATTCTATGTCCTGATTTTTAAAGAATTATTTAGTAGTTTTTTTTTTTTTTTTTAAAAAAAGTTATGTAAAATGCAACTTTTTGTCATATTAGCATTTTGAAGATGCTCGGAAAAATCGGGCAGAGTAGGTGTCCGATTCTCGAGATGCGAGCCTTCGTCTCCTCTTGGATGATGCTCAAGGTAAGATGACCGAGCTCCCAAGGATGAATTCTAACAATAACTCGTACGCACATTAAAACAAGGAACTTGTGAAATTTCCAATGAGTTTTTTAATGTGACAATTTGGATGCTCAAGTGAATACCGAGCTCACGAGAAGAGAAAACTCATGATATATAAGTTCACACCACTCGTTACAATATGAACTGAATGAATTCAATGATCCCACAAATATGAGTATTTATAGGAGAAATGTAACGAAGACTTAGGTCATGCATGGAACCCGTAAACCTCATATGATGAGGCATCTCTCCATACTTTGCCCCGTAACCCTGTCATATCGATCTTTGATCTCAAGTACGTCAATTGATATGCTAATGATTTCAAAACATGGTTACTACTAACATTGTATTTGACCCTGTCATACCAACCATAGGCCCATATCGTAGGCCCAACCCCCTCTCCCCTAGTCTCTTATCAGAATTGCCAACTCCCTGAACTCGTACATGAAAAATCACCAAGCATGTCTTTTCACCTCGGCCAATCGGCTATCCCGAGCTCCTCACCTCAGTCCATGATTAACTTGGTCATTTCTCTTGGTCGGCCTGAGGAGCTGGGTCTAAGATGGTTGAAAAGTGCATTGCTTTTTCAATCACCATATAGATCCATCTATAATTTGTGCCATTAAATCACTAAGATTTGGATGTTACCACTGACTGATAATGCTCTGAATTTGTTGAAACAAACTCTGGAGCAAAAAGGGTCAATACAAATGTACCTGTGCACGCAGAAGAAAAGGAATCTGCAAGGACAATGCATTATTGCTCTTGGTAGCATATGTAGTAGATGGTCGTCGATCCCTTTTGAAATTATGGGGATCAAATCATGGGCAAGCGTGTAATTCAGCAATTCAAACTGAAAAATATATATATCCAAATGTTGTATGTAATTTAATGAAAATATGTGCCTTCTCATGCGCCATTAACTAAAACTTTCGAATCTCTTATTATTTTAGAGTATTGAGTTGTGAAATTAATATGATTCTCAATCCTTTTTTAACTTTCATAAATTCGTTCTAAACTTTTACTTCTCCATGTTCGTGTGTTTCAGAAAAGATAATTTTAAGCTTAACATGTCCAAATTACCCATGTGTTTGTGTATGATGGAGTCAAATTATGAAAAATAAATGTAAGGTGAAAGGAATTTTATTCTTGATATATTTTCCTTTTTTATCTTTAATATTTTGTCTTTCTAGACATGAGGATAATCTCGAAATTGATGATATGATCTCTTATAAATTCAATATGTGATATAAGACTATATTTTGATATGACTCGTAATATCTTTAAGATATGATATCATAATATCTTTAAGATATGATATCACAATATCTTTAAGATATTGTCCTTGTTTTAAAAAGAGTTTGTTTCCTAATGAAATTGGTTTTTCTATGTTAAATAGGACTCAAAGGAGAAGAAACGAAAGTGTGAGAGAGTGACGATACAGAGCAAAAACTTTCGGAGAGACAGAGATGCATTTGTACGAAGAAAATGTTTTCTGATTGAAGCTATCTCGTGATTGATAACTTGTTGCTGTGAAGTGCTGCCAACATCCGAAGACAACACCTAATCACCGTGTTGATTAGTGTGTGGAGTTTTGAAGATTTTTTTCACTTCTCAGTTGATGCATCCTATGTATTTTGGTTATACGGTTTGTTAGAGGTTTATGATGCAATTTGTTACTCGCCTCAATAAGGGAGTTGTTTTATTCTTTCACTAGTATTGGTTTTTGTAAACTTACAAGTTTTTCTAGTTAATTATTTTGCCCTGAGGCACCGCACAAGTATTTTATACTTGTGCATAATTTACATCTCGTATCTCGTATTATTATCATTATTCCAGCTACGTGTAGGTGTGTTAAAATCATAATTTCCGTTGCATGTTGTCGTGGGTGTTACAACACCTACGCACAACACCTACATTATGATACACACAACACTCACTCTCAACTCACACATACACTGTGGAAACAGAACTTTCAATTGGTATCAGAGCTTCCACTTGACGCTACTAAGTGAGATCCTGTTTTGTTTTGTTTTCAGAGTGAAAAGGAATTATGGAAGGATCAACAAATACTGTTTTTAGGCCTCCCGTGTTGGATGGATCAAACTATGCATTGTGGAAAGTAAAGATGAGGGTTTTTATTAAATCCATTGAAGAAAGAGCTTGGCAACGTGTACTTGATGGTTGGAGTCCACCAAAACTCGAGGATGCTGATGGAGACACACGGCTCAAACCTGAAAGTACATGGACTGTCGATGAAGTGCAAACTTCAAACTTTAATTCCAAGGCTCTCAATGCTATATTTTCATCTGTTGACACAAGGATGTTTAGTTTAATCACCACTTGTGTATGCGCCAAAGATGCTTGGGAGATACTCCAGAAGCACTGTGAAGGATCCGCAAGTGTGCGTAAAACTAGGCTAAGGATGGTGACATCAAAGTTAGAAAGTTTGAGAATGGAGGACAAGGAGTCTATTCTTGAGTATGATAGCCGGTTGAGGCAACTTTCTAATGAAGCTCACAGTCTTGGAGATCCCATGTCCAATGAAAGATTGGTGAACAAAGTTTTAAGATCTCTACCTGAGAAATTTAATGTCAAAGTTTGTGCAATTGAAGAATCTAAAGACACTTCAACAATCAACCTGGATGAATTAATGAGTTCCCTCAGAACTTTTGAGATGAATCTTGATTTACAAAAGAAGGATAAAGGGAAGACAATAGCCCTTGAAGTTTCAACTGACTCTTATGATGAAATCCTTCAAATATCTAAAGAAGTGAATGAATCTGATTTAGGTGAAGATTCTATCTCTCTAATTACTAAAAAAATTCGGTGATTACTTGAAGAAAATGAGAGAGAAGAAGAAAATTGGACAAAAATCTGTGTTGCCCAATATCACCACTTCTGCAAAAGCTCAAAAGTTTACTCCTATGAAAGGACAATTTCGACTAAAAACTGAATTGCAAATCCAATCAAATGTCAGAAATTTGGACTCAGTACAATGCAGAGAGTGTTCTGGATTTGGACACTATGCCAATGAGTGTGCCAATCGACTTCGAAGAAACAAAGGCATGGCTGTCACTTTGAGTGATGAAGAGTCTGATGATGATCAAGGATCAAGTGAATCTGAAAATCACACATCGTTATCTTCTGTGATCAAGGAAAAACGCTCAATGCAAATCAATCCTTTGGGTGTTGCCACAGGTGTTGCAATACCTGGCCGCAACACCTCTTTGAATTCAATATGTCTTAAATCTACAACCCTTGCGGAGGCAAGTCAGTCTGAAACTCAAGAGGTAGATGATGATGAAGTCACTCTAGAAAGTGTGCAGACGATGTACGAAGAATTATATGAAGACTGGATCAAAAGAACTAAAGGAAATGCAATTCTCTCCAAAGAGAATGCTGAGTTAAAGTCACAAATTTCACGACTTGAAGTAATCTTAAGCAAGAAAGATTTGGAATTATGCAAAGTCAAAGAGGAACTTGGAGAAGCAACTCAGATTCTTGCCAAGATGAATTCAAGTTCATCCAAACTTGATTCACTTTTGATGATTGGACAAAATGACAAAGCTGGACTTGGTTATCCGAACAGTCTGTTCGAAATTGGAGAATCTTCCAATACTGAGAGAAAACCAACTGTTTTTGTCAAAGGAAGTGTTGAAACCTCAAATGCTACACAAACTGAAAAAGGTGCTCCATCTAAAAGGCAAATATCTACCAAGAAGTCCAAATCCAGAAAACGCCACTTTATCTGCCACTATTGTTTTAGACCTGGTCATATCAAACCCTACTGCTTTAAACTGAGAAATGATTACAAGAGATGTGAATCAGAACAGGTGTTGCCACAGGTGTTGTATAACACCCGACGCAACACTGCCAACAGAAAACCGACGGTAAAAAGGGTTTGGGTACCAAAGGCTAAGATTCAATGTTCCGTTATTTATACTTCATTAAAGACTAACATTGTAGGAATATGGTACTTTGACAGTGGTTGTTCGCGCCACATGACAGGTTCTAAAGACCATTTGATTGAATATGTTGAACTGAGGAGTGGTCATGCGACATATGATGGTGGTGCTAAAGGAAGAATTGCTGGCAAAGGAACCTTGAATGTTGATGGACTGCCTAATCTACACAATGTGCTTTATGTCGAAGGGCTTAACTCAAACTTAATAAGCATAAGTCAACTTTGTGATGACGGTTTGCATGTTAAGTTTGATAAAGACAATTGTGAAGTGTTTGATAATTCTAATACTCGTATTTTGACAGGTACAAGGTCTGCTGATAATTGCTATCAACTTGGAGAAGACTTAGTATGCAATCATTCAAAGGTGAGTGAATTAAACTTGTGGCATCAAAAATTGGGACATGCAAACTTCAAGACATTAAAGAATCTTGGTAAGTACGATGCTGTGAGAGGTATGCCTAATTTATCCTCTGGAATTCCGTATGTTTGTGGTGCATGTCAAAAGGGTAAGCAAACACGTGCTCCCCATCAAGTGTTGCAACACTTTGGGACAACACGGTGTCTTGAACTCTTGCACATGGATCTTATGGGTCCAATGGAAGTGGAAAGTCTTGGAGGTAAGAAGTATTCATGCGTTTGTGTGGATGATTTCTCTCGCTTTACTTGGGTAAGATTTCTTAGAGAAAAATCCGATACATTTGATGTTTTCAAGAAATTACATGCTAAGATTACTAATCTACATAATCTGAGGGTTGGTAAGATAAGGACTGACCATGGTAAAGAATTTGAAAACTCACACTTTATATCATTTTGTGAAAAGAGAGGGATAACTCATGAATTTTCGGCCCCTAAGACTCCTCAACAAAATGAAATAGCCGAAAGGAAGAATAGGACACTGCAAGAAATGGCTAGGGTCATGTTAAGTTCAAAGAATATTTCAAAGAGATTTTGGGCCGAGGCCTTGAACACAGCATGTCATATTTCAAATCGTGTGTACTTAAGGAGTGGTTCTACTATGACATCCTATGAAATCATCATGGGAAAGAGGTCGAACCTTAAGTATTTTCATGTCTTTGGGTGTGTATGTTATGTTTTGAATGACCGAGACCATCTTGCAAAGTTTGACTCTAAAAGTGACAAATGTTTATTCGTTGGTTATTCATCTAATAGTCGTGCCTATCGCGTGTATAATCTGAGAACAAGAACGACTATGGAGTCTATTAACGTTGTTTTTGATGATCTTGCAGATCTAACGGGAAAAACAATCGAGGATGATATTGATGGGCTGCTGAACGAAAGTGAGACACTGCCTAACACAGATGTTGCACCCGGTGTTGTAACACCGGAGACAACACCTGCACTGGCAGAATCAAATGATGAACTAGGAAAGTATACTGAGAATGATGACAGTGTAACCAATGAAGAGATTGATATTCCCAGCAAGGTTCAGAAAAATCATCCATCATCTCAGATCATTGGAGAAACATTTGGAGGAATGCAAACGAGAAGAAAGGAGAAGGTAGACTATCGCAAAATGATGGGACTAGTATGCATGACTTCCGTATACTCTCAAGTAAGTCACTCTTGTTTTGTTTCACTCATGGACCCAAAAATATAAATGAAGCCTTAAAAGATGAATTTTGGGTTGATGCAATGCATGAGGAACTTGAACAATTTGTTAGGAATGATGTGTGGGATTTGGTTCCCAGACCCGATAATGTGAATGTTATTGGAACCAAATGGATCTTTAAAAACAAAACTGATGAATCTGGAATTGTTGTGAGAAATAAAGCTAGGCTAGTGGCTCAAGGGTATACTCAAATTGAAGGAATTGATTTTGATGAAACGTTTGCCCCTGTTGCCCGGATTGAATCGGTTAGACTTTTACTTGCTATTGCATGTTATATGGACATAAAATTATATCAAATGGATGTGAAAAGTGCCTTTTTGAATGACATCTTGAAAGAAGAAGCTTATGTAAGCCAACCTAAAGGATTTGAAGATCCACACCACCCGAACCATGTCTACAAGTTGAAGAAAGCACTCTATGGACTTAAACAAGCTCCAAGAGCATGGTATGGAAGGCTTACTGAATATCTGCTTGACTTAGGCTTCAAACGAGGTGAGGTTGATAAAACTCTTTTTATTCAAAAATCGAAGCATGATATTCTTGTGTGTCAAATTTATGTGGATGACATCATTTTTGGTGCTTCTTCTCAAAAGCATGTTGATGAATTTGTTAAATGCATGTCTACCACATTTGAAATGAGCATGGTAGGAGAATTAAGTTTCTTTCTTGGATTGCAAATTAAACAAATGCATGATGGTATCTTTCTATGTCAATCCAAGTATGCCAAGAATTTGATGAAGAAATTTTCTACCGAGAACACTAAACACATGAAAACACCAATGGGGTCGACTGAAAAATTGTCCAAAGACGATGTTGCTGCAGGTGTTGACAACACCCAGTATCGCAGCATCATAGGCAGTATTCTTTACTTAAGTGCAAGTCGTCCCGACATCATGTTTAGTGTTTGTTTGTGTGCCAGGTACCAGGCTGATCCTAAAGTCACTCATCTAAAGGCTGTCAAAAAAATTTTGCGATATATATCTGGAACAGTTGACTTAGGTTTATGGTACACCAAAGAAACAAACATCAATTTAGTGGGCTTTAGTGATGCTGATTGGGCTGGAAACTTAGATGATAGGAAAAGTACCACGGGTGGGTGTTTTTATCTTGGTAACAATTTGGTGTCATGGTATAGTAAAAACAAAATTGTGTATCTCTGTCCACTGCTGAATCTGAATATGTTGCAGCTGCTAGCTGTTGTTCACAACTTTTGTGGATGAATCAAATGATTAAAGACTATGGTTTCAACAGTGACATCTTAATTGTATACTGTGACAATTCTAGTGCAATTGATATTTCAAAAAATCCAGTACAACACTCTCGAACGAAACACATAGACATTAGACATCATTTTATTCGAGATTTGGTTGATAAGGGTACAATTCGAATGGAATTTATTGGAACTGAGAACCAACTGGCTGATATCTTTACAAAACCATTGGATTTTGAGAGATTTTCCAATCTTAGGAAGTCTCTCAGCTTGTGTACACAATGATCACTCACGGATGTTGTCCTCGGTGTTACAACACCTGTGGACAACACCCAGCATGCATGTGCATTTTATTTTTAGGATGCTAGACATATTGCATACATCCTGCTTTGTGTGAAGCCTGTACAAGTGTAGGATACTGAATGGCGTGCTCTCAGTTGTGAATCAAACTTTCCATCAATATTCTCCAAAGAATGGTGTGTGCTCAATCTAAGTCATAAAGCTGTTGAGGATGATCGTGTACCACATGATCTTGTCCAATGTAGATAATGACTTAGAAAATTCTTGAGCAATATGGTGAAAAATAGAAAAGAGAATAAAATAGAACAAAAAAAAATGTTTAGAAGAAAATGGAAAAAGCTACCTAGAGGAGTCCAATGAAAACCGTTCTTCTAGTGTGGGAGCTACCACTTCTAAGTCAAAATACAGATGAAAAAAGCTACCTAGAGGAGTCCTATGAAGACCGTTCTTCTAGAGTGGGAGCTACCATGTCTGAATTAAAAATGTTCAAGAAAGTTTGAGTCCAACTAGTGAGTGTTGCCAAGAGGTGTTGCCAACACCTAAGTACAGACTGATCACAGTTTGATCACATGCGTGTGCATTTCATTTTTGATCATACTTTAGGCATAAATTTTTAAGTCATTCATACTGCTGTTATGTGAATTCATCATGACCAGTGGGCTATCAGTTTTTAATTCATGAAATACGAAGAAAACTCTAACCGACTTAATTTTGAAATTTCTTGATTTCTAACTGTTTGTGGGGTTAATTCGACGTGGTGTTTTATCCTGCCTGATTTCTTGAAATAATGATGGCACTGTTTCATAAAGTTACTGTTGGGTGAGAGTAAAAATTGAGTTGAAAAGGTGCTGAAGTTGCGGCTCAACAGAATGTTACCGTTGGAGAGGTGTGCTTAAATATTTAGGGATAAATAAGGAACAACTTTACGGCTTACTATTTTCCCTCATATTCTAAAATCTCTCCTACACTAACTATTTGTTTTTGTAAATTTCTGTCTTCTTCGAACTTCTCTACTTTGCTATTCTCTATTTCGCAGATGGCTGGCTTTGATCCTCAAGACATTAGGAGTGAAATGGCTGCGAGCATGGGCGACAAATCACCTGACACAACACCCAGAGCCGCAACCGATGTTGTGGGCATGGAAATTGTGGGTGTACCAGAAGAACCAATCCCGCTGGAAATGATCGCTCCTGGTGAACCTGGGAACGAAATCACTGTCGAGAATCCCCCAAATTTTGAGGCCGTGAATAGAGCCTTTCCCCCTGCTCCTATGCGCCGTAAGTCAAAGAGACAAGCAGGGTTCGATCCTGACTTTGTCCCTACCAAGAAACCAAGGGCATCCACCGTCCCATTTATTCTGGACCCTGATTTCTCATCTGGAGACGACTCCAATGATGATGATTTTGAGTTGGTGGCTCGCCCCAAACCAACTGTTGCTGCTAAGGAATCTGGTTCTACTTCTGGTAGTCAAAAGCCAAACCCATTCACGGATTCTCATGAAGCTGCAGAAGAACAATCTCCTGGTGAACCTGAAGATGATGAACAATCTTTGGCAGAGTTTCTTGCTCAGCTCAAAGAAGATAAGGCCGCCCGAAAACAAATGGCTAAGGAGAATGAATCTGACTCAGAAATGATGAAGGAATTCGAGCAAAACCGGCCTGGTGCCTCTGATGACTCCTCCTCATCGTCTGTATCTGACTTTGAATCGGAGGAACAAGGTGATGATGCATCTGAGGACATTGACTCTGAATCTAGCGAGTCTTCTGAAGATGATGCTACTGATGTTGCTGCCGGTGTTGAGGTGGATGTTGACAACACCGAGCACAACATTGACTCTGCTGACTATGATGTGAGTAAGTCTTTTTCCCCCAAATTTTATTCTGAGGATGCCTTGGCATTATGGCCGCTGTTTGTTCAGAGAGAGTTGGTTGAGGAGAATAATATTGATGTCACTGCCTATGGGAAATACAACCTGGTTGAGTTTCTCAAAAACAGAAAGTTGCTATCCACAGTCACCACTGTTATGCCCTACTGTCGCCGTGTGGTGTTAGAATTCTACTGTAATCTTCTGCGCAGTGTTGGACATGAGGAATCGGTGAAGTATGGGAGAGTGTTTGTTCGGGATCATATCTACAAGTTCTTCCCGTCGGTGATCAATGAATTCTACAACACTCCGGATCTTGAGGAAGCTGACGAGGATCTTGACATACATGCTGTCACCTCTGTGCTCACTGGAGGTGTGATCCAAGTATTCCCCGACTATCCCAAGAAGCTGAGCGCTGCTAATCTCACGTCCTTCTACTCTGTCCTACATAAGACCTCCATTTGGAATTGGACCCCGTCAACAAATTCCACCACTGTGACCAGATCTCAAGCCCTGGTTTTGTTTAATATTGGCACTGGAAGGGCCTTTAATTTTGGGAGGTTGGTGTTCAGGACAGCATTACAATATGCTGAAGGGGACTTCAAGAAGACTAAGCTACCATATCCCTCACTGATCTATGGGATCTTGGAGTCTCAAGGGTTCATTAGGGACATTGATGAAGATCTCTGCCTTGTTAGAGACTCCCTGAAGATTTCTCCTGTGTATTTTAAAGGCAACAGACAGATTGATCTGCCGTGGGTGACTTCCAGTGTTGCTCCGGATGTTGGCAACACTGATGATACAACATCTGAACATGTGCCTGAGACAGCTGAACAGCCACCTACAGATGTTCCTCCTAATGGTTATGTCACACTGTCTATCTCCTACATTCAAGCTCAGATTGCCTATGGTCGACAACAGATTGAAAATGCCAAGAAAACCATTGAACATTATGAAAATCAAGTGGCTGACTATGAGCTTCTGCTGGGTGAAAGTGCCCATTCTGGACAAAAAAGGGGAGTAGATACAGATATAGCTGGAACCAGTGGAGCAAAAATGGCTGATGATGATGGCAGTAATGAAGGATAATGAGATTTTGAGTTTTTTTTCTCTCTTGATGGTTTTAGTATTTTAGTTGTCCTTTTATTCTCTCTGATCTTTGTCCCTCCTGATTAATGAACTATTTCGGTGTTATGATCTGAATGTTGCAACATCTAACATACAACACCTGTGTGAACTGTATTTTTCATCAGGGGAAGGCTTAACGGTAGAATTCAGGGGGAGTCAACTAAAGTTGGCTGAGTCACTGATTTGCTTACTCAAGGGGAGCTGAGATGTACAACCATTTTTGGGTTGTTTTGTCCAGAAAGGCAAAAAGGGGGAGATTGAAAGGAATTTTATTCCTTGATATATTTTTCTTTTTTATCTTTAATATTTTGCCTTTCTAGACATGAGGATAATCTCGAAATTGATGATATGATCTCTTATAAATTCAATATGTGATATAAGACTATATTTTGATATGACTCGTAATATCTTTAAGATATGATATCATAATATCTTTAAGATATGATATCACAATATCTTTAAAATATTATCCTTGTTTTAAAAAGAGTTTGTTTCCTAATGAAATTGGTTTTTCTATGTTAAATAGGACTCAAAGGAGAAGAAACGAAAGTGTGAGAGAGTGACGATACAGAGCAAAAACTTTCGGAGAGACAGAGATGCATTTGTACGAAGAAAAGGTTTTCTGATTGAAGCCATCTCGTGATTGATAACTTGTTGCTGTGAAGTGCTACCAACATCCGAAGACAACACCTAATCACCGTGTTGATTAGTGTGTGGAGTTTTGAAGATTTTTTTCACTTCTCAGTTGATGCATCCTATGTATTTTGGTTATACGGTTTGTTAGAGGTTTATGATGCAATTTGTTACTCGCCTCAATAAGGGAGTTGTTTTATTCTTTAACTAGTATTGGTTTTTGTAAACTTACAAGTTTTTCTAGTTAATTATTTTGCCCTGAGGCACCGCACAAGTATTTTATACTTGTGCATAATTTACATCTCGTATCTCGTATTATTATCATTATTCCAGCTACGTGTAGGTGTGTTAAAATCATAATTTCCGTTGCATGTTGTCGTGGGTGTTACAACACCTACGCACAACACCTACATTCTGATACACATAACACTCACTCTCAACTCACACATACACTGTGGAAACAGAACTTTCATAAGGAACAAACCGAGACGGTTAGATCAAGTCCCTTTAGAAATATAGATGCATATGAAATTGACTGTGGGATTTTTTTTAATGTTAAATCAAGTGCAATAGATCTCATATATGTATGATCTTCTGCTGGATATACTTTATAATCTTTGATATGATTAAAGCATATTTTGTTTCGAATTTACACTCATGTTACATATTCTTTTTGTCAATCTAGGACTGATCAGTTGAAGCGTGGACTTGGTCCATTTACAAATTATTCTAGTAGCATAATATATACCAGACAAAGTAACATAGAACACGAACTTATAATCCTTAAACTGTACTTAGACTAGGTAATATCAAAAGTTAACAAGTTATAAACTCTTGAACCTTAATCTGGAAATTGTAATTATCAAATTTCAATTTAATTGATATTTGTTCACGCAGTGACTGAGAGGACCATGCCTAGTGCACCATTATTTCTGCCATAAGATTATTCTGTTGGGGGTGAGAGGGTTTTGGGTGTCCCATTCCATGTGAAGAAGTCAGATATATTTAAAAATAAAAAATAAAATCAGAAAGATCAAGAATTATATTGTTCTGCAATAATGATGCAAATTATTGTGGAAATAAGGATAGCACTCATAATGTAGATGCACAAGTGTAATAGTAAACAAGACATCAGATGGTCCCCTTGCGAGCACAAGAAACCAAATCTTGATAAATGTTACTGCACAAATTTCTCTCTCTTTGTTCAGAAAAAAAACCAACCATAGGCCCTTGCCAATCTTTGTAGATGCCAATTCTGTATCTTTTATTGTCAACTTCTATGGAAATATTCTTTTTTCTTGCGGCCCCTTTTTGGCTCTTAGCAACACTAAAAGATAGAAACTACAGATGGGCTCATATGCTAATCAGTAGACCACGTTAACATGATAGATATACCAGTATATATCATAGCGGTAGAAACTAGAGATGCCGTTTCGACTTCAGTGGTGAATTTTAAAAATTTGTCCCCTTGTTGCAATTATATGTAGAGCTATAGGTTAACTTAATCATAACACAATAACTGTTGCACTCGATAAAATATATTCAAACATTAAGTAACTGGTGATAAAGCAAAACACACTTATAAGAGATTTAAGCGTGTTGGGAAAAATACACAAATGTTACTGTTGCATGAAACTCAGATAAATCTAAATAATATGTGACGGAAGTTCCACATCATGCTGAGAGAGAAGATTTCACTGATATAAAGTATCAACCTTTTGTTAAAATTAATTAAACATGAAGATTAACTCATATTTTGTGTTTTATCCAGTATCATTATAAAAAAAAGTTGAGAAACTCTCCTTTACCACAGGTCTGCGCTGTTGCACAGCTATATTCTTAGGTTCAATCAAGAGGCCAATGACTCTTTCCTTGACATATTGTCGTTGATTGCTTCAGCAGTGAATTGTGACTCCAGATTTTTTCACCAGCCCAGCCCATCAGAGGATGTCCACAAGGCAAGGAGAATGCGTTGCCTGGATTCTAACAGCCTTATGGAGTCAAAAAGCATTAGGAATTCCTTGGACGAATCTGGTAAGATAACAAACTGAAATGCTCCAACAAAAATCATCTTCTGGTTGGTTTCCTGATTTTTAGTATCTGAGCAAATACCTGCAAATATGGATGCAGTCTAACCGTCTAAGTCACATTACCCTTGCTTGAGATTTTTGGTAGCAATTTGAGCTGGACAATGCCACCATTTCCAGAACATGGTAATCAAATTCCGAGTAGGTGTATCTCACTCTCAAACCCATGGTGCCGGCGACACCTCCAGAATACCATTGCATGAAGTTGTTAAACCAATCAGACTTGCCTCATTTCGCCTAGTGCATCTGTTAGCATCGAAATAAAAAGCTTAAATAATTCATGATTGCATGCATACTTCCCTGCACCCATTAGTATTTGCATTCTAATTCACAACCCTTTGACCAGACATTAGAGTAAAAGGTTAGTCTCACCCATAAAACCTACATCGGTATAGGCTGTGATACTTATTATTCTGTGCCGGAACATTCTTTCTTCTGATTTCATCAAAGTGAATTTTCACCAATTTAGACATTCCATTTCGTGAGAAACATCACAATTGTAGTCCAAGAATCAGCACTCCTCGAGACACTAAATCAAATAGTACATTTGTTTTTTATGATCGAGCGTTTCTCGTTTTACTAAAATCTATAACTAATAGTAACTGAACAATTTCTGTCTTTTGAACCGGGCCGTGGTAACTCAAATATTATGGTTTGATAGCTTTCCTAACATGAACAATTATTGTACCCAACACGTTTCACTAACTCGACATGGCCCCTAGAAGGATCACACTTCTCCAATAATACAGGTAACACTGTAGCATAAAATAGAAGATCTTAAACGCATCCTCATCTGGTTATCCTACACATGTATCTTGATCACCGAGGTCCATGCACTAACGTCGGATCAATAGAAACTCAAGCATCATCAATCAGTTATCAGCTCCTCCCATTCATAACCCAAAATCACGCTAGCCCGAGTGAATCCATTTTTTTTATATCCCAGAATTCCTAGAGAAGTAAACAGAATGTTAAGAACTGCAATAATCAACCGGTTGAAGAGAAGGCATCGCACTCACGCATTTCCTCGAACGGCTAGCTCCTTTGTTTTATCCATTCGAACAGCCCGCTGCCTGTGCATGCATGTACAATAGCAGAATCGATGGTCTCTTCCAATTCCACTTGTGTTGTTTAATTTATTCTCCTGCATGCCTAATGTTGCATGGTTTATTGCATATAATTTACCATCTTCCTGCCAAAGGTTGCATAGTTGCACTTTGTCCTTTCGTATAGTAAAATTTTGGCCTTCACATAGTGTGATATATAACGACATAATTAAGGTAATTTTAAAAAATGTATAACCTTTTGTGAAATATAATCTTTGGCTACTATTCTTTGCTCAATTCCCTACTACGACCTTCCAATTAGACAAAATATCCGAACTGTTGGTATAATAAGAATCACTAATTTTCTAATTACCAGAAGGTCACTATATTTTTATTCATCGCTTTATATTTCCAAGGTTAGCATGCATGCAAATGATGAAATTATCAAATATTAATGAATGAATCGACGCTGTGATGCACGGCGTACTAGGTTGCGTTGTGTTAAGATTGGAACTTGAACCTAACTCAACCCCAAAAGCTAGCTCAAGGAGGGAGGATTGTCCAAGTCCATATATACAACTCCCAAGTATTAAATGCCACCGATGTGAGACAACTAACACACCCCCCTCACGCCAAGGAATGAACATCTGGAGCGTGAAGTTTACAAATGACCCAATTATGGGCAGATCTGGAGCGTGGAGTTTACAAATGACTCAATTATGGGCAGAACGGGTGGCCTAATTATAGGCGGTCCAACACACAACGGTGGAACCCGGGCTCTGATACCATGTTAAGAATGAAACTTGGACCTAACTCAACCCCAAAAGCTAGCTCAAGCGGGGAGGATTGTCCAAGCCCATATATACAACTCCCAAGTTATTTATCCAACCGATGTGGGACAATTAACACGTTGTGCGTACAATCCAACCGTGTGATACCTATTTCCCGATTTGTTCACGACATACCACATGGATAATATCCCAAGTGTTAAATTCAAGGTCTACGTATGTTTTCTAAATGCGTGAATTCATGTGAAAAGACTCTTAGATCACGGGTTACCCACCCTCTCCCTATCCCCATTTTCTCCCACTCGAGAAAACTGCACATTTCATGTAAATATATACATCGTGTGTTCCAAAAATATAGACTTATTTAATTTTCACATAAATTAAGAATATCATTTAAAATACCGGTGAATCGGACCATTTGTGATTGATTTATTGGATTAGCTAGTAATATTCATATCAAATATTCTTCCATATCTAAAATGATGTGAAGGATGTTACGGAACGTCTCACAATGATTTGAGTCACCCCACCCGAAAATCCAGCGTTGGTTCAGACAATTCCATGCTTCATCGCTCGTAAACAACTTGAACGAACAATGTGACGAATATATCCAACCATTACTCTCCAATGCGCCCAATGAACCATCACACCAAGGATGGTGGCATGGTATATATATACTGCCCGTCATTGCTAATTCGGCAGCTAACATTCCTGGCATGTCGAGTCCGACCAGACCAAACTTCCCTCTCGAGATCATTACTCTGGCATTGATTTAGTTATCACAGCTGGGACTGTGGATCTAAGGCGATGTAGTTGGAATTGACACTTTTTTAAAAAAAAAATAATGACTACAATTACAATTATTTGAATTAAGAAGATGACATTCAAGCCTGTATCAGGGCCTCAATCCTCCAGATCCATGAAAAAAACAGGCCGGTCCATGCAGTTTCCAATTTTAAGGCCCATACCTCGCTTTCGAAAACTAGTGCACTTAACTATATCCGCCGATAATATAAATAGAATAAGATTGAAAGATTTAGCTGAAATGTACGTCGGGAAAACAAGTTTGAGAACTTTGTTTCATTAATATTGCTTAGTTTTTTTTTCTAGAAAACATCATTTTTGTGTAATTTGTACTTCTACGACAAATTTCAGCTTCAGTCTTGTTGAATTGTTTGTAGAAGTAACTTTCCAAATATTGCACGCAGTTTATTTTATTTTAATTTTTAGGAAAGTGATAAAAAGATAGTGTTTTTCATTTATTTTAATTATTTTACTTGTTTTAGAAAAACTTGTACCACCGTCAAGTGTGTGACAGTACGTCGTTCGAGTAACGTATTTATTTTGAACTAAACTTATATAGAAAATATATGGACGACACTTAGAAATCGATGAAAGAAAGGGGAATTGATCCCTATGTTTTTCTCTCAACATATTATTTGGAAAATTGATTGGTCCGCTGCAGCAGGCCAGGCTTCATTGTCCCTTCTGTCGAAAGCCCCTCTCCCCCGCTCCCGCGTCAGATAAGAAAATGACATTTTCATAAAGAAAATGAAAGCGAAAGCAAATATTAAAATATAAATTTACTTATATTTCAATTTTAATCTGTCCTCAGGTTTACGTATGCAGGCAATAAGAGATCTTTAGTTTTCCCAAAGATCCCTTCTTCCCAAATGAAGTAAATTTTTGTTTTTTATTTTTAATATTCACAATATAATTCAAGATTTTATCGAAGAAACCGAGGAAATAAGTCTTTATATACTTGATCTCGACTAAATGATGAGATAATTAAGAATGAAATCAGGATGAAAGCAAACGCCATTTGTTTATCTGCTGCACACACACACATACACATGCATGCACAGTGAAAGAATTTTACAAATCTCAAAATTTTTCTTTAATTTCTTGGGGTTAACTCTGAGTAATATAGTACATCGCAACGCATCCAAGTACTGCTACAGATTACTAATCATACAATTCGTACAAAACAGCAAATTAAATTAGAAAAAAAGGGGTTAATAATTAACAAAACAAAGGACCAAATATTAAACCTTAAATTACATGTAAAGTATTTCTAATAATACTTGTCGTCCCAGCAAAGAAGCATAGTAACGCAAATTCTCATAATGTAGAGCTTCCCTCTCATTTGTCTCACCATTCTTTTCCACTTCCCAAATGCCTTCGCCATTTCTATTTCTATCTTCTGATAATTCTTGACCTCTGCTAAATATGACGACCCTTCACTATGTGAGTGCGATCTGTGCGTGCGTGCGTGTGTGTGCATATATAGAGAAGAAAATGCCACGGCCTTAAATTGGATCCAAGTCATGATTCGGAGATTGTGGGGACAGTTTGTACCCTTGCAGTACAGAAACATCATGTATTCGACCAGTGAGACTTCTTTTCACATTAATCATATAATATTTTTAAAATAATATATATACACACACACACACACACACACTCTCTCTCTCTCTCTCTCTCCGAATAGTTATTAAAATTTATACGCTCTTTCCTCATTTCGATTTCAGAATATCATATTTCCCTCACCAAAAAAAAGAAGAAAGAAACGAGAAATCGAGAGGGGAAATTCTATCTCAAAAATCTGTTTCGGTCTTCGATTTTCGGAAGGAGATCTTTGAGGTTATTGTTAATTATCCTATGCGTAGTAGCATTATACATATAGAAAAAGAATTAACTTGTCGACCAGTATCTGCCCACAACTGGTGATTCCCAAGCGTGTGTGATTTATTAGTTCCGGCTAGTTCAGCAATCTGATATTTGCTAGCTTGGACATAATTATTACATTTCCAGGTTTCAAAGATACTAGATAGATATATGTAGGGCCTTTGATTTTTGGGGACCATTTTTACATTTAACCACGGCCTCAAATAAGATCTAGGGTCACAGCACCTAATCTTTAGCGCAATTAAAGTACAAAAATGTCATTATTCTCCATTTCATATAAAAAAATAATAATTTTCTTGGAAGTATGTCATGTGACATGATTTTTTTTTTCATCTTTAAATCCCAATTTATCCATGTAAAATATTCCAAAATGTAATTATCACGTTATTTTGCGTAGCTGTAAATGTCAATGTATAACTATATATTATTTTCATTTGATGATTTAATTAATTTCAATAATTTGAAGTAGTTAGGCACTTTGGAGTTGTGTGGAAATGATGAAAGCTCATTTTCAGGTACCGAATGGAAATAATGCCATGCAAAAAGAGTAGCAGAGAAAAGTTCACACAACATGATCATATCTTATCTCGAGTTAAAGCAAAAGAATCAAAGATAAGATCTTTTATCAACATAACCTAATCAAAGTGGACCTGCAGCACTGTAGCATTGATGTATCTATATGTAGACAAGACATACACCCGATTACAGAAATATCTATGCTAATATAAAGACCAAAATCCCACGGTTAGCGATTAACTAGGGAAACGTACTAGTCCCTAATATAGGGACACACCATGCATAGATTTCCTGTCCGCTGACAGGCCACAATTGGCATCCTTCGCGAGAACTCATCCCATGTCTAGTATTAGAAAATCATATGTTTCAGCCACAAGTTCGATGATATATTTTTAAAACAAGATTTGTTTGCGGGTCGGGTCCGGAGAAATGGTTGACGGGCGAAATCCAAATATAGGGGCGGGTCCTCCGTTTAGGCATTTTCTTTGAAAAGTACAATAATGGACTTAAAAGTAGGCTTATCTCCAAATTCAATTGCGTGATGTGACTAACTGAAACACCACCATCACAATATTCTCCCCCCTTTAAAGTAACGATCATATGCTTTTGCCAACGGTTCAGATCTAATTAATGCTCCTTCTTCCTCGAATATCACACGTTGGATCATTCTGATGGGGTTCTGGCTCTACAAGATATTTTAGCTCAATTGGTCGGGCCGACGGACCTGAAATAAAACAAACTATTTCTCACAAATATTTAACTAAACGAAACGGAAATTCATGGCAGTGGCAGAACCTGCATATTGAGTGACGATCGACTGGTTACACACTCATTCCACCTTATAAAATAAATGGATCGTTCTATAAATCGAGCTGTCAAAATCAGTTAGACCTAGTTGGAAGAGCAAAACCCGTCTTGCCTAAGCTGACATTATGAAAGGATTATAATTATTTGTTTATCTTATATATATATTAAGATATCGATAAGTATAGGTTAACTCATAGCGTTCTTAGCTACATTAACTCAGTAACTCATAGCTCTAACTCTCTAACTCGTAGCTCGTAGCTCGTACCTCATAGCTCATGGAAAGGAAGATCCTGTATTCGTGGTTGTTGAGAATAGTATAACAATTTATATGGAAATTGGGGGTCAGGAGAATCAGTAATTTATTGAAATCTTCGTTAATATATGTACACAAAATATCCGAAAAGCCTTATGTTTGCCCCTCCTTTTATACATTCTGCATATTGCTGGTGGATCCATGGACATTCAGCAAACTCCACATTGCAATTTTTTTTTTTTCCCGAAAAAAAAACCTATGTAGTAGATGATAAATTGAATGAGTAGGTTTCTTGTGAGACGATTTCGTGAATCTTTATTCGTGGGATTGATCAATTATGTTCATATTTACAATAAAAAATAATATTTTGACATAAAAATAATGTTTTTTATGAGTGACTCAAATAGAATATATGTCTCACAAAATTGACCCGTCAAACCGTATCACAAGAGTTTTGTATAAATTGTAATTGTGTATACGGATATCAAGTCATATACTATTTATTGTATGTATGTTGTGAATAGTAGAATGCAAGTAACAGTTCGTCGTAGTCGAACGTTCAATTATTATTAATTTTTTTTTTAAAAAATATTTGAAATTACTACGTAAATATGAAAAACTACAATTTTGGTTCTATATGTTTGACTATTTATGATTTTACTCGTCTATGTTATCGTATTTCGGTTAATCTGGCATTTATGATTTTTTTGGTAACTTTAATAATTTGTTATGTGGAGCTAGCTGACACGATGTCGATGTAACATTGACATAGGCAATGCCACGTCATCATTCATGCTGAAAAAAATGACTAAATTTGTCAACAATCTAAATATACGTGACTAAAATTGAAATTTATCGATGTATATGATACAAATTACAAAGAGATAACGATATATGACCAAATTGTCATTTTGCTGATAAATATTATCCCATTCCAAATTGTTATACAATATATCTTCCATCATTTTTCATTTTACTTTTTAGGGAGAATAATATGGCACAAAAGTTTCCAATATATCCAAAAAAATTCATTTACAATTGATTCTCTTCTTTTAAATATATGAGATGCTGGATGTTGCCACCTCCATCTTGCCCGCTTAAAAGAAAAAATTATTTGAGCATTTTTTTTAAAGTTAATTTGACTGATAATTGAAAAACAAATAAACAAGGATCGATTTGGTGACCACAAGCCCAACTTGAAAAATTCGGTTTGCCCAAATAACATGGGCTTTGTGACGAGTTCATTATATTGGATCCTCGTATTGTTGGGCTACAAAAATTTCATTTAATTGGGCCATTTTGGCAACTGCTGTTGACCCTAAAGCATTCTTTGGTAAGACCAAACCATTAAATAAAGTAATTTTACTATGTTTAAGTAAAATTCTAAAATCAAATCTCATTTATTAATTTCTTTTTTATTCACTATTAAATTTTATATTAAAATAATCATACTGTAGATTCCACGCAACTGACACATATATAATTCTAAGATTATTGTCAATAAAAATGAACAAAATGTTTTCTTTGTATAATCACAACATTTTGAAAAAACAATAACAAGTTAGGCAGATAATCGATTTTGACATGTTAGATAACACCTACCGAACATGATGAAACATGTCAAAATTGTACATTCATTAATTTAGTGTTACGTCATCTATAAACACATAGATGAGCATAGTTAACCGACAATATATCAAAATTATATGTACCTACATGTGGTAAGCTGTAAAAAAATTCATGGTAAAAAGTATGGTTATGTGTTAATAATAATTAATAGGCTACATAAATACATATCAAACTTGAATAAATTTCATTATTTGTTACCGTGATTGGTCAACAACATACCTTTTATCAAATTTAACAGGTGAATATGAGTTTATCGATGTTCACGTGAATATATACAATAAATCAGCAAAATATCAAAATATATTTCAGATTATACGAAATCCCATTTCGAAAACTGAACAGAGTTGAATGGAACGGCGAAGCCAGTTTTAACGTGCGCACCCCCAATTTGACTCCCCGTAGCGTGCAAACATGCGCACCTCCACTCGCTCCACCTGGAAAAACGAGAACCACCCCCGGCCCTCTCCCCATTTCCGCCGCCCCTAGACCTCTTTATCACTAACATGCGCCATCACCTCCTCAACTCCACCATTATGCCTCCTTCCTCCTCCCTGAAGAAATCCACCTCCCCCAATCCCCACCCACAACCCCACCTCAATTCACCAAACTGCCATGCCCTCTACAGGCAGTCCCCCTCCGCCACCCTCGACATCCTCATCTTCATTCTCGTAATTTTCTCCGGAGCTTTTTTAATCATCTCCTATTTTTCTTATATTTTCCAATCACTGTCACTTATCCTCCCCCGCTTACCCACTATAATTTCACACGTCCGTTACCATCTAACCTCCAACCCGCAATCCCAATTAGTTTTTTGCGCGTTGTTTCTGCTATCTTTTGTTGTTTTTGTTGTTATCTTTGAGATCTATTGTGGGCACAGATCAAGAAGGTGTGGAAAGATTGGTTGTAAAGGGTTGAAAAAGGCGATGGAATTCGATTTGCAGCTGCAAGGCGAGGACTTGTTGCGGATGGGAAACGGGAATAAGGCAGTTAAAGATGTTAATAAATTGCCCTGGAAAGGGGGCACCGAGGACAACCCTGATTATGAGTGTTTGCGTGCTGAGTTGAGGAAGATGGCCCCGCCTAACGGGCGAGCTGTGCTGTTTTTTCGCTCAAAATGTGGGTGCCCGGTTGCTAAACTCGAGGGATGGGGTCCTAAGCGTGGGCGTCGACACAAGAAGTGAGTGGAGTCTTTGTTGTGTTTATTCTTTTATTGGAATAAGAATGAATTAATTTTGTCTAGACTGTGACATTGTTTAATTGTGATATGATAATGCAACTCAAATGGGAAATTGTGTATAATTTGTTTGGATCGAATGTTGATCAACATGTTAGGATTATTGATTTTGGAACAAGGATTGATTGTATTTTGTTAATTTGTTTGAGTCTTGGATCATCAACTTTGTGAATTACATGAAGTCTAGTTAATTTGTGTGGTTAAGTCAATGTGATAGAAGATACCCAATACCCAAATATGTAAATTATTTTGTCTGTTGTCTCCTGCCCTTTGATTTTTACAGGTTTAGCAGTGGTAAAATTATTTATGCTAAAACGATGTTTGTTCTGTTATTACTATGAAATGATAGGAAATTTTTGTTCCTCTCCTCAGATAGACTCCTGTTGTGAGGTAGAGGTAGGGAATGTAGTACAAGATGCTCAATGCCTGTTATTTTGGAGAGGAAAATATGAGAATGAGACAGCAGTTGCATTTTTCTACAATATAATTGACTGTGTTAGACTTAGGCTTCTACCAAGGCCTTATTAAGTAGAGAAAATAACCTGCAAAAACTCTCTAGGCTGTGCTGCACTAGTGCATATTTTGATCAACTCGGTCATTCTGATTTTGTTTTTTCATGTGACAGTAGGATTATTATTTGGATAAATGGAGTCCATTCCTATTGCATAACATTTGCTGCATGAAAGTAGCTGGTAATTAATTTATGGAGCACTCTTCGACGATTAGTTTGCCAAGAGGTTGAATTTGATTCTTGGGAAAATGAGATTTCTAATATGTAGTATATTTACCTATTGTATCTGGTGAAAATAATGTGTCAACATGGTTGGTGGATGAAGATTGTGAAAGATTATATTAATGTTACTTTTTAGTGATTTGATGTCAAAGTTAATTAACTAGTTCATTCTATTTCAGAGAAGCCTGATGATTATATTCTAACTATATACTAAAGTTTATGCTAGTTGTTTTATGTTTGAATATTAATCACACATGATATTAGTGAAGAGCTATTTTCCAACTAAAATATGAACCTTTTATGAAAAAGTATTGCTTTTTAAGAATTAATACGTAAATATTGTTTTTGTGCATTGTGCAATGTAACTGCATAGTACGATAGAAATCTTTAAACTAGTTGGGTGGTGATTTGTCGCTTGCACTTTCTTCATAATAATCAGATGATTCTGTTGATGTTTATGGCGGCAACCTTCGGTTTTGGGAATGGTAACAAACTTGTATTGGAGTTTGATACTGTCTTTGAATGATCATGGGTATGGTTGCAAGCTTGTGTTGGAGCATGGATTTAAGTCTGTAGGAATTAAAATATTCTGTCTTTTGAGGTATCAATCAGTGAGTCTATTTTATGTTTCATGATCTTCGATATGCTTCCATGTTTTCATATGTAAAATTTATGGTTATTTCAATGCTATGATACAATATTTTGTATTTTTTGTTCATCTTGAATTTGGGTTATACAGGGAGTACTATTAGGTCATGTCCCGGATTCGGGACATGGCACTCTTCTTCTTCTTCTATTTATGTAGGATTGGTGTTCTAATGTTAAATAAAAGAGCTTATATTTGTCTGATTCATTCGATTTGATTTGCCTTTCCTTCTTCTACTAGGTTTATGTATAGTCTCCCACATAACTGCCTTTGCTTGTACCTAAATATATTGAAAGTATCTCAATTTCATTTGGTGGTCACTACCTTAACTAAATGCACTAGTTTACTCTTTATCTATGGTTTTTAGATGTTTTAACCATTGATTCGTGGTAGCATTCCTCAGCATCCTTTTTGTATCTCTTGACTTTATAAAAAAAACTGAGAGAGAGGAGCGAAATAAAGAACATGGTGATGAAAAGTGCTTTAGTAGTCAAAATCAAAAAGCGGCATTATGTTAGCGTGCCGGTATATTTTGGGTTGTCTTCATGTGTTTGTATTGGGCTCTATTCTATTTCTATCATTTGTTTTCTCCATAAATGTGCATAGTATGTCGTTTGCCACTCATTTGATTTATCTACCTTCTCAATTTTTTAAAATTTCGTTTTCCCTGCTGTTTTATATTTAAATTGTATTATCTGATGTATTTCAGAAGTCTGGCTCTTACCGGTGGAGGAGAGCGTCGCTGACTGTAGTGGGCATTTCCTTGGGTCTGATTAACAGTTCATCTGTAATCACTTGTTTCACGTTCATTCTGACAGACTGCATTGTTGGGAACAATTTTCTTTCAATGTCGCATTTATCCACATCTTTGTGGGGGAACTTTTATCTTCTCTATACCGAACTAAGCGGGGTATAAATAAAAGAAATTAGTTCAACAGAAATCTCAATTTCTTTTTTTGATCTTTTGTGGTATACACTGCTAATACTTCTTGATTGGGAACAAAGTCCACATGTTATTTTTGCACAAATATTACCCAAATATGAAATATGTTTTTGTGTGATTTGGATGCAGAAAAACTCGATTACGTTATTTGATAAGACTTGGCATACATTTTTCGTATGTTACAATAATCGGTTTAAAATGTGTACAATTCTAAAAACACTTGCGACATTTTGTTTGAAATCTGTACCTATACGAAAAATCAAATTTCGTCGACGTTTCTGTAACCAACCTTTGTAAATAGTTAAAAGTTCTTGCTTTAAATCTAAAAGTTGGTAATTTTATACCCTGTATTTTACAACGGACACCTGATTGCTACAAACAAGAAACTATACTGATCACTGACAATATAATATTATAAAAGCTTCATTCTCTGATGAAACCATCTGATGAAATTTCCAGTCAAGTCAAAGATCTTATTATCCCTGAACGTCAACTTGAGATGCCTCTGCACGATTTCCGCTCCAATCATCCAAACCCTTTTGAGAAACAGCTCCAAGAAACCAGAGATCATAGAGTTTTCGTTGGTTTCTGCACTAAAAACCATCTCATCATCCCCTTCATTGATATCTCATGGCCAGCAGCTCCATTGCCTTATAATGAAATCCGGGCGGAACTCCAATTTATTCATACAAAACAGTTTGATGAGCATGTACTCGAAATGCGGGCTAATTTGGTGTGCCAAATCTATTTTTGACACGTCACTGAAGTTGGATTGTGTATCATGTAACATAATGCTCGGTGGATATGTAAAACATGGACATTTGAATGACGCGCGTGAGCTGTTTGTGAGAATGTCTGCTAGAAACTGTGTGTCTTACACGACTGTGATAATGGGATTGGCTCAAAACGAGTTCTATGCAGATGCATTTGGAATTTTCGATGAAATGAGGTTGTTGGGGTTGGTCCCCAATGAAGTGACTATGGCTAGTGTCGTCTCAGCTTACGCACGTGTTGATTGCCTCCGACAAAGTGGGAGACTATTGCATGGTTTGGTGTTGAAACTTGGTCTCGATGTGTTTGTTCTCGTATCGACGAACTTGGTTCATTTGTACTGCATGAGTTTGCGTCTTGCTGATGCAAGGATGATTTTTGATGGGATGAAAGAAAAGAATGTGGTTTCTTGGAATGTTATGTTAAACGGATACACAAAGGGAGGGCTGGTTGATATGGCTAAAGAGTTGTTTGATGGAATTATTGGAAAAGATGTGGTTTCTTGGGGTACCATAATTGATGGATATTTGCAGGTGGGACGATTGAGGGAGGCTTTGGCGCTCTATTGTGAAATGAGGCAAACTGGCTTGAGTCCTAATGAAGTTATGATCGTGGATGTCATATCTTCTTGTGGGCAAGAAACGAACTTTGTTGAAGGTCAGCAGTTTCATGGTTTAGCTGAGAAAATGGGGTTTGTTTGTTATGATTTCATGCAGGCAACATTAATTCGGTTTTATGCAGCTTGTCGTGAAGTAAAATTGGCTCGCCTGCAGTTTGAACTGGGAAATAAAAATCATGTAGCATGTTGGAATGCCCTTATTGCAGGACTAATAGGAAATGAATTGGTTGATGAGGCTAGTTGTTTATTTAATGAGATGCCTGAAAGGGATGTTTTCTCATGGAGCTCAATGATTTCTGGTTATTCACAAAATGGGCAGCCTGCTCTGGCTGTCAAACTTTTTCATGAAATGGTAGATAAGGGATTTAAGCCAAACGAAATTACGATGGTCAGTGTCCTGTCTGCCATTTCTACTTTAGGCACATTAAAGGAAGGAAGATGGGCTCATGAGTACATCTTTAATAACTCTATACCAGTTAACGACAATTTGAGTGCAGCAATCATTGATATGTATGCGAAATGTGGGAGTATTTGTACTGCTTTAGAAGTTTTTCATCAAATTCAAGAGAGAACCACCAATGTCTCGCCTTGGAATGCAATTATATGTGGCTTGGCTATGCACGGGCATGCTGCTGCATCTTTAAGAATTTTTTCAGATTTGCAGAAGCGTAACATACGACTTAGTGCTATCACATTTATAGGAGTCTTGAGCGCATGTTGCCATGCTGGGCTAGTGGAAGATGGAGAAAATCATTTTAAGAGCATGAATGGCATATATGGTATACAACCAAACATCAAGCATTATGGCTGTATGATAGATCTTTTAGGCAGAGCTGGAAGGCTAAAAGAGGCCGAAGAACTCATAAAGAGCATGCCCATGAAGGCAGATGCAGTTATATGGGGTACATTATTGGCAGCTTGTAAAACACATGGTAACACAGATATAGGCGAAACAGCTGCAGAGAATGTGGCAAAGGTAGAGCCATCACATGGTCCTAGTCGAGTTCTACTTTCCAACATTTATGCAGACGTAGGCAGGTGGCACGATGCTTTATTAGTCCGGAGAGCAGTGCAAGATGGAAAATTGTCGAGATCCCCAGGTTATAGTGGTGTAGTATAACATACTGGCTTATGCTTTCTTAAAAAGATTCTATTAATATGGCAGAGTACTGTAAAAGAATTTGATGTCAAGATTAAGGCAGTGCATATACCATGTTTTTAGCGGTGCGTTCTTGTACCAAAAGTTATACCAATAATTTTAATACTATTCAATCAAGAAATAAATTATTGCAACCGACAAATAGTATATTAATAAATAGTCTTGCAAAATAAATAAATGATTATTAATAAAATAGAAAATAAATAAAACTTCAATTTATATTAACTCTGATGTACGATGATCAGCTATAACAGAGAAAATAGGTAAGAATGTGTTGGAAAAATAATTCAAAATGTGATTTTGTTTTGAACCTAATTTCAATGTGAGGAAGTATTCGTAATGACAATATCTCTCTCGGATACTCCAAAAATGAATATAACTTATAGATAGCAATTCCAAAAATTCTCCCAATAACAAATATAATACCCCGCAAGAGCCCGAGTCATGGATGACCCGGAATATCAAATGGATTCCTAAATCCGAGTGAGTCTGCAGATGGATTTTTCTGGAGCGGGGCAGGTGCAAGCCCATGCTCTATTCTCCGGGCAGTCATAGTCCCGTGCTCTTGTATAAATCTCTCGGGAGACATTCTACCCGGGCACCTCGATAACAGTGCCGCATTCTAGTGGTTCAGAAGATAAGATCTTGTCTCGAGAAGCGCACCTGACAGAATCCTGTTGATGTGACTTGATGGAAAAGTAGGGTGGCGTGACAGGAAATAGCAAGTAGGCTCTGAAAACAAGGTACCTACTACCTTTTCTCCTATAAAAAGCAGGTATATAATTCATTTGAGGGACTGGGGCTTCCTCTTCTTCTCTAGTGCTGGAGAATGATTCATTCACCAATATATGTTAATGCACATATTTACACCAGTAGCCTTTACTTTTATCTAAGCTACACTGGTTATCATCTTCACCCGCTGACTTAAGCATCGGAGTGGTCACGTCGGACATCCCTCCGGCGCCCATTCACGAGTTCTTTTCTTATTTGCAGGTTACAGCGGAAGCCATATTGCAGAGATATATCTTCATCACAGATATAGTTCTTGCTCAGTTTTCTTCATTATCTTGATAGCAGATCCGGTGGAACACCCGACCCTACTCATTCATTTCACCAGGATCGCATCAAAATAGATAATGAATTTAATTACTTCAAGAAAATAGGAATGGAAAACGAAATCATGAATGAATTATGCCATGAAGATGTATATATAATAATCGAAATAACATTTGAGAAAGCTTATGAAAGATGTATATATAATAATCGGACCCTGAGACGATGGTCTCCTTAGCTTTGTAAAAAGTTCGGCCCTACTTTAAAGGAGTCCGAGTCGATAAGATTCATTTGAAGAGGTCTTCTATTCATATTTAATACTAGCTGTTCATCAGCACATGTAAATACATGTATTCAGTCAAAAAAAAAATAGAGATAAAATAGTTTTTTTAAAAAAAAAATTAAATGAAAGTTATTAATTTTGAAATTAAAATGTAGGAGATCTTTAAAAAGTTTGAGATATCAATTTCTAATCTCTTCTCTCAATAATTAATTTGAGTAAATTTCATATGGAGTAGTTTTCTTGTGAGAAGTTATCACGAATCTTTATATGTGAGACGGGTCAATCCTACCGACATTCACAATAAAAAGTAATACTCTTAGCATAAAACGTAATACTTTTTCATGGATGACTCAAATAATAAATCCGTCTCACAAAATACGACCCGTGAGATCGTCTCACACAAATTTTTGTGTTTCATACGAGAACGTCTAACATATTTATATATATAATGAGTTGCCTTAGTTTATATTTTTAAAAAATTATTATTTTTGATATAAATAAATTTTTTTATGAACCGAATGTGAGTAGATATATGTGACAAAATTTGATCAATGAGTTTTTTTTTTTTTTTTTTGAACTAATTTTTCCCCATATGATCATCGTGTGACGAAATATCTTTTGCACCAACGTCCCACAAAACGCATAATTGATTGGATAAAGGCCAATTATTTTGATCTGGAGAAGAGAAGGATAAGACATGGCAGGGAAGCAGTGCTGTGAGAACCCACCAACTCTAGATTCCAGCAGCGGAGTAGGCCATGTGAAAGAACTCGGAGGCCTCAACTGCTATATCACTGGCCCCGCTGATTCCAAGTTGTCTGTGATACTAATCGCAGATGTTTATGGTATGTGCAATTTCTTGAAATTTCTGATCGTGGGCTGCTGCAAAGTTTCAATTTTTCTTCGTGGATTATGAGTATTTACAAGCGGGCGATCTGTATTCAGTGTTGTCAATTTTTTGTAAAAGTTGCTGGTTGTTTTTTTTTTCTCGCTTTATATTCCCCCGAGAATTCGTTTTTGAATCGAAAAATGATAGTCTTGTAATCTAGTTTGTTCCCTCTTTTAATATTGTGCTCGTTATTTTATGCAGGATATGAGGCTCCTAACTTGAGGTGCTGCTTCTCTCCATTACCCATTTGTCTAATTATTGAATGTAATTTTGTTCTGTGTAATGAGTTCTCTTTTAAACTTGTAGATTAATCTTTTTTACACATAATTGAATATTAAGATCTGGTGTTTAATTAAAGATTTATGCATTCCCTTTACCCATTAGCATCTTGAAATGGAAAAAAATGAGTGAATTGTATTTTACCTATTCTGATAAATGAAAATGACAAGTATCTCTAATTGACAAATCAAGGTAAACAGCCATTAGTTTTAGCAAATGTCGAACAAAGACATGAAATGACTTTGATTTAAATTAGTGATATTTGACGAAAAACAAGGATAACATAACCTGCCATTGCATATAGTAGGAATTCAAGGAAATTCAACCAATTGCATACCATCTTGTGTTTAGATTGTAATAACTGCTTGCACAGATAGACTTTTTTTATCTATGTTATGATATAAATTTAAAATCTTGAACTTCATATGGTTCTTATATAGCCATTTTCTGCCTTGAAGGAAACTTGCGGACAAAGTTGCAGAGGCTGGGTTTTATACCGTTGTCCCAGATTTTTTGAGGGGCGATCCATTTGTACCTGAAAATGCTGATAGAGCTATCTTTGTTTGGTTTAAAGATCACGGGACTGTGAGTAATCATTTATCCCCATATCATAATCAGTCAGCTGGCCGCTAAATATTTACTTAAATATTGATTATCCGGCATTATCATGGCTTTTATCTCTAAATATTTAGCGTCGGCTTGATAGGATCAAGGATTTGAAGATGCAAAGCCAGTTATTGAAGCTCTTAAAAGCAACGGCATAACTAAGATTGCTGCCGCAGGCTTCTGTTGGGGGGGTGTGGTCTTATTTAGTCACCGATAAAACTAATTTTCTCCTTATCTCAACATCGTGATTCGTAAAATCAAATGAGTGGCTCTTATTTTGTTTCAGCCAAGGTGGTTGTGGAACTTGCGAAGTACGCATATATACAAGCTGGGGTGCTACTACATCCTTCTTTTGTAACTGTAGAAGATATTCAAGGTACTAAATTTTTTAAGTTTCCATATGCATTGCTTTCGTTATTTTAAGCATATATTGGGACTATTTCTCTTGAATATGATCCATTGTGGATCCATTTTTATTGGCTATCAGCTGTGAAACCAAGCTGAAACAAAAGTACTTGCTCCTTTTCTTTGAATAATATTGTTAAAATAATCCTCAGGAGTTAAGGTTCCGCTTTCAATTCTTGGAGCTGAAACCGACCATATGTCTCCACCAGAGCTTGTGAAACAATTCGAAACTACTTTGAATGCTAAGCCTGAGGTGATCAACTGAATTGAATCATGCATTTAAATTTTACATGCACTTATAAATAGCTTCTTGATTTAACTTCAAATTTTGTCTTCATAAATTCCGTCAGAGAAAATTCTTTACAAAACCTGAGCTGGATGGTTTGGGTACCAATTCACCACTCAAAACCACGTTCAGTTATAATCAAAAAACATGAAACAATGGTGATCTTTGTTTCAGATCAACTGCTTCGTGAAGATATTTCCTGGTGTCACGCATGGATGGACTGTAAGGTACAAGGAAGACGACGAGCATTCCGTAAAGAGTGCAGTAGAGGCTCACTCTGATATGTTGGATTGGTTTACCAAACATCTTAAATAAATTGAATTATCATAAAAGCATCTTAAATAAATTCGACCGCTCTTGTATCCTGTATTGCAACAAATTATGCGTCCTCTGGACCAGTTCTATGAGTTATAACATGTTTGATATGTAATTTTCAGCTGCAGACTGTTACATTGACATTTGGATTTCAAATTACTAGATATTTAGTACTTTTACTGGTCGGAAAATTGTCAATCCAACTCATCTATTATATATGTAGATTGCTTTGTAATAATTAATCAGTCTGCCCAAATGCTATCTGTTCATCCCGAGTCACACACGAACCACCCTATATCCAGACGAACCTATTCACTCTCCACCGCGTAATTTAATTCCATTGGATATAATATTTTTGGTTGAATTTTAATTTAAAAAACCGACATCAAGAAGTAAAAAATGGGACATTTTATCTTTTCTTCAATTTTTTTTTCTACATCCTTCTTTTTATTATTATTATTATAATTTCAGCCCAATATAAAATTGTTTACCATTTTTTGATATACATAAAAGAATAATTTTGAAAAGCTTAGATATAGATATTTCACATCGTAATTCTAATTCTACCAATTAAAACTTCGTGTGTAAATGCTTAATTATCTGTTTTCTGAGATAAATATAAATACGTGTGTAAAATTATCCATCAATATTTCATGTTAATGTTTAACAAACTATGGTGAAAAAACTATTACTGCTTCTATTTTGTCATCAACTTTATGATGCATTGATCAAATTATGATACTTTAAAAATCATATGGTTTAAAAAAAATTCGTAGCATGCAGATTTTGTCAATTATAAATTATTTAAACCATGATGTTGGGCATATGGTTATAACTAAAAAAAATTATGACAACGTCATTTGTTATCTTTGTGTGATGAATCTTCGAATTAATGCAATAACATAGTCACATGTGCTTAAAAAATGCTGACAGAGAACAACTCAGGACTTTATACTTTAACTTTGATTTTTAATTAGCTTGACACTCTAGAAATTGGGAACTCCATTACGATAAGATTTTTAGACCTTTCGCACCCGACGACAACAAAAGCCGCCATAAAAAAAAAAAACAAATCAAAGAGCATTATTGTACAGAATCAATTATTGAGTTATTTGGTCTTGACTTGTAAAAGAAAGAAAAGAAAAGAGGAAAACGAGAATGGCTGGGAAACAGTGCTCTGAGAACCCACCAACTCTAAGCTCCAGCAGTGGAGTTGGCCATGTGAAGGAACTCGGAGGCCTCAGCTGTTACATCTCTGGCCCTGCCGATTCCAAGTTCTCTGTGGTCTTGATTTCGGATGTTTTCGGTACGCCCAGTTTCTTCAAATTTTTGATCATCGGATACTGTTAGTCGTCCTGAGATAAAATTTTTTGGGAGTTCATTATATTAACTTAGAAAATTAATAAAATATCTGAGAATGGTATATATGCATTTATACAATCTATTTCTTTCTGCTAGTGTTTGCTGTCGAGTGAGGTCCAAGTCTTGAACATACTAAAAGTTTAGCTTACATTTGTTGGACTATCCATAGTTGAGCTACTTGTTCTATCTATAGTTCGATAATTTGTAAACTTGCGCGTCATATGTTCACTCCTAGCGGGAGAGGTGTGTCGGTTGGATAAAATATTTGGACAATCTTCTCCTAGCTACTATTTGGGATTGAATTTGATCTAAGTCAATCTTCTCCTAGCTACTATTTGGGATTGAATTTGATCTAAGTCTGGATCTTTTGACATTTGGTGCAAAAGTTTACACTTTTCTTCTTTGGATTGTTTGGGTATTTAGTATTTAGGGCTAGCTGTACGGTGGTCAGGCCACTTGTGGTGCGAACCAAATTGGATTCCTATTGTGTTTGGGGCAGTCTATGTTATACTACAGTATTAAAATATAACATGTTCAATTCATCGCAACTGAACATGTTAATCTATTGAAACATGGATAATATATTCGAATTTACAGAATCAAATATTCGTAAATCTGTGGAAATTTTTTTTAAAAAAACTTTGTCAAATTAAGTTTTTGAAAAATAATGTTTTGCAAGTGTATTTGAGGATTAGTTTTTTTTGTTTTTTAAAAAAGTTTGATCAAGATTATTTCGCGAATTCCGAGGTTTTAAGCAAACAAGGGTCAAGATAATCTTATAATTTAGTTTGCCGCCTCTTTTAATATTTTGCTTGGTCGATTTGTGCAGGTTACGAGACTCCTAATTTGAGGTGCTGCTTCTCTCTGTTACCCAGTTGTCTCATTACTGGATGTGATTTTTCTTCTGTGTGTTTTGTTTTAAGTTGTAAAATACCCATTTCATGCAGAAGATCTCAGTTCAATTTTAGATTTATGAAAGTAACATCTTGAAATGAAGAAAATGGTTGAGTTGCATTTTACCCCATCCGCTAAAATGAACATGGCAAGCGCCTGAAATGACTTCGATTGAATTCTGTGATTTTTTTTAAATAAGTTGAGGATAATTTGTAACCTGCAATTGCATATATGAAGGAAAAATTCCACCAACTGCAGATTATATCATGTTTAGAGTGAAATATCTGCTTGCACAGATAGACCTTCGTTTAGCTATGTCATGATTTAAATTTGGAAACTTGAACTTTATATTGTACTCTATACTCATACATGATTTATTGCTTTTCTGCCTTAAAAAGGAAACTTGCGGACAAAGTTGCCGCAGCCGGATTTTATACAGTCGTCCCAGATTTCTTCGGTGGAGATCCTTACGTTCCTGAAAATGCTGAGAGACCTATCGTAGTTTGGCTCAAAGATCACGGGACTGTGAGTTATCATTTATTCTCATTGCATAATCAGTAGGGATGTAAACGATCTAAACCAAACCAAACAGTATCGGGCTTGAGCTTGGTTTGTTTAAAATTGTTTGAGGCTCGAGCTCGAGCTTGATCGAGCTTCTATTATCAGGCTCGAGCTTGGTTTGTATTGAAATTACTGAGCTCGTTAAAAGCTCGAGCTCGGCTCGTTAAAAGCTCATTTAGCATGTTAATCAACGCAGGCTCGAGTTCGGCTCGTTAAAAGCTCGTTTAGCATGTTAATCAAGCCAGGCTCGAGCTTGATTCATTAATAGCTCGTTTAACATGTTTAACAAGCCTGTCTTGAGCTTGTCTCGTTTTCGAGCTCGATAAGCATAGAATTGAGCTCGAGTTTGAGTTTGAGTTTGAATCGAGCTTGTTAAAAATTAAATATATCTATAAACTAATTTTAAATCAGACATAAAAATGTAAATTCATTCATAAATAACCAAAACGACACAAATAAGAGCAAAAAAAAAAAATAAATAAGTATATTATTGAACATTCCAAAATCATGTTTGCGAGCCACCTAAACGAGCCGAGCTCGAGCTCGAGTACGAGCCACCTAATCGAGCCGAGCTCAAGCTCGCGAGCCTATTATCGAACATGTTTGCGAGCTCACGAGCCGAATATCCTTAGGCTTGAGCTTGGTTTGATTAAATTTTCGAGCTCAAAATCGAGCTTGGGCTTGGTTTGATATGATTAACAAACAAACCCAAACGAGCTTTTTATCGAGCCGAGCTTCGAATAGCTCGCAAACCGTTTGGTTCATTTACATCTCTAATAATCAGTCAGCTGGCCTCTGAAATTTTACTCAAGTGTTGATTATCAGGCATTATCATGGCTTTTATCTCAAAACATTTCACTCTGGCTTGATAGGATCAAGGATTTGAGGATGCAAAGCCAGTTATTGAGGCTCTTAAAAGCAATGGCATAACTAAGATTGCTGCGGCTGGCTTCTGTTGGGGAGGTGAATTGGTTCTTATCCACTGCCTAAACTGACAATGCTCTTCTTGTTTAGACATTGGAATTTGTAAAATCAAATGATTGGTTCGTATTTTGTTTTAGGCAAGGTGGTTGTGGAACTTGCGAAGCACTCTTTTATACAAGCTGGGGTGCTGCTACATCCTTCTCTTGTAACTGTAGAAGATATTCAAGGTACTAAATTTTCGAGTCAAGTTTCTATATATAACGCCTGAGCGAATCAAAGAGTTGATAGCAGGCACGTGAAGAGGCAAAAGACACATTATTGTGTAAATTGCGCATGAAAATTCTTTGTTATAAGAAGTTGTGGGCACTCTCTCTTCTGTAATCCATTGTGGATATGGGTACGAGGGGCATGACCTGTAGATTTTATTGGCTACCGCGGAGAAACTGAACTGAAGCACTAGTGCATACGCCTTGTCTTTGAATAACCATTGTTATAACAATCTTCAGGAGTTAAGGTTCCTCTTTCGATTCTTGGAGCTGAGATCGACCAGGTGTCTCCACCAGAGCTCGTGAAACAGTTCGAAACTATTTTGAATGCTAAGCCTGAGGTGATCACTTGAACGAATCACACATTTCAATTTCACACGCACTTACAGATAATTTCTTGCTTTAAATTCAAACTACTGTCTTTCGTCTGCTATTGTGCTGTTGCATCCTTCCTAACGATTTTCTTGCGTTCACGTGAACCATGTTTTGTAAATTCCATCAGAGAAACGCCTTTACAAACCTGTGCTGAATGGTTTATGTACCTCTATGTATAATTTGTGCATATATACATCACTTGACAACCTGAACCCACGTTCTGTTATGGTCGAAAAGCATGAAATAATGGTAGTGTTGGCTTTCAGATCAACTGCCATGTGAAGATATTTCCTGGTGTCGCGCATGGGTGGTCTGTAAGGTACAAGGAAGAAGACGAGCATTCCGTGAAGAGCGCAGAAGAGGCTCACTCTGACATGTTGGATTGGTTTACCAAACATCTTAAATAAATTGAAATATTAGAAGAGCATCTTAAATAAGTTGGATTACTCTTCTATATTCTAATAAACTATGCATACTCTGAACCAGTTTCATGAATAATTTGTTTGAGTTAGTGTAACGTCCAGCTGCACAGACTGTTATAGCATTTTAAGAAGTGATTTAATGTCTGCGCGCATAGTATGGTGTTACATACATATATCTTGATCTATACATACATATATCTTGATCTATACTGTGGTGATAAATTAGAGTGTACTGGAGATTACGGTTATATGGTTATGAGCTTTACTATAATTTTGGTTTGTATAATTACAGCTTCTCCGATCGGGCACAAAACAAAATTTCAAAGCTCATGAGTTCTGTCAAACGCCATCTAAATATTGAAGTTTGGGTTAATTTTTATTTTTATTACAGAATATGATACTAGAACCAAACGTAGATGCAACATGCATGTTGTGACGTTCGCTGTTTAATTTGTTATTTGAATATGAATACATCTATCTGTTTAGATCAATCATTTGGTATCTAAATCGTTAAAATAAAAGATTATTGGGATTTTTGTGATTGAAGTTAACATTATGTGGGCATCAAATTATAAAAAGTTGCAACATACATATATTAATTTGATGTTATCTTTACCGACTACCATCGAATTTGAATGTTAAAAATGTTATTAATCGATATTATAAACTATTATATTCCAATTTATTTAGATATTTTTTAAATAATTTCAATTAAAATAAAACGGTAATTTCCTGTACGAAGTTCGCGTTATGCTATTATCATATGTCAAGGTAAACTGGAAAAATGTCATTTCATATATATATGTATATTTTTTAGGTGTTAGTAGAAAACTGACCAACATATTTTACATATTTAACATGCTTGACGTCATGCTAAAGTTAAATACGAAAACTCATGTGAGACTGTTTTATAAGTTATTTTGTGAGATGGATCACCAATACAGATTCATAAAAAAATATTAATTGTTATGTCAAAATAATTACTTTTCATAATAGACGTATGTTTTTATGAAGCTCCCATAAACGCAGCCAGAATTATGTGAAATTTATGAGCCTATAGAGGAAGGATTCATACAGCAACTAAAAAACCTATTGTAAGTATCTGTATGATATTTTCTTCACTCAGACTCGTTTAGTAAGGGGGGTGTATTGGTTATAAACTTTTAATGACTTTTATGGAGTTTAAAAGTTTAGAGGTATTCAAACTAGACTTTTATATACTCCATAAAAGTTTAGTGGTATTCAATGTAAACTTTTGTAGAATTTTAAAAAGTCATGTGGTATTCAAACTTGACTTTTAAAAACTCTACAAAAGTCTATAGGTATTCAAAATGTCAATAGACTTTTAATGACTCTATGGAATTCTATTAAGTACAAGAATTATAGCCTAAGGTACAACAATAAAATGTCAACAAAAGTTTTTGATTCAACGTAAAGATTTGGATGTACATTTAATTGAGAAATCTCCCAAATTCAATACAAACTTTCATTCTTTTCTCATCTATTTATTTTTCCTATTATTTGTACTTTTTAAAAACATAATTAAAATTTAATTTTTTATTAATTATTATATAACATTTTATTTTTAATCATTTTCTTTAATTTTAGTTAATCTATATATTAAATTATTGTATAAGCAAATTCATATCGATACTATGCCAAAATTTTCGGTATACCTAACCAAAAAAACCTTACATTTTAAAAAAAATTATAATTTATTGTTTTAAAATATTATATATTTTAAAATTTTTGTATATTTTTCCGGTATTTCGGTATACACCAAAATTTTCAAATTGGATATCGTTATCGTACCGAAAAATTCGGTATTGTTACCGTACCGTATCGAAATCTTCGGTATACTTAAAATTCGGTAAATTCAATATTTTTTTGTTATGGTAATCTCGGTATACCGAAAATTCGGTATTTTTTCCCACCCCTAACAGGGCTTGTATTGGCATGTGTTATATTACACAATTTTCTTTGAAAGAAATGTCAATTTGATGAATTTCAAATTGAACTAGATAATGAAACTCAATTGACTTCATCAGCACAAGTTTATGAAGGTGATGACTTTGATCAGTTATTTAATACTCAAAAACAACAACGAGCAAATGCTAATGCATAGAGGGATATCATAGCCAATGGAATATAGAACGATGTTGATCAAATTATCAGTAATGATTAGATTCTTTTTATAAAAGACTACTCATTATTTTGAGTGTTCTTTTAATAAAATTTTATTATAAACTTATAAAAATATTATTCATAAACATGTTGAATTGACATAAAGAATTGAAATTTTGATTTCAATAAATTGGATAGTTCATTTGTCGTTTTTCACAAATTAAATTGATTTAACTTTTAAGTAAGTAAAATTCATTTATATTCATAAATAAAAAAATAATTTAAAATTGAAGAGGTTATCTATGTCCAATAATTATTTTAAAAAAATTAATAAAAATTAAATCACAATTATAAACTACAAAATTCACATAATTCTATGAAAAAGTTTACAAAAGTCTACAAAAATCTTGAAAAAAAGTCTATAGGAGTCTATGAAATTTGTTTTACAATTCTATGAGATTCCATAAAAGTCAATAAAAATCTATCAACTCCACAAAAGTCCATAATTTAAAAAAAGTCATTAAAAATCTTTGAAAGTATAGAATGAATACCCAAAACTGATTCTAAATTAGTAAGTTCTCCTACTTACTGCAGGTTTTTGAGGCTATAATGGAGGACAAATTGCTAGAAGTAATGACTGGAGCGGCATGCTGTATTTTCAACTTTATGACATACGAGGACTCGAAAATCATGCTTACGAAAGCGGGACTAAGAGAATTCGACCTGGTTCGTCGCCTTTCTTCATTCTGAAGAAGTACCAGGATCCATCCATTAAAGTTCCAAGCACAAGAAGGTATAGAACTTGCAATATGGATGATGAGAAACGATTACATGAATACTAAAAAATTTATGAGCCTTGGACTGGAGAGGGAGCTTGAGTCTGTACTAGAGACGACATCAGAGCTGGAGAGTTTCAACATTTTCTGTGGAGCCGTTGGCCTATGCAGCCACCGAATACCAATGCACTCATTGGTTGAAACAGCAATCCAAATGCTGGAAGAAGGGTAAAAGAACAGAGAGGGCACATAAAATATTTTCCATGCAAAAAGCACCCCCGTGTTCCAAAGTTCAGAACAGATGTAATAATCGCGTAAGGATCCAATAACTTTCTTTAATTGCTCGAGTACGGAAGCATATAAATCGAAGGGTATTATTCTACTTATTTCTACACCAGCAGATGTGTTCCAATCGATGCACATCACAGTATAAAGTGAATTTGCTATGCTTATATTTCCTGATTATCTTGGAGTTGGATTATGCAGTAATTATTTACTGCACAACATAATCAGCAATAATACTTCAGCATACTTCAAGTTCAACTCCACATCGCATTCGATACATCAATGCAAGCTAGTAAGTACCTGAGATGTAAAACTTCTGTGCATGTTTTGCTTACAAGTCATGAACACTCAAATCATCCCATTAACATAAATCAAATCAATGGGTTATACAACAAACTGGTCATATCAAAAGAGGCTTAAAAATCAGGAAGACAGATTCGTATGACAGAAAATATCACCTGTACAGAACCTGGGAAAGAATATTTAGTACACAATTACAACAGCAGCAGCAATTGAAAATTTAACCACAATCCTTCTATTTCATCATGTTCCTTAGTATACTCCTCTAAAGACAACTACTTCACAACACTACCATTTAGCAGTTCACTTTCAATATATGCATTCTTCAATCATGAACTAATAATCATCTGTTCTTGAAAAAATTAAGATCCCAACGGCGTAACAGGCCATCCATGATATTGCTCGTCGGGTTCTTCTCAACTTTAACAATGACCGTCGTTTGGTCATTCATGTTGGCATCTAATGTACTCTGATTGCCTGACGTTTTATCACTATGAGATGTCACCCCACTGATTTCTTGTCCCATTGGATGCTGTGTAGCATCATTGCTTGCCCGATCATTTAAATAATCAACAATGTCACCACCAGGTAAATTACTGTTACATGGTGATGTGTCGCTTGGAGGAGTTTCTTGCGTTTTTGCTTCAGAAATTGGAGTGCAAATCAGTGGAGATTCTAATATTGATTTGTTCCATTTAGGAAGTGGCATCTGGGATGCTGGTTCATGATCCTTAGCAGTTGATGCGGTAACTGAGTCTGTTATTATGGAATCACTCCAGTTAGAATCCTCTTGTTCATTCTTTAGAGCTGGTTCTGGTTTTGGTTCAGGTTCTGGGAGTTTACTACAGCCATTGGATGATGTTTGAGGGTGTCTCACCTCCAAGTCCTTCAGCGACTCAAGCACAGCTTCCATGAACATCTGAAAATTTGGCGAAAATAAGCAAATAATATTTCATTTGAAGGTAAAAGAACGTGTGAACCTAAGGAGACTCATCCCAAAAAAAACTGAAATTTACCCTTTCTTCTTCTTCCACATTGTTTGGGAAATCTGACAAAGTATCGAGAGGATACTCAACATATTCATCATCATCTATTGACGCTGGCTCATGAGAACAATGAGGACTGCCATTGGAGAGTTCAAAGCTGATCATACTAGAAGATGATGGGTGAGAATCAGACCCCCTACTTTCCACCTGGAGAGCACAAATGATCGTGGTGAGTCAGATGCACTGAAGAACTGCATCTAATGCACAAAAAGCAGAAAAAAGGTATCATTCTGGTAGATATAAAAGCACAACAAAAAGTGTTCCCGATATTTTAAACTACACCAGGGATCTCAATTTATTATTTATGCTAAAATTTAGAGAGGTACCTGCGTATCAAGTTGATTATTTTTGGACGAAATATCAGCAGGAACCTGAATAAAACAAAACAGCAATCAGCCATCTGCCAGTAATTATTGCAGAAGAAAAACCACAATCTAGTGGTTCCCTACCCAAAAGTTTGGTGCAGAGTATGAGCAAAAGGAAAAACCATATATGAACATAAATTTTAAATCATTCTCTTTATGGTGCCAAGGTAACCCATTGTCCTTCCACATTTGTCACTATGTTAAAGAAATAGATCATACCACTATTGTACTCATAGGTCTTCGGGATCGAAGTTGTTTAATGGCATCCTCTGTGCTACTGGTTGTTGGACCTGAATAAAAGTAAATTCGAGCGAGCACGTATCTCTCAGAGGAGAAATAAGATTGAAAAGCACACAAAACTGACAAAAGAATGAGAGCATAATATATACCAGAAGGTGAACCCACTAATTCATCAGAACATTCCACATCACCGGAAGTGCTCCAACTATTCTGGAGGTAATAAATGACGTTTTGCTTTAGTCAGAGATTTAGCTAGTAGAAGACTGCCAAATTAAATAGTGTAAAAAAATAAATCAATTTACCTTGGCGAAGTAGTCTCTAGTCAAGTCATAAAATGAACTTCCTATTTCGTCCTCTGGAGGTTGTAATACATTGTTGAAAAAAATACAAATTGAATCAAAGTAAAATTGAGGTCGAGGAGAATTGTGATCACCCTCAAATTTGATTATATTTTTGTCCCCCTGCAGAATCAAATTTAACGAATAAAAAGGCATGAACACAAAGAGAACATGAGATAGTAGAAAAACGTCCCATTTACATGAAAAACTTACTATCATCATCACTTATTAAATAATGAGAGAAGCAAAAAATCATCAATTTATTAAATGACTAGGTAGGAAAATTCCGTCAGAGTTGGAAGACAGATCTGCCGTAATTAGGAAAAGATTATTCATCAGCTGGAGTGAAAGTGTTGAAGCATATATTATAACAGAAACATTTCTAATAGCAATGTAAATCTTAGTTAAATGAATCGGAGCATACACCATCCCCATCCATGGGCAAATAGCATAACATTTTAGGTGTAGGGGGGGGTATTTACAAATGCTTAGACTTAACAATCATGCATCGTGACACAAAAAAATGCATCAAAACAAGCGAGAATAGCAAAACTATACCCAAAAGGGAGGTTCAGTAGCATGCACAGACATGATTATGAAATATTAATCTCAAAGAAATTACCATATAAGCATCAAATATCCGATCAGAATGATGGGGTTGTATGAAATCATCATCAATGGAGTGACCAAAAAGAACTGGAACAAAGCAAGATTTTGCAACCTAGAACATAAGCATGGAGTCAATTTCATTAAAAAAAATACACAAACAAGTGGTTGTAACCTAAAGACCCAGAAAAATGGATAAAGAATCACCGAGTATAGAAACATATATCAGCTAAATAAACTTCAAAAGAAAATATATTTTTTCTTCATGGTTAGTCAACCCTAACATGGAGCCACCGGAATTATCTCAGTTGGAATAGCCTCTTTCACCTTTACCAAAATTAAACTTCTATTTTATCAATCTGATGTGAACCACTCGGTCTGAATCCAAATAGACTTGGTCATGCTTTGCAACCCAACTTGGAAAACACATACTACCGGTGTCAACTAACAACCATGAATTAGAAAACTAGAATTCATAATGTATGGGTGTTAAATGACACAAGTAATCCTTCAACCATGTATAACATAGGCATGCTACCCATTTCTATGCGTATATTCACCTGTACAAAATCGGAATTTCTTGAAAAATAAATAAAATTCTCTAGGTAGGGAACAAAAGAACCACGAAATAATGTGTGTTAGTACATGAAAACACAACTATGTAGAATATCACTATCAATAAAAAAAATTAATCCGTGGAAATATATTTGCTAAACCACATTCATCGTTAATAAATAAGTACCCAAATCCACAGATATACAAGTAACAACTTATCTACCAAACAATTTTTTATACACATAAATATGAGCATTGCTATTTAATAATACACTGTATTTTTAAAAGTTATCATATTCATGAAAGTGTTGAAGACTCAGGAAGATTTCCTACAGCATGATGTGCATAAAACCAAGTAAAACTACAATCTCGAGAAAATACTGAGGAAGTTAGAAGAAAGTCTATATGATAGGATCAGCGTACATTTAAATTACAGAAATATAAGGAATAAATAGCCTAGGGTACACTCATGATTAAAGATAACAGTTCAGGATACCTTGATTGCATTGAGGTCCATTATATCAAATTTTGCCTTCTTCTGAATAGCTCTACGCATATACTGGATTGCAAACTTAACCTGGAAATGAGAAAGTGCAAAACTGTAAACAAAACAGCAGATAAATCATGTTCATAGAACATATACCTGAAACTAGGTCAATAAATTGGTAACTTACAGTGAATTTGGGAAGACGAACTTTGTAAGTATCAACCAATTCCATCATCAAGTCAACTAAATCAGAGAAAGGGCTGTCCAGAACCATTCCTGCTATGGAAGGATCCTCCACTCCATACATCAAGCTGAAAGAAGTAGAATGTCATGTCTATTGAGTATTGACACAGTCGTATAACCGACATAGAACATCTGCAAACTTGGAGCAAAATGATGCCACGATAACCACACCACGTTTATGTCCCAAAAAAAACATATCTTCTGTAATCTGTACCTAGACAGCTAGAGTAGCTATCTTTTTTTTTTTTGCTCCTTCTAAGGCAGTATGTAGAGAAAGCATTCTTTAGATGACTTCGTACATAAAACATCGACATACAAAGAAATCATGAAACATTCCCACCCAACTTTATTAGAAATCAATTTAGTCTTCCATCACATATAAGCTTGTTGCTTGCAGCATATGGAGTAACAGATATTGGTTTTACACAGATACACAGAGAACTTCTAGAGAAGTTCCCTCCACCAAAGATAACTATCTAACTAAAAAACGCAAATATATTTGGTAAAAAAAAGAAAAAAGAACGGCCAACCCATGAGTTGACTGAATTAAGAGTGTTTAGCATCCAATAAAATTGTGCTTTTTATTTTCAATACTAATATTGCAATTTATGTTATTTAATAAAAAATATAAATGCAGGGTTGATGAATAAGAGAAGATGAAATAAAATAGCAATGAAAGGTTGATGAACAAAAAAATTATGAAGGATGAATTAGAAAGTTTACTACCAATTGATGCCAATAGGCAGTAATAAACAATATTGGATAGTAGAAGGTTGTAACGATAAATCGATATCTTACAATATATAAGAGAATGATAAAGTAACAAGGGAGTTTAATGAAAATTAGTTTATTAGTCACAGGAAACTATTAATAATTACAATTTTGAGAATTTTGTATTTTAAAAAACTAAAAATTATACATGCAGTCTTAAACATATCATATGCGTCCACAGTTTTATCTATCGTCTGACCTGAGATAAATAAAATTATATTAAAATTGAAAAGATCTTTTTATGCTTAAACTCCATCTAAGCATGTTTAAGCTTGTAATATTAATGCCTGACCTCGACAATTCACCACGGTGCTTTATGGAAAACCTTGATTTTAACCAAATGACAAGAATAGAGAAACTAACCTAGTAACAGCACCCATGGAGCGGCCCCATAAACCAATCAAGGAAACATTCCCATCCCCCCTTAGAAATTTAACAACAGCTTGGAGATCATCCTTCTGCAGAGTGACAACCACGTTGGATCGTTAAAATACAGGACTAGAATCTAGCGACTACTGAAAGCTAGTAACACATAGCTGGGATACATGGCATAGCATTTGATATCAAACTGAAGAATAAAACCAAAAAATGAGTAGAGAAATTAATATGGACATATTTATTTTAACTTGAAGATTTTGCAAGCTGCTAAAAATGTACAGTTGATAGAAACTTTTTGCACTTCCAGGTTCCACGTTATCAAGAATTTTTTTTAATGTTTCCTACTGCGTGTATCTCCAGTTTCCGAAATTTCTTGACAGATGATAAATAGAGCGGCATATCAACGGGGTCAGATAACATGTGATTGGGTGACATGAGGTAGTAACCACTTACTTCATTCCACCCCAGAGTGACGTGTTCTCCTCCAGAGAGTCCAGAACCAGAGAAATCAAGAGTAAAAACAGTAATATTTGATGGTAATAATATAATAGCAGCTTCACTGGCATCTGTGCGGCAACCACTGAAAAATGATAAAGGGCGCATATTACTAAACAAAAAAGATGAGAGTGAATAATCTTAACTTCACATACCAAGGTCCACATATATTCAGCACAGAGGCCTAACTTCCCTCTGGGACAAAGCAGCGGAGGTACATTTTATACATCATATTTCTCAAGCACAAGATTAAACATTAATATGTGGGTAATAATTACATGCACTGTCACACGATACTAGAACTAGCTACTACATCAAAATAGGCAGTGGCGTGTACTGAGCAAAGAGAGAAGGTCATGTGGGAAACAAGCTAGTCAAATTCACACTTGATGTGAAGCTTAGGTACTTCATCAAATCCTAATGTAAGTGAAACCGATCTTGTCAGATGGTCAACTAAGGAAAAAAAACAGAAGAAAAATCTAACCCAAAAAAAAAATTGATGACCATAAACTTGATCCAAACACACCCAACAAGTTCTCAGGCATCACTCACTACTTTAAATTTCATGGATTGCAACTCAACCACATGCAAGAATACTGATATAATAAATTCCAGGTTCGAACAGAGGTTTCTTCCACTAACCAGAATTACTGACCTATTTCCATGGCAGTAGATTACACAGGGCAGCGCATTTCCTTCAGGACTGACTATAGGCTTGTAATGGCTACATTGAAGAATATCTCCTCGGCTATTTACAACCTGCAAGATAAAAAAATATTATTCTGAAAAAATTACTTATTAATCATAATTCAAAAAAGTGAGAGAATTGCTCCACCCGCACTTTCAAACCCATTTTCCTATTACACGTCTGGGATCTATTTTCGACTATCCAGTTTTTTTTGTAAATATTGTCATTCTTTAGCATGTATGATGTGAATGATATTTTTTACTACGTATTTGCACTATGGTTGGCTGGTTTACCAGTGATTAATGGTCTAAATGACTAAAAGTACCACACCAAAGACCAAGCAGCAATGGTGGTTCAAGTTAACTCATAATGGAGTCAAATAATTAGAAATGTCATAATCAATGGTTTTACACAGGATGTGCTTTACGTAAAAGCAGACTGGCTTGTTCTTGGGTATATGACCAGCTAGAGAAGAGAAATTTGACCAGTTAAGTACAAATGAATTCAATTTCTATCCATTCAGATCATACCCAATAGAGTTCATGGGCTCAGCAGCAAGGATATTAGACACTAGAATGACAGACTGGATTATATGGGAACCAATGTCAGAATAACGAGAACTTCAACAACTTCTGCTTAAACTAAAGGATCTGTGGGTTACTCTTACCCAAAGGTTGAGGTCAAATGCATCAATTTGAGGTATACAGAACGGTCCAAGTAAAATGGGGTGGATAAAACATCAACTATCATTGTAAACCATGATTTTCGGTGGACTTGAAAATTGAGTATCATCTGATTAACAATCGTAACATTTAAAAACAGAATATGAAACACAAAACAACAATCACTTTTTTATGCCAACAGACTATTAATAGTCAACTTGGCTTGTGGGATGTGATGAGGATCTATAATATGAGGATAAATAAATTAAAAAATAAACGCTAGACGAGGTAAGGACAAGTAGTCCTATCCTTCGCACCAAACGGTGCTTAAAGGTATTAAACAAGGTATAAATAAACAATCAACGGAATAAAAATTTAATGCTCCCAATAACTAATCCTACATCAAAACTGAAATTATAAGAAAGCATATCAAGTCCACTTTCCACTAAGAGCAAATTCAAGATGATAAATGAGCTTTAGGAATCCATTTTCAGGGGCGACAAGACGTACAAGAAGGATTATCGATATAGAAATTTTTAAGGTATATGATTATCAGGTCAGGTGCTCCCTTCTGATTCAACAGGAATTTAATTATAAGCAACTTTAAAAACTGCCCATTATAGTAGCTAAGATTGGGGAAAAAAGAATTAGTGAGAGTATAAGGCAGAAAAAGAGAAGTGAATCCAAGTACCGCACATGAATAGCATCTCACCTCCAAATCTTTCCTTTGGTACCACTTGCTTTTCAGCATAAATTCGTGATCTAACAAATCATTTTTTGGATTGTATTCGGCTCTGTAGTAAAAAAATAGATAAATTAACTGAATTTATTCTCATAGCTACAAGATCCAAAAAATGGATTGAGAAAACATGTCAAAAAATTTCTCCAATGTTTATCATGTTTTTATTTAAAAAGAAACAAAGACATAAATTTCTTAGCCATAAAAAAATTTGACTATTTTTCATAGTGCATGTGGAGAAGTCTCGTGCATATCACACACACTTACTTTGTCTAGGTGCATCTTCATGACTTAGATTTTTTCGTAAACTTGTTCCATCAAATTTAAATAACCAGTAAGCCAGATAGACCATAGTTACGTCATCATGCATTTTCCCGCTCAATCTAGACCAGAAATTGTAATCTCACCAAAGCTTGTACAATGATGATAGAAACATGTGGCATGTTTTTATGTCACAAGGAATAAGTTATTCTCCATTAACTAATAACCCTCAAGCATAATGTTCTAAATGTACCCAACCATAAAACAAATTGAAAGTCAGTCGGTAATACTCTTACTCATCAGTTCCGGCTATCAGCGACAATAGTGAAAAAATACATTGGTGGATACGCACAGCTAAATCTAAGCTCTTCTCACTAGTCAAAGTCCTCCCGCGTTTTATCAGGTGAAAGTTCATTCCAAGAAAGTTTTTATCCACCAACTGTCTATTCTATTTTTAGTTCAATGGTTGATAAACTTAATAAACAAACTATTATGAGCATGCCAAATGAGGTACTTAGAGATTAATTGATGAATGACTTCCAACCCATTAAGCATTGGCATGCCAATTACATCACTGTGCCGAAAATCGTATCCTGTGATTGAAAATTTTGAACTATATGACAACTCCTGTTAACACTTCCATTCCTTCGGAGACATTTCCCTGAACAAACATACTAATTGATGGCATAGCTTGCAATAAGATCCATCAAACATATGCCATCAAACATAAGTAATGATTGAACATTTGAACTCTAGTTTGCAAAACATACCAATTGATGGCATAATTTGCAAAAAACACGTCATTCATTTAAAAGAACAGTCGAGACTTAAAATTCCAAACACTAAATAAAGAGAGACAGAAAAACGGTTAGTATTATAGAAATTGAAGCTATAAATTCAGCACGTAAAATTCATCAAATGTGAACATTAAAGCACCAAATCTAAACAATATCAAGACAAAGTAAATCAAACCAATCAAACAACATATTAATATTAATATAACCAATCATATACAAATAAAAAGTCGTTAATTTCATCCAAAGCCAACAACGTATAACATATTCTCAAAACCAACCTCGGACGTTTTCGGAAGAAAAAAAAAACTTGACCAACAGATAAATAAATGCAGTGCAAATAAACCTAGACACAGAGTTTTAAACATAAGACGAAAGTAGTAAAGACTTAATTTTTCTCACCTGGGTGGTCTTATAATGAAGTTTATAAGCTGTTCCATGGGAAAGATCCAAGCAATCAAGATCTCCCCTTTTTCCTTCTATTCAATATAGAAACTGGTCTCTTTTCCCCCAAAATACTCAAAAAGTTCAGCAGGTAAACAATTTATTTGCTTCGACCAAACAGAAACACAAAATCAGAAGTTGCAGTTTATGATTCGTAGTATAAATTCAAAGAAAAAGAGCGTGAAGGTTGAAAAGAAGCAGCACTAAGAACGAGTCTTCGAATCTTTGATAGGAAAACAGAACGAATCAAATTGGAGACCGGCCCTTCTGATTTATTACTACCGTGAATCTGGGATTTCGTTTCTTGCAAACAAAATTTACTTTTATATACATAAAAAAAGAATTGTATACATATGTTTTAAATATGTAATGGCCTGAGTCATTGAATTTGCATTATATTAACTTAATGATCTATCGATTTGTTTCCTTATTTGAAATAGTTTGTTTATGTATTAAAAAATGAATTCAAATATGAGTCGCCAACCAAATAGTTAAGCATGGAAAAAACAATGACTATCGCAAATGATTATCTAGTTAATGGAATCACAATTTTTCCAAAAAAATTCAAATTATTATTATTGAAACGTAGCAGTTGTTGGTTTTTACGTCAAATTCACAATAAAAAGTAATACTCGTAGCATAAAAAGTAATAATTTTTAATGGATAACCCAAATAAGAGATCCGTCTCACAAATACGACCCGTGAGACCGTCTCACACAAGTTTTTGCAAAAAAATTATTAGACTGACCTTCTATCCGAACAGAACATTTAAGCACCCAACCCTATAAATAGTAAGTTTTTATTTGTGTCATCCAAAAGTTTAGGCAAGGATCATTAAAGGGTCCCTTGTGAAATATACAAGACCCCACACGAGAGAAGTGGCGAGACAAATTCTCAGAGAAAAGTAAAAAAAAACTTGATAATTAATTTTTAAAGAAATATGGCAAAATTCTGAATTTTTTTGGAGAAGAAAACTTGAAAGTGATCGCTGAAATGAGACGATAGGATCACCATCTTTTAACTAACGCCCTTGGGCCTCAATCTTTGTTGGATAATAATAAATTGTTGGAACTTGATTGATAACCACACACATATACAAAGAGTAGGTTTCATATATGAGATGTTCTTACGACTATCTACCATAAAAAATAATATTAAAAGTAAAAAAATTTCATTAATTATGTCGTAAATCTGTTTCACAAAATTGATAAGTGATATGGTCTCACTGAAAACTTTGGTGATTTACAAATTTAAAATGAACCTTTTCTACTACCTAAAATTTGCATCCTTTATTTTCATGTATTCAATTTAGATAATTTAATTCGTACGTACTGTTGGTACGAGATAAAAGCAGTTAATAGTGTTAAATACAATTTTATTACACATGGACTATAAGGTTTATGCATTTGCTCCATTTTTTTATTTTTAGAATATGCAAACCAATAAAAATGTTTTTCATCCCAAAAAAAAAAGTAATCTGCTTCGTTGTCTGAATAAAATCAAAACAGAATAAAACCAGAAACTCGTGCATTTACCAAATAGAAGGTCCACTTATGGTCCTTGATTCTCAAATTTATTTGTACTTTTTTCTCGACAATTTGTGATGATTTTTTGTTATGTACGTAGGGTGATCGTGGCACTTAATTCCTAACAGTTTTTATCTCAATCAGGACTTTTGATTGGCCAACAGGTAACAACTAACTGAATTAACTGTCATGTAAGATTACCAAATTACCCTTGAAGCAGGCAATAGAATCTGGATTTTGGCCATTTTTTCACATTCATGCATACTTATGGTCTTCAACGGCCGGTAAAAAAAAGTACAAGGATGATAAAGTAAGTAATATACATACATTCTCGTATATAAGCTATGTAAAACAGAGACATTTGTATTTCTCAAATGAAATATATATCGTTTTTTGTTGCGTTTAAGGGAAAAAAAACCGTTGTTAATTTGAGGAAAATTCTTTGGTCCATCGTTACAATTTACAGAGATGTAATATCATATGCTTATATGCATGAAGAATACCGAAAAAATTGGTTTATTTTTTAATTGGAGAAATAACTATTCGTCCAATTCAAATTTACAGGTAGTGGTGACAGAATTCAGAGTATCTATGTATTGCAATGCATGTGAAAGAAGTGTTGCCAAAGCCGTTTCCAAAATGAAAGGTTATCTAATCCCTTCGGTTTTTGTTTCTTGAAAGCTTGTAATACATCTTATTAGTGCTTCGATCTGCATTTGCTATGCCAACATCACTATAATGGGAAACGGATGTGCCGAAAGTAGGACTATTGACATTCTACAAAATGGTTAAAAATTATTATTTTCTCGGATGACAGGAAGATAACATGTTTTGGAGAGTCGAGGACGTAAATTTTTGTGGGAACGATTAGATCACCCCCTGATGGATTGTGGTTAGTGTTCAAGGAGTACCAAGTGAAAATTGCATAATGTACCAGATAACAAATACAAAAGGTGTATTAATGTTTTGCTATGTTTTTATCCATCATATTATCCTTCTTTCTGTAAAATGATCAGGAGTTGAAAAGTTTGTGACAGACATGAAAAATCACAGAGTAGTGATCACTGGTAGAATTAACCCTCAGAAAGTAATGAAGAAGTTGAAGCGAAAGACGGGAAAGAGGGTGGAGCTTGTGGATAAAGAAGATCATGACAATGGTGAAGGGAACAAAGGGGACTTGGCGGAACAAGTAATGGAATCTTGGATAGTTGATTGTTTTGATGATAGTGAACTTCACATGATGTTTAATGATGAGAATGCCAACGCTTGTTCAATAATGTAGACTACATTATTGCACGTACGGATCAAAGCTGCTTTTCTTGAAAATACTAAAAAAGACGACCATGAAAAAGACACAGCAAAACGGATGGCAGCAGGTGTGATCCTCATTTCAAGCCTTATCATCTAAAAATGTAGATATTGTTTCATATTTAGATAGAATATCATATACACTCCCTCGCCATGTTCGTCCTGCATAAACCAGTTCAGCACGCACAAAAATGGGGTTTGGAGTGGAATCATCTTCATTTAAGCTGTCTGATTCTTATATGAAAAAGGCAACTACAATTAGACCCAAGATCGAACACTGAGACGAGTTTAGATACGATAAAAGAAGAAAATAAAACAGAAATCTATTTAATTACATTGCACAAACCAGTTAAAAGTAGCCACAATAGCAGTTACAAGGATTAGAGTTCAGTACTCAAGTTTTCTGACATAAAATCGTAGGTGAAAGATATGCTCTAACCTAGTCTTGAGATGTTTCCTAGTTCTGCCAACAGAGATTCCTCCTTCCCTCCTGCATGATTTCAAAAGCAAGTTTGTATCTCTCCAAAGATGCTGCTCCTGCCTCGATATAGTTTCGTGCTTCTTCTCTTAAACTCCAGACCATCAAGGGCTTAAAATCTTGCGCTCCACCTCCTGAATCAATGTCTCGTAGTATGCCATACCTGGCATTTTTACTCCACCGATGCAAGATATAACGAGATGGCAGCTCCCTTGTATTCATTATTTGAAACACCTTCAACGAATGCCTGCAAAGAACGCCTTCAAACTCAAACATCTTGCAACTGCAACTGATATTCAAATTTGACGTATTGAAGGCAACAGTATTTCTCTCATCCCCATTTCCACATTTCTGCACCAGATATCTACTGATGGCTCCATCAACATTTATCTTTATTCCTACATAACTGTAGCATTCCAAAAGTTCCTTTTGGAAAACTTTAAACATTGTCATCGAGTAAAGCCTTCTACATTGTTCTTCTATCGGGTCTTTTGTGTGCAGAACTGCCTGCAAATTAAACGAGTTAAAGTCTTCCTTTTTTTCTTCTTCACGGCGCAGTTCCACAGCTTTCTCATATCGGAAAACAAATTCACTGAGAGGCGTTTGGGCAGTCAAATGTGTACTAAAATAAGATTTTAAGCTTCCATCCACTGGAATGCCAGCAAAGAATGTTCCCTTTATGTGCAGGGGAACCCAACTTTTTCGCATTCTATACATCTCCTTTAACCATGCATTCTGTTTCAGATTATATTTGTTCATAAGCACATTCCAGGTAGAATCAAATTCATTCCCCGTCTGACTCTGGAAAATGCAAGTTTCATACTCATATTTGAACTCCACATTCATGGATCGTAAAGCGCCCAAGTTTTCCTGCTCCTTGTTGAGAATTTGCCAGGCAGAAAAACGATGATGTGTTCCAGGAAAAACTTGCGCAATTGAACATTGAAAGGCCTTGTCCTGATCAGCTATTATGGACACAGGACAGCATCCCGACATTGCTCTAATCCAAGTCCGAAAGATCCAAGTAAACGACTCCTCAGATTCGTCTGCAACAAGAGCACAGCCAAGCAGCACTGGTTGCCGGTGATGATTAACACCGACGAAAGAAGCAAATGGCACCAAATAACTACCTCTCCTGTATGTAGTATCAAAGACAATAGCATCTCCAAACTGAGTGCAGGAGAATCTAGATCGAGCGTCGGCCCAGAAAATGTTCATGCCTTTACTCTCACGTATTTCCACAGCGTAAAAGAATCCAGTATCTTCAACTTGCCGAGATTGAAAGTACTCAAGTAGCATACTGTACCAATCACTTCCAATGTTACTTTCTCGAATTCGTTTGACAAGGCTAAGTCCACCATTTGATTCAACTAAATCCAAGTTTTCAAGCACACTGATTCCTTCATCTCCATAACCCTTTGACGCGACAGTCACTGTTCTACTGAGATCTATTGAAGTATCAAATTCATGACTGTGTTCTTTCTGAAGACGATCAACCAACCATCTTCCTGATTCCTGTCTTTGTATTCTCATGTACGCTCCACAACCAACTCTTGAAGGGTGCTGATGCCCTTCCTTTGAGCACACAAATCTTCGCGATGTAATTGATCCGTCAAGTTTTGAGCGAAATAACTGGCCTATCCTAATTCTGAACCCAGAATTAGCTGCATATGTGCAGTAGAACTTATACGCCTCATTTGCTGTGTTAAATTCAAGACCTTTATAAGGTTCGCCAATGGGTCTGCAGATACCATCTATCTCCTCCTTTTTTAGGCGTTTAACATCGATTACCCCAGATGGACCATCATCCTCGTGTGATCTAATTCCAGTTCGACTAGCCCCGCCAAATGATGATCTAGGAGTTGGAAAACTTTTCCTTTGAATCCTAGGTGGGCAAATTTCTCCAGAGGCTTCAAATTCATGATTATGTTCCTTTTTTATATTGGCCAAAGCCCACTTCCCAGATTCAACCTTTTGCACTCTGATGAAAGCTGAACAGCCAGTTCTTGTTGTCGTCTGAAATCCCTCCTTTGAACACACGTATCTCCGAGAGATAACAGAACCATCAACTCTGGATCTGTACAGCTGGCCAATCCTAATTTTGAACCCCACCCTGGTTGCATACGTGCAGTAAAACTCTTGTGCCTCTTCAGCTGAATCGAACTCTAACCCCACACGTGGTTCCATCTGAGATTCTCCTTCATCATCTTGACGACCATTGCTTTTTGCAGCAAGAGCGTCTGGTCTTGTACTGAGAGTCATGAAATTTCCCAACTCTTCCCTGTTTATATTAGATTCTGCAGACATCAGCCAAAAATAGAATCGTACAAAAAGCATCAAACCTGTGTTTTACATGAATAACCATGAAAAGAGAACATACATTTCTAATTATGTTTATCTTCATTCAAATCAAATGCCTCCACCAATATATATGAAACAAACGAGATCATGGCAGAGATGAAAGCAGAACATACCCAAAAAAGGTCACCAATTATAGCTCATTGAAGCACAAAAATACCAAAAAAACAGAAAGTTGATACAGAAAATGAAAAAAGAAAAAGAAATGGTTGGACCAACATTATATCTTGGTCAACAGATTCAATAAAATTTGTAGACCCAGATATCTATATAGACTGGGGACATATTTTAGCATATTTTAACCTTGCAATATAGAAACTGATATAACATGTCGAAGTGACAAAACTGAGTATACTTGCATTTGAAAGTAACTTTTTGATGGTCATTATTCATACCAGAACAAAGTTTTGTTCGTAAAAATCATTCTACAAGCTCATTGTCAACAGGCTTCACCAGAACTTGTTTATGTTTGATGAAACTACTTGAAGTGATGGCAAATATCTTCTTCTTTCTTATGGTAATGTCAGATCCATTGTGTACTCAGACACAACTTTACAACTACACGACACTCTAGTGTAAAAGTTTACATCTCTTCATTCTTCCCAGGCAACACTAGTCATTGTGCGAAGAAATGAAAAACAAAAGCCGAAACAGGTGCTGGCAGGATATAGCTAACCAAATAAACTAATCAAACCAGCTGCTTCGACTAAGTAGGCAGAATACAAAGGAAAATATCAATTTTCAGTTCCAAGTCAAAAAAGCAGAAAACAATTATCCAATTTCTAGATCACCACTAGCTCTCAGATGATTGACTAAACCCATACGAAAATTCGGTCATAAAACCTATGATGCACAAGCAGCAACAACAAAAAACAGAACATAAACGTCAAACAAAAAGACTGAATTAGGGTTTCACCTTTAGCATATCTCTGAGCTGAACAAAATACATAAACTTCGAGTTAGTACCACCTTAAAAACGCGGAAGAGTTCACTAATTCAACAAGAACTAGCTCGCATTATACTGCCAATCGATTTATTCAAACGCAAAACTATCACACATCAAAAGTCGAAACAAAATCACAAAAGAAACGATCATTTGATTGGTCCAGCAAATTATGATGAAATAAGGGACTCGATTAAAGTTTTTTTTAACAAAATTTGTAGATAAGCTTCGTCGATTTGATACTGAGCAGAAGAGGAAAATTTCGAGACTGCTCGTGGACGCTGTTTACAACGGGTGAGCTTCAACTGGGAACGGGTGAGGTACGGAAAGTCTACTGAAACTTTTGCAGTTATGACTCCCTCCGTCAAATTTTCACATTAATTTAAAAAATTATCCATTTCATGTTTTAATTGGATAAAAATTTGTTTTAAAAAAAGTAAATTGGTAAAAGAAAATATCAAATATAACAATTAGATTATATAATTAAGACAAATAAATAAAATAACACTTAAATATATGAGACGGAAAGATTATTATCCAATCCGACTCGATTTTCCGAAAGGCAGTACTTTATTATTTATTTATTTACGAATTGTGTATAAAAATACTTTCAATAAATTATAAGTAATTTTACACATTACTCATTTTTTTTAAAAAAAGTAGTAATTTTACACAAGAAGAATTTTATTACAAGGTTGGAAAATAAAAAATCATTCGAATTTTCCGTCCCAAAGTCAGCGTCAACCAATACAATGGTACAATAAGAGTCCAGGCGCAAGGTAAGGAAAGAATCAGATAGAGGCAAAGCTTTGCCGAGGGAGAAACGTGGTCGCGTCAAATATCGATCTGAGAAATGTACGGCTACACAGGCGTGAGTCGTAGTGGCGGCGGCGACGGGATGAAGGTTGGCGATATTGATCTGGAATCCGGTGAGATGCTGTACCCCGGCATCGGGTACGGTGAGAATCAACTCCGATGGGGATTCATTCGCAAAGTCTACGGTATATTGGCGGCGCAGATCGTCCTCACCACCGCCGTGTCTGCTATTACTGTTCTGTATGCTCCCATTAACGATCTTCTCCGAGGAAATTCTGTCTTGTTGCTCTTTCTCCTCTTCACCCCGTTCCTTTGTAAGCATGTCGCTGATACTTTAAACCTTCGGTCTTGGTTTCACATATCGATTCTTAAAAATTCTATTGCGTTGTACTACTGTTGGGGTTTTGGTAAATGTCTCTCTGTTGTTCTGACGATTCTAGGCATTTTTCCATTCGGTTTTGTGGTACGCCTGCGTTTTTTACTAGAATAATTTAACCACATTTTAGTTTCAACTCTCGATCTCCAATTTACCCCTTCACCTGAATGTATATGGACAACTTTATTCATAGGTTTATCTTGATATCTAGTTGTTACAAGGTCAATCTATTAGAAAAGATCGATTGAATTTCTAATTTTAGATTCAATTTATAGAAACATTGATGAATTGGCTAACGAATAAATGGAGGATACATTTTTAATGGAGGAAATTTATAGATTGTGTCCTTCATCATCAATAGTTTATGTTCTTTATCCTCTTAACTTCTGGCTGATGGATCGAAATCTTTACTAGTGCTATGGCCGTTGCACGTGTATCAACAAAAGCACCCTTTGAACTTCGTTTTCCTTGGGCTCTTTACTGCTTCCTTGAGCCTTACTGTTGGTGTGAGTTGTGCCAACACAGAAGGTCAGATGTTAATTTCGAGATGAGGTGGTGGCTATATTCTTAATTTGCTGTCTTTCCTTGGAGCTAACTCGTTTTCAATTGACAGGAAGAATTGTACTTGAAGCCTTGATCCTGACTTCAGCTGTAGTTTCTGCTCTGACTGGATACACTTTCTGGGCTTCTAAGAAGGGCAAGGATTTCAGTTTTCTGGGACCAATCTTGTTTACCAGCCTTTTTGTCTTGATTTTGACTGGCTTTATTCAGGTCCCACTGTCTTTTTCTCCTCCATTTTTTGTTGTTTTTTTATATATAAATTTGCTTCGAGAAATGGTGCATTTTCCATGGTTTTTTATCGTCAAATTATTTGATGAACGACAACCGGTTTGCCTGATGGTAAAAGAGTTGGCTTCGCAACCTTTAGCTCATAGGTCATACGTATTAAAGAAACACAATCTGATCAAGAAAATTTGAATTGGTCATGCAGATGTTCTTCCCTCTTGGATCTACCTCCGTTGCCATCTATAGCGCCATGGGTGCCATAATTTTCTCAGGATACATAGTATATGACACCGATAATCTGATCAAGCGCTACACATATGACGAGTACATCTGGGCATCAGTCACCCTTTATCTCGATGTTCTCAACCTGTTCCTCACTATTCTGAGGATGCTACGACAGGGAGATAACTAAAGCTATGTCCGATCCATGATCACACGATGTCTAGTGCACTTATCGCCTCCTTTTAACTTGTACAAATACAATTGCATGGAAGTTTATACATCTCCCTTCAATTCTCTTCAATACTTTGATGTGCTATGCTGTTGAGCCCTGTACCCAAATTAAGTGTTGTTATGAATAAGTTGTGAGTCAAGTTTCTCAATGATTTTACTCCTGTCTTATTCTGCGGCCTAAATTTGTTTCCTTTTTTACATTGTGAAATTCAATAATTTCAAATCTTGTGCATTCAACCATATAGAGATGGAACTCGGTTATTTGATCTGTAGTTGTGTGTTTCATGATCATTTACTCCAAATCTGGACAGCACAAGATTTGAAATTGATCTGTAGTTGTGTGTTTCATGATCATTTACTCCAAATCTGGACAGCATAAGATTTTTGACCAATTCCCCTCATCACATCCCTTACAATCCCCAAAACAACCTTGTTTTATACAAGTCATTTTTTAGTGATTCGCGACGCCGAGATTTTGTCCGTTGCATCAAAATTGAGAAAGTCTCAGGGCAACATTTGGTCATATATTCTATAATTGTTTTCATCTCCCCATAATATAAACAAACAATCATATTCATGTATCTTATGGTACTCTCAAAAACTCACTTCATTTACTTTAGAGTAGGTCTCTTGTGAGATGGTCTCATGAAGCTTTATCTGTGAGACTGATCAATCTTACCGATATTCACAATAAAAAATAATACTCTTAGCATAAAAAATAATATTTTTCATAGATGACCTAAATAAAATATCCGTCTCACAAAATATGAATTGTGAGACCGTCTCACAAAATATGACTTGTGAGACCGTCTCACACAAGTTTTTGCATTTACTTTATATTGAGCTTTTAGTTCTCTAAATTTTTTTATTATTATATTAATCTTTCCATCTCAAATATATAGTTAATTGTCGATATTTAATAGTATTTATTTTATTCTTTTATTAATATAACATAATTTAATACATCACCTAATTCTAATATTTTTTATATACTAAACGCTAGTTAAATAAACATTAAATTAAAAATGTTTTTGAATCATAGTTTTCTAATGATATTTTTAGTCTACGTGAAAAAGTTATAAGCCTATGTATGAATATAATATATTTAACATAATACTATAATTTCGAACTTTAAATTATTTGTAATAATTTAAATTAGAAATCCAGTTCTTTTTGACAACTAGAGTAGAATATATCTGTTTTTAAACATAATAGAAGATATCTGTCTAGGTGAATATAATATACATGTGAAATAAAATATATTTGCTCTAAAATAAGTAAAAGTTTAGAAGAATAAATTATTCAACTTAATTAATTATTTGTCTACCAAATCATACATAATTAATTATTAATTTATTTTTTCTTTGATTTTAGAAACATCCGGTTATCCTTTAAAATTTAAGTAGGTTTTTGTAAACGATTACACGAATCTTTATCTGTGAGACGGATCAACCCTACCGATATTCACAATAAAAAATAATATTTTTAACATAAAAAATAATATTTTTTTATGAATACTCAAATAAAATATTTGTCTCGTAAAAATAACCTACTAGAAATTTTTGCCTTAAAATTTTATGGTTAAATATATTCGTATCGTATATATAAAACGCTCCGGAACCTACATCGATCCGTCTTGTGTATTCCTCTCCTCTCAAACTTCCATCACCAGTATCTGAATTCTGAACCGAGAATCAAACAGGAAAGCGTAAATGCAGAGTGGTTGCAGCGTCTGAGCTTTGTGGATTCTCAATAATCAGGTCACTGTTGTTTTCTCAAGGTAGTGTTTTTCTTACTGTCTCGCTTTTTCTTCATATTTTTTCAATTTGTGATGTAAAAGATCAAGTGATGAATTCAATGTTAATATTTTGAAAATAAACAATAGGAAGTTTCCGGTGGTGGAGTGAAGGTGGCTCGTGGCATGCGACAGGAAAGTGAAGATAATTTTAAGTATAATCCCTTGCCTTGTGAGTTGTGAATCGGAGTTAGCTGCTGCCTTTATTGATCGCAAAAAGAGGTTAATCCGAAACGTTTAGCAGAAATTGATTCTTTCTTTGAACTGTGTACGCAGAAAGTTCTGTTTTTGTTTATTCAATATTTCACATTTTGTTTGAAAATAAAGCGAATAACGTTAGTTTTGACCTCGCTCTATTAATCAGGTCTATATTTTGAGGGCGGTGTTTGCTGGAACTGCTGTAGTTATGAGTTTTCACATACTCGAGTTGTCTATATTTGTTAACCAGCAAAGTATCTCTTTCTTTTTATTTTTCCTACTGTAAAAAGTTCAAACCATCACATTTACTTCGGCGCTGTTAAGAAAATTTCTTGTGCGTTACTAAATTTTCTGTGATGTTCACCATTGATCTGAATCAAATAGTCTGGTGGACATGGGCAGAGCCATGTACTGCCCGGGGGCTTGTTTTTTCCCGATGTTTTTTGTCCATAAAATTTTGCCATATTTTCCGGTAGTCCGGACTCTTTTTGTCAATATCAGCTCAACCATGGTTTAGAAAATTTCAGTGTATATATTATATCAGTACAACATGTTGATGTATGGTTTTAGTTATCTTGTGTTTCTAATTATACTGGGGTGGTGGTTGTATAAGCACTCTCATGTCACTCACAACTCAGTATATTGTGTCCTGATTTTGCATTGAAAGCGTTCCTGACTTATTTTTAAGTTATTTAACTATTATTGCTATGTTATTCTGCATTAGTGGCCTGTCATTGTTGGTAACAAGAAAATTTGTGTTATTCTTTTATGGTGGTTAATTAATTTTTTAGGGGAAGATATGGTAGCAAGAAGTCATCATTCCATCATGATAACTAGTAATAAGATCTATTTGGATTGTCATTTTATTCAATTTGGCTTACAGATCAACTTTACATTCCTTATATTTGTGTGTGATGTGTTATTTATTTTTCAGTTTGTTAGTTGGAGTTGAACTCATCCAGTTGAATTTCTTGTGATCCTTTTGGCGGTGGTTAGGCATTGGCCATAGAATATATGGCTGTAGTTATTTTTTTTCAGTATGAGGTTATATTTTTCAATTTCGTGTTGATATCATACATGTGATGTATTATGTAAGTACTTGGGCATATTAGCATTTCATAACTGATTGACTAAATAAATTCAGGGAGGGGTCTGCTCATGGATTCGGTCTTCGTTTAAGACAGTTTACTAAAGGATCAGATTCATGGGTTGATGATCCAATTACTCGTTACTTAACTAGCTTGCATATCAATAATGAAGAGAAATCGGAGATTTATCTCTTGTGGCCTCTGGTCTTACACTTGAAAGGTTCATATACTGTACTTGTTTTGCCTCTTATTGGCCTCATCATTTGAAGACCTATTCAAGAATGTGCAATAGTTCTGACCGTGGGAGTGCTATCAGAGAGCAAGAGAATATTTCTTAAATCCTTCTTGAACTTCCATCCATCACAGTGTATGGTAAGTTTTACTCTTTAGGTGTTAATGAGTCTTTTTCTCATTTCCTTTTTATGCCATGAATTTGTGTATGCGAATGTAGTACTCCCCACCCTTCCTGATGTGTTTTCTTCTGGTACATTTGGACTTACATGTTCAAAGATGTTTGCATGTCAGCTTCTTCCTTTGGATTGGATGTTTGTATGTGGTGCATACGAATTATATACCACTTGTAATTTAGTTGCTACTTGCTAGTTTCGATTTAGGGGCTTATCAATTGTTTTTTTTTTTTTGGCGATTATTGCTTAATCAATCAATGTTTCAGTTAATGGCTTTGGTTTCATTCTATTTCTTTCTTGTCTTCTATTTTTTTAATTTTGAATTTGTTGTGAGCTGAAATTAGAAATAGTTGTTGGCATAAATCTGTTTTAATTTTCTAATGGCGCGTGAGCTTAAAGTCAAGATTTGAAATCTTTATTTAAACCCAAAAAATCGAACTATTTAACTCTATGATAGTTTAAATTATGCATTCATTTAACACGTAGAGATGGACAGGGTAATTGTTCGGAGTTTTACTGTTAAATTTAATTTGAGCCAAAAATCTGCTTGTTTCGTGTTAAGAGCTTGAAATTTATGGTTAAAGTTTTGCTTTAATATAATTTGAGTTGTCGACTTAAACAAAGACGGCTCCAAAATTCACAGCAACACACACAAACTCACAACTAGCATAATTTGTGACGCACTATAATTTCAGACAATTACAGAGATTATAATGAACAAAAACAACTACCTGTGTCCTAATTTAAGAAAAAAGAAATGAAAAGCTATGCTAATCCTGAACTTTATAATGCAAAATGGAGAAACCTGTTCACCTCCATTCCCAATTGCTAGCACCATTTTACTCTCTAGTAAATCCATCCGTTCCTTTACCGAAAATCTACACTTTGTGTCACTCTCTTATCTTATACATAAAAAGAGTTTGAAACTACTTCAAATTCTATGGACAAATCGAGATCTCATCTCACATCTTGTGTATATTACGTAATTTTGTGTTAAGTTTCTTATTATAACCGTATTACAAAGGCACATGACATGTGAATGAAAATGGAGACGATATACCGATTTTATATCAGAATTTGGTCATCCATATGGTTCTTGACAATCAAGTCAGACCATCATTAGTCTTCTAACGCAACACGAGAGGAACGGTAGAGATCGTATGGCGCCCACAAGTAATCGACGGTGCATGTCCTCCTTGAGTCCAATCTCAACCATGGTTTACCTTTACCACTCCAATGTAGGAGGCTGATTGGGCCAGGGTGAAGTCCTCTACATTTGCCTTCTAAATTGTCTCCCCCTAAACCGTGCTGATTCCACCTATGATCCACTGGCTTAATGTTACCTGCAAAAATAAGTAAAATAGGAGGCAATGATCCCAAATGATATATTCTTTTTTGCTTTTGTACTGCCATCCATTCCTCTACCTTCTGGGTGTATCCTCCTTTCCTCCACCGATCGACATCCACCACCATAACACCGGTGTTAAAATAGCATGGATGCCGTCCCTCAAAAGTCCTAGACAAATTCACGTCCGACCAAAAAGCGTCGGTGAAATAATTTGTGAAATTTGCATGGCAGTACTCCGGTGCGGCCAACACCTTGTTGCCTAAATCTACACCCCATAGTTTTGCTATATCATCCACGACTATGATGTCTGAATCTAAATATATCACACGTCCTACGTCTATAGGGAGGATGTCAGACATGTATATTCGTGCATAATTTAGGGGCTGGTCCAGGGCTTGCCTTATAGATTTAGATATCTTCCCACGAACCCTATTTGAATCAAAATGGTACATCTTGAAGGTGAGGTAAGGGAAGGTGGACTTGATCAAAGAAAATATTTCTAGCTCGAGATGGGCAGATAGGAAGTGGAATGAGACATTCTCCGGGCACGTGGAATGCTGCAAGATTGATAACACCGCTGCAATCGTTCCTCTAATGTAATTTGAATCAAGAGGCATGACAATGTGGATTATGTCATCTTTATTCGAGCTGCATGTATCACCATTGCGAAATGCCGGTGCTTCCCGAAAGGCAGGAATGGTGGTGGCAGAAGGCGTTGGTTTTTGGACAATGTGGAGGCGGATGGCGGAGGCGGTGTTTGTGGTGGGGCGGAGGAGGAGGAGAGACAGGAGGCCGAGGAGGGGGAAATGAGAAGAATGGGAGCTCCAAAAGGCCATCCTGTCTAAAATTAGAAATTTTATTGTTTGTTTTTTTGGTTTTGTATTGTGGTTAGGGGCTTTATATTTGGGGGGGAAATCTATGTCTAATAAGTAACCAATAGAAGTTGGTAGTTGAGTTTTGTGAATATAAGAGAGAGGTGTACGAAATTTTTGGAGGCAAAGAAGGAAAATCGGATTCTTGTTTGACTGTGGAAGACTTTGGTTAAATTTGGTGGAATGGGAAATTAGGAACAATATTTATTCGGTTTAATAACCAGAAGGGATGAAACCCTTTTTTTTTACCGTCCATTTATGTCATACAGAGGGAAAATAATTAAAACCCCTTTTTGATTTATATAGCAAGTGAATTATCAACCTCATGTGTGCAAATGTTGTACCATCATATATGTGTAAATTGGTTGTAATTAGGGATGTAAACGAATCAAATCATTAACGAGCTATTCGGAGCTAGGTTCGATAAAAAGCTCGTTTGAGTTCGTTTATTAATCATATTAAGCCAAGCTCGAGATCGACAAATTAATCAAACCAAATTCAAGCTTAAGGTTATTCGGATCGTGAGCTCGCAAATATGTTTGTTGATAGATTAGGGAGCTTGTCTTAGATGAAGTGAATCTCACATTCTTACCGGAACATTAAAAGATTGTCTCAAAGAAACTGAAAATTATTTATTTATCTTTACATTAGGCCTACCGTGACAGGTCCAAATTCAATTTTATATATTACACACATAATATTGGAGTTTGACAAAAAAATAATGTTACTACTGTATTAGAGTCCGAGACAATTTTTATTTGTTGAGAGAGAAAAAAAAAAGAGTCAGAAACCATATTTATTATGTAAATTAGTTTTTAAGGCTTGAAATGAATATGCAAGAAATAATATTGTAAGTGTTGAAAATAAGAGATTGAGTGTTGAAAATAAGAGTTGTAAATATTGAAAATTAGTGTGTGATGATGTATGTAATGATTTATTTATTTTTGGATTATTTTCGAAAAAATTCTGTAAAAATGGGTCTCTCAAATTTGTGAAAAAAAACACAAATGAATAGACAAAAATTTATAAAGTGTGCATTTTAATATATTTTGAGAGTTTGATATTTTTACTTTTTACCGTAAATTTTTACTTTTAACATATTATCAGCACGATACTTGAAAGATCTCCATATTTTTCCAAGCTCCAAACACAAGAAAATGTAACAATATTCAAAAGTAAGAATATTTATTTTACTGTTTATTTATTTTTATTGTATATATATTTAATATACAATATCATATCATGTTGTTATAAAAGGAGTCTATAACACATCATTATATTAACGTGATGTGATTATATTATTACACAACTTATATATTTTATTGTGTTACTGTTTATTTATTGTATATATATATATATATATATATATATATATATATATATATTTGAATAATATCATGCTATCGGAGAATATCTGCATCGCATTTTTTATTTATTTTTAAGAATGATTGTACTTATAATTTATATGTTACTTTTTATTATCACATTAATAGATTTAGAACTTAACTAATAAAATATATTGTTATTTTTTTATTACCATCATGTCAAATTTGACAAAACTCGAATTTGTTGTGCTCGACATTACGAGAAAAAATTATATGACATGGACTTTCGATGTAAAAATACATTTTGATTCATTGTATCTAAGTGAGACTATTAAAGAAAATGGTAACTCATCATCACAAGAAAAATCAAAAGTTATAATATTTTTGCGTCGACATCTTGATGAATGATTAAAATGTGAATATCTCATTGAAAAATATCATCATGGCTTTATAGAAAGGATTAAAAGAAAGATTTGAACATATAAAGGAAGTTATACTTCTGACCGCTCGTGATGAATGAAATACGTTAAAATTCCAAGATTTTAAGAAAGTCAGTGATATAATTCAATGATATATCGAATAATCTCGCAATTAAAATTTTGTGGACATGAGGTTACGGAATCGAAAATGCTTGAAATTTTTTTTTCACTTTTAACGCATCAAACATAACTCTACAACAACAATATAGAGTGCGTGGATTTGTGAGATAGTCTGAACTTATCGCATGTCTTCTTGTGGCAGAAAAGAACAACGAGCTGCTAATGAGAAATCATCAGTCCCGACCCACTGGATCAACAACATTTTCACAAGTAAATATTATAAGTAAAAATGAATTTAAACATGAAAACCAAAACCAAAGTCAAAGACAAGTTTTTGGTTGAAGTCGAAATCGAGGTCGTGGTGGTGGACGTGGACATGGAAGTTGTCTTGATCGTGGTTGCGGCCGTGGTTTTGAAAACAATCGAGATAGTTACTTCTATAACTCATTTCAAAAAGCCGTCACGAACCACCCACTGAAAAGGCATCACGAGAACATGAGTGTTACTGAAAATCACTCAAAACAATTTGAAAGTTTTTGTTTTAGATGTGGCACTCCAGGACATTGGTCTCGTATTTTTCGAGCCATCGAGCACGTTTGTAAGCTCTATAAAGAATCGATAAAAGGAAAAGAAAAAGAGATCAATTTCACTGAACGCAGTAATCATTTGAGTTATTCAACTCATTTTCATGATGCAGAATTTTTGAATGATTTCTCTGAAAATGATCAATATATTGGTGGAATATAAATGTAAAATATTTTATTTTTCATATTCTTATATACTAATGTTTTATTGTATAATTATGATATGTGTTATATTTTTCAATAAATTACATATATATTGTCAGTAATTTTTTTTCATTACATATTTTTTTGAAGTTCAAATATGAAAAATGTTATGAACAAAGATAAACAGGAAACTAATCACATGGAAGTTTGTATACCTGATAGTGGTACAACACACACTATTCTCCGAGATAAAAGATATTTCTTGTAACTAAAACCAACAAAAAAATGGTTAATACGATATCATGTCATGTAGACTTGATTAAAGGTTGTTGTAAAACACATTTTTGTTACCTAATGGTACAAAATTTATGATAAATGATGTTTTGTATTCACCACAACCGAAAGAAAATTTGTTGAGTTTTAATGACATATATTCTCATGAGTATGATACTTAGAAGTAAATGAAAGAAATGAGAAATATATGTGTTATCACATATAAATCAGGAAAGAAATATATAGTTGAAAAACTACCAATGCTCCATACTGGATTGTATTATACACATATAAGTTCAATTGAATCAAACATGGTAGTTGATAATTCTTCAATACTGATTAATTGGCATGATCGATTAGAACATCCTGGTTCAACAATGATGCGAAGAATTATAGAAAATACACATAGTCATCCATTGAAAGACTAGAAGATTTTTCAAAATAATAAGTTTCAATGCAAAGCATGTACTCTTAGAATAATTATTATAAGACCATCACCAGCTAAAATCCAAATTGAATCACACATGTTTCTTGAACGTAATCAGGGTGATATTTGTGGGCCAATCCATCCACCACATGGGCTATTTAGACGTTTTATGGTATTGATCGATGCCTCCAGCAGATGGTCACATATATGTTTATATTCCATTAATAATTCGATATCTTGAATCTCAGACAGACGACGTATTTACAACATGTTTTGTTGATTTTCATTTTAATGAGGAAATCTTCTCAATGTTAAGGGAAGAAAAGAAACATATCGAAAAAAAATCACATGATTTACATCATCATTGTTACATATGGATCCAAGAACTAAACAATGTGAAAAGGAAGTACACCCATGAATGTGTGTGGCTAAAATCAATGACTGAACATATCTAAATCTCATGCGGATTATCATTCGACAAGAAGCTCGTGACACTAAATGAAGATAATGCTGCATGTGTTATTCAAATGAAAGAAGGATACATAATTCCCTCTAAGTTCTTCGCATTCACCCAAGAGGTTGAGAAGAAAAAAGATATTGATATTCGTCACATTCAGTCAAGTGAAAACTCACATATTTCTTCACAAAGACACTCCCTACGACAAGATTCAGAAATCATATATATAATATTGAGATGCGTAATCTACAAAATTTGTGAAGAATCATTTGTGTTAAGATGATGAAGAGTTTACGTGACTGCACTTTTTTTCCCTTACTATGATTTTTTTCCCAATGGATTTTTTCTAGTAGGATTTTTAACGAGACAATATAAAAATACATAGTATAGACAATCATTGTATCATGATTATCATCACAATGGAGAGTGTTGAAAATAAGAGATTGAGTGTTGAATATAAAAGTTGTAAATATTGAAAATTAGTGTGAGATGATGTATGTAATGATGTATATATTTTTGGATGATTCTCAAAGAAATTCTATAAATAGGTCTCTCAATTTGTGAAGAAAAACACAATTGAGTAGACAAAATTTTATAAAGTGTATAATTTAATATATTTTGAGAGTTTGAGATTTTTACTTTTTGCCATAACTTTTTACTTTTAAAAGTAACAATTCATTAATAATCATCATTGTTTACATAAAAAAGTCAAATCTGAATTTAGTGTGTAACATTACCAAATTCAATTTACTATTTAATTGACTGAGTTTTTTTTTTTTTTGGGTCTAGCCAAAACACGAGTATATTCATTAACAAAGAACTTCAACAATCAAACCCTGGCTGGAAGAGCCAAAAGGCGGTAGAGGCATTTGATTGCTGATGAATTGCAATCAACTCAATTTATGGGCTTTTCGGGTTTTCTCTATTTGGGCCGTGTGAAGATGGCTTTATTCTAAAGTGCGCCACAATCTGAGCTTACAAAATAAAGCCCAATTCGTTATTAGAAGGGGAAAAAGTGTGATTTTATGAAAGATTTTAGCTTTATGTATTTTAATGTTCAGATAATTTAGACTTTCCAAAAAAAAAAATCGAAATTGGTATATAGCAAGTGTATAGAATGCGTCATCAATCTTATAATTGAAAGATTACAAAACTAATCACAATTTAAAGGTAATCATTGCCCCCATTTGTAATTCATTCATGCAGAACATTAATATATATTAAACTCAATAATTTTTTTAATATAAAAAATTAACCATTGGAATCTTAATTAAAATTAACCAGTGTGTCCATTTAGTGCATGATTAATATATTGTTTGAAAGAACTACATGCGTAAATGACTACTATGTTGGACCACACCAACTTTTGAAAATTCTAACCATTCAAGTTTTCCTGAATTAAAGTTTCTTCCCGATACATTCGAATTCTAAGTTCTGGTTTCCAAGAAACAAGGCACTCTAGTCGAGGCATACATGATATTTTAACCGCTTTCCTAAACGCTTAGCCAACATCCTAGCATCAAAAGATCCGCTACAGAACATATACGTTTATTTTCTTTCGTTGATTTCTCCTAAATTACATTGATTCATGTGGATTTCAACAGAAGTCTCAAATCTTTGGATACAAATTTTTTCTTTCATCCAGATTAAGTCGAAGCACCAAATAAATAATAATAATAACAACAACAACGACGAGTTTTCATTTTAAAATGAGAAAGTGCAATATCAATTATGTAGCTATTTAGTTTTTTTACATGACGTTGATGTGACATGTTTGTGAAGGAGCCTACATGACTCCTATGTAAGCGCAATGTCACATCAATACTTAAAAAAAGACTATAACTGTCAAAAATTGAAAGATGCATGACTAATACTGAAATTGACAAATAAAAAATACTAATATCGCAAAAAAAACAAAAAAAAAACATACATGACAAAAAATATAGTTCTCTCTTTTAAAATTCTAGAAAATGGGAATACAAGAAGATATACTCCTTATAATTCAAGTTCCCAATGAAGACTAAACTATAATTTTCATTCTAGCATTGGAAAAAACGTTTTAACCTATGAGAAATGTAGTTTTTTTTTTCCTTTATGAGAATGGATGGCTTAAATTATGATATGGAAATTGAACTTCCCGTTTGGAACAACCTTTATTTTCAACTATTCCAAGGCAATGGAGAAAATTGAATTTTTGAATAAAAACTTAACATTGATTCTTGGATCACTTTTGGACACAAACGATGCAAGAAATGTTGATGGCTGGGGTTTGATGTGCGGTGGGTATAAAATAAAATTGGGAATAAACTAAGGTAACTTTTATAAAGAGGGCAGAGAGTTTGGAGCAGAGGGAACATGATGGCTTCCATGCTTACATATCCATGCCTTAGCCTACTTTAATGTCATAAATCTCTTGGAATTTGGATCCCTAGCTCGATGTGTTGATTCCTTGATTAGGTCAATGTAATTTTTTTTATTATTTATTTACTTTGGCACCCAAATGTTAACCCAATAATGACAGCATGTTTATGTCAGCACAATGTGTGTGTGTGTTAATGGTTTGATGAGTGACTTCTTTGCTTTGAAGGAAACTAACTAGCTAGTCTTGGCCGGGAATGGCTCTAGGAACTCATGGACGCGCATGTATCATGTACGTCGAACGACGCCTCGGAGACAGGTTTTATATTTGATATTTTGAATTAAAGTTGAGAAAAATTATTGATCATTAGAAGTTGCAATTGGAAAGTAGCTAGTTTTTTTTCCCCATGGAAAGTAGCCTAGTTCACATAAATCTATCGATATTTAAAGAAATATCGATGTTTAAATCACATAAATGTATCGATATTTTTTCCATGGCTCTAACGGGCTCTAAATATAATTTAAAATTTAACAAGTTCTTGAGCTCGAGCTTTATAAATTCAAGCCTCCACGAAGTTTGAAGTCAAGCTACAATCAATTAAAAATAGTTCATTATTTATGTTTCGATTTGATTTAAAAGTTCGAGTTATATAAAAATTAATAATGTTGGGGTCAATTACTTACTTTCAATTTTAATGTCGCTAAGATATGACACAGATAATTTATCTGGGAAATCAATTTTAGTGGTGGTCGAATTTCTAAAGTGAAAAGAATTTATTTTTTTCTTTTTACCATTTTGAATTTGTATTATCATATTTCAATCTTAGTTGATTATTTTATTTTTTTGTGATATTTTAAGTTATTTTTCCGATATGACACTGACATGTGTCTGTAAGGGCTGTATATCATAAACGTACATGAAATAAATATAATGAGTATATCAGAATTTGGTGTTGTGCCTCGGGTGTTGTCAACACCAGCACACAACACTGCAGCGAAAATTAATTTTTAACACACTCGTGAATTTTAATAAATAAACATCAGATTTCAACTATGCACAAGTACGAATACTTATGCGACGCCTCATGACAAAAATTCACTATGGAAAAATATGTAAATCGTTTACACAAACCACTACTAGTGAGATTAACAAAACTAAATTCATTGACAATCCAAGGAATTAAAATGCACCGAAATCAATCACACTAAAACTAGATGGATGAAACTAAAGACAATGTATTTAGGGATGGCAATGGGTAGGGTATGAGTCGGATTTCATACATCCATCTCCATGCCCATTTATTAAATTCATCCACATACCCATCGGGTATTGAATTTCATCTTCATCCCCATACCCATCGGATTATCGGATATCCATACCCTACCCAAATACCCTATTATCATATACAATTGAATTTTTTCAAATTTAAATTGTTTCAATGAAGTTATGAATATTTAAAAAATTATTTAAATGAAAAATAAGAAAAATTATTAATGATAAAAAATTGCAAAATAAACTTTGTAGAAAAAATAACAAAATATTAAAAATAGCCCAAGTTAAAAAAAAAAAAACAAAACCAAAACCAATAAAAAAACAAAGTCACGTACATTCCAAACTCTCAAAATTAATTGGTTAAAAAAACCATAAAATGAATTGGAAAATATGCAAACAAAAAAGGAATACAATGAACCATAATCAAGAAATAAAGTATTTTTCAATTTTGGGAGAAGATGAGAAATTGAATGCAAAATAAAAGAGTGGTAAAACCTTGAAACGTAAAAGTGAAAGTGAAAGGGAAGAGAAGAAAAATTACCGATTTACTTGGATTTGAGAAAATGAATCTTTAATATAAATAAATATAATTACTATATATATACATATATACATACATGTATATCTATATATATTTTTATATATATTAATTTAAACGAGTATTGGGGTCGGGTGTGGGTCGGATTATATCAAACCCGTCTCCATACCCGAACTCGAAAATCCCCATATCCGATTACCCAATTATTTAATCGGGTCTAAAAATCCCTCCATACCCTCTTCTATTCGGGTCGGGTATCGGATCCTCCAACGGGTTCGGAGGAAATTGCCATCCCTAAATGTATTGCTTAAAACCAAACACAATCACTCGTCGATCAACAGTCTGTATCACTAAAACTAGATGCATGAAACTAAAGACAATGTATTGCTTAAAACCAAACACAATCACTCGTCGATCAACAGTCTGTATCAGTGTTGTTCTTCGAGTGTTGACAACATCAATCAGCAACACGGCAACGTCTGTGACTCAATCACCCACAGTATTCACACGACTCCTCAACGCTGGACAAGAGCTTCAGCAGCTACGTTTGAAATGCATAAAGGCGTTTTCTTTTCTCAATATTCCATCTCAATTTATATATCTCTACTTGACCTCAATTTCCATAGATACTGTCTACAAATAAAGAAAACAAGAGTTTAATATGAAATAGATTCTATTAAAATCTTAGGAGATTATATTTTAGAGATAAGTTCCCAAATTAAATTATATTGAATAAATTCCAAGAATAAAATTATCTAGGAAATCAAATCTTAGTGATTAATCAATTTAATTCAAATTAATCTAAAAATGTAAAATAAGATATTAATTGATTATTAAAAAAAAATTTCTTTCAGTGTCAAATCAGACGTTAACGCTATATCAATACTAGTTTCAATGAAAAATAAGTAAAATTATCAAAAATTAGAAGATACATAACTAAAACTAAAATTTGTAAAACCGAGGGTTCTATCTTCTAGATTGATAAGGACAACCGACCCATTCAAATCATATATTTATAATTAAAAAAAAATAGAACTTGCTTTTGTTAAGTTTTATATATGTGTGCTACAAAATAGCCTTTTGTCTCAACGATGTCAATGTCTTTATAGAACCCACGATTAAATATTGCATCTTCAAAGAATTCTTCAAGATATTATAAATAGACTTGTGATGGTAATATGTAAAATCAACGTATAACCTTTTCGACATGAAGTACAAAAGGTTGAAAAGAGTGTGAATGTATATAAAATCTTGATATGATGTCCATTTGTTAGTGGGTATTTCAAGAAAGTTGCAAACTGTTGACGGTAACATATTGTGAAACATCATATCGGTTGTTATCTTACATATATCCTTACATATCTCGAGAAAAGTGTGAACATTTTTGAAATATCTAATCAAATAACGTGTGAGGACACAGTCGATGTGAGGTTCTATGATATGTTTCTGCAAATATTTTGTTGCACTCATGAAATCTCCATCAACTGGTACACAACGTATTAATACTTTATATTTATATATATGGCTAGCTGAAATAAAAAGAATATATATATAAAATGATGAAAGGCTTATGCAACGCTGTATATATCTTTTCTTTAATATAAAATGATGATTTGAATCAAAGAAGGGAAAAACGAGCAGAGAGAGAAGGACTGAATGATTGTTTGCGTGGCACAATCAATCAAGATTCTGCTGAAAAACTCATTTTAGTTAGGTATTTTTTTTAAAAAAAAATAAAATAATAAAGGCACGAGAGAATTAATGATGCTGCAGCGTGTAAGGTTTTCATCCACTTCGAGAGATTTGCTTGTGGCATGCAGGGCTCGAGGAAAACAGACACACGCCCATGTGGATGTCTGTGAGTTTGTTTGTGGGGGCAGTAGGAATTGAAGATCACAAGCACAAGAAAATCAACTCTCCTAACATGTCCTGTAATATCTTGATCAAAATCTCTGGATTTATAAAATACGTCTTTATCAATATCCCATTTTTCTAATGTCTATTTCTTGAACTTGAAGGACAAAGTGTTGCGTTTATTTTACCGACTTTGTATAATATCGATAATCATGAATAGGAACGAATATAATTGTGATGCGTCTATTCAGAAGAAAAATGCAAGAACTTGTGAATTAGTAGTACTAAACTTCAATTTATCCGACAATTTTTTAGTTAAATCATATATTTTTTACACGAGCACTTGAAATCCCCTTAACATGTCTTGTTTGCTACAAAATTTCCGGATGAATGGTAGCTTTGCAAGTATATGAGCAATGATTAGCAGACGTGGTCTCTCTAAAATGCAATAAATTAGAGGCCGTTTGGCTTGTTTTTGTAGTGCAGCAATAAGTATCCAGCATAAGTGGATTTAATTGCTAAATAATCGACAAGATAAGCAAATCCTACGTGCCTATTAGCTATTGAATTATGTAAATATCCAACTTTAGACTGAGAATAAGATTCGAATAATACATATTTCTCTATGTATTTTTTCCATAATTTAGAAGGGGGAAAAAAACAAATAGAGTATATTTTTTAACGTATCAATGTTAAAGTTCGACCTTTAGAGAAGAACCCACATGATGATGTAAATAGTATATTTTAATAACATAAAATGATTTTAGAGATAAATATATATTTGTTAAGATTGGAACTTGTACCTAACTCAACCACAAAAGCTAGCTTCGGGAGAGGATTGTTCAAGACTATATATATAACTTTCAGGTATTTTATCCCGACGATGTGGGATAACTAACACACCCCAAGAATGAACATCTGGAGCGTGAAGTTTACAAATGACCCAATTATAGGCAGAATGAGTGATCCAACTATGGGCAGTCCAACACATAACGGCAGAACCTGAGCTCTGATACCATGTTAAGATTGAAACTTGGACCTAACTCAACGCCAAAAGCTAGCTCCAGGAGGGAGGATTGTCCAAGATCATATATACAACTCCCAGATATTTTATCAAGACGATGTGTGACAACTAACAATATTCAAACTCTTTTAATTTGAGATTTGAGAGGAAATACTATGCAAAGTGTAGTGGCTAAATTGACTCCAAGTAAGAGTGGTGGGCATCACTCATTCTAATTCTTTGTGCGCATGGTACAGTGGCACTCGTTTTTATATACACTTGTGTTAGTGCTGAAATCGCACGTAAGACTTGGCCCCTAATTTTAATTCTTTTGGAACTATGGATTGTGCATATATTTTGTGCGCATGCGAGCATGTATGGCGGCTAAAGTCACTTGTAACCCTCTCAAATTATGCATCTGTCCCCCCTTTGTGTTTCTTGGTGGGGACTCGATGTTTGCGAAGATTTGTTCAATTTTAGAGTTACTTTGGCCTATGGGACTAGCTTGTAATGGAAGTAGGACACATTCTGGATGCATGATTTGGAGTTACACATAGTAACTGAGGTTTACTGTGCGTACGTGTGTACGGAGTGTCAAATTTGGAAAAATAGTTTATTCCTAAAAACTGAAATTTCGACCTGGTTTGTTGTTTTGGTCATCTATATGTCAAGTTTCCATTTTTAGTCATTTATCTATCAACTTTTGGTGGTTTTTTTTTAATCGAAAGTGATTAAGTGCTTATATTTTTTTGAACCTGAATTGAAATGAATTTTCTATTGTTGAGTGATAATTGATCTTTTGAAATCTCAAGAAGCTACTAGTTAAGTGTTTATTTTTTCTATATATACTTTTGTTTGACATGAGGTCACTATTTTTGGCACTTTATACATACACATTTGATTTATATTTTCGAAAGCCTTGGCATATTCTCTATTCTGTTTTTGCTTCCTTCATAATAAATAAATGGGGTGGGTCCCGTATATCTCATTTCTTATTTTTCTTTGTCATTTTGTTTTAAATAAAAGAGTGAGAATGGACTACATAAAAATTGGGTCAAATTTTCCTTGATTCGCACAAACTTTTAGTCTCTCATTTTAGGGGGAACATTTTCTTGTCACTTTTTCATGTCAAAGTTGAGATTTTGTCATACTTTTGAAGTAAGATTTGGCCTAAAAAAACACTTTCCTTTATCATTGAAGTTAAAAGTAGTTGACCATTCCTAAGCCCAAGGGGGGTGTCTCTCTCTGTGTGTGTGTTGAGTTTCTGTGTATGAAGTTTGGTGGTGCGCATGCAGCAAAATGAGGGAATGTGTAGTCATCATGTGTGAGTGTGGCAGCCACCATAAGATTGTCCGTGACACCTTCATTGCCAATATCATTTTCCTTATTTTCCACAAATTCCGATTTCTTGATTTTAATTTATATATATATATATATATATAAAATTTTAATTCACTATCCTTTCAAATTCTTATACAAATTTCAAATTTCTAGTGTGGTGTGCACATGTATACAAGTTTGTATAGTACAACTTAGGTGAATCAATGTTATCAAAATTCTTCGATACGACGGTCGTCGGTCATTTTAGTAATTAACTTCTTCGACCATTTATTCTTGATATGTAATCTTTTTTTTAAAATACCATTTTTGTACCTTTAATAACATGTACATACTCGGAATGATTGAGGCCAAATCTTGTTAGGTGTTCGGGTAAAGTAACTTAAAAGGTAAGGTGTAATGTATGTTATATGTATATGTATAGGCATAAATTAATTAGATATCATATCCACAGTGTCAAAGTCACATGATTTTTCTTGGACAAAAACTTGTGTGAGACGGTCTCACGGGTCATACTTTGTGAGACGAAACTCTTGTTTGACCCATCCATGAAAAAATATTACTTTTTATGCTAAGAGTATTACTTTTTATTGTGAATATCGGTAGGGTTGACATGTTCACAGATAAAGCGATTAAAAAAAAAGAAGTTGTCGTATTAGAGCAAATTGATGAACATTGTCTTCTTTTGAATTGACAAGAATGGCACGATATATAATAATTAAGCAAAAGTGTGAAGACCATGCATTATGGAAGTGTACCAATTGTGGAGGAACTCATACAGCCAAAATCACTCCATTTCAGCATAAATCTCGAGTGAGCACCTTGAACCAAAAAGTGGCCACATTCATCCGGGAGAAGTTAGTGCAATCACCCATTGATTAAGCCATTAGCGTCATTCGTGGAGCCATCAACGCAGCGTCATTCGTGGAGCGACTTCAGAGCTTACCTTGTAGCAGATTATTCGTGCCTATAAAAAGGAAGGCTCCTCATTCGAAACTTGCACATCCAAATTCTCGAAATCCTCTCTAGCAGCACCGTATTCTCGAAGCTCTTCGCCCTCTATTAACAAAGCTCTGCCGCAATCTCACCGTTCACGTTTACGTTTCCTTGAGCAGTCAGAATACAGTAAGTGGGCTTTTGCTATATATATTTCTTTGTAAGTGGGTTCTTGATACTATTTTATTTGGCACACTTATTTCTTTTTAAGTGGGCATAATATGTTTCGAAAATAAATTAAACATGACTTTGAAAATTCGGTCGGCGTGATATATTCATTTCCATTTGGTATTGAAATCCCTTGAATTGTTCTTTGTTCGATATCAGTTAAATATGTGAAAGCATGTTTGAATTTTTTTGAAATGCACTGTAATGACTCGATTTAGAAATGGTAAAGGAAATTCCGAACTTTGATATACTTTGTTTAGGCCCTGATGCGGTGGGTTATAATAACCGTTCCTTTGGCCTCGCCCCTTAGAGGAGTAACATATAGGGGACTGATCAGTAAAAACCATAGAAAATGAGATGATTTTCAGTGCTATATTCGTATTTGTGTTAGTATTTGATTCAACATGCTTAATATTGAAATTTTGATAATTTATTCATATGTATATCCTCGATAATGGTCATGCGCGATCGGCCCCTATTTACTGAGTATTTCTCCAAAATACTCACCCCTTACTTTCCCACCCAGATAAGAATGAGAATCAAATTGAGGATGAGGAGCAAGACTACTTTTGGGGATGGTGATGAAGCAGTCTAATTCGGGACCCGTCGATTATTCTGTCTTATGATTTCAGTATCGTGTATTTATGCTTCCGCATGTTTCTATTTCTTTTGAGTTGTAAAGACAGTGAACTTTTGGGAAATTTATGATAATAAACTGGTTTCGGTTTATGATGTACTACGAGGACTAGTTGTTTTTCGATCGTGTGGTTGTTAAACAACGCCGGTGTCATAACTCGGTCTCGGGGCGTGACAAAAAGTCACCTGATGCAATTGCATTCAGTCTCTTTGATCTGAATTTTGTTTGTTTCCTATCTAGAAAATTGTAAAAATTAAAATATACATGACTAAAATTAAAATTTAATAATATATATGAATTAAGATCGCGAAACAGAAACATATATAGCAAAGATTATAATTTTTCCTTTCTTAAAATATCACTTTCTATGTAACATTACCATCTTAACATTTTTTTATACAATATCTTAATTTCTTCGAGTATTTTTTATTTAAAATATCATTTTGCAGAAGAATATTATTATTTTTAAAATATAATATTTATAACATCAAAAATTTGTGCAAATATTTAATTTAGACATGCAACGTACAAGCAACCCGGCATAGAACTAAGTGTACAAGCATGTGGCTTCAAGAAAACGTACGAATTAATAAAGTAGATAAGCGTTTGACGAATAATCAGAAATTCTATTTCTCGTATCAGCACTTTTTTGGGTGAGCTTTTCACTCAACCTTTGCCCAATGTAGTTTATCTGACTAATATGATTTGCAGAGTATTACGTCCATACAAAAGTTTACACTCACACCGAAAGGTTGGGAATGTGATTAGAAAAAAGTATACAAGGATGTGATAGAAACGGATTGGTTGACAAATTAATTAAATAGTGCTCCAACTAAGGGAATTTAAATTAAATTACCAGCAATTTCTTAAGATGGACCCTCCCTAAAATTCAAGGATATATATTCTAATTATTTTAGCTGTCACGCCTGATTCCTTGTTATGTATTATTTAAATTTTGTAATTTGATGTTCAATGTTTTTGGGAAACAATTGATTATTTTTGGGCACGACTCACATTCTTTATGCACACCTGCTCACTACATCTGTAATTGCTTACTTGTCCCTTTTGCCCAATTGCTTTCACCTCAAATATTTTTATATAATATTTTTGAACTTGCAGGCACACTAGTTTCACTCATCTTTTTATGTGTAATATAAAAAAGGTCAAACAACTTAATGCTCTAAGATCAATTATATAACTAATACTCATTTGTTAAAAAAAAAATTCCCTAATTTTGAGAAAATGTAATTAAAAAAATAGCTAAAGAATAATTTCATGGTTTCCTTCATGATCTAGAACAAATATAAAATGTGTTGTAAATTTGCGAGCCTACTCGATGACACCCCATATATACAAGGAAATCAGCCTGCCTCCTCTTAGGAACTCTAATAATTGTTGTCATGAACTGAAGCATCTAACTTTATAATTATGTCTCTATACTTATGTATATATATATATATATATATATATATATACACACATATATAGAGTTTTGATGTGTTGCTCATCCATCGTTCTTAACTCTATACACACCAATGATGTGACATTAATCATCTATTGGATATATCATTTGAATATGACTGATCACATCTAACAGATGATTATCACTTCATTCGTGTAAACGGTAGTTGCACAATATACAAAACTATATATATGATAGATATGTCGACATAAAGTCGTTTTGGTATTTTTATGTCGATTGCGATTACGAATTAGTGTACAATCTAGATCTCCATTGAAGGTGTTTGATATTCAAGTTTTGAATCATCACTTGTTAGAAATCTTTCGGGAATAAATTGAATTAAACAAGATCAAATGTACCACACTACGAAGATGGTGCCAATAGTGGCACACCTTTTAGCAAAAGGAAATGATGTCAAGCTTTGAAATATAACAGGATACGCATTAATCCGTCTAATCTTGTCACATTAACTAATTAAATACATGTGTAGGATCAAAAATTAATTCTTTATCCACAAAAATCAATATATCCATATATTTTTTTCTTGAATTTTGAGAAGAAGAAAGAACAAGAAATGCGCATGGCCATGAATTAAGATTCATGTTGTTGTCTTCAAAAAGATCTCACAGAACACAAAAATAACCATCATCTTGCACTCATTTTGCCTGCAATCCTTCTTTTTTGTTGCCCTCAGGCCTCAACCCGCATGCCCCCCAACCCCCACCTTACCCCACTCCCATCTTTCTTCTTCTCCACCTATATATACTCACGTACTCCTGTACCTTGTAAAACACCTCAACTTGACTCACACATCAAACACACAGCACGCAAAGTACTGAGCTATAATATCCATTTCACCTTATCTTCGTCCTTTTGTTCTATATTTATCAGATTTGTAGTTTTCTTGAACTTCAAAAATCTTGGGTTTGATTTATTTTGTTAATGGCGATTTCCGGGTTCGAGGGATTCGAGAAGAGGCTGGAGTTACGTTTCTCCGGCGGTGATCTGGCTGCTGAGAAAGGTCTCCGGCTGTTGGATTTTTTGTCAGTGGAGAAAGTATTGCATGCGGTGCAGTGCACCGTGGTGTCAGCTGTGGGGAACAAATATTTCGACTCTTACGTTTTATCAGAATCGAGCCTCTTTGTTTACCCGACAAAAATCATCATCAAAACTTGTGGGACAACCCAATTACTCAAATCTGTCCGTCCATTGGTGGATCATGCTTTGACTATGGGACTGATCTTGTGCTGGTGCAGATACACCCGCGGCAGCTTCATTTTCCCGGATGCCCAACCCTACCCCCACACAAGTTTTAAGGATGAAGTTGTGTTCTTGGAAGAGAATTTGCCTAAGAATCTTTCATGCAGAAAGGCCTCTGTGATGAACTCGAAATCTTCTCACAAGTGGCATGTTTTTACTGGTTGTGATAAAGGGCATATTTTTGCTATGGAGGACGTGCATACAGACGATCTGTACACTGTTGAGATCTGCATGACTGGGCTGGACCGAATTCTGGCTAAGAATTTTTTCCGGCGCGTCGGAGATGGAAAAAACGGCGACTCCGCCGGAAAAGAGATGACAGAGGTGACCGGGATTAGGGGCATTAATAGGAAGGCCCTTATTTGTGATTACGCTTTTGATCCTTGTGGATATTCAATGAACGGAATTGATGGGAACCGGTACTCGACCGTTCACGTGACACCGGAGGACGATTTTAGTTACGCCAGTTTTGAGTGTGTTGGCTCGGTTTACGATGACCGGGATGAGTTTTTCGAGGTATTGAAGAAGGCCGTGAAGGTATTCCGGCCGACAGAGTTATCGGTGTCAACGACTTGCGCCACCGGCGGGCACCAGCTGTGGAGGGGCGTGGCGAAGGCCATGGAGCCTCTTGGTATGAGACTCCGGAGCCGTGTTGCCAACGAATTTCCGACTGCTGGAACTGTCGTTTTTCAAACATTTTCGGCTCGCAAAATGTAGTATGCGGTCCCGGCCTCTCGTGTTGGTGTTGATCACGCTAGTGCAAAGAAGTTGAAAAGATTAAAAAGGGACAACTTGGGAACTTTTTAGGATTTAGGTGGAATTCTTTTTTCTTTTCATTTTCTTTGTTAGGAAAATAGTTTGGTCTATCAATATTAATTGATCATGCATGCCGATTGATGTCATTGCATTGGATGATAAAATGATCAAATTAAAATGTGGGGTTGACTTTTTTGTAATAAAAAAAATGGAAGAAATTTTTAAATATGAAAATTATGAGGCTGACGTGGAAAATATTATTGGAGATGGTGCTAGTAGATAATAATATTGCACCCCACTTAAAGTTGGCACGCCTACAAATTTTTGATATTGCACACTGTAACTTCAATTCGTCAGTGGGGACATCTCTATCGCAAATTTCTAATGATTTTCCTTTGGTATCAGTTAAATGTACAAAATAATTCGATTAATTAATCGAGAGTTATATATATGAAATTAGACGTACAATTTTTTCGAATTTGAGTTAAGGTCAAACTCACAATCTTAACATATTATCAAAGTCAAAACTCATCGTTATGTGTCGAACTATCATATTGACCAACCGATGATGTTTTGTAAAATTTATTCTTGAGTTTTTCATTTCTAGGTACGAATGATGTATTAAATGTCGCACGTTGGCTGGATTAAAGGTTTAATTTGTATATATGAAGTTCAATAATCTTTATCACCCGAGCTAGCTTTTCGGTTGAATCAAGTCCAAATATCAATCTAAACAGTATCCAAATTATTCATGTAAAACGTATAATGATCAACTTATCTCACGCATCAATCATCCTATTTCTAATAAATTTGTCCACTTTTTTTTTTTTTTTTTGGTGATAGGGAACCGGGGCAGCCAATAAAAATAAACTTTCCTAAAAAAATGAATAAATTTTATTTTTGAAGAGGCTGGAGACTTGTAAACCTGTATTTAAAGAGAAGGGGGGACAACGTCAGCAAGCGTGCTTAAAACAATATAAAACATAAAAATCTTTGGCAGATTAGTTTTGCTGATTAAAATGGCTCCCACGTGCCACTGTCTATATATGCATGAACCTTATTATTTTGTACTAATATTACTAATATATTACTGTGCATGCATGCATGCATGCATGATGCGTTGGCCAAGTTTGTTTAAACTTGTAATAATATTAATAATTTAATTATTCAAATTTCAAATATCAAAACCTTAACCAAGAAAACAATACATGAACAAGTACGATTTTAAATTACTTATATTTTAACAAGTCAGATCGTAAGATGCATTGAAAAATTAATTAAAAAGGATTTTATGAACTAATTAAATAATCTTATATTCTTACGTAGTTTATTCGTTGTATTTTTCCGAATCCTATCTCCATTTTTTTATATATACATTAAAATTACTCAATACAATAAAATGGGGGGCATTAAAATATTACCGGTCTAAAATTGAAATTTAAAATTAGTGAAATTTGAATATTTTCACATTTAAAGGGTAAAAACTATCATTTTGCACCTATAATATTCTATTTATTTATTTCTATATTATTTTCCAATTTCTAAGCATGCATCTAACTAGCTAGGCTAACAATATGATAAAATGTATTTTGATTACTAATTGAAATAATAACCAAATATTTGGGCCAATTATTACCATTGCAACTTTGTTTATCTGGCACATTTATATTATTGTTTGTTTAAAAAAATATAATGGCCCTTGAATATTAAATTAATTGTTTAAAAGCAGATTCGATGAAAAGCCGAACTTAAATTAAGCATGGGCCGTCTAGCTCATGAAGCTGATTTTCCACTATCCATACATTTTTAACATGAACTTCGATTCCTCAAATTTTGCTAATATTGATTTTACATTTAACCAATTCATTGATGAAAAAATATATAATACGGTGAGGAAAATTTATAATTTACAATCGTATAAATTATTTCAAAATACGAAGTCTTTGATTTTTTTTAATTATGTGAGAATCCGGAGATTTTTCGTTATCACGTGAGATCGAAAGCAAGTTTTTCCGGTAATGGTGTATGCTAATGCACCAAAGCATATAAAGTGGTCACAAAAAATTATGTAAGATTGTTTCATGAATCTTTTTTTATTGTTAAAACTTATGTGAGACGGTTTCACGGGTCGTATTTTATGAGACAAATATCTTATTTGGGTCATCCATGAAAAAATATTATTTTTTATGCTAAAAGTATTATTTTTTATTATGAATATCGGTAGGATTGACCCGTCTTACAGATAAAAATTCGTGAGACCGTCTCATAAGATACCTACTCTTTTTTTAGATAGATATGTAACTCGATCTATGAAAAATATTACTTTTTTTTGTTCAAAGTGTCAATATTCACTGCAAGAACATATTTTTTGTTAATTAAGTTATGAATAAATATTGTTAATATATATAGATTCGAGTTAAAATATTATTTTTATTATAAACATGAACATGATTCATTTATTTTACAAATTCATGAGTTTGTTATACAGGAGACCTATATAAAATCCCGGATTGGACATTGGGTTTTATTTATGTACCAAAAGGGTTAAAGAAAATAAAACATTTAAAAAAACGGAACTTATCCGATAACCCGTCCACATTCATTTTCCGAGTCTCCACTCCCCTAGTTGGGGGATTCAGGGTTCCCCACCATTAAAAGAAAAAAGAAATTAAAAAACAAAGCAGGAATGGCAGAAAGTTCTCCTACAGCCGAGAAATCGGAGGATGAGTGGCGGGCGGTTCTCTCTCCTGAGCAGTTTCACATCCTCCGAGAGAAAGGCACTGAGTCAGTACACTCGAAACTTTCTCTTCCTTTTTTAATTTACTCGTAGTTTGAGGGAAACCCCTTTTCCATGTTCAATGTGTCGATCAGTTGTTAAGGCTTTTTTTTAAATCATTGAAATTTGAAATTGTACTTAGAATCTTGCGTCCTAATGAGCTGATTTGGGCGATTGAACGAATCTTGCGTCCTGATGAACTGATTTAGGCAACGTTCAATCGCCCCTGGAATTATATATAATAAAAAAAAGCACAGCAATCTTCCCTCAAATTTATAGTTTCTCCATGGAATCGAGTCTAAATTTCTGTTGGCCGCTGGATCACGTGCGATTTTTTTTTTTTTTAAAATCTAACTTAAGCGATAAGATTGTAATGTTGCACAGACCTCGTGGGACGGGGCATTACGACAAGTTCTACGAAGTAGGTGTTTACAACTGTGCGGGCTGTGGAACGCCCCTCTATAAATCCACAGCCAAGTTCGACTCTGGGTGTGGCTGGCCTGCATTCTACGAGGGTTTCCCTGGAGCCATCAACCGATCCGTGAGTGCTCAGTTTTCGACTCTGTTTCTTACCATTTCCATCGATCCTAGTTCATTATGTTTTCCATCTTGGTGTTTTCAGCCGGACCCTGATGGCAGGAGGACGGAGATAACATGCGCAGCGTGCGATGGGCACTTGGGGCATGTGTTCAAATGGGAAGGATTGAAGGTGCCTACGGATTAGAGGCACTGTGTTAACAGTGTCTCTATCGAGTTTTCTCCAGCTCCATAGCGTCGATGTAGAATGGAAGGAACTTTGTATCAAACTAATAATAATATCGTGGTTTTGAATTCATTCAGTAACGAGCAACTGAGCAAGGGCTTCAGTAGGTGTATGAACTTGGACGCATAAGTCATAACTATGTTATCATATCCGATGCTTGTCTGTCTAAACACCGAAAATTTGAAAAAGGAATGTTTCTTCATCTTTCCGTTACCATCAGCCATTTTTTCTTCTCTCGTTGCATGCCTACAGAGCTTGAACTTCTGTTCAAGATTATTATAAACCAATGGTCAACAGAAATCTGCGCCCTTGTCCTAAAAAAAAATATCAGACATACCTGCTAAATTTAAAGGGAAAAAAAATCGATACCCTTCTGGCAGGACTTCCAGTTCCTGTTGATTTTCAAACTCATGCGACCCATTCACGGCCCAGCTATAAATATGTAATCTAATATATGTATACCAATCACGGCCCAGCTACAAATACATGATGTAATATATATCTATACTTCTATACTATATTATTAAAGGTGAGACTCTTAGAGTAACTATCATAAAGGACATCAAAATATTTAATTTCATAAATACATTTCTTGTTCTACTAAAAACCTCGTCAAATTATTACATAGTTTACATAGAAAAAAATCTAAACAAAACATCATTTTAAATCGAACAACTCTTCTAAATTAAAATAATTTCGCTTTAATTGATTAGTATTATTTGATCAAATTAAAAATAATAATAACACATGCAACGTATGTGCATCTTTTACTAGTATATATAAGAAAAAGATCGTAAAATTAAGTAATTAACAAATTTTCAAAATGCTTAAAAAAAATTAAAAAAAATAGGAGCTATGTGGTAGACGAGAAGCTAGGCAGTGTATCAATTATTTGTGAACATACGATTCCCCTCCGTTTGAACAAAAAGTGATCCCTAGAAGATGATATGATGGTTATTAATATTCTTAGAATGCCGATCCCACAATTAAAAAGAAAATATATATATATTTCGTATACGATAAAATGACGATAATTTATTCAGCGAGAAGGGAAAGGGAGCACGAAACCCATCGTTTAGTATTTGATAGTGTAAATAAATCAAATCAAATCAAATCAAATCAAATCAAATCAAATCATATAGATTTGAGCCCGAAAATTCAACTATATTTGGCTTTATTTTCGTTCGTTTAAAATTTGAATTTAAGATTGATTCATTTGACTCCATCTCAATAATCGAGTTCTAATTAACAAAAAGTTAGAACCTTGTGCTCAAGCTTGTAATAATAATTAAACATTTTTTAAATTATTTTTCGTAATTAATTGTGTTTATCATTGAATATTGATTTGTATATTTCAACACTGATTTTTTTTTTACATTTCAACATTGATGTTTTTTAATTTTGTCTTTGATTTTAAATTAAATTAAGCTATAAGCTAACTCAATGCGAAGACAAAAATAAATGAGTTTAGATATCTCCTAATTTGGCGTTTGTCGTTTTCGTGTTTTTTTAAAAAAGAAAAAAGAAAAAAGAAAATCGGTGTTTTTCTAAGATTTGTCTTTAATTTGTAGCATTCAAGTTAAATCTGCTAATTTGCCAAAATTCATATTATGAATAATTATTTGGGTTAAATGATTTTATTTATAGTAAATCTTTAAATTAATGAAGAAATTCCCATTACGTGTTTTTTCATGAATTCAGTACAACCTCCGAAACCTTTAATTTTACATACATAGATTTACACAAAACTCACGTATATACAAGACGGTTTTTCAGTTCAAACTCACATATAAGACGGTTTTTCAGTTCAATTTTGTGAGATCAGATCTCCAACTCGTCCACACTCATAGAAAATATTATTTTTATATCAAAAGAATTATCTTTCATTACAAATATGAATAAGATCGACCAATCTCGCAAATTTAAATCGTTGAGACGATATGATCATCATACATTGAACGAAAACCTACCCTTACGCTTTCCTGTCTTATTTCTCCTTTATCCTATGAACATAAAGAATGAGAAAATAAATCTCTCAACCACTTATTCAATACCAATATTAAACAAATTACACACATTAATTCCACTATATCAAATTCATGATGCTCTTTAAGCTGAAGTGCTTGCAGACGGAGTTGAACTCGGGCTTGAAGGGTATCCTATTCCATTGCGTTTGTTTGGGAACAAAACAAACAAACACCCCGAAAACGCCCCGATAACTGTTGGCAGCACCATCAACATCGCCTTCTGCGTAGACTCGAACGATGGATAGAAGCATTCAACAGAGTTAGGGTCCAAAAGGGCCACTGCTGCAAACACTATCAGCGAGAAAAAGGCGTGAACAAAGTCTCCAAACCGGAGTTTGTACGATGACAAGTCTTGTGGGGCGGAAGAATAAGCAGGCCAGAGCCCGGTCCTTGTTGCAATCCCACAGTGTATCACTCCTTCGCTATCGGTGTAGCTATCTGTGAACGACGCGAAAAAACAAGCAAAGCCACAGCTTGCTATCAAGATGCTTGACAAGTACTTGTTGTTGGTGTGGCAATTGCCATTGTTTGTTAGGACAGGGTTGAGGAATTGGAACACGAAGACGGTGGCGGTAGGGAGGAGCTTGATGAGGTTGCCGAAACCGGTTAGGGTTACTTGTGTGATGTTTGTTGAACTTTTCGGTGATATGTTGCTTGAGTTCGCTGACATTTTTTAGTTGATTTTGTGTTTATTTTCGAAATGTGTGATGTTTTATGTGTTGGTTTTTATTTTGGTATGAAATCGGATTTTGGGCATATTTATAGAGTTGAGAAAGGGAGAGGGGTTGCTTCCAAGTAAAAGGAAAAAATTTAGCCAGGGCGAGAATTCAAATTTGGGTTTTGCTTGTACTCTTCGAAAGATGGGTACTCCATGCTTTAAGATTTTTGGGAATTCAATTTTCAAGTTAATTAGTGCACGTGCGATTAAGTTAATTTATGGATTAATTGCATACACTATTCATCTGAAATCACGAGAATGTTAAAACCTCGTGTGAAAAAATTGATCTATTAACTCCATACGTTTCAATCTTGATCGCATACATCCTCATATTTTTTTCAAATTATGTGCACATACCCCTTGTCCGTACGTGTTTTAAGAGATATGTATGCTTAAAATTTGAAAACAAAGAGAGTTAACAGTCGTATAAGACTTTTAACAATATCGTAAACAATCAACTCTTAATTTATATATAAAAAATTGTATGCAAGTGTATATGAATGATGTGTTAAATTTAACAACGTATCGGATAAATTTGGTTGGAAAATATTGTTGTCGTGTTACAATTGTGAGTTTTATTAATTAAAACAGTCAAACTTTGGCAGGATAATTCAAGATTGAAAAGACAATCAACTTTTATAACCATCTTTTATGTTAATTAATGGAAAGTTTTCATTGATCTATTTAAAATATGTATGGACATGCATGCATATTGAACAAAAAGAAACTCACAAATGCTATGTTTTTCGAAAAGGCTTGTGAATTTATTATGCTTATCAACATTACGATAATGATCAAACATTTTTTTAATCAATTTTCAAGTCAATTAATGAAAGGCTGCTTCAATAAATTTATTTATATTATAATATGTGTGAAAATGCATGCATTATATTGAACAAGAGAAGAAATGTTATTAAATGTTCGCGTGTTACGATGGTTAATTCATCCATTCAAAGAGGGAAGTAGAAGATATGGTCGTCCATTCATATATATATATATATATATATATATATATATATACTAGCAGCATCCCTTTGTGTAAAAGTTTTCTGAATTTTTGTTTTTGGTTTCGTCAATTTTGTAATTAATTTGTCGATATGGGAAGGTTTATAATTAAGGATAATAAAACATGGGTAATTTGACAATTATCAGAGTTGTCAAGGCTAAAATATGATAATTATAAAAAATTTGCCATACCAAACTTGTCGGACTAATGGGGTCACCATTAATTTAGAATAGATATGCGATCACTTTGGAAATTTCAAGTGTTCAAATACTATGAAATTATTTATAAATATAATAAAGATGGCATGGTCTCATTTGATTACTCGAAGGCTGCGTTTTGTGGTGTTCTTTGCCTAAATAAACGTTGTCATCGACCAAGATCCGTACAAGATACTCCTTTTACTTTGGAGGTTTTTTATTTTTTTTCTAAAAAAGGTAAATAGAAAGCTAAATCAGTTAAATCTAGCAGTCATATTACGTAATGCTTGGACATTCTTGACTCTTTCCTATGTTTATATATTTAGAGATTAAAAATAATTATTTTGTTTTAGAGTAGGCCTCTTGTGAGACGGTCTCACGAATATTTAAATGTGAGACAATTCAACCATACCGATATTCACAATAAAAAGTAATACTCTTAGAATAAAAAATAATATTTTTTATGGATGACCCAAATAAGAGATCTGCCTAAAAAAAACGATATGTGAGACCGTCTCACACAAGTTTTTGCCTTTGTGTTAATAGACTTGTTACGTTGTGAACTCAAGAAAGTATCATTTCAAAAGATTTGTCTGATGAGTCATATATCTTCATGATTTATAAATTATATTCATTAGTTTTAATATTCGATTTAGGATATTTATAACATTGTCGACCCATTGAGAAGACAACATCCGTTGTTTTCTATTCTAGACAACTTTCACTCATCTTTTGATATTCTAAACGGTTTTCACTCGTGATATTTGTAATATTGGCGATCTCTTGAGAAGCTGACATCTGTTGTGACATATACTAGACGAATTTCTCTCAATTTTCGGTATTTTAAAGGTTTTTACTCACCTTTTGGTATTCAACTCATTCATTTTAGATACATCTGATCTGATTATAACATTTTCAAGATCGCATCTTTCTCTACGTCGACTATCAACGAGAGTGACAATGTTAGGTTATAAACTCAAGTTTATAAAATATTATTTATTAGATTTAGTATTTGATGTGGTCGATTACTTGCTATTTTAAAATTCTTATATGAAAAATAAAAAAAATCTCTAATTCGGATTTCACATAAAATTAATCTTATATGATAATATGTACACGAAACTGGTTACTAACACGGATACTTATTCTGATATGAAGTGAAATTCAAATCAACATCAATAATATATATTAGTAAACTGTTTTAAATTTATGGATTTCATTTTTTTATGAAATTTAAAATTATAAATTTGACTCAATCCTAGTATATCCACAAAGATTATCCCTCTTCCATTCTTTTCTTCACCAAGTTTGCATCGCAAATCGACGAATATGACATTGCCCATGGGATCCCAATTTCTACACTACGTAGACACGGGAAAAATTTTGCAAACTACTTTGCGAGTTGATCCAATTTCGTTTCTCTGAGAATAGACACAGAAGATCTTTTGAAATTTAGGACACACTAATGGTCTTGTAAATATAGGCCGCAAAAGTTGGTCTAGGCCAATTGTGCACCAATTTTTGCACAAATGCATGTTTTTTTTTTCCCCATAGGAGATCTAGTCTGTTACGATATATCGATATCTAATTTGGCCCAGAACTTCGCAAGTTAATTAACAAGAAACTGAATTGTAAAATTTTATATAAATGCATATCAATTAACTACAAATAAATAGGATGCCAAGTTTTGGCTTCATGGTTTCAAGATTGATCATATACATAGAAATCAAGATTCACCACCCTGGATCCCTCGATTTTAATCAAATCTTCTGCAACTTCAAATTTATGTTCTACACCTCCTCATGCAGATGAGTGAATGAATAACAAAATACAACACAGTTTGACAGCAAAATTAAGGGAGGACTTTTGCAAAGTGCCAAAAGGAGTAAACAGGGATGCAGCCTCCTCGACCACAAGATTAATGTAAACCAGATGGAAGATTCTATGCTAGGTGCTTTACCCTATGTAGCATCCAACGTTAATTGATATGGACCTACACAATGAATGGTTAAGATCCAACTTCAACATGCATGCAGGCTATAAAATCTCATTTATTAAGGCCTATAACAAACCTAGTGCTCATGGAAAACAATCTCCTAACCCTTTTAAGACTTGGGGTTCCCAGGCATTTGAGAACTTTTAAAGTGAATTGTCATGTTGAGACAAGAAAGCAAGCCATAGCCAGAGTTTCTGCGATAAGCCATAGCCTTAGTTCCACCATGGGAGCGGAGCTTAGCTTATGGTTGCCGTAAATCCAACCCAAAAACAAAATTAACCATCCAAAACAAAATAGAGAAAACAAGAGCCAATTTTTTATAAATATCATTTCATAATGCCAATAGATACAGAATCTCTTATTACTTCATTGATGATACAAATTACAATTTCTCGTACACACATCATCAACAGACTGTACCTACAAAGCTAAAACAATTATCAAACCAAATTTCTAAAGCAAATGTGAAAAGGGCAAGTGCCTGTTCTGCCAATTAGTAGCAAACTCATAGCTGATACCACTTCTTAAGCCAGAAGTCTTTCCTTGATTTCGAATCAAAGAAGCATCTACAATAAAGATTTTCCCTCTTCTTTGTTTGATAATCATTCCACTGCTTCACGATCAGAAGACCCCACCCCACCCCCACCCCAACCCCCACCTAAACCACAATATCCCATTTTAAATAGCTACTGCGAGAGAAACATAATCTAAATCTAGAAAACAGCTGCAGCACCCCACAACCACACACACCCAGGCAAAAGAAAATGTAGTAACCACAATAATTTTAACCATCTGTGATGAAATTGCTTCATAGTTTGCTCATATTTCCAGATTTAGTAAACCCTCAATCCGTTTTGGAAAAATATATATACGGATATGGTTCGAGATATCAAAGAAATCAGAGCCCGTGAAGCGAATTCCCGAGCTTTTTCACATCGGATGCATAATCAATCGAGGCGAAGCATACGCCTGAGACCCCTTGTAGCAGAATCATCAAACGATTTGATCTCACCACGTACTAGTTGCTTCATAAAAAACGAAGGCACGGGAACAGATCTAGGAGAAGGTGATGAGTGAACAGCCGGACCGGAATACTCGTCTGCCAAATCATGCACGTTGATCTGCTTCGGTAGCATCAACGGTGAGACCGGTTCGATCAGATGGGGCTCACAAACTGCCAGATCCTCAACCGGTTTCTGATTCGGAGAAGTGGATTCAGAGTCTCATCCCTTGGTCTTAAAGGTGAGCGAGTTCAACGATTCGCGTCTTCTCAATAGAGTCCCCTTGTGAAATTTTTTCTGATCCGACTTGGGAGAATCCTTCCCGTTAACGGAGTTTCCCTTCCGATTCACGGTGAGATTCGTCAAACTCCCGTCCCCGACCAAATTCGGCCGGCGATGAAACGGCACGGGTGGAACCCGATTCACCGTCAATAGATCCTGCGGCCGCATAACCTCCGTTCCCATTTGGCACACGATAAACAAGATTAACGAAATATACCACACAACCCGTGAAAAAATTCCCGATACACGAGAAAAATTAATGTCAATCTGTAAGTCTACCCTTTCTTGAAAGAACAACAGAAATCCAAAATTTACCCTGATTTATTTATTTTTCTCTCAAATAAATAAAATAAAGGGATATATTCAACTCAGGAGATTTATTGATTTTTAATGATTTATTCATTCAAGATTTTTGCATAATCTATAGAAGTCTGGTGGTATTCAAAATAGACTTTCATGTAATTTTAAAAAGTTAAATGATATTCAACATTGACTTTTAAAAACTCTATAAAAGTTTAGAGGTATTCAAATTTTCAAAAGACGTTTAATAACTTCATGAAATTCATTAACATACAAACATTAAAGCCTAATGTACAACTATAAATTATTAAAAATTTTATTTGGTTCAACCCAAAGATTTGGATGGATTTTTAAAACTTCTAACTCATACACAAGCTATTTATTTTCTCTCTCTGTCACTTCACCTCACATCTCTTCTTATCTTCTCTCCTCTCATATATCTCTATCAATCTATTAAATTTTCTAAGTGTATTTCTATATTTTCATATTTTCTTATCAAATTTTTCATTTTTTGGCTGATTTTTCATTTAATAATTTTTATTTTAATATCATAAGAAATTTTGAATTCAGATTTGAATTTGTGATTTTTAATTTATGATTTTTACAAATTAATATAATATTCAATAATAATAAAAGATGATCCAAAAAATTCCGCTTAATTCTTAATAATTGAATAGCCTCGCAACAACCATGATTTTTTAAATTATTTTTAGTAGTTTCAATTAATGTGTAAGCTATGATATTTTTATACAAAATTATATCCAAATAATGATCACATGTATATTATCAATTCAAAAACAATGTTACAGATTAATCAATTGATGTATTTTAAAAATTTACAAACATGCATACAAACACACATATATACATATGTAAGGATTAAATGATTTAACTTTTAAATAAGTAAATTTACTTATTAATATAAATATCGAAAAAATATTTCAAACTGAATATGTTATATATGTCAACTAATTATTAGTTCATAATATGTTATAATTAAGTATAAAATTTATAAAATTCTATAAAAAAAAATTCACAAAAGCCTATAACAATCTTGCAAAAAAATCTACATGAATCCAAATAAATCTGTTTATAAATATGTGAGATTTTGTATAAGTCAATTAAAATCTATCAAATCTATAAAAGTCTATAATTCGAAAAAGTCATTAAAAATCATCAAAAGTCTGAATTGAATACACCCCACGAAATATGAACAAGGTATGGGGAGGGATTCGCTATAAATACGAGAAGCTTCCACCGAGCTTCTCTCCTCCCCGCGCGTTAAGAACATTTTCCATTACTCGACTAATATTTACCTATACAAATTAAATCTTTGTAATATTTTTTTGACAAAAATTTATGTGAGACGGTCTCACGGGTCGTATTTTGTGAGGCGGATCTCTTATTTGGGTCATCCATGAAAAATATTATTTTTTATGCTAAGAGTATTACTTTTTATTGTGAATTTCGGTATGGTTGACATGTCTTGTAGATAAAAATTCGTGAGATTATCTCACAAAAAACACATATTTTTTGTAATTTCACTTGCTCAGTCAAACAAATTAAATCTTTGTAATCTTTTTTTTTTGTAATTTCTCTTGCTCAGTCAAACAATTTAAATATTCTATTGCTTGCAAATACTGATGCTAAAACTAAAGATTCTATTTATTAATTAATACTCCAATTTATAAAATTAGGTAAATCTCTAACATTTAATTTTTATATATAAAAAACGACTCTATATTAATTATTCAAATATAGTTAAGATATCAATACTCATTTGGGAAGATATGATGTGTTTTTTATTTTGTGGATTTTGAATATCACATATAAATTTTAATGTATATGTAATATTTGTATTTGTGGATAAAGGTGTTAACAATTCCATTTCACAGTCGCTTGAAATTCGGAGGCCTGAAATTAATGGAAAGCAATTTAGAAGGACTTAATTTGGCGAGTAGGTCTCTTGTAAGACAATCTCATGAATCTTTATCTGTGAGACGGGTCAACCCTACCGATATTCACAATAAAAAATAGTACTTTTTCATGGATGACCTCAATAAGAGATCCGTCTTACAAAATACGATCCGTAAAACCATCTCACACAAGTTTTTGCTTAATTTAGCATGGGACTAGAATGACAAGTTTATCAAAGTTTCATTAAAAAAAAGATATAAATAAATAAATAATGTATGAAATATATTCAACAGATTTCATTCTAAAATGTTACATAATACAGACTTGTAAAGAGAACATTATGCCAAAGATATATTGTTTTTTATGATTACATATATATTTAACAAGTGATGATGAAATATTAAATTTATTCTATAATTATATAAAATATCATAATAATCATTGAAAATAAAAAAAAATCATATTAATCTTCATCATTGATATCAACAACTACTCATTCTTACATTCAACTAATTTAATTATATACAAGATGACTTAATATATGATATATATCATATAATTCTTTTTATATATCAGATTTTCAATATCATTAAATTATATATATTCATCGTATCTCAGTGGAAGGTGCCATCACATTTCTATCACATATCAAAACTCGAGCTAAATAGCTTGCTATGGTTATTACTCAAATATCTTTACATTTTGATAAAATTCAATAATCAAAGTATAGGGTAAATTTTTATAATTAAAATTTGGTATATTCCGTGTGCATATTGTGTTCGTGACCAGCATGTCACACCCTGTCCATAGTTTTTTGCCTGTATACCGTGTCAGCATCGTGTCTTGGATATCCCTTCGGTAAATTTAACATGGGAGAATCCGAAATTTCAGCAGGAAGATCTTCCATATAATGTGGACAATGGATGCCCACCACTATTCCATTTCACATTGATTATCTCTCTCTCTCACACATTCTGAATCAGAATTTTGCAGAGCTGAGCATTGGTTCCTGAGCCCAGGAACCATGGAAAACACCCATGACACCTTCACCCCTCCACGGTTATTATACTTCATCAATATCGTTTCTTTTTTGCTTATATTCTGTCAATGGTAGATGTTTTTAACTATATTCCTACGAAAAGTACCATGTTTTTCATTTCTGTTCTTTTTGGTCGGCAAATTTGGGATTCATTTGTTTTGATTGTTTCAAGTGCATGATTTCAAGACTATGTCATAGAGAACAATGTAGTGAAAGCAATGGGCAATATCAACGTAACTTGTAAATGTTAGCTTGCTATTGATTATTATTAAACCGGCCACGGGGAAGTTTGTATTGGTAGGGTGAAATGAACATCTTGCATATGTATAAAAAGAGATGATTAAAGTTTGGAGTTTTTCCTTTTTGATTTTCCATCTCTGGGTTGGCCATGCTCACCAGTGACCTCCTAACCAACAGGAGGTGGAAAAAATGTATTTTCTGTCGAACAAAAAATTTTGGATTTTTTGGAATGATTATTTCCAAGAACATACTGCATTGTATCCTGGTCCAAGTATTGAATTGAATTGGCATGAAGTGGGTATTTTGGGGTAAAATTGTTCCCCTTTGGAGGAGTAGTACATATAATCTAACAGGTTCTGAAATGACAGTGAAAGCGAGAATGCGTGCAATATTGCTGTTGAAAGTTCTGAAGGAGAACTTTTGGTGTTTGGACAGACATTGCTTGTTCCTGCTTCCTCCATTTCACTCTCTGATAATGGTAATAATCTCAAATCTTATAGTAATGTTTCTCTTATTTTGTAGTTAACTACAGGATGAATCAGCTAAGTAAAAAAATCATAAATTTTGTGTAATTTATGATTTTTATCGAATCTTCTTTTACAAGGTAAATGGTAATTTAAATCCACTAAAACTGCAATCATGAATTGTGACTCAGATTTGAAAGATGTAAGTGTGGAGGAAGTACTAGTAGAAGAATGCTTCCTTAGAGAAGAAAATGGGGAGGTGGCAAAGCCAGAAACGGTTAGTAATTCTGTGACAAGAACATTAGAACTAGAGCCTAAAACAGATGGGAACTCCGATTCGCAGTGGAAAGGGTTCATTCGGAAACTAAAAAAGGGGCCAACGATGAATTGGCATTCCTTCCATCCTAGCATACTTAACCTTCCTTCGATCAAGAAACTCTCGAGAAGACGAACAAGGAACACACAAAGCTTGCCAGCATTGCCTACCCATATAGAAGTAGACTTGTACTATTGCTTCGAAACTTCTTGGAAAAGTTTCTCTCTTTTAGATCTTGAAGAAGCAACCGATAATTTTAGCCATGGTATGTGGTTGGATAGATCCTCGGTGTGAATGGATAAACTGCAAATTAAATTAATGTCAAGAAAATGTAAAGAATATGAGTTTTATTAATTATTTGGATAGATAACCTGATTGGGGAGGGAGGCTATTCTGAAGTTTACAGGGGACACCTGAAAGATGGGCAACTAGTAGCCGTAAAAAGGTTGATTCGGGGAACTCAGGAGGAAATGACAGCAGACTACCTATCCGAGCTCGGTATTCTAATACACGTTAATCATCCAAACATTGCGAATGTTATTGGATACGGTGTCGAAGGAGGGATGCACCTTGTTCTTCCTTTGTCTCCACATGGGAATTTAGCATCTTCCCTGAATGGTTCGTCCCTCGTCCTGTGACAAGAAACGAGCTTTAGATGTTCAAGAATCTCATAATAGTTTCGTTTTGCATGGTTTGTTCAGGCAAAAGTGGCAAACTGGCATGGAATGTGAGATACAATATTGCTCTGGGAATTGCATCTGGGCTTTCATATCTTCACGAGGGGTGTCAACGAAGAATTATCCACAGAGATATCAAGTCTGCAAATATTTGCTTACTGAAGATTTTGAACCTCAGGTAGCGAACGATATCTGCAAAATTCTTGTGCAGCAATCCCTTATCTTGATGTGAATTTGATGTAAAAGAGTTGACGTTAATTTTTGGCAGTTATCCACTTTAAAACTTTGATATTTCATTCTTTACTATAGATTTCTGATTTTGGGCTTTCAAAGTGGCTGCCTGATAACTGGACTCACATTACTGTTTCACAATTTGAAGGAACGTTTGGGTAGGTGACTGCATTACATAAGCCAGAAATTGTTGAAACTTTTGTAATCATATCGTCATAATACTTCAACCTTTCTCTTATCAGCTATCTCCCTCCTTTTTCATGCATGGAATAGTTGATGAAAAGACTGATGTTTACGCTTATGGAGTGTTATTGTTAGAGCTCATTAGTGGTCAACCAGCTCTAGACGAATCACACAATAGTCTTGTGATGTGGGTATGGTTGCTTCTAGACAACAATCATTCTCTTACATAAAAATCTGGATAATATAATTTTTCTTTCAACCAAGAGATGCACTCTAATCTGATTGAAACTTTACAGGCCAAACCTCTGCTGAACAGAAAAAGTATAGTGGACCTAGTGGATCCATCACTCAATGGCGTCTATGACTATGACCAAGTCAGTCGAATGAGTACGGTTGCCTCCTTATGTATTCATCATAATTCTTCAGAAAGGCCTCAAATGAGCCAGGCAAGTTGTTTACTTAGCTAGCTCTTTGAGAGACACTTAAGAGTGAAGAAAGCAAATACAATAAACTATTTAGTGTGAATGATTCCTGAACGGGATGCAGGTTGTGAGTATGTTAAAATGTGGTGAAGGCATAATGCAAAGCAAGAAGAAGTTCCAAAAACGGCCTGCACTCAAGAGGACATACCCCTTGGAGCTAATTTCGGAAGAAGAATGAAACCCTGACAAATTTTGAAGCCAAGAGAGCCATTTTGCCTACGGTGTACATAGATTCGTTCTGACAAAATTCTTATGAATTTTACCTAGAATACTCTAGTATTTCGTGATGGGGTAGTTCATCAAATGAAGAGATAGAGTAGAAGTGAATTGTATGCAATTACTTGTGAATACTCTATGATTGAGTTCAATTAGTTTGTAGGAAGTAGACGTAAAGGGAACAAACATAGGTTCCACTTTTACAACTTTTATGGCTAATATTTTCCATCTGTACTTGCTTAAAAAATACTTCACTTTTATTTATAGAATCTGTAGGGGAACTACCCCCATGTCCTCTTTCCCATGCACTCTTGTTTATATATCTTCCATGATTTAGAAGTCTGATATGCACCTCACCGTTGCAACTTTCTGTAAGTTGCTTTCCAAATCCTCAGCAAATTTTTTGAACTAAAGTGTGTTGTGCCCCACCAAATTCTACCAGTTGAGTAAGTATTTTTGAAAACTAACGGGTTTCAAGTTGTCAGCCAACCTATATTCCCATATATTCATTCTAGAAATTGAAGGGATGAATCGGCTTGAACATGGCTGGCAATATTTTCAGTAGTTAATGTACTTACACTTTCTTCTGATAAGATTTTTTGGTCCCAGTCTAAGATGTTATCATGCATCATCTTAAACCTTCAACCACCATATTAATTAGTCAGTCACATTCATTGGTACAAATCATGTTTATCACATTAATAAAGGCATTTTGTTCTAGTATCATCTTCTCGGGGAGTATATTTTGAATTAGCCCCTTAGGACCATCTCCAATCCATAAATCTATTTTGGTGCAGTTTTTGCATCAAATATAACATTCATATCCAACTCATTTACTTCAAATTTTACCATAGAATATTCTTTTTGTTTACTATTTATTTATAAATTTAACAACATAATTATAATTAATGTTAATATTAGTATTATAATTATAATTTTATTAATAGTTAAATTTATTTATTTGATTCTTATATATGTTAACTCTAATATTTATAATACGAATTAATACAAATGCTTCATTATTAAAATTGACATAATTTTAATACAGATAATTGATTTTTAGAATTTAATATGAATTCAAATTCAAACATCTGAATAACTATATTCCTCCCACAATTTTTAATATGAATCAAAACAACTTAATATGAATCCAAATATCTAATTATTAAAATAAATATTATACTATTATTTTATAATATTTACAATTTTTAATATAGTTATTTATAATAAATACACATTAAAAAAATTTAAAAAAAATGACCCATGGCGCAGGGGAAGAGGGGTTGCGCTATTTTGGTGAAATAGCGGGGCCCCATTGGAGCATTGAATGCTGCGCCAGTGTTGGAGTTGCTCTCACAGTTCGTAATGACAGATCAAGTTCAGATTCAAACAAATATTTTCCACAAAAGTGAAATTTGGGAAAAATGATTAATTTTTTTTTCATATCCCACTGATTTTGCTTCTGTAAACTGCATCGATGGTGAGGGAATCCTTTGGAAATTTGATGATCAATCCATGTAAAGTCAGAACCATCTCGTGGAAGCCCAGGTACATATATTTTTTTGCAAATTATTCAATGATTGTGAATTTGTGACGAAGTCTCGGTTTTAAAATCCAATTATAACAAATCTCTCGTCCAACAAAAAAATATTGTTTCAATATTTTGTTTCCTTGACGAGCTCTAAAGGTAATAACCTCACACAATTAAATCTGACAAACAAATTTATATCTATATATATAGATATGAAAGTGTGATATATGAGGAAGGATTTTCTAATTGTGAGATATCAAATCCATCCTTCAAATGCTTATTTCTTTCAATAATATAAGAGTAGGTCTCTTGTGAGATTGTGTCACGAATCTTTATATGTGAGACGGGTAACCCTACTGATATTCACAATAAGAAGTAATACTCTTAGCATAAAAAATAATATTTTTTCATGGATGATCCAAATAAAGATCCGTCTAACAAGATACGACCCGTGAGATCATCTCACACAAGTTTTTGCCATAATATAATGTCAACAGTGAGATTTCACACTTGTTTACTCAATTGGCAAATTGAATTTTATTAATTGTTAAAAGTGCAATCATAAGATTAAAGTGAAAAAAAAATGAAAAGATACGAAATTTAGCAAATATATTTTTTGGAAGTTAATTTGACTGCACACATAACATATATAACAAAAAAATTACTTTAAATTTATTTTATAAATATTTAACAATTTCAAATATATAATAAAAAAATTAAAGTAACTTACAGAATACTCTTAACAAAAAAATTACTTTAAATTTATTTTATAAATATTTAACAATATCACTATAGCTTATAATTTATGTCAAATAGACTCTTTTTTTAAAAACATTTATTACACTTTTTTTTTCATGTCAAATGAATAATCTTATCAATTGATAAATATTTCAAAAGAAGTTTGATACATTCTTCTTATTAAGTGAATTATACAAGTGGATCTCATATGCCACAGTATTAATTATCTATACTTACGAGGGTCGACTCAGTTTATATTTACAATAAAATATAATATTTTTAATGTGTCAGATTTATGTCGAAAATCGGTTTCATAATATAGAATGATTTTATATATGTATTTTTAACTCACAATTTTTTTATTTTATTATATTTATTTGATATTTACGTAATTCATGTACTTTATGCTAGTCAAATAAAATGATATATAAATATAAAATGGAGCTTTCATATTTTAGGGTGGCAAAATGAGAGTTTAATGTATCACTGTGCAAGTACTGGAGCTTCCCCTAAATCCAAATTCTCATCAAACGACGTCAATTTAACTCCTCTCAGTCGTGTGTGTTGTTAAATGATCTGCCTAAGTCGCAATCTCAGAAAATTTCAGATTCGATCAAATATTTCCATAAATGAAAGTTGGCCAAATGATCAAATTTTCTCAAATTGCACTAATTTTCATTCTTACTATCGCAGCGATCGCGCGGGAGTCCTCCGGACATTCGATAATTAATCCATCTAAAGTCAAACCGTTATCATGGAAGCCCAGGTACTGAATGCAGGAACCATGTTGGTCTGTTTATCCATACCCTTCAATTTGTTTTACAATTTTTAAGGTTCTTTTGACAGCTATTGGCGATCGATTAATTGTTTTTTGATTACGGTACGGTTGTAATTATGTTTTAGAGCATTTGTGTATGAAGGTTTTCTAACGGATGAGGAATGCAATCATTTGATCTCGCTGGTGAGTTTAGAATTGATTAAAGAGGTCGATCTTTTTTTTTTCTTCGCCTTTTTAGGTTTTAATTAATTGTTTGTTTTGTGCTTTGTGGGATTTCGTAATTAAATTAGGCAAAAAACGGGTTGAAGAGGTCAGCTGTGGCGGACAGTGAGTCTGGCACGAGTAAGCTTAGCGAAGTACGGACTAGCTCTGGAATGTTTATTCCGAAGGAAAAGGTTTGGTTTTTCTTTCTTCTCCTTTTTATCATCTGATTTTGCTTTGATATGCATTGGTGTTCAGAAACCAAACCAAACTTTAAATCAAACCGAACCGCATGGTTTATTTTGGTTTTCAAGACATCACGATTTGGATTGGTTTTAAAATCTACCTAATCGTAAAAATTGGTTTGGATAAATATTTGCAATTTAAACCAACAACGTTGATATAAAAAGTAATGTAATAAAATTTGTTAACTTATTGTAATTTTTGTTAGATACAATGTAATTTTATTAGATTTTTAGTGTTGATTACTTTATTAGGGAGCTTTGAAATACAAATGCAACGAGAATTTATTTATCATATATTTTAGTCCTTACCATAACTCTAGAAGACTAGGTTTTTCATAAGTTACAAAATCATAAACATTTTAGTTCACTGACAAATAAAATATTCTCTTAATTTCTGTCAAATGTCAATCACCATTTTTTTCAAATTACAATATTTCATGCACTAATTCACAGTGAGAACTCAAAACTTAAACTTAGTCATCCAAATCAGACTAAACTGAAATATCGGGTTGGTTTGATTATAAAAATTTCATGTTTGGTTTGAAATTTTGTAAAACCAATAAAATGTGGTTTGGTTCGAGTTTTTATTTAAAATCGAACCAATCAGCAGTTGAACAACCCTAGATTTGATGATTCTTTTATGTGTTTTTTTTATTATTGTTTTGCTCAAAGGCCGTTATATCAAAGTTTCAACCTTTTTCCAGTCAAATTTTCAGTTTATTAAAACCAAGTAAAGCAATCCCAGTTGAACTCAAGTTGCACGTCAGTATATCTCACCACAAAATTAATCTCTCTTTTTTGAGCTGATTAAGATAACGAAAATTGTAAAATGTGAATTGTGCATGATTCTTTAGGTAACAGTACTGCAAGTTATTTGTGTCGGTGTCCATAACTTGCTTAACTTTTTCAACAGTTGATGGTACGGTTGGTTAGCCCTTTGGTGCAAAGGTGAAAAAGTTATAGCTTGAGTTATTGTTTTTTGGTGGCTTTTGTTTGTTATTTTAAATGATATTCAGTTGTGATTCTTTACTGACGTGTGACGTTTCGCAATGACTTGTATAAAATTTATTGGAGGGACAAACACCACACAAAGAATAATCACTTTAAATCTTGTAAATGAACCATGGAGTCATGCTCTTAGTTATTGTTTAATTTGCTGTTTGGCTTTTGAGACATAACTCGTCACACACCTAATTCTTTTTCTCCTCGTCTTGTGTAGGATCCTATCGTTGCTGGCATAGAAGAGAAGATATCCACGTGGACATTTTTACCAAAAGGTGTTCCATGTTGCAGAAAATTTGAGCTCTGAAAAAATCATTTACTTCTTTATATTGGGGCATATCACCATTTGATCATGAGTGTCAGTTTTTTATTACCTTTGCAGCATGAAACATCTATCAATGTGACATTCTTAGGAATGTCTTTTTGAGTTTTTTGATTGCATTGGAACTCACAAATTTGCGGGAAGTAAATCCAGATAGCGCTGGCCTGTGAATGTGACCTAATATTTATGTTGTCAATGATATTTTAATGACCCTTCCGTAACATTTTACAGTATTGGAACACATTTCTAGTCTTGATTGTTGCAGGCATGGAGTCTGGAGACAAGTAGTTTTTGAATTTACTGAATTGAAGTCCTGCTTTCTGTTTTGGTTTGATAGAGAATGGAGAAGATATTCAAGTATTACGTTATGAGCCTGGGCAGAAATATGAACCTCATTATGATTATTTTACGGACAAGGTCAACATTGCTCGTGGTGGGCACCGGATAGCTACTGTGCTAATGTATCTTACGGACGTCGAGAAAGGGGGTGAAACTGTTTTTCCCTCTGCAGAGGTTTGTCCAGAACTTTTTTTTTGTTAGGATTTTTGTAGATGCTTCAGAAGCGGTGATTTATTCATAAACTCAAGATACTAGCCAATGTTTATATACCTCAGAAGAACAAGGGTTCTAACTTGTTATATGGTAGAATTTTCATGCATCTAACTTGTTTATTGTGTATTCTTGTGGTTCATTTTGTGGAGAGACAATGCCTATTTTGAATAGAGAAGTGTATTCCTTAAATTTTCATGGTATGTACCTGAAAGTTCTGTCAAGGCCTGATGAATCACTGTCAAATTCCATTATGTTTTCTCCCCATCCGCTGCATTTTCTGTGATATGTTTTTAAATATCTCATTCACATGAAGCAGGAATCAACTCGTCGCAGAGCTGTTTCAGCTGATAACGATTTTTCTGAGTGTGGAAGACAAGGTCCTGCTGGTGAGACAATAAATTGATCCTTATAATTATATGTGATTGAAGAGGTTATCGTGATCAGCAACTGTATTTTAATTTTCTTTTCGTTTTGTCCAATAAAATTTTACAGTGAAACCACGCAAAGGAGACGCACTTCTATTTTTCAGTCTTCACCCAGATGCAATTCCAGACCCTGCTAGCCTTCATGCTGGCTGTCCGGTAGACCAGGGTGAGAAATGGTCTGCGACAAAGTGGATTCATGTGGATTCTTTCGACAAGATTGTCGGTGGGAACTGCACAGATTCAGATGCAAATTGCGAAAGATGGGCTTCCCTCGGGGAATGCAACAAGAATCCAGAATATATGGTCGGATCATCAGATCTTCCTGGATATTGCCGGAAGAGTTGCAAAGTGTGTTAAAGTTGTGCCTTCCACTCAAAACACTTTCATCGGCAATTCACCTGTTTACGTTGGTTTTACTTGCTGAACTCTTGCGTAATTAATAGTATTTTTTATAATTACCAGAAAAAACCGTCTGTTTTCATACTCTTTACTTCACGCTGTCTAAAAAGATTTGTTCTGTGCTCGACTTATGTGACCTGAAAACTATTCCATTTTGAGGGGGCCGTGAGGTAGCAGAGTTTGACTTCAATTTTAAACTTTATTTCCTCATAGGGTCATTAAGCTTGAAATATCATAAAACTAATAGCATCGGAAAATATCATAACGAATATCAAAGTCTCTTATTTATCGCTGTATGTTTTCTACGAGCTGATGGATGCCTGAATTTCTTCCAGTGTTCTTCCCTTCGTTTCAGGCACGATCTTTGCCACAAACAGTACAGCGAGGGCGCAGAATCCGGCATAGACTGAAAAAGTACCTGAAGTACTTGTATGTCAGAAATTTCTCAAAAAATATAACATTGTTGAATCTTTAAAATCTTTTGAAGTCAGTGAATGGTGTAGGAAACTTGAAGGGGCCATAAAACTTACTACTTCAGAAAAATCACGGGGAATTTGAAAATACTTAATCTGTGAACCAATGCACGTGGTGATAGCCCTTGTGAAATATGTGCCATTTTTATGATTACCTGGTGGACTCCAGCTCATGAGAAAGTTAAATGTGTAGGAAACTGCCCATGCACCTGACCAGTTCACCAACACTACCAAGCTTCCAGCAATGCCTTTCACATGAATTGGGAATATCTGAAAAACGGGTAGCAACGTTAAAATGCTTGCACACTTGGTTAAAAAAAGAATAGTTGGTGGCAGTGATGTTGCAACATGACTGCGGCTCGACCCACGTTAAGAGCCCTTTAATGAAAGCATTCTGTAGTCTAACAGGTCCTAGAGATAAGCACATATTGAGGAGAGTTGATTTTATGGTTAAATAAAAATCCCATTTGTATGGTTAAATATTGGCTGCTCAGAATCTGTGTATTGTCGTTATAAAGATGGGAAACTCGCATTTTCACGAGGAGCAGAGCTGAAGAAGTTAGTATAAGACTACTCCAACCAGAATGAGACTAATAATAGTTTCTTGACGAAAAATAAGTCTTAACCTTACCAATACACCAGATATAGCTAGAACTGGAACCCATCCTAGTAATAGATACTGACCCTGATTAGGAATGAAGGAGACTGTTGAAATATGAAAAAATTTTGCTACAACAAATGAAAATCACCCTGATTCTGAAACTTTACCTTCAGGTAGAAAGAGGTTGCTGCCAGAAGGCATCCGATAAATGTTCCTGATGCTGATATCTGAAAATCTAAGAGCATTTTTTTTGTAAGTTTTTACTTACATTGCTACATAATGTAAATTTCACTGGAAAAATATTCACCATGAGAAGAGGTCTTCTTCCCGATCTGTCCATTAGTATTGCACCCAGCAGAGTAACTGGAACCTAACGTATTATGTTAAACAAAACTAATTAATTGAAACTCTAGTTCAATGGTTGTCGAATGCAGAACTTCACGCAGTTGCCATGAGCTGAACAATTGGGTCCCTCCCTTAAAAAATCGCAAATTTTCGGCTTTAATGTATAATTCGGAAAGATATACATCTCGCCCGCCAGATTTTGCATGGAACTGCTTTCCTAAAAGTGACAAACCTGAATTATGGCATAAGAGATTGTTCCGATTGTTCCTGAAGAAAATCCTGCATTTCAACCATCAATATTAGTGATGAACTTCAGAAATAAGGAACGATCCAACGGAGTTGGATGGTTTTTCGTCCCTTCACAGCCAACCTAAGACCACCATGGTCTCGGTGTAGGATAGAACGACAATGAGTATACTTGAAAATGTGGGGGCAAAAATTTCAACTCATACCTGCTGCCTCTAAGGTTTCACTAGCGTAGAAGCCTATTCCATTTATTCCTCCAAATTGTTGAAAAAACATTAGTCCCGCACCAATCTGAATGTACGGATAAGAAAAATCCTGTAAGATTAAGGTATAACATTTAAGTATTCAAGAAAGCAAGATGTTATTTAAGGTTTTCGTACTATGACAGTGCGCATGTATTTGGCATGAAACAAGTCCATGATTTGAACTTTTGGAAGATCTTGAAGGGCGCCAATGCTCTTTTGTAATAAAATAACCTTTATACTTGACCAAAACAAAAAAAAATGGTTCAAATCATATTACATGTCAAATAATTGTAGACTTAAAATGTACTTGAATTTCTGCAGCTTCTTTAGAAACATCAGCATCTTTGCCGCGCATCATTCGTAGTGACCGCTCAAATTCGTTTTGATGGCCTACTTTTGCCTGCAAGATTCGATTTTTCACTCGTATTTCACAACCGAAAGGCGCAGACACAACAGAGGGGAGAGCAGGAAGGTTTTGTCATAAAAAAGTTTAATTCATTCAAGATTATATATCTGGATTCCTCAACCCCATTCACTAAATGGAGGTCTAATTCATACTTACCAGCCATCTTGGGGACTCTGGGATGAAGCATAGTCCCACAAGTTGCAAAATACATGGGATCAGTCCTATATATCATAAAATGATAGAAATACAAATTAGTTACATGAGAAGTAAACGTAAATTTTTTGTCATTGTTTATTTATTACATGTTTAAAAACTCACCTGTCAAAGCTAAGGTTCTCCAGGTTACTACTGCTCCCAGCAGAAATGCCATTGATGATCCACAGACAATCATCAGCTGCCGAGACAAGAAACAGGAACACTTTAGTTTATAGGGCAAAATATTACTTCTAAAAACTAACTTTATGCTAAAAAAATGTCCATTTGTTTTTTCTCACCTGATTAACAGTGGCAAGTCCTCCACGGAGATTCTTGGGTGCGATTTCAGCAATAAATACTGGAACCTGTCGAATTACGCGATTTCTAACCCGTGGTTGCCTAATAATGCAAGTGTAGAAAATCAAATTAGATGGTTGTTACCACATAAGAAAATATCCCTATGCCATATCCTGTGCAAAACCTCCCAATGTCTAGCCAAAAAGCCCCCTGCATCAATATATTTGGTGCCGTGAGCTGGATTTTGATCCTTACTATTTCACCTTTGTATTCCCTTTTGGAAAAACTATTAATATACAAAATTTACAAATTTGTTTGATCATCTCTTGACATTCTAAGCCACTAAATAACTGAAGATTCCAGCTGGTAAAATCACAATATAATTTACAGCAAAATGATACTTTACATTGATCGTACGTACCATGGCAAAATATACAGCTAACCATCCTATGATACATAAAGCAGCTGATATTCTCATTGCCTGTCACATAAAAAAAAATTAAAAAAGAAAAAAATTACATATAACGATAGTGAAAAAGGATAAAATAAAATAAAATAAACAGTCTTTTTATTTTCCTTCTCCTTTCTTTTGCTTACCCTTTTTCGACCAATGAAATCTGCAATTCTGCCACTGGAAATTGCTCCAATCATAGCACCAATTGTGATTATTGACCCAAACATTGCGTACTATGCATACGTGAAAAAATAAAAATAGTTTATACCACGTGAGAAGCTTAGCAGAATAACTTATGGAATGGAAGAGTTCAAAATATTTTTATTTAGTCAAGCTACCATTTTTTTAGAGTTAAGATAAAGTTCATAGCATTGTCCACTCCTGAGAAATCAAGACTGGACAATTTTGGTGAGATCATCATCTTTTCCAAAAGCATTCGTTGGGGAAATTTTGTACCTGAGGTAGAGTTCAGTTCAATTCTTGTCTTATTTGTGATTGAGTAGGTGATGAATAGCCCACCTGCACGATAAGAATATTACTAAAAGAAACTCTCCTAGCTTCTTCTTCAAAAAAAAAAAAAAAAAAAAAAAAAACCAAGAAACTATCCTAGATAATTAAATTTGACAAACAAACTTACACATGATCCGAATTCAAAAGATCCACAAACAGCAACAGATGTGCTCAACAAAACCATCCAAATCGATCCATTTTCGAGTCCTCGGTTCACGATTTCTTCTTCACGACCGACACATTTCTGGTTTCGAATAAAGGGTTTCTCCAAGTCATGACCCTCGTTTTCAGTATGGTATTCAGCATTAATAGCCATGGCTAACTTCTGCTAAAGAAATCAAGATTTATTGGAATGAATGCAGCAAAAACATGTATATTGTGAGATGAATTTGAGAGTAGACAATGAATTCACAGTTGAAGATTAAGATATTTAAGCTAAGTGTTTTAGATTCATATTAAGATTCATGCGAGCGAAGCTGTCTCTGACGTGTAATTGTCACCTTCATGCTATATATAACGATGGATGCTAAATATATTAAGCCAACAAATTTGAATTTAAGACACATCATTTTTTACAAATAATTAACACGTGTTTTGTGTTAATAAAAAATGATTGATTTAATTATGTAATCAATGAAGTTTTATTTTTTGTTTTTCCGCTAAACTTCATTTAAAAATATTCATTAATTCTTCATTTCAAAATCATACCAAAACATAATATCTTCTTATCTATAATCATAAGTGTGAAGTCGTATAAGAATTAAGTGTGAGATTTCTTAGGAATTATTTATCTTTTGAAGAAATATGATTAGTTGTGAGAAAATGAATGTTAAAATGAGTGTATTCTTAGTGAAATATTTTGTATTCTTAATTCTCTCGTCTTCCTTGTTATTAATCAATAATTGTTCTCCCTGAGAGGTTTAGAGTGGATGTAGCATAATTTTGAGGTGAACCACTATAAATATTGATGTTCATCTTATTCAATTGTTAATATTACTAATGATGTTCCGTTGCGATGTTACCTCATTTATTTACCTGATATTTCAACAACGGATATGAGAGCGAGGTTCTCAAATACTATAGGAAATCAATGTATGTTCTGTGGTTGTATTTTAGTCTGAACTTACATATCAGAAAAATCTTTCTAGACAGTATTAGAGAAATAGTTCTTTTTATTCAGGTTTTATCGATTTATTTGTTGGTAGCAGTCACACAATATGGAGGTACGAACCAACAAGATGATTAGCCTTAATGGCTCTAATTATCAACTTTGGAAAATTAAGATGAAAGATCATATATTCGTCACCAAGATACACCTATCGGAGTTCAGCAAGTGTAAACCATATGATAGATCAGATGTCGAATGGAACTTTGAGCACAAGCAAGTCTGTGGGTACATCCGACAATTTTTCGACGACAACATGGATAATCACATCTATAACGAGACTCGTGCTCGTATGTTTTAGATGAAGCTGGAGACACTATAAACCTTCAAAAGTGGCAATCAACAAATTGTTTTATTTGAGCAAGGTTGTCCAAGTACGATACAAAGAAATAACTCTGGTCGCAGATCATTTGAACGAGATTCAAGGATTTGTGGAGCAATTATCAAGTATGAGCATAAAACTTGAAGACAATGTGAGAGCTCTGATTGTGTCAGCTTCATACTGAAGGTATCACTCACGAGACAGTCTCATAAATTTATTATGTGATTTAGTCTCATATATTTATATTTATGAGACGGGTCAATTCGATTCATACATAGAATGAAAAAGAATATTTTTTCTCAAAAAATAATATTTTCATGAGTCGAGTCGGATAGAAGATTTGTTTCACAAAATTGACATGTGGGACGATGTCATAATAATGTTGTGTTAAAAAATGTACGTCAGATACATAAATTCGGTAAAAACAGACGGGTGAACTTTTAATGAAATGGAAAAATAAGCATTTTACCTTGTAAAGGTAGAGTAATTAACATCACAAAAATAGAAAGTAGGTTGGGCTTTAACCAGTTTAATTACTGTTCTAATTTTTTTTTTAAAGAAAAAAATGCCGTTTTACTTGGATTTTTCACCTTTTTATTACTTGGATTTTTCACCTATCTATTATTTATAACAGTATATTTTAACTAATACACCGTTCTTATTTTCATTTACCCATTTCTTTTAATATTCAATGCGGGGTTAAAAAAATTACTCGAATAAAATAATTGAGATGGAATTTTACTACAATATATGCTATAAACAAACATTAGTTCGACGAATTAATAATATCGGTAATATAATAAATTTTGGTCCACAGGCTGTCTATTTATTCACGATCTACTTCGTATCCCTCACAACTCACACACGCGATTAAGATTATCAAGAAAATAATAATTAAACTCTTTCGAGATTAAAAAAAAAAAAAAAATTACCATGCAAATAACGTTGGATCACAAAAAATATTTACAAAATACACAATATGGCCAATACAGATGCATTATTCATCGGAAACAAAGAATCATGAACAAGAGATGAACTCAGAATATTTTCTGGGGAAACTTTCGTGCAACAAAACCAGGGATTCGTTATGTGGTGAGGCTAGTGTCAAGACTAGTCAAACAAACACAACCTAATAGTCATGGCGATCTGAACGACCCTCGTATGATGGAGGACGATGACATATACTCTAAAACAAACACCTATAGCGACTATTGCCAAAATAAGAGGTCGTCGGGGTACAAAAATTGCTAGGCGGCTGCAAGATTTTCTCGGCCTTTCTTGAAGATTGACATTAATGACCACGTCTCGGTTTAAGAGAGGAACTGATGCGCCTTCAGCTCGTGAAAGGAGAGACGAGTGTGAGCCCATGAATATTCTCCATTGCTCAGTGCACAACCTGCAGAGGAACGTTTTACACCATTGAATAGATCAGAGTTTACAAGAACAAATCTTGTAAACGGTACCAATTAGGGTACCCTTCTAATAAAAAACAAAACAAATTGCTATGTACAGTTTTTCTATAAATGTAAGTCCCTTGGCTGTATCAGATGAAAATTGATGCCATCTACGATATTCCCTGAAATTTTCAAAGGAATTTGCTGTTTTTACCAGATTCATGGCTGGAACAACCAATCGATTGTGGTTTTGGGAGCTTTGACCATAAAGAGTTCCATCAGATGTAGGTGTCACCAAAAAATCATTTTGTTGTAGTTTCAGATCAAGCACGTTTCGTGCGGTGTCCATATTTTTCTGTAACAAGTTCATATCCGCATCAGAAATACCAGTAACAGAATTGTTATCCAACACAGACTTCAAGGAACAAAATACTCTCTCCAATATAACACCAGACTCTTTTTCTATCAAAAACTCCAGCAAATGGTTGAATCTCAGTAACGACGAAGATGTAGATGGCTGCCCTGAAATGGGATTCCTTAACAACCATGCTACATCTAAAACAAATTCCGAGAACTGAGCTCGTCTTGAGGCAAGAACTTCACAGTCAGGTCCCAGACAAGATAGTCGCTGTTCTTTAAAAGAGAGAGTGGCGTCAAACTTTTGTAGCAAGACCTCCATCTCCTCGCAAATTTCTCTGTCACCCACAAGAATTGGAATGAAGTTGGATAATCCAGACTCATTCTCAACCTGTTGGAGTAGCCCAATGTAAGTAAAGAGGTGAATCCAATATAAACTGCTCGAGATTCTACATTTTTCTTGAAGCGACTCATGCATCAACCCCACATAGATAGAAGAGTCGCAGATCTCACCTCAATAAATGCTGGGCCTAAAAGATTCATTTTAGCCTGCGGAACACGTATCTTCAATAATTGGTGGTCAGAACATTTGGTGCCTCCTTTTTCACAACGCTCAGATGTAATGGAAACATTTGATGACAGGTATCTTCCAGCAAAAGAAACAAGAAACCTGTAGTAGGCATCAGATATCATTTAAGATCTGGAAAGTATTCCAATTTCCCTACAGACATGAAGAACATCATATATTGAGGAGAACAGTGATTGTTAAAACTATCTACAGCATGAAAATATTCCACAAAGGGCACTGCTTTCCTTAAAGCTACTTACTATGAGTCAACCAGTCTCTTTTCCTATGTATCAGTTCACAATTAAAATTAATATCTGGCATCCTAAAAGCATCCATTCAGCATTTTACAAATAATTTTGTGGACAAATCCATTGTCTAATAATTTTGTGGACAAATCCATTGTCTTTCACACAGCGAGTATGCCACACCAAACAAGACTGAAAAAGTTATCAAGGTTTTGGGCAACAAATCCTGCAACAAGTGGGAAAACCGAAGTTAAGGGACTAAAGGGAGTTCAAATCTGAATAATGATGGCAAACTTGAGAATTAGCTAAGACAATACTAGAAAAGTAAAGGAAACTCATGGAAATAAATTATATTTTCATGTATGGTATGGATCACGTCATATACCGAAATTTTGGTTGAAGTAAATCACTTCCACAGGCAACAAATTCCATTGGCTTGCCAGCCTCAAAGCAAGTTGGATAGATATAATGTAGCTTTGGTGCTCGATCCTTCATTTCAATTTTCACAATTGAATTTGCATCTGTTTTCACAAAAGGATCCACCATGTGTTAAGGTAAACAAAGCTAATCATTTCGTCTTCATTGCCCCGCACACTCAGGACAACTCTTGGTGCAAAAGCAGTTATCTCACAGAGTACGATAATATTTTGTGAACTAAATAATATTATTGTTGTTAAAGGTGGAAACCGAAAAAATTTGACCACACCAATTTAACTCCATAACTTGGCATTTAATCCATCATAAACCATTCAAATTTCCATTAACATTACATAGTAGTATCTCTCGTCAATATAGATTAACCACATGTTTACATTCATTTTGTCACCATTTTCATTTTGTGAAAACATTAGTTATTTTGGTCAACCAAACCGACCAAATTCAGCGAATTTAAATCCATTTGGTCAGTTTTATTTTGGGTTATAAATCGGTCAATTTGGTTATCTTGAAAATTATTTCACATCTATTTCGCTTTTTGTAGAATGGTTTAGACGGAAGCTGAACCGACCAAACACTCAAAGCCAATCATTGTATTAACAATTCAAAACCGCCTCATGCACTGAAAATGGTAAAAAGAACGCATGCAACTATAAAAGGCTAAGATGACTTAGTCCAAAAAGAAAACAGAAAAATAAAATAAAAATCAATAGTGAACCAAATTTAATATAAAGTCAAACGGTAGTTCGCAATGCCTAAAATTATGGGCACACTTATACAGACACATTCCTAATGGGTAAAACCATGGAATTAGAATTTGAAATGAAACTAATATTGGAAGTAAAAACTGTAAGTAATCAATCGTTAAGATGCCCACTAACCTTTGGTGACACGATACACCATGTCATTTAAATATACGAGCAAGGTGCCTCTTCCAAACAACATGCTTTCGTGTGAGGAAATAAGGTCTTTTATAAAAGGAGCAGGTTCCTCAAATAACTGTTTGATGCAATAACATTTAACAATTAGGTCATCAAGAATCTACAAGGGAACAACACCAAAATGTTACAAACCACGCATATAACTTACATCAACATTTCTTTACTGTCAGTCACATACTTAGTTGTAAATACATCGGACGTAATGAAATAAAAGCTTGTTGAGGATTGTACAAGAATAGCAAGTGAATACCAGACAGAGATAGATGAAAAATCTGTCAATTTTTAAGTATCATAGTAGACCATTACAAAACATTTTAATTCATTCCACTCATTCACTTGTAACGATAAACAGATTTTTTGCTATGACGAGAATTAATTAATCATAACGAAAAGGTTAAGATTCTGAGTACCTTAATCCACATTGGCTTTGGCATTGCAATAAAAGCTGTCAAAATTGTGCAACCTGGACGAATATACTCCTCCAATTCAACAGGCATGCTAGCCAACCAGTGAAATATCTGTTGTCAGACAGTTACTGGTGCGTTAACCAAAGTCCATCACGATTATTACACAAAAAACATTAAGTTTTCTGCCTTATATACTAAACTGCAACAATAATCTTTAGAATACTTGATGTCGAAGTCGTCGAGGAAACTCCGCTGGGTTCCAGTTGTAGAGCTTGAAGGAGATTCGGCTAGAAGGACACTGAGATGTATATTAAAGCACTATTATCACACCAATCTAGTTTCATCAAACAACAATAAATAAAAGGGTAAAATGCAACACTAAGGTGTTGGGTGTACCAAAGAAGAAAAGGTACTCTTGTTGTCACAGAAGGACAAGGATTGTTTGACTTTGGGATTTCGTTTCTCATTATTCGGACCAAAGGATACAAAACTATCACTCTGGAGACTTTGGGAGTGTGTGGTTGAGCATGTTGTGGAGACATGTCCATCTAACTCTGGTAATGCCTCAAATTCTTCGTTCTGACAGCTTATCGACGTGTCCATCTGGACCATCAACAAAATTTGTTACAGAGGCCAACCAAAGAGTAGTACTTTCTGTCAAATGTTCAAAAATAGCAAAAGATAATCTAACACTCTGAAAAAAGTTCAAAGGCCGAAAAAAAAATCAGCTCTATTGGCTTGTCTAAGGGGAAAAAGTAAAGAGAGACCAAGAGGAAGTTGATTGTATGGAATGTTTCCAACAAAATCGTTCGGTACAATAAAGGTAGTTATACCTTTTCCAGCAGTATCATCACCACTAACATCATCAGTCAAGATAATCTGTTGAGTTTCCTTTTCTGTGTCTTCTTTGGAATCATTAGCTTTTCTTCTACGTCGATTGTGTTGTTCTAATTTTCTCCGACAACTACGTTTACCCTCGTCAAAATCTGACAAGATATGAAACCTGCCGAAGTTGTTGATACATTGGGGTGATAATCTCAGATACTAATTGTAAATCAATTTTCATGCATATACATCAAGGCGAATGCAAAATTCTTTGTAATTCAAGACAACATAAATAAATTGTGACGGATGATTGTAATTGTTTCCAAGTACTATCCGCGCTTACAAGACTCCAGAGAAAACATGAAACATATGATTTTCCAGCTAGAAAGATGGATGAAGCAATGGTCTCAGTCGTTACATACATTGCATCAACAGAAGGTGTACTACAAAACATAAACCAATTTCTCCAATTTTCATTTCCAAAAATCAAATTGTGAAAAGTTCCAGAATTGATATACAGACTGGGTAAGATCTTCCTTCAATCATTTAACAGATGATTAGACATCAATAAGCAACTCACATACTGTGCATATTAAAAAAAATCATCCAATTTTGCATAAAAACATCAAACACGTGTGCTAGCTTTAAGATATCCCAAATTTCAATATGATCTCAATTCTTACCCAAATCCACCTCGTGATCTAGATCTCAGCCTAATGCAACAAACTAAATTGAGCTCCTACACACCATTAGTCTAGCAGAGCCTACAACTTAGTCGTCCAAAGGAAAGGTATCATCCAATAAGCTTCCAACATATAGACTATAAGAAACCATCCCATAAAAGATCACTTGTTAAAACTAACTCAAATACTTGTCCAGAACATCAGAAGGTGGTTCATCATCAACTCAACAAAACAAAACAAAAGACCAAATTACTAACAATTTTTTCATCAAAAATATAGTCATAAGTAAAATAAACTCGTTGAAATTTGCCGAATGTTAGAGAAACTGACTTTCAGTTATTTTGATAGTCGGGCAGGCTGAAAAAACACCTAAAAGCTATAAATATAAATGGACCAACCTTATAGAATTTCAAACGATTGTAAACAGAAACTGAAGTGATTCTTAATCATAAAGACGAAGAATATTGACCAAGCATCTAAACATCAAAGTGAGCCATGTATGCAGTAATTTATTCGGGAGAAAAAAGGGTTGAGATAAAACGAAAAGCTTACTTTCCGCACTGCTGGCAGTACCTGTTGCTCACCTCATCAAGCACCACTACACTCGCATTTGCGCACTGCAGACAAACCCGGTGACGCTTGTGGTACCCTTTGAGCTGGCTAATATCCGCCTCGCAGCCGGCCACCTGACATCGCACCACAATCCCGGCAGGAACCCTCACCGCCCGGGGCCGCTTCTTCCCCGGAAGCGCCGACTCCTCCTCCTCCTCTCTCTCCAACATTTCATCCAGTTCTGGGCATGTGCAAGGAATTTTACCCGCCAAGAAATTGGAGCACACCAACCTCGGGTCCCTCTTCCTGACCCGACCCAGAATCTCCGACGGTTGACTTTGACCAGTTTCGGGCTGCGGGAAAGAAATATTGAAGCTTTCATCGAGGTGGAAGTCAAGAAGATCAGACCAATCGAAGACAGACGAGGAGGAGGGGTCATCGGCAATAACCTGAGTGGTGGCGAAGGACACAAAGGGAATCCCGGTTGTGTCGGCTTGTTTTGAGTTTCCTGGTGGTGGGTTTTGCTGCATGTTTTTATCAGTTTTTCACCTTCTACTGAATGAATTGCGAGTCGGGAAAATGGAGTCAGCCAAGTAAATTGCAAAACCCAAGTGGTCGGGAGTATAAAATTTCTATGGTGTGATTTTCCGTGTATGCATGCCACTCAGAGTCAATGGAGTTGCGTGTGTTGGTAACACGAAGACGCAAGTTTCTTGAGATATTGGTTACATATCACATAGCAAGCCTGGGGATTAGATTGGGGCTGTGCTTGGGTAATGATCCCACCACGTGGAGTGGGCACCTGTAAAAACTTAGATAGTCCCGCAGACGTACGATGATCTTCGACCAAGTTGTCGTTTCATTTTCACCTTTTAAATTTCCTTCATGTTTTTTCCCCAACAAAGTTGTCACCATATCTGATGTAAGGATGTGCTCATTATAGGACTTATGAATGTGCCCCAATAAAATTAAATATTTATATACGAGCTTTGGGACGAGTTTTTTATAACGACAAAAATTTGTATGAGACGGTCTCACGGGTCGTATTTTGTGAGACATGTCTCTTATTTGGGTCATCCATGAAAAAATATTAATTTTTATGCTAAAAGTATTACTTTTTCTTGTAAATATCGGTAGGGTTGACCCGTTTCATATATAAAGATTCGTGAGATTGTCTCACAAGAAACCTATTTATAAATAATTGATTCTCAAACTCGACATTTTAGTGTTTTAATTCAATTCAGTTACTTAATATAAATGAAATGACATCATTAATTTTTATATGATTGTCATATCTTGAGCAAACCAACGATCTTACCAAATAAATATCACAATTTTCCATATAATATTCCAAAATAGGACTTAAAAAATTATATTCATTGAATTGTAATAATAATTAAAAAAAAGGAGCGGAGTTAAATATGAATTTAATTAAATTCGTATTACACATATAAATATTTGTTGAAACTATATCAAAAAAAATATAATTTTTAAAAAATAGTAGCAATTAATTAATTACGAAAATCAAAATGACAACATACCGATTCTATAATGGCTCTTGAAACTCGAAAGGGACACCACACCACATTCATAATCCCCAATAATAATGTATTCCTTTATTTTTCTTACCGATGCCATCGATTGGTAGATTCTTGCGACTTTTCTATTCCGAGCCGAAATTTTCAATGAAATGGGAAAAAATTCATTATATTTGGCGTAGGCTCGAAAAAGACGTGTATTTATTCAAAGGCTAAAAGGGAGGTTTATCTGTTTTTTAATATAATATGTTCAATTGATATCTGAATTCATAATAAAATAAAATATAATATCATAAATTATAAATAAACAAACATATAAAACCCAAAATGTAATTTTTACTCATTTGAATCCGTGGTTATTTTGGTAAGATTTATTATAAAGTGTTAGACGAATTATTTAGGATATTATTGCAATTTAACTTCTCTTTATAATAATAATAATAATAATAATAATAATAATAATAAATTAGTTCTTGATTCAACATGTGTACGATGTTTCCAAGGTGATGGATACTATTGCCGGTGGAATTCGGTGCAGTCGACGGATAATTATTTTCATAGAGTAAAAATTTCACAACCAAAATATATGAAATTATTTAATTACTAAACCTATTTCGCGTCCCGAATCCAAATTATCATCGATCTTTACGAATTGTAGTCAAATGCGTGATTAATGTTTGTTGTCCACACTCTTTCTACAACAATCGCATATTTAAAATCTGAACATCTCAGGTTTTAAATTTTTTTGAAAAAAGTTAAATAAAAGTTATATGAACTTCTGGTATAAATTTTTTGGCAAAAACTTGTGTGAGACGGTCTCGTGGGTCGTATTTTGTGAGACATATATCTTATTTGGGTCATACATGAAAAAATATTATTTTTTATGCTAAGAGTATTACTTTTTATTGTGAATATCGGTAGAATTGACACGTCTCACAGATAAAGATTCGTGAGACCTACTCAATTTTTTTTGTATTCCAAAAAAAATAAAGATGTACTGAGATATGAATTTGAAATCCATGAATTTCGATTAGTTTTATAATAAAACAATAGATCAATTCTTAAATCAACAACTTACTTATTTATATATTAATAATACAAAGTATAATAAATTTCAGATGACATAATTATTGGGTGAACTTAATATCTATTAATATTAATATAAAATGCTATATAAAGATGTAATAAGAGATTGATTGAATTTTATGGACTTACTTCTGTGAACAAAAAAAAATAGATGCTAGAAGTAGTTTAATATCGTATTAAAACATGTTCGATTTAGAATAACAATCCCCTTATATTTTAACAAGACATGTTCGATTATTAGTTTGAATTCAAAATATAAATCTATTATGACCACTAAATAATCAATTGTACATGTCATATTGAAACATGCTTTGTCAGGATATTAGTCATTATATGGTGAAATGGCCACACACATTAATAGTTAACTGTGTTTTTCTTCACATGTATTCAGGCATTTATAGCGCAGCGCTTAGATATCTATCATAAAATGTGGGTTAATGAGATTCTATCTATGTGGGCACTGTCTTCATTTCATTTCAACGGGTAAGATCTTGCCACACATACAATTTCAAAAAAAAAGTGGGTCCTATTTATGCATGGGCAAATCTTGGTCATCCATCCTATCATGGGACAATGCCCACATGGGTAGGATGAAATAAACCTAAAATGTGGGGATATGTTTGACAAATAGAAACTATTTATAGAAAGAAAATTAATGGGAGAAGGTAACTAATTCAACAATTGAAATGGTGAATAACGTCATATCTTGTATCACGTGTTTTTTTTTATAATGTTATAACATGTAGTCGTTATAATTCGATGTACATTGAATAAACTCTTGAACTAACGTAATAACTTACTAGTTACGTTAGTCAGGTAAATCACACTAGTCAAGTAATGTGTGCAAGAACATATATATATATACACACACATACAAGTTAGAGCTAGCAATTTTCTACTAGGCAATAACCCACTATTGTCCTAAAGAAGTTATATGTGACCAGCCCATCCACCAACTCAAAGATTTCTTTCGACATTTTTTTTTTTTTAAATTCCTCTCGATAGTGGAAATGAAAGAGTGATGCATACATTATCATACATTTCTATCCATTTGTGATTTCTGATGACGTGGCCCAATGGAAATATGCCTCCCTAGTCCTTACTGTCTTTCTTTCTTTTCTTTTGAGCAAACCTCCTCAATGTCTGTCTTTATCTTACGTCGATTCCATCCATCCATATATTCTAATTACACAGAATGAACGAAGCATGGCTTCTTCACATCATGTGCTCCGATATTAAAAATAATTAAGAGGCTAGCCATCCACCAAATTGCTGTTCTGTAATAAATTCCTGAATTTACTCTCGCTATTCAAAAGCTTGTTCCTTTTTACCACTTCAAGGGATTTCATTTCTTTGCGAGTTCAGAAGTACAACAGCAACCCATCCTCAAACTACCCATATCCCGTACAGTTGCATCTTTGTGAGAACCAGAGTAAAGTTTGTTTCTTGCTCGGGAAAATCAGAGTAAAGGTGGTTTCTTTCTGGGAAATCCGAAACATTATTTGGGATTTCTTGAAACTTTAGTGTGCGGAAACGTGTATATAGAAATAGCATATCTATGATGGCCCTTTATACATTTCCCTTTGCTGGGCCTGTGAGCAAGGGTGTGGGTATAGATGCTCAAAAGCATACTATTTTAGCCTCTCAGTGGTTGGGTGGAACTGATCTGCAGTGCCACCTTGGCTTCAAGAATAAGCAGGTCTGCAAGTATTTAATTCTTCTGTATTGATTTGTTGATTTTAAAAGAAGAGCGATTCTTCTTGAGTTTTGAGAGTACATCCATGTGTTGTTCTTGGACGAGGAAGTTCCCTCTTTTGTCATTTATGTTACAGATTGGCATGTCAATTATTCTGTCCTAGATTCAATGGGTTGCTTAAGAGTGAAAAAATTTGCGGCTGTCTTTGTTTTTTGCATGTTGTTTTGGGTGTATGAATTGAAAGGAAATAGTTGTGTTGATATTCAGCTGTCAGCCAGACAGGAGGACTACCATTGGCATCCGCCGATTAAAAAAAAAACAAATTTTATTTGCAATTCTAGTGTCAGTTCTACCCAAAATGCAATTGAGTCCCTCGAATTTAGAATTTAATTAATGGATTGAAATGGATGCTTTGTGCTATGTTTGTGTTGTAGGCAAGGAAAAAGTCTACCGTGGTCCATGGGTCATTGTCCGAACGAGGAGAATATTACTCACAGAAGCCGCAAACTCCTCTTTTGGATACTATTAATTATCCAATCCATATGAAGAATCTCTCCATAAAGGTCTCACAAGTGTTTGAAACTCGAGCTATTATATTTTCTGTCAACCTTGGAATCAGCATTCATTGAATGCTATTTTTGGCGCAGGAATTGAATCAACTTGCAGATGAACTGCGATCTGATGTTATTTTCAATGTCTCAAAAACCGGAGGTCATCTTGGCTCAAGCCTTGGCGTAATTGAGCTCACTGTGGCACTGCATTATGTTTTCAATGCTCCTAAAGATAGAATACTTTGGGATGTTGGCCATCAGGTGATAGTTCATTTCCATTGAATCTTATGGTTGTGTACACAGGAGTCACTGTAATCGTTGTCCATATTTTGACATTCTAATTCTTAACGCTGCAGTCTTATCCGCACAAAATTTTAACCGGAAGAAGGGACAAGATGTCAACTTTGAGGCAAACAGATGGTCTTTCTGGCTTTACTAAACGGTCTGAAAGTGAATATGATTGCTTTGGTACTGGTCACAGCTCTACGACTATCTCTGCTGGATTAGGTATGATCTGACACCGAGATGAAAAATATAAACATACTTCATAAATCAGAAATTGTGATGTGATTTTAGTTTGGACGAGGCTTTTATTTCCTCATCAAGAACATGGAAGCTTTGTGTTCGCTTGGATATCCATCAGGTTTAGCTTAATATATGTGAAAGTTCCGTTTCCACAGAGTGAATGTGACGAGGGTGAGTGTTGTGTGTATCAGAATGTAGGTGTTGTGCGTAGGTGTTGTAACACCCACGACAACATGCAGCGGAAATTATAGTTTGACACACTAACACGCAACTTGAATGATAACAATACGAGATACGAGAGATAAATTATGCATAAGTATAAAATACTTGTGCGGTGCCTCAGGGCAAAATAATTCACTAGAAAAACTTGTAAGTTTACAAAAACCAATACTAGTGAAAGAATAAAACAACTCCCTTATTAAGGCGAGTAACAAATTGCATCCTAAACCTCTAACAAACCGTATAACCAAAATACATAGGATGCATCAACTGAGAAGTGAAAAAGTCTTCAAAAATCAGCGCACTAATCAAAACAGTGATTAGATGTTGTCTTCAGATGTTGTCAGCACTTCACAGCAACACTTTATCAACGACGCGAGATTGCTTCAATCAGAAAATATTTTCTTCGTACAAATGCATCTCTGTCTCTCCGAAAGTTTTTTTGCTCTATAACGTCCCTCTCGCATGTTTCTTCTCCTTTGAGTCCTATTTAACATAGAAACACAATTTCATTAGGAAACAAACTCTTTTTAAAACAAGGATAATATCTTAAAGATATTGTGATATCATATCTCAAAGATATTATGATATCACATCTTAAGGATATTATGAGTCATATCAAATGTAGTCTCATATCAAATATTAGATTTACATGAGATCATATTGTCAATTTCGAGATTATTCTCATGTCTAGAAAGGCAAAATATTAAAGATAAAAAAGAAAAATATATCAAGGAATAAAATTCCTTTCAATATGTTTGAAATGACTATCGGCATTTTGTAATGATGGAGCAAATGTTTTAAGTTATTGATGGAAAGGGGAGTTACTACTTAGTTACTGACAGTATACATCAACTTGTATGTATCATACATCAATAATAACTATATATACACAAATTGGGAATTTACATCTTTTTCAATTTATTTTTATCTGCATTTCTTGACTGAGCAGGAATGGCTGTGGGGAGGGATCTAAAAGGAAGAAAGAATAATGTAGTGGCTGTGATAGGGGATGGTGCTATGACAGCAGGGCAGGCATATGAAGCAATGAACAATGCTGGCTACCTCGATTCTGATATGATTGTTATTCTTAACGACAACAAACAAGTTTCTTTACCAACTGCTAACTTAGATGGGCCGATTCCTCCTGTTGGTGCTTTGAGTAGTGCTCTGAGTCGGTTGCAGTCCAACCGGCCTCTCAGAGAACTTAGAGAAGTTGCCAAGGTTCTTATTTTTCTTGGACATGTTAACTAGTAAAAGTATCCATTTGTCCCAGGCATTTATTTTGAGTCGTTTATTTATTGTATCTGAAATTATCACAGGGAGTTACCAAGCAGATTGGAGGGCCCATGCATGAACTTGCGTCTAAAGTGGATGAATATGCTCGTGGTCTGATCAGTGGTTCCGGGTCGACACTGTTTGAAGAGCTTGGACTTTATTATATTGGCCCTGTTGATGGTCACAATATTGATGATATGGTGGCGATTCTTAAAGAAGTCGAGAGTACTAAAACAACTGGTCCTGTTTTGATCCATGTGGTGACTGAGAAAGGCAGGGGATATCCATATGCAGAAAAAGCTGCAGACAAGTACCATGGTATGTTAACAGCTAAAGATTTACAGAAGGTTCCATAAAAATCAAGTCTTCCTTGAAGTTTTTGCTGTGCCTTATTCGCGCATGAACACGATATCTAGATCATCATTTAATGGGCTTACTACTTACAGGTGTGAACAAGTTTGATCCCGCAACAGGCAAGCAACATAAATCCAGTGCCCCGACTCAGTCGTACACGACCTACTTTGCCGAGGCCTTGATTGCCGAAGCTGAAGTAGACAAAGATATAGTTGCGATCCATGCTGCAATGGGCGGTGGTACGGGTTTGAACCTTTTCTTGCGCAGATTCCCCACAAGATGTTTCGATGTGGGAATAGCAGAACAGCATGCCGTAACTTTTGCTGCAGGTTTGGCATGTGAAGGCATCAAACCGTTTTGCGCAATCTACTCTTCTTTCTTGCAAAGGGGTTATGATCAGGCAAGAAAACACCAACACCCAATATTTTGTTTTCTCATCCACCATTGCTTATTACATTTTTGAAAGGGGAATTTCTTAGGATTTGGTTCCATATCCAGGTAGTACATGATGTGGATTTGCAGAAGCTTCCTGTGAGGTTTGCAATGGACAGAGCAGGCTTGGTCGGATCAGACGGTCCCACACATTGCGGAGCATTTGATGTTGCTTTTATGGCATGCCTTCCTAACATGGTGGTCATGGCTCCATCTGACGAGGCTGAACTATTTCACATGGTGGCAACTGCGGCTGCCATAGATGACAGACCTAGCTGTTTCCGATATCCAAGAGGTAACGGAGTAGGTGTCGAGCTGCCACCAGAAAACAAAGGCATCCCCCTTGAGGTACTGAGCTACCTTTTCTTCTACTCTAATTTACATCAAAGTAGAATGGTTGACCCTGATGGAATCGTACTTGTCTCAATTTTTCTGAAGGTTGGAAAGGGCAGGATCTTGATTGAAGGGGAGAGAGTGGCTCTGCTTGGGTATGGAACAGCAGTTCGGAGCTGTTTGTCCGCAGCTGCCTTGCTAGAACCCCGTGGTGTACGGTTGACAGTTGCAGATGCTCGTTTCTGCAAGCCGTTGGATCATGCTCTTATTCGCGGTTTGGCTAAATCCCATGATGTCTTAATCACCGTGGAAGAAGGGTCAATTGGTGGGTTTGGATCTCATGTAGCTCAATTTATGGCTCTCGATGGGCTTCTCGATGGCAAGTTGAAGGTAAAAATATGAACAATACAACTAGTTTTGGATCTCTTTCAAGAAACGTACTTCATCTGGAGAGTCCTGGACTAACAAACACTTAGTCAGGTCGGAGATATTCTCAATTTGTGGGATCATTGAATTACCAGAAGGTTTTGAAGAATCACCTAACACTTTGACTGGTGACAGAACCAGATCTTTGAACAGTCCGGGGTTGGGGGGGGGGGGGGGGGGGGGGGGGGTGGGGTTACGTGATGTTTCATAATATGCAAGTAAGATTGGTAGTTGGTACAAGGCGCCTAAACTATTTGGCTAGAGGGGAGTGACTCAACACTATTTTGACCTCGCTAATTCCATCCAACTAAGACAAATTACATCGGATTTAATAATTCTGTAGAGGTGGGTACAAGGAGAAGGTAAGGTGGGGAAAATTCGATGAATTTTAGGGGGAATCTAGCCCGTTCTTAAAAAATCACAAATAAAACTTCAAATTTTGTGTCTGGTTGTGTCCTAATTCTGCCCCTTGGTTTTCGTTGAACTAGACATAAAACTCGGCGTGCATTCACATTCACATTCATTATACGTTTTACTTGCAAACATCCTGCATAGGCCATCTAACACTGTCAAAATGATAGCTTAGTCGAATATAATGAAACGAGATAACTAATTCACATGTGTGTTATTTGATATTTTGCAGTGGAGGCCTCTGGTTCTTCCAGATCGTTACATTGACCATGGATGCCCAGCCGACCAGCTAATGGAGGCCGGTTTGACGCCATCCCACATAGCTGCAACAGTCTTTAACATGCTTGGGAAAGCTAGGGAGGCTTTGGAGATCATGTCCTAGGAAGATGTGCATTGTAGAAAGTGAAATATTTCTAAATTTTGTTTATAAATGCGTCATTTAGTGTTAGATTGAAATTGATTTTTTTGTATAATCAGATTTAACTAAACTATGGTGGTGAAACGATTGAGATTTCTTGCAGCGACCGAAGCTTTCAAATCACTGTCCTCGCGTTTCCTTTGCATGGATTTTTGCATTGTACGTGTTGTTTTCTTTGAATCCAATTTTAAGGCATACCTTGGCTTATTGTAGGACAATATATTACAATTTTTTTTAAAAAAAATATGTAGAAATTCGAATATTTTTTTAGTGGGTTTATTCTAATGCCTTTCGCAAAGCTGCTATATTTCATCAAGTAGTTATTTTTTTAAAAAAAAAAAAAACAGAAGCTGTAAAAACCATCAGCACTTAAACAAACGCCATGCAAATGCATCAAGTTTCAAGCCGATAACAATGAAAGTTAAAATTCATAGAACTACAGATCTGAGCTTAACAAAACACTGAAACAAACACAAATGATCATATTCGTAAAATAATCCTATTTGACTTTAGGGTTCACAACACGACAGTTCTTCCGAATTTCACCAGCATTTTCCCCGACCAGTACTTGAATCCCCCCCATTTTCACCATCGAAGCCGCAAACTGATTGAAAAAATTCCTCGTAGACTGGAATCTTCTGACGATTCCTGCTGAAGTTGGGTTGGTTAGAAGAGCTGCATCGGATTGGAAAAGGCCCATGCTTTGGTTGACAGCGATGAAATAGTGTGAGTCGAAAGAGAGGACGCTGTTAGGATCCATGCCCACGACTGTGGCGGGGTTGGCCGGATTGGGGCACCGTGTCTTCAAGAAAGCCGCGTAGGTTGGGTCGAGTGAAGGGTCAGTATCGCCTTTCCCCGTGAAGTCGAAGAGCCTCCGAGAGAAGGCTCCGCAATGGGCTACTCCGATGGTGTGTGCACCTGCCATTTTGTTTTGAAATCTCAAGCAACTGAATATATATTATAAAATGATTATTAGCAGTTTTTTTAAATATTCTACAGCCAAATGAGGGATATTTTGGAAAATACACCAGGTCAACCATTTTATTAAAAAAATGACTTACTAAGTGAAATACACTGCATATAAGACCATTTTTAAAAAATAATGATCGACTAGAGTTAGATAATAAAATATTCCGTCTAATGTCGAATGATAGTCGTATACGATATGCATGATCCCATTACTTACCTGATAAAGCAACGAGATCATTGATGTCTAAACCTTTATTTGCGAATAGATTTTCAAGTGTGGAAAAGTTCGAAAACGGCGAAGGCAAGTTGCCCGCAACATCTGATAAAAGAGAAACCCTGCCATCTTTTCTACCCGTGAGAACATTCCACATCGACCTTCCAAACTGCAAATAGATTGTACAAAACTGAAAGTGTTGAAACCAAGACGTTGTTTGGAATGTATGTTAAATATAAATATAATTTTTTTAAAAGAAAAAAAAAGAATTTACAGGCAAAGAAACAGCATCACGAGCAGCTAAAGCAAGAATATCAGCGCAAGAAACAATTCCGGGCGGGCAAGATTGCTCTATTTGAGTCTTGATATCATCAATAACTTCAAATCCACCCAATGTGAGATTCGGCCTCGCGTCCTTTTCAGATTGATTCGTCCCTACCGTGTCCAGTAGTATCGATGCATCGCACCCCTATACATACCCGAAGAACACGACAACATGCAACATTAGTACATGCATATTCATATTCATGTGAAGATACGATTCATGTTGGTTATACAATAGCGTGCATGCTGCACGCATGCTCGCAAAAAGTCGATATCTATATCAAGATAAATGTGTTGTTGTACGTGGTGTGAGACAGTTTGAATAGTATACCCTAACAAAGCAATCATGATAATGCACACGAAGCAATTTAGCAGCCAATGTAGGGTCTTTTCCCACCCTGTTCCAAGTGATTCGCCTCACTATCTGTTCGGCCTGTGGGCACCGAGTGGTTCCGTAGAAATTCGGTATCAAACGTGCTGTTTTTGCCGGACCCTTACCGGATCCAGCCTCCACCGAAACTAGCGACAACAAGATAATAAAATTAATTGCAAATCTCATTTTCATGATCACAAATAAGCAATAAGTTAGTAAAACAATACACAATTGTTTTTGAAATGTTGGAGGTACATGAAAATGAAATCCCCGATACCTTTTTATAGGCAACAAGATTTACGAATGACTGGATAAAAAGTTGGACTAGCTAGATAGCGCAACTAGCCGCAGTTGGTGGGTTGTGAAGAAGACATTGTTTATTTTCCCGAAGTAGGGTACGGATATTCAAACTTATATTATCATATTAAAAAAAATTAAATTTTCAAGTGGTAATACAATTTTATTTTTTTTCGGTTTTGGGTCTTTCTGCGAAAATGAGAGAATCATACAAAGTAGTCAACAGTTACTAGGAAAATGATGAAAGTTAGTGATTCCTCGGTTAAAAAAAGGTATTTGACAATTTGGACGTTTTATTATACATAAAAATTCATATGAGATTGTCTGTTTTTTTTGTGTGAAACATATATAGTTTGACTCGATTCATGGAAAAATATTATTTTACACTAAAACTATTATTTTTACTTTAAGTATGGATATGTTTGACCAGTCTCAGAGAATTGATAGATCTGTGAAGCATCTAAAAAGATAAATACTTATCTATACTATTTTATTAAAAACGTGGTCATCATATTAACTACCTTAGAGGTCACCAAAATATTTAACTTTATAGTTATCTTTTTTATCCTACTAAAAACCTCATCAAGTCACTTCATATTTTACATAGAAAAAAATCTAAACAAAATTTTTTTTGTGAAATTGAGCAACTCTCTTAAATTGAAAATAATTTCGTGTTAATTGTTTAGTATTACTTAATCAAATAAAAAATAATAATAATGCAGGCAACGCATGTGAATATTTTACAAGTTATTAGAATAATCTTAACACACTTTATCATTAAATTATAATTTTTACAAATCTGATTACTCTCAAATTAAATTAAACAAATCATTTTGCACATTTTTATATTTTCAATGGAATCTTTTCCCAAAATATCAAAATTTAAATGACAATGTGAATTAAAATAAATTATTAAAAGGATTATTAATAAAATGAGTTTTCATTGTCTTAACTTTTTATGGTATAGATAGATAGATATAAACGGGTAGGATATATTTTTATTCTTTAATCGATAGTAAATAGTTTTGAAATAGAATTAAACAGCATCTTACCATATATCAAATCATTGAAAATATAATTTATTTGTGATCAAATATATTTAAAAATAATAAATTTGAGAATATGAAAACAATATAGAATAAATATTTAAGAATATGTCTATTATTGACAGAATGGTGGATTATCCGATTTTTGTTGTGGTTGGAAATTTTGAAGTTGAAAACTAGTAATGAAGTAAAACGCCCTGAAAATATTATATTTCTAAACATTTTTGTTTAAAATAATCTTATAATTTATAACATTTTTGTTTAAAATAATCTTATTTTTCCCATTTAATTTAAGAGCTTAATCATTAATAAAATAACAAAAACCCACGCGGAACTGTCTTACGAGTTAATTATGTTAAACGAATCTCTGATATGACCCGACCATTGAAATATATTATTTTTATGTCAAAAATATTAACATTTATGGACCGGATGGAACTATTTCACGAATATATATGTGTGAGATTGTTTCACAAAGTATCAACTCCAATGAATTTAATAACATGGTCGATTAGGTCCTACCTGAAATTAAAGGTGTTCTTTCATTTTGAATAATTGAGAGTAGACATTATTTTTGTTTAGAGAGCTTTTTATAAAGTATGTTTGAGTTATGTACAATCTAGCCTAGGTAAGATATTTGAACCACATCGTACGTATTTGTTAATTACAAGTATTATATGTGTCCAAGTCAACTTTAAAAAAAAAAAAAAAAACTGACCTTTTTAACATAAAAAAAAAGCGACCTTTTCAAAAAGCGCTTGTATTAAAAAATATGGTATTTCATTTGAAATTTTATTTTTAGAAAAAAACACTTCAAATATAAATCGATAAATATGCCTTTAGACTTATATCTTAGCAGCATGAAGCAAAATTTAAAAAATAATACCTCAATCGTGTGTTTGAATGTATAAAAAATAGATTTGAAATTGGAATTCCATCTTTCGTTGGTTAAAATTTAAAATGTAATTTGGAATTTTAAAAATAATATTTCTTATATTAAAAATTTTTTTATTAATAATATTTATATTTATACTCGTATTTTTTATGAAAAGCAAAAATTACTTTTAGCATATAATAGCATATAACAAATATTTTTTTTAGCCCAACCAAACGGAACCTTGTGTTTTTGTTTTTTCCCGTTGACTGTATCAAGTCAAAAATATTTAAAAACCAGTGTTGACTCAAGCGTAGAGTACGCAGAAAAATAGGAAGAAATTTCTTAGTTTAATAAAGATTGAAATAAAATTTAAAAAAAAACTGTCACTCGATATGGTGAAATATGTAATAATAGATAAAAATAATTGTAATGACTCGAGTTAAGTTTTTAATAAAGTATCACTTAAATATGATTAAGATGTTATTAGTTAAGCAATTTGAAGTATTTAATCATCAATCAACCAGTTTGGAGCTACAGGTCATTCCGGAACTTCCGAAGTTTAGATCAGTCTTCCGAACCTACACAACCAGCAAGACAGTAACGCGTCAAATGAGTATCGATGCGTAACATTTCGAACCTTGAATTGGACCTTCCGATGAGGTACCAAGACAAGCATGACACGTAATGCAGAAGATGGTTCGAAGCTTAGCTTCCGAACTTCGATCACTTATAAATAGGTCATCCAAAATTCATTTCAAGTTAATCATTTATATGATACTCTCTCGAATTTATCTTGTTTTCTTGGCATTTCTAGCCATTCTAGAAGGCTCAGCAGTCAGCTAGCTACTCAAAGATCAATCCACCGAAGGGCGATCAACGATAAAAGTATGATAGGAAGATCTTAGTTATAATTGAGGAATTATAGACGTGAGGAGCCATAAGCATGTGTGGATAATAAATCAGTTTATTAATCATAATATCTAAGCCTAGAGGTAGGCATTCAAGACTATATACTAGACGGTGACGGAGTCAAGAGCTATATAGCTCTGCTCGAGCTAGAATTTTAAACTCTAAAATCTTTTAATATTTTAAATTGATCTACCCGAACTAATATCATGTTAATCCAAAATTATACAAAAATTACATATAAATTTTTTTAAAAAAATTGGACTAGCCCGAGTATCAATACAAGTGGCACCGCCACTGATAGTAGAGATATGTTTGCATTTTTATATGTTGTATTTTACTTGTTATATTATAATGTTATATATGTGACACGGGGGATATTATGGTTTACGTGTCTTGCACTGATTTGTGGATTTCATACTCTGATTATATTTGATTAAGGTTTATTATTACATGCTAGTTCCATATTATGTAGGTGTTTCAGGTAAAGTGCAATAATAATTACATAACAAACTATTTTATTTAATTTTCCTATATTTTAGTGGATTAGATCTCATGTAAGACGGTCTCACGAATCTTTATCGCTGAGACGGGTCAATCTTACCGATATTCATAATAAAAAGTAATACTTTTAGTATAAAAAGTAATATTTTTTCATGGAGGACTCAAATAAGAGATCCGTCTCAGAAAATACGACCCGTGATACCGTCTCACACAAGTTTTTGTCATTTTAGTGAGTGCCTAAAAACATTGACATTCGTAAGTTACATATAATTGTTAGGATGTTCACTATTTTAAATTATTTAGGAAAAAGTTTTACTAACATGATATATATTTTTCAAGAAAATTGATTTTAGTCTTTTTTGTGATTTGAAAGTGAATTTAGTAATCTAATCCTTAAATTAGAAGTACTATTTCAGTGTGTCCGAAAAAAATACAATAAATATTATGTTTTTATTTTTCTCAAATATATTGAAATTAATAACCATACAAATTGTTAATTTTAAAATTTCATATAAACAACATTTTTTCCTTGAATTTTAGCGTTAAGCAACTGATACTTTTATTATGGAGAAACTGATTCCTTGATATATAGGCAAAATTTATTACAAAATTTCTATAAAATTATTGTTGAATATAAATCATAATATATATATATATATATATATAAGCAACTGATACTTTTATTATGGAGAAACTGATTCCTTGATATATAGGCAAAATTTATTACAAAATTTCTATAAAATTATTGTTGAATATAAATCATAATATATATATATATATATATATATATATATATCATATTTGTTATTTAACTCATAATCCCTTCCTTCAAATCCGAAAGCTAAATTTCATTTTTCATTTGTCTTAAATATATAATCAGTACTTATATTTAATATTATTTTCTAAGTTTTTACCAATTTACCCCTATAAAATATTAATCATATACATTAGTTACTCCCAAAAATTTTATATCCTATCAAAACACTCCTTAAATAACGGTAAAGTAGAAAATTTCTAGGTGAATTTTTTAATATATATATCAGTTTTGATATGCTGCACATCTACCGTGCACACCTATGTGAGCACCGATGAAGTATCATTCACCATGAAATATAGAAAAATTGTGCATCCAATGGGTGATTGACACCTCAACAATACCCACATAGATGTACAGAATATCAAAACTATAATGTAAAAATAGGCAGGCCTGTCCGGATGGATTGGATGCAGGGGGTGTATATTCGATTCCTAGTATATTTTATAGTATTGGGCTTGGCTGATTAAAGAGGGCCATTCAGAGGCCTGTTTAGTATATTGGGCCTATGGAACATTAGAATTTCGGTCGACGAGTATTCAGGATTCACTTCCACTGAACCCTTGTTTGAAACCTGAATCGCAAGTACTATTACATTGCAGTATAATCAATCCAAACCCTAAATGAATAGTGATTGATATTTTAATTTTTGGGAGATTACATATTCTTTTGCTAATGCCACGGTAAGTCGATATTAGCTCATTTCTCTGTAAATCCATTTTTGTTTGGTTTTGCATGTGAATTTTTTGGTTTCAACTGATGGGAATGGCGTGTGGTTGCAGGTACTATTGCGATTACTGCGACACTTATTTGACGCATGATTCTGTGAGAGTTCACTTTCCGCATTTTGACTTTTGATTTTACTTTGATTTTTACGATTCTTTTTTAAAAAAAATGTAAATGCAAGAATTATGATTCTGATTGATAGTTAATTTGTCAGTTTACCTGTTTGAATGTGGAGGTATTTGTTGATATGCTTGTTTTGATTTTTTTGATAAAGAATGTTTATTTTTTGTTAATTAGATTATATGTTAATAAGAGACTTTGCGGTGCTGGAATGTGATTTCGCGAAAATTATATGCCTTAATTTTGATGAATTCAGAGATATGGTGAGCAAAATGATTTAACAGGACTTGTTCAGTTTATCTAGAGTAATGATCGGGTGCTTGACAAAACAACTCCGGAAAGCTTTATAGTTGTTGCTCTTAGAGTCCTTGGGTCCGAGCTTGAACTAGTTAGAGTGGGATCTTCTAGATGTTTAGTTACCTTGCATGAATAATCCCACTTTCTTGACAGGGTAATATATATGGCCTTCTCACATTTTCTTTAATCCTAGGATTAATTGAAGCATTGGATATGTCAGAATAAAATCCAGTTGTCATACTTATGTCTGCATCCAACTTGTAATACTTTGATGTCATGGTGTGAATTGCTATATTTGGTCTTAAATGAACAGGTGAGAGCTTGCCATGGTCGACTGTAAAATAAACTTATAATGATGGTAATCGTCTGTCCTAAAGCAATCAATAATAGGAAAACTCGGTTAAGTTTATTTCTTGGGGTTAAGTTCCTATTTGTTATGCATTAGTTGCTATCTGCCAACAACAGTGACTTATAACTTCCATGGCTATAGTACCATTGAGGCATTGGCATTTCCCTCCTGGTCATTGAAATCTTTTCTCAAATGCTCTATGATAAATGATACGACATAATGGATCGTATTATCTGTTGGGCAGGTATCTGTTTGAATATTGGTAAATTCCATGCCCACTGGCAAGTACTAAGAAATAAGACTTTGAATCTACATGTCTAAACTTGCTTAATGGAATCAATATTTCAGTTTGTGTCGTTGCCATGCACAATATTTTTCACATTCACATCGCCAGGAGGACATATTCTGACATTTTTTAACTCTCTCAGCCTTCCGTAAGAAAGCAGCACAATGCTGGTTACAAACACAAGGTGAAGATACAAAAAATTGAAGTAGTGGATGGTTGATTCAGAAATCTGTTTGAATATTTAACCAGTGATGCCGAATGCTTATTGGTATGCAGGCAAATATAAGGGCTTATTACCAAAAGTTTGAGGAGCAGCAAACACAGATCCTGATCGATCAAAAGATCAAGGAGCATCTTGGGCAGACGGCAGTTTACCAACAGATTGGTACGGCTTATCATCAACATCTTGCTGCTTTCCCAGGGGGACGGCCACGAGTTCCTATGCTACCCCCTCCTATGTTGCCTATTCCAGGAGTGGTTGCCCCACATTCCACTTTGGGTGTCAGGCCTCCAGTTCTTTCAACACCTTTTCCAGTTGCCTCTGGTACGCAGGCAGCAGGCGATACCTTTTTGCATGTTTTTTGTACTAAAACATGACACGAGGAAGTCTGAGTCTAATCATATTCAATGACCGGGTAATGAATTTCAGGTTATGCAGCTACACAAATGGGAGCGCAGCCTCCATCCGCTTCATCCTTCCCCTTACCACCTAATGGGGTACCAATACTTCCAACTCTGATTGGGCCTTCACCAATGTCAGGAGCAGGGCCTCCCCCGAGCTCAAATGGTATGCAATCTGCTACTACACAATCAACATACGAGGTTAATCCCTCCGGAACTGCAGCTGGTCTTGCTACACCTACTGCTGGAGTATATTCTTATGCACGAGACTCCCCAAGCAGTAATTGATATAATGATGGATTGTAAATGGCGTGCGCGTACCCACCTATAATCTTGCATAACAAAGAAATATATCTTTCGTCGGGCAACTTTTCCTGCAAAATGTATACATCATTATGATTGCTCCGGCAAAGAATCTGTTTGACTTCAGCTATGGTATCATTCGAAAAGTGGGAGTTGTAAGACTATAGACAAAAGAATATGCATGTCATGTGCGAATGTAAATCAGGCTTGTCATCCTGCCTATTCTTTTGCTTTTCCTGACGGGGTTCGAGAGAGTACGATACATCCCCTTACCCCGAGCCCAGAAACATGTAGATTTTCTGCACAGCATGTTTGTCACGATCCATTGCATCTCGAATATTTTGACTAGTAATGTAAATGTTCTTACGTGCCATATAACACAGTGGCGTGTGTGCCTTGTCAGGCTAGGTGTATTGAACCATAATATTGTTAAAACTGTGGTGTATAATCATATCTGGTCTAGTATCACAGTAAATACGCTTTATAGATTGTGGACAAACCAGATTTAATATAATGATAATAAAGATTTGTATCAGACATAACAATTCACACGATGTAAAAATAAAGATTTATTCGATCCTACCTTTGGGCATTATCATTTATATCAAGGGTTGTTCCGACGATCATAAAGAGGTCATGTCACAGTGAGAAAACATGTGTGAATTCGATCAACTCATGGTAGAGGATAGTGTCTCAATTGGTCGAATTTGAAGCTTGATTTTAAGCTATTCAAATAGATCGTACTTAAATCTTAGCTTGGTCGTATAACCCAAACGGATCTATATAAAATAGTTTGTCAAGTTGTGAACCGATCTGTGTCGAGTGGGGACGACAATAGGTTGAGTTCGGATAGAATTTCATATCATATGTCTTCATCCACATTTGTTATATTCATCTTCATCCACATCGGATATTCAATTGCATCATCATCTTCATAACCGTCAGATGATTGAATATCCATACACTACCCAAATATCATAGTTACTACATATAATTGTATTTTTTTAAATTTGAATTATTTCGACTAAACTATAAATATTTACTAAATCGTTGAAAACAATAAAGAAAAAATTATATAAAAATTAGCAAATTAAATATTATAAAAAATATTCTTTAAGATCTGCATTAATCCTCATACCCGAAGATCCTAATACCCGATTATCCATTTATTTAATGGGTAAAAAAAACTCCTTCGTACCTTTCTACATCTGAATCGGATATCGATTCTGAAGAAATTGTCATCTAGATGACCGGTTGGGATAGGTCCCAGTTAGACCGGTGGAAGGGTTTTGTGAAACATTAACATTTTAACTTAAATGTCTTTTTCGTTTTTCAAGTAGATAAAATTTAGGGAAAATTTGAATTGAGAAAATATATTTTAAAAAAGTTTTTTTTCCCAATTTAATCCAAAAAAATAATCCAGTCGCATATTTAACCAAAAAATGAAATGTTTAATTAACTTCTAACAATTTGGTTGCTTAAAGAATTTATGTAGCGAATTTCAAATCCGTCCATTTATTAATTTTATAAAAACTTGTGTGAGACGGTATTACGGGTCGTATTTTGTGAGACAGATCTCTTATTTGGGTCATCCATGAAAAGGTATTATATTTTATGCTAAGAGTATTACTTTTTATTGTGAATATCGGGAGGATTGACCCGTTTCACAGATAAAGATTCGTGAGACCGTGTGACAAGAGACATACTCTATTAATTTTATGAAATGATTCATTTGTTAATTTATGGAAAGGTAGATGTACGTCATTCCAAATTCATTCTTCAAATTCTTGTCCAAATCCGACTACTCCATCTAATCAAATTATTTCAGCGCAATCTTAATTTTAAGCGAATTGGATTTGATAAGTTGTAAGGGGCGTTTTCCGGTTCCCATATTTCTGTTCACAGCTTTAATGAGGGCACAATTTACAATCATACGAATGCTTGAACAATTGCTTGCATGAAACTTGCCAAACATTTCGATGAACATGGAATGAACGATCGGCTATCGCATAACCGAATCATAGTTAGCTAAAAAAAACTTCTATAGACAATTTCTTAAATCAATTTGAGATAAACTGACTTCACGGTATCCTTATTCTCGATACTTCTTTCCTATAAGTTGAACAGAAAATGAATAGATTTGGATAAAAAATCATTATCAACAGAAAATGTTGATTTCTTAACTTTCATCTGTAAAATAGATTCATAAAATATATATATATATATATATATATATATATATATATATATATTAGGAGGAGGAATAATAGGATTTTATTGCTACAAATACGGATTATTGAAAATAATAAGACATGGATTTAGATATTTCCCTTCAACTAATTGTGTTGTGTCCTAATCGTGCCAAATAAATGACGTTGTAAAGTTGAAAAAAATTCTCCGAAGAGAACATGATTTTTTTTTTATCAAACCTCCTACCACGAGCCATAAAAATGGGTTAAGCATGTCTAGCGCCAAATAAATAGATTGGGTTGGCAATTTCCCCACCACCCTCCCCGTCAAATGGCGGGTTGACCGACCGTTCCGGCCAGTCAGCCTGTTTATATGATTCTGATTTCTCTGGAAAAGATGATTCTAATAAAATGGATGGATCTTTATTTGAAAAATGTTGCGAGGAATTTTCTTTTTGTAAAGGGGGAAAAATAAGAGAGAGAAATAGAACCATCATCTGGGAGGATTTTGGAATTCATTAGGATAATTAACACAAGATCCAAGAAACTTTGGCAATACAAAACCGATGGTTTTCACTAAAAATAGAAACGGTTTCTCATAGTACAGTCACTAATGTCGAATGCAATCCTTGGAATGCAATTATGCAACAGAAAGAAGCCACAAGTCGACAAATCAAGTTCCAACCAGATGTCAAGTGACCTTTCATGCTGAGGACTATCGAACACCCACTCAGAGACAAAATGTTGTTCATTTGCACGAAATATATTAACCCTGTTGTGCCAGAATCATCAAGATAACTGAAAACAGGTGTCGTTCAAAATGAAAACCCGGGAATGACATGAAGAGGTACGCCGCAATAACCTTGCCATCAATAGTTTTTCATGATTTCTTTAAATAGTTCCTTTGGAGCTGCAATCATATCACAGCATATCAGCAAAAGTATCTATTCGATGTGTTTTCTTTTATACATGTCAAATATTCTGCCATATAACTTGTTGGACATTTAATCATTAATATACTAGGAGTTCCCCACAAATACATAATGGGACACTTGAAAATTATGTAGTCAGCATAACAGGAAGCATAGGTGTCACTGTATGGGCAAAAGACATAATGTTTCTTACCTGGTAATCCAGTAAACCTCTCGTATTGTTCGTACGCCTGTCCAACAAACATATCTACTCCAGTTACGATTTTGGCTCCCATTTCCTCAGCTTCTCGCAAAAGTCTAGTGATTTTGGGAGTGTACACAGCGTCAAAAACAAGATCGTAATATCTCAAAGCTTCCTGAAAAACCAGACAAAAGGCTAGTAATATAGTATTACTGAAGCAAATGAGTGATTACAACGAACTTCAAATTTGGATAACATGAAATTTTCTACACATGCACGAAAAGTTGCTCACTCAAAATTTATCCGTTCCGCCTCTGTAGACGAGATAGATAAAGTAAGAAAGACATAGTGTACCAACCTTGGTAACAGGCGTCTCATCGACCTTAGGCTGCATGCCTATAGAAGTTGTGTTTGCAAGTATCATTCCACTCTCAGGATGGAAACTATCTAGTTCTGCAAGAGACAGAGCCTGCCCTCCAACAAGCTCAGCCAATTCTCTAGCTCGATCTTGCAAAAATTAAACGGAGAACCGTAGTTGTCAAAAGCGAAAAGCGCATTAAAAGCGCTCAGGTGTCCTAGGGCTTAAAACGCAAATCGCACGCTTTACGGTCATGACGATGCAATGAATAAAATATTGTAAAAAGATAAAAATTAAATTACATTATTTTAAAAATATGAAACATAACATATCAAATATTAAATCATCGTCATTTTCATCTTCTAAGTATCAAATATTAAAACATTTGGGCAAAAGGCAAAGGCGATGGGTGGTTGAGGCGACGTGGGGCATAGGCTACAAGATATTAAGGTTTCTTCTGATCTATTTTCAATAAATAAAGGAGAAATCACATTTTTAGCGAGCGACATCTGTCAGATTTTTTAAAACAAAAAAACTATTTTTTCTATGAAGAGCAAAAAAAGACAAATAAAAAGCACAAAAGCATGCGCTTCATGGAAGCCGTTCGCTTTGGAGTACACTGGAGCGCAGGTTGTACGTTTCGCTGTGCTGCTTTTTGCGCTTTTGAAAACTATGGAGGGAACACAATAAAATATTCTAAAAATTATGAAAATATAAACATGTTCAAACTTCACACCCAACAGACTCAAACCATCCGAGGATGGGCGGCTTTCAATGTGTTAATTCAATGAAACACACAAAGTTCACTAATCAAAGTCGACTCAGACAGGAACTTAAGGGTTCTTTGTGTTACAAATGTCGCATGTCGAATATTAAAACTACTAAAGAGCAACTTATAAACCCAAGAAAATTATATCATTCAATTGGCAAACCTTTTGGAATGGTACCCGTTTGGAGTTTATAACAGCACTGGTGCTCTCATTGAGAGTTCGCACAGCGGAAGGTGCGACCTAGAAAAGGGATATTACCAGAGTGTTGACGAAAAAAAATATAGGCTGAATTAAGGTGTGTAATGCATGCATTGGTTACTGAAAAGTGTGTGAAAGTCTTCTAGAGTGGGCCGCCGCACATGTCGGCTTCTCAAGAGTCGTCAAAGTTACAATTGTCAGACATCGAATACTAAAACTAATAAAGATTGGCTGATAAACCCATAAAGATTATGTTTCCCGGTCAATATTCAATTTGAAACATTTGTAACATTTTGTCAATATGTGAGATCCAAATGTAGCGTGTATTACCAAACTTAAACTAGAAAGCTGCAATGTAAAAAGAAGTCTAACCATAAGTGCGATTAGCAACAACCACCCTTGCTCCCTTCTCTTTTGCACCATAAGCAATCGACTTACCCGCACCACCAGCACCTATGACAATAAACAGTTTCCCTGCCAAGGGCGACCCATCGGTGTTATTGTGCGAACCTAAAAAATAATACAAACGCATCAAACTGGGCACTTCAAGTCATGTTAAAACATCTTCTTAGCCAGCAAATAAAGAAAGAAACCTTGAAGTCCATTCTCAATAGCATTAATTGCACCAATATAGTCAGTATTACAACCAAACAGCTTTCCATCGGGTCGCTTGATGAGGCAATTAACTGCTCCTATTGACTAGCAAAATATTCATGTGAAAAATTAGATGCAAATACAAAATGCAATAGACTCAATGACATGAATCAGCAAGATTAAGTAGGTTGGCATAGATTTCATTAGCTACCTTTGCAACAGGATCAACTTCATCACAACAGGTAAGTGCCACTTCCTTGTGAGGAATAGTACAGCTGTGATATTCCAATTTCATTAAGCTTACATATTTAGACAACAAATCAATTTTTAGGTCCAGATGCATAGAACTGGCCATAAGAATTTAAATGAAGAAGATAAACCAAAACATGTCAAGAGTATATGTCTATGGTGGGGTAATATAATATCAACTCCTGGAGCTTGTTTGAGAATCGATGACAGAAAAAATTCAAATAATGCAGAAAAAATTGATATTTTCATTTAAATTTAAAGGCTATTTCCCATATAATATTTAATTCATAGATATGATGTACGGAAGTTGGATGGCAACCTGAAGCCAGTAAAATCTGATGTGGAATAGGTTTCAAAGAACTTTGGAACATTGTCCACTAACAAATATACAAACACTCCATTAAAGTTTTCTGATTTGAAAGCTCCATTGTAAAGTAATGGTGATTTGCTGTGAGCGACTGGCTTCCCAATTATCCCAAATACCTTGGTATCAGGACCAATTGATCTAAAGTTGTATAAACTAACCAAGTCCTCTATTGTTGGCTGCCCAGGAGCAGATACCTTTCCTGGTTCCAGAGTACCAAAAGTGAGATATCCACCAAATTTTGGACAAAGTACCCTTGACATCAATCCCCTTTCTCCCATAACCATCGCAATTATGGGCACCTGAAGATCACGAAGCTTTAGCAAATGTTTCCGGCTTTCAAAACAAATTTGATTAAGAAATGGTATATGCATCGATAAAAAAAAAAGAGTTATATTAGGAGAGAATAATACCAACTCATGAAAAATAACATCTCAAAGCAAAATAAAGATGAACAGAATGTCCATAGTAACTTGTTATCTGGCTTTCGCACTTACTTGGGAATGAACAGTTATTTGAAAAACTCTTGCAACATCAGTGATATCCAGTGCTGTTGTTGCAAACTTTACTATGTCAGCTCCGGCAGCTTGTATTCTGGCAACAAGGTTGCCCAGCTCCTCTGCTGAAGGGGTACAATCGTAGTTGTGCGATGAAACTATGACTTTGCACTTTCCAGGCTTATTTCCATTCATAAATTTGTTGAACTCATCGGCAGCCTTCAAAGAAGTTGACAGTATAAGATCTTTGCAGATCTTTTAGAGAACTCAAAATTGAGAGAGCTATATTGTGAACAATAATTGCATTTTTTCTAGTTTGGGTAAACAACAAATGCTACCAATGTTAAAAAATTTCTTCCCGGTGGCATGGTAGAATCTCATTGCTAAAACAAAAATTTTCACCAGGGGCAGGTTTGTTTCAAGAAAGAAAATTTAGCCATATAACAATAGTGACATCCTTACATAATTAAACCTTAAATAGGAAAAGGGACCTTGAGCTCAATATCAATGTGATCAGCTCCCAACTCCATGGCAGTTCGAAGTGCACCAAAACGACTTTTTTCATCACCATCATACTGACCACCTTCCCATGTAGGTCTAGGAATGACTACGAAGTCAGGTTCTTGAGATAATAGTTTCTATACTCTATTAACATGCAAAAGAATTGCTTACGGTAATAAACAGACTTAAGATGCAATACTAAAAGCAGTGACGAGGTAAATATGCTCACACCTCGCAATCATGTTCTGCAACTTGCTCTCGAAATGGATCTAAAGCTAGCATTTTGAGAGGCCACACATAAAAGAATCTTTTTTTAGAAGAACACACATAAAAGAATCTCATCAATCCAAATTACATCAACAACAAAATAGACACTAAGACACGTTTGTTTATTGACTTTTTGTTGTTAAATTAATGATTTCAGCTGGCAAGTTTGAGTTTATTACACTATTGTTTTGTCTATCTAATAATCAAAACAATTCACACATCTTGTGCTCTAATTACACTTGCAAACCTGTGATATGGAAAAGAGAAGGTTCGAAGAGAAAATCTTAAGCAAACAATTTCATATGCCCAAATAAGTTTAATTTCCTTTTCTTCGGGCACAATATCTTAATGACACTTATCCATGGTGCAATTCTTAACCTTCCCCCTTTTCTTTTCCTTCCACTTATATAATTAATGAGCTGAAATTCTTCATCGTTTCATATTTACACACACGCGTGCGTGTGTGCGCGCGCGCGCGTGCGTGTGCGTGTGTGTGCAGGAATCCATAAACAAAACCATATGTTGACTGGAAAAAGTTCTTTCCCGCCTAGAGGAAGAAGTGGCAAGTAGCAGTTAGAGGCTTGAATTAAAACCCAAAAGGAAGAAGAAAGAAAAAAGAGGCATGTAAGGCAACTGTAGATCAACCTATAAGTAAAGAGAGTAGGCAAAGGGCACTCTTTGATTAATCTTTCAACATCGAAATGAGGGTCAAAGCTCTTTAGATGGTCCAATCTAATTTCTACGATATCAGCTCCTTTTATCTTTGCCTTGTGCATCAACTCCACCAGCTGATCCACTGTGTCAGCCATTAATGGAGCACATATCAAAGTTTCATTCCTCCTCATCTTCGCAGCAGATTCAACTGCCAGGTAAAACCCTAAAACCCGAAGGAAGAAAACTAAAAATCAGAACTGATAAGAATCAAAATTACAAGTTTCATCATCGAAACAAGGGGACAAGGAAAATATGGGTTTTTTTTTTCTTTTTAAGGATGAATAGTGATGGAAAAGAGTCGAAAACCTGGAATCTTGCCGGAACTTCTTAAGTTCTTTTAACTTTGAACAATTTTTGGTTCTTTATACGTCTAAGCACCCAAAACAGGGAAAAAAAACCAGTCTTTACAATTACATAGAAATTTTCGATCAAATCTATTATATGGGTTGACGGAAGGTATTTCAAAATATATTTTATTTGAATAACTAATCTATAATTTTGAATCTAACAAAAACATCGACCATGAGGAAAAAGGGACAAATCAAATATAGTAATAAATCAAAGATACTAACTTTAACAAAACCCAGAAAACTCAAAAAAGAGAAGGGGAAAGACACAATCTTAACAAAAGCTAATGTGTGAAGAATATATTGAAAACATGGGCTGTTGGAAGCTTACAAACAAATTCAATGTGTTCCGAGTGGGCTTCTTCTAGCACGGATGGAGGTTTCAGTGCGTAGCTTATCAAGGATGGCAGAATGTGAAAAGCATGGGAATGTGGAGAGAGAAAGTTTCCCAACATTTGGTGGAGAAATGGGGTAGTGGCAGTTGGGGATTGTCTTGGTTTGTCAGGATCACTTCATCGCACAAGGCTTCGACCCATCTACCCGTTACAGCTTCCAAACCCCTACTAAATACGGATATAATGATATATCCACTGGAAACTCAAAAAAGACCAAATTGCCGATTTTGAGACGAGTTCTTGAATTCGATAATCAATTATAACAAATCTAACAAAAATCAACCCGGTCATATACAATTGCACTTGCCCGTACCATACATATGTTTGTGTTAGAGCCTAGAGGATGTACATATATATATTTTGATTTTCTAAAAAAAATTATTTTGATTTAAAAAAAAAAAAGGAAGCAGATGAACTGTGTCAGGTAATGAAGCTGCAGGCATCTGCCCTTTCAAGTCAACAGGCCAGTTCTTGTTGACAATAAATAAAATTTTGTTTAAAAAATTTACACTCTATTAGAAACCATAAAAAAATCATAAATAAGAAAATAATAATATCTGATGACAAAATAATATTATGTTTGATATAATTGCTGTGAAATCCATAATTAATCTTAATGCATTAATTAGATTATTCAAAATTAATTTGCACTAAATTCTGTTTTTTATAAGATTTTCTAAATAAAACTTCTAATTTTAAAAAGTTCTTGCTGGATTGGTTTTTTGCAGACAAACTCCCTTTAACACGAAAAAGAAAACAGAACAAACATGGGCAGCAACAACCCGGTGGTTCATTACAGTAAAAGTACCTAGAAGGCAAGTGCCCTCAAACAATGACAATAAAAATCATTCAAACTCAACGGTCCTAAGACTCAATCCCGAGTTCTTCACTTCTCCAAGAGCCTCAATCCCGAGTTCCTCACTTCTCCAAGAGCTTCTCGATCATATCAGCCGCTTCTTGAACGGTGGTGATGCTCTGGGCGCTTTCTTCCTCGACGCTGATTCCAAACTCCTCTTCGAGTCCCATTACAATCTCAACCTACGCGAACAACGGCAACGTTTCAATTGACATCATAAATATACAATCATTACCAAGAAATGGTCCGATCCCAGGTTCTGTTTCTAGGCTGTTTGAGTCTGATATTTTTCCAGAGATAGATATTACAACCATTAATGACAGACCACATATCATATTCTCATACATAACAATGCAAGATGGTTAGAGGAGTGTTTGTAAACAAAGAAAAAAGTACAATAAAAATCCCAAGAAAAATAGTTGACAGCCGAACAATATAAAAAGGAAGCAATTTTTAATTTACGCAACTATTTAGAAAATTCGGAGGTTGAAATGAATGATTTAGCCAATAGTTAAGAAACACAATGTTTGATTGATATCAATGCTTCACTAATTCCACATTACCGTGTCAAGTGAATCAGCACCAAGTGTTGCAAACTTCGACTCTCCAGAGACGCCTCGATCGGCAGGAAGGGCGAGTTGCTTCCTCACAATCTCACACACTTTGTCCACCGTTTCAGGTTTGGCCTATACAAAATAATTTTTGTTTCTTTGAGAATGTAATAAACACCACTCACTATCTTTTCCACTTTTTGGATAAGTAATGAAATTCATTTATAAATAAAAAAACACCACCTATCACCGGTGAACATGGAATAAACGACAAAAACTTCATGACAATGATAGCAAGATGCTAAGCAAAATGATGAACAAATGATTGTTGGTATAAACGAGACATACTGCACATGCAACTCGGAAACGAGTGGATGACTGTGCCGTGAGAGATGGGAAGCCCTTCACATGGAATGAAAGTGAAGCCTTCCTTAAATTTGAAACCTGCTTGATCTCAAAACATATAAGATTGGTGAAAACATGGCATTAAATAGAGATGAAAGAAATTTCAAAAAGCATGTTATCTGATGTAATTGATTGATTTTGAATATAATAATCCATAATTAATCACATTTGAGGTAATAAAAATCGCTAACTAAAACAGCTTTGAAAATTTTCTCTAAAATTTGAATTATTTCATAATTATTCGCATTGTTTCAAAATCCAATGGCACAGGCAATCAAAATAGAACTAAAACTGCTGCGTTCCTTTAGACATTCTCATATAAGTGGTACCGAGGTCAGCATTGAATCTTCATAAATTTTCGCTACATATAATATAGTAATATAGAACACCATCATTAAAAAACACAATACTGTTAAGCTCATGCTAAAATAAAACTTAAATAACATTCGGGAGACAAGTGTCGTGCTTAGATAAACACATACCCATGAAACTCGAATTTATTGCCTACAAAAGAAATTTGATTCCTTTTGTTTGAGATGAGACTCCGAAATCTTTTTCCCTCGAGAAATCTATCTGCTAGGTTCCGATTTTTAACTTAAAACTTGAAAAAAAAAACAGAAATCGGACTTCCTGTTTGGAAATCAATAATCCACAGCGAAAAATCAGAGTTATTTTGGTAGATCATGAAACTATGCTAATGCAACCAATATATGAGATTCCAAGAAACCTATCAGCCAACATAATGACAATATATTTATAACTATATAATCAAAAAGCAATCAAAATCAAAGATTTCGTCATCATTCGTGATTAGATAGTTTAAATTTCACAACCCAGGTAAAAAGGGTCGATTTTTTTCAACAATAAAATCAACATATATTTTACAACAAACAGATCAGATTTTTAACCCACGAAGAAAAAACGTATACATTTCACGACTGAATACACAGCTCCCCAAGACTTCAGTTCTAAAAAAAAATTATACGCCTACACATAGAAACCGAGAGAAACTACCCAGTGACAAAAACATTAAACCCAACAAAAAGAACAACAGAACACAAAAGAAAAGCCTCCAAAAATCGAATACATCGCGGGGAAGGGAATGTACCTGATTCTTCTTCAAGGTGCAAGAAACAGGTGAAAATGAAACAGGAGAAGCAGCGAACGAGGCCATTATTCTGGGATCAACTAATGGATATGCGAAAGGGGAGAAGGAGAGAGAGCCGCGGCGGAGAGCACGAAGTTTGTGACGTGCTGGTATGGTGATTAGCAAGCCAACTGTGTAGAGAAAAATAGTGAGAAATGAGACGAGCTCTCTTGGTATATATATACACATTAAACTTTTCTATTGTTTGTTTGATCTTTTCTTCGATTGTATCGAAAAGGTGTGTTTGGATGTGAGCTTGTTTGGGAAAACGAGGAAATCTTGTTTGGTATTTTCAGGTCCAATTTTTTGTTTTTTGGACAACCATTATATTAGTTTTTAAGTAATACTTTTTCCATTTCAATTGCATACACAAAAATTTACGGTCTCACGAGTCAATTTTATGAGATGAATATCTTATTTAAGTCATCTATAAAAAAAATGATTTTCATGTCAAAATAGTTATTTTTTATTGTAAGGCAAAACCTTGTGTGAGATGGTCTCACGGGTCGTATTTTGTGAGACGGATCTCTTATTTGGATCATCCATGAAAAAGTATAACTTTTTATGCTAACAGTATTACTTTTTATTGTGAATATCGGTAGGATTGATCCGTCTTACAGATAAAGATTTGTGAGACCGTCTCATAAGAAATCTATTCTTTCTTTAAAATCGTCATTCTAATATTTTATACTAAAACCAATTATTTCTCTAAAATACCCTTAACTCGTTTTGTTAAGAAGATTATTGGTTATATTTTGATGTTTTTTATACCATAAAATTCAATTTTCCAAAATTTTAGCAAAATTCTCGCAAAAATACCCTTAACGAATTTTGTTATTTTATTTGTTTTAGATAATTGTGTAGAGATTTTATTATTAACGTAACTTTTTGAGGAAATATATTTATTCAGCGTTATTATATTATTATTGAAAATCAACTAGTTCAACGGTATCTTGGTAAAATCTTGCTAGATTTGATAAATTGGATGTTTTTAATATGAAAATTCATACATGAAAATAATAATTATGAGAGTTACAAATTTGGTTGGCCACTTGACGTGAATTGAATTTGGAGTCGTTGGCTGAGCAATCCAAGTAATTTTGATAAAGACATAGACTAGTGTATTTAATTTACACAAAATATTTTTTAAAATAATAAATTATTAATTATGATTTTTTAAAATATTTTTAATGTTTATAGATTATTTTTAAAAATATTGTTAGAATTTTAAAATAGTTTTTAACACAAATACTTTTGTGAAAACGCCTTTGGAATATAGTGTGAATTTTATTCATGAATTGAGCAAATGTAATTTCAATATATAAATTATATTTTTGGAGAAAGAGATATACACAAAACTTAAAGGATCTTTTTGTAAATTTAGTAACGAAGATTAAATCTTAAAAAAATTTAAAAAATTGCTCATATTAATCCAAGAAAAATAATAGGTGTATTTTTTTTAATAGAATATTTAAACACACGCTCTTATGAAACTATTTAGCGGGTCAATTTTATGAGACATAACACATATTGAGCCCAACATATCCAAAAATATTAATTTTTATAATATAAATATTACTTTTAACTCTAAATATGGACCAATTCAATTCGTCTCACGAATATAGATCTTTGAAACCGTCACCAACTCATATTTAAATATATGTATGTTTGGCTGTGTGTTATTTATATTTTTTGTTATATTATTATTATTATTAATGTTTGAGCATATATGGCCTATATAATTATCGGATATTAATATATAATTTGTCGGTATGATTTTTAAAAATGGACGGTAACAACCAACCACACTACCTACTAAGTACTAACCCTATTGAAAATAGAACGTCCCTGATAGTTGATGATAATTTCTCGAATTTTAAATGGATATTTAGACTGCTTTTTATTATATTCTAATTTTATTACAAGTAATTAATGCATACAAATTAAGAACCTTGATTTAATTATTTTCTTCAACCGTAATTTTTTTTGAGTAGGTCTCTTGTGAGACGGTCTCACGAATCTTTATCTGTGAGACGGGTCAACCATACCCATATTCACAATAAAAAGTAATACTCTTAGCATAAAAATTAATGTTTTTCATAGATGATTCAAATAAGAGATTTTTCTCACAAAATACGACTTGTGAGACCGTCTAACACAAATTTTTGCATTTTTCTTATAGGAGGTTCAATTTTATGGAATTTATATCAACTTCTGAGAAACATTTTTCCACGATGTTTTGCGGAGAGTTTCATTGCAAGTTTATTGTGAACTTTTGTAATTGATGGTCAGATCATATGGGTAAAATTTATAAGACTAGGAACAACGCACATACGATATGTATGTAAGAGTAGGTATCTTATGAAATGGTCTCACGAATCTTTATCTGTGAGACGGGTCAATCCTACCGATATTCACAATAAAAAGTAATACTCTTAACATAAAAAGTAATATATTCTCATGGATGACCTAAATAAGATATATGTCTCATGAAATACGAACCATGAGAACGTCTCACACAATTTTTTACATATTACTAGTAACAGTAGGACCTGTACTATAATTTAGTTCAGACAGTAAAAAAATAAAAATATGAATTAAATATATAAATTTATATCATATCTATTATTTTACACACAGAACTGCTAGTTTACTACAATTTGAGTTAGATTGAAATCAATAATTTTATCAGCACAAGAACAAAAGCACAATTACATTATTTATTTTTTATTTGAACAAAAATTCTTTTTTTAATCTCTCAATATAATCATTAGTATGCTCGAAAAATATATAATTATTACTCTTCGTTCAAAATTTTATCAGTAAGAACAAAATGACATTCAAAATTAAGATCAAGTTTCGAGTTTAGAAAAATAAAAAATATTTAAATTCTAAAATTTAAATTAATTTTATGAAACGAATATTTTATTTAATTTAATTTATATTTTTTTATTTGAATAAGTTGGTTCTGTTCATAAAATTTAGAAAAATTTAAACCAAGTGAAGATCCCAACGACTGTTCTCAAAAAACACGATCACTTTCGCATATGATTCTTCGTTATCGATTTCTACGGGTGTCTTTGTTCGAATTTGAAGAATCGGATTCTGGTTCGCACAGCATCTCAGTACCTGTAAGTTTTTTTTTTCCTCTAATTTTTCACGTTCTATTTGTGTGAGCGGTGTGGGTGATGATGGTTTGGAGATCATAAATTCATGCAGTGATTGCTATTTTTTGAAGATCGTACTGTGTTGATTCGGCTATTGAGTTTGAATACTTTTGGACTTCGAATCTATTGATAAACTGTCCTGTAAACAGTGTGTGGTAGCTTTTGAACTTTATAAAGCACTGTACAGCCACTGCTCAGAGAGTACAAAGCTGTAAGTGATAGTTTAGGTGGAAGATGAAGTTCCATATTTGGTGGACGTGGAAAATTGAATTTGGGGTTAATTGTCCTTGATTACTGATTTTTAGTCCACGTTACCTGTATTTTAAAGCAAATGCCTTTCAGTCTGTTAAGAGAATGTGCAAGTTTTGTTTTTGTGTTGGACCCCTGCTTTTAATTAAACTGTCAAGGTTTGTTCTATTGGCCAGTGAAGGAATGAATTAAAATAATCTGCTATTGTTATTGCTTTAAGTTTAAGTCTGTTGACTTTTGCGTGTTATTTCAGGTTTGAAGAATTATGAATACTCAGCTAGTAGAGATTTTACCTCGGGAAATTAAATTCGTATGTAAGTAAAATAATGCAACTGCCAAATGCTACTGTTTTGAATCTTTTGACGGCCTTAAATTGTGTTTAGGGATGTATCCCATGCTTGGACGTTGGGTTTAAATAGTAAACTTTGAAAAGAAGTACTCGTTTGATATTCTTAAATTAAATTGTATGTGGAATAAGAATCACCGCTTTAATTTTCCTTACCATTTTGGAAACAACATTTCGTCAAAATTGATGCAGGTTGTTGTGCATGGGATTGGGAAAGTTATGTTCTTGTCGCAGTTACTTAGAACCCAGCATCATATTAATTATGCCTTTTGCCATGTCGATTTGGTTCTTTATTATTGCGCTGTACCATTTCCATGTCAGTTGTTCCCGGTGAAGCTTCTCACATATACAATAGAACATCTAATCTCAAGCAGAAAACTTTAGGATGCATTTTCCTTAGCTGCTTGTATGTTCCATGCATCATCTTTTGGAAATACCTAGTTAATTTTTGTTTGTGGAGTGCTGGGTAGAAGTTCTTCTTGAAGAAACGTAAGACAGTTATATTTGTATGACAAACAAAATTCAGTCTTTTGTAGATTTATGTTGCTTTCCTCCTTTTTCTACCATATTCGCTGCAGTACAATTGGTTCATCTCCATTTCATCATGTATGCAGATAATCTATCTGATTGTTCTGTTCTGAACTCTAATAGTTTTCTAAACAATGTTTCTTTTCTTTACTGAAAATTGAAACCGAGGAAAAATCCTTACTTCTCCGTTTGCGTAGAACCAAGCTTTTGTTCAGTTCAGTGGAGCGTGGACTTGAATCTTTTTCATTCTATGCCACATTTTATCTTTCGGTTTCTTCTTTCAAGAAGTTGTTCATTGCTTTATCATCTCCTGATATTTGTGCTCAACATTTCTCAGTATAAGTCTGTCTATTTAAACAAGTTCTTGTTACTTTAAATGGTTGAGTCCACAACTTCAAACAAAAGCTAAAAAAAGAACAGAATTGCATGAGTTCAAGCTACCCTGATAGTGGCATACTTGCTTAAATTCTTCTGGCTAGTGGCTAGGTGGGGTCCACATGAAAAGGTATTTCCACGTGACCAAAAAAATTTAGGCCGTTAGATCAATTGCCCTTAGGGTAGCATCTCATTAACTATTTGAAATTGATAAATCCTCATACCTCTCGTCTGAAATTGTTTCTGCTCGGACACTCTCTTGTCTTTTAAGTTGAGGTGAAGAAACAGAGTTCATGTGCTGTACACCTTGCCAATGTCACGGAGCAGTACGTAGCTTTCAAGGTTAATTGGTTTTCGACCCTGTATTTGTATCTTTTCTTTATGCAGCTGCGATGAATATATATTAGTGAATCTATGTGATCATTTTTCAGGTGAAGACAACATCGCCCAAGAAGTACTGTGTGAGGCCTAATGTAGGTATAATCAAGCCAAACTCAACATATGATTTCACGGGTATTTTATTCTCCTTCCTTGTTCTTGCAATACTTCATTCTTTTAAATCATGGTGGGGGCATTGGTTGTATAAGACTGTATTTCATTTCCCCTGCAACTTATCTAGAGCTGTGAGTTGTTTAATTTCTTTCAGGGACACTTGTTTTTTGGATCCGAAGTATAGATATCTACTAATAATTTACATCAATTTTGGACACATTACTACTATGGTTGTGCAACTGATGCACCTATCACTATGAAAACGGAGTTTAAAACTTTTATTTGAAATTTTTTTGCCAAAAACATTTTGTGTCTAGCGGTAAAGTTCTGCTTCTCATGTTTGATTTATCCTTTTCATGTTTCGATATCATTATCATATTTTATTGCAATTACCATCACATATGCTGTGGGTTAGAGAGTTTCTGATGTCTTCTTCCGATGCAGTTACCATGCAAGCTCAGAAATATGCTCCCTCTGAGATGCTATGCAAGGACAAATTCCTGATTCAGAGCACAGTGGTACCATTTGGCACCATAGAAGAGGAGATTGTGCCTAGCATGGTAGATAGCAGCCACACTGAACTTTGAATTGTATCTGTACTTTTCTTTACTTACTTTCCTTTTTCTTGCATGTCAAACTATCGGGAAAGTTGGTGGATTGCAAAGTATTGTCTTATTCTTATTCTTATTCTTCTGGCAGTTTGTTAAGGGGGGTGAAAAATATATTGAAGAGACCAAAATCCGGGTTGTTCTCACCAGTGCACCCAATTCACCCCAGAAGCAACCTGTTCATGGAATTCTCAAGGAAGAAGCCTCTCATGAAACTTTATCCCTGAAAGAGCCACATTCACCTGTTTTTCTGCCTCTTAATGGAGTTTCTAAGCAAGAACCATCATTTGAGACATCAGTTCTCGAAGTTCAATTGTTGGGTGGAGTTGAAAACATACCCCCTCCCTGTATGGTGAGACATCTTTACATCGCATCTTTCCTGAATGATAAACAGCAGGATCCAGGCCCCATTTTTACTGTTATTTAGCTGTAAGCATTGATGACAATCCGTACCTTGTTAACTAGTTGATTTCGCAATCAACAATGCTGTACTAACTCTATAATCGAGAATGCCTTTTGAAAGAGATCTTTATTTGAACTACATCTAATTAGAATACATAGCATTTGCTTCGTTAACCCAATCGAATTATGAAGCTATCTGTCTCTTGGATGCAGCTAAATAAGAAAGTCGAGGGAACCAAAACCGTTAATAACTCGGAGGAGTCTAAATCACCAAATATTAAGGACAATATGAAGTCATTTCCTGCCAAGGATGAGGAGTATCACCTTTGTAACGATGATGAATCAATACAAGTTAAAGACGGGGAAGCAACAAAGTTGCTACTTTCGGACAATGTTGAGAAGTTAAAGTTGAAGATTAGTGCTTTGAATTCAAAGTTAGCCGAGGTTATTATTTATCATACGGTACCCAAATTCTGGGGGCTGAATATACTTTGAGCTGCATATAATCCATTATTGGGGACTAGAAGTGTAGCTCAAACGTGGCTTCATATTGTGGTACAAGTGTGTCATATCTTTTAAGAATGCAGGGCATAGACTGTAGGCATAGCCAGAAACAGGGTATTTTCCTCCAATTATATTAACTCTACATCGGTAGCAACCAGTAAAACAAAGTGATATCTACCCATTTTGAATACAGGCTTTGCATCATTCACATGTCCAGGTGTAATTTGGTCCGGACTTACTCAGCTGATGCATCTTATCTTTTGTCATTCTTACAGGCTGAGTGCACCATTATGAAACTGCGAGAAGAAAATATGCATACCATCTGTGAGAAGGAAACACTGAAGGTAGAATTGGTTTTTGAATCTATACACTACATTCCTTGTCTAAATCTCCGAGCGTAACGTCCTTACTTTCTTGTAATGGCTGAATCTATAGGAATAACTGAAACCATGTTTATGACTTATGATGCATAACATGATAGTAACAAATTGAGAAATTGCTTTTATGCACTAATTAAAACGAATGCTATTCTCTACAAGTGGATAATATACTCTTGCAACTGACTATATGTCGGTTTCGGTTACGATTATTTTTCCTTTTTTACTCTTTAATGGTTTTTTCTTTCCTTCACAGGCGATTTCAAGGAGAAAGGGTGGTGGAAGAAAAGTTCAAGTTGGTTTTCCTCCACTATTTGTCTGCGTAGTCGCGCTGATTAGTCTGTCAGCTGGCTTCGTATTTCGATGTTAACTCTGGATATAGTAATAAGAACGTATAAAGGACTGACTTCTATCAAATATAAAAGGAGAAAAAAGGGAGGCCTTCGTTTTCCTCTTGGGATCTTGTGATTGCATTAAATAATGTGTATGCTTTGCTCCCCACATGAACATTGATGTGTCTGAAAAGCTGTTTTTACATATGGTAGACTAGATGGTGCTTGATGGGTTTCTTTTATCGTCATAACTTGAGCTCAAGACTGACAATAACACGAGTACCAACCATCTTTTGACATATCTGATATTTATTGGTAGAAGGGAGTCCTATTTTTTACATGGAATCAATGAATGTTTTAAATCAAAATTGTACTTTATTTGTTAGATCTTCATTCGAGATTTATACCTTATCCGATATGATATGTCTACAAGTAGAAACACCATCACCCAGTTGTCGTTTCCAGTATTCTCAAGATGGGAAACTCATAGTCGTACATCCTAGAGAGCTTGGGTATACCTACTTGTTAGTTCCGATTCGCGTGGAGTTGATGAAAGACTCGGGTAAACATCATCCATTCTATTTGTCTAGGTATTGGGAGGTTGAGAGCGAGAACCGTCACTTGATATTGCTTCATACTAAGGAACAAGGATGGAGCTCGAGAGGTTGGAGAGTCGAGCAAGCTATGGGTTTTCCCTTTTTTCCGAAGATCATGAGCTTGAGACCCTCCCAATTTGGATTGGATGAGAGCAGTGACACAAATATCCGAGGAGTTAGCAGTTTATTGTTGGGGTTATCCAAGACCATAATAAGTTCTTCAATTATATGACATATATATACATGTTTTTTTTGGCTCATGTATATGATTGACATGAGTATCCGTTCGATCAAATTTAATCAAAATATTTACATCCATAATAGAGAATTTTTGTTGTTATACATAATAAATGAGTTGAATTCCAATCGGGTAACTAGATAGAGGATCATCAATCAGGTACAAAGTTAGTTTTCGTTATTCCCTAACAAATGGCTAACATGACAACATGGGGACGGAAAAAAGATACGAGTCGAAATAAGACCATACGGAGTCGAGCTTCTAAAACTTCCAAGGCTACTTGGATCATTAAATTTTTGAGTTGAGCTCCAGTTGTTCATTGAAGCTTTATAGTTAATCGAATTCAAAATTAAGTAAATATACAGAATAAATCACTAGTAAGTAGTACATTGAATGCATCTAGTATTTTTTGCTTGCATATTAAATATTTAGGTAAAATAAATGTCTATATTTGCTTTAAAAAATTGTATATATTTAAATACTTTTTGGTTATGTACTTTTATATGTAAACCGTGATTTTAAATTTTTTTTAAAATATCTTCTTTTGTTTTCATAGAAACTGTGAACTTCTATGATTTGATGCTCTTATTTTAAAGAAGGAGTTGCTCTGAAGTTCTTTTTATTTTATATAATATGATATATATTTCATGGAGATAAAAGGTGATTGTAACTGAAAGACTATGTTTTAATTTTTACTTGATAGAGTATGTTATGGTGTATGACCAATATAAAAATTAATAATGATATGAACTTAGCGAGCTTGAGCAATTATATAGAGTTTAAACTCGATTGGCGATAACAGCTCGAACTGTATAACAATCGAGCTCTGTTAAAAGAAACTACCATCCGCAAAGAAACCAAGATGACACTTTGACTTGGCATATCACAACAAATGAACGTAACCTTGCGACCTATACCACCAATTATAGACATCTCTGCTACCTCCTCCACCCCCACACGACCAAAATAATCGTCCTAAAGCTCAAAACTGATCGTTTGCGACAAAGCAAACACGATGCAAATGAATATTAGCACAACATGATTATTCTTCACCTTGTAGAAGATGGATGCTTTGTTCGACTGGTGAGCCTGGAACGTATGGGGCAAAACCACGGCCACCAAAAACAGGACGCAGTGAATGCGTCATCGAATTTTCTCCAATAGTAGTGGACTGTACGAGTGGGGGTTGTAAGTAGCATCTTCAAACTGCTTGGATGGAGTAAGGTCTTGCCACCTTCATGAGATTCTGAAGCTTTTCCATTACCAACGAATAGCTCAGCTTCAGAATCTTGGCTTTCGCCTAGAAGTGGAATAATCAAGGATTTTGGGGTGCCTGGCTCTGAAGAAACCATTCTAGTCAGTTGTTTTGAAGATGGCATTAATAACCTTACAAGAGGCTTTGTCATCAACCCGAAAACCTGCATAATTATGCCATACAACGTGCATGAAGTCAACTTATAGAGATCATATTCTAGCAAAAATAAATGGCAAGGGTACAAAAGGAATATCGCATCACGGTGACAAGTACAAAATGATGCACATCTTTCATATATAATTTCTATGTTTTTTTGTTTTTCGGAAGCTTAAGTTATCTTACCACAGTGCTGAAAAGCACCACAGTTATTGTACTTGTGATCAAAATTGCATTCCCTCATAACTGGGTGTGGCCTGCCATAGTAAACTGTACAAGAAAGAAATTGGTCGGCATATATTCCTTTGTATGCACCCACGCTAGGCAATAAAAGTAAACTGAGTTACAGCTTCACCTGGTTGTAAGCGAGGGCCATGGAAACAGCACCACGCATAAGACCAGCCCACCATATCGTAATCTGCAGTCGCTATTGACGATTATTAAATAGTAAACATGAAGAAGGTTTTGCACGCCTTTAACAATTATTCTTACTTGCTGCTTAAAATCAATTCTCTCATTGGGAGACTTCTTGGTCAAGTTAGACAGGAACGATAAAGGGAAAACAAAGGCTGCTCTTCCAGCCAAGGTCAATCCCAGTAGTATTGCACTAACAGAAGCTGATGTTTTGGGACTGAAAAAAGAACCGATATATGAAAGTTGTGAAATTTTCAGATAACTGTAGATTTATTGTATATCTCTTTGATAATGTTTTGATGAAGAATGTACGCTGTTCTTGCTTATGCATCAACTTGCAGTAGCACACATGCACCGTACCTGGTACTTACAACTCTCCATTTCTCAATGTCTAGAGCATCCATGCCAACGTAAAGAAATATGAATATCTCAGCAACAAAAGACAGAGTAGCAAATGCGTGCCTGTAAATGGTTAAATATACACGTCAAGTAACGATTTTAATGGAAATGGGACGTGAAATGAAATAAGCAATAGTTTCTTCCAAGTGGCTCTAATTGTCAAACAATATCATACTTGGTGGTAACTCTTGAGTTCTCAGTGACATTATGCCAGGTGTAGCGTGACATCACAATCCCACAAAAGAATACGGTGAGGATGCCGCTTAAATAGAACAACTGCAGGATACATCGGGTTAAAAAGATGGTTCACTCTTACAAATCACATACTAAAAGAATGCCAAATTCACAAAATTTCTTACAATTATTCGAAAGACTTACTTCAGCCAACATGTATGAAAGGTAAGCCATAAGCATCATGATGGACACCTCACGGTCGGTGGAATGGCTGCGGTTGATCAGAGAATCAGTCACGGAGTTCAGAGAACACTACTAGCTAGGGCTATGAGGCTATCAACTGATCTTAATCCCAACATTTCTATATAAGATTGAATTATCTTCTGATAGATTTATGGAAGACAGCTCTAAAATATTACATTATTTCATTACAATGGATTATGAAAAATAGCTATGTGCACAGGTATCAAATACTTCACTCAGCTTGCTGTTTCTGGGGTTCATAGAATCTTCGGCAATAGTTAGTTCTCAAGTACAATGTGGTAATAAATTTTGATTTCAGTTGTTGTTGTGATAAAAGACGTTCACAGGGAAGGCAATTGTCACCAACCTTCCAAAGTAGAGCTTCTTAATAACGTATGCACTTAACAATCCAGCCTGCAGTACAAGACAAATCAAACATTACTTTCAAAATATCTAAGAAGCTAACAAATGAGATCCCCACCGAGAGAGAGGGAGGGAGCAACGTACGACAACTCCTAAGACAGTGCTTGTGACAAACAAATAAAAGAAGTTTCCAACTAGCTGCAAAGCTACAGCAGCATTGATATTAGACAGGTCAAAGTTCTGGACAGCATTGAAAAGCACCACAGATGTGGCATCATTGACAACTCCTTCCCCAAATACTAAACTGTAGAGTAAAGGTGTCTCATCTTGGTTTAGCACCTGCAGCGGTAGATTTAATGTCTCGAGATAGAAGAATTTTTTTTAGAAATTTCAATGGCAGAGGCTGCTTAGTCTACCTGCAATGTGCAAACTGAATCCGTTGCAGCAAAAATTGCTCCAATTGCTGAAATGAAGCAGATACAGTTTGTTCGAAACCGAAATAAGTGTCACACATATTGAAAGTAAGAAACAGAGAGATACCAAGATAATCCCCAATAGCAAGGTCAACATCCATTTTCTGGAAAAAGAAAATAGAGCCTGCCACAAGATTTAGAAGATGTAAGAAAGAGCATAATCATTTGGAGTTTACAAATTAAATAAATGTGACATGAAGGAATGAGCACACAACTTATTGAGTAATATCAAAAAAATTTCTATATGATTCCGAATTGTTTTCCCATCTAAATCTAAATAAAACTTGAGAATTGAGACAAGAAGTGAGAAAGAGAGACGGACTAATTATCAGTAAATTGCTCATGGTTATTGTTTTCCCAAGTCCCGATTAGAAAATATTTTATTCGGTTTGTGGCATAGCATTAACATTCCAAAAATCAGGAGGAACAATATGAATGAATTATCACATTGAAATTGAATCACGACATATATATGCAACCTTCAGAAATCTAAGCTCTATATCAAAGGTGATAAAGTTTTAAAGAAGGAAAAAAGAAAACAAAAGTTGACAAAAAGGCTTATCCACTAATTGACATGGTAAAATAAATTTTCTTGTTTTTGTTGAACAGGTTTAGCTCTCCAACACACACCAAACGAGAAAAGAGCAAGTGGCTGAAACAATGACAGTTAATATCAAACAAAACTGACTTAAATCTACATAAAAGACAAGAATAATTCTCATTAGTAACATGGGCAATCCATCAATTGAATAACTAAAATAAAATACAAAGCAATACCCAATGATATGATTATGAAGGATATCAAGGTGCCAAGTGCTCCAAACAGCATAATAGTCATGAAATTGCGAAAGAACTGTTTCTTCTTAACCTGAAACCTGATGAAAGATTGAGGAAAGAAAACGGAACTCAAGAAATCGGTATGTTAATCTCACACCTCAAAACCTAGCATAATTTGGAAAGCCTCAAAAGGACAGTAAAATTAGTCACTTCCACTCAAATAGCAAAACACGTTAGACTTCCGGGGTAAGACCATCTGCAGAAAGATTTGATCCAGGAAAAGAGTGTCGTCCAGAATAAGCATTAAGTAATTTGTGATTCTGTCTTAACCACACCTTATAGTTTCTCATTATCATAAAATGAAACTAAGGTTTAGAGTTCAGAGTAACAGAAACCTCAACCTCATGGGCTACCGATCAAAAGCAAACCCCAGATATGATTTTTATATCTCACTGGCACTGAGTAACACTCTTGCAAATAAATATATTCCAACGAAAGATATAATTTTGCATACTATGTTTTACAATGAATGCTGCAAAAAATGCTACTCAGGGGAAATTTGACGTCTGATTAAATAAAATTCATGGAAAATCTCTGATACTTTTTACCATTATGTTGATTAGGTCTCGTAATAGAATTGAACTCATCATCTCTTAATACCCTCATAATACATACGAAAATAGGGAAAACATCCTAGTGTCATTTTACGGAATAAGAGAATAATATCATGGCTCCAAATACAAAATAATCATATGGATTTCTTGTAAACCACAGATTGCAAAGTAAATGTCAAAGACAATCAAAAGATAATAGTGAGATTATTTTTCCAAAACAAGAACATACCCAGCATTGAAAATAATTGGTGGGAGGAGATAGAAGAAGAAAAGATCCTCACTGAAAACCAAAAGACGCGAGCTTTTCCCACCACTTATTACTAGAATCAAAACTCCGGTGCCTACTCCCTATGATATTAAATAAGTTGTAATCATCCAAATGCCAAATACAACTGATGAATAAAATCATTATTCAGATAAATATTGTCATTATGATTGCACGTGTGTGGTCAGAAGTTAACAGCATATTCATCGTCCCTCGCGAAGTTCCAGAGTCAAACCCAATTTCATCCAATAAATTTGGCCAACTATAGTTCTCAAATAGCTTCAAGCAAAAAAACTCAATTCAGCTCGCATGCAAAATTATTCCTGCAAGTTAAAACAAAAGGCAGAATACTGATATCAATAAATTTATTAAATAATAGAATCTCCGAATTTCCTTTCCCAACCAGTTCTCTCATTGCACGTAATTGCAGTTATAAGACAAGAATATCCACAAGGCACCATGTAACTAGATGAAAAAACAACACAAAAATTCGAACTTTTTTGAATTCACTTCATAGAACAACTAACCATCGGCAAATCCTTAATTACAAGGGAGCATAAATGTGACAGTGAAGCTATGTAATAAACAAGAGGCTGGTATATGTAATGAAATGCATTTCGAACTTGTACAACCGGAGTTGGTCAGTTAATGAGCAAGCACGAGTTCACAACATCCTAATGGTCAGGCTAATCGAGATTCTGTTACTCCAAAACATGAACCAAGATGGTTGAGAATCAGTCCTTGATGCACAAGCTAATAATCTGTAAAATAGATGTAAAAACATCAAGCCACTCAAGGTCCAGCCAGGACATTTAATTCATGTTTGGATTTGTCCATCATCAAACAAAGCTCAAACACAACTTCAAACCAGATAAAATTAAAATCAAGATTATCTATGGGCTGATTGCCTTGTTTCCATTATTTATCAACAAATAATACCAACACAGACGTTAGGCACATGCAGCCACACTCGAAGAAATAAAGAAAGATAAGAAATAGACAACACCCTGAAAAATAAATCAAAACGTCATGCGTACTTATTATGAGCACAATAAACATGTGAGCATGGCTACGTGATTGCATCAACTAAAAATAAAGAATACATACAAACAAACATTTCTCGTCACCTCACTAAAAGCCAAGAAACATCTCCTTCATCAAAGGCTAAACTCCAAATCAGATCTCCGTTTCAAACGTCAAATGAAAACCAGATCGCAAATAGCTTCCCCGAAATTCCTCCCGGAAAAGCTGCTTCCACAAAACTACTCAAAGACAACAAATCCAAGTCACCGAACTAGCTCAAATCACCCGAAAATGAACCTAACTGCATTCAAACACGGATTTGAATCCGTCCTTTTCCTTCAACCAGCACAAACACAGTAAATCAACAAAATAATATAATACGTTGAAATTGAAGATTCCTGAGGAACTTCCAAATAAAATACGGATTTTCGAATTAAATATTTCCCGAACAATGTGCTTCAAATTCCCACGGGATTAAAGCTCGAACGGTAAATTTTGGAGATATAAAATGTTGAACTGTGGGTTGTGCGTGCATGAGAGGGAAATCGTCAGAAAAACGACAAATCCGCGAGAGGTAACGTCAGTATTTATAATGGCAACTGAAGGAGAAAATGACGGGACTCTGATCAATTTCGTTACGATTTAATTTAAATAAATCAGATTTAAAAAGGCCACGTGGAAGAGAAATTGACGGTTGTGGAGCCCACTGAGGGTTTTAACCAATGGCAACAGTTGATTCCTTTTATTAGTGGAGCCCACTTTTGTCTTAATCCGCTTCATCATCGGGTTGATTATATTTCGTATCCCAACCGTCTGATTCGAACTCAATTTTGTACGAAGAATCACATAAGATCCCGCGGATGATGCCTTATGGCACATCTATGTCAAGATATACCAACTAAAACGGTTTGACAATTTCGACGTGCAAGATACAAACATTTTGACAAATGTCAAAAAATTGTTTGGATACTTTTTTAAATCTATTCTGTTTTATTAAAGTTGAGGATATGATAATAATCATTTGAGAAGGACATCAATTTTTTTTTTCCAATTTTCTAATATTATTATTTTTATTTTTTGTTTTTAAATTTCAACACACACTTTTATTTTTATTTTTTTTATTTCAACAATTCAAATATCAATTTAGTCCCTCCATAATTAATCAAATTTCACTTTAGTTCATCGATAATGATTAAAAAGATTGTACACACACATCGCGTGTGCAGAGTAAATAGTGTAAATGAAAATTTAAGAAAAGTTGAGAATAATCTTAAAGGATCTAGGTCTATGCCAAAAGACTTAATTATAATACATCGATAAATTAGGTTGTAAATGAATTAAATAGTTTGATCATTTATTGTGGTAAGTTTGATATTAAAAAGGTGGCTCAGAATATATTTTTGTGAGTGGCACGAAAATAATAAATGGAAATGGGGGTTTGGGCTTTTGGGGTAATTATTTAAAGTAAATCTTGTTTTGCTTTTTTGGGTGTCATATGTTAGGAAGAAAGACAACACCATGCCTAATGAATGCTTTATTAAATTGGAGAATTCACTTTTGGAGTTTCAAGAATGTTCGTAACAAATTTTCAAATCCTTTATTAAATTTTATAGTTTCATAAAAAGATGTGTAACAAAACGAGAATTTGAAGGTATAAATCATGTTAATTAGATAAATCGTATTAAACAAATCATATATGTTTAGTCGTACGATATAGTTAGTAAAGAGAATCGAACTCATGATTTTTTGTCATATAACCAAGTACTCTATCTGTTGGATGAATTTTATTTATATGAGCGTATATGTGAATACTTATGCGTTGTGGGTTGTCTATGAAATTAAGCCCAAAATAAAATGATTAAGAAAGATTTGAGTTATTGGGTTTTAATGTATCTAATAGGTTGTGTGCCTTTAATGTGTAGAGACATAAGTGTAATTTCTGTTTTTATAATGAGTTAAAACAAAAATATCAGAAGATAATAATAAACATTATCTATTTATATGGGTCATGGTCCCCAGAACACGCGCTCTCACGTTCCATGTTTCTTTCTTATTAAGAAAATAGCTCAAAAAAGAAAACTAGAAGTTTTCTATCAAGGAAAGAGCGCGTAGATCTAGAAGCTGATCAATGCACGTTCTAAAGAATTCAGGATTATGACTTCAGGTACGTTTCTGCTTGAGTTTTCTGTCAAATTCTTAACGATAAAGCATGTCAAATTCTTAATGATATATATATATATTTATTTATTTATTTTTTGTTGACGATAACAATTTAAAAGTACCCCCGTGACAAAAGAAAATTAAACACTCATCACGGCTCTTATATTATGTATATATATTTGTTGACGAGAACAATTCAAAAGTATAACCCACGACAAAAGCAAATTAACACACTCATCACGGCTCTTATATTATGTAGCATAAACGCAGCTCAACATAATTAGTGGCTTGTAAGCACATGTGTCTTTTTGCATTTAGTGAATAAAGCAGAAGCACTCGACCAGATTGTGGCGAGCAAGGCATGATTTCCACGCTTTACTTAAGGCAGACGAAATGTATTAACCAACTGGATTTATGGTCTAATTACTTATTAAGGTTCCAATTGGATTTATGATGTCCATTGATTATATAATGGCATGTTACGGTACGTGCAGGGAAACCAGGCCATATTTTTGTCAACGATGGCCCCCATTCGGCTTTCACGAAGGGAAGACCAATTGGAGCAGCCGTACACCTTCAAATTATTATTATCATTTTCAGATTTTATTTGAATTTTTTTTATAAAAATATTTATTTTGGTTGAGCAATTTTGAAACTATTAGCATATACTGTATCTGAATTTTAGTTCTCCTTTCGTCCCGAAATTGATATAAAAATGGCAAGATCATTAGGTTAATTCGGTCAAATTTGTGATAAAATTTCGAATTATTATTTAAATAAATATATTTTTGTAGTTTTAGATAAGTAAGATCATAAACTTCAAATTCAATTATTCGATATTTCATGTTAATTAAGATGAATTTCAAGTTCACTAATAATGGAGACATTTTAATTCAATTATACTTTGTTTGACTAATGTATAAATAAGTAAGATATGAATTTAAGATTTTATCTTTTTTTTTTTATTCTCAACGATAAAATTATAACCGAAATTCAAGGATTTTAAATATGTCGAAGTAAGTATTTGATTTTGAGTAAGATATTTGATTTGAGAAATGAATTTTAAATGACACTACTTTATATCGTATTTTAAACGCGCCACAATTACAAGTAATATTATTTAACTTGGTATTTAGTGGATATGAAATTCACTTATCATGTTTTTTTTCTATTTATCATGTTAATATTGTATAATTGTGTTATAATAAACCAATACTATAGGTTCCTCGTTATGTAGGATTATGTTTTGTTAGTTAAATTAAGGAGTACATTCTAAAATGGGCCCAAATAACATGTCCGGGCTTTCGAAATGCCTAGTTTATCTGCACTACCCAAATCACGTCCCGCAGATGACTCCAGGCCCAAATAACTTGCTGAATCATTTGAATTCACGTCTATAAATAATTTCAAATATTTTATTAATTTCACTAATATGTTTAAAAATGTTTAGATTGTGAACTGAAATTCAAACAAATAGTGATCTTATCATTTATAAAATTAAATTTCTTTTTAAACAATAATTTCACAGTTAACTTGTTTTTTCTTCAAGGGCAAAAACTTGTGTGAGACGGTCTCACATGTCGTATTTTGTGAGACATATCTCTTATTTGGGTCATCCATGAAAAAATATTACTTTTTATGCTAAGAATATTACTTTTGAATACTTTTTATTGTGAATATCGGTAGAGTTGACCCGTCTTATAGATAAAGATTCGTGATACCGTCTCACAAGAGACCTACTATATTTCAAGAAAATCCAAACTATTATTTTTTTTCCCTTCAGAAAATCCAAAGTTTTATTATTTTTTAAATAAAAAAGATTTTTATTTATAATTCAAATTCAATCCAAATCTTGGAATTGTTATTGACCGGAATAAAAAAATAATCTGAAAAATCATATAATGTGATAAAAGGAAAACTTTTACGCAATGAAACTTCAAAATAGTGTTTAGAACCTCTTCAAACGCGAGTTTTAATTATTTATGGTACAATAAATATTTTACTTGTCTCTAAATTTTATAAAAACATTAAAATAAAAACTCAAATACAAAATTAAGATTGAGAATACATCACACTTAAATAACACCACATAAAGATTTAAGACAATTTTTTAATTTAAAGATTTAAGACATTGTTGCTCGTGAGATGACAAAATTTAAAAAATTTGATATTTACTTTTTTCATTATTTTGAGAGCCATATTTTTAAAAAAGATTTCCAGTTATTTTCCTGTTGATATAAACTTAGAACAAAAGAATATTTTGAAAAATATAGTTAAATGATTTAAAAATAAACCTTCGTTATTTTTATTTTTTAAAAAGTTTTATATAAAAAAGATTTACAAATGATAAAATTCACGTTGTTTCTTACTTTTGTCAATATTACTATTATTACAAAATAAATAATTAATTACATTTACCTTCTCAGAGGTTGATCATGTTAAAAAAATTATATTTAAAATATTACATATACTTCCATTGAGATATGTGAAAAATAAATCCAAAAACTTCTAATATTATATTATTACACACACCCAAGCATGTTTGTATTTTTGTTACAATTAAATCCCCTAAAAATATAAAATAAATATTAATTTAAGAGTGAAAAATTTAAAATAAATAAAAACTTGACGTAGATGTTTGTAATTTCAGAAATTATTGAATTAAATTTTTTTGTTTTTCACAATCCGCAATGAAAATAAATATAATATTTTTTTATCACTTGGATTTTTTGTTAATTATTAAAAAAAACATAACGCCAATAAATGATAACGTGCTTCCGCCGAGGAGTCGTTGCCTCGTTGATACAGACTGCACATAACCGCAGGGAAAATTTGGTCCGTCTCCCTATATATAATATAATATAATATATATATAATATACAAATGATGAGGCTTTATAATAAATTATTTTTCTTTTTATTTTTCATTTTCCAATAATTTATAGGTTCCGAGTGATCCGCATTGCAGATTTTACTTCATTCGTCAATTTTATCGTTCACGATGAGTTCAGCTCGAGTTTTAGAGTAATTTGACGTATTTCCAACGTTTTTTCCCCCTATTTTTTGAATTTTATTGGAGATCAAGTAGTTTGATTCCAGGTAAGGCAGCTCTTGATTTTATTTGGACCTAATAATCCATTCGAATTTCAATTTATGTATTTTAATTTTTTGATTTTATGTTATTATTTTTCAAGTTCGGTAATATAATTGTTTTTCTACGGCTTCCTTCATTTGGCTTGATTTTTTAAATTCTTATGATAATGCTGGAAGTATCTTATCATGAACTATGTGTAACAGCTAATGCATTGAGTTGCAGAGGCTCTGAAGTTGTCGAGCTGGGTGTCATTATTATTATTATTATATTTCGAAAAACTTCGTTAAATAAAAATTCGTTGAAATCGAAGTCATTCTTGTATGAGATATTTCTTGTTAGAATACCTGTCGAAATATATGTATTTTGTGCAGTGTGTTACTTCTCTGTGGAGCAAGGTTGATGCCCACATTCTGATATTGAATGCGAAGCTTGAGATCTGTAATCCTGTTCCGAATTTTTGGTGATTAAATTCAGGTCACAGACAGAATAGACTGCTGGTTTGAATGTTTATCTTCCGGAAAAGATATTGTCCATTTTCTAGGTGTTCTATTGTTAGTGTGGTGTCCAGGAATCTATTGATGTTCCACACTAACTAGCGCGCAAGGTATAAGGTTTGCTTCTATAAATGTAAATTTGATGGGGAATCTTCATTGATTCAAACAAGTGAGTGTACAATGTTGAAATGTGATGTGTTGGTTTTTCTTTGTTTCTTTTTGACTGACACTGGATGCTCTTCCTAGCAGTTTGTAGGGTTATTTATTGCTTAAAATTTGGTGGTATGCCCTCTCGGGAGTGGGAGAATGGCTGCCTTGGTGAGGCTTCATGCTGCTGGAAGTGTCTCGCAAAATGTAAAAGGTAAGGAAACGAGCTATTTCATCTTTAAATCTACTTGTTTGTGAGAGCTGCTTACAGTTATTTAGGGGCTGAAGTATTGAGTATAATATCATAGATTTACTTTGTTGATTCTTTATTAAAAAATGTGCTTGATAATGTATAATTTTACTGAAACTTTTGGTATAAAATATTTGATAGAAGCTGCCTAAAAGGTCTCTATTGGGAATATTTTATATTTAGTAGCTTGTGTTCAACCAAATTTTAGTTGGAACGGTATGCTAGTCAGGAAAGTTTACAAGTTTTGGTTATTATTCTTGATGTTTAGGAATGATGACAAAATCAATTCACAAAGTTTATTTGGAGATTTAAGTAAATCACTGAAGATTGAGTGATGAAAGTTTCATACTGAAACTAATCACAGATAGAAGTATTTGTATAAACTTAGTTTTTTGGTGTTCTTTATGTGAAGATTTTCAAGATAGATAAGAATCCCTTTTATGTTATGTAAATTTGAAATTTAAGTTTCAAGTTATGCACCTCTGTGGCATTTTACTGAAAAATCTAATTTGAAAGCCATTGTGCCATGTCTTCATGCCTGAACTCAACCCTTCCCCCCCTCTCACTTTAATCTCTATGATGCAGCACAAGTTTAATTTTGGTGCAGTGGAATGGGTAATTTCAATCCAAACAACTAAAAATCTCAATTGAGAGAAAAACCAATATTACTCTTGAAAATAAATATTTTATTGCAGAATGGATTCATGTTTTTTTAGGGGTCATAGACCTATGTATAGAGTTGTAATGCGATTAAAATATGGAAAAACAATTAAAATATTGAAAATGCTAATAAAATACCAACAATAGAATAATCTTAAAATTAAAATAGAAAACTAATAATCACTCTCACTCCTGCATCTCCAATGTATCACTCACTATCTTCATATACATATTTGGGAATAAATTCCAGGATTGTCCAAACTTTATGTCCGCATCTCATGTTCATTTATTATAGTTTGAAGAGTATTCGGACGAAATGCAGTGGCTGTTGAATTTATTCCGACTTAACAAAAGCCATGTTAGCTTGCAGAAATCATAGAAAGGGCTAAATTTAATTGTCTGCTGCATACTTTTTTATTATGATTCTAATTTTCTTTGACCACTTGCTGGGAAAGTCCATTTAGCCTTTTGAAACTGGCCTTCCAACCTTTGTTGACTTAGAATTTTTCATCCTCTATGTTTGCTTTCTCTCTCTCTCTCTCTTGCTCAATTGGCAGAGGAAGCAGGCAAGCGGAAATTAGCTGCACAATACATACAGAGAGAACTATGTGAGGCAGATGAAGCAAACTTACTTGATGAAGAAGGTTCGAGCTCATGGTTAAACTCTAATATATCATTGTAAACCTAAGAGTTATCGAACTAACAATGGCTCTTGGATCTTATGTCTAATTCGTGGAGATCAGTATTTCTAGGTAGCGATAGTCGCTGGCCATAGTTTCTCATAACATTTCAATTCATTTATATTTATCCGCTTCTTTATTTGTTAACAGTGACTAGTAGCCTTAAAGTAATTAAAAAGAGACTAGACTGTATCTTAATGGGAATCCATACTTGTTATCTGGACCACAATCGCTTTGCTCTTCTCTGATGGTTGACTTTGTGAAGTTGAATTTTTACATGACTGTGGAAATCAAGGTCAATGTGATCGGCAGAAAATGCTGTTTGATTTATTGGTATGCACCATTATTTACGGTGCAATTATACGTTTACTTGACAGTCTTCTTTAGTTGTCAGATAATGGTGTCAGCACTTCTATTTGATTTGCAATACTGCATGATATTTATTTGATTGAGATTAAAATTTTTGGTCCTAAAAATCTTAGTCCCTTCAATGCTTAGTTGTGCTGGAGAATTTTCTAAATTTTTCAGTCCATGCTGAATGTTGTCTCGGTTTTTCCCTTCACTTTTATTAAATTTTCGGCTTCTGATTTCCCGACTTATTTCTGCTGACACATTCCTGTAGATATGATCATATTTGGTTTGAGACCGACGACAGATCCTTTAGATTTGGTAAGATTTGGAAACTTGTTCATCTAACCCTTTAATCTAAAGTTTTAGTGATCTGAGGTGTTATGAAGATATCATTACTGGTTTTTATGCCATACTGATTTCAGTTGAAGGGTAAAAAGCAAAGGCGTGTTTTCAAGTTGGACTTGCATAATTTGTAACCGTAGCCATTCTTTTGGTGTGTAATTCTCTTTAACAAGGTTGAACAAAATGATCACGTTACGAAGTTAATCGCCGTGTATGATTCTCAAAATATAACTTAGAAAAGTAAAACGCAGAGAGCTAAGAGTGCAACAGGTTACAAACCTGAAAAATTGTGAAGAAACCAAACATATACATGATCTATTGTGCAGGGTTGTATGAAACGTTTTTGATGCCATGTGGTAGGTTCGATGTGTTGGTCAAAATGGTCAAATAGGATTTTTAAGAACTTTTAGGTTGAATCATAATCACTATTGCACTTACATAAGTTATAGGTGGGTAAATTTAAGATCCATCCAATATAAATTCATGCAATCAAATGGATTTTAGATCCATAGCTTCAAATCTCTACGTCCAAGCACAATCTTAATTAAACAATATGTGGAATGCGTAATTCCCTCATTCGTGTTTAATTATTTAAAGAGCCTGGTGTTGAAAATTGGGTTAGAAGACGATTTTCTTTGAAACTCAACTGTAAGATAAATACATCATAATGAAAATGTTAAGGCCTATCAAGTTTGAGAAACTATTATAGCATCATATACTTTTGAACAACAGAATGAAATCAAATGAGGTGTATTAATTTTGGCCGATGCCGCGCATTTTATGAATATGTTTGCAATAATTAATTTTATTTAAGTTGTATGTCTAACTACAGATAGCATTCTTCCCCTCTAATTAGAGCTTAGTGAGTAGTAATCAAGTGTTTGACGTGTTTTGAGGTTTGCTGCAATGCTTGTAAGAAGCCAATCAAGGCCAGTCAATACACTATGCATGCAGGTTTTCCTTTAATATACGTTGTTTCTACTCAAATGCTTCTTCTCCTAATTCTTTTATTGAATTTCTAAACATATACTTTTCAATTTTTTCCAGAGCTTTGTAAGTCTTTGATTTCTAGAGCACAAATAGTTCCAGAACTCGAGAGTTTGGCAGTAAACAAGAAGCCTCCACGAAAGGAGAGAAAAAAGACGGTGATTGCTCATAACCGTATCCTTGTTTCCTCTTTACTGTTTTGTTATATATCCTTTCTTAGGTTGTCCTACATATTCTATGATATCCTGTTATAACGAGCAGTTCGTGAGATGATTTGCATCTTATTTTCAACTTGGAAAAAACTTGAAATTACCATTTTCACACACAGCTGCAGCATAAATTTCTTTGAAGTTGTACTGGTATGAATTAGTTTTACTTCTTGTAACCCATCATTGTTTTCAAGTTCAATTTCTTAAATTCGTATAGACCAAGCCACATCACAGAGAGAACGAAAAAAATTCGTTTCTGTAAACTCCGAGAGTATTGCTGGGACTGTATCATATTTAGACGAGCAGGTTCAAGTCACTCAGCTTGCTGAAGCTAATGGTATAGTTCTACCATGTCTCATTTTTCTGTATCTATCTTATTCAATTGGTTACACACTCATTTGGACATATTTGCAGCAAAAGATATGAACTTGTTCTTAGATTCTATATCAGTTTAAATTTCTAGTGTAATTTCTCTTGAACTGATTGTCGTTACAATGATATCGTTCCAAATGTGAAATTTGTGCGAATGGATTAATGATTGTCTTAATTTCCAGTTATATGATTCTTCCATTTGTATTTCTGTTTTTTCACTTGTAAAGTTATATTGCAGGAAACATGCAAGTAAGTGGGTCCCATTGTATAAATGGTTCAAGTGTTGGCCCTTACAATATGAATTGCCCAGAAAACGTCTCTTTACATTCTTCAAAGCCTTTGAAAGGGTATTTTAAGACCAAGATCTCATCTCCTCACAATTCTTTTGTTTTGACACGTTTTTCTTCTTTTGCTCATTTATCATTATACCCCTACAGCTTACACGTCCAATTATTTCTGGACTTGATTATGGGATGTGCTGTACCTTTTTTTTTCCTGAACATTTACTTTTCTAGCATTACCAGATCCACAATCTTTCCTCTTCAGGATAATTTTGAAATATTGTTGGTTTGCTTCAATATCTCAATCAAACACTGATGAGTGATGTAGTCATGTGCTTTTCGTATGGTGTTAAACAGTAATAAATGTTTTAATTTAGGTTACAAAAAGATATGCGAAATTAAGTAATAGAATTTGATATTAGTCGTTAGTGTTGGAAGCAATCAGTTGTCCCAAGGTCATTAAAAAAACCTAAATTCCATATATTTTTTAGTTGCTGAAATTTATGAATCCTTATGGGGCTGTCAAACATTAGCTTTTTATTTGGTGCATGAAAACATAAAATTAAGCTGTGAAGGTAATGGCTTTTACTGAAAGATGAATCAAGAACACAGCTTAAACACATTTTCACAGTTCTGATTTATGAACTTTTACAAATTTCTGCTAGAGCTTGGGGTGTGAAGTTACTTGAACTCTGTGCTGTTTGGCTGGATGAAAACTCAGTGGAAGCGGGCCTGTTAAGAAATCAGACCCAGTGGAGACTCAGTCTGAAGCTCACTAAATTTTCAAAAAAGATAGACTCTCTACTACATAGTTTTTTTGTTATGATTGTCTTTGTAAATATCCTAATCGTAAATGTGGCCTATCTATGTCTTAGTGATTGATCAGTAATACCACAGGTTCACACCTCTTGATGATTTTTGACTCAACATTGATTTGTCCCGAAGTTGGATTTCTTAGAGTAAAAAACCATCTATCGAGTCAGTAATTCCACTGACTTGAAGAACTAGGGATGTAACCTATTCTTCTCCTGTAGGGAAACAGTTGAGGCTCCATCAAATCCCGGCACTAAGAAATTTTGTACGACAACTGCAGGGGTAGTTCCATGTAAGTCGCCTCCTCTTTGTTGATGTTATATTTGCTTGAAAGTTTTAGCTTTGCAGGGTGGTTGTACCTCATTAATTGTCTATCTCTTTGCTCAGTGTTTGGTCATTTATGAATATTTCCTTTAGTGTACAGCAATCAGCATGCATATTTGGGGTAGACTCTGGGAATAAGTTTTCTGCTATAGTTACATCGAATCAATATCAGTCAGATCATATGAATAAGCCTACCAGATTTTATTAAATTCGAAAATTAACTAAGCACCCATTATTTTTTGACCTTCGAACGGATGGAGAAAAGATAGCGGCGGATTGTTCAGATACAGAGGTTTTTAGGCAATCATGGTGACGGTTTCCCTTGTGGACTTGATTCAGATGTCCATTGGTAATACTAAAAAGAATAACGGAAAAAAGGACAAAAAAAATTATTCTCTCAGATTTTCCACATCAATATGAGTTCAAAGTCCTTTTACGCTATGGATATACTAGATGGAGCTGGTAACATCCTCCTCTTATGGTCCGCATCAAAGCTAGGTAAATATTGAAAAAGTAACCTCTCTTTTCTCACAGAGCGCCTTAACAAAATATATTTTAGACTGTCAGCTCATGTGGTTCCATGAAACGTTGTTGTTGATTCATGACTAATTTTCTTAACTTTAGCTTTTTCTATAACTCGTGCTTAGGTCATGAGATCTAAATCAGTCCCTACTCCGTAGGAGGAGAGCAAACATGCTTAAAATTGTGCCCCAGGGAGCAAGTTATGACTGTATTTTAGTGACCGGAGTGAGAAGGTCTATTGGATTTTGGATATGGTTATCATTAATTGCTTGGCAGTCCAAATCGCTTGACTAATCAGACTGTCTATAGTTGTTACTTGTTAGATATTACCCTGATGATATTGACTGTATGTGACATTCTCAGATGTTCCTGCTCCCCTAGCTACCAAAGTATACTATTCCCAGAGAAGCCTCTATCTCCGAAGAGCCATGCGTTTCATGTACTATGAAGGATCAATCAAGGAGTGTAGCAGTGAGTATCTGAGTCCTGAAGTATTGCCGGTTAATGCAGTCAGCAACAGTTGCCATGAACCAGCTGTGAACCAGCAGGTTATAGTCTGCCACTGATTTATATCTGGTTACATTATCCTAATTTTACTTGAGAACGTGAGTTTTATGTGATGTTCATTGCTGTAATTTTTGCCTATTGAAGCCAAAAGCAAACCCTGGTAGTTGGTATAAGAATCTTATATGACTTGCCAAAGATGGCCACTTTAAGATGAATATGAAGGACCTCATAGGAACCTGTAATAACAGAAAATTGTTGGGCATCATAAGCAATGCCTGTGATTTACATTTTTCTCATCCATTCATATCAATTATCATTTCAATGTCTTTGACTTTATCTTTTTATATACTAATAAGAATATTTTGGGGGTAAAATTTTTCGCAGCAGCACGTGCCACAGTTTTAGTGCCTCAGATCACAAGCGTGTGGTTCATCACTTGCATATGTACATATTAATCCTTAACACCATGTCACAATAACTAGATTTGTTTCTTGTTGGAGCAGAGAGAGAGCCATATTTTGCATCTGGCACAAGAACCTGATCAAATTGCTCTGAAAAGTCCAGAAATGCACTTGGGCAAATCAGAAGGATTTGTTCCAGCGATGAACGTATCATCTCAACTTCCTGTGAATAATACCCTAGGACCTCATTACATGCCAAAATCATATTCTTTTGCAGGCAAATCTGGTAAGTCTGTTAGTTTTAGGTGTTGTGCTCTTTCTCTAAGAAGGTTAGTTGTGCAAACCCCCCATGTCTAGATTGGTACGCAGGAGTAGGTTGAGAATGAAATTGCATTATTGGCTTGTTTTAAAGCACATGATTGGTATGTTTTACACATGGGAATGCTCTATTTCCATTGAAATGGCTATTCCCACGATTTACTCATACTCTCGGGTTTAGCTACACTCATTCCTTCAATTTTTATAATTGACAAATTTGTCCTCAATTATTTTTATTTTTAACAATATAATTGATAATACTAACAAGAATAAAGGTAAAAATAAGTAAAATTAGTAGAAATGCCACTACTGCTACTAATAATAATAGTTGTGACAACAACAATTTAATAATAATTATCATAAACTTCATATGCAATTATTATTTACATTTTTTCACCAAAAATGGTGATTTGGTCGGTAAAAAAAAATTATTCAATCTCAATTTACTTTGAATTATCAATCATAAGATTGAAATTAAGTGAGGAATAAGTATTACATCCCCTTTTCATTTTTTATGATATCAATCGTAAAAAATGTTATGTTTATGCTATTCGTTTCCATGCTCATTCCATTCCAAAAGTCATTCCATTTTTTTTTTACCTTATTATGCTCTTCTATACCAGTCTAGACCTTAGACAATTGTCATGGTATGTAGTTCTGATTCTAGGGCACGCAGGTGTTCAAGTTTTTTGTGTACCGTGGACTGATTTATAGAGACAAATAATGAAGTCAATCAAGTCATTCCAGTCCCCGTTAATGTCTCCTTGTCACAGCCTTTTGTGTCTCTTTTTATTAACTCAATTTCTTTTTTATTCTCTGGTTCGTATATTTTTGGGTTTAGAGATGATTTCCCATTAAAAGTTTGAGCATTATTTGCGCGGCATACATCATTAAGGATGCAATACTAGTTTGGAGCTATCTTTTGTTACATTTTTCACGTGATCAGCATCTCTGGCGAAATTTTCTTTCAATAGTTTCTTGAACTAGAATTATAATAGCACCTAACTTTGTGGTATGCACTTCACAGCATCACTGCTGAAATTTTCTTTCCGTCATGTATCATTGAAAGTTCCAATTTGTGTGACTCGCCTGTTGAACTTATGTTTGCACGTTTAATTCATTGGATTTGCAGGAAACCCTCTAGGTACCGTTCAGTAATGTGTAGAACTCTTCGAAGTTGTACAGGAGTTGTGGAGGAGATTTTTACTTGGTAAAATTGATATACTCATTTTTGCTCTAATATATGAGTTAGTCGATCACCCAGCTTTGAAAAGAAAAAGAAATGGCTTACGACGGTAAGTTCTTTGTACATCAGATATCTGACTGGGACAATACCCACCGTTAAGTTAGTTTTAAATTTGTGCAGTGTCCCATATTTGTTACGCTTTTTTACTGCACATTAAATAGTTGTGGGTCAAGAAGTTTACCCTATTGGCATCTTAGCATCCCGCACATTTTTCATACAACGAATCATTTTCACGAATGGAACTTTCTACTTTTTTCCTCAAATTATGCATCTGGGAATTAGGATCATTTGGTTTTAATCGGAATCAGTGGTGGTGGATAAGGAAAATTAAAGTTGTGAAAAATGCGGATTTTATAATTCACCTTGTCAACTAACTGGACATCATTAGTTTAGATTATTTCTCGGACACAATTACACGTAGAGGTTATTATAGTAGAAATGTATACTTGATTTGGTGACTAAACATATGACCAACCTAACCTGTGTCCACCTACTGGGGCTATCCATTATCTCGTCACGTGGGAGTTGTAGGTTTGGTGTGAGCTGCGCTTGCTTTTATCCAAACAAAATTCAAGTTGTTTGGATTGGCATGTATAAACAGTGGGCGTAGCACAGTATATAAATCCTGAACTGAAAGAGTTGAGACTTTTTCGTCTCCGCCATCTTGTTCATCATACGTTTAAAAATGTTTCAATTGTTTCATCTCGTGTTTTTTTAGGACTTGTATACTGGTCCATTTTCTATAGGAGTAGAGTATTTGCTATGGATATTTCTTTAACTTAAGAGTAATTTGTGACTTCCTTTCTTAGGCCCCCCACAATTTGACGTTCAACAAGTGACTGACTGCTTTTCGTTAGGTCGTAGATAATAATAATTCATACAGCTTTTAGATTTGTTTTACTCTTTAAAAGCCCATTGTGCCCTTTTGGCCTGTGTATTATAGTCTACTTTTGTCTGTATTATTTAAGTTGTATGGAGTGGGAAAGCAGAAATTGAATCTGGGGTGGGGGGGCTAGGGGCTACCCCTTTGTATTATAAGAGTAACGACTGCTACCTAACATGTAGAATATAACTAAAGGAAGAAACAAGATAAAGAAAGAATCATCGATTATATTGCACAAGTTGGGACTTGCATATCATACTATTTTCTTTTGTGATTATTTGAAAATGGTTGTTTTGTTTAATTTAATCTGATCTTTGAGTCTCCATTGCTCTTCACCTTATATTTTTTTCTCCTTGTTTATTCTAGGGGAAAAAAATTTATCGCGCGCGGGGCACACAAATGTATATACCTATATTTTAATCGCAGTCCACGGAAAGTGAGGATATGGCCTTACATACACGGGGTCCATAGGCCTAGGATTTTCAAACTTCAACAGCGAGGCAATAATGAATTATAAATTAATGGAGAATATGAACGTCACCCACCCCTACGATACAGTAATATAAGACAAAAATTTATATGATACGGATTCAAATTTCGATTTTGGGAGACGAATTTTTTATTTTGATCGTCTATAAAAAATAATATTTTGATATTTTTTTATTGTAAATACATGCATGATTAATTTATCTCACGATTTGTGAAACGTTTTACAAGAGAACTACTCTTAATATAATATCTAATCCATAAAAAATAATAATACCGAATATATTTGACTTGAGATTTCAAATCCATAATTTTAAATTTATCATTTTAATTTCGATGACATATTTGAATGTACATAATTTAAGCCAACATCAAATTAAAGTTTAATTTTTTTTAATAATTATTATGATTAATTATAAACACATCCATGTATATCATTTGAAATTTATTATTCAAATATTTTTCAAATTAAATCTATCAATCAAAACACAGTCTAAAAAAAAATTAACAATAGTTGGTTAAAATACACCATGATTTTGTTTTCTTTTATTTTGAAAAAAAAAAACTATTAGTTGAAGCACTAAATCTAGATGATGTCATGAACAGAAAGAACTCTAGAACAAGTCTAATTTTGGGATAAGGTTGCATGTGGTTGTCTTAAATTGATTTTCATAATGCATTGTCATAAGTTTACAACTCTCGATAATAAATACCGTACCAACCAATTTTATCAATATTAAATATAATAATATCGAATATTGAGACTATCGAAGAAACTGACAACTAAACCATTTTATCTCCTTTTTCATTTACTCTTTTAATATATTTATGAAGAACATGTTATCATCCATAACGTTATGAATACAGGATAATTATTGACTTAATAGGATATTAAAATAATGTATAATTAGTTTATGAAAAATAAAATCTATTTTGAGCGAGTTTCAACATTTGTCAAATGAATTAAATATGATATGATAGTCTATCACTTGTTTTTTTCTTTCTTAAAATAATAATAATAATAATAACACTTTTCTTTCTTAAAATAATAATAATAATAACACTTTTTGCATTAAATCGAGATAAAAACTTGTGTGAGACGATCTTACAGTAGTATTTTGTGAGACGAATATCTTATTCAGGTCATCCATGAAAAAATATTACTTTTATACTAAGACATAGTTTGGTACACATGATAGGATAAACATGTGATATATAATAAAAGATAAGTTAATGATAAATAAGATGTATGATATTATAGTTATTGTTTTGATATGATTTTAATAAGATTGATTAAATTTATATATTAGATTGTAATGACAAACTTAATCTTATCATAATAGATTTTATAATTTCAAAGTTGTCGTTTGAGTTCATATTTCTTATCTGTTCATGGGCCGACAATGCTTGTATGATTTTTTTTTACCTAATTTTATATATTATATAATATGATAATTGAGTCCTTAATTTTGTGAGTCAAGTCAATTATAAATTTTTAAGGTTAATCGAGTAACACTAATAATTTTATTGAGATTTATACAAATCATTTATATAATTATCTCGAATTCATTTATATAATTATCATATTATATAATATATAAAAAATAAATAAAAATATTTATTTGATTTTAATTTCTAGCTTCAAGTGAATTGAAAGAAAAATAGGATTTAAGATTTTTATATATTGAGGGCAATTAAGTCATTTGTGATATTTTTATCATTAGATTAAAATTGTTATATCTCATGAAAATGATATTTTATCCATATATAAAATTATTTATCACGAACTTATGAGATTATCATGATCTTTCTAAAAAAATACTACGTGAGATAAAAAAAAATTATTTATCAACTTTTCTTAATTTATATATCAAATTATACCTAAAAATATTATTTTTATTATAAATATCAATAAGATCTACTAATATCACATAAAAAAAAGTCGTGATTCCAGGTCACAAGTGCCTTGATCTTAAATCGAATGAAATTTCAAATCAAACGCCCTCGACGTTTCACAATAGCACCTTTTCACCATTGCATTTCTTTCTGTGGGCAATCCTGGTTTGAATCCCGTTGTAATTTTTTTTTTTTGGAAAGATTTGATTTTTAGTGATGTTAGATAATACAGGTCAAGATTGGATTTCGTGTGTGGGATTCTTGATCCGAGAGGGATGAATGGTTGTTTGTGAAGAATCTATAAACTTCGTTAGTGGGTCGAAATTGTGATTTGGGAGAAAACAAAGAGCATAATGATGAATCTGGGCTTGAAGTCCCGGTCACGGAGAGTGGTTCAGGACAGCTCAACGGCGGTCGAAAAATCTAAACTTTATGTTGGAAGCAACAACAATAGTTTAAGCAAAGGTTTGTCGGATAATTATGATTATAGTTGTTGGGATAGCTTGCCTTCGGAATTACTTAGGGAGGTGTTGATGAAAGTGGAGGAGAGTGAATCTAAATGGCCGGGGAGAAAACATGTGGTGGCCTGCGCTGGTGTGTGCAAGAGCTGGAGGGAGATGATGAAGGAGCTGGTGAAAAATCCTGAGGATTCGGGGAAGATCACGTTCCCGATTTCTGTTAAGCAGGTCTGATTAGTAAACATGTGAGTTTTTGTTTTTGAGGTTGTTTTGTTTGGTTATTGTTGTTGGTGGTCAGTTTTCTGTGGTTTGTATTTGGGAGCGGGGAAATTCTTACGGTAAAATGGATGGTTTTTACTTTATCTGTTTTTCATATGTTCCAGATTATTTGAAACTTGGTTAATGAATAATGATCATCTTGGGAACTCCACAGAGCAGGAATTGATTTATAGCAGTTGGATTTTCTTTTGTTGCTTAGTTTTCCTTGTCTATTTGTATGTATGAATACGAATTATTTTGGATGTGGAAGTTTTGCAGGCATCCCAGATGAATTAAATTTGTGATGTCTTCAAGGTGATTAGTATTTGATTTTATTTGTTTGTCATATGCTTCTTATAATTTCGAATTTAATGATTCTATTTGGATTTTTTGAACATCTTACTGCTAAATTTGATAGACATTGAAGTATGAGTCCTTACATAAGATTCATTGCACCATAGTCATTTGCATTCCAATTCTACTTATAGTTTTCTGCGATGAGTATAGCTTTTGCCACTCAAAATAACTCCATTTTGAGCAGATGATTTTGTATGCAAAAGATTAAGCAACTGAAATGATTGAAACTTCAGTCAATATGACATTTTGTTGTCTTGAAATGTGGGTTTTGGCTGCATGAACTGAGAAATCGCAACTGGAAAATGGTCTTGCATTGGCTCTGAGAGAATGGATGAGTATCTGATTCTGTTTTCGAATCTGTGCTCATTCAGCTGTTTTCAGGGCACACAGTTGGCGGTGGTTCTTCTCAAACCCCCCCACCCACCGCGGGCACTGGCTACCTTTCATGGAACATTCGTCCCAAATGTCACTATGATTGTGTAGTCTTCAGTTTTCCATGTGATGTGATGGCGTAAAGTCTGGGCGAAGGACAACATGTCAAAATATTATCTGTAGTCTTACCTTTCCAATGAAGACTTTCCATTTACCAAGCAAGGCTTTGTAATTTATGAGCTTTTTTATATTTACGTAGATGTTCTTTTCTGTTATTTCAGCCTGGCCCAAGGGAGTCTCTACTCCATTGTTTTATAAAACGGAATCGTGCAACCCAAACATATTATCTTTTCGTGAGTTTAAGTCAAGGTTCGGCTTTCTTCAGAACTTTCTGCAGATATCCGTGTCTTATTATTTTAACACATAACACGATATGCAGGATTAGCCCTGTTCTATTCTGATGTATTTTTTCTCTCCTTTTTTTTTTGACAGCACTGGCTGATGATGGAAAGTTTCTTCTAGCTGCTCGTAAGTGTAAGCGAGCCACTTGTACAGACTACATGATCACTCTGCATGCCGATGATAAGTCGAAGGGGAGCAACACTTACATCGGAAAATTAAGGTTTATTTAGTTTTTGCCATTAGCTTCAAATAAAATACTTTCATATATGGTTGAAAGCCAAATTTTTTTTCCCAGATCTAATTTTCTTGGAGCAAAATTTGTGGTCTACGACACTCATCCTCCTCATTGTGGAGCAAAAATGGCAAAAAGTTGGTCCACTCGCCTGGTTGGCTCAAAACAAATATATCCAAGGATTGCTGCTGGAAACCATCCGGTGGCTCACATTTCGTACGAGTTGAATGTGTTGGGAGCTAGGTAAGAATAAGATCGATACTATTCTTGTTACTATTATTCAATTGTATGAAACATGAATGAATAAGGGAGTGGATTTTTTTAACTAGGTTTTGGAAACTATGCGTTGGCTTACATATATTTGCATTCAAAATTTGTCTGCGTATTTAATTCATACAAACATCTAATAATTGACATATTATGATTAAATATTGGAGATTTGGAACATTCTCGGGTTATTATTGACAACACATATTTGGCATATGAAGATGATTCATTTGTATGTGTTCTTATTAAATTCAGATGTAGTATACAAATATAGAGATATAGATGAAGAGTACTTTCACCAAGACATGCTTGACATACTGAAGTGTGTGATGACTGATTTTTTTTTCCCGAATGACTGAGGTTTTATTACTATATATAGATGTGTGAGGTGATACAGAGATATAGATGAATTGTATTTTTGGCATATCAAAATTATCAGACCCATGGTTTTTGTCTAGGACATAGTGCATGGTATATAGATATAGACGATGAGTGCTTTTGACAGGTAATTTGCAGATAATCAAAATTGTTGGTGTGAGATTCTCCCGGTGAAAATATGTAGTATAAGCTAATAAACAAAGTTGTCGCTCTTTATATGCAGAGGTCCAAGACGAATGCGCTGCTTAATGGATGTGATTCCAGCTTCTTCCATAAGACCTGGAGGAGTTGCTCCTACACAAACTCACTTCCCTATCACCAGTGTTGATTCATCTCCTACAATCCCTTTTTTTCGTTCAAGATCTAATCGTCTAGACGGTACTGTATCCGAACATTTGAGTGGCCAGACGGATAGTTCACTTGTGTTGAGAAATAAGGCCCCGAGATGGCATGAACAGCTCCAGTGCTGGTGCTTGAACTTCCACGGGCGTGTAACCGTCGCATCAGTGAAAAATTTTCAGTTGGTTGCTTCTCCTGAGAATGGTCTTGTTGGGCCCGAACATGATAAAATCATTCTTCAGTTCGGGAAAGTGGGGAAAGACGTGTTTACTATGGACTATCGGTATCCAATATCAGCTTTCCAGGCTTTCACAATCTGTCTTAGCAGCTTCGACACTAAAATTGCCTGCGAATGACATGGTTCGAGCAGGTTATTGATCCGACACACTCTTGTTCAAAGTGGCCTCCACTTCTTCACAGTTCCTGCTTTTAGAGCTTTGTTTAAACTTCATTTGCTCAGTTCATCTGGGCTATTTGTGATACGCAGAATGTTGGGAATTGTATGAACTTATCAAGATTCTCAGTTTCTCACTGTACATTCTCTGTGCATAAAAGAAACTGTTCATCTTAAGCTTTATTCGATGAACGTATCTATTATATTTTGTCCCAAATCTATTGTTAAAGATGTATAATATAACTGATTTGTAAGCAGGTGCGAGGTATATATATTGAATTAACTTCGACAAGCTTGGACTAATTATTTCCATGACAAACCCAAGCTGCAGTCATCCTATGTAACATTGATGATCCTTTGATCATTTAAATTACTATTTTACATGACAAAACACGTATTTTCTTTTTTAAAGATAATATCACATTGAATTTTTTGCTACGGCGAAAACCTCACCTTCCCGCACAAATTCTGTATAATGCAAAAAATTGAGATGATTATGCAGGAAGCTATTATTTGCTCCAACAATGATTCTGAGCTCGAGCGAGATTCAACTGGCTGGTGATCATCTGATAGGTCCATATTCCAGGGGGTTTCATCTTGCTCGAGTTCCTCCCAAAAAATTCAGCTACAGATTCATATCCATCTCTATTGACGGTGTTATAGAACCCTGCTGTTAACTCGGAAGTGTGGGAACGTGATTTAAACCACGAGTGTGCCAGAGGAACTTACCAGATATAGTAACTGGTACGTCTTTGAAAGTTGATGCAGCAAGTGACAAGATTCGGTCTTCCATGAGTTAATATTGTTTATTAAAGAATTCACTTGCACCGATCATTCGATGATGCTTTGTAGCCCATTACAATCGATCCATATTTTGGGCAATATTGTTTATTAAAGAACATACATATATAAAATAGTGGTTTCAATCCAAGAAAACCAAGAATTGTAATCAAACAAACAATGAGGTAATGAATCGCCCCCTCATCTGAAAATAACAAAGATTCCAACATACCATTTAGTACAATGTTGTTTATCTGCTGTCGGATATAACGCGTAAGCACTATATGCTGTCTTGGTAGGAACCAAATTCATTAATAGCTTTAGCCTGGGTAAACACCACCTTATTCTTTACATCATTCTTATTTACATGACAACAGTACAGATTAACTGTTATAAAAAAGAACATTCCCACTACAAATATCTCTACATGCCCGAAGCTTTCACTTGTGTCACACTTGAGCGACTTGTTGTGACCAGGACGAATGCATAGGCTTAGCAATAGAAATTTGGACACGAATCACTTCATGAATGGCACCACGATGAAGCACACCAAGGACCTCTTCGTTGTATGCCGCTAAATCACCCAAAGTTATGCTACGAGAATGTAATTCATCACGTAAACGGAAACCATAGAACCATCTACCAAGCTTCCACCATTGGACACACACTTGCCTTTCCGAAATTTGGCTTTGGTTTAGTGCCTCCACCACATACTCGACCTACCAAATGTGTTGTTAAAAAGATCATTTAACTCGTAAAAAAGAATATCACATCACTGTTCCTGGTATGTATAATGTGATTTAGTTAGGTAAAAGGAGTTGTTAGAGCTATAGGAATTACCGGCACGCCAAGACAAATGATGCAGTAATGCAGGCCAACCAAGTTAAGTAGCACGTGGAGCTTTGGTTTGAGTAAGAACATTTCAACATCTTTGAAACCAAAATGCAGAGAATTGAGTAATTCGATAGCTTTCAAATAGTTTCCGACCTCAATCGACTCGTAAGCTAAAGCTCGTTCCACAAAATCGTGTATCAAGGCTGCTTTTCCAGCCATCTCATTATGTTTGAATATATACAACTCCCTCCACCCCTATCGTCGTCAATAAAACAAAATATTGATCCAGTTCAAGTATTCAGTAACATATACAACAAGTAATGGGGTGATAATATGATTAACATTATAAGCATCATACAAATGTTAAGATTGAGATTTGGACCTAACTCAACCCCAAAACTAACTCAGAATTGGATGATTGTCCAAGCTCATATATGCAACTCAAGGATTTTATCCATCTGTGAGACAACTAACACACACCTATCACGTACATTAATGAAATTCTGGAGCGTGAAGTTTACATATGGCCTAGGCATGGGCAGAACGAGTGGCCCAACCGTGGGCAGTATAACACATAACGGTGGGTCTTGACTCTGATACTATATTAAGATTGTGACTTATACTTAACTCAACCCCAAATGTTAAAATTGATACTTAAATCTAACTCAAACCCAATATCTAGCTCAAAAGAGTAGAATTGACCAAGTCCGTATATGCAACTCCTAGGAATTCTGTCCGATGCAAGACATCTTAACACAACCCCTCGTGTTCAGGAATGAACAACTGGAGCGTGAATACACAAGCGAATGACACCACTATGGACAATCCAACACACATCTCTCACTTGTTTGATTTGCAGCACAACATTGGAAATAATTTGTGACGCAAGACATTAAATTAGGAGTAGTTCCTGATTCCAACAATGAGGAATCAGTTCTACAGCACCGTAAAGACAGAAGTATCCCTTAATTTTATTTGCTAATGTATCAAATATCCTAGTCCTAAGTGGAAAAACTTCAATCTCGGAATCAAGCAGTGATTCAACTAAAAAAAATACTGCAACATTCACAAAATCTATATCTCAAAATACTATAAGTATCACCAACTAAGTTTTTAAATTTGTACATAATTTGAAATATATCTGACGCGAAAATAAGATAAATCACTGCAGGTCAAACCGAGGAATTTGTAAGTTTAAGCAAGAACCTTGGAATCGGAGTCCATTTTTTGATCGGATTTCTGATCCCAAGCAATCGCAGGCCACCTGTCTTTGCATAAAACCTCCCACACGCAATCGGACCCGCATAGCTCCTTCCAGAACCTGGAGCAACTGCCTAATGAACACACATCCATAACCTGAAAAGAAAGACTAAATCTTTTTCAAAAAACAACTGTTCGATTTGAAAAATCAAGAAAGAAAAGATACAAGGTAGTTCAATGACCTCAAGGGAAGAAGCTATTTGGAGGGCAATATCATCTGGAATTGAATTCTGTATGCTGTTTCGTGAATTCACCATATTCCTATGATCCTTAGCAAGGAAAAAAAATTTATCGGGAAACAAAAGGAAATAGTTGTGAATTAATTTAATTTACTGGGATGTATTCAATCTAGAAAAAGGGGTGAGTTCTTGATGAAATATTCTTGTTACTCCACGAAGTTTTGATATTATTGTAGAATCTGAAGCTGTCCACGTACAGCGAACTCTTCTTTCATTTTCGCTCTCTTATTGGAATCCTGTCAGGGGATGTGTTTGGCTACGTTTTCGGATTGATCGAATAGATTTTTCTTTAAAAAATAATTTAATTGATCGAAATATTGTTATATTATATATTAATATCTATTTAATTTAATTAATAATATATTTTAAATTTTAAAACCTAAAATATATATAAATAAATAAAAATATATTTGCCACATTTTAAAAAATAAATAACATTATACATATGCTAAAAATATCAATAATAATTATAAACATTTTTTAAAACAAAAATAATATAATAAAGAATTAGTACGACTAAAATAATATTTTAATGAAGTCCAAATCCGAAACAATTATGTACATATATAACCAAATATTAAGTTTAAGTTTTTTTTGACAAAATTATTTTTTAAAAAATTAGAAAATCAATTGAACTGATTTTTCGATTCAATTACGGATAAAACCGGTTCTTGACCGATTTTTTTCGGTCAAACGGTTTTTAAACTATAATCGATCAAAAGCGTGATTGGTTCTCGATCAAATCGGTCGATTCGGTCTGATTTTAAAAAACCCTGCATTGGCAAGAACACGAAGTAAGGCTTCTGAGTTTGGTCTAGGGACTCAATTTATTATATTTGTGAGAAATAAAATTAGAGTAATTTTAATAAATAATTATTGGGCCGAAGCTCGATATAATTATTAAGTATAATAAAACGACGTATATCCCAGCTTATACACGTTTCACAAAATTATTCGAGATTTGAGCTCAGTGAGTTGAGGCGGTTCGAATTAAGAAATATTATTAAAAATTCAATTTGAGTTTTATAGGCTCTGAGGTAACAATTGTGCTATATTTTAAAGATTAATTAAAATTATTTTTAAAATTATACAAATTAATCTATCATTTATAATTTTATTTTAATATATATGCGTGGTAGTAATAATTATTTCTTAATTTAGTTTAGATGGTAAAAAAATATGAATTAAAGTGTATAGATTTATATTATATCCACCCATTTCCGTTCACAAAGACGTGTGCAAAAATTACTAGGTAAATAATTATATATGAATACTTAGCTAAATTCTATACATTCTTTGAAATATTACTCAATCATATGCACTGGTGAAATATTATTCAATCATATATTTAATCCAACAAAAAATTTCTAATATATAAATGAGTATTAATAAAACAAATTATTCAAGACCTTATTGAAAGATATTGAGAAAACGTATTATACTCATCATCACTAATGATTTAAATAGTAAATAGGGTGTATACATGGATCATATAATTGGGATGAAATAAATATCATATATAAAGTAAATGAGAGTCATAGTGTAGTACGAAATATTTGCAGTATTATCAAAAGTTATCACTTGTGATAATCGATACAATGCAATTTAAATTTTTTAAACCGTACAACAGCTCAACCGTCATGCTTCGACTGTTCAACCTATCAAAAGACAATTATTACCTTCCAATACACAAGTTGTGTGTTATAAACATTGCTTAAATGACATGATAATATGAAATATCTTCTATATTACTGCTAAGGTATAATATTTAATAAATTAAATAATCTATTTTTCCATACATACAAAAAAAAAACATATAATTTAGGTAATAAGAACATTTATTATAACCATTGCCTGAGGCATTAACACCTCATTTAACTGTCAAATAATGACAACAAATGGAGCCGTAAAAATAGTGTAATTGATGCAAACAATGCGTATACCAAGTAACTTTATATTCACCTAAATCTCAGCCTCATACACATTTACAACCTTCTTACAGAAAAAATTCAATCAAGAAACCAAGATTGCGTGATCCATTAGTGAAAAATAGAAAACACCATCAAGATCCATATAGTTCATAGTAAAACCTACAAGCGTAGAAGCTCTTCCTTCATCTTCTCAATGACAATGTCGTGTCCATGATGATTCGGTCCCATTAGCGTGGCTGCGAATGTCAACAAGTTTTGATTATTAACCGAGAATCTTGCCTCCAAAATCTCAGTTCGATGCTTATCCAGCACATATACAATATCAGTCATCAAACCAGGTCTAAACGGGACGTCAATGGCGAGAAATGTGGCATTATTGAATAGTGTGACATTGACTGAGGAGTTCTGGTTTGTGCATTTTGATAAAACTTGCTTTTTTGCATCCTTTGATTCATACCATGGCTGTTTCTTTAAACTCTCTAGCCACAGTATCTCTTCTTGAAGGGAATTAATGAACTTCACCGTTTCATCTATAATGTCTTCCCTTGAGGGCTGCAAATGCATTATAAAAACATTAAGAAGACAAACTTAATTAGGTATGCCAATCAACTTTCAGCCAACATCCAAGGTTCGAGAATTACTATCTTCAAATCTTTTATAAGATTCAGAAAACAGAATTTTCAAATAACAAGATGAGCAAGTAAGGAGTGCAATAAAATTTTTGTGTCAAGTGTTCACATATATCTTGTATAATGAGTTTGATTAGAGACAGAGGATTGCAATGTTGCTTCCTCCATGCCGGGCTAAAACCCATCTTCGGGGTAGCTTTCCTTGGGAATATATATATATCTTCTTCTACTTGTCAATATTTGTCATAATTCACATTATTGATTAGGGGGTTAACGATGTATCTCAAAGTATCATAGGATCAATGAGGAACATAAAACGTATAATCAAGTGCAGAAACAGGCTTAGTATATATGAAAGCAGCATTCTGAGTTCTTATAGGATGCTACCACTACTTTTCAGAATTGAATCCAAGGATTCACAAAATTTGGCAGACCAATAATTATTGATCAATACTTTTTCAACTGATTTAAAAAATCGCAGACCATATACAAAAGATAGATATAAAAACCAAAATTTCTTTAAAATCATGAATATGATTGATTAGCAAGAAATAAATGACACAATTACGTTTGAAACCAGAATGGAAACTTGCAGTGGGCTCTAAAAATTGATCAGTACAAGATTAACAACAGAAGCTTGGTCATCTAATCTAGTTGAATTGACCAAAATTAAGAAGATGAAAATGCAAAAAAAAACAGGAATCAATTAAGCTCATAATATCTAACCAAATACATGTATCAAATAAAATTTACAAGTGGGGGAGAACTGAATCGACCTTACTGATCTTGAAAAGGCTGGGCACCATAGAATGAAGAACAGAGAAATTATCATTAATTTGCTTTCTCCTTTTGCGTTCGCTGAGTGATTTCTCAGCCCAAATGGACTCCTCTTCTTCATCTCTTTTTCTTGAACTCGACCCATTTTCGCTGATTGAAATTGGTGAAAAATAAGAAAGTGGTGGGATCACAGTGTCCTTGTACCCTTCCATAATGCCCAGAAACAGATTTCTTATTTCATCTTCTTCCAACTGTAGCAGCGTTTTCCCCCTGCTGCTCATTTCGCACACTGAAATGAACCTCATTTGCCCATTTTAACATACAAAAATGTGGAATTTATACGTGCATGCACGCAGAGACACGCATTGGTGCGTCAGAGAGGAGAAGCATTTTGTTGGGTGGCCCGTTGTTTCAGCTAGCAAGAAAGCTGTTAGAATATTTGCAGCAGAGAAACAGTTGTGTCTGGATTTTCCATCAACTCAATCATAGTTCAATTAATTTAGCAATAGTTTGATTCATTTAATAACTTTATATAAAAAAAGTAAAATTAGAAAGAAAAAAAATAAGTAAAAAATTTTGTCCGGTCAAGCTACAATTTCATAATAAATCATTGTGTCAATCGATTATAATGCATTAGTGCAATAATTATCCTTGTTTGATAGAACGATCAAATCGTGATGATTGAGCTACTGTGCGGTTTAAAAGATTTGAGTTGCACCATTACCACTAGCTATAGATTTGGCAAAGCGGTAAGCACTCGGTCCTACAATTGGTATCAGAGTCAATGTCACGGGTTCCATTCACATGGATTGCAAGGAGTGCAATTATTGGGAGAGAGATTGTTGAGTGCAATAATTGTCCCTGCTTGGTAGAGCGATCGATCGAATCGTGGTGTTTGAGCTGTTGTGCGGTTTAAAAGATTTGAGTTGTACCATTACCACTAGCTATAACTTTTGATTAAGCGGTAAGCACTCGGTCCTACGTGATGATTTAATATTTATTTAGAGAATAATTTTTAAATATTTTTGAAATAATATTACACTTGAAAGTTGAAAAAGTGAACGAAAAAAAAAATTTGAGGTCATTTGCTGTGCTCTTTAATGATGACAAGTTGATTCTTGGTGGTGTGTAGTTTTGATTTTGTACTTCCCCTTCGATTGGATTAGTTAAACTAACTCTGCACCGTTGATTTTATTTTTATCTTTGGATGAATAATTGGAACAGTTGATTAGGTTGACCTTTTAACTCCATAGTATCGCGTTACACATCGATCATCATTTTCAGACTTGAATTTGATATGTTTTTCACTTGATTTTTCATTAATATTTACTGGTTATGATATTTTTATATTTTTATTAAATATAATATTATTTTATTACACATGACATCATTTTTCGAAATTTAGTTCATAACAATATTTCAAAACATACCACTACAATTTATTTTCACAGCGTTGGGATGCTTATGAATAATTTTCAAATATCTACTTATTATTTATACATATAGATATATTGATAACTAATTATGAATTTCCCTCTACATCTTTTTTATTTAGCTTAACAAGTTGTATTATTATATGGGTTAACTTGTAATTTATTTGTTTATATTATTATATGGGTTAACTTGTAATTTATTTGTTTATCTTAAATAACTATAACTAATTACTGATTATTAAGAAAACATTGAATTCATTCTGATTTTTTATGCCTTTCGGTTCTACATGACTTCTTCTTGTTTTTTTCAGGGTTCAGTTAATTCTTGTCACATTTTACAAAATTTGAAGATTAATATCTTGGTATCTAAGGATTTAGTTTGATGGTTATTTTGAGCTCTTTTATCCAAACTATACAGTCTATATTTATTTTACTTTATTACATTAATTTGTTTAATGCATTAGATATTTTAGTGTTTCATTTTATTTCAGTGATTATCTATTTTCCTTATTTTATGATTTTTTTTACTTAATTATTTGATGTTACGTTAGTTTGCTTGATTTAATTAGTTTAATTTATCGATTGTTCGCGTTTTGTTACCGTTTCTTTTCCTTTATCTTTTTTACAGTTCAATTAATCTATTTAATATATTTACCATCTTTCACAAAATTATGAGGATATATTAGTTTTCAAATATTTAGTTTGATAGTCATTTTAAGTTTTCCTCTTCCAAATTATATATTAGTCTATATTTATTTTAACTTTATTACATCAAGAACTTTTAATCTCGTTTTTAAATTACAAAATTATTAATGTTGTTTAAATATTATTCATGTACCACACCACATTAACTAAGTCATGATTACTAATAAATAGTATATTATTATTATTGCAACTCAACATAGCGTATGTGTGGGTAAATGATTGTCAATATCACCTCCACACAAAATTTGTCATGATGAAATAGTTGGGGTAAAATATGGTTAAGATAGTATATCGATTTGCTTTTGGATGAGATCATTTGATTTGTGATCTGGTATAACTCGATTAATATTATGTTCGTTTAACTAAATTAATAACGTGTTGTTAATTATTTGAGAAAAATATATTTAAAGATTTAGATTGAAAATGATAATAACATTATTTCATTATTTGGTTGAATTAACGACAAATATTATAAAATACATTAATATGATACTTTATTTAACTTTTTAACTTCTTAAATTATGATATTTAATTAATATCTCAATATATATATTAAGCTTATACTTTTCTACAAGTTCCATTAAAATCATGTCAGTAAATGTCATTTTTCTTATGATAATTTTCAAATGAAAATGAACATTGAGTGCATGTAGATTTTATATGTTTTTTTGCAATATATATATAATATATAATTATATATAATTTACAATATAATTTGATTAGTTCAATTTATCTCAACTTTATTCATATAAAGAAAAAGCAATGATAAATTAAAAAAGAATGAAATTTATTTTCTACTTTTGAACTAAATTTATGATATAATTCTTATAATTTTTTTAATCAATATAATCGTTATAATAAATATGAATTATGTTGATAATTTATTATCATTTGTTATATATTACAATTTTCCATATGATTTTTTTAACTAACTATTATATATTATTTTATTATATATGTGTTTTACTACACATATTTATTTGAGTGATATTATGTTAAAATTTTATTCCACCGAAATTTTTAATCGCAAATATTAATTTGTAAATGATTAATTGTGATATAAAATTAATTATCTATGATATGTATTCTAAAAACACTTAAAAAGTAAAATAACATCCGCAAGGGATTAAAAGATAGCAAAAACATAAGTGATATTTAACTAAATAACAAGTTTAATTGTTTTATTTTAACATTATTATGATAATTTAGTAAATTAAGAGAATTTTATTGGACGTTTGTCTATGTGTACTTCACTTAAGTACATTTTGGTTTTGATTTTGATAAAATTCACTATTATGTTAATTTTATTTTATTTTTTTCATTTTAAATGATATTTGGATGAGAAATATTTTTGTTGATTTATCATTTAAGAGAGTTTTCATTATGTCATGGATTAAAAATTGTCATATAAATAAGTGAATATATATGATTTATTGTCATGATGTATTTTTATGTATTGTGTTTTGATATATTTATATTGACTAGAAAAATGCACGTGTGTTGCACGTAAAAACCTAAACTGTTGAAAATATATGTACGAAATTTTGATAATATTTAAATGAATTAAAACATGGCTAATAACATTTATCAACTGAAACAAACTAATCCATAAAAAATAAAAAATCATGACCATAGACGGTATATGAATAAGATAAATTATCTTATCCACTCGAAACACTTTCCAATATGCTTCTTGGTTGATTTTGAGAACTCAACAACTCTTTGTCGTAGTTTGTTATAATATGCATATAACTATTTTGGTATGCTCAGCAAGTATCTGATCGTCTTTAACATATATTATGTTATTTACAATCCTTATCCGGGATCTGACATGCTCATAGTTTGCTTCTTTATCACGACATTTTTTCGGTTTTCTACATTGTTTTTATCTGATAATCTTATTTTTCCGACTATCTTTTTTGTTGTTAAATGATTTTTCAGCTTTTGACAATCATCAACTATAAATCCTAAGAAAAAATGCTTTTACTCGCGATAAGTTTTCACTGTGACTAAAAGTATGTATAACTTATATATTCTTCAACAACAAAATCAATGAATGATGTTGCACCTTCTTCAAATATTGTGATATTTGTGATATCATTTTTATATATTTAGTATCAATATTATAAACATATAGCTATAAGGTTAATAAATTTTGACAACTATTTCTCAATCATTGTGAGAAAAATACTTGAAATCTCTTCAAATGGCTATATTTTAAAATTCTGTCCTCATTTAATTTGACGCAATTCAAGAAAGTCATATTGATCGTCATTTTTCGAAAGTTTTGAAATAATGATTGCGCGCATCATGTCATAAGGATGATATAATTTCAATCTCATTTGTTGCGTTTAGAACATAATATTGTATTATTCATTGAAAAAAACAAATTTTTTTCTATCGAATTTATATTTTGTTTTATAATATTTTATATCTTGTGGAACGATATACAAAATTAATTATTGTATTTTAAAAATCTTGAGAAGAGATACGAATAATGTAATTAAGATATGCATATGAGATATCATTCAAATATATGTCAAAGTATTTGTCTTATTCAATATCACATCTAATAATATAACCATTTAGATTTCATGAGCATTTTATGATAGTCAAAATTAATTTGCTAAAATATTGTAGAATTTTATTTGAATTTCAATAGTTGGCTAAATGAATTTATTTGACGAGGAGTTTTCTATGCTACCATCATATATGTTATGAATTAGCTGGTTAGACAATTTGACTAAAAAAAGAGACAAAAACAATCTCGTAGTCACATCGAAATATATCGAGATAATATTGGAGGAAATAAAGTGAAACTGGCTTAATGTCTCAATAAAATGCACAAAATTGTTCTTTTATATTGTGTCAACAAAGCTTTAGAATTGTTCTCATACCATTATAAATAGAATGAGAATTATGCACAATCTGTTTTTTATGTATTTCTTTTTCTGAATGAAGAATTTTTTCTTTTTGAAAATTTTATTGAGAAATATTGACATTTTATATGGCATCCATATGTCGCACAACCATGAAGTAACAACATAATCAATATATAACACTTAACGTACACATACAATTCTTCAATTTCTTCTTCATTGTGCTTCATTTAAATTTAAATTTGAACCATTCTTGATCTTAATATTTCGCTTTAAATATGATTTAATATATATGTATATGTTTCATGTTACTTAGTTGAACTTAATTTCAAATATCTATAAAAAAAATGTGCTTGAATTATATCATACAGAAATTAGGACATAGTATATAGGACCACGCTTGCCGCTTTACCAAAATCTATAGATAGTAGTAATGGTGCAACTCAAATCTTTTAAACCGCACAGCAGCTCAAGCACCACGGTTCGGCCGCTCTACCAAGCAGGGACAATTATTGCACCCGACAATATCCCTCCCAATAATTGCACTCCTTGCAATCAATGGGAATCGAACCCGTGACCTTGACTCTGATACCAATAGTAGGGCCGAGCGCTTGCCGCTTTACCAAAGCTATAGCTAGTAGTAATGGTACAACTCAAATCTTTTAAACCGCACAGCAGTTCAAGCACCACGGTTCGACGGCTCTACCAAGCAGGGACAATTATTGTACCCAACATAGTAATACACAACATTATTTTTTTATTTAACATGTCTTTTTTTTTCATCCACTATGTTTGTCTTAACTTTTTTGTTCAAAATTTGACGCATTTCGTAGACTATATGTATGAAAAACCAATAATTATATAATTTACAGAAACCATATATTATTCTCTTTGTAGAACAGAAGACCCAAAATACGTGGCTTTGATTGGTATACTTTCATACTTATTTTTATATAAACAACAAGACACATCATATAATATCAGAAAAATCAATTACCGCCAACAATATTAACCAAAACGAATAAAAAAATCATAACACAAACAACCTCGATAAAAAAAAAATGATAACTCAAAGTTTAAAAATAATTTATTTAGTACAATAACAAAGAAATTGAAGTATATACGAGCAATAAAAAGCATAAATCACTCTCAAATTAAATATTAACTCATATTATTCACAATTTGTATAAATTTTCCAATATTTTTTTCAAATAAAGAGAAAACACCTTATTAATGTCATCGTTTTATAGATATTCATTCCACTTCTTTAAAAAAACACAAATGAAAAATGGTGCCTTGAAATCATAATAAAACCATTTAGAAAAGCAGCCGTAAAAATATAATTCAAAGTTACACAATTTTTCTTAAACCATAGAAAAATATTATACTATTGACAAAATATATATAGCAACAACAAAGCATGCGTTAACTTGTGATATAATTAAAATTTAGAATCATGCATAATCATTGAATTAGAACAAAATCGCATGCCAAAAATCTACTGGATATTATATATTTTAATAATTTATCCATATTTGTCGTTCATCAGAGGACTCTTAGACCTACCAAATTTTGTAGTTCACCTATTATTTTCATAATAAATAATATTACAAAAATAATATAAGCAAGAAAATAAAAACTCAAATTAAAATGACTTCTATCAATCTAAGTAAAAAAAATTGATTAGAGAATATAATAATGTCGTAAAAAAATTAAATATTGATTTATAGACAGAAGTTTGGAAATACATTTTCCCTAATAAATAAAAAATATTATCTCTTGATATTCTGAGACATAATGTAAAAACGAAGAAATATTTCAATTTTTTTAATATTTTGTAAGTCACTTCAAACTAAGTAATCTAAGCAAACAGAAAACATGCATTATGTGTTTAAAAATTAACAAAATATCTCAAAAATAAAAAATTGAAAAATAACCATTTTTGTTGGATATTTGATTTTGTTTCTCCTTCTTTGTGCAAACAAACAAATCACATAAACAATCCAAACACAATTACATGATCAATACAAATGACATATAACAATCAAACATGTTAACGCTAGGGTAAAAAAACTTCTCTCATTGCAAGAACAAAAAATGATCAAATGGAGCATATTATTTAGTAATATTTATTTAGCAGTATTTATAAAAAAAATTGACTAAATAACTTAAAAACAGTGTTTGAAATCACTTACAGACAAACATTTCTCTCAATCACATATCTCTATTGACACATATAGAGTCTGAAAATATTTTTATTCTAAATGGGAGAAAGAAATTTTGTATGACATTAATATTTATTATTAATTTATTTTTATTCAGTCCGACTCATCTCTCTTTGTCTTCAAATTATTATTTGACGACAATATATAAATTTAAGTAATTAAAATTAAATTTAAAAGTAAATTAAAATAATAATTAGTTTGATTGAGTTAAATACACTATTAATGATCTTATTAAACTAAGATAAAAAAATGACTTAAATAACATCATTAACATGACAAATTGTAAAACAAAAAAAATAATATAATAGTAAGATTACAAATGAAAGTCATATATTTAATAGATTAATTAATAGATAATATATTATTTAGTAATATGTATTTAGCATCATATATTGAAAATTGATTAAATAACTTAAATGTTTGCAATGAAATCACTTACATATAAACATTTTCTCTCAATCACGTATTTTTGTTGATACATAAGTAATCTATATATATCTACCTTCTAAATGGGAAAAAATGTTTTATATGACCTTAATATTTATTAATAATTTAATTTTATTTAATCACACTCATCTCTATTCGTTTTCCCATTATTACCTTAATGTTCGTAATATTAACAATTTATTTAAATTTATAACATTATGATATTGATTTTCTGTGAATTTGATGTCAATGTAAATATTAAAGTAAATAATTTTAAATTTAAAAATAAAAATATATTAATGATTATTATTAAATGAACAGATGAAAAAAACAAAAAATAAATATGTATTTATGATAGTGATTTTATGTGAATTTGATGTCAATGTAAATATTAAAGTAATTAATTTTAAATTTAAAAATAAAAATATATTAATGATTATTATTAAATGAATAGATGAAAAACAAACAAAAAATAAATATGTATTTATGATAGTGATTTTATGTGAATTTGATGTCAATGTAAATATTAAAGTAATTAATTTTAAATTTAAAAATAAAAATGTATTAATGATTATTATTAAAAGAATATATGAAAAAGAAAACATGTAGTAATTAATTTTAAATTTAAAAATAAAAATATATTAATGATTATTATTAAATGAGTAGATGAAAAAAAAAAATAAACATGTATTTATGATAGTGATTTCCTGTGAATTTGGTGTCAATGTAAATATTAAAGTAATTAATTTTAAATTTAAAAATATATAGATTATTAGTATATAAATATAGATATAGATATATATTAAACCTCGACATATAAATTTATAATTTCTTATTTTCTGTTTTCTTAAATATAAATTTTTTGTATTATTTATTTTAATAAAAGAATGTTTCTGTTTTGTTAAATATAAATTTTTTATATTATTTATTTTAATAAAAGAATGTATAACACTATTACTATTATTTGTAAGTATTTTCACAAAACCAATTAATTTTATAAATAATATTATTATATATTGAAATTTTTGTATTATTTATTTTAATAAAAAAATGTTTCTGTTTTGTTAAATATAAATTTTTTGTATTATTTATTTTAATAAAAGAATGTATAACACTATTACTATTATTTGTAAGGTATTTTCACAAGACCAATTAATTTTATAAATAATATTATTACATATTGATTATTTTAATAAAAGAATGTATAACACTATTACTATTATTTGTAAGGTATTTTCACAAAACCAATTAAATTTATAAATAATATTATTACATATTGATTCGAATCATTAGTTGTTGAACAAATACTTTGATATTATTTGTAGTCATGCCATGAAATTGAGTGAAAGAGTAATAAATAATAATTAGTGAGTGGATTAATAATAATTAACTAATTACATAAAAAGAAGACAAAGTGTCGTTAGAGTACAATTTTAATGAGGATAATAAAGGAAATTCACAATTCAATCTGTATATTTATATAGATATAGATAAATACTTATAAACATGATGTTATTCAAACAATTTTAAATATTATCTAATTCTAATGATTACATAAAAGGAAGACAAAGTATCATTAAGTACAATTTTAATGAACATTGCTAGTTCAACTCAATAGTCAATACAATCATCCTCCTAGTTTTAGTGAAATTATACAAAAATAAATATTACTTTTCGATTTAATGAACAACCAGAGTTGGTTTTTTTTTTTTTCAAGAATCCAAAACCAGATAGGCAAACTTGCTTTTCGAGTATTTTTGGACCGACAACAAAAGAATTTCTAGAAAATGGTTTCGGGATCATATATATCAGCATCATATTTTCCGGTTTTCTTATCTGCATCATAGAAAATGGTTTTCTTATCTGCATCATATTTTCCGGTTTCGGGATCATATATCAGCATACTCTCCGCTGCATAATACCTTCCGATCTTCCCAAACTCAGCTGCATCTTCCAGCTAAGGAAACACCTTCGCAAGAAAATTAATAACTCCAATAGCAAAGTCCATTATCTGAATTGGTACCTTAAGAAACTTAGGCTCCTTTCCTAACATCTTAAACAGGATCTCCCCTTGTTCCAATGGTGTCAACGCATCCCCTGGTCCCCGATGGGGAGAAGCCAGTTACTCATTTCTTCGCTCAACTCGCAATCCGCGATAAACGAAGCCAAATCTTGCTCGCTGATCGGCTTGCAGGCACATAATTTTCCGTCACCGAACATGACATAAGGTTTCCCATCTTTAACCAACTCAACCTGCCCTGCCAAGCTCTTGAAAAATGCAGTAGGCCTAACTATACTATAAGTGAAACCCTCATCCAATTTGGCTTCTTCCATCAACTCTGCCTCGAATTTCAGTTTTGCTCGTTGAAATTCAAGAAGGGGCTTTTGCACACAGATCGCAGAGAGCAAAACAAAATGTGAAGCACCATACTTCCTATCAGTAATAAAACTGTTCTTTGTTGCCTCATAATCAATCAACCATGAGTCCTTAACTCCACCATTTCTACTAGCAAGGCAAGAGACAACAACATCAACAGAAATCCCAAGATTTTCAATGCTTCTCTCTAAAGATTCTAGCTTGGTAACATCCGAGAAGCACACATTCGCGTCATTTAACAAACCGAATGTTTCCTCTGTACTATTCTTCCCTCTTATACCACTTCTTTCTCTAGCAATGGCTATAACATTGAAACCTCTTTTAATTAACTCTTTAACCACAAAATTTCCAATATAACCCGTTGAACCCACCACCAAAACGTTAATTTCTTTTAGGTTTTTGTTTCTGAATGAGACCTTGGGTACTGTTTCAACATCTGGGGTAGACGTAGATACGGCAGTCACAAGTTTAAATCTTTCTCTCCCAAATTTAAAGGGATGTAAGAAATAAACAGGAGGAAAAGGGAAAACATATGGGATAGTGTTACCTAAGTTGATTATCAAAATGAGAGAGTAAACACCTTCTATAGCTCAGATTTTTAGAGGAGCGCAGTGTGAGTCCATTGCAGTTGAAGGGAAACTGACATTTTGTTGATTATGGACACCAAATTTTCAGAAGAAAATTGGACCAAGGAAGAGCATTGTGTCAAAGAAAGTTCATAAAAATGGAGAAACAAAGAAGGGTGAACTGAATAAGAATCGTCAATTGTTATAGCTTAATGCCTCTGTCGCGGTAGAATCCAAATGATTGGTTCATATTTGGTGGGAATATCACAGGAGCTTATGGGATTGGGGAGACCAATAAATGGATTTGGGCCTTACGAGAATTTGTGAGGCAAAGCCCAAAAATGAACTCCGAATACCATACATATCGGATAATTAAATATCTTCCAAAAACCTAATAACATTGTCAAAAAGAAACAAGGTAAGAATTCAATTCCCTTGCCCCCAAAAAAACGACAGAGAGGAGAAACAGAAGGAATAATTTATGTTGTTTACTCTCCAATAGTATTACTACATCAGTATATCATAATATTATGAATAATATTTTATTTTTTCGATTCTCCGATAATATATGAAGTATGATATAGAAATGACGCGTCCTGCCAAATAGAAGGTTGCAAACAAGTCCATCTCACTGGCCTGTTTTGATGTCTCTATTGATGGATATATGTGTGTGTGTTTATATATATGCATATATTTGGAGTCGAGATAGAGGGAAACCCAACGATAACAACTAATGAATAGCTATCGTTCTACGAACTTTTACCTGTCTTCATCAATGATATCCTGTAAATCTGTTGGATGGATCGACATGAATAGGTATCCTTGATCATATTCCAGTGCTTGAGTAGCCAAAAAATATGCTGCCATGTTCTGCCCTTTATATATATCTCAATCTAACTTCTAAATCTTTAGCTATAAAGTTTATCCTGAAGGAAATCAAATCAAGTGACAATGAACAAGACATTCTTTCTTTATCAGCCACTTCACTGCTACTTTTTAATTAACTTCAAGCATGATCTCTTGTGCCCTCGGTTCCATGCTAGTTCAAGCCCCTCGCGAACAGCCCATAGCTCAGCTTTTTCGATCGAACATCCAATGTTAAACACGAAACCTGTGATCCAATTCCAGACTCATCACGGAGTAGTCCACCTCCACCTGCCATTCGGCCAGCCTGTTTGCAATATCCATCCACATTAAGTGAATTCCATCCTCTGGGTGGTGGTATCCACTGCAACACACAATTTTCATATTCCACTGTGCGGTTCGACATTACCTTCTTAGCACTAAAAGCTGATTTAATTTCCCCAAATTGGTTCTTCATCCACAGCACTTTAAAGCCCAAGTTCACTTTCTTCTCCTTGAATACAAAATGGTTACGGCATTGCCAAATCCACCATAACGCAGTAGCAGAAAAGGTGCTCCAGTCCATGTTTATATTATTATGTTGCTCATGTATCAATTTTGTCATTAACCAGTCATCAAAGCTTAGTCTCAGGGACAATTGATCAGCCGTTTGAGGCATTAACTTACACCGGATTCCTTGTGATTCACCACACTTACGGAAGAGGTGTTCCATATCTTCAATGGAGGTATGACAGAAGGCACACATTCCATTAGTGGTAAGGCCTCCTCTTAGCCTCTCAGCATCATAATCTTCCCATGACGTACTTCTAGCTTCCATATGTTTTGCCAAGAATTATCACTTGTCCTCTCATTCAAATCAGTTATCATATCATATGCTGATCTTAATGAGAATCGCCCGTTGCTCGTTTTGTCCCAGCATCTGCTGTCCTCTATATCCTCAATGTTACTCACAATACAAGTAGCCAATATATTCTTCATATATGTAGGCAACATTTCATTCAAGGCTTCTGAATTCCAACCTATTCTCCTTATCCAATATTCATGGACTTTTTTATATCTTTCCACTAAGTCAATGTACTTAAGTAGAAATTTGCCCAATGGTTCATTTCCCACCCATTTATCAATCCAAAAGCATGTGGATTTTCCATTTCTAACGGCAACCTTCCTTCCCAATTCTAAAAAATTTGCAACATTGGTTATACCTTGCCATGCATTAGATGCACCTTGTTTAGCCTGGAGTTCCTGTCCATTTGGAGCAGTTTGCATGTATTTGCCCTTCAAGACTCGCGCCCAAAAACTATCTTTTTCTTCCATTAACCGCCAACCAAGCTTTGTCTTAAAAGCTAAATCCCTTGGATGTAATCTCTTAATACCAAGGCCTCCCTTAGACTTTGGATTCACACAAACTTCCCAGTTCACCAGGTGACATTTGCGTTCCCCATTCTGTCCTCCCCACATAAAATTTCGAATTGTTTTCTCTATTTCAGAGCATATCCCCACCGGTAAAAGGCTAGTTTGTATCGAATATAGTGGGATGGATTTAAGCACTGACTGCACCAATACCTTACGCCTGCAAAGGTCAGATACTTGGTTTTCCAACCCTCTAACCTTGATTTCACTCTGTCCAGAACATGTTTGAATAGGTTACCAGTGACTCTCCCATGAATTGATGGTACCCCGACATACTGCCAGGATCAGCCGTTGATGGAATCCCTGATATAGAAGATAAGTTGTTTGCCACAGCTGCTTCAACATTTCTTGAGACAAAAATATGTGATTTCTGGCGGTTAACTTTTTGTCCAGACCTTGAGCAGAACCGATTTAAGCATTCAAGGATGATATTTAACTGTTGTGTGGAAGCCTCCGCAAATTGCACCATATCATCAGCAAAGAACATGTGTGATACGAGGGGGCCATTTCTGGAGATAGAGTTGAATTGCTTTCCAAGACTATTCACAAACTGATGGATATATTGAATTCGATGCTTTGTGTATTCCATAGAACCACGCAATTTCAATTATTGATGGTTGGACATCATCTCCTAGACATCCGTTTTGTGGACTCTACCGCAATGATACGGAATTATGGATATCATAAGACGTTTTTTAAAAAAGTTTTCTTTTTCTTTTTTGGGCCAAACATGCTTTAATAAAAGATTTACAAACTTTTTCCAAGTTTGAAAATAGGCATAGACCACCACTGTACTTAGGTTTGGATGTTAATGGGGATGCCCATATTTACGACCAGGACTGATCCATTCCAGGCGCACTTATGTGCAAGGAATGAGACTCTACGTCCATGTTTATTCATCTCTTAACTCGAGTTCTCGTCCGGTAAAATTCATTTAGTGTAATATTTTTTTTATTACAATACACGCGGGGAGGGAGATCGAACCCGGGGAACCGGCTAATTCGACAAAGAGCTGAGATCATTGGGCTACAAGCCGGTCTTATTTAGTGTAATTACAATACAAAACAAATATATCTCCCCAGAAATGTGATCATCCCTATAAACAAATACGTTCATCACATGGATTCTACAACTGAAGCTTGGATATACATACAAATTAACTTTTACATTTCCTTGGATCAATTCCCGACAATTAAAAAGCGAAACCAACCAACCATAGATTAAATTGAAATTCCAACGACTTCAGCTGTGAATTGGTGAAAGTTCATGCTAGCTACTTGTTCTTCAAACAAAGCCTCAAAATCTGCTCTGCCACTTCATCTACTTCTTGTTCTTCTTCCTTTTTAATCTTTTCGCTCAATTTCCGTGCTTGAAACCTCATATCTTCACCACTTCTCTCTGCAAAAACTTTACGGACCGCTTTCGATATCTCTTCCCCTGTAAAAAGACCATTTTGGCACTTCACAACCTCCACTCCAACACCAGCCTCGACGATCAATCTAGCATTTATAGGCTGATCATATCTACTAGGCATGGCTATAACTGGAACATTATAATACAAGCTTTCTGTTACAGAACTCCATCCGCAATGACTAGCAAAAGCACCTATGTTCGGATTCGACAAAATCTTGGCTTGTGGAACCCATCCCTCCACAACCATCCCTCTCCCATTCTTCACCCTTTCAAGAAATCCTCGAGGGAACGCCTCTTCTAAGGTGACACGCTTATCCTCAACCGAAAATTTTATTACCCATATGAAATTTACGTCGCATAGCTCCAACCCTTTTGAGATTTCTTGTATTTGATCCTTAGACAAGAAGTGTTCGCTACCAAAGCAAATGAACAAAGTAGAGAATCCCTCTTTTTTACTTAGCCACTGCAGAATATCTAAGTTTCCTTCATCTTCTTTAGAATCATCCACCAATAGTCCAGTAGGTACAACTTTTTTTTGACATAAAACAGAAAGATGATCCATATACTTCCCATCAAACCCTTTACACCCCTTGACCAAAACAATTTCACTAGACATCCTAAATATTCCAAATGAAAAATCTTGATCAGCATCTTTGATTTCTGGTTTAACCAGAGCATTTAGCTCGACTTTCTCACGATCCAGGAGATATATTTCTTGAAAAGGAAAAGTAGAAGTGCTCCCATATGTATATAAATGATGGAAATATGAAAAAGGTGCTGCTCCTGCAGTTGCAAAATAAACCGAAGGAATACCTTGGGATGAAGCAAGCTTTGGAACCCATGGTTGGAAGAAATCATATATCACCAAATCAGGCTTTAGATCATTGAAGATTTCAGAGAAGCTAGAACTTGACATTTGGAAAGCTTGCATAAGTGTTGATGTCAGGTTGGGAGGCAAATTCTTGGTCGTGTGGAGATCTGGAGGAAGTTGAGGCAAGGATGGCACGTTAAGTTCTACAAGTTCAATTGAGGAATCGCTGATTGATTTTTGCATAGTTTTCTTGATGGATTCAAGATTGATAGCAGAAGAACAAAAATATATGTGGAAGTTTCTGTTTGAGAGCCTTTTGGCTAGTTCAAAAAAGGGATATACATGGGAAAACGACAAGTACGGAAACACTAAGATTCTAAATTTGGCCTGTTCCAATTTCTCCATGAATGAAACCTCACACTCAAATTCTTTTTAGTTTGTATTTCTCTCAAGAACTTTTAGTTTTAGCTCCCAGTTCTCCAATGATTGTTGAATTCCGGTCCTGTGAGGTTCCAAGGAGCAAGTAGGCGATATATACTAATAAAATACAGTTTTAGTGAGAAAATTAACGAAAACAGTACTTGCTAAGGCCCAGCTAGGTTCCAAAGAGCACGCAGGCGATATACTAGGCCCACTGCAGTTCTCCAGCTACAATTCTTTTCCAGTTTGAACTAAAGTCGTTGGATTATATTGTTAGGAGGTAACGATTTTTGAGTTTCGGAGGTATGTGATAGGCCCAATGTAGAGGCCCAATGACCTAGCTCATGTTCATTTTAAATTTTTTTTTCAGGATGGAAATATGAAACATCAAATTTGCTTACCCAGTCAATCAATAATCAGTTGGATGCTACCATAATAAATTAAATTATATCCTTAATATTATTCTGAGAAAAATCATTTTAGTCCTCAATTTTCTCTTTTAGCTTTGTAGTTGGTCAAACTTTAGTATTGGTCCGCTAAATTATAAAAAATTTAGCGGAAAATTACTGACTAAGCCGATGACATGACATCAAGGAGTTTTGAATATCGATGAAAATAATCCTAGTTGGAATGCCACCTAAAATTCAACCATATCATTGTATCAAAATAAAAATTCCACAACATCAAACCAAACTGATAAGATGAAATATTTAGGGACCAAAAGCATTTTAGTATGAAACTATGGGGACTAACTCAAGGGCAGGCCGATTTTAAAAACTGGAGATCATGTGGACTCATCTTATTTGATTCCTAAAAATAACAATAAATCATTAACAACAAATTCATTATTCTCTTCTTTTTATATTTAAAAAAATCAGTAATAATTTGTTTTATGTACTTTATTTTAGTACCCATATATCGGACAGATGGTGCATATGGTTTATGGTTACCCGTGAACCTATTTTGAGTCTGGCAGATGATGTATGCTTTTCAAAGTTATTTTTTTAATTAAATGTGCTAAGAGACAGAGCCAAAAGGAGGACGAATAACTCTCTTGAGACGGTGTCACGAATCTTTATCTGTGAGATGAGTCAATCCTACCAATATTCAGCATAAAAAGTAATATTCTTAGCATAAAAAGTAATATTTTTTCATGGATGACCCAAATAAGAGATCTGTCTCAAAAAATACCGTGAGACTATCTCACGTAAATTTTTGTCAAAAAGAGGATGGTCTTCGATTTTTTTGTTTTTATACAGTAATGTCTTAGATGTAATTATTTTACTTTATTTTATTTCTCTGAAATTTTGCACTTGTCGTACTAAAATTTTAAAATAGATAAGTAAGATCAAGACGTCTGCTGAATCACCCGAGTAAACGATGAAGTTGAAATAATAAAATAGCAAGGATAGATTGGTATCTGCTACTGGGTTCGGTCGACTCTAGCAGCAAGGGTACTGCCGTAAACCACATATCACAGGTATTTACTGTTAGTTAGGTTGGTCAAAACTGTAAAAAAAAAATATTTGACATATGTCAAAATGTGAATGATCAGAGCAGTGCCCACAAAGGTAGTATGGAATAAACTCTGCTATTGACTGAATCACGGTTCGGTCGACCCTGGCAGCAAGGACACTGCCCTGAACCAATCAATGAATGACACATCACAAGTATTTACTGTTAGTTAGGTTGGTCAAAACTGTAAAAAAAAAAATATTGACACATGTCAAAATGTGAATGGGATCAGAGCAGTGTCCACAAAGTTAGTATGGAATAAATCCTGAATCACCAAATGACTATTTATTACTTGGAACACGCATCAATACACGTTCATTCTACGCTAAAATAAGTAATGCCTAATTAAGCCCGTTGCATACGTTTATATCAAAGGTATTTTATTAACATCAGAACAGTTGAATTTGGATGTAAATTTATGAGACTTGTTCTTGATGTGTTTTTTATTTTAAGAGCAAAGACGATGTCACGGGTTCGAGAGTTGACAAAATCCATATTTCAAGTCCACCACACTGCACTGCTGCAGGTTCATGACATGAAAATAGATCTAAAGTTTAGATACACAAAGCTTCATATACATTAATTAGTTGAATCAATTCCTGACATATAGAAAGCCAAACCAACCATGTAGATCAAATGAATTTGATCTTTACACCTTTAACAGTGAGTTCATGCAAAATCTTGTTACTTATTCTTCAAACATAGCTTCATAATCTGCTCTGCCACTTCACCTAATTCTTGTTCTTCTTCTTCTTTAATCTTCTGGCTCAATTTTCTTGTTTTAGACCTTATGTCTTCACCAGTCCTCTCCACAAAAATTTTACTGATCGATTTCGATAGTTCTTCCCCTGTAAAAAGACTGTCTTGACCCTTCACAACCTCCACTCCGATACCAGCATCCACGACCAACCTAGCATTTATCGGCTGATCATATCTGATCGGCATGGCTATAATCGGAACGCTATAATACAAGCTCTCTGTCACAGAACTCCAACCACAGTGGCTTGCAAAAGCACCTGTGCTAGGATTTGACAAAATCTTGGCTTGTGGTGCCCATCCATTCACAACCATCCCTCTCCCTTTCACCCTTTCACGAAATCCTTGAGGTAATGCCTCTTCTAAGGTGACAAGCTCATCCTCAACTGAAAATTTTACTACCCATATGAAATTTACGTCGCAGAGCTCCAACCCTTTTGCGATTTCTTGTATCTGCCCCTTGGACAAGAAGTATTCACTACCAAAGCAAATGAACAAAGTGGAGAATCGTTCTTTTTCACTTAGCCACCGGAGAATATCAGAATTTTCTTTATTTCCTTCAGAATCATGCACTAACAGTCCAACGGGGACGATTCTTTTTTGACACAAAACAGAAAGATGATCCATATGCTTCTCGTCAAACCCTTTGGACCCCTTGATCAAAACAATCTCGCTAGACAGCCTGAGCATTCCATCGGCAAAATCTTGATCAGCATCTTCGATTTCCACTTCAATCCGAGCCTTTACATCGTTCTTTTCATGCTCCAAAAGATATATTTCCTTAAAAGGAAAAGCAAAAACACTCCCATGTGTAAATAAATGATGGAAATACGAAAACGTTGCTGCTCCCACAGTTGAAAAGTAAACAGAAGGAACAGCTAGACGTGAAGCAAGCTTTGGAACCCATGGTTCGAAGTAATCATATATCACCAAATCAGGCTTCAAATTATTAAAGATTTCACAGAAGCTAGATCTTGACATTTGGAAAGCTTGTAAAAGGGCTGATGTCAGGTTGGGAGGCACATTCTTGGTGGTGTGGAGATCTGGAGGAAGTTGAGGCAATGATGGTACATTAAGTTCCACAAGTTCAATTGAGGAATCAGTGGGTGACTGTTTTTGCATAGTTTTCTTGATGGTTTCAAGATTGATAGCAGAAGAACAAAAGTATATGTGAAAATTTCTGTTGAAGAGCCTTTTGGCTAGTTCAAAATAAGGATATACATGAGAATAAGACAAGTACGGAAACATCAAGATTCTGGATTTCGCCTTATCTTTTTCCATGAATGAAACCTCTAGCTAGCTCGAATCTCTTTTAGTTGTATAAATGGAGCAAGTAGGCTGTTGACCATTGACCGATGAATTATATCCAGGCAAGCACATGGCAATCTTGAGTCAAGATAGATAATGAAAGGAAGCTACGAGCTTTCACTTTCTTCAGGCTGACACCTTCAATAATTTTCTATTCCTTGACAGAAACATCTTCCTGTAAATTGATTTCTTGAGAGTTATAATAAAATCCATTGCTCCTGGTTCCCAAGTGGATGTAGCCTATTGGCCGAACCACTATACATCTTGTGTTTCCAACTTTATGCATTAACATTCTTAATTCTTCTCTGTTGTGTATAATTGAGTTCTTGAACTCATCTTGATCGAGAAGTTCCGTGATTGTTTCACAACGCAATATAGAAGACAAATATAGACATATAGGGGAAAGATCTGTCGGGTGATATAATTTTGCTCTATGCTTACTTTGGGTGGCAATCCCTTTTAGTATGCCAAAAATGGTCGCTGGTGGACATAAAAAATCGGAAATCACAAAACATATGCATATATATTATTTATATATCAGAATCGAAAGAATCCGTCAACTGGATATTTTCTAATAAGAAATAAAAAACTTTTGAATATCCAATATATTATCAGATTACATCTGGGCTATCAAATTGTGATCTGAGTTGATTATCCATTTAAGAGTTTTTTTTAAGGAACTTCGTACATTTAGACGATTATATTATTGAGTCTTTTCTTATATTTTCATTTATTCTTTGTGTATTTTGACTTTCAAGAGTTTTAAATTCAATGATGAAACCCCCGTGGCGGACCAATTTAAGAGTATGTCTCTTGTGAGACGGTCTCACGAATCTTTATCTGTGAGACGAGTCAAGTCTACCGATATTCACAACAAAAGGTATATATTCTTAGCATAAAAAGTAATAATCTTTCATGGATGACTCAAATAAGAGGTCTGTCTCACAAAATACGACACTTGAGACCTTCTTACACAAGTTTTTGCCCCAGTTTAGCCCCCCCGCATGTGTAGTCCACTCACTTATTTTTTTTTAATCAAGAATTAATGCTTAGCACATTTCGTCCTTAAAATAATTAAATAAAATTGATATTTTTTATTTTAAAATTAAAAAAAATTCATATTTTTTTAATTACAAATGATATCTAAAAATTTAATGATATACATTCATAAATTTAAAATATTTTTAAAAGTTGATAAGATATGTTATAAATTTACTAAAAAATGTATTTATGTTATTTTTTATTTAAAATAATTTCATTTTTGTAAAATAAATTTTTTATTTATCTAATATAACTACATCTTATAAAATAAATTATTTATTTTTTCATGAGATAGCTTTATTGGTATTTAAATCGATAAAAGTGGACAAACATTCATTTAAATGTCATTCTAGTTAAATACTTCTTTGTATAGATTTGTCTCTCTATATGCACTATTTGTAATAGCAATGGATGCTTTTGCTGATATACAGAGAGATGCATTTATAAATTAAAATTTTAATTATATTTTATTTTACAAAAATAAATAGACAGGAGAAGGAAATTAGCGACGATAGATGACCAGAAAAAGTTGTACAACCTAGCTATGCGATTTTTGCTTAGATTGGTTCCACATTCGATACACTCATGTCACGCTCGTATGCTTCCAGACAAGTCAAGCATTTTTTTAATGAAAATCAAGCTTGTTAAAACAAATGCAAGAGAGATTAACGTAAAAATCAACACACAGAATTACGTGGTTCACTAACAATATGTTAGCTACGTCCACGGGCAGAGAAGATGATGCTTTATTGCCTTTGGTATTCAGAAATTACAGAGTGTTGTTCTAGGTTACAGAATAACCAGTATTTATGCTGCTAAAAAAAACCCTAGACCAGAAAGTGCCAGCTTAGGCCCATAATCAGACAGCCCAAATACCCAACATAGCATACACCGAGTCGGGGGCCTCGTTGCGCCCCCGAACCCCCAAAACCAGGGTGCTTCGCCCCTGGACCCCGACTCGTTGACCGGGCAGCGAGACCCCCGTTAAGGGTCGCAGTAGGGGCTAGACAGGTTCAAGGCATATTCTAACAAAGCTCTTTATTTGCACACCCCTCTGCGGGCTAGCGCTACAGAGAGCCTCTTCTCTTGATCAATCATTTTTATTATTTTATAAAATGTAACTCAATATAAATTCATCTGTACTCTTTTTATTTTTATGTGAAACAAACCCAATGTTCTCCAATAACATACAACCCATTATATATGTAATCCCACAACTTGTTCGGAGGAGGTAACAACTCTTGATTTTTGGAGGGATTATATGTGATAGGTCCAACAAAGAAAACCAATAAAATTGTTATCAAGTTTAATTCAATTGTGTTTTTGCTAACTTTTAATATTTTATGGATTTTGTATACTTTTTATGTTCGGTTTTTAGAATTACATATTTAGGTAATTAATTTTGTATCAGAATACATATTTTCCCGTTGATACTTTTAACTAAATTTCATTAAAAAATTTCTTCATGCAAAAATTCTTCCTAAAACAGAAATTTACATCTTATAGCTTTCGAGCAATGACTGTAAACCAAACCTAGAAATCGCTTCCTCTAACATCCATTTTAAGGAGGAAAGATATTTCTAAAATTATTTTCAAAATAATATCAAATCTAGCCAAAACTTCATTCACGATTGATACAAAAAGATCATATGTCAAATCGGTAAATCAACCGCTATAACTATCAAGCCTAATGACAAAAAACATGAATCACTTGCTATCATGAAGGATTTTCATTCACACGATTGTAATATAATAAAGGAGATGGTAAAAAATGAGAATGACTTGAACATTATCAACTATAATATAGCGAATTTCTACATATTTAGCATCATCTTTGGGACAAAACTAAGGGACAAAACTCAAAACCGAGTTAATATAAATATATATTCTACCTTTCTTCTCAAACGATAAAAAAGTGAACTAACCAATAAAGAGGTATCACATAAAAATAGATCAAGAATGTCAAGCACAATAAAAGTACTTCAATTTATTTGTGTTATCAACTGTAAGCTCTCACGAAATATCAAAAGTAAAACAAATTATGCATATAAACAAATGAAATGAAAAACAAAAAGGAAACAAGATACCACAGTCATCATAATAGAATGCAAAACCTCTTTCAACAAAAAAATGCCACAAAGAGGAAAAAAAGAGTGAAAATAACAAAAACGAATGTCACAAAGAAGAAAAAGAAAAGCATGAAGAAATCAATTAAAAAAAATGAAGAAGAATGATAAAACAAGTGAAAAAAATACAAAAGTAATACTAAATGTCACAAGAATATAATAAACACATGAACTAAAAAATAAATGCACAAGACATCAATTTATACCAACATAAATACAATTGAATGATACTATTAAAATGAATTAAATCATATTAACCTTAACATGCACAATTACTAAAATAACCTCGTCAACTATGTCAAAATGCAAAACAAGATGTCATAATAGTAAGCTCACAAATAAAACTCATATTTTTATAGGTACATATATAAATGCTAAATCATGAAGTTTTATATATATATATATATATATATATATATATATATATATATAAATGCTAAATCATGACAACTTCAATTATATATTATTTCAAAGAATAATTCCATTACTTTTTCACTTAAAAATACGGTTTTCTGCCTCTATATATATGAATACAAACTAACGTGAAAAACAGGCAGATGCATCAAAAAGGGAAATTAAAGGAAAAAATATAATCTCTTTATTTCTCTCAATTCAAGAATCCTTTCCTCCCTTCATTTCAACACCAAACATGGGTTGTGGGAAATCAAAGCAGGCTGTGGCGACAGACAATACTGTTACCATAACAAAAAGTTCAAATTCCATCAAGATCAATAACCCTGTTGTTGAAAAGGCTACAGAGGAGGAAAATGTTCAAGAATTTGGAAATGTGAAGAAAAATGATAGCCCTGATGCATTAATCAAGAAGGTCGAATATAATGAAAATATTGAGACAAAAGAAAACACAAAAGAAAAGGATGGAGCAGATGGAAACGGAGAATCACGGGCGGATGATAAGGCGAAAAAAGTTGAAGAAGGGGAGAAATTTGTTGAAAATGAACAAGGAAAGCTGAATTCAGACGATCATTCTCCAAGGAACTTTCTTTCGCCTATACGGGATCAAGAAGAAACCATTGAATTCATTATTTCTGAAGGGATATCTGGGAAATCCGAATACTATTCGCCCCGTGCTAAGGGGCACGTGCATGAACAGAAAACAGAATGGAATGATGCTGTGGAAGGAGAGGCAAAAGCAAAGAAAAAAAATGGTTTGTGTATCTTTAAAGTTCTTATCATCTATAGAAATGTTTGTTTATATATGTTCTTTAGCCACGCCATTGTATGTCTTGTATTGTTTTGTAATCTCGAGGTGCTGGATTTGCAGAAGAAGGAAACAAGGTTGAGGAAGGCAAAGAGGTGGTGATAATGGATGAAACAAAAGAGTCCGCCTCCACAGGCGAAGAGAAGACTCTTGATGGTACTAAAAATCTAAGTTAACAAAACTTCACATTTTCATGTCAAAAATGTTGAGATAATTCTATAAGTACATGTTTTCATGCAAAATATATCTATGTTTCATAGGGATAGGGCAGTTTAAATTGTTGTGATGCAAATTATGAACATGGTATTTAATTCGAAAACTAATTAATTTCTTGTAAATGACTTGAAATTTTCATGTATGAACAAAATCAGGAATAAGCTGCACCACCATTGTTTGAACCATGGGGACAAGTTTAGAAATCTTTGAAATCAAATACAAGGGAAAAAAATGAGAAGGTAGACCAACGGGCTCAAATAACTGAAATTAAATTAATAAAAATTGTTAGCTTTACCTTGCTACATACAATAAATTTAAACTTCTAAACAAACACAGATTTTTGCCTGCAAAAAAGCACATAATATGGCATGTGATCACTAAACATTTCTTACGTTGGATTTGGTGATGATTATGCAGGAAAGTGAAACCAAATGATTTGAAGACAAATTGAAGGAAATGGTGATCCAATCTTTTTATTTTGTTTATCACACATTTCCTATTCATTTATTAACCGCACAAATTCATATTTCAATGAAATTGATGGCAAGATTTGTATCTCGCCTTCTGTGTAAAAGTTACTGACTGAAAAATACAAGAAAAATTAACCAGTAGAAACTTAATTACGGAATAAAAATAATAATTATTAATATTTTTAATTTCAGTTGAATATTGCATTATTTCGTCGATCAAATTTCAGCATATCTGTCACGAACAAAGAAGTACATGTACAAAGTAGATATTTGGATTAAAATGATATATACACATGAACAGTATTTATATACAAGATACTCCTTCCCAACCCAAGGCCGTCCAGATACAGCTCCAACCAATAAGATAATCATACGGCTCGTGTCATGTACACGCATCAATGGCACAGTTGACCGAAATCTACATGGAAAGGCCCTGATTGGTTACCTCCTCTGTACTCTGTTTCAAAACTGGGGTGGACAGATTCCGGGATAAAATGAAATTCCCATCAACATCCGTTTTTCCATAAGCAGCAACACGGGGATCCATCACAATTCTGCAGCCACTTGGTGCATCACATCCCATTTCAATGCCATAATATGACAAATGGTCGGATATACTGTTCCCACTCACCGACCTACAGAGGAATCCGGGAAGTGATTATCACAAAGGCTGCCACTTTGCTAGCAATCAAGAATGATATTAGCAGGAGAATACCCAGGAATTTGGGCGCAGTGCAAGATAGAGGGAGATGGATACCTTCTGCCTTCTGGGAGAGAGGTGTATGAAAAGTGAATTTTAAATAAAATTAAAAAAAAATTCATTTTTTTTTCGGTTGAAGGGGTTGATTGCTTCACCTTGCCGCTGCAGGATCATCCTCTGATAAAAGAGGAAGCAATTTGAGAACTACAAATATTCTTACGAAGGATTGGCAACAGTATAGAGCTATCTTGGCCAACTCTATCACTATTTAGTGTCCAAAGGGTTGTTCGTCACCATCCAATACCCTCTGGTGATCAAGACTATCTAAAAGTATAAAGAAAGCATAGGCTATATCTTATATAGTACAGCAGCAACCAAAAATAACACATAAAATTCATTAATAGAAATATGACAAAACTTAGATGCAAATACTTGCCTGCTACAAGTTGGATCTTCCCCAGAATTGTCACAGACCTTCTCCACCGTATAAATCAAAATTCCAAACCCGATATCGTAAAGCCAGACCTACAACATGAAGATTTTATATCTTAATAAAGGAGCAAGCCGAGAAAAATCATGAAGCAATTAACGCCAAAATAACCCAATTGTATGCAGTATGATTAAAAAATGGTGAACTGTTCATTAATTTTGGGGGTTTATGCAGTCAAAGAACTAAGATACGAAAATAAAAAAATACAAAACTAAAGCAATCACTACCACAAAGTATATCATTTCTGCAGTTTAGGACAATGATCCAACAAGATAAATGAAAGCAGTGAATCAAAAAGTGTGCAAATACATCCAGGACATTTTTTTCCACGTTACCTTTATTTACGCCAATCAAATATAATTTTCCTTTAGAAAAAGAAAAGTATGTTTCAGATTCCATCATGCTGAAAATACTCCATAAAAGCAAAATTGATAACGTATATAATTGGGGTGTACAGAAAATACAAGAAAGAGGTGGTCTAGTTAATTAAGATTAGTTACTGACATGTACATAAATCAAATAAAGATTGAGCAACTAAAGCTTAATATATGTGTCATGAAGTTAAACACCAAAAACTAGTACCTCTCTCGCAAAGTGATGGTACGTCTTTTGAGGAAAATAATGGTAATAAGGAGGTAAATGAGGCACAATATCATGTCCATTCGTGATGCGAAAGGTATTTGGCACCACCTGGCCATAATATGCTGCAAAAGCAGTATTACCAATCCTAGGTTGCCCAAAGGTCATAACCTGAATGTCTTGATCTCCAAGACTGAGCTGAAAACAGGACAAGTACATTAGAAAAACTCCAAAAAAGAAAATACCAAACAAATTATCCCAGAATATATTAATTAATAAGTATTATTATACATTTCAATTTGAATCCTCTACCAGACGACATCCCAGGGCAATTATTTTGTAAAACTTTAAGAAACCATTGTGTAAAGTTTTGGACTGGAAAAATCAAACACAGTCGTGCAGTTAGTTAAGAGTATAGAAGCTCCAAGCACTTAACTCAAAACATCTTTTAGAACTAAGGAGTTCAATCTTCTTGATTGATAACCTGACCATAGACTAGGCTAATTCTGGAAACATGATCGTATTTTTGTACCAAAAATAAATCCCTGGGAGCGCTCTTCTATACCCCTTTTGGGCAAAGATCACCATCTAAATATTGGCATACAGCACTAAAGTAAAAGCCAATAATAGGTTAATAATGAAAATAATCATGTAGAATTACACGAAGATCGAGTCCACAAAAAGCAGCTATCGCCCCTCCCATCGAATGCCCAGTAACCATTATCTTAGTGTCTCCATATAACTGCTTTGCCTTTTGGACAGCATTTAGAACTCCAGAACGCAAGGATGTGTTGTAGTAAGCAGAATAAAAACCATGATGCACCTGGACCAAAAAATAACACCCACATAAAATGAATATGGATACAAACACAGCAAACTCGTCAAAATACTCATGTGGATGAGGGAAAAAGAAAAAAGAAATGCGTATGTTTAGTTGCACACACCATAGCATCATCAACTCCAGGGTAATCAATATCAAGCTGCTTCCAGTACAAATCTTCCACCCAGTTCTGTAAACTGCAAATAAATTACCTATAAATAAGTTAAGAACTGACCTTAACAGATTACAACATTTTAGTTTAGAAAAAATATTTTATGTAAATGGCAACTCTAAAAGCTCAGAGACACAAGCATCGGTCATATTATGTGTGGAAACAAAATAATGAGCATGGGAGATTGTCCACGGGTTGTATTACGCTTTTAATACATTCGACTCAAAATTCAAATAGAATGGCCTTGAGGTGAAACAACCAATCATGGAGAAGATAATATAGATCAACAAGTAAGAATAAGCCAAACCTGCGCTCTTGAGTTCCTCTGAATGCAATGACAGTGGCATTAAGATCAGTCGCAACCCCAACAAATCCCTTCATAGAAATAACTGGATATTAGAATCTCATAAACAAAGTCAACAGAAAATAAAAATAATGCTTTATCTGACAAAAATGATGAAAACGAAGATTCATTTCCCCAAACCTGCAGGCAGGATTTCACGTCCACAATTAGGTCCATTATTTCAAAGCCCTGTACCCAAGAAGAATAATACCAATCCAAATATTAGGGGATAAATAGCTATTCAATTTAAGTCAACAAATAATTATGTATTATGTAACTATTAGTCTATTACTTTACCTCAGTTAGACCATCGCATCTCGAACAAGTCCACGTAAACAACTCAGACAAGTCTGACAAATATACCTGCAATTGCAAATTTTGTTTAGTTATGCCATACATCAGCAGTTTCGTATATGGATGTTGACTCAACAAAATACTATCGAAAAATTTCTTGAGAGAATCGTAACGTAGAATCTGAGGTATTGTAACAAATTATTCACTCAATAATAAAATGGGAAAACTTACCAAACCTACCGCTTCAATAAAAAAGAGTGTTAATGAAACAACCAACACCTCTACTCACACAACTGCACTTATCTTTGAGGACGACAAGCAATAAAAATGACACTAAAGAAATGTATACATATATGTAAATATCTAAAATACTTATCCTAAAGCATAATCATACAAATGGATCCAAAATATAGTTCAGAATGAACTCACAGCCGAAGCATATTGCACCAATATTTTTGCAAGAGTATGATTGTACGTCACCAACTGATAATTGGTATTACGCCTGTGCTTCCCCGTCACCTTCAATTCTGCGCACATAAAGCATGGACACATTCATATCCAAAAGGGAAACAGAGATGCAGGTATCTCCAAATAGAATTAAGCAATAAGAATGATAAACCACCTCATTCAAAACAAAGTAAAGAATTCAGAATTTTTTAATTACATCTAAAGTTAATTTGGAACGAGATTTCTCTGCAGAGAATTAATCGACACCACATAAAAAAAAAGTATCATATAAGTCATAACATTAAGAACGTTTATGTATATAACGAAGCAAAGACAAATTAAATCAAAGATTGAACCAGTACAAGATTATTATAACACGAGATTAACGTAACAAGTTATGGATCATGAAACTTGGTCATTTAACGATCAACTCCTCTGCATAAACTTTATTTGTATCACACCACACACAATATTATTATAATTTTTTACCAAAATCTCGAGAAGGGTTAGAGTGTATCTGCGATACAAACTTCTCCTAAAAATATTCCAATTTATGCCGAATTTTGCCGCAAATAGAATTTTTGGAGTCACCGCTCATCGAATATCCCTTCACATCCGCAATCAGAACTAAAAACCCAAATAATTAATTACCTCTACATGATGAAAATCCAAACAAATATACACAAATTGCAATGGCCAACCACCGTCTTCTTTCCATCTCCTGCAAAAAAGAGTATCAAATAACGAATTATAGAAAACCAAATAAGAACAAAACCAATCAGCACTTCGAAAATAGCACGGGACAAACCCAATTAACTCTCCAGAACCGAATTGCAATCCCCAATTCCGAAAAAAGGTCAGCTTTCCGGTGAACTCGAGAGTTTTCTCCGGATAACTCAGACCAGACGAAACGACGCCGAATGATAGACACAGTTTTGTTGGATAGATCCTGGGAAGGGGAACACGTTCGTGTGGGAAAAGAAAAGGGTATAATATAGAGCTTAATTAATAATATGTAATTACATAATTGCCCCGAATAAGGCTGATTGATGACTTGGTTTGGGCGGTATTTTTGAAGTTATTGAGGGAGTAAATTGTAGTTTCATAATGTTGTTTATAAATAAGTTATGTAACTTGTTCGGGATGGTTTGTGGGTTGGAGAAAATTGACCTTTTGGTTTTTCTACAAATTCTAATCCGCAATGTATGGATGGAGTTATTAGGTAGCTAAAATCATCAATCTCGTCTAAAGAGTATTTGATAATTTACGCATAAGTGCCCTTCTAGTTTGCTATATCACAACGCAACAGTCTCACTTATCGATTTTGTGGGACATATCTTCAACTCGACACAATCCATTAAAAAATATTATTTTTTAGCGAAATATATATAATCTCTAGGTTCATGTATCTTTTCATGTAGGGGTGGGCAACGGTCGGTTTGGTCCGGTTTTACTCTACAACGGTTCGAGTTTTCGGTTTTCGGTTTTGAATATCTCTAGTCCAAAACCAAACCATTTTATTACGGCTCGGTTCGGTTTTATTTTTTATTTTTGTAATACGGTTCGGTTTATACGGTCGGTTATATACAGTTGGCTAAAATTTGTTGAGAAATAAAATTATATGTCACTTTATACCTTTAAAATCTAAATCATAATTTTTCAAATATTTAATTTGTTAGATTTAATCTTATATATGTGTGTGTGTGTGTGTGTTGTGTACAAACATGTCATACGAATATAATAACAATATATAACTAATTAACTATGTAAACATGGAAAATGCATGAATCAAACAGAATATTCAGTAATAAGAATGATAACAAGGTGTCAACCAGCTCGAATGGAACACAAATAATCTTACGAAAATATTAAAGAAATATATACAGAAAAAAGAGAAAACGTCGACTGATGAGTGTTAAGAAAAAAGAGAAAACGATTGGATTGAAAAATTAAGGGTTAATGATATTAAGTTCCTAAATCTTAATAGGTCCATTATACATAAAAGTCTTATACTTACCAATAATATGGCCCATTATACATAAAAACCTTATATTTAACAATAATATGGCTGGTTCGATTTTTCGGTTTTTTTGATGATTAAAACCGAAAACCGAACCGAAAAACCGAACTTCATAAATTTTAAAACCATAACCGACCGAAAAACCGATAAAACCGAACCATTTAAACCGAATTATTCGGTTCGGCCGGTTTTTTTGGTTTTTCGGGTTTTATGTCCACCCCTATTTTCATGGATGAAAATCGGTACAAAATATTGAAAATACGGTACTAATATATCATATTTGAGTAGCAACTGTTTCGTATCTACAAAATATAAAATTTTGAGTATACTGATTTTCATTTGAAAAAAGACATGCGTCATTAATATCAATACATGTTGTACATGTTTGGATACTCAAAAATCATATATTAATATCAGATTCAAAATATTTTGTAATCAAATATTATTTATTAATATCATATTTTCAATTTTTGTATCAATTTTCATCTGAAAAAAAAATAAACTCAAAGATTGCATAAACATTTTTTCATGCATAAGATAGTGTAAACACGTATTTTTTCTGACATGGACCAACAAAAAAATGATGTTGGGAAAGCTTGAAGTCCTAGTACTGACTAACTTTTAATTGTTTTGGTGAAACTTTGGTTGAAATTACAATTATGTAACTTTTGGAGATTTTTTTTTCATAAAATGACATTTTTTTAAAAAAAATATACTTTAGTTGAAATTACAATTATGTAACTTTTGGAGATTTTTTTTTCATAAAATGACATTTTTTTTAAAAAAATATCTATATTTTTTAATTCAATCCTATTTTTATCAATATTTTTAAGTTTGTAGATTGTTATATCATTCATGATAAAATAATATGAAAAATTATTAATTTAAAAATGACAAAAATCATGTATAAAAAATGTCTATATTTTTTAATTCAATCCTATTTTTATCAATATTTTTAAGTTTGTAGGTTGTTATATCATTCATGATAAAATAATATGAAAAATTATTAATTAAAAAATGACAAAAATCATGTATAGATAATTGTACAAGGACACTACCTTGCAAACGAGCACTAGTAGATATTGTTGTTTTAAATTATTATTGTTGTTGTTGTTATTATTATATAGTCCAACACATGTTCAATAATTAGATAATTTAAGCTATACTAAAATTTCTATAAATTAATATTATAAGGGTCACTAAATTTTATTTTAAAATTTATATAATAAATTAATGTCATGAGGATTAGGTGTGTTTCTAGCCACACTCATTTTATCGGCATCGTCCTTACTTCTCTTTGCTTCCATTTCTATTCCACACGTCTTTTTGTTATTTAAGAAAATCATCGAAAAAATGATTAAAATAAGTTTTCATTAGAATGTAATTTTATCTAGTACTTAAAACGATTGATTTAAAATTCATAATTTCTAATCTAGTTTTAGTTATTTTGGATCATATTTACGCCGTGGATTGATTGATTTAAAATATATTTCAAAAACTAAAATCAAAATGTTTTTCAAAACTTAAACTGAACTTGTTATGTGTATATTAATATAAGAGTTGATATTTACGTTCCATTTCTTGTTATTTTCACTTCATTTGTGAATAAATTTAAAATATATGTATACAAAAAACGTAGCGTTGATAACACAAAATAGAGTACAAATATCAAATCTATTAATATTATAATATATTCTATCCAGCACAGAAATATGGAGTGCAAGGTGGAGCAACGCCGCAAACTGACTTTTGAGACAATTTAGAGCCATTTATGGACTTCGCCGACCTATCGATCTTTAGCCCATTTCTCCTCTCTCTCCTTTTTTGGCTAAAGATGCGTGAGATCCAAGTTGCCAACTCCGTGTTAATGTAGTCAAGAATACGATTCATCAAATTTTGATTACGTAAATAGTTTGATTTTTAGCCTTAAAAGTTCGAGAAACTCGAATGATTTTTTTTTAAAAAAATAAAAAATTCAAGACCAAAAAAAAAAAAAAAAAAAAAAGAAGCCCGAACCCGATACAAAGACACATTATTCTACGTGAAATATGACGCAATTGATCTTACGCTGACAAATTTCTATTCTCCGACAAGGAACTAAATTTAAACATATATTCATTCATTCGTGGATGTCATCAATATATATCCCTTAACAATAAGGTTCTATCCTCGTTGCTTGTTCATTTCATACTATCGAATCTTTGTAAAGAAGAAAGAAAATAAAAAAAATTAAAAAGTAAAATAAGAAAATTAAAGAGGTCCCAAATGGATGTATCCAGCTTGCCAGATGCTTCTTTGAAAGATACAACAGAAAGACGAATGCGCTTGGAAATTTCACTCATATTCTTTAACCTTCGATACCTAATTAAGTCTATGTAATCATGAGTTTAATCAGATGGAAATTAATTCGTCGAGTCGGATTGAAAAATCTCATAAAAACTATGTTTTAATTCGATAATTAAAATATATAGATCTCGATTTTTGACAAGATATAGAGAAATTGATGATGAATTTGTAGTATATTATAATTTATTTGGAATTTTTATGCTATACAGATTAAAAGTTAGAAAAAATGACAACTTTTCATAGGTGAAAAAAGATTAGTAAATTAATATCTTATCATTTTGAACTCAAATTTATTTCACAAGTACTGTTAGTTGTTCCACATCGGTTGGATAAAATACGTGGAGTTGTATATATGGTCTTGGACAATACCCCCTTGAGCTAGCTTTTGGGGTTGAGTTAGGTCCAAGTTACAACCTTAACAAGTACTTATGCTTATTAAATTGGTTGGCATTGAAATAATAAGTATACTCGTACAATTTTGTTTATTTGTAGATAAAATCACATTCGGAATAAAGATAAATATGTAGACATACACAAATATGTATCACATTCAGAATAAAGATAATAATATGGATAGATATATACAAATATAAATCACATGATTCTGAATAAAAATTGACACATAAACATGGTGAAGTGGTGGAGCTTGATTTGGAATTGACAATTCACTAAAACATCAATATATATGTTCTTAAGATCAAATTTAATTCTAGGAATTAAAAATAGTGCTTAAAGACAACACATTTTTAACATGTTTTTATTATTCGATTTTAGAAATTTTTTACAAGATAATAAATAAAATCAATTAGCGAAAACACGAAATTTGTATCGAAAAATCAAAATATTAAAACCCGCAAAAATTTTGTAATTTCTTTGCGATTCTGTTCATCTTTGTGTTGAACACTGTCTCATGTAAGATACGTCTACCTACACACATGAAATATTATATACTGATTCAAATTATTGGTAATATTTGTTAGATTGATCCACGGATAAATTCTAAAATCAGTCTACTTTATGTTATAAGATTATATTTATGAGTACCATACAGAAATGCATGTCTCTATTATTGTATGCACAGATTCGTTATCGTGAAGTGTACCTTTTTATATGCTTAATCACTCTCAGGCTATTGACAAATACGAAATATGATGCATTATTTTAAATAATATGTTTTTTTTAAAATAAAAAAAACAGCCCATCTATCCAATAACAGCACCCTTCCTTCAATCCTATATAAACGTTCCCATGCACGCACAATTTTCCTCACACCAAAATCAAATCAATCCAACTAGAGATATATCATCAAAATACATACATAGTTACATATTCTCTCTATCAGGATCAATCACATCTTCTTCGATTTTTCATCGTCCCGACGACCTTGTAGAGTCAAAGCTACCTTAAATCGAATAGTCTATATATATCCAATGGAGAGAGTTAGCAAGATGGTGTCCGAGAAACCAGTGGTGATCTTCAGCAAGAGCTCGTGTTGCATGAGCCACACCATCAGATCACTCTTTAGTGATTTCGGAGTCCACCCGACGGTCTATGAGCTCGACGAGATTTCCCGAGGACGCGAGATTGAGCAAGCCCTCTCGAGACTCGGCTGCAACCCGACGGTTCCGGCGGTGTTCATTGGTGGCGAGTTTGTCGGAGGAGCCAACGAGGTGATGAGCCACCACATCAAGAGGTCACTAAAGCCCATGCTCAAAAGGGCTGGTGCCCTGTGGGTCTAATTGAACCAGCATATGACGTACGAATTAGGCAGACACGAATAATGATGCATTTTGTTGCATCTCACGTTAAATTATAACGTAGTTAGAGAAATTGAGCAACTGGGCTCCAATTACCACTTCGAATCCTGCGAACTTACTCGAGCTTCTTTTGTGTTTTGACTGATTAATAAATAAACTTTAAATTTCGAGAAATTAATGCGAACGCAAGAAATGATCCATATGGCTTATTAATTAAATCCAAATTAATATATATGTGTGTGTGTGTGGGGGCGCGCGCGCACATGTCCAAAAAGACGGTCTCACGAATCTTTATCTGTGAGACGACGAATCAATCCTATTGATATTTACAATAAAACGTAATAATTTTTCATGGATGACCCAGATAAGAGATATATCTCACAAAATACGACCCGTGAGACCGTTTCACATAAATTTTTTTCGATTTGATTAGACACACACATATGTGCGTGTGCATTATCCAACTAAATATGTGGGTCTACCACTTATATATATATTTGAAAGGAAGAGTAACTATTTTTTCTTGTAACTTTCATATTTTTTATTTTTTTATTTATCATATTATCGATTCAATTTAAATTTTACTCAACTTTAACTTTTTCCCTTCATATTTAGTCTTTTTTCCCCGTATGTTGACATGAAACCGGATACGTCATCATTTCTCGGTCTCAATTCAACATTTTCTAGTGTCATATAAGGATTCTGATTAAAAAAAATTGACTAACAACGAACAAAATACAAGTTAATGAACCAAAATCGTTAATTGATCCATAACATAATCGAATATGAAAATGTGTACAAATTACAGTACCAAGATTATTATTCTCCCCTTTCAAAAATAAATCTAGGGGTAGATGAAGTCCAATACATGCAATCGCATGCAGTTACACGAGAAGCAACTTTAGGAAGCGGCCTCTGAGATACGGTAGGGGTAATTATATTGCGAGTATGCGAGTTTTCTCTTCTTTTTTCCGTTTCTTAAATTTTTAATAGAGTTAAGGGTTTTATTTATTACGAAGATTATGCACAAATTTGTGACACAAAAATAAATAATTTTAGTATCATGAAATAGAAAAAATTAAAGATCTAATAAAAAAATCCTACATATTTCGATCTCCGTGAGCTTATAGAACATGACATTATATAATTAAAGTGAAGGTTTATTACCATTAAATATGTAATAGTATAATTAAATATGATCTTAATTAAAAAAAACGAAAAAAAAAACATAAAACATAACCACTAAATTCAATCAAGAAACAAGATTCCCAACAATTTGAATATGTAATTCCAGCAGGCGAACAGGACAATATATATATATATATATATATATATATATATATATATACATGGTGAAAATCAATTGATATATATATATATATATATACATGGTGAAAATCAATTGGAGACGATTGTCGTGAAGGGGGAAGAATCAAAGAAATTTAAATATCATTGGACATTTAGTATTAATGTATTATGTTGTATCCAAATGTATGTTTACATTTCTTTTTTTTTTAAAGGAAAATATTGAGATTATTTCTTCATCCGATTTTCAGATATATATGGTCAATTATTTTGTTTTGATAGAGTAATAAAGTTTTATAAACATGTTAGATAAATAGCAAAAGACAAATTATCAGAAAATATAAATAATAATAAATGTACATCCGAATGTATTGATTGATCTAACGTTAGAGTTATTGATTTTTCAAGACAACAGATAATCGATAATCTTATTTCGACTTAGATGAGAGAAGGAGATAGTTGTGCCTTGAGACCATAACCATATATATAATATAATCAATCTTCGACTCATCACAGAAGACTTAATTAAGTTGAGTTTCTACATGTAAGGTGTATCATATTAATTTATTTAATACTTTGAAAACTCATAATTAATTCAACCACCTTATTAGAATATTTATTAGATAACTTGTCTATGTACACTTTTCAAATACTCTACACTTACAAATCAACCTTTATAGAAAGTTAAAGTGGGGATCGGGACTCATTCATGAAGGAAAACACGGAAAACATAAATATAATTGATATTGATGATTAGTATGTCTGTTAACTAAATAAAATTGAGATTCTTCACATAAAAAGTAAAATTGTATTTTTCGTGCATTTTTAATTTTTTGAAGTTTTATTTTTTTTATTGTCAATTTTAAGTTTTATTAGCTATATTTGTTTTCTGACAATTTTTATAATTTATCCAATATGCCGTTGACATGTCACCGATGTGACGCTTATGTGTGTAATATTTGCTACATCAGCATTCTCAATGAAAAACTAAAATTATCAAAAAATAAAAAAAATACATAGCCAAGAGATTAATAAGACAAAATAGATTACTAAAATCGCAAACAATCGATATTTCCCTAAATAAATTTAAGCATATTAGTTGGGAAAAAATCCAGTTATAAGTAGTATTCTGTCGTTGAGTCCATGTTGTACACCAGAGAATCAATAACCCACGAGGTAACATAACGTAGGCTTTCGGATTTGGGCCCTCATTTTGCACACACTAGTGTTTCTTCTGTAGAGAATTGGATACGAATATTTGTTTTTCAGAACGAAAAATTTTAGGTCCCAAATGGATAAATTCAACTTCGTTCTCAACCTAATTTGATGCCTTGTGGAAAGATACACAAGAAAGTTCAATGGACCACTTATATTTATCACAATCAGAATTCATTAAACCTTCTAAGAGTAGCTTATAACAAGAAGAAAATGATATTTAGCTAAATTAAAATGCTCAAAGATCGTTATTTTTATTCAAAAAAACTTGAATTTATGCGTGTGTGTATATATCACGATTGCTTCTATTTTATGACAAAAACTTGTGTGAAACGGTCTCACGAGTCGTATTTTGTTAAACGGATCTCTTATTTGGGTCATCCATGGAAAAATATTACTTTTTATGCTAAAAGTATTACTTTTTATTGTGAATATCGGTAGAGTTGACCCGTTTCACAGATAAAGATACGTGAGACCGTCTCACCAGAGACCTACTCCTATCTTATATATAATAAGGTGATACATATGTATCAACTACTTTCCTCAAATCAAGAAATAAATTACACTACTCTCGATCCTACCCAATTAATCTTTAGGAAATTAAGGTTTTTGGTCCATTAATTATCCTACTTCGGCTTTTGTAAACTAAGTACTCAAATGTTGGTTTGATACGTTAATTGTGACTTTTTTTTTTACTTTTACTCATATTTCGTCTGAGTGTTGATATAACAACAAAAAATATTGATATAACGTAGAAAAATGCTAACATGATATCATAAATTACTTATGTGGAATAGAAAGTTGTCGACTTTCCAATGTTACGTCAGCAGTTTGATCAAAATATATTAAAATTAAAAGTTAGTACACACGTACCAAAGTTTGACAAGTCAGTGGACTACAACAAAAAATGAAACAAGTTATTTGACCAAAAAATTTATTTTTCATAATCTTAATTTACAACATCATCAATCTGCAATAATATTAAGCATATCCAAGTTTTTTGAGGAATTATCTTTGAAATTTTGAATAAGTTGAAATAGGAAAATTGCAATTTCACTCTTGTAAATTGACTTGTTTTGAGTTTTAGTCATGTAACTTGTCAATTTTTGGTTTTCATCCAATAATTTTTTTTAAAAAATTGTCTTCTTTTCGCTCGAAGCCACTAAATTTGTAATACATTGCTAGGGAAACGACTACCATTTTTCTTCTATTTTGAAATATTGAGTCTCATTTTGCTGATTTAATTTAGTACGTGTAATATAAGTTTGTCCTCTCTACATATCTACGTAGAAGAGAATAAATGTAAAATAAACAATATTCAATGTGATTAATCATTGTTGGCAAAAAAAAAAAAAAAAACGATCAAAACAAAAAAATTCAAGTTATTGAATGAGAACCAAACATTGATAAATTACATTACTAAAACTCAAAACAAATCGACTTACATAACTAAAATTGCAACTTTTATGCTGAATTATAAACCATGCTCCAAGATTTCGAGTTCGGCTACAGATTGGCTCTCATGAGCAAGTTGCTCGGTTATAATCTGCGTTAGATCATGCACGTTTTTTTTTTTTTACGTTAGTCTGTGCATCATCTTCAATGTATTACCTCACTCTAGAAAAAGTCACTGAAGCACCGTCCAAAATGTACACATAATTAACTTATGTTCATACTTTTTCCCCCAAAAAAGATTATCCATGAATGGAAAGTCCTTCTTATGGGTCAGAAGCCCTTTGACTCGGACGAGATGGTAAAGCGAAGATTGTATACGAGTAAACAGCGACCCAAGGAGAAAACTGCAAACATCGACTCTAGAACATATATCTCACAATATTTTAGTGAGAAATATGCTCCACGCGAAGATCAATCCTGCAATGCCAAGGAATATCTTCTCACATCATCCCAAACCTTACCAACTCGCTTATGCACATGGAAGCTTGTTCATGCTATTTTTATATTGACATATATGTGATCCATAAGCTCGCTCTCTTTATACATGCAGCTTCGGAAAATTTTGGAAAATAATCTTAATCTTGGTAAAACTAAAATTTTGAGAAAATTGTATTCATATACATTTGTGAGGGTTAGTTCTCATACAAACATGACACATTACATTACCGATAATCCTTATAAATCTCATAATTAAGGAGCTACTTTTGATATTTAAATTAGTGAAAATAGTATTATTTGTTTTCTTGAATAAAAATCATTCGACAATCTATTTTAATAATATGCAAATTCACCACAATGCACATGTTTTTCCATGTGTGTGTACTAATTTGGTTGAATGGAAAGGGGAATAATAGGAAATATATAGTGGGAATAATGAGAATCAAAGATTTACGCAGAGATTCGTTATCGTGCATGCTCTTTATCGTATGTGATATAACACATCAATCACCCTCAACCAATGCTTCAAATTTAGGTAGTCACTTCACCAAAAATAAAAACAAAGCTACAATTATTAATAAAATATTCTTGACCATATGTCTGTGAGAATGGAAAATTATATAAAATATAATATAATATAATATAATAAAATAAAATGCTAGCAACCAATCCAATAATATTTCGCAAGTACGTACTACGGCCTTCTTTACAATCGAGATTTCTATTTAAATAGCATCCACGCACTGCCCATTTTCCTCACACCAAAACCTCCTACAAACAAATCACCACACACTATATTTCTGACCCCGAGATTTGAAATTTAAGACATTTTCAAATCCAATGGAGAGGGTAGGCCTCATGGTATCCGAAAAACCCGTAGTCATATTTAGCAAGAGCCAGTGTTGCATCAGCCACAGCGTTCGGGCACTCCTTCACGACTTCGGGGTGAACCCTACGGTGCACGAGCTCGACAAGATCCCGGTCGGTCGGGAAATCGAGCAAGCACTGTCGAACATCGGTTGCAATCCCACAGTCCCCGCGGTGTTCATTGGCGGAAAGTTCGTGGGAGGAGCAAATGAGGTCATGAGCCTCCACCTCAAGAGGTCCTTAAGGCCCATGCTCCAAAGGGCTGGTGCGTTGTGGGTCTAAGATTACAGTAATCGAGTGTCTATTTTACCCGATTCGAATAATAATACATGCGGCCGGTTGCTGCATGTTATGTCAAATCTAGCTAGTACGTGCATGGGGTCTGGGGACTAATTAATTAGTTCAGGATTTAGGTGCAGAAAGGGAGCCGATTGATGTCAGCTTATATTTTTCCTAACATTATAAACTAAATGTTGTGTACGTACTCTGTAAGATTTGTTGCACCTCGACATGCTATCTTCGGCACACACTAAAAAAAACCGGTCCTCTAACTATGGTTTTCGAAAAACCGTTACTAAAAATCATCGCAACCTAAAATTTTCTCATGGATTATGTACACCGGGAAAATTGCAACTATTTTCAGAAACTATTGATAAATTTAGCAACACATTGCCAAATGATATATTTCAAATACATTCTGAGTGTTATTTGTGAAAATTATGTGATTTTGCAGTATTAGTGGCTTGTTATTTATTGTTTTTTTTTACATGCATGAATAATAAAATAATGAACACAAAAACACCTGAATTTTAATGTAGTTCGGTCGAAAGACCTATATCTACAGAATCACGCTCATATATCAAGTGAATCAACTAAAATTTAAATAATGTTACAATCACGCAAAGACTTAGACAAATCAAAACACTCCATTTTTATATGACGCCACTATGATGAATACTTTTGCAGACTTCTCTCGATGAACATCACTTCTCTTTGATTCCATTTCACTCGAACTCACTTCGATACTGCGGAAGGCTCTCCCGAAAATGTCACCTTCCTCTCCCGATAAATGAATTACAAATCAGTGAATGTCGGTGCAACCAACATTAATAGAAAAGTTCTCAAACATAATGATAAGGTGGAGCTAATTGAATCTTGTTGTAACGATTATTGCGCTATAAAATGAATGATATGTGTTTTTCTTCACAAAAGTTGCTCACGACAGCTGATACTCTTTCATATTAATATAACAATCACAATGTTTCTCCCTCCACGAAATCTCCATAGTAGATTGAATAAATCTTGTCTAGTTTTATCATTATCCAATTTAGAGTTTTTCTTTGAAACTTGCAATACTTACTGATAAAGAAAAAACAATCGCTCTCATCACTATTCAAAAGATAATATCAAATAAAAATCCACAATCATATCTATTAATCAACTTATCAACCGCCGCGCATTTTATCTTTGGCGTCTAATGCCGAAAGAGCACAAGGCTAACCTGCGCAGTACGCACTCCCTGCCTCACTTCAGTGTAACAGTGCTGCAACTCTCGCTGAATGCAAAAAGAACTATACTTACATTTTCTGTATCGAGACACCAATAGCTAGATAATTGACACGATACAGTACAGTATTACAAAATCGTTCGAAAATCTAGCTTTGGTTCAGTTCAGTGCAATACAAATCCCTAAATTTCAGCTGCATTCTGTTCTGTTCAGTAATTTCACTTCCGTGTGGTGTGTATGTGTCAATATTAGTCTATAGATGCACAATGCTGTATCTAGACCTGATCTTTGTTGATTTTATGTTTACTGTTTGCTGTAATGTGGTGTATTTTTTGAAAATTTATGAAGGTTTCCTCGTTCGATTTTTCTGTGGCAACTGGGGGTTCTGTGAAAAAGAAGGAAATGTTTGGGTTCTCGAGGAGAAGAATTAAGCTCGAAAGGTAATTGATGTCAATGTATTTGTTAAAAAAAGTTTCTTTTCTTTTTTTATTTGTGTGTAAATTGGGCTGGATGGAAAAAAAAATAAAAATTAAACGCCACTGCCAATCGTTTTTTTATTTAACGTGTGTGTGTGGTAATTACTGGCTATTTTTATTTCTAAGGTTTTTGTGAAAATAGTTATTTAGATTTGCTTGTTGAGTTAATGCATCTCCTGTCCACATAAACCGAAATGGTAGATAGATACCTCCAAATATCATTACTTAAGACAAATGTTAAGAATAAACTATGCTCTTGTGTTCGTTGAGTAAGCACTTCGTAATCTTTTCCGGTATTAATCTTATTGACGACTTAGTGGTTTTAAGCCTTTATCATCACATGTATGATGAGAGTATGCACTTGAACAAAATATTGATTGATTTGGAAATTGATTATAGTGTTTCAAATGGTTTAGAGTGAGCCACCAGCTTATTTGTTGAAATCTGTATTGATTTCAAATGAAAATATTAGAATTGGAATTTTCTTTTGTAGAATATGCTAACTTTGTCAAAATTTGAGTTGCACTTAGTATTTTGATGATATGGTGATAACAACAGTGACCCTCTTCCCTGTGATGCCTTTGAACGGAAAATTGAAATACTGTTCCTTTATTGCTCGAATGTAAAACTTCGATTAGACTACCTTTTCATTTTCATAGGACCCAACTATAGACATGCTTGAGAATTGAGCAATTGTCCTGTATAATTGAGTGCATGATTTCACTGGCTACCATTGTGGTATTTATTTTTGGTAAAATATTTAGATCTAGCATATTATTGAAACTTGTTACTATCATATTCATCATTTGTGCAGATGGTTTTGGTGTACATGTCTTGTTATGGTTAACCAGAATTGTAAATACTTCAGAAACTTATCATTGTAAAGTTTTTCATATTTTTTGTTTTCTTCAGAATAAAAAAAGTTCAACACTCGGATGCTGCTCAAGGAACTAGAAGTCCAGGAAGGCACAATAAAAGACTTAACAGTTCAAATGTCAGTACTCAGTTTTCGTCATCGAGAGGTTTTATTAAAGATTTGCCTGCTCATTGAACTATTCTATCATGGCAGGGGGAAAGCATGGCAGACAACACTAATGATTATGATGAGCTCATCCGTCAATCTTCATCTGATGGGTCTGAGCTTAGTAACTGTGCTTCAGGAAGCTCTGAAGATTGGATGGTGCTTTCTGTCAGCGGAGTGAAGCCTGAAGCCCGCTTCAATGTAAAATACTCTTGGTCCTACTCACACCTGTTGAATAAAAATCACGCCTGATTGGTTCTTTTCTTAGATGAAAACATTTGAATATTTTGGATGTATTCTCTATAGCACGCGGCAGCAGTTGTCGGGAACAACATGGTGATAGTCGGTGGTGAATCTTCAGATGGATTGCTAGATGATGTCCAGGTATCATAATAAGCACTTCAACTTCTCTATCCTGTTATTGGACAAAATTTGTGGTGATTTCTTTTGCTTGCAAATTCTACAGTTAAATTATTCTTTTATTCTATCCAGAATTGGTAGTTTTTCTCATTTCCAATTACCCAAACTAAGCAAATGTTTACGGTGTTTGTGAAGGCAATGATGTGTTCAAATATTGCTTGTATTGTTTATAGCATTGACTATGGATTTGTTTGAGGAAGAATGTTGTATGTCATATAGTGAAGTGGAATGCACTCTTATTTCTTCATTATTTGTTCAGGTACTGAATTTTGACAGATTTTCATGGACTAAGGTTTCACCAAAGCGGTATCGTTCACCAACTAGTTATCCATTAAAAATACCGGCGTGCAAGGGTCACACTTTGGTATTACAGTATTTCCTACATCTTATCAGTGTCTGGAGTATGTGCTGCATCCTCTTATTTCTTGCCCATGCCGCCTGATAGTCATCTCATGTCACTTTCTAGGTTCCTTGGGGGAAAAAAGTGCTTCTTATAGGAGGAAAAACTGAACCTGCAAGTGAAAGAGTCACTGGTAGGCTTTATCTGATTGTAAGTCTCTCTTGCTCTCTCCTGGATAATGTGTCCCCTCATGCACTTGTCCCCTTACCATGCAGTCTGGGCATTTGACATGGACGGAGAATGCTGGTCTCTTATGGAAGCAAAAGGAGACATTCCGGTACTAATTTCTCCATAATTAATAGGTTAAAGTAACTATTGTCAATTTTTCTCCATGATTAATAGGTTAAAGTAACTATTGTCAAATTTTCTCCATGATTAATAGGTTAACATAATTCAGACTTTAAATTTGATACATGTAGCTGTACTTTTTTAAGCTGAATATGTTTCTGAGTTATGTATTAGCATTAGAACTTTGGGCTTTGGTTTTATCTGGCATATTGTATATGAACACTCCTGTTATCAATAGTTATTCCATCGAGAAATTCTGAGTTTTGCATTATGCATCATTTTATTTTATTTTTGAATAATTTAGCATATGACCTGAGCTGTCCATCCTGTTCTAATTGTTTATGTTTAACAAGCATCTCTCCCTTGTTGGTTTGAAGAAGCATGTGAATCTAATGCTCAGTTGTTATGTTTTCCCTAATGATGAGATACTTGTATAAAATTAATCGGCAGCACTTATTTTTATATACTTTTTTCTGCCTTTTCCCTAAGCATTCCATTACGTGTTAAGAAATACTATCTAAATCTTCTGTTATTATTTTTGGGAATCTACGTATTCTAGCCCAGTGTAATTTTAAAAATAGCATTCTTTATTAAATATTATATACAATATAGCATTTTATAATTTAGTACTCCTCAAATACCCCTTCTTTATCCTTTTTCCCCGCCTCAATAAAAATATTACGACTTACAGAAATAAGAATCACTTTCCAAAATAGTAATGTTTATCTAGACTATCGGAAATTATTTTACAATTGATATTAAAATTGAGTTATATAATGCGTTTTTATAATATTATCAACAATAATGACGAATATCATCATTATCTTTATTATTTTATATATGATTGTTTATGATTATTCTTATTTATTATTTTCTTTGTTATTACTTATTTTTCTTATTTTTTTATTTGAAAAAATTATTGAAAAAGCAAAAAGTTGGCAAAACGCGGTAGATTCAAATTTTGCAAAATTAGAAAAGTTATTACTTTATTTTATAAAAGAAATTCTTATAAATATCACTAATTCATACTAAAAAGTCTATAATTTTTATTATCAATATAAATTAGATAAAGAGCAAATAAAATTGAATATAAAAACAAATGCAAGAAATTAAAACACAATTGCAATAAAAAAATTATTCATCATCATCATAGCACATTCCTGTTAGTTGCAGGATCGGCTACATGGATATTAGTTCTCCTAACTAAATGATTTTCCCACGTCATATCTTAAAAGAAGATCTAAGATATCTTCCTTATCAATTTTATCCAAGTTTTCAATGACTCACCCTTCTTTTTACTCCCATTAACCTGTCAATCTAAGGATATGTCAGATTGAGGTCGTGTTTGGTCTCCTCTTCACATGACCAAATCATGTTAGACGTTTCTCTCTAATCTTATTCTCAACTCTTTGACAACATGAAAAAACCAAAAGCTCCTCTACACATGACCAAACCATGTTAGAAGTCTCTCTCTAATCTTATTCTCAACTCTTTGACAACATGAAAAAACCAAAAGCTCCTCTTTACATGACCAAACCATGTTAGACGTCTCTATCTAATCTTATTCTCCGTGGGAGCTACAACTAAATAAATCATAATCTTTTCATTTCTAATTTCATCATTGTGGATTTTGACACATCCATCTTAACAAACGCATATCTGCTACCTCCATCTTATGTATATGTAGTCTTGTAGTGGCCCAACAATCCGAGCCATAAATCATAGCTGGTCGAACAATAATCTTATAACATTTTCCTTTCAATCTCGCAGACATCCTTCTATCGCATAAGACTTCTGACGTCATCCTCCATTTCATCCACTCTGCTTTACTCATATGGTCTTTATTATCTCTATTGTCTCCAATCTTTTGGATAGTATATCCTAAATAGCGAAAATGTTCACACCTAGGATTTTCGACCTTCAATATTAATTGGACTACCCATTCGTCTAGATTCAGGACCAAATTATCTAATAAAATACGTAGTAGCTCAATAATTATATTATCATATTAACTCAATTTAGTTTGTTTGTGTGTTGATGTAAAAATTGTCTAAAGGATATATTTAGAACTTAAGGCTATTTTAAAAAATTAAATCTCATTAAGGTCAAATTTGATTATAGGTATTTGTAGAAGGTCATTTTAAAAAATCCCTATCTTTTTTTTATTTGAAAGAAAAAATCGGAGGGAATGTAATCCTAGAATCAAATGGAGCATTGGTGGCAAATTTAGAATAATCAGTAATATCTAGAGCTTCATAAATTGCAGGTTGCTCGTAGTGGTCATACAGTTGTTAGGGCAAACTCTGTTCTGATTTTGTTTGGAGGCGAAGATTCTAAAAGGAGGAAACTCAATGATATGCATATGTTCGATCTGAAATCTCTGACCTGGCTTCCTCTTCATTGCATGTAAGCAAAACTGCCGTCAATAATTTTAGGCTTTCCAGAATAATCGGCGAGTGAATCTTTCTGTATCTGATTATCATTCTGTTACATGTTTTTCCGTGATCCCTAAATATGGAAAAATTGGTTCAGTTGTTATTGACCGAACATTTCCTGTATGCAGTGGACCACGGCCGTCTCCAAGGTCGAATCACGTTGCAGCTCTTTATGATGAAAAAATACTTCTAGTTTTTGGTGGAGTGTCAAAGTCTCGTACTCTAAATGACTTGTACTCACTTGACTTTGAGACGGTTTGTGGAAATAGTTTATCTAAATCTACTGAATTCTTACATGATGATAATATGATTTAAACCAGAGCATATGCAAAAATATAATTCGTGAATATATTCATATAGATGGTGTGGTCAAGAGTTAAAACTCGGGGTTTTCATCCATTGCCTAGAGGTGGTTGTTGTGGAGCGCTTTGCGGAACTAAGTGGTATATTTTTGGTGGTGGTAGCAAGAAAAAACGTATGTCCTTCTAGCTCACCACCAATCTTCTGCTATCATTTTACTCTAAATGCCGGCTGTTTTTGGGTTTGCTGTCCTATATATGTATATATTTTTAAGTTCAGAGAATCTATCATTCTTTTACTTTGCATGAATATAAGCAACTGTTGCCTGTGTGTCTCAAGTCTCTCGAGATTTTCCAATGTTTGAAAGTTCCTTGGGTGGTACAGATAAGAATTTTGAAATCCTGTTTAATTACCCAGCTGACTCTCAATTATTTTCCCTTTTACAGCTGATGCAGAGACCTTGATATTTGATATTCTTAAGCTTGAATGGTCAGTTGTTGTTGCATCACCGTCGTCTTCCATCACTACCAATAAGGTTTGGTTTGATTCTTCTGGTTTACTCTTGCAAATATGTCGCATTCTCAATACATGAAAAATATAAATTTAATTGATGAGAATCTTTTTATGTATATTTGTTTGCCATGTTGCATGCATTCTCGGCATGTGATTGATGTAACCACTGTTATTAATGCTTTTGTTATTTAGAGTAGCCTTGCTCTTGTCTGAACTCTGAAAGATCATGTTATTGAATGAGACTGTGAAACATTGAATGAAAGACCAGCTAAGAATGGATTAGCTGGACTCTTGTTGGGTTGTCGCTATTGACCTCCCGCAAAATCACACACCTGACATTTCTAATTCACTGTGATGCAAATTGGGTTGCATGATGACAATAAGCATTCCTTGAAATTTTAAATTGCATATTGTGAATCCACACATATCTGTGTTTCCAGATATAGACTTAAATGAAGCAACTGCATAAGTTTCCCCTTTGTATTTGTCTTTTTTTCCCTCCCTATGCTATATTTTTATATTTCACCCTACATTCTGAGAATTGTTACTTTCCCCTGCAGGGATTTAGCCTAGTTCTTGTACCGCACAGGGAAAGGGATTTTCTTGCTGCTTTTGGTGGTTTCAAGAAGGATGCATCAGACCAGGTCATACATGAGCCAAACATGATGTGATTTTTTTGGTTTATGACTTGGGCGATTGGAGTCTATTTCTGATTCTTGTGTTTTTCTACAGGTTGAGGTACTTTTCATGGAAAAGATTGAATCATCGATTATTCAAAAAACAACATTGAGTAAAGTTGCTGGATTGCTGTCTGAGAATCGTGCCTCGTCTGTAGAATTGTCTTCTCAGCCAAACAATGGTTCTCTCGGTGCTCATTTTGATTCTGTCTCAAGACTTCATTTAGCATCTGCTACCGAACAACATGGGTCTGGTAGAAAATCGTTGTCAGAATCCTTACTTGTTGACACAAATTCTGCTCCTGGAAATGCCTCATTCCGCAAACAATTTAATAATCAGGAGGAGAATGCTGAGATGACAATCATGAATGTCTTAGGGAAAAGAAACCAACCACAGGTAAACACGATTGGCTATTTGCCATTGTCCCTGTTAAATTCTTATCTAAAATGTTCCAGTTGGTAGTGACTACCTTACTGTTTTTCTTTTTCCCCTCGGTTCTTGCTCTTTTACCTTATGATTTGGGAAAAAAGTTCATTATTACTGCTTTCAGGGTTTCTGTTGGTCTTGTGAAACCTCAAATTGGTAAGGAATCCGAAGACATGAAACTCCTGCTCGTTCTAATGGGGAAAAAAGGTTGTCTAATTCATGTACATGATATCGTTTCAGTTAAGGGAGCAAAACATAAAGCCAGTCGATTTAGGAGCTGGGATTAGCTCTGGAGGAGATAAAATTGCAGAAGAAACATGTGCGTCAGAATCTGATAACTTGAGTTCTCTTGACAAGCAAGGAAGTGGAAGCTTGCTGTCAGAAAGTGATGGTCTTGCATTTCCAGAAAGTGATGGTATATCTAGAATAACAGTGCAATCAAACATCTATCAAGCATATGAAACAAAACTAGCTGCCCTGTTAAGAAAGAATGGCATTCTGGAAGGACAATTGACAGTTGCATTAGCTGGTCGTGAAGCGGCAGAAAATAATTTGTTATCTTCTCTCAAAAGTAGGCAGGAAATGGAGAAAAAATTGGCAGACATAATGAAGGAGTTGGAGTTTTTTAAGGAGAAGCTAAACAGTGTTGAGTTGGCACATGAAGAAGCGAATAGCCTATCTAATATTGTCCACTCTGACAATGTAAGACTGGAACACGATGTATCTTTCCTTAAAGCCGTTTTGGACGATACACAGAAGGTATAGACAGAGCGTAGCTTTCAATCTAAGCATTCCTTCTAGTTAATTATGAAAAGTTATCGGGTTACTGATTTGACTGATTTCCTTCGTAGGAGCTTCATTCGACTCGAGGCGTCCTTACAGGAGAACGAGCTAGAGCATTCCAACTACAGGTTCCATCCACTTCTTAATCAACATGATATCATAAAAAATACGTTGGTCCTAAACTGATTGGGTTGATTACTTGGATCCATCTTCTATACTCTGTCTGAAATCAACTAAATCACTTGTCTCATCTTCTAATTAGACAATAAATTGCAAAAAATCAGTGTTCTTGTTTTCCTGTCCTTTAGATCATTCTATGTTCAGTGAATTGATTCAAGAATAAGAAAACATCCCTTCACACTGTATCAGATTTGCCTGGACAGATGAGATTCTACTCGGGCTCACTGCCTGTCTATGCGATTTAAAAATGTTGGCCAATTTTCACAATTGATTGGCCTGGAAATGACATTATACAAGATTTACCCATTCTTGGTTCAACTTGACTACCAGTTCTCCGCTTTCTTTTTAAAATAATTCATTCTTATTTACTGACCTTATCCATATCAATTACCAGGTTGAAGTTTTCCATCTGAAGCAAAGATTACAGTCCTTGGAAACTCGAGCACCAACTCCAAGAAAACCTTTCCACGTTTAGCGTCCATAAGAATGCTCGTTTCTGTTTTATGTAGTTAGGTCTTCCACTAGCCACATTCTCACAAACAATAATGGCCGGTTTTTGTATTCTTCGCAGCGTTTGTATTGCTAGCTACGCGTGTGTAATCTTGGTCCAGAGACGATGTTGTAATGTAAAAAAGTTGCAGTTGTTAGCTTTGAATGTTGTAATGTTAGCTTTGAATGTTGTAATAATTAATCTCATCATTTCGATAATAATAATAATCTTTGCAAGATCATGATAATTTTATTCTAAGTACCTGTTCCTTTCCTTCTTTAGTCTTGACGTTGACAACATGTGCATACAAGTAGTAACAACCACAAGGATTAAGATCGAGTGAAAGTGAAGTTGATACCACTCATTCTTCTATTTTAAGTTCAAATGAAACGAATTCCTTTGAAATTGAGAATGTCATAATTTTTGGATTTAACGTTCTCTCCGCGGATCGAGGCTTGAAATATTATAGAATTTACAAAATCATTTATTTTTTACATACGTTAATCAAATATACAATATGAAAACTGGCAACAAAAAATTTTTAAATTCTAGTTTCGATAAATTATAATTTCAATTATTTTTTTAAATGAATTATAATTTCAAGAATTCTCGAGCTATTCAATAACTCAAATCATCCACCAGATATCAGCCTAGCTAAAGCTAATTAATACTCTTACGATATTCAGATATTGAGTAGCAACTTGAGAACACACGACACTATACATGATAAATAATAATAATAATAATAATAACTGATACTAAAACTGGACTTACAGTACGGTTTGTCGGTGAGACAAACCTGGTATAAATGTTAAAGCCTTCCACGACCTCATTATTTGACACAACACCATGCTTGAGGGTAGGAACACAACAAGATTTTGACAAAGTCAATTACGCAAATGTATGAAGTCACTATAAAAGATCAGCGTCGTCTGGATCTACCTCAGCATCATCAGCCTCGTTGTCTTTGTCTTCTTCAGGGGCATCCGGATCAACCCCCTACAAGATAAAATGTGCAAAGACAGGTTGGTCTAACTGTACCACACAACCACGTGGACAGACAACACAAACCTTCCTTTGTTTTTCCAACCGCTCCAGTCCCTTTCTTGCGTCATCACTTAGGGGGTTTATCCTGAATGATGATAAGATGCAAACATTACTTCCCCATAATCAGCAGCAATGAAACATGTTTTGTTGACCCCAATTCTCCGATGATCCTTTAGTGAACTAGCCCACCGCCACAAATTGGGCAGGGGAGTTGGAGTAGGGATGAGGGAGGACAAATAAGAGAAATTTACCTCAGTGCTGCCTGATAATGTGAAAGGGCCTCTTGCAGCATGCTTGTAGCTGCAAAAACTTGAGCAAGCTTAGCATGCAAAGAATCATCGGCCCAATCTTTTAAAAATCCCTGGAGGAGGGAGGCAGCATCTCCATTTCGGCCTTCCTGTACATGGAGCTCAGCCAATGCCAATGCAGCTCCAAGGAAACCAGGTTCCAGTCTGAGAGCCGATTCATAAAACTTCTTTGCCTGCAAAATTGAGCGAATAAGCAAAAAATTAAGAAAGATTCACATAAGAATGCTGAATTTAATAGCGCAGAAGGCCTCAATAACTTTGAAGTTCGATTTGAGGAAAAGGGAGTGTACAATTACGAAGTTCACTGATTGAACTCCAGTCAAACCATTACAATATTCAAAAGACCAACTCATGCAAGCACATGCACATTAAATTAGAAGAAAAACTGATTTGCTGCAGAGATTTCTCATCAATACGTGTTTTCTACAAGTTGCTGTATCTAAAAGGTACTTCTAAAAAACACAGAGAGAGACTTCAGGGGGAGTAAAACAAAATCAAGAATCCATAGAACTTACCTTTTCTCTGCCACTGCTGCTACTAGCGTGAACATCCCCAACTAATTTTAGAGCCTTCGCTGATTGAGGCATTGGCTTCATTGCTTCTCGAGCTACAAACAAGGCCTCCTTGATTTTTGACAGAGCCAAATAAGAACGCACTAACCCTGTAATATATTTGAAGATTTTAGCCACAAAAAGCATTCACACTTGTCGATGAATTCATAGAAATAGAATATGCATATAAGATTTAAAAGCCAATCCACAGAGATTTGAAAACTTCATGTCTGCCAGATTGTCTCAAGACTTACCTTGATAGGATCGAAGATCAGGCCTCAGTTCTTGAGCTCCCCTGTAGGCAACCACTGCTGCTTCTGGTCGATTAATTGACAAGAAAAGATTTCCCTGATATCAAGTAAATTATAAGCTAACAAAATTGTACAAACCAATAAACTTGAAGATAGCAAATCAAATGATGCAACCAATAAACTTGAAGATAGCAAATCAAATGATGCATGAAGGTAATTAGATATCCTCGAGCTTCTGAGAAACTAGTGGCAAAAAGGAAAAAAAGGCATAATCAGCTTTTTGGCAATAGACGTAACTATACCTTCATTATATAGCCAGCGACATGCCTCTCATCGATGCGAAGGCTCTGTCATTAGTTAATTGATTGTGATCATAGAAGCATTTGTATAAGAAATGAAGAACAAAAGTCAAGAAATCTAACCTTCTCCACATAAGATAAAGCTCCCCTCTCATCTTTCTTTTCCCAAAGAACAGACAAGGCCACAAAAACTTCAGGCCTCTTAGGATCGATGTTCAACAGATCATGAACTAATTTATTTAACTTGAAATTATCAGACTTGAGCTTTAGAAGCATTGCGTACTCATCCATGTAAGTAACCAAATGTGGATCAACTGATCGAACCTGAAGAGATAATTTTCTAAATTTAATGTTGTCAAGAACAAGAAATCACAATAGCACAAGTGAACTTCCTACCTTTTCGAAGTCCAAAATGGCTTCATCATTTTTCCCAATGACAGCTTTAACCTTAAAAAGACATTTCAACATTACACAGTAGAAGAACGTCATTGGGGCTTGGATATGTTGTATGGTAGCTTTATATGAAAAACTAACAAAGAACTTAAATTCGGTACTTTCCAAATCACTTCCAACAATATTTCTGTCTGCTTATTGATTGGCATCACTTATCTTTGGAAAGTGCATTAATCATTCATTTAACTTAGCATTTATAAACGAACATATCAGCCTATATCTCCCACTTAAATATGAAGGCCTGTGCCACAAGAACGTTCATACATACTGCTTATTTTCACATCCATAAAGGGAACCCACAACCCGGACAAATAAGTTGCTCAGAGAACCTAGAATCCATCAATATTTTGCTGCATTGACATAGATATATGTCCTAAAGCAACATAGCATTTTGAGTCTCTTACAATCTAATTGCGAAGTAGAAGTTTATTCTAAAGTTCATCTAAGGAAGCCTGATGGATCATTTTAAATTGGAACTGATTAAACAAGTATGTAATTAATGAATAGTGCCCTGACCATGTTTGAAATGTTAAGATAATTTATAATGCGAAAGTTATAGACCTTAGCCATTTCAAGTAAAATGTGAATGTTGTTAGGAAATCGCTGGAGAAGTTCTGAGAATAGTTCCAGACCACCTGCAAACCAGGGAAAAAACAAATAAGAACAGTGATGCACTATGGAGAATATATTGGTTGACTGCCCATCAGTTACAGCTCAAAATCAGAACAGAATGCAAAAACAAATAAGAAAAGTTATGCTTAGAGAATGAAACTTCTCAGTTGCAGAACTCAAAATCATTGCCAATAATAGTAGCCATAGAAACTGTTAGTGCATTTCTGTGGCCGCACAATAAGAAATGACAGCTCAAAAAATTTCTGCTGTAAAATTGTTCTAATCAAGTATTGCAATTTTGTTTTCAAAACAAAAGTTTTTATCGACTACATAAAAGAACAAGGATAAGGACTACATGAACATGAGACGCAACCATGTGCACAATGGAACTATTCATACAAAAATCAAATCGTGAAAGAATGCAATGGAAAAAATCGAGTTCTGTAGCCTGACCTTTGTAATCATTTGAAGCAACACAGCATTGAGCTTCAACATACCGCTGCATCGGAAGAAAAGATGGCATTACTGTTACAGTGCCAAAAAAATTTCCACCAAGTGGTTTAAATGCCACGAAAAACAAACAGATACACATGGTTGCAGGAAAATATTTTTTAAAAGAAGTTCAGTGTCTTGGAAATCATAGTATCTAGTTAGATGCAAGTGTGAATTTTTCAGAATATTGTTTGATGTTCCAAGTTCTTTATCACCTATGCTTGAGATATACTATGAAATGCGAAACTGAATGTTTAATTATGATGATATTAGGGAGAGCTCAACGCAGCTAACAAATCACAGAAATAGATAACCTATTTGCCAATTTTAATTCATTGTGATAATGATAGAGTGAGTATTGCCTCTATGTTGATTGTCTGCATCATAAAAAACCGATTGATTGCATGTGATAAGAACTGTAATGGAGGGATTCTCAAAACTTACCAACAACCAGCGGCTCGAATCAGAATAATCAAAGGGAGGTCTTCCACTTCTCTTTGGAGCCTGGAACAATCAACAAATGACATTGTAGAGTAAGAAAATTTACAACTTGTTCAACAAATTAAAAAATTAATTTGTATCCAATGCGGAAGTTGCAAAGGTAATCAATGGACTTTAAACTGTTTAGAATATCCCTGAAAGAAACAGTACAACTTCATAACGTATATCAGAACCAATGGACGACCATGCCAAAGAGAAGAGAACACAATAAACAAGATAATGAAGTGTTCAAAGAAGTATTGTTCATATCGCTAAGAGTTCCTATTTGGCTGTACATAAAAGAAGAGCTTTCTGAAACTTCTCATTGCAGCTTTAACATGGCATGACAATGAATTTAAAATAATGTTATCTTTATGCTAAAATAAAATAATCGAGTGATTAATCGTAGCAAACTTAATTTTCAAAGAAATTAGAGCATTTTATCCTTAGTAGCACAAATAAAACAAATCTGAAAGATGAAAATGCACATTATGAAGGGAACAGAGACAACCGTCATTGAACAATGAAAGTAACTGAAGGATGGATGATGGATCTGAGCTAGAAGGGTCAGGACAATTCAACAACAAAAAAAAAATTCAAATGCATTATACCAGAAACCTTTTTAGCAACTTTGTAAAGCACCATCCTTCTAACTAAAACGGAAAATGTAAAATCCGGGAACACACACACACACACATATGTATATATATATATTACATGGAATCAAGTGTAGACATCAAACCTGAGGGAACAAAGAAATGATATCCTTGGCAGAGACACCCAATTCAGCCAAAACTATAATAGCATCAAGTATGTACGGGCAATTCCTGTCAATATCAAGAATAAAAGCACACACTAATTGTCACAACTGTCGATTATTTCACAAATACAGAAAAACAAACAAGCAAACAAAGTAAGTTGGACCAGTCTATGCACTCTGAGGTGCGGGAGTGCTCCTAAATCATGCAAAGTTATAATTGAACACCAAGATAGGATACCTCAAACACTCCTTAAAACATCCAATTGCAGCTCGAGTGTGCCTAGAATTTCGGTAAAGCTTAGCCATCATAAGGTTCATCTCTAGATTCCTCGATTTGCTAGGAATTCCCTCCATCTATTAAAAACAATAATGGCAAATCAAAGCTTTCAGTACTATTAATGAACCCTGTCTAACTAGACCTCAGTGATATTCAAAATATAGTAAATGCTGAAACTTGATGCCAGTCAAAATACAAAATCAATTTAAGGAAAGAAAGGGATGTGTTCAGGGACTCTGTAATAACATAGCTAACACAGTCCACAAGACTTGATTTGCAACAGAAGAAGAAACCGATTGAGATAATGAGAAGTCAAATATAATTATATACCTCAGCAAGAGCAGCTTTATTCTCATTTAGTGAATTGTGACAAGTAGCAATCTTGAATTTTACCTGTACTGACAAGAACAAAGAAAAGACGAAGAGCCTTTTGGCATTTCTGAATTGCTAACATCACAAAAATACATACTCCCATGATGTGTGATACCTCGTTTTCATTTAAAGCCGAAGGATTAAGAGAACCAGGAGAAGAGGACCTATTTGCTGCTGACAGTGAGCTTCTGATTGTCAGGGATGCAGCTGCATTTCGTTTAGGTATTATTTTGTGGTATTGCAATGCTTGCTTGTATATTTGCTGTCCAAGATATGAGAAACATAGAAAATGAAATACAACATGAAAATTTAAAGAAACATTGGAGCAAAAACAAGAGAAGCGTATTAAATTCATTTGAGTGTACGCATATTAAATTCATTTGCAGTGTCTGATATCGAGGAACCAAAGCCTTAAAATTGAAACCGGAAACACATTCACGTAATCCGTACATATTCTCTATCAATTCGACAAGACTCTAGTTTCACAGATCCAAACAGGCAACTGAATTAAGACAACACAATTTTACAAATGCATTCAAACATTTAAAACACAAAACTGAAGCAGAACTGAGATTATACAGCTAAATTAAAAAAATGTAGCATATGGACTTGCAAATATTGCATGCCGAAAATCTTACAATAGCTCTGCTGTATTCTTTTTCTCGAAAGAGTGAATCCCCATATAGCACCTGTCAACAGAGACAAAATCCAAACATCAACGACACAAATGCAACAAAAGTTCAAAATAAAAAGATAACCCTAAAAGCTGTAAAAATTAGTTCATCTCCGATCCAAATTCTATTTTAAAACAACTGTATTTTAAAATAGCGCAGTATCTGCACCAAATAATTGCGATAATATTATTAAAATGATTAATTTATTTATTTTAAATATATTATTGAAATCTATATTATACGAATTGAAATAAAAATAATTAAAATTGGTGAAATAAAATTAATACATGACATTAAAAAAATAACATATTACAAATACAATTTCAAATATTTGAACGACCATATTCATTCAATAAATTATCAATTAAAGTATTTCATAATGTATAGTGAGCGTCTTTGTCTTGTATTTTTTTATATCGAGCAAGAAATTCTCGAAATCTGATATGCTCATTGACAGCCATTTCTACCATTGGAGTCGGTGCTTCCCTAGCATCTTGAATTGGTGCACTAAGATCGCGTTCATATTCGATTATCATATTGTGCATTATAATACATGCTTTCCTGCATGACTCTTGTTTCATTGCAAAATACTGCTTCTTTGGACCACGCGGATCATGGATAGTTTGCACAATAGTTGACCATTTCGGATAAATACTATCAGCTGAATAATATTCAGTGTTATAATCTTTTGTTCCAATAGTATAATGACCTGGAGGAGCAATTCCTTGTGCAAGATTGAAAAATAGACTGGAAGACTCTAAAACATTTGTATCATTATTGGTTTCAGGCATACCAAAATATGCATGTCATATCCAAATATAGTAATCATCTATCGCTTCTAAAATGATTGTTGGACAACCACTACGACCTGCAAATTGTCCCACCCAAGCCGTGGGGCAATTTTTCCACCTCCACTGCGTACACTCGAGACTTCCCAAAATTCCAGGAAAATCTCGTTGTTTGCTAATGATGTTGCTAGACTTCTCTATATCGGCAAACAACGAGGTTTTCCTGGAATTTTGGGAAGTCTCGACTGTACGCATTGGAGGTGGAAATATTGCCCCATGGCTTGGGCGGGACAATATGCAGGTCGTAGTGGTTATCCAACAATCATTTAAGAAGCGATAGATAATTACGATCTTTAGATATGTCATGCATATTTTGGTAAATAGGAAAAACTTCCACTATAGCTCGACAAAAGCGTTACATACACTGAATTGCAGTAAATTCTCCTATTTGGATGTATTCATCAGTAGCATCCGCAGGTAAGCCATATGCTAGCATTCTCAATGAAGCAGTTGCTTTTTGATTAGTCGATAGCTCGAGCCGTCCCAAACTATCACTTGTTTGTATGAAATAAACATCGTTATTCTTTACGACATCTACTATTCGAAGAAAAAGATTTCGAGACATTTGAAATCTTCGTCGGAACATTGCTTCTTTATATAATGGATTCTCAGGAAAATAGTCCTTAAACAACTTATGATCGGCAATTTCACATTCGTCGGATGACTGTGTGACCTGGAATTGACCCTATGTATATGACTTCTTGTTGGATGATGTAGACAGCAACTAAATCTTGTTCTCGAGCTATAGTTGACAGTATTGCTCTTCTTCTATTTTCAAAGTTTTCAACAAATTGAATATCATCTTCATTATCTGACGATGAAGATGAGCTAGATGAGTTTGCATCAAATAGAGAATACAGAAATTTTAAATTTAGAAAAAAGGTAAAATCAGTATGAAAGTATGATACTATAGTTACATTATATAGATGAGTTTGGAACGGTAGATGAGTTTGGACTGATGGATGAGTTTTGACAGGTAGATAAGTTTGGACTGGTAGATGCGATTTTGACTGGTATATGAGTTTTGACTGGTAGACACGTTTGGACATGTAGATGAGTTTTGACTGGTAAATACGTTTTGACTAGTAGATGAATTTTGACTGGTAGATAAGTTTGGACTGGTAGATGCATTTTTGACTGGTAGGTCACCTTCAAACTATAAATAAACTTATTGTTGGTTGATTAAATCATAAACATTATAGTCTACAACCAAAAAATCTCATTATTCAAAGAAATTCAATGGACTCCATTTTCCGAACAACTAATTACGCTATTGAAGAACAAGTTTGATCATGTTTGGCATATAATGAAATGTATGGAGAAATTTTCGGCAAACGACAATGCACGGATGCCAGTATCGAAACAACATGTCACAAATTTGGGTTCATCATAGTCGGATACTGAAGAACAAGAATCTCCAATATCAATTTCCCCTGCAGTAAATTCATTTTCAATTAATTTAAGCAGTGAGGAAAATGCAGGTGGAACTCCATCTCAACGACCTCTTGGAGTTAAAAATCCAAATTAAAGAAAAAAAAGAAAAAAATGTTTTGAAATTAATTTCTACGATGAAGGACATCGCGAGCTTATCAATGTATTGCAAAATGGATCTAACGATATGCAACAAAATTATGATATTAAGCTGTTAGCATTGAAAAATGAGCAAAAAAAACTAGAAATTCGTCAACAACAAATAGAATTGGCTAAAATTCAGGAGGAGAATAAAGTTTTGTACATGGATCTAAGCACAATTGGCGATCCAGAAATGCGTCAGTTGTGCTTAGATCCATATACCAAACTTTATTCTCCTCCTGAATTTTAGACAATTTTATTTGTTGTTGACGAATTTCTAGTTTTTTTGCTCATTTTGCAATGCTATCAGCTTAATATCATAATATTGTTGCATATCGGTAGATCCCTTTTGCAATACATTGATAAGCTCGCGAAGTCTTTCCTTCATCGTAGAAATTAATTCCGAAACATTTTCTTCTTTTTTTCTTTAATTTGGATTTTTTCACTCCAAGAGGTCGTTGAGATAGAGTTCTACCTGCATTTTCGTCACTGCTTAACTTAATTGAAAATGAATTTACTGCAGGGGAACCTGTTATTGTAGATTCTGGTTCTTGAGTTTCCGACTATGATGAATCCAAATTTGTGACATGTTGTTTGGATACTAGCATCGGTGCACTATCGTTGGCCGAAAATTTCTACATATTTTTCATTATAGACCAAACATGATCAAACTTGAATCTTTTAGTGAAATTTTTATCTTGCTTCATTAAATCCTTTGCCATGTTCAACTGCATAGAAATATGTTACTCGCATAAAAAATAGACTTAGAGTATTCATGTAAATATAATAATAAATACTTACAGTATCTTCTTCAGATGCGTCCACTCGGCTTCAGCTTTTCAATTATCCTAATATATCCACATAATTTTCTAACAGCGCGTAGGATAACTTGCATACGACATTGCAATGATATGATATTGCGTACTTGCATGTTATTCGATTTGCCGACATTGAAAGCTTCTTCAATTCGACTCCAAAATCGTTCTTTGGATTGGTTTATACCAATGACTGGATTTTGCGAAACGTCAAGATAAACATGACACATGAGTTTATCTTCTTCAATAGTGTAATTAGTTCTTCGGAAAGTGAAGTCCATTTAATATATTTGAACTGTGAGATTTTTTGGTCGTTGTAAAATCCAAGAATTTTAAGTTTTATCATTTAAGTTTTATCACGATAGTATATTTTGGATACCAGGATTTATCTCATTTGAGGATGTGAGATTTGTAAGATTTTACCAAGATTGAGTGAATAATAATATCGTGTATATTATTATTTGAAATTTCGCAGATAAATGCCTAATATTTGAGTTGATATGGAGATACCGGGATAAAAATCAGGCAAAGGATAATAAAATCCCTAGAATTCGAAATTTACAGTGTATATATTTGAGAATTTCGAAAATTGAGAGATAAAAGATTTAGAGTTCGAATTTATATCACGGATAGATCACGATTCTCGATAAAGATTTGATTCAGATTCAAACGCGATATCACTCGATCACGATAGCAGCCAACCCCTATAAATAGGAGGGCCCTGTAGACTCGAAAATCACACCACATATCACACCAAATTTTCGAAAATTTGTGCTCTAGTCTCCTTAGGAATTTTCGAGCGCAGCGAAGCCCTGCCGCCGTCCAACCAGTGAAGTAGGAATTTCGAAGAACCCTAGCCTTTTTACGTTTTTCATCAAGAATTTAAGGTAAGTGAGCTTGTTTTAAATTATTGAATTTCGATGCACATATTTTCGGTTTTATAAAAATTCGGGCGAGTACAATTCTTCTTCTACACCCTTCTGGTTACGATATTTTGCATGAATAAATGTTTTGACACTATGAGAATTCAACTTGATATGGGTGGGAATCCCAACCATACGTACCCTTACGCGGTGGGGGAGATAACCGCTATACGGCCTCGTCCCCTTAGAGGAGTAAAAATTAGGGATTGATATCAGTAAACCATTGAAAGTAGATGAATCTCAGTGTCGGGTTAATGATGCGCACGTGATAAGAATTATGTTTGCATGGTATGTATATTTCGAAATTGCATGTTGTTTTGTTGTACTCGAACGGCCCCCACTTGCTGAGTATTTCCCAAAATACTCACCCCTTACAACCTTCCCAGATAAATCTGAAGAGCAGATTGAAGAAGAAGAATCGGAACAATTTTGGGGCTGGTGAATTGTTTTAATCTCGAGAGTTGCTAGTAAAGAGGTTTCTGAATTTTGGTACTCAAGTTTTATGTAAAAAACGTTTCCGCATTTATTTCATTAGTTATTTCAGTTGTAAAGACTTTGGTTTTTGAGATTATGATTAATAAACTGGTATTTCGGTTTATACTATGCTACGAGGCTGGTTGTTTCAATTGTGTGATTGTTAAACGACGCCGGTGTCAAATCCCGAGTTTCGGGGCGTGACATTTTAGTGGTATCAGAGCCGCAAGGTTCATAATTCGAGTGGGAAAAATCGAGTTTCAAAAAAAAAAAAAAAAATTCGGCCAAACAGCCCCTACGCGCGCCGCCGCGTTTTTCGCCGATTCCGACCGCTTCCGGTAGTGTTTCTTTGATCGGAGACCAGATCTAGAACCGTCTCGATGAGACGAACAAAATCCCTCAAACAATTTCATATTTCGTGTTCGGATGAAACGGGAATTTCAGATCTACGAATTTAGCGTATAAAGCCTAACCAGAAAATTATTTTGTCCAATTACCCTACCAATCCTACTCCGATTTTCAATTCCTTATAGCCAACTAATCTATGATCCATGGGTAACTTTTACCAACAATCAATTTTGAGTTCGGATCACCCAATCGGAAACGCCCAATTTCATTGAGTTAACCGAGTTGCGCGAGTTCCCCGCCAAATTAGGTAGTTTTCCTACCGATTCCTGCCGTGCCACCACCGGTTCTGTGATCCTGACCCCTTCGCCGTCATAAGCATTTGCTCCGACCATACTCCAACGAGTCAACTCGGCGAGTCAACCCGACCGAGTCAGCGAGTCAACCCGCCAGCATACGTCATTCGATTTTTTTTTTGTAGGAAACTCCGAATTCGGTTCTGTCAACTATTCTGAAACCCTCTCGACGAATTCTTTCAATCCATATGTTTATCTCTAGACTTTCCATTTTTGGAAAATATCTCGAAAAATCTCGTTCAACGCGTTTCTTGTAGTGCTTATCGGATTTTTATGGAATTTTATTAAGGAAACAATTAATATTGACCTATATTGTTGGGATTGTACTTATCTGAGATAAGTTGACTTAAGCTTCTGATTTAAGGTGAAATATTTGATTTGGGGACAATAAATTATTTATGGGAAGAAAAAAAAACTAGTATGTGAAAATCTGAGATAAGAGTTATAATAAGTTTTGGATATTCCAATATGGAAGTTGATTTTGGGCAATAGTTAAATGTGTAAACATTAATTTGGGTTCTTAAAGAATGCTAAGCGTTAACTTTAAATATGTATAATTTTGGGTTACCTTGTCTAAAAGGAAGTTGGGAAACAATATCTTAAGGTTTAAGTAATTTATATTATTTTGGGATAACTCGTAGATTACGATCTTATATGAATAAAATAAGTTATGAGATTATTGCTGGATATTGAGGAAAGTAAGGTTTAGTGCAAGTAAGATTTAACAAAAGCATTAATTGATGATTAATTTCATTTATACAAGGTTGAATAAGATTTTATTTTCTGACGACTGGGTTATAATTTTTGGGATTTAAATCAATAGGGTATAGATTGATATTGAATTAAGTTCCAAGATTTTATATGGATTTTTAGTTTTGAGATAGTAATCGTGATAATTTCAAGATAGAATAAAATCATCATCTATTCGTATATATTCAGTGCCGACTTGATTCAAAGCACTTTGGTAAGATTTCGACGTCATCATATGGATGGATTGGTTATCTAAGAGCAGTGCAATAGCAGATTGCCGGAGTAAAAAAAAAAATTCAAACTCCGAAACGCGAACCAAGAAGAAATAAGGTATCATTGCAATGCCAAGAGACAGAAATACATTCTTTCTGCTTCCCAGACTTGGAAAGCCATTAAATCAGGCAAAAAAAAAAAAGTTTACCTAGCAATGGTGAACGAAGTGCAGGAAAAAAATTGAGCTCAAGCTGGAAGATACCCTAATTATGCGGGAATTTCCGAACGTTTTTCTAGAAGAACTCAAAGGGATAGTCCCGGACCGCGAAGTTGAGTTCGAAATTAATCTGGTCCCTGGTGCAGCACCAATTTCGAAAGCACCTTACCGAATGACGCCAACTGAACTCCAAGAGCCAAAGGAACAACTCCAAGAATTGCCAGACAAGAAGCAATTTCAACTGGGTACGTCTCCATAAGGAACTCCAGTACTGATTGTGAATAAGGAAGACAGAAGTATGAGATTGTGTATAGATTATAGAGAACTCAATAAGATCACAATCGAGAATAAATATCTTCTTCCAATGATAGACGATTCTTTTCGATCAACTTAAAGAAGTTACAACATTTTCCAAGCTTAACCTGAGAAGATGTTACTACCAATGGAAGGTCAGGGCTGAAGATATTCTCAAAACAGCTTTTCGGACAAGATATGGACATTATGAGTTCATAGTGATGCCTTTTGGACTGACCAACGCGCCTGCAGCCTTCATGGACCTAATGAACAGAGTTTTCAAGCCATTCCTGGATCAGTTCATAGTAGTATTTATTGACGACATCCTCGTCTATTCTTCCAATGAACATGATCACGAAGAGCATCTCCGCATTGCACTTCAGACCTTGAGAGAGAAGGAACTCTACGCTAAGTTTAAGAAATGTGAGTTCTGGTTAAAGAGTGTATCCTTTTTAGGACACGTAATCTCTGAAGCAGGAGTATCAGTGGATCCCAAGAAAGTCGAGGCAATTACAGATTGGCCAAAACCTAAGAACGCCACAGACATCAGGAGCTTTCTTGGACTGGCAGGTTATTACAGAAAGTTTGTCGAAGGTTTTTCCTCAATCGCCATACCACTGACTAAACTCACTCAAAAGAATTCCAAGTTCGTCTGGGACGAAGGTTGCGAGAAAAGTTTTCAGACATTAAAAGAAAAACTCGCATCCACGCCAGTACTAATCTTACCCACTGAAGATAAGGAATTCACCATCTACAGCGACGCATCTAAGGAAGGTTTGGGATGCGTACTCATGCAAGAGGGAAGAGTAATAGCCTACGCATCAAGGCAGTTGAAACCGCACGAGCAGAACTACCCTACGCATGATCTGGAGCTAGAAGCAGTTGTATTTGCCTTAAAAATTTGGAGGCACTATCTCTATGGCGCCAAGTGCGAAATTTTCACAGATCACCAGAGCCTCAAATACCTGTTCACCCAAAAGAAACTTAACATGAGGCAAAGACGGTGGATCGAACTCCTGAAGGATTACGACCTGACAATCAGTTACCACCCGGGTAAAGCGAACAAGGTGGCCGATGCTCTGAGTCGGAAAAATGAGAGCAAAATTACTCTGGCTTCACTCTCCGCGAGACCATGTCTGCAAGAGACCGTCAAGTTAAACCAGGATCGAGACCCTGAGCTAAAGAAACTTAGGGGACAAGTCGAAAACGGGAAGTCTCAAGATTTACAAATTGATGACAAGGGAGTCGTTTGGATGAAAGGACGACTGTGGGTACCAGACAGCGATAACCTCCGCCAAGAAATATTATCAGAAGCACACAAGTCCAAGTTTTCAGTCCATCCAGGGAGTACGAAAATGTACAGAGACCTTAAGAGAAATTTTTGGTGGAACGGAATGAAAAGAGATGTGGCAGTGTTCGTCTCTAAGTGTCAGGTTTGTCAACAGGTCAAAGCAGAGCACCAGCGACCCGGAGGATTATTGCAACCGTTGGAGATACCTGAGTGGAAGTGGGACCACATCTCCATGGACTTTGTGGTGGGGTTACCAAAGTCGAGGCAAGGTCAAGACGGAATATGGGTAATTGTAGATAGACTTACAAAATCTGCACACTTCCTACCTGTCCGTATGAACTATAATCTGGACAAGTTGGCTACACTGTATATGGATAATATTGTACGAATTCATGGAGTATCAGTGAGCATCCTGTCTGACAGAGACCCAAGATTCGTCTCACGTTTTTGGAAGAGCTTTCAGGGGGCCATGGGAACTAAAGTGACTCTTAGTACGGCCTATCACCCACAAACCGATGGCCAAACCTAGAGAACAATTCAAACCCTGGAAGACATGCTGCGAGCCTGCGCTCTAGAATTCAATAGCAATTGGAGCAATCATCTACCATTGATCGAGTTTTCTTATAATAACAGCTATCACAGCAGTATTGGGATGGCTCCATACGAAGCCCTGTATGGGAGAAAATGCCGATCACCCTTATATTGGGATGAAGTGAGAGAAAAAGCAATAGTAGGACCCGAACTCGTACAGATAACAATAGGCAAGGTTACAGTAGTCCGAGAGAAACTCAAGGCAGCTCAAGATCGACAAAAGAGTTGGGCAGATCTGAAAAGAAGGCCAGTGGAATTCAATATCGGCGAGAAGGCCTACGTAAAAGTATCGCCTATGAAAGGAGTTGTCCGATTCAGTAAAGCTGGAAAGCTAAACCCTCGTTACGTAGGACCCTTTGAGATTTTGGAAAAGGTGGGCACACTAGCATACAGATTGGCGCTGCCGCCAAACATGCCTAGAATTCACAACGTTTTCCACGTGTCCCAACTACGGAAATACATCTCGGACCCAAACCACGTGTTGGAAGCAGAACCGCTCATGATCGAAAGTAACTTGGGAGAAGAGCTGAAGTACGAAGAAGTTCCCATCAGAATTGTGGACACCAACGACCAAGTACTAAGGCGACGTATCATTCCCTACGCAATGGTCTAACCACACGGAAAGAGAAGCCACGTAGGAGCTAGAAGAAAGGATGAGGGACCAATACCCGTACCTCTTCGGAGACCAAGCCAACCCAAGTTTCGAGGACGAAACTTCCCATAAGGAGGGAGGGATGTAAAATCCAAGAATTTTAAGTTTTATCATTTAAGTTTTATCACGATAGTATATTTTGGATACCAGGATTTATCTCATTTGAGGATGTGAGATTTGTAAGATTTTACCAAGATTGAGTGAATAATAATATCGTGTATATTATTATTTGAAATTTCGCAAATAAATGCCTAATATTTGAGTTGATATGGAGATACCGGGATAAAAATCAGGCAAAGGATAATAAAATCCCTAGAATTCGAAATTTACAGTGTATATATTTGAGAATTTCGAAAATTGAGAGATAAAAGATTTAGAGTTCGAATTTATATCACGGATAGATCACGATTCTCGATAAAGATTTGATTCAGATTCAAACGCGATATCACTCGATCACGATAGCAGCCAACCCCTATAAATAGGAGGGCCATGTAGACTCGAAAATCACACCACATATCACACCAAATTTTCGAAAATTTGTGCTCTAGTCTCCTTAGGAATTTTCGAGCGCAGCGAAGCCCTGCCGCCGTCCAACCAGTGAAGTAGGAATTTCGAAGAACCCTAGCCTTTTTACGTTTTTCATCAAGAATTTAAGGTAAGTGAGCTTGTTTTAAATTATTGAATTTCGATGCACATATTTTCGGTTTTATAAAAATTCGGGCGAGTACAATTCTTCTTCTACACCCTTCTGGTTACGATATTTTGCATGAATAAATGTTTTGACACTATGAGAATTCAACTTGATATGGGTGGGAATCCCAACCATACGTACCCTTACGCGGTGGGGGAGATAACCGCTATACGGCCTCGTCCCCTTAGAGGAGTAAAAATTAGGGATTGATATCAGTAAACCATTGAAAGTAGATGAATCTCAGTGTCGGGTTAATGATGCGCACGTGATAAGAATTATGTTTGCATGGTATGTATATTTCGAAATTGCATGTTGTTTTGTTGTACTCGAACGGCCCCCACTTGCTGAGTATTTCCCAAAATACTCACCCCTTACAACCTTTCCAGATAAATCTGAAGAGCAGATTGAAGAAGAAGAATCGGAACAATTTTGGGGCTGGTGAATTGTTTTAATCTCGAGAGTTGCTAGTAAAGAGGTTTCTGAATTTTGGTACTCAAGTTTTATGTAAAAAACGTTTCCGCATTTATTTCATTAGTTATTTCAGTTGTAAAGACTTTGGTTTTTGAGATTATGATTAATAAATTGGTATTTCGGTTTATACTATGCTACGAGGCTGGTTGTTTCAATTGTGTGATTGTTAAACGACGCCGGTGTCAAATCCCGAGTTTCGGGGCGTGACAGTCGTAGATTGTAATGTTTATGATTTAATCAATCAACAAAAAGTTTATTTATAGTGAGAAGATGACCTACCAGTCAGAAGCGCATCTACCAATCCAAACTTATCTACCAGTCAAAATTCATCTACCAGTCCAAACACATCTACGAGTCAAAAACACATCTACCAGTCCAAACTTAAATACTAGTCAAAACTCATCTACAGTCAAAATTCATCTACCATTCCAAACTCATCTACCATTCCAAACTCATTTACCAGTCCAAAATGCATATACAAGACATCTATATAATGTAACTATGATATCATACTTTCATACAGATTTTACCTTCTTTCTAATTTAAAAATGAATCTGTATTTTCAATTTGATGCAAACTCATCTACCTCATCTTCATTGTCAGATAATGAAGATGATATTCAATTTATTGAAAACTTTGAAAATAGAAGAAAGCAATAATGTAAACTATAGGTCGAGAACAAGATTTACTTGATGTCTACATCATTCAACAAGAACAAGAAGTCACACACGGAGTGTCAATTCCAGGTCACAGTCATTCGGCCAAAATAGCGTGATTTTGGCGCAGGGATTAGAGATGCCCTTAATACAAACCAAACTTTCTGCTTTGAGATGAGGACTCATCTCAGGGCTTATCGAAGTCGACGAAACAGCAAAAAACCCTAGTTTAACCAACAAAACAAATTAATTTCCAGGAAAAAAGCTCAAATCTAAAAAAAATCATATATCAGCCTAATTACGAAACAATTGACTACATACTACTAGTTTGCATGAAATTAGCTTCATTATTTCCAGCATTTGAGCAGAAGAGTAGAGGCCATGATCCAGTAAAGTGGATAAATGCTCTTTAGGTACATCCATCGAACAGGTGGAGTGTAGTTCGTGTGTGAAGCTTTGACTGAACTCTCAGAACGCTCTTCTATGAAATCGCAATTTGAAGAAAAATTCTCATATTCGGACCATGCTTTTGGGTAATTCGTTTCAGGCCCCAAAATAGACCCCTGCTGGGCTGGCCAGTAACAAGATTGGCTGATGTTTCAAATAATTAAAGGTTTTAATGAGGCGGCATTATTTCTTTTGAGTTTCTGGGCATAATAATTTCACTCATTATTATTCATAAAAAAGGAGCACAAATATATCTATTCCCCACGTCTATACTATTTTATTAAGTTTGAGACAATTAAAGTAACTAACTTTGATGTCATGATCTATTTTTATAATTATATATATTAATAAAATTTTAAAATTTAATGTAAATTATATGTAGTTCAGCGGATAGAGTCATTGTTTCTTGGGATTTAGGTTGTAGGTTCAATTCTTAATTTTTTTATTTTTTTATTTTTCAATTTATTCTTAAATTTATATATCAAAATTACACTGTAGTCCCTTATATTTCTTATAATTATATGTTGATCCTCATTTAAATATGAACCAAATTAATTATAAAAAATATTATACAAGCACGCAACGCGTGCGTCGGTGTACTAGTATATATTATGAACCGCGCCACCTCTAATTAAAATATTTTTCATGTTTAACGAGCTGATTTGATTTATACTTATAATAAAAAGTAAAACTTTTAACATAAAAACAAATAGTTTGGAAGTGAAAAATAATATTTTTGAAATAACAAATAATATGTATCATGTGTTAAATATTTTTAACTCAAATCAGCATACATCATACATTACAAAATATTTCTTCACAACAGAACTAGCAAAAGATGATATTTTTGTTGTTAAAAATATTACTTTGGACATAAAATGTAATAATTTTTTTAGATCGGGTCGGAGATTCGTATCACAAAATTGATCTGTGATACGGTCTCACATGAGTTTTTGTATTATAATTTTAATGACATGATTTTGAGTATATTACTTGCGAATAAAATTTCAAATTACCTATATATTTATATTATGTTTTAAGGCAGAAGTTAATGTCGTATAGGACTATATTTGTCTCATTAAGCCATTATAGTGAAATGCAAATTAATAAAATCAAAGAGGACTAGTCATATTTTAATATCATTGTGTTCAATTCGAGTTCAAAATAAATATATATAAAATTTCAAACGATCAATTGAACATATTATATTAAAATAATAAGAAGACTGTTAAGAAATAAGGATAGGCAAGTGTAAATATCAAAATCAAGAGTATATTTAAAAAATTACAAACTAAAATGGTGACTTTTGCACTTCTATTCCATGAACTTATTCAGACCCCCCGCAAGTTGTTGCATGAGGACAAGGAGTTTTGGTTTATTTTTACGAAACTTCTCCAGAGTTCCACCTTTTAAAATTCACCAAACGTCAGCCATATATATAGATAACAATTTAGTATAAATATCCTTATAATTCTTTATCTTAAATATTATTATACATATATTAAGTTAATGCTTTGCATTAAATTATTGGATCCGCAGCTAGAAAATAAAAAAGTTTACAAGGGCTGCCAACAAACACGCCTAATACATCCAATCTTTTGTGACTTAGCCTGCAAAAAAGTATGGGAAATAATCAACGTATTTCCACTAAGAATAGGGGTGTCAATTCGGGTAGGTTGAGTGGGGTTGAGCAATAATACTATTCAAAAATTGCTCAACCCGAACCCGAGCAAACCCGTAAACTCTCAACTTGAACCTGAACCCGAATCAACCCGATAAACCCGTATAACCTGATTTTGAATTTTTTATAATTTTTTTAAAAAGAAAATTAAATAAAATTCAAAAAAATAATAGTAATATTTTAATTTAAACACATAATAATAAAATCTCTCTCATATATATGATTTAAATTTGAAAATCTAATTGTCGAAAAATAAAGTATATTTACTAAATCAAATAAACAATTATTTAAAAAATATAAAATGTTCAAAATAATTAATAAATTATGAAAATTTATGATATAAATATACAATAAATATTTTTTCAAACATACAATATATAAAAATATAGGCAATATTTATTAATTATATTTTTAAAAAAAATTAAAATTTTCGGGTCAAACCTAACCCGATCATTTTTTCGGGTCAGCTATCGGGTCCAACCCGAACCCGAAAACCCCAAACTCAAACCTGATTTTTTTCGGGTTAAATCATGTTGGGTTGGTGGGTCGTGTCTGATTTTGACACCAAGAAGAATCCCCACACACACACACACACATATATATATATATATATATATATATATATTACAGAAGTTCTTTGTTGGTTCATTAATTTGTCATCACGTAAAGAATGCATGAGTATATCCCTTTGTTTACACATATTTTTCAAAATATTCCCACAAATTAATTTAATAATTCGATTTGATTTTTTATTTTCTTGGGACAAAAATGCAGAGCGAGCTAGTGAGTAGCAAGAAAAGACTGGGATTTGATTTGATAGTCTTGTGATGATAACTTACTCGAGTAATTTTATGAGTCAGCCTCATCATTGGTTGTCTGTATTCTGATAAAAAAAAAATAATTCAAACTTCCACATTTTTTGAGTTTCGGGAATTTCATATGGTGTGAAGAATTTACTGCTTTTGTGACTTTTTTTCTCGAGAAGCTGAGTTCAAATCCAAATGACTGTGAAAAACCTCACCTATATATAATTAAAAATAAATTTTGGAGTGAATGTGTTTGAAAGTCAACTCACACTTCTCCTAATGCCCATAACTAGTCTTTTTTCCTACAAAATAAAATAATAATTTCACATTAATTATACATATATTTATATATTATCGCCATGGATTAAAGTAATTTGTATGTCGCTGCTCAAGATTTATTTATTTATGGTGCTGCCAAGGTACTAGTACTTGGAAGGATACAAAAAGTTTATGAGCTGTAAGGAATCCATGATGAAACATGGGGTTAGCATATATGCTGTCTGTAAGCAACAAAGATTGAAAAAAGGATGACATCACCTTGTGTGCTTCGGGTTGTTTTATGTTATCTCCCTTATCCTTAACCCCAACCCACCTCCTCCAACAAAAAATTTAATGCCCCATCAAGCGAAAATATATGAGCCATTTTCATGTGTAATTAATTATGGAAGTCAGATTCCATTATTGTTTTTGGGTATTTTGCATTGAAGGTTCTTCGCTCCGGCCCCGTAAATCTTGGTTGTGTGGATATCTTTTATGTTGAAGATAATTTTTAAAAAAAAAAATAGAAGAAGAAAGGAATGTCAAATAGTAGTGGGGTACAAGAAAAAAGCGAATGAGTTGTACTGCATTAGGAATTGGCAGCATTTCTCCTTTACACAAGCTTATGTTACCCATGTTGATTCTAAAGATTATCATCCAGTTCTTCACCAGTGAGCAACAAAAACAGCCACTTTCACACGGATTAATAGATCAGAAAGTATCGCTTGTAATTGTGCACCATGTTTTTTGAGCAAAAATAGATTCTGAGTGTTGCAGCTTTCTTGAATATTTTGATGTGGAGTTGTCTGGTATTTATCCTTCTATATCATAGGGGAAATGTTGCTTGAGAAGCTATCAGCAGCTCGATGTCTTTCTCTTTCGACTTTTTCGAGCTTGTTTATGATTTCGTTCTGCGGTAAGTAGAGAAGAAGAAGGGCTAGTTTTTATCCCGAGGGAGAAGCGGATGCTCGAATAGATGGCAGGTTCATTTGCGGCTATTGTTGGAGCGGTAGGAGGGACATTAGCTGTTTTAGCCACTGTCATTTTGCTCTTGTGGATTCGCATGAAACAATACGGAAAATTTTCGAACAAGAATTCGGAAACAGAATCCTCCGACCCATCTGCTGTGGGTAATGTCTTCACATAAAAGAAAAAAAGTTACCTTCAAGTTTCTCGAAAGAAATTTTTTTCTATCACCCGTTGTTGCATTAAGTTTCATGCTCAGTTATCAATATTTTGCCCTCAAGTTTCTTGAAACTCTTGTTTCTGCCATCTGATACTTGCATTAAATTCCATGATCAATTGTCAAGATTTTGCTTTCAATTTTCTTGAAACAATTCTTTTTCTGTCACCTGGTTATCTGCATTAAATTCCATGAGCAAATGTGAAGATTTTGACTTCAAGTTCCTTTTATCACATAAAATTCCACTAATGGCAAACTCTATTGCCAAGATTTTGAATTTCAAGTTTCTTGAGACACTTTTTCATCACCGATTTTTCCTCTGAATTATCAAGATGTTGCGTTTAAGTTTGTCGAAACATTTCCTCTCACTAATATCACAATAAATTTCATGCACAATCCTCAAGATTTCACCTTGAGGTTTTCGAAGGACTCTGTCTGAATCCTAATTTTCATGTTCGATTGTGTATAGTGGAGATGAAAAGAGGTGGAAGCAGTCCATTTTCAGCTCCATCAATTACTGGAATAAGGCAATTCAAAATGGAAGAATTGGAACAAGCCACAAGAAATTTTAATGAAACCAATCTCATAGGATGTGGTACATTTGGTTTAGTTTTTAAAGGACTGCTCAGCGATGGAACTGTCGTGGCCATCAAAAAACGTATGGGTGAACCTCGGCAGGAGTTTGTTGAAGAGGTATCAAAAAATGTTCGCCATCTTTGAATTTGAAATGAGGACATGATCAAACAAAACTGCAATAATAGAAGCCCTTTTTCAGATCAATCAATAAGATTCCTACTTGTTCATGGTTCATTTGGATTAAACATACGTAACAACATTTAATTATAGAGAGTATTCTATCAATAACTTCCTGATATTTGCAGTTATGATCCCAGGTGGCCTATTTGTCGACGATTTGCCACCGTAATTTAGTGGTACTTCTTGGATACTGTCAAGAAAGAGGGTACCAGATGCTAGTTTCCGAGTACTTACCTAATGGTAGCATGTGTAGCCATTTGTACGGTACGAATTTCTAATGACAATGGCTTACATTCATCGGAAAGAAAATGATGGTTATTTTGTTGAATAGACACTGGAAAAAGTTCTACCACGAAGCTCGAATTTAAACAAAGGCTATCAGTAGCAATTGGTGCTGCTAAAGGTATATATCAGCGAAGATTTTCAAGCAATTTTTTTTTATAAAAAAACCAGTATTAAACATAGTTCCGTGTTCTTTTTCCTCTGTAGCAGGTTTATGTCATTTGCATGGCCTAAATCCCAGGTTCGTGCACGGTAACTTCAAAACGGGGAGCGTCTTGGTTGATGAGAATTTCATCGCTAAAGTCGCGGATGCAGGGATGTCTAAAATTCTTGAAAAAATAGAAGATGGGGCTTCATCTGTATCAAGTTCCCTCAGTGCTTTCAAAGATCCAGAGTAAATCAATTCCACCTCAACTTTTAATAAGGGCATCTGAAATTTGAGTCAAGAATTTCATTGAGTAAATATATGTCCTACCTACATGAATTAAGTATCATATTATAGATAGATTCTTGTAGCAAATTTTATGATTCTGCTCTGATCAAACTTTCATTTGTTTGATTATTAGGATGGAACAACTCGAGGTATTATATGAAACAAGTGATGTATACAGTTTTGGTGTATTTCTTTTAGAGCTCATATCTGGTAAGGAGGCGACGACATACGAAGAGGCCTTTGGATCAAATCACAGCTTAATTCAGTTGGTATGGAACAAAACTTTCTGTTCATACTCAAATTTAAATGAGATCAACTATACTCGAGTATCATGTTAAACAATACTTGCACCCCGCAAAAATAATAGGTGGAAGACCATTTGAGATCAAACGATCTAGTCGACCCTCGACTAGCCGGGGGCTTCACTGCCGAAGGGATGAGGGATCTTCTGTTGTTGATGCTCAAATGCATGAGTTTTCCAGGGAAGGGTAGGCCAAGAATGGAGAATGTAGTGGTGGAGATTGATCGAATACTCGAGACAGAGATCGAACGGACCATGGTCATGGGTGAGGGGACTGCAACCGTTACTCTGGGAAGCCAACTCTTTACAAGTTGAGCGAGACAAAATTGTAAGCATTTGAAGGTACAGAGTTTCTTTGTTTTCGGTACATTTTAGCTTAGGAAGGCTTGTTTTTACCTGCTGAATTTTGTAGCAGGCAGAAATACATGTTCTTTTGTTAACATTTTTGGGTCTGTCTTGATTTTGGTATTAGCCAGAGTTTGCTAGCTGGGAGGGGTCAACAAATTGAAACATTTTCAACTCAATTGTAAAAACTGTTTCTTGCTTAGATTCAACATTTGTTCATGAGCTATAGCCACCACTCTTTTCTTTTTCTATATTTTGTGGAGGGGAGATAAAATTGGCATCTTGCGAGATCTCATCCGTTTATTGGGAAGCTGGTGTTACTGGGCCAAAGGCGCATCTTTTGAACTTACAATGGCAAGATTTAAATATTAGATTATGTCGAATTTGGATGGATGAATATAAACTTACGAATTTCAAATTCATAATAATAAATTCATTAGTTTGTTTGGGCAATTTCACTTTACAATAGTTTCTTGGACCAATGATTATTACCGATGATAAAACTCCGCAACTTTTTTCGGGGTCCAAATATCCAACTATTTTATAATGTGAGATTTTCGATATGTGAGCATAAAATCTTTAATTCACTTTATGTATCGCATAACCCGATTAATGGTCCAATGTCGGGTTTCTTAAATATCTGCCAAACATTCCAATGATGTACACAATATTCAGACGGTGTTCTCTATAAATCCGAATGAGATTACCATGCGATAAAATTTATACTACCACATATGTAGACATATACATCAATATTTTCTTCTTAATGTTGACTTTTTAATTCACTCACTTCTGCTGAAGTCAACATACAAAATTAATTTGCATTTAATTTCATGCATGCATACTATCAATGTCATTTAAAATATTGATGTTCATTTATCAAGCTTATCAATCAAGGAATCAATACCAAACATATTTGAATTTCGAAAAATTGAAAATTTTCTTTATCACATGGATAAAGGAAAAACTTGATTTGTCCAAACATAAAACTAAAATCAAATTTCTTCTAAAAGCATCGCAACAAAAGTGTTTTTTTTTTTCAAAATCAAATACCAGAAAAATAAAAAAATCAGTTCTTAAATAAAGCTTTTTTTAAAAAATAAAATAAAATAAACCAACAATTTTATTGTCATTTTCCATAAGAGATGTATCTTTCACCATGAGTTGGCAATTGGCACCTTAGGTAGCCCTTTCTTTGCACGCCAACTGACATATTTGAAACAATATTTCTTCTTATGCCCATCAGTCTTTTTGCAAAAGAAACAAGTGATCACTTTATCTTGATTATGTTGTTTTATATGTTGTGAAGTCTCAGATTTTCCTTCCTTACTGCTCAATTTCATTTTCTTATTGATGCAATTACCTTGATCGTTAGATGCCAAGTACTGAGCACTTTCAATCACATCTTGTTTCAATCTATTCTCCTCCTGAATGCACTGTGTAATAAGCTCATTCAAAGTGTACTTTTCCTTCTGGGTATGTATTATAACTTAATTTGAGTTGATTAAATTGCGCAGGCAGATAGATCAAAATTAAATGCACGACTATGTGTTCCGAAAATTTCAACTTGAATGCTTTAAGTCTAGTCACAAGATTTGACATTTCTATTATGTACTTCATTATGTTTCCTTTCTCTTTGTACCGCATTGAGGCAAGCTTAATCAAAATAGTACTTGTCTCGACTTTTTCATTTGCAGCGAAACAATTTCCTATTTGAGTAAAGAACTTTTTGGCATCATTTTCTTCAGGAATTGCACCCCTTATAGTATCTGAAATGGAATGTTTCATAATCATCAGACTCATGCGATTTGATCACTCCCACTTTTTCAAAGAAACCCTTTCGATCAGCAGTTCCAGAACTGGCCAAAGGTGGGGGGCGATCTTCCCTTAGCGCATAGTCCAAATCCATGCAGTCGAGCACTATCATAATATGCTCTTTCCATTTCTTGAAGTTTGAGCCATTAAGTACTAGAATGTTTTTCAGATTCGCAGATGTAGAAGATGCTATAACAAAATAGAATAAAAACTCACAACAAATTATAGTCCATGCATATATTTAAATTAAATAAATCTCAAAAATATATGCAAGCAGATTGTGGAACCATTAAAAAAATATCTAGCACAACATTGATATTTAATCTTTGAACGAAAATAACAATCTGTAAGTGGTACACTCAAATATCATGGTTATTAAATATTGATAATAAATCCGACTAATAATATGAATTTCCTTGGACCGACAATTGAATGCATGGATAAATTCAAAATTATCACATATTTAGTACCACATAAAGACCTTCCTTTGGGCTGATCATTTTTCGCATAAATTTAAATACAATTTGCCCTGAATCCGGCGGTTTATCCCAGAATCCAAAATAAGAATTTTTTATTTTCTTTTTTTTTTAATTTCGAAAATAAATGTGGATTTTGTATTTAAAATTCAAAAATAATAAATCAAATAGCATGAATTTATTCAAATTCAACTTCAGAAAACCTAAAAAAATCAGATCAGAATCCAAAAAATTTATAGACAAGAAAATCGCCTCGGATATGAGAATAAAACATAATTTTCTGTTTCGATCAATCAATAAACAAAATTCTCATAATTCAACATGAACGTGTCTCTGATACAACTTGTTGGAGATTTAATAAAATAAATCTATAAATCATGTGATTAAATTCATATATTACAACACGCCAGAAATTCATGACAAATTATCAGAAAATATAAATAACAGAAAAAAGTACCAAAATCCATTGACTGATATAGCGTCGGAGTTATGAATCTTCTAAGATAACAGAGAATCGATCACCTTATTCTTGCCTTAGATGGCAAAAGGAGAGAAATCTAGAATATATGTGCCGTATATATTCTGTGTTATTTTTTATAACTTGGGGACCATATCCTTATATAGCATTAGCTGTCTTCGACTCATCATAGAAGACCTAATTGGGCTGAGTTGCTACACATAAGGAGGACCATATCAATTTATTTAATACCTTGAAAACTCATAATTAATTAGATCGTTTTATTGAGTTATTTATTAGATAGTTTATCCATGCAAAAAAAATTAAGTAAATTATGTGAGCCCACAAAATAATTCCAACAGAATGGACATTTGAAATATGAAGTTTACACGGAATGATCAGCCCAACAGAAAAAATAGAATCTAAGCTCTAATAGAATATTAAAATTGAAATTTAAACATAACCAGTCTCGAAAATCATCATTAATTACTTAACATGATGCTTCATGTATAAAAAACAATTGTCAATATTTTTATATTAAAAGAATAAAATTAGGGACAAAGTTGAAAGTACTTCTATATCCCCACTTCCAGAACTTGACAGTCCTCGTAATCTTTGACCCCACTCTCAGAGATTCGCTTCTACTGCTCACTATTCTGATTTTTACAGACACCGTAATCCAAAATACACAAATTAATCCTCGTAGTAATCATAGTATTATATGCTCCTCGATTCACGTGTTTACCGTACGTGGCAACCAGTCCCCCGCCCAAATGCACACAGTACAATCCTGACACTTGCAGCTTTACTGACGTGGCGGCCAAGGTGCTCCTCGCAGGTCGACACGTCACCGCGTAGGGGCCCACCCACTGCGTATGAAAACTTACACGTTTCACTACGTTGGATTATGTGGCAGTCCAAGCAGAATCTGGAGGCACTACTCTTTTTTTTTGCCCGTGTTTGCAGTTTGTGCTTCTTTATTAGTCATATGCAACTTCTAGTTTCAAGTACCCTATAAGCAGAAAAATATAGATATGATTTAATGAATAAATCCAAATATTATTTTTTTTAAGAACGAGTTATTCACTTATAATTGCTAGTTATATGTTGATACTTGTATATTAATTATTTATTTGAAGATTTCGTTAGCGGAACATCTATTCGAAAGACACGACCATGTTCATACGACTACATCATATGTGGTGTGACTAAATAAGAGTTTTGGATACTCAAAATATGAGTATATATACAGGGACGGAGCCACCCCAAAGGCTGGGGTGGGCTCCAGCCCAGGTTAAAATTTTGGCCCAAAATAGTAATATGTATTGGGTTTTTTTGTATTAAATTTTAGCCTTCTTAGTAAATTTTTTGAGCCCACTTTAGCCCATTTCTTTCAGCCTATTTCATAGCCGTCTTACAAGGGCTTCTCTCTGCACAAAAAATCTTCATCTCCAACAAATGAATACGGAGGGGAGTGAGATTCACATGGGAGATCTTGGCGGTTCGTCTTCCGCAAAAACTGAGGTAATTGAACTTTTATTTGTGTAAATATTTCCTAGGCATTATTATTCATTTAGTATGAATTGGTTTACTTAGCGGTGCGTGCAAAAGAAAATTGTTTGGTCGTAGTTTGAATGGATTTTCTGAAAATTATTTGGTTGTAGTATGAACTGATTCATTTAGAATAGCTTTTATGAGAATCTTATGCGTTAATTTGGTGCTAAGTGTTTCAAGTAGTAAGATTTACTAATTATGCGTGAAAGAGATCTGTCTTTTTAGCATTGGTTGAGATATTTTTTTTCTTTTATTTTTCTTTCATGGTTTCACATGGATCCATCTGTTTTAAATTTTTCTTATATTTAAGATTCAAATGTACAAGCCACGGTGCATTGAAATTTTAGTATTGTAAAATGTTAAGATTCATACTGCGCAGTGAAAAATGCTTGAGATTCATCCTTGGCAATACATTTCGTTGATGAATGGCTTGCTTTTCATTTTTTAGGGCAACAATGATATGATTATGGTATGCATCTCAGCCCAGGTTCAAAATACTTTCTGGCTAATTCCCTATATATATATATATATATATATATATATATATATATATGTCTTTAATAAGATATGCTAGATTTATATAATCGAAATATATATATCCACGCTCATTAACATTTTTTTTAATGAAAGTTGTATTTAGATCTATGAATTCAAATATATTTTTGTAAATTTACAGAGGCGAAATCATAAATTCCAAATTCACCACTTGCAGGTTTAAATAGATTTTCATATTAATTATGATGTATTTCAAGTTCACTCAATAATATAGATATTTAAAATTCATTCTGTTCTGTGCAACTAATGTGTAAATAAGTAATATATGGATTTCAGATTTTATCTATTATTTCATTTTTAACATTAAAATTATAATCGAAATCAATATATTTCAAATCTATTACCTAAAACACAAAGTAAAAGAAATATTCAGTTATGAGATCTGAAATGGTTTTAAATTTAGAGCATAAGTATACTTCTAGTTTTTATATTTGTTTCGATACTTACTCAGTGTTTATTATATGTTAAAGTTTTTTAATCAATTCAAAAGTTGTGTAATCGGTCAAAGACATGAAGTCAAAGTCCAGTTCTTTTGGTCCTCGCTCTCATATCCTCGTTCTCTTTTTTCCCTGAATTAAGGATAGCCTTAAAGATATATTTTCATAAGGAAAAAAGATTGCATTTTTTTGGAGATTGTGCAAAATTCCAATCTGACCAAACCAGTTTTCTTGTCAGATTTGCAGGATTTCATTCAAAGTCATATACACAAAGTTATCTTTAAATAGTTTTTTAACTGATTATTTTAAGAATCCGAATTTAGCTTGGCGAGAGTAGTTTATATATTAATCAATAAAGTTTTAATATATTAAGCCTATAAAACCTATGTTGTTCTCTCGAGATGTAACGATTTTTCTTGTTGGGTAAAACAATTGAAACGCGACATTTGAATTATTATACGATTTAAATTAAATATTTAAAATGCATTTAATATACACCGACAATTAATTCGAAATTAAAATTCATAGTCGGAAGAGGAAATTGATATCTTGGTGTCTTTTTTATTTATTAAATTGTAGGAAATGTTTAGTGGAAGAGTCAAGGCTCCTATATCTTGTATATATGTCACACTAAAAACATAGGAAATCATATTATATATATGTGTGTGTGTGTGTTATTAAACAGTTCCAAATCATTAATGTGAGGTATTTTATTATTAATATATGATCTTATGTTGTTCCCAATGCCATTAGGCACGTGAAAAGCGCAATTATAAAAAAGGGTATAAAGTTAAAAGCTCCATCTTTAGAGCTGCTTATTACCTCGATTTTATAATTATATAGATAGAAAAAAATGGTGTGTGAATTGTCACTAGAAAATATAATTGGAAAATTCATAATATTTATCTAATGTTTTTTTTTAAAAAAATATGCTAATTATACTTGGCCTCATTGGTTAAATATTGAAATTTAACAGAATAAATTGTAATTTTAATTGTATTGTGCTTAGGGATGGCAATGGGCCGGGGCGGGTTTGTCATCCCCATCCCTGAATTCCATCCCCACCTACATACTCGTCCCAATCTCCGTTTTTTTCGGTTCGGGGAATCCCTAAACCCGAAACTTCGGGGATCAACTTCCCATCCCCGTTTCAAAAATATTAATATGGCAAGACGATGACGAATTCAGAGATTTTCTCAAACCAAAACTTATTATTATCTATTATTATTAGAGATAATATTAATATTAATATCACTATTAGTATTAATAATAATAAGATTATTAATATTTTTAAAAAATAATAATATTATTATATTATTATTATTATTATTAATATCATTATTTTATTATTGATATTATTTTCTGGGCGGGTTCGGGGATTTCGGGGATGGGGATAGTAATCTCATATCCGTCCCGAATTACATCGGAGATTTTTTCAAATCCCCGAACCTGAACCCGAACCCGAAAAAATCGGGGATCCCCATCCTCGTTTCGACTTTCACCGCGGGGCCCAAAACCCGTGGGAAAAGTTGTCATCCCTAATTGTGCTTTGCATGTGATTTTTTAAGCTTTTGCAAGGCCCTTTTGACTAGACAGGGCTTAATGAATCCCCAAATTACTTTGCTTTTCAATACTTGGTTACCAAGATTTCTTGAAAAATGTACACATATATAAAATCATTATTGATTAGTTCATTCATCTACTTAGTTTTACTCAGATTTGTATAGCCACCAGCACAAGCTAGTCGCTCCCTAATATTTTAATATATCGTTTAGTACTCTACGATACTGTTTGATCGGAAGATCTAATGAAATGAATATGTAATACGAGTGATGAAAAATCGATAGATATAGATAATTTATGCAGTGTAATTCATTATATAGCGTTTGATACTTTTTTTTTTAAACGACAATGGGCCGTAACCTGATCTAAATTGAGATTCAGTTCATACTCATGTATCTCTACTAGTCATACGCCGTAGGTTGGTCCAGCATGAGTAGTAGCTCATGTCCATGCAACGTCGCTAATAAAATATTTCACCCATGGAAAGTGGTTTCTTTCGCATCCCCACTTGAACCAAGATTCTTAAGTATTGGTATCAACTGAGCTCTAGTTATTTAAGTCTGGAGGTCCTGGGTTCAACTGTTGGGAGAAGAGAGAAAAATCACTTTCCAAGAATGAGATATTCTATGAGTGACGAAAGCATGAACATGGACTACGATCCATGCTAGACCAACCTACTAGCCATGATCCTTACAGTATCTTAAAAACTACACCAAACATTAAATAAACAACATGCTTGTTTTTACATGGCATACTATATATTTCACAAATAATTTAATAATTTATTCAAACAATAACGCCTTGCTATTCGTTCACAATCATCATGTTTAAACAAACATACTGTCTTTAATTCAAATTCAAATTATGACAAGAATATTCACCTAATCCATTTATGATATTTTTTAAAAAAATTAACAAAAAAAATGGAATTATATATGTATTATTGCATAACATGGGGAGCTTTTATATAAGTGTCAAATTACTATATATATTTGACTTGAAGCTTTCTCAAGTAGTATCTCTTTTTCTGAACCCTCAAAAGAGCTAGTAGCTAGATAGCTATTTTATTAATAATTAAACTGTATTAATTTTAATTTAAATAATATTTCAAAAATTATCTTATGGCAATTCCCTAACTACTCCCTTTGAAAAGTATCAACAAAGACACGATCTTTGGAACATTTTATTTGTTTAAATTTTGCATTAAATTCGGATTAAACACGTGCATGCATGCAATCCATGATGGGAGATTTCAAATGCTCGAGTCTCTCAAGAAATGCGATTAGAGATAGGGATATATAGTAAATAAATATTAATAGTCTTTTTAAGAAATGTTTTATGCATATAATTTTGTGAAATTTTGAATTGGTTTTAATATGAGGTCTATACTATGTTTTACGATATATAGAAGTGAGTATAATATGATTGTGACAAAAACTTATGTGAGACGGTTTTACGAGTCGTATTTTGTGAGATGTGTTGTTTATTTGAATCATCCATGAAAAAAGTATTACTTTTATGCTAAGAATATTACTTTTTATTGTCAATATCGCTAGGTTGACCCGTCTCACAGATAAATATTCGTGAGAACGTCTCACAAGGGACCTACTTAATTCATTAGTTATACTTCAATTTAAATTAGGTCATTGGTTATTAAAGATTGAAAAAATTTCAAAAAAATTCTAAATTTTTTTATTATTAATATTTTCAAATAAAATAAATTATCCACCAAAATCAAAGTTAGTGGAGGAGCAAGGGCTACTACTAATAAAGAAAAATAAAAAACTCGAGATAGATATAAATTATTATTATTTCAAAGAATGACATTTTGCAGTGTCCTCTAACACACTGCTACTGATTACTGCCTTTAAAAGCCCCTCCATGCACACGCTCTTTCACCAATCCAACTTAAAAGAATCAGCCCTTTTTCGAACACTTGAAAACTTTTCCCATATTTCATCCAACTTTTCTCCTCGACTCGCCAAGAACAACATTCTGCAAAGAAGAAAGAAAACAGTGGAGTTTGTTTGATTTTCATCTCTTGCAAGAATCACAATCATGTCACACCCAAAACCCTCCCCAGAAACTATACCCTTCCCTCTCTTTGAACCCATTCTCACTAACACGGGCTTCACATTGCTCCAACGCAACACAGCCGCACTGTCTCAGCCGAATGAGCGTCGGGGCCGGAAGAAGCCTGCGGAACCGGGGCGGTACCTCGGAGTCAGGCGGCGTCCCTGGGGCCGATTCGCGGCGGAGATAAGGGACCCCACTACCAAGGAAAGACACTGGTTAGGGACCTTTGATACTGCACAGGAAGCGGCATTGGCTTATGATAGGGCGGCCCTCTCGATGAGAGGCACTCAAGCAAGAACAAATTTCATATACTCCGATCAAACAAACTATTTCCACTCCCTAAATGTGAGCCCTTTTGATCATAATCTTCAGAACCTTTTTCACCAATCATCATCCCGGAACAGACGATCTGAAGCCAACGCAAACCATTCCGCCCCCTGTACTCAGCCTGATGCCTGCAGCATGATCAATCATACAATCCAATCGGAAGCAGACGCATGTCATTCCCCTGAATCTTCTTCACCACGTAATGATCATGATGAATACAGCACTGTCTTTAACCTCTCCACATCGGACTCAAATTCTGGATATCTAGATTGCATTGTTCCCAACAAGTACTTGAATCCTGCCAGCTCTTCCGAGGGAAAGATAATATTCAGCCCGAACTTGAGTTTTTCATCCGGCAAGTCCAACATTAATCACCCGTGTGATGAAAGCTACAGCAATGCACTTATTTCTGATGAATCCAGGATTGGAGCTATTGAAACGATGGGATACTGGGATCTTGAAAACCCTGAAAACTTTTCAAACTGTGATGATCACATGGGTTATGGATTCTTGGACTGTGATCAAATACAGTCATGGGAGGGGTTGGGTTCAAACTGTGAGCTTTCAGCCATGATAAATAACCCTTTGTCAAATATGGGAGCTGATCACATGAATAATCCAGTTATTGATTGTGAAAATAATCCAGTTTTTCCGATGACGAACATTCCAACCAGTACAAGTGCTGGTACTGAATCTGATGCGTCAATTGGTTGCTCGTCTATGTTTCCTTCTTTTGTGGACTTGGGCTACCCACTCTTTTGAGATTTGAAGGCATCGAGGGTTAATTAGTGAACGAGATTTTACATGTATAAGTTCTTGAAGTTGATATAATTTTCTCATCTTCTCATGTTATTACCATTGTATTTGTTAATCACTTTATTGTGTCAAAATGAAGTAGGGTTTTATCAATCAAGCGTGTGCTATAATATTATCATATGTGACATATCCTACCCTTGCAACCAGTTAAATAACAACATTTTCTTAGGTATATGCTATACTAATTTGTAGAATTAAGATCGTACAATTAATCTATGATCATCAACACATTTACAAGTCTCCCGGATCGATATATCATGCACATAAAATTTTAAAATGCATAACTTATTAAATTGAGGAACTTGTAGTTATCATATTAATTAACCATGAAATGTGGAACTTGATAGTATCTATTAATATAAATTTATATCTACGTAAATAACATTGAATAAGGGCTTTCTTAAAGGTTCCTACAATAAGTCATGAAGGGTATTCTAATGCAATGTATTGTATTATAATACGTACTTGTATCAGTAACATGATACGTAACATAATCCCATGGACAACTTAAGATGTAAGTGAACGATAGTTGACAAATTCAAGATTTTCTATACAGTTTCATGTATTGGTCATAAATATATAGTCAGAAGCATTCAAGCAATTCAGACAACTACATATCTTACATAAACAGGCATTATAAATTTGCCTTGTCATTCTCCCCAAGTTAATCGCATCGCTTCCACTGCAAAGCCCCAGACCCAAAAAGAGAACCAAAACAGACGCATGCCCATAATTTGGGATGATCTTTTAACGAAGAGATCAACGGATGAGAGAATAGCGAAGATGGTTAAATCAACGTGGAAGCGGTGAGGAATGTATCTTTTCCTTTCTGAAAAAGATATCATAAACAGACACGACAAGATTAAAAAATGGAGCAGTGCTGACAAATGCCTAAAGGAGGATGTTTGTTTTATTTGTTATTGAAGAGACTAGGTGAAAAGGATAAATATGGTCTTGCAAGATCTTTTGGGGGGTGTGATGACTTTATTTTCTAATGGAAATTGTAGTCCGGTGATCATATTATGAACACGGATGGATGTTGAAGTGGATTTGCACCAATAAATCACATCTGCTTTGTGACAGAGAAGATCGGATGAGTCGGCCCTTCTGTTTATCTTGATGTGCGAATCTCACCTCCCTGACTTGTGCTACCACTTGAAGAGATAGAACTCGTTCCAGATTGACGAACACTTGGTTGAGGAACATGCTCGGTTTTTGAGAACATTGAACCAACTGAGGCACTTGAACTGTTCATAGATGACATCTGTGCTGAGAAGGCATCTTGACTGAAACCAGAAAGTAATTCGGGCCTCAGGTCTGATGACGAAGATGATGGAGCCAGAGTTGCACTTGTTGATCCCACAGGATAAGGTGCAACAGGCATATCAGTTAGAGAGGAAGCAGATGGACTATAACTCAAGGTTCTCATTGAGTGATCGAATTTGCACGAGGGGCCAAATTTGCAGACTCCATTTTGTGCGTAATGCAGACATGGTGGTGCTCCCTGAAAATGATGAGAGTAATACGAAAGGTAAGGTACAAGTCTCAGTAACGACCATACAACAGAATGGAATCACAAGTCCAAAATCGTAACCAAAGTTGAAGAAAATCGATGGACAGATGTACCCCACAACTCCAAGCTGTGAAAAGCTATGAGAATATGCCTACTCTATCTCTGACGTTTGATAGAAAAATATCTAGAAGACAAATCCAACCCTTCTAATTCTGGCACAAACTCATGCATCACCCAATCAAACTGTCCCACACCACTACAGTTGTAATCACTGTAATGCAATGACACCCACTTTTTCCCCCACAAGTAACAGTTACAGTTTTGTAAGCCAATACTTTCAATCAAGCAATAATGCATTCCACAGAACCGGAAGAGGTCACAATTAACAGGTACTTACAAGCTTCAAATTACTAGCAGCAAAAATTTTGTTATTTTATCCGGTATAATAACCAAAGGATATAAAGAAATGTTTCATTCCTCAAAGTTTCTGTTCTATATCAAGATACTTAAGTACTGATCTGTCAAGTTATAAGGAACCAAGGAGAATTTGAATAATGTCCAAACCATAATGTTCTCGCTGGAAAAGGCAAAATTCAATCTAAAAAAGCATAAAGAATCACGATTATTATATAATTATTTGCCAATTTAGAACTGTGGATGCACTGATAGTATGTTATAATTGCACTCATAGCATGTTATACTTCGTTTAGAGCAGGTACTAGGTCAAAAAGAAGATGCCCATTTAAGGCTGTATGCAATAGAAAATTAAGAACACCTTCATATATAATTATTGGTAAATTAGATTGACAATAACAGATTCAAAATAGAGCTACATGCTTACTGGGCGTAGTGGTAGACCCATTGGACTTAGCAGAAAACTTGTTTTTTGTGCACTCCACTCAGGTGGGTGATGATATTTACAAGTAGATCCAAATTTACAGTCCCCTGTCCTCAAATAGTACTGGCATTCTGGTTGACCAGGCCTTTCTGGAAATGCATTTTCCTTTTGACTGCTACTTGAGGGACCAGCAGACGAAGTAACAGGAAGGTATGGTCTGGTGTATGTGGTTGCCTGAGGAGATAACTGGGTGATCCTATACATTGTGCCTGTACCGCCAGAGGATTGGGTACTTGGGAAGCCCGCAGGGCTAATTGGCGCCTGTCCAATGCACTTGTACTAGTTAGCATGAAACATAAGCATTTAAAACCGTCGTAGTTAGAATGGAATAAAAGCATTTAAAACGGTCCTGAAGATAGGTAAACATGTGCTCAAGAAGGAAAAAAGAAGAGGCAAAAAGTTCCATCTACACTCACGGGATAAGGTGTCCAACCAGGGACAGGAACAACTCCTGGAGGAAGGAGCACGTGACCATAACTTCCAGGAACATAAGAACCAGGAAGTATGGGTGGCCTGGCTACTGGCCAGTTGCCTGAAATTACCCCATATTGTTGAGAAGAATGAATAGGAGGCTGCAACGTTGGATAAACTGCAGGCGTCGGTACAGCTGCTGGACCAGCCAAAGCTCCTGGACCAGGGGTTCGCTCTGGCACTTGGATACCAACTGGTTGAGGATGATGATATTTACAGGTAACACCAAACTTGCAATGCCCTGTTTTAACATAATATGAACATTCCTTTTCTCCCTGCAGCAAAAACTCAACGTGACACCTGGATAGTTAGTGAAACATTATCTAAAATGAAATCATAAAAGACGGAACTAAAATATGAAAAAGCCAATATATTTCAAGGTGCCTAACCGGTCGCAAGGGATATCCATAAAAATTCAGTGTCACTGGACCTGAAGAACCAACTCCATGCCTTGGATGGTGATACTTGCAGGATGCACCAAATTTGCACATTCCCGTCCTCATGTAGTACTACAAATTTGGTGCAAATAGTGTTGGTATAAACTTCAGTATGAGTAGAATAATTATAATAAAATTCGTACGAAGGCGATCAACTTCTTTATTTGTTTTTAACAATTACAAATAAAATAACAAACAGAAAAATCTTAGGATGGAAACTTTTACATTACGAATCTGAAATAAATAACAAAGGAATATGGCAGGTCATGCAGCCATAAAAAAGTAATAAGAAATCCTCATTTTTATCAAAAAAAAAGGGCCAACTCTAAATAATAGCCGATGGACCTTAGTCACGACAAGTTTCATTGACAGATTCTAGTTTGATCCAGCATGGTAAGGCCATAATAAATGTATGACGGTAACAAACTGATGAAATACGAGAGAAAATGTAGCAGGTATTTGTTGTTTATTCTGGCATATATAACAACAACGAAATCAATTTACAGCACAGGAAAGAGTAAACTTTTAAATTTAAAATAAGTAAAGAACAAGAGTAACTTATGGACCTGCAAATAGGATCAAACAAAACCAGAGGATGATAATAGATAGCAAGAAGACGAAGCACCACAGATCAATAAAGAAAACTGTCAACCAAGAAAAGACAGGAACAGGATAACGATCTAAGCAACTGATATGTTTCCAACAAAAAAATATGATGTCGTGCCAACGTGCAGCATCCATAAATATAAAAACGACACAATGGACACAACCATGTGGTTACTAATTTGATCAAACCAAAAAAAGACGAATGCCCAACCAACCAGACTGACCAGTAGAAACTCACCTTTCCAGAACCAACAAGAAGACAAATTTATAGTTAGGCAGAACAATAAAAGAAACTGAAATTCCCAAAACATCAAGCAACCATTAAAAACATCAAGTACAAAATGTAATACAGAGCACTTAGATGTATGTTCTATATCATTTAGCAGTTTACATATTGCACCAAATTTAAGTTAAGTACATATCTGAATATATTTCAGCTTAGTTTCATAAACACGGTGATTTCAAAGCTGAAAACCAAAGGCAAACAATCGTAGACCTGACAGTCAGGTTGCCCAAAGCGTTCTGGATGTTCACTTCCGCCAGCCCTCGTAGTTCCCATTGCCTATAATTAGTATAAAAAAAAAACATTTTATCGATTCATTTCCTTGGTAGAATCTTATAATAAGTCAAAACCATCACAATCTCACTTAAACAAGAAATACTCCACTTTTACTAAAAATTACCACAAATTCCACACGAAATTCCACTATTTTACTCAATGAATGTGCACCAGAATAGAGTGATCATTATGATTTAAATGTTTTTCTCGATCTCATCTACTTCTGTTTCATCAAAATCAAAACAATATAAACACCTCTGAAACAAGAAGACCGGTTGTGTACATTCATTGCCATAAATATTTCACTGGACACCATCCATTAAAATCAATGCATGATTGAAACAATTTTATCATTCCAAAAGAAGATATCATTCCAATCTATTTCAAGACTACAACTATAATCAAATCAACACAGGAAAGACAACATTTTTACTCAAATTATCAACAAATCGGCATAAAACATCAATAAATTTCAATCTTAGACACAATGATCACACAAACAGTGCATCAAAAAGTCAAAACAGAATCCTACAGCTCAAAAAAAACTGGGGATTTTACCACGCCACGATCACGGGGATGATTGAACCGACACCTATTGCCGTATCCACAGAATCCAGTCCTCAAGTAATAAATACAATCGGGATCATCAGGCCTCTCAGGGTACGATGGGGGCCCACCGCCAAGCCTCAATTGCCATATAGGTTCTGCATTCAAATATCAACCTCAACTCGTCAACATTACAAAAAAATGCTCCATTTAGTAAAATGGAACTCAAATTCATGTGAAATTAAAATGAAATGCAAATGTAACCCGCCTTCAAGCCCAGTTTCTCCTCCCGGCGCCACCCATTCCCCCACCGACTCCCCCGGTACCCCTTCCATTGCCTGGATTCCACTGTACCTCTCCATACGCAAACACACACTACCTCTAAAATATACACACAAAAAAAAGTATAAATACACAAGTACAACACAAATATTTCGCAATGAAAGGAAGGAATTCACTGAGATAATGCAAGAACTTGGGTATATACACGAGTGTATAGATACAAATCAGACAGAAGTGTGTGTGATTGTGTGAGAGAGAGGCGGTTTGATCGAATGGAATTCGATAGTCTTAGAGAGAGAAGGGGCTTTGGAAGTGATATTTTGGGTACTCACTTGCCTTTTATATATCTCACACTCTGCGTGTGCGGTGTGTGTGTGTGATTTTTGTGCACTTTTTGTGTGTCTTCTTTTTTTAATAAAATTAAAAAAAATTCCGTTTTCTTAAAAAATACTTTTCTTTTTCCTTTTTTCTTTGTTTGTTTGGTCAGTTTTATGACGCGCCAAATATGTGTACCTAACAGTAATCTCACGCATGATGGCCTGGGTGTCACTTACTGAATGGTGCGAAAAGACTGATTCGTCCTCCCCTGTTTTAATTTTGACCCTTATATCTAATAATCCATATTTTAAAAAATTTACATGAGACGATCTCATTAGTTGTATTTTGTGAGATATATCTCTTATTTGGGTCATCTATAAAAAATTATTATTTTTATGCTATAAATATTATTTTTTATTGTGAATATCGGTAGGGTTAACCCGTCTCATAAATAAAGATTCGTGAGACCCTCTCACAAGAGGTCTACTCATCCATATTTATTTTTAAAAATTTTAACCCACATACGAGAATAAATTAAAACTATAACATCTATAATTTTCAATTGGTCTTTATCTTAATTACGAGTAGGTCTCTTGTGAGACGGTCTCGCGAATCTTTATCTGTGAGACATGTAAACCCTACTGATATTCACAATAAAAAGTAATACTCTTGGTATAAAAAGTAATACTTTTTCATGGATGACCCAAATAGAGACTCGTCTCACAGAATACGATCTGTAAGACCATCTCACACAAGTTTTTGACCTTAATTATATACTTAGTATTCTTTTACATTGCATAAATACTTTCGCTAAAAAATAGAAATTTAAATTTGGTTACTCTAATACAAAAAATAGAAGTTCGAGTTTGGCTCGAAAGAACCTGTTTAGAGGCGAGCTTCGAATAATTGTTCTAGCCAGGCTTTGGATTTCTCGTGAATTGTGATTCAATGACCGCTTGTGTGGGTTCGAGTCAACATTTTTGAAGGAATTTTTGATATAAAGCGTTTGATATCTGTACTGAATCCTATGCTTTTGAAGAAAATCATTTGCTTTGGTATCACTGTCGTGTTACTTTATTGGCGGAGGAAATGAATAAAAGATTTTTACACCCCATTCGAAGTTTAGAAGATTCAATTGTACAACAAATTCTTGTGTGGCCCCAATAATAAAAGGCTATTATTCCATGGTTTCATCTACATCGAATCTTTTATGTGATGATAATTCCTCATGTTACAAATTTGTGGGGAATTTGCAATTTTTTGGTCTTTATATAAAATGCATTTTTATGTTTCAAATATTCTATGCTGTCAAATTTCAGTCTTGATATGTTAGATTTGTTTTTTTATTTATAAATTTTAGCCATTTTTCTAACATGATTTTAATGTAACACCGAGAGACGTTAACATGTATTATGTTACATCAGCATTTCTATTGATAATGAACTTTAATTGCAAAAAAATTGAAACATAGATGACTAAAACTGAGTTTTAAAATATCAAAATGATAAAAAAAAATATAAAGAAATCAAGAGTTTTAAATTAAATTCAAATATTTTCTTCTTTCATTTGACTTTTTGAAACGCTTTTGAAATTATAAAATTGTAATAAAACACAAACATTTATTATAATAAAAATAATTTTTCAGGAAATATATTATTATTTTATAAAAAAAAAATTTGATTTAGAACGTAAGTGATTATATTTCGTTTGATTACGATGTATGAGATCAAGTAATCTTAATAATTTTACCTTAATAATTAAACTGTGTTTATTAATATTAGTAATATAATTACGCAACGTTAAATTTTACTGCCTGTCATTATGATATAATACTTGTTAATATTTGTAAAAAGATTCATAGAATAATTTTAATTGATATTTATTTAGACATATTACTGAATAATAATACTAATATTAATAAAGAATATATCTTCTCCAAATATAATTTGTAAAATAACGGCATAAATAATAATAATGAAGTATAATTTCATCATCCTCCTCATTGAATGCGAGCAGCGGCCCATTGCCTTCTCTCTCTCTCTCTCTCTCCAGAAACCATGCATGCGTCGGCGCCTTGTATATTTTGTCATTATTGCTAGCATATCTTCGGGTCTTTCCTCCATTAATGCTTCAATTTAATTTAATTTAATGATACATACATACATACATACAAACATCGTATGCAGAACCGTACCTGTCATTCACATGGCCTAAAACGATATGTTAAAAAAAATCTTGTTGTGATAAATAACCGTAAAGCTCAGTTTGTAAATTAAAAATAACCAAACAATAGATATAAAGAAAATATAATTTACGAGTTATATATTTATCTTTTTGTGATTTTTTTCTTCGTGCGTTACAACATCAACATAGCTATAACGTAATGCAGTGTCATATGAACAATTATATTGGAAAAAGATTGAAATTGACAAAAATTGTAAGATATGTTGCTAAAATTGAAATTTATCAATATAAACTGTCAAATAAAAAAATGATAAATATAATGAATCAATATTGTAAAAATATATGATTTGTTTAAATAATAAATATAATATTTTATTCAAGAAAATATAAAATAAAGATATGTAAAATAGATAAGTATCACAATTTTTTTTATTTTATTTTTTGAAATGGGTTCAACTACATAAATTCAAGAAAAGAGGCCAAATAATCGACAAGTAAAATATAAAAATTTAACATATTAATTGACACAAGATAAAATAATAAATATATTGGACAAACATTACTATTTTATGCATACAAAATTTTTAAAAAATTAATTAATGAGCCATGTAGCTTTATTGTTTTGGCTCTACATAATTTGATTAAATCTCAATGAACACAATCATCATAATTTAATCATATTTTCAATAGGCCAATGTCTAATTTTTTTAAAATGTCTAATGTAAATATTATTTAGGTGCATGCCTCAACAACATGAGACCAATTTTTTTTTTTTGGGCCCCTGTGAAGGCTGGGCCCTGAGGCGATGGCCTCTCTCGCCTCACAGGAGGTACGACTCTGATTGTATGCGTGTATATATATATATATGTATGTATATATATATGTATGTATTGTAATAACAACTATGATTTTTATTTGGACAACAAATTTGAATTTACTACACGATAGGAATTCAATAAGACGAACGATATATTATTATTACACCACGTAGACATGTTTAAGTTATGAGAAAGAGTAGGTTTTTGTGAGACTGTCTCACGAATCTTTATTTGTGAGACATATCAACCTTACCGAAATTCACAATAAAAAGTAATATTTTTTTATGGATGACCCAAATAAGATATCCGTCTAACAAAATACGATCTGTGAGATTGTCTCACACAAATTTTTGTCCACGAGAAAACTTCTTTTGTCATTTTGAAAATATTTATTTGTTAGTCTTTTAATACTTCAGATTTTGTTTGTTGCTTCTTAGACATTTATTTATTTTTTTTTTCTGTTTACAAAACTATTCTTATATGTAGTACACTATTCATCACTACAACAAAAAAGGGACAAAATCATAAATGAACTTGACATAGTTCATATTTCAATATATTCTAAAAAACTTCTAGTATTATGTATGTTCTACATTGTTACTAAAATATTGATTTATAAATTTTAGAAAGTTACGTTAACTAATATGCAAGTTTTTTGGAATGATGTTTCTTGAATTTGTAATTTAACATTTATGCTCTAGTTGAGAGTCAGCGTAGCAGGTTAGCAGAAAGAGCGACCTTAAAAAGAGCTATCATCAGAAAAAAGTGAGATAAATTCGTCTAGAGTAGGTCGCCATAGACTTCAGCTAGTCAAGGAATCGACAACGCTACAAATATCCTGCATGGATGTATTAAACTAATAAAAAATTACTTATAAGCTCTACAAGGTTACATTAAGATAAACTTGAGGTTGATAATTTCAAATTCATTTATTTGTTTGGGTGAATTCAAACAATTAACGAATTTTAAATTTCAACTAGTTATTTTTTGAATCATTTCAAATAATTCATTCAAATAATTTATGAAATCCAAACTTTATGATTCAAATAAACCTGATTGAAATGAAGTTTGCTCTATATTAGAACAAAATAATTAATGCTTAATCTCATAATCATATTGTTATCGTCTTCATAAAACTCGTATAATAATTGGGTAGCATAATTAATCATATTGTTCTTGTTACAACACGTTTGGTTCAAATAATTCAACAAAAGTGGTTCATGTACTAAAGAATTAAGTTTAACATGTAATAATTTCAAATCCATGTATTTCAGTTCTAATCTTTATCGTAAACAATCAAATCTTAAATCCATATATAACTTATTTACACAATAGTTATATAAAACACAATAGATTTCAAATGACACCATTATCAAGTAAAATTTGAAATTCACCGCGTAATCAACATAAATATTTTACAAACATGAAATAAATGAATTTGAAGTTTATAGTATCGTTTATCTAAATAACAAAAATACATTTGAACATATTTAAAATCTATCGTCACATCCAAACGCAACCTAAAAGCTTTTTCTCCTCAAACATACAAAGAATGATGAATAATTAAACTCTTATTTGGTTTTTTATTTTCTTCCAAATTAAAAGCAAGATGGTGGTTCGGTCGACCCTACTCCTGCGGGGTCGATCCAACAGGTCGGATTTTTCCGAGTCAATTTTTTTTTTTACAGGGAGGTGGGCCCCGGATCACTCATGTGGAGTGATCCGGGCCGTTCATTGCCCGTGTAGGCACTAGGCAGTGCCTACACGGGCAGGTTGAAACAAACCGTGGTCTGGGCAGACGTTTTTGTAAACGCATTTAATAGATGCCTTGTGCATGTTTGAGTTTTCCAAAAGATTTTCATTATTCCAAAACATATACAAATGAACACACATCCTGCGTTATTTGACCATGTCATTTTCTGAAATTGTCTTCTTTTTACATGTTTTAAAATTTTGCAGTGTTCAGTGTTCTCTGCTGTCAAAGTTCAATCCTAGTAGAAGTGATGTTGAAGTGGTGTCAATGTGACGTTTATACGTGCAATATTACATGAAGGTTCTTGATAAAAACCATTAAAATTGTCAATAATTGAAAGTTATATGACTAAAATCTACATTTGACAATTTACAAAGAAGACCAAAACTGCAAAATAAGAAACATTCTAGATGAAAATTTTCAATTTTCCCAACCTTTTTTTTACATAATTATTGCTATATTTTAAATTTTTGTTGTTCTTCACACACAAATATTTAATTCTAGTTATATTTTACGTATCAAATATATAGTTAATAACCTAAATATAATATTTAAAGTGGTATCACCGACCCAACAATTTTTTAACTAAACTAATACCTCATTTAATAAATAGTAAAATACAATATCCCAAATTATATTTTCTTATAAAATTTTTAACTCAATTTTTTCTTTAAAAAATATTTTTATTCAAATATTGACATATCTCGTATAATTAAAATATTAGGCGATATTTGTTATTATTATGCCAAAATATTTCATTCTCACATATGACAAACAAAAATATATCATTTTCATCATCTTCTTTTTTTAAAAAATATATTTTTCAGCTCAGTAACTCCACAAAATGCTGTATTGTTATATTTTAATTAAATATATTTACTCTAAAATCTTAAAATATCTAAATATAAACAACTACTTACATTTATTTTTATCGCAGAAGATTTACAATTAGATTTTTTCCCATCATGTTTGAGCTACTCTTAAAAAGTATTTGAACCTGTACAGATGAGTTTTGAAAGATTTAGCAATTAATTAGTGACCAGACTTGCCTTTAACTCAGCCCAGCCCAGCCCATAAGCCACTGATTTAAAATTCCGGGCTCTGGCCCAATGGGTTCTTTCTTTGTTTCATAATAATAATAAATAAATAAAAATAAATAATAAATGTCTATTCTGTATTAGTATAATAATTTATTCTTTACAATTTATAATTTTTTTTATAAAAACAAATATACTGGTAATTAATTTAATATAATATTTAAAATAGAGGATGATTGTATTTGTATAGCTATGTTTAATATATTCTTTGGAAAGATTAAAATAATTTTAAATCTTAGGAACCATTGTAAAAAAGAAAAATATCTTAGGGACCAAATAGTATAAACCATCCATGTCGAGGGACTCAACAAAATATTGAATTTCGCGGCTTGTCTCTCTTTTTTTCCTCCGATTGATCAATCCTACGGCTCTTGTCAATCAATTTATATTTCCAAGACCAGTTTCTAATGTTTCTGATCCTGATGAGCATTGAATTCGTGTGGGGTTGGTGGGGTGGGGGGTGGGGTGGGGTTTGGTTTCAAGCTAAAGAAACAGGAACACTTGTGGCTCAAATCTTAGATGGTTCAAGAACAAAAGACACAAACGATTTTAGATGCTGCTATGCAGGTATAGGAATACATTCCAGTCAAAATACTCTCTCCTTGCAAGCATGCATCTTTTTTATTTGCCTATAAAAGCAAGAGACACGGGTAATAGTTTCTTCACTGTATCTTGACTTACATCAGCAAAGCAGAAGGTCGATAACAGTTCTTCTGTGCGATCTGATTCATTTTCTCATCTGTAGGAAATATCATCACTAAAAAATACAGAAGACACTGTCAAGAAAATTGAGCACGCTCCAGGTTATGCAAACAACCATATCCCACCAGATGACCTCTGTATGCAAGTGGTAGGATCTTACATCTTAAAAATAATTCTCTCTCCTTTTTTCAGGATCCTTTGAAATTTTTATCCAGATTTTTCCTACTGCCTAATTCTAAGTTGGCTAATGCATCCATCATTGATCATCCATGCTCAAATTCCTTCAGAACTAATCACAAAATGTGTAGCAGCTTTGCTTATGATTCAGGTGAATTGTTGGATGAATCCATCCACATCCCCACCCCATAAAGCATCCTATTTATTTATTTTATTTCTGTAAGAGGTCGTTTACCATTGTCGAATAAAATGCTGACCTTCGAAGTATAACTGCAGAATTGCACAGAACGGCGCATCCCTCCATCAGACATTGCACAGATTCTAGATTCTGTTATCACGAGCTTACATCCCGCAGTTTGCAAAAACCTTACTACTCTTATACTGAAAGACAGTGGTGCTTGGGTATCATCTAGAACCAAATAATGGCACTAATACCTGCGTAGTTTCGTTAGCGAAATTGGGCTTCTGTTAATTCTTGAATCTTTATAAATAATTAAGTTGGTCTTCCTTGTGTTGATTTTCCTTTCATTTTGAAGCAAGTAATTTATAACTGTAACTTTATCTTAAGTTTCGAGTAGTTAAACTTAGAGATGTGAAAACATATGAAAGTGTGGCGAGTTTTGGCTTGATGGTGTCGCTGATCGAGATCTCACTAGTTGCTTTGAAATTGTTCAGATAAGAGGGTATCGACCTTTACTCGACTCGTACCATGACTAGGCAAAGTGCATTTATATCAACATCAAGTAAATAAAGGTTATAATCGAGGTTGACTCTTCCACAACTGCACTTTTACATGTCAACCAAGTTACCTAGAAAGTATCAATCACTACATGAACATTGTAGAACCAAAGCAATGATAATACCAGAAATAAAACATTAAAGAAAGATTCAAATAATTCAATCATCCCTCTTTTTCCTTATTTTTTTTTCTTTTTCACTAAATTCTGTGCTGCTGATAATGTAAAGCAGCCCACTAATATCAAGAAAACCCCAGTTTCGAATGACATTACTCGTTTTTCCAGCTGATTTAACTTAAAACCAGGCGATGAAAGACGAGGCATCCAATTGTATATATACGAACAATGCCATCAATGAAATTATTGTTGCTGACTTTGTTTAACCACCACCCACAAGAAACCGAAAAATATCACCAAGGGAAATGACACCTTCCACACGCTTACTTCCAGCTTCCACAATAACAAGACGTCTAACGCCTGAACATGAAGAATTAACAGTAAAACAAGAAGCTAAGTGCTTAGGGTAATCTACAAATGCATAATAAAATAAAGGAATGTTCCATCAAAATATTTAGCAAGAGACGACAAGCAACCTGGCACCGATAATCTCTCCATCACCTTATGGAGAGGATCAGACCGCAAACACATGTGACACCTTTGGTTGGTGTACCCGTACGTCGAAAAGGGATCGTCTCTGTACTGCAATGCCTGTAATTCGAGAGCCGGAAGGTGATCATAATACCAAAGATCACCTGAATTATGCTACTAAAATATAGGGCAATGAAAAGCTTTATACGTGGAATTTCTAACTAAAACAACTCATTCAATACTATCCAGATCTAAAAGACAATTCAAGTGAAACAAAAGTTCGGAGATCTGGCTTCAGGTCTTCGGCATTATCTGTGAACAAGCATTTTTTATGCAGTGCATCCAGGAGCAAATCTAGCATCATATTAAAAAGGGAATACGTGGCTGCTTGCTACAGTATGCATGTGCTTGAGATAAGAAGTTCAACAAAGGGAATTTAGATGCCTAAAAAACCACTCGGTGCATTATTATTTTTAAATCCTCTTAGTGCAATTAATTTAATTTTATTTGTCGCAATTAATTTAATGTAAGTGTATGATTATCACCCTACCACGGCAAAAATTTTAAATTCTGTTGCCAGGTAGCTTATTTCAATGAAGATCTAATTCAAATCCCATATATAGTTGAATACAAGGCTTCTATAACATGGCAAAAGCAGAAAGGCGCCTACGTAATAGATGTGCTCACCTGATGAATAGTTGTTTCTTCAAGATTAATATGTGTGTAAATTTTGTCCTTCGCCAAGGTAGTTATATCACTGGAGGAAAACAAGATACAAATAGATAGACAATTCATGAATGTTTTAAAAAATAAAATAAGCATGGATAACAGTTTGCATTACTAACCTTCTAGAATATACATCCAATAACGAGTCACTATCATCCACAATTGGTATCGAACTAACTTGGGCTGCGCAAGACAGGGACAGGGTGGAGTCATAGAGATATAACCGGAATCTTCCACTAATATATCACATAATCATAGATCACAAGGGATACTTTTTGTCATTCTCCGTACTTCACAAAATCGCATACATACATTAAAGAACTCTAAAGAAGTTATAATTTTTCTCAGGAAAAGCCTTACGGAGAACCCACAAATTCGGTGACTAAACCATCTATAGCCAAGAGATATCATGTTTAGAGTTATAGATTAAATGAATCTTCTATAACACCAGTTTGGAGCATTCAAAGTTGAATGCTCGCTGTTATAAAACCTCATAAAATTCGACTTAATTTTCAAGGCCAAGTATTCTGCCACGAGAAAATATTGAAAATTTTCCCACTACGGTTGTGAAAGGAACAGATTGTACATGGCTAGAAATTTATCATACTGTCAAACACAAAGGTTAAAGGACACTAATTATTATCAGAAGAGGCACATGCTAGTAAAACGTAAATTTTATTATAAATTATTCTTTAGATTTTAAAGCAAAACGCACGATAAAGAAAATTTTTGTATAAACTAATTTCGTATGTGATAAGAAAATGAAAATTTTCAAAAAAATGTCAGATAATTACCTTGAATTAATAAATTCAGTGCCGCACTAAGTGAAGCACTTGGTCTCAAGATAGCCAATGGCTGGCCATCTGGCTCTCCAATCTTTGGAACCCAGGTGCCCACAGGGATGGCACAGATTGGCATTTGGAGAACTGGTAATGAACCAGGGGAATGTTTAAAAAATCGACAAATACCTGTAAAACACCCCATGTTAATATTGACAGGAATTCTATCATTTCCTGAACAGTAATATTCATATATACACAAAAGTACAAAGGCATGATCCGATATCCTCACATTTTAGTATTCCAGAAAGAGAAGCAAGATGTAAAAGATGTGGGTGTGATGCATTGTCCGAAGGAGAATGAATAATGGGAATTGTGGCAACACCATTTTGCAAAATCTTCAAGGCAATTTCCTTCAAACTGTCATCTGGTCCAGCCTGAAAACTCTCATTTATTAAATTAGCATAGAAGAATGGACTACATGCTAATTACAGGCTAAAGTATGTAACAAATGAATAAAATGCCGATGCTGGTTCAATGATTTACATGATCAGATAATCATGGCAATATCAGAACGACCACAAGCATGCCTGGACATGGTTTTAAGAATGATCAGATTAACTACCACGGGGATGAAAATGGCAAAAGTAGCATTTTTATTTATTCTTTATCGTGGGTATACTAAAAATCCACATACAACACAGATATCCAGACTTACTTGTATGAGTCGTCTTGAAACTGCACTCCCTTGCCCATTAAGTTCGCCATTCAGATATGACTTCGCATCTTTCCAAGCAGAAATAGTGTGTGTCTCAAGCTCTTCCTCAGTCAGGTTGGAACCGTGGTTGCCAAGCTGCCAACCACATCGAACACATCAAAGCAGCACATGTAAAGGTTTGGAGCACATAACCAGCAAATATTATTCAAGTGAGCCTACCAATAAAGAAATTTAATAAAGCCAATTGAAAACGAGCCTCTTTATGCTTCAAGCAACTTAGAAAACAAGACAAGGGTAGCACAAATGCGGTTGTCTTACTGCATCTTTAAGAGGTCCAAAAATGCATTTCAATGGAACATATTAACATCTCAACTTTTTAAATGCAAATTAAGAAAAGATTTATCCAAGAAATAAGTTCACCTCAACTGAAAAGCAAAAGGACTGGGGTAGGGAGTAAATTCAGGAATAGTAGAGGATACGGAAGTGAGTAATAATAATATATATTCCTTATAAAAACTGACTGAAGACAAGGCTTACACCTCTCTCATAATGAGAATAAAATCCAACGCACTAAGGACGCCAACAAATTTTCCTTTTGAGAAGTCCCATAAGGGCGCCATGGAGATTCCCTGGAAAGATATTGGTTGTTCAAAAGAGTTGTGTTTGCATCAAAATCAAAGTAACATAAAAAGCGTAATAAATAACAAAATACTAATACCACATGGGAAGATTAAATGAAGTAATCTTTATTCTATAAGCATAAAGAAATGCATATGTGGAGCTACTTATTTTAGCAGACCTTGATAAAAAAACACAAACAGTCCCCATTCTTCATCACAACTCATATTTCAAGTTGAATACTTTAGGAACTTGAACATATTACAAGCAGATATCCTCATTTCACCTACTTACAAGTTACAACATTACGCTGTCTCGTGTTCTTAAAAAAATGATGGCAAAAAAGCTGATGATGCTAGAAGTGGTGACCAAATTATTTTGCAGGTAAAACACAAATCCTAACAACTTCGTGCAATTATTATTGTAAAACATACCTGCTCGTGCAGAATATGAAATGCTTGCTTTACAGGCAGTTCAACATCCAATGCAATAACCTGCAAGCGTGTAAAACAAATCAATATAAAAATTTAATGAAAAAGAAATAAATGTAAAATAATAGCATTAGGACAGACAAGGGTGGGGTCATCCAGACCTTTCCAGATTCAGGAAGTAACTCATAAGCCAGGTGTGTCGACATGAACACAGCTATACGATGCCGAGAAATCTCCAAATCTGCATCTGATATGCTTGGAAAGGGCTCAGGTGAAGTACCATCCGACAGTCGAACCTGTTGATAGACATTTATTATGATGGGGCACTCCTGTAACTTTCAGCATGAATTGATCATGAGCCACCAATACCATGCAAACTGTGCTACATATTTGGAGGAGGGGCCGGGTGGGTGTGCTAGTTTTACTTTGATGCTATGCTTAGTATGCTATATTATTGGAGATGGGCGTGGCCGATTTCTCTAAGATGCCACACTGTAATATTCAAAATAGGAAGTGTTCAAACATATTTTGTTCACAAAATCATTTGGTAAAATCTGCAGTAATGACTGATCAAAATATATCCCAGTTTGAAAAATGGAAACTAATAAAGAAACCATCATTCTCAAGATTTTTCCATGCACACCTGACATGTAAAACTGAAAAAGGTAAGAACAATAGAAAAATCAGGAAGATATGCTCTTTATCAAATGAAAATGGGTATGAATAAATTACTTGGTCCAAGATATCCAAACAATATTACAAACCTATAGCTGCAAAAAATAGTATCTGGAAACAAGCATGAATGAAAGGAAAGATGTCAGCAGCAACTGCATACCACACGCTGAAAGGTCTCATTATCTACATCCATACTGGAACTGGGACCAGAGGGAGGTATTTGCGGGCTTAGAATTGCAGGAAGGTAATCAGATTTCCTAGCTAAGAGGACTGTATTCACGGTTCCAATGTTACTACTGACATAAGGCCGTTGCTCATCATGTCTCCATTCCCCATCAACCACGAATTTGTACTGGAAATAAGCAACAGTATACAATTTAAAATGCACAAGCAAACAAACAAATATGAAATCCATGGAAAATTGCAATTAATTAAAAAGCAATACGTGCAATCCCAATTTCAATGCAACAACTAGCTAAATAAATTCTTCAAAGAAGTACACATCTTTTCTTAGTTTACCCACTGAAAAAAATTCACAAGTCATTGTGTAAATTGGCACGGCAACAAAATTCGATCCACAAACCCGAAGTACAGCACCAACCTGGTGAAAACCGGGCGGTAAGCTACAAACTGTCTGAAACACGGTTGGGCAACCCTCGACCGGAGTCATAGGCCATTGTGTCCACCTTTTGCAAAAATTACCATAAATTACAGAAATAGCTTAGCGCAGAAAACCACAAATGATGAGAAACAAATTAAATAACAAGCATTCAAAAATTTTAAACGCTAATAAAATTTCACCCAGTAAACGAGCCGCTGATACACACAATTCTCCCACCATAACGCCACTCGAAACGCGTGGGTATCAACACCATTCCACTTTCAGGTGCAAAATCCATGTTAATAGGATACATTAACTCCTAATTACTTCTAAAATTTCCCCAAAAAACAGCATCGGAATTTCAAACTTCAACAATTGATTGCAAATTCCAAGAGCACCGTTGAGCCAAATCCCTCAAATTTAACGACAATGCCGAATTTCACCTTCAGAAGCACAATATGATGTAAATCACCACTTTTTTGTTTTTTATCGACAAAGCCCCGACTGTACGGAAATAGGTCTAAATACGAAATCAAGAACGATAAAATTAAGAACACTAGAGGAGGAAACAGCTAGGGAATGCGAGCACGAAGAATTAAAATGAGAACTTTATACATAAATCGAGAAGCATTTGATAAATATAATTAGAGGATGAACCAGTGGAAATTTTTTTGGCAGAGAATCCATTTAGCCCTAACCCTAAAATCCCCGATTTTTTAAAGAGATTTTGTGTGTAAAAATTGTGAGTTGGGTCCCGCACCACATCAAAGTATAAGATTCCCCGATGTGTTGCCAAGTCAGCATTCTCTTCCTTCAGATTATTCACAACGGACACCTTATATTATCATAGGTTCTCATTCGTTCCCCTGTACTATCCTAAATTCTTATTTCCCCCTCATATTACCATGAATTCTTATTTTCCCCTGTTATTGTCATGAATTCTCTTATTCACACCCCAAATGTACCGTAATTAATTAGGAAAATATTTAGAAATCGAATAAATCATTTTGGGAGAAAGTAGCTCCATTTTCCGGATATAATTTGACGGAAAAAACCCAAAAATTTCATAATAATTTATAATTAAGTAACTTAATCATTTCTTCTTTCAAATGATGAGAAAGTAATTTTTATCATGTCATTAGATAAATATGATTTCTTTATTTCTTTGAATAAAGTTTAATTACGTTGCTAATAATTTATTTATTTTCAAAGTGCATCATGTCCTTTACACATGCAATGTGTGTCGATGACAAATTTCATCGACTGATAGACTTGTGCCGTATATTTCCATGGATGGACGGGGCTATTAAATAAAGTTAATATTTAGAGTAATTAATTTTGGTATACTAATCGGTTGAATTCTTTTTCAAAATTTCATCAATATCCCTCATATGTTTTTAAGCCAAAATTTATTATAAATTTAATTATACCTTCAATACTTCTCATTCATTTTCCCTTACAAATTAAACTGCCAGACAAAAAATAATTGCTCCCTTAAATATCTAAAGTCAAATTTGTCGTTAATTTTTCAAAAGCAAGTATTGGAATTAAGAACCTTGAGAGATTGGTGTTTATTTCTTTCTTTTTGGCTGCACTTGTTTTGAATTGAATGGCTGGTGATATGGCACAGAGATGTCTAATAGTGTCGGGATCGATACTCGGTTGAGCTTTTTTCATCACTCGAGTGAGTTTACCTGAAGTGAGCAAAATAACTCACTCCAAAAGCAATATTATAGGCATAACCTGAATAATCTGAAGTTAAACCAGCGAACTTTTGGATCAGAAATTTATTAATACATTATTTCTTAGTCAGTGAATTGAATTACTGTTGTTTTACTGTTTGATATTACAATAACAAGTGCATTTTCAGGTTGATGGTAATCAAAGCTTTAGATTATTAAGTAGATTAAACTTGCCATTTTTAGTTTTAAATTCTGTTGTTCATTGATTGGCCAGTTTTTGGTTGTAGTATTAGCTATGGCTTTAATCATGGTTTTGTTTGGCATATATGGGATATGTGCAACAATAAATCGGCTTCTTTCATAAACAAAAGATGTAATAATAAATGTCTACCTCTGGGATAATGCTGGCATGAAATTTTCACGCCCAAGTAATCTTGGCTGTGAATGGAGGCACAACTTTTGCGATATAGTGTAGAAAGAAAACAGAGAGCACAACAATTTTGTATACTTGTACAAATTGGTGTTGATTCAGCATTTTATTAATATGTACTCAATCAATGTTGTGGAGTACATGTGGGAATGTAGTTCATGCATGTTCAAGAACATGGGTTCAGACTTGAGAACGTATGTATAAAAGTAAAGAGCTGTTTATGAGAAAAAGACAAGTACTTGTGCATGCTATTATCACATCTGTCTTCATATTATAATGTGAATGTCATTGTAGATCTGTAAATCTTTTTTTCTTTTTTTTCTTTTTTTTTTTCGAATTTTCACTTAGGACATCATAAACACATCTTATGTTTTTTTATGAATGTTTGCAGCAATTCCGAGATTCGCATTATTGCTTAAGATTGTGATTTTGAAGCAATATTGTGTTTTAAGTTCTCAAATATTGTGATTGTGATTATGTTAGATAATTACTGAGTCGATTTGGAGACATTAGAGCCATATGAAAGACAGAAATCAAGAAAATGACATGTGGTATTCCTAATGCGGGGGGTTCCAAATTGCCTTACGAAAAAGTCACACAAATGGCCTACTCTCATTTTGATTGATTTTAAGGTGGGATTGGATCGATTGATTTGTATTTGATGTATGCAAATGATTTTAATAGAGGAAGATTAAGAACACAATACGAGTCAAATACAGAGACAAAAAAGCTTAATATAATTGGTGTCCACGATTTTCACTTGTCAAACAAAGAAGGATGTGGAATGGCTAAAAGATTCTCCAAATAATATTTCTCCCAAATGGACAAATGTGGTATGTTGACATGGAGACAGACATACTCGCCAATGGTAGAATTAGCCCTCACCAAGTACTTCTTGCTCTCAAGTCACATGTGACAACTACATTTACTTGTAAAATATTTCATTTTCTTGAAATTAAACTGGATTCCTTCTCCTATATTGATTCTCTTCTTAGTTTTTACAATCAACCTATAAACACCACTCATATTTCTTTTGGTGCTAATGCACCAACCTTTTGTGTGGCTTGTCATGGAAATTCACTAACACGCTAGAAATTTCTTTGTTCGAGCTTTGAATGAAAGTATGAAGTCATATTTCTCTGTTGATGGGTTATTCTAAATTTACTTTTATTTCTCTTTAATATGGATTTCATTCGATCACATGGTACTGTTGAAATCCCAACTTTGAAAAATGTATTGTATATTTATCAAATCACGACCTTTCTTATATAACATAAGTTTCCAAAAATGAATCTTGAGTCCACCAGAATCCATCAAATCTCACTGTTTCGGTTTAAAGAAATTCAGTCAATTTGTTGTTAATTATGGTAATTATTAACTTTCCTAATCTTATCAAATGCCAAAGTTTGATCATAAGAATTACTGAGCAGTCTCTGCCAAATAACATGTATCACTAAACCTCAGAAAGTGCAATTATTTGGACCCTCAATTTCTTTTATAAATAGACACTGTCCAAACTGGATAAATCATAATCTAGACAACATATGATCACCTAACTTCGATACAACTCAAAATCTTCACGCAATCAGTGGCTCCAATGTCAGTTTCCCATATTGATGATGTTCAAGAGTTGAGAAAGGCTAAATCTTTACAAATTCAGGAAAGGCCAAATTTAGATAAGGCCATTCCCTCCACAAATTCCCATATTTGCTGGAAAATTTTGAAGAAGTGGCTATGGAATTCTTCTTGATGCCATTAGAGGAGAAACAGAAGAATCCAATGATTCCAGGGACTGTTCAGGTATATGGCCAGGCTTTTGTCTTCTCAGAAAACCAGAAACTAGATTGGTGTGACACGTTTGCTCTTGGGTTGGAGCCTCATTAACTAAGAAACCCAAAATTATGGCCGACTAAGCCATCGAGTTTCAGGTAAAAAACTATCCAGAATTCTATTTTCATCCCAGGACCTATAGGAGTCTGCTTGTATTGTTCAAAACTAACACCTCAAGAATTTTACAGTGAAATTGTGGAGATATTCTCCAGAGAAATAAGGAACTGTGCAACAATTTACTCAAGTACATAGCTATTTGTCTTGGCCGCAAGGACGACCTTTTTGAAGAGATTTTTGGTGTGGCTGTGCGAGCAATAAGGATGAACTATTATTCAGCCTGCCCCAGATCAGACCTTGTTTTAGGTTTAAGCCCACATTCTGACGGAAATGCACCGACAGTTTTACAGCAAGGTAAGGGCAACTTAGTTGAACTTCAAATACTACGAGACAATGCAAGGATACCCGTTGAACCTATTCCAAATGCTCTGGTCATCATCAGTATTGGTGATACCATTGAGGTATGGTATCAAGCTTTTTTACTTTTTCTGCTGCTGTTTCCACCCTTTCTTTCCCAAAATTTGAGGCATTGTAAGAACAAGTAAGCGCAGAATTCCCCATCAGTTTGTGGGATTTGACGGGATTGATAAATACAAGAGTACAATTTGCTTTTCTAGCAACTTGTATTAATCAGTGTTGAAAAGATGCGAAGAATCTTGTTTGTGATCTTCTAACAGGGTGGGAAGTGACAATCATATTAGAGCCAATCCTTGGATGCTATTCCTCTGCCAGGTGTTGTAGAAAAGCCCATAATTCTTTTTTGAAGGTTTAATTAAAGGGAAAAATTTTAGGAGAAGAAATTATGTTATCACCCTTTATCTTATATGAAAATCACCCTTGCTGGCCTCTGTCCCTGCGCTGCCACTGCCCAAATTGTGAACAGGAATGACTCAATAGTGCTCGTCTGATAGTGGTACTCATAGAATCAGTTGCTATGGAGGCTATTATACATTTGCTAAATATTTTAGATCCAATGCATAATAGGCATGATAGTCACCAACTAAAACTTAAACTAATGGCCACCCCATCATCAAAGTTACACAAATTATGCCCCTGATTTACATTCATTTTCAATCAAACCACGTTCTAACAAATGGGAGATACAAGAGTGTGGAACACAGAGCAGTGACACATAAAGGAAAAGAGAGGCTCTCAATTGTCACATTATACACTCCTAGTTATGAAATAGAGGTTGGGTCACTTCAAGAACTCGTAGGCGACGAAAATCCTTGCATGTACAGAAGATACAACCATGGAGACTACAGCAAACATTATGTCACCAACAAGCTTCAGGGCAAGAAAACGCTGGAATTTGCAAAAATCAGTCATGTATAAACATCAGACTAAACCATAATGAATTGGACATGCTTAAGTAAATATCTTCCTTCAACTGTAGTTTAAGTGATGTAACATATTTCATTAGTTATATGACATTCTTAGGACTTGTGAATAGTGTGCTGTGAAATGCAAGTTGTGTGAAGATTGATTAATTAAAGCTTTTTTCTTCTTCCACCTACCAAGCACAGGGCTAGCCTTAGGCAAGAGCAAAATCTGGAGTTCGAACTCAAGCTTTCAAGCAAGAGTTGTGGGACTATAAATAAGTTACTGATAATATTTTCTACTATTAATATAATATCGGTATGAATCCTTTAAAGCATAAAACTAACTACTTTTTGATAGCTTTCAAAAGATGCTTCACAAGTCTCTGAATTTCACTGATTCACTTGAACTAGAGGGAGGATTGCAGTGGCAATCACTTCCCCTAAATTTTTCAAGTTTTAGTTTCGAATATGGTCTTTCGATAAACGAAAATATTAAGTTTTTTAACGAGATAAATTTTATCATCTAAAACACATAATCTACCCCACCCCACTAAATTTGAGTACTACAATACCACAACCAAGTACTAGTCTGTAAGATTCCAAGAGAAGTAGTCACATTTCACCTTTTGTACTACAAGATTCCAGTTATGGAAAGCAACATATTTAGTCTAGGAGAATGAAAATGGAGAAAAATTGCATCAAGTTGGTTGCATCAAGTCGGCTGCCGGATCCGCCGCCGGACCACCGCGGGACTGCCGGACCGCCGCCGCCGGAGTGGAAGAAGAAAAAAAAGAGGAAGGGCAATTTTATCCTTTTCATCAAAAATTTCAAAATTATCCTACACTTAAAAATCTTACCAAACATACTACCATATATCACATATCTACGACAATAATTTTCTTTATCATTTACATACTAATCATTAGTTTATTTTATCCTGCAACCAAACGCAGCCTGACAGTATACTACTGAAACATTTTTTGTCCTAAATTTAGCAATACTTTTATCCCTATAAACTATATGAATCATTAGGCAGTTGGTATTCTCTCTTAATTTGATGGTTAAACATAACAATAATGACTAATTTCTTAGGGAGTGTTTGGTAGGGGTGATAAGATGGGTTTATAATTTTTAACCCACCTTATCCCTTGTTTGGTACGAGTGATTATTTAACCAAGTCAATCCCTCCTATGAATGATTAGGTTATATTAACTGGGATAAAATATTCACTCTTCACCCCTTAGGATTATTTATCCTACTTTTAATACATCCTATTTTTTCACTTTTACCCTTCTCCTAAATCCAAATTCACCACCACTTCCCTCCACCGACTGCCGACCGACCACCCCCGCCGCCTCCACCCGTCACCGGACGCCGCCGACCGTCGGCGCACGCCGACGCCGCACGCCGCCGGCGCCGATCGCCCCCCTCCGACCCCCGTCGGCCGCCCACCCCCTCCTCCTGCCGCCGCCGGTCGGCGCCGCCTCCTCCGACCGGCAATCACACCGCTGGCCGACTACCACCGCCGCAAAAATGGAAGGACAATTTCGTCAATTCATCTAAAGATTATTATTTATCTCATTCTTAATAATCATATCAAACATAATATTATTTTATCATTCTCTAATTCAATAATTCTTTTTATCATTTATGTGTTAATCATTTTATAATCCTATCATTTAAACCAAACATAGCCTTAATATCTTTCACAGTTTTGACACCAAAAGTGTTATGCTAAATGTTAGAAACTAAAAACATTAGAGTAAGATGAATAAGCCTCAATTATAAGTTATTGTAATCGAATTTTTTAATAATTTATATCTATTTTATTATATTTTTATATTATTTGTATGAACTAGAATTTGTAATAATTTTTAATTTCTCCATTTCCAGGAATAATTTTTTTTTAAAAAAAGCAAACTAAAAGTTTTTCCCCGTGTTGGTCAAGGTGGGAATTTCACTAAAACCGACTACTTTTAAAATTCTTTTACTCGTATAACTTTCAATTCCAAAGGGAAAAGAATAAAAGAAAATAAATTAAAATTGTATAGAATTAGGACAAGAAGGAGCTCGTACAAAAATCCATCAATGGAAGAGAATTTATCTTGGGAACAAGTGGAGACAAATGCAACCAAAAGGCTACGCAAAATGGAACACAGTAGCAACGATCGACTGAGCACATAAGTTTCTGCATAAAATGCTGTGACCTACATCCATTTCTCATCTTATGTTATATTAGACTAAAAGCTGAAAATGAAATATTAAGCATTCGAAAACAGATGTCATTGAATCATAAAATAGAACACAAAACATCAATAGACGTGGTTACTGAAATAAAGGTAAGAGGAGGGTAAAAAGGGTGGAGACAGATTTTACTAAATAGCTATATTTGTTGAAAAAAGCAAATGCACGATGACGGAAAATATCGAGATGGACAACATACATTGAGAACCAAGTATGAAGAAAACGCAAGAAGCTGGATTTGTCTCACTGCTCAGAACAGTCGATTCACCTTCTCAATGCAGACCAGTGTGTAATGATGGCCCGTGCCTCTGATTTAGGGTCCATTGTTCAAGATTTCTCACGCCTCTTGAGTCAATCAAACTATATCACAAAGTCACAAAAAACATCAGGCGAGTTTTGCAGTTTGAGCTCGAAAGGTGTCCCCACTCTTTTGAACTGTTCTGCAGCAGCAATAGAGTTACAAATTCGATCACTAGCTAGCTTGAATCATGCCAAGTACTTGAACAAGTTGGGGTTTTCCCTGTCTCTTTCCAGATAGTCACGAGTGATCAAATCTTCGATCCTCTTCTTGATTGCTTTAACATCAGGCTGTGAAGTTACATTTCAGCTACGTCAGCATCTAAATAGGAACAAATAATATCTATCAGAAAATTAATGTACACTTCAAGGGCATGGGGTACCTTGAACGTACAACCCAATTGCTCAACACATTCCATAACCAACTGCTGATATCCCAAAACTTTCCTACTCTTCATGATACGCACAATTGAGGCATCAATGGCATATCGTCTGTCCTTGTCAACATCCTCAATAACCTTCTTCTTCTCGTCAACTGGAGGGAGAGGGATCTGAGTTCAAATGAAAGCAGTGAGAGAATCAGGTACAAATAAACACAGATAAAAATTTTAAAACATACTCAATCTAGCATAGGGATAGTGCGTGAAATAATTACCTTAATCCTTCTCATTTTGTCGGTGAACTTTGAATTAAACTCAAAAACATCAGTCGGAGAAATAGTTTTGGTGTTTGGCTCCTTGTTCAGAATCCTATATTTGGCACATGAAAGTGAATGAAGCAGCCTAACAACATCATCATCTGACAGGTTTAACTGATTCATGATTTCCTGGTAACTCAATCTATCTGAGGCATTGAACAGAAGCAAGGCAGCAGCCTAGGAAAAGGAACCACAGATTCCAATCATTACTGTATCCGTTACAGAAATCATGAATAAATGTGATATGATCTTGGTGCTGGGACGAAACCTGATAGGTTGTCACGATCAGCTCTATTGTCTTTGGTTCAAACTTTCCATTGATGTTACAAGTACCCAGAGAATATATCCACGTAAGTTTTCGATGCTTCGTTTTTGTCTGGTAGAAATCTCTAAATACTTCCACGCACTTCACCTAACACAAGTTTTTCAAAGTAAAATGAAAAGAAAGTGGTATACTAACTTTGAAAACAAATAAGATGTAGCCTAATGCAATGTACCATCTCAGCTGGAAGGTTAAGATCAAAGGACTTGTAACTTGGCCAGAAACCTGTTGTGAGTACAGTCACTGTTAAGTCAATCCCTGGATTAACATTTACATTATTGCTGAGATATTCCTCAAAGCTGGCTTGATTTTCCCTTGCTAGTGTCAAATCCATGACCTGGTATGGATGCAACAGAAGGAAATATAATCTATGTCCTAAGTTGATTCACTATAGGCAACACCAGGCAACACATTAACAACAAGCAAGCTCACCATCCCCTCCATTTTTGAGGTAAATTGACCACCACATTGCTGTTTCAACTTTGTCAGTATACTTCTCTCATGTTCATCATTAGCACTTTTATCAAATAATAGCCTCCGAGCAAGCTTTTTCCTATTGACAGAAGCCAAAAAAGAATAAAGTATAATCACATAAGGAATGACTAAACACTAACTAACCCGTTAGTTACAAAAATTACCTATAGAATTCAGCAAATAAATCCTTATCACTGATATAAGCAAGCAGTTTCACAACCTGTAGGAAGATTAGAGTCCCAATCATAGCCGAACAAATGTTAAAGTGCGAGTGTAATATACATAATACACACCTTCTCCAGTGTTTCTTCAATAGCTTCATCACTCAATTTTTCACTCCCACCCTTTTTGAGAATGTTATCACAGAATGTGGCAAGGAGTTCCGCGTTGGAACTTCCAGCAACTCCTTTGTTGCAAAAGACTTCAAAGGCCTCTTTAAGAGCCTAGAGAGAATAGAGAAAAGGGGAAGTTGTATAACACCTACAGCCTCTTCTTAAATGGTATATTAAAAAAATCATGAACTAGTTTCATAATCCTAACCTTATGGAAAAGTGTGTGGTTTAAGAAACAGTCATTCACATATGCCATGAATTTGTCGTGGAGCTCGATTACTCTTCTGACAAAAATCTGATATCCATACGCTAGTTACTGTTAACATCTTAAATCGTATTGAAAAATAAAAGTAACTAAGAAAAGCTTACATGTTCTTGTAATCCAACAACATCTTTCTTTTCTGCCTGTAAAAGACAATCCTTCAAGTCAGATAAGTTAAATATTAAACTATTACATAAAATCTTTCGCATAATCATCCCACGGAAGAAGATGGCAGAGTTTCCAGAAGACCTGCTCTGAAAATATGTTATTACCAGAACTGGAATAATGTGCTACCTAGTGTTCTAACGTCCAGCAGATATCATTTGGACATCCAAAAAAGAAAAAAGAACAATGTAATAATGATATTAAGAAATTATTTTTGTTTTATGAAAAAATCAAGTTCATGTCATTAACGCTTATATAAGACAAAAATGAAAGCTTTGACAGGAACCAGAGTTTCGGTTATAATTATGAGAAACCACGAAAAAGGTATGTGCACGTTATTATGGACTTCTCTGTGAAGTACAAAAATCTTTCAAACCACTTTTGTGCAGTTCTATTGTCTTCCATGACTTTCAGACAAATGAGTTGAATTGAGGGAATACAGACTTTCCATTTGCATCTGCCAATTTAAATGAAATTCTATAGCAATGGAAATACTTTAGAGATAATGAAAAATTTCACTCGTACGATCTAGCAAGAGATGATTGTAGTTTTTATTTCATGAGCACAACTACACCATTTGAAAATTATTTAACCTTCTTTTCCTCCTTGTTACTCCAGGGTAAATGCGGAGTTTTCTCTCAGTTCGTGGAATTAAATAGGCAACCTCACAGCGTTCACTAATATCATAAAAGAATTCAAGTGATCTTTAGAAAATTCTAACATCATAAGCATGGAATACCATGCAAGAGAGGCACCATGGCGATCCCGGCATGAGCTTTTGATTGTTTTATCGAATAGCATTACTACCATAATATATTCCATTTTTTCCCAAATGTAGTAATGATTTCTTACACCCTTAAAAATACCACATTCTGCAACTAAAAAGAAGATAGGAAACTTTTAAGCTCTACATAGCAGTACTCGAGACTATTTTTACTGATATAAAACACACAATCTATTTAACAAATAAATCTAACTAAAAATGCTATAACACGCTTAAAAAAAGACACCTTCTTGTTACTTGCTGCATCTTCTGCTTGTTTAACAAGAGCTGTGCCCTCAGCAATAACATGCTGCCATGGAAACATGACACATTAAACTTCGAATAATTTTGAAAAGGTATAGGCAGCATGAATGAACAGATACTCATTCCATCACTTAAAATAAAAAATTATGCACCTGCTTAAATATATTCGCAACAGGTTCTAAGCCACGAGGTACTTTGGAGAAGAGTCTATACATCCTTGACAGATCCTCAACCTAAAAGATTAAAAAGGCTATGAGTTGTCATATCCAGCATCACAACAAATAAAACATCCAAACATGGAAACAAAGACTTCATTGTTAAGTACCTTGTCATCTCTAAGTAATGCATGACAACCAGAGTGCTCCTTCTCAAGCAGTTGGGCGGCATACACAGACAAGAGCTCGTTTTGTACTTTCTACCATTAAAAAAAATCATGAATATTCAATTGCATCATAAGATCCTATTAACATGACTCTTGACCATACAATCGCATCACAACACTCAGAATGCTACATATCACCCACTTCCGGGAATCACTATCCTAGTCCAAGAACAAACCTCGAGCAATTTTGTTTCGCTACTTGAATGAAGATAATGCGAAACTCTGTCCTTTTCCCTTTTTAAACACTCCTCGGCCTGCATTTTACGACCAAATGTTTAGCGACCAAGTGCAAAAGTAGTAGGATTAGGGACACCATGGCTCCCATATCCTCAATTATGTCAACGCATGCTGTGCATGTGTTTTCTCCTTTAAATTCAAGAGGGATGGAGAATTCTAAGTCAAAGGGAAATTTTACTTTTTTCATGTAGTCTGGACACGAATCATCTAAGATCCAAGTGGAAGCCTTCCGAGAATAATAAGCTGCAGAGTCATTCAGCATTGCTGCTTCGAAATCATTCTCATACTCATTCATCTGACCCATTCCTATTTCAACAAAAATATCTAATACATTCTTCAACAAAGCTCGATCAATTTGCTCTCCTTCGCGCTCTTGATCAATCTGTCAGAAAGAATCATACACAGGGTCCAAAAGCAAATAGAGATAGAAAGGCACAAAACAATATGAAAATCATACCAGAGATATAACTGCATCTCTTACTTTCCCATCTACCTCTAAGTACACCTGCGATAACAATCCCAATACCAGCTCAAAAACCAGAAAGGAAAATGTAGGAAGAAAAGATGAAAGGGAGAGCAAGGGAAAATGTATAAGAAACAAAGACGGAAAAATCCGCTCAAATTTGTTCCCCTTTTGAAGCTACAAGACGAATTTACATGTAAATGAGAGATAATAGAACAAAATATCAAGGAGTCATGCAAATAAAAACTAAAAAGAAGTTACCATGTCTCTAAAGCATGTCAAACCAACTTCTTTAAGTGCTGGGAGTGACCTTCTAGCTATGAAGTATCGATCAAGATAGTAAAAGAATCTTGACAGCCATCGCACCATGATTTTATGATTTGACCACCGTTTTACTAGTTCCCTCAACATAAACTCATCATGCTTCTCTCTCAATGAGGGTAATACCTGTAAAAAAATCAGAGATGCCAACTTGTTGGAATGAAGGTACCACAAATAAATTCTAGAAACTTGGCATACAAACAGCTGTGATAACTAATGTTTCAAAATTAAGCATCCAGTTTATCCAAAAAATGTTTAGTTTAGAATAGAGTCGGACAACTTTATGTGTCAGGGTGTGATTTTAAAAAGCTCTAAAGTAGAATAGTTGAAGTTAAATTGTCTAATGTTCTTCACGTAGTTTTTTTTTATTATAAAAAACGATATTATATTAAATAATTAAAAGTAGTTACAAGCAGCGGAATCTGCACAGTAAAAAAACAAAAGCTCTAATCATATCAACAACATATATAACTTCAATCTCAGAATAAATCTGAGATCGAGAAATTATTAAATTCTATATGCGTCTCAATCTAGTCATATGCTCAAATCTTGATCTTGTAACAAATACTCTTCAACCGACTCTTCTAGATTGTCAAAATATCCTTCTATTCCGCTCTAGCCAAACTGTTCAGTCTAATGGCATATTTGGATGGGAAACTTTTATAAGAAAATGTTGTATTTTTTTAATTAAAAAATGTTCTTTTGTCACAAAGAATGATACTCAGTTGGTATCTTATTCTAAAAATAAGACGTTTAAAAATGACCGGAAGCAAATAACAGTAAAATGTGGTTTTTAAGCCTTCTACTTCAGCTTCTCATTAAAAAATTTAAAAAAACCTTTTCCATGATCAAATTAAAGTAAAATAGTGTTTCTATTATAACAAGACAAACACCAAAAGAAAATAACGAAATCGTTTCTTTTAAGACAATTGCTTATATAGTCAACAAAAGATGGCTATAGATCATCAACCAACTCAATGTCTCCATTCACTACATAAACTGTAGAGTTGTTTTTCCTATATCAATATTGGGGCAGACTTTGCACCCGGTTTGTGATCGATCAAACCTCTGCACGGTAAGAATGTAAGCCACTGAGAGGCATTAGATTACTTATTTCCTAAGATACATTGTCTTTCAACAATTAACCACATAGTGTAATCCACAAGGATGAACTCCACATGCCTTGGCATCGACAAAAATAAGGTTCTCCACAGTGTCCTGCCATCTAGCAACTTGAAACCCACTCGATAACCATCCTCCAATCCATATGTTAGAAAGCCTTGTCAGACGAGTAAAGGTTCTCCATAGTTATTTAAGACTGAACGTGCCTCGTGATTCGACTGATATCTTAATAAATAATGTTGCTGAAGAGTTCAAACAACACATACGAATTTGTCAACCCATGAAGACAAGTGAGATCAGCAAACAATAGGCACGAGATGGAGTAACTCTACAAGTCATTTGCATATATTTATAAGAAATCAAATGAAGAATGGCAATAATGTGAATCAACTGAGGCATCTAAAGCAAGGTCAACAAAGTTTATATCATGAAAGACTGATCATGTTTTAAGATTTGAAGACTGTCTGAGGAGGTAACTTGCAATGAAGGAGTTGTTACTTAGGAAAGTTGCATATTTAACAAAATGTAAAAGAAACCATCCCCAGAACATGGCAAATCTGTGTGCATGAAATTATACAAATCTTCACAACAATACATCTGTAACTATAAAATCTGAATTCGCCGTTACCGTCGATGTAATGTACACTTCGAAAGCCTCCTTGTACTTTTCATACAACGGTTGAGAATAATCGTGCGGGGGTTTTTGAGTACACATGTTATAAATGGTCCTGTAAATAGGAATTTGGAGACATGCATTAAGCAAGTTACATATGGTCTATGAAATCAAGAGAACTATACAAAGAACTAATTGATACGTGTAGAGCGTCATGTAGTCTTCTGAACTGAATTGTGGCTCTGGTAATCCTTCCAGAATATTTTTCAGTTTTGTAATCCCCTTTTGCATAATATCCCATCCCTGTTCTAAATCAATGATGTTCCGCTGGTTCATCGACATATTCTATATCTAGACAAGGTCAACAGTTTAATTCGGATTCCGAACCTGACATCATTTGAACAGTAAAATAAAACTGATCAACATACAACAAAAAATTATCACAGAAACTTAAATTTTTGAGACAATTCAATAGCATGAGCTCAATAGCATTTGCAAACATCTTCATCTTTACAAAGAATTTAGTGGTAGCTTAAACAATAACTGTGCTAAGGTTGTACATACTTAAAATAAAGTGATTATGGACTTATCATTTATAAAGTTGCACAGTTTTGTAAAGAAAAAGTTCATAATCACTTTCTGAAAACATTTGCAAATACTACCTAAGTACCCTTAACATGCTATCACTGAGAATAAAAAATAGCCAGCTGAATATATTAATCTCAGGTAGTACAAAGCAACAAATGAAATTGGAAAATCAACATAAAATTACAAAAGAATCATTAATAACATGTAATGCCACAGCAAAAAGACAAATTACCAAACGTGGCCAACATTTATTTTGAAGAGAACCATGACAAGGAAATCTACACTAATTCCAATCACAACATGTTACAATGCTAACCAATCTTATAAATCAGCAAGAAAGAAACTCACTTCAAGGAAACCATGAAACAAATAATAGAAAACACTTAGATTTCACAATTAAAAATATCACTTAAATCTTAATATGCACAAAAGTTCCCCACAAAACTCTTTTCTAAAAGTCTTTCCTGCAGTCAAAATTCTTGCAACTTCATAAGTAAAAACGATCGCAAGGTAAGGAAGAGCATTTATTGGTATCAATTATCAAATAAAGGAGAACTGAATTTCTACTGAGGCCAAGAATTATCACCAAGCAACATTAAACTCAAAATAAAATCACAGCAGATATAGAAACACCATCAAAGATCCAACATAACCCTGCCCGCCCATAATTATAACAGCAACAATTTGAAAAATAAAACCCTAACAAGCAGTAGAATGACTGCCAAACACGATCAAGGATCATAGTGATACCAAAAACACAAGACGATCGATCGAATCTCCAGCAAAATATACGAACACCCGCACCAGTCAGTACCAGCACACGATAGAAAAACACACAGTACACATACAAAGTAAATCTATAAGCAGGTAGAGAATACCTGAAAGGAGAAAATCCGAGCGACAGGTGAGTGAATCTCTCTCTTCTATTTTTTTCCCGACTACATATATTTTTTTTCTGCCATCACAACCTTATATATATACATTATAAAATATATATTTACCAAAATTCTAAAACGAAGACCGGAGATCGTTTGGTTTATTGCAATTTTGATCCCTCAACTATAACTGGTGTTCATTTAAACCCTCGTGATCCCTTTTTTCAACAACTCGTAATCCAATTATATTATTATAATATATAATTAATTTAAGGATAAATTACCAATAAACCTCCGATACCAAACATAAGTTTATACTCAGTCTCTATGTTAGAAAAATGTATTTAAACTTTTTGCATGAAAATAATTTTTGTTTGAGCTCTCTATCGATTATTTTACAAATCTTCATTATTGGTCGTTAATACAGTAATAATTTTCATAGTGCCGAATTTCTGGAGACTGGGTGGTTGGTGTTCTCATATATAAATACTCAATTTACTAATTGAAAGTGTTCGATTTCATCAAAATTGTAATCAGATATTGGTGATTCGAACGGTAAATGTGTTCGTTGGTGCCAAATTTCTGGAACTTAGATGGTTATTATCCTCACATTTAGATGATCAATTTACTCATTAAAAGTGCCCAATTTCATTCCTCATTGTACTCATATATTTGTGATTTGTAAACGTAATTTTTTTAGCTGGTGCTTGAATTGTAAGCGAGTCAAGTCGATCCGGACAATATCAGGCTCGAGTTCGAGTCGTTTAAAGTATATAAGCTCGAGCTTGATTCGAAACTTTTATCATGAGTTTCACATCATTTTAAAATTATTAAGATCGCAAATAGCTCGAGCTCGACTCGTTAATAGCTTGTTTAGCATGTTTAACGAGTCTGACTCGAGCTTAATTTATTAAGTGAGTTTGTTTTCGAGGTTGTTAATCAATTTTATTTTCAAGCTGGTTTTCAAGCTTTTCAAGAATGCTTAGCCCAAATTCCGACTTATAAGATATGAGAATTAAGGAGGTAGACTTATTGTAATGTCCCGAAAATTTGAAAGTCCACGTGAACCACATGCATGCAAGTTATTAAATTTCTTTGGTATTTTATTAAATTATTTTAAAGCTTTGAATGCATGTTTATTTCATTAATTGTGTTTTAATTCATTGTTTATTTAAAGTTCATGCAATCTAGGATTTTTATTTAAATTATGGATTTAATTCATTTTATGCATAATTCATGCATGATAGGATTTAATTCATGAAATTTTAAAAGTTCACGCATTAGGGTTTCTAGGTGCATTTCACGCTCGAACGAGGATCGGAGACCGGAGAATTTTCAAGAAAATTATTTTATTACACGATTTATTTTTATAAATTAATTTAAAGCATTTTAAGTGTATTTTTCGAAAATGGGAATTTTTAGGTATTTTTACCCGCAAGATTTTAATTTTTAACGGTACGCAAAGTTTATCGAATCGGGGGACTTTTTAATGGTTCGGCTAATATTTTCAAAATCTTTTCAACATGAAATATTTTTCGGGAGTTCGTTTGGATTTAATGGGCTTATTTTTAAGCTTGTTGGGCATAAAACCTTTTTTTTTAACTTTTAAAATGTATTTTTATGGCCCATGAACTAAGTATTATCTATATAATTAGGCCCTAATCACCCAATTAACCCTAAACCTAATTTTACCCCACCAACCAGCCGACACCCTTTCAGAATTCATTAGTTCCTTGGTTTCATCATTTACTGCTAGGCCCCATCGGTTGGCTCTTGTTCTTGAAAAAGAATTTCCTCCGGCCTCGTGTTTGTGCATCATTCCAGGCATGCTTCGTATCACCTTTGCTGCATCACTCATGTTGTATATATATCTGATTTGTATGTATTATGTATGAAGGAACTCGATCTGTCCAAGATCATGAAGAAAAGTTTCGACTTTCATCCATATTATGCATTCTTTTCATTATACTCACGTTTTTCCCTAGTTTGTGCAAGGGGCTGCGACCTACGGCTGTTAAGAGATTGTTAAAGGCATTGAGGGTGATCCTGAAGGCAACACAGAACGTTGCTTACTGTGAGTAGTAGAGACGAAGGGTTGAATCGAGGTGGGGGTTCGGGTTTGCTAGTATTGTGGGTAAGGGGGAGAACCATCGGTGCTATGGTGAGCCAAGCGGTGGATCTACTCCTGGTGGGTCTGGTCCACGTCCTTGGAGGACCCTAGCCCTGCTGGTTCGATCCTTGAAGCAGCACACGTGAAGTGGAAGCAAGGGAACATGGGTTAGGAGATGGGCTTCTAGCGGGTAAGATGGCGGTGTGGGGGCATGCATGGGAGTGGAGGTTTGAGTCGGTGGAGTACCTTAGACTCTGATCTACGTCCCTGGTGTGTGGGCTCGTGAGTGGTGCGTCGATTTGAGGGTATAGGCGTGAGTTGTGGTCAAGGGAAGTGCATGAGGTGGACAAATGGGATAGGACCGAGAAGTTAATAAATTTATAGTATTGATTAGCCGTGTGTTAGGGAGAAAATGTCATGGTTTTAGGAGCATTTTAATATGTTAAGATATGGTCCATATAAGGTTCGGAAGAATTTAGTAGAGTTTCGAGTCGGTTCGGTTTGAAACCGGGACTCCGTTTCAAGTTTTAAAACGTGTCGATTAAGTTCTGATTTGGCTTGGGATTTACGTCTAAGAACACTTGTAAAAATGTTTTGGGATATTTTAAGGAGTTTGGTAAGCTTCGGGGCAATTTTAGAAGTCCAGGGTTGAAACGATAATTTTTGGGTTTCTAGGGGCAAAATGATCATTTTGCACCCGGGGTGAGATTTTGGTCCTGGCAGCGCCCTGAGCACAAATTTATGATATTTTAAATGTTTATGCATCATGTTTAAAATTTTTACGCGATTATGATAAATACGGTGCATGCTTGGTTTAAATGAAAAATTATGTACATGCATGCTTTTATTTAAGTGATGAATATGATGACACGTTTTGAAGAAAGTGATTTAGTTGTGACTAACACGATGACACGATGACATGTAAGGCCCGGGCTCAATGGGCGGGTAATGTCGTCGCTGATGACCCTCGCCGCCGGGTACCGCGGTTACACGTAGATGGATCCATCGACTGACATGATGACATGATGATACGAAAGTCACAGCTAATGAACGGAATTCAAATTAAGATTTTAACACGTATATGCTGATACGATGATACATGCTATTACCATGTTTTGACAGGTCACAGTTACGCATACGATATGATAACATGATGAGACATGTTTTGACACGGTTACGATTTTACACGACACGCTTATGTTCATGTTTTTAAGCTCATGAAATGTATTTTGATTATGCTATTTTTCACCGCTGTGTGCTATGTATATGTACTTGTTATTACTGGTACAGGTGTGTTGAGTCTTTAGACTCACTATGCGTGTGTGATGCAGGTGAGCTTGTTGCTGAGGAGACTGGAGGTCCTGAACTCTGAGTAGGCAGCTCTGGTGCGGTGACACGACCTGAGGACCGCATGTTTTCCGCATTATGATTTATGAATTTGAGAGGAGATGAACCTTTTGATACGTTGACGATTTTAAGCTTTTTATTCGTTTACGTTTATGTTTGATTTTGGAGTAGTTTGGAAATTTTAAAACTGCGTTATTTTTATTGTCAAATATTTAAGATCATTTTTATATGTTATTGCGAGATTGCGAAGCTTTTATTTTTTTAAAAAAAATGTCTAGTAGAATTTTAAAAAAGAGCGAGACGTTTCAGTGGTATCAGAGCCGACCTCTCTTAGTACGGTGTGGTTCGGGGACGAACCAAGCGGAAGCTGGTGGGCATGTGAGGCCCGGGGCCGAAGAGGGCGGGGGTTGATCGCCGGTGCCATCAGTTGCACGGACAATGAGCGGCTCCTGGTAGGCTTCTAGGTGGAGGGAACATGAATGAACCGACCCACACGGGAATGAGAGGGATTCCGAGACTGTTCAATGTAATGGACTGTACAGTTGAAGAGGGCTTAAAATATTTGATTTGTACTACTCATATCACGAAGGTGCATCTTCTTTTCGGTAGCTCATCACATAAGAACTCCAAAGTTAAGCGTGCTTCACTTGGGGCAATTTTGGGATGGGTGACCTCCTGGGAAGTTTCCCAGGGTGCGTGTGAGTGAGGACATAAGCACGCTGGAAAGACTCGTCTTGATACAGTGAGGACAGTCGTCGAATCTGAGACGTTTCAGTTGGTATCCGAGCAAGGGTCCTCCTGTATAGGGTTGTGCCACCGCCAGCTTCTGCCGCTCAGTCTTCAAGCCTCAAGTCTGTAAGCTTTTATGATTTAATTGTTTTAAATGATTTACTCTTATCACCTGCATGTTAACATGATTTACGTTGTATGACGATCTATGGTATATGTTTAACTGCTTTTATGATTTAAGGATTTACTGTTAAAAAAAAACAGATTAAATTGCATGTTGGTTTTGTGATGGAATTGGACTTGATAAGAATTTTGCTTTTGAGCATTAGGAAATGTTGGAAATCATTTGACTATATTAATTTTTGGGTTAGTAATACTGATATTCTGCTTATGGGTCATAAGTTAATCTTGAAAATTATGAATGCTTTTGGACTTGTAGAATTTCTAAGAAATTACTTATGCATGGTTCGTGGTTGCTAGTTGAATTAATTTTTAAGGATTCTATGTAAGGATTAATGATTCTAATATTACGACGATCTTTGGAAGTATAAAAACGTAGAATTTATATATGATGCATGCTCTACCTAGTAGGACCTAAGGATTGAATTGCATGGATTGAGAATATTAAGGACCTAATTGTAATAACCAATAATTGAGGACCTAAGTGCAAAAATAATATTCTAAGGGACTATTTTTGAATTTACTAAATTTTGGGATTTAATTTTGAGTTTCGAGAATTTTAAGGTTTAAAGAGTCTAAGTCGAAAATTTTATAGGGACAAAAATGCAAATTTCGAAGAGTTGTAGGGCCAAAAATGTAATTTTTGAGAACTTTAAGTGTCAAATTGCCAATCTCAACATTTTTGATGATTAAATTCGAATTTTTGAGGAACACTTGGTTAAATCAGTAATTTTTCGAGGTTATGAGAATTGATTTTGAGTTTAATTAGCTTAAAATTATTGAACTTTATGTTTCGAAGAACTTATAAAATGGAATTTGGAACGTCAACAACTTATGGGTGATAGTCGAATTTCCGAAATTAAGGTCAAAGTTGATAATTTTTGAGGAAATTAAGAATTAATGTTGCAATTTTAAGAAATTGGGGGATTAGTTTAGCAGTAAGTGAGAATTGAATGGTTTAAATGATATGAATTTTCGGTGATTTAGTTTTGAAGGATATTTAGAATCTTTAGATATCTAAGTTATAAGGTTATAAGGAATGGTAATCAAGGACATTATAGGATGAATCAATCTTGGTCTTGAAAATTTAAGTGCTGGTGAAATAATGTTGTGGCAAATTAAGAATTTAAAGTGATGATAATTGAAGGTGAAGTTGAGCAATTAGTTAAGTTATAAGATTTGACAGTAAGTTAACTAATTTTTGGGAACTTGAGTTTGATTTGTCATAAGTTTTATTCATGATCTTAACAGTTAAGATTCTACATTGTTGGAATTTAATTTTGCTAGAAAGTTGGGTATGATTGATGGTTGGGTTATTTGATATACGTGTGTAAGAGGTGAGGTAGACACCTTGTCTTGAGGAAATTTGAAAGTCATTAAGAAACTTGGGACTAGGCGGATACTATCTAATGCTACTTGGGTTGCGTAAGCTTGAATTTTCAGTTTATGAGATAGGTGTTCATACAAAATTTTTGGGTGAAAAAAAAAAAAGAATTAAGGGTATACAACATAGGTTATCAATAGGATGACTATTAAGATTTTTGTCGAGTAAGATATCTAAAAGCTTGATATGGGAATTCTATAACTATATGGATTATAAGTGAAGTTGATTTATTAAAGTTAGTTTAATGCTATCATGTGATAACTTATTAAGTTTTATACGCTAGACTTAATTAAGCATTGAGGTTACTTAAGAATGCGACATTTGTCCAATGAGGAAAGTCCCGAGTCTTAGGCCTCAACTATATTGTAATTGGAGAGAAAATAGTTTAAGCATGTATTTGATACTAGAAGGGTTTTATTATTAAGGTAGAAGATCGAGATTGTATATTTTGGGTTTTATGGATTATCACTACTCGAATTTAAGATTTGCAACAATTTAATATTTGGAATGTACTCACAAATAATTAAGTCACGTAAGTTTGGTGTCATAAGACAAGATTCGATTCAACGATTTTAGGTTAATATTATTATGGGGTCGATTTAAGGTTAACTTCTAAGTGTATTACCGAGGATAGAAGTCGATCAGTAATTTTTGGTACTAAGGTTTCCTAAGTTGAACTGCCTAAATGCTAAGGTAGTAGGTCAATGAACATCCTGGGTATAGTATATGAAAGTAAGATGCAATAAGTTTGGACTGCCATTTCTAATATTGGGAATATTGAGAAAAGTCCAAATTCAAGGACATAGAGAAATAGAACTAAATCACTATAAGTTGTTTTAAGTTGCGATCCGCAAACGAGAATTTTGGTAGCCAAATTTAATTAGTATTGAGGAGCCGTAAGGACAGCTTAACACTTATTTTATCAAAGTAGCGCAACGGAAGCGTGGACTATTGGGATTCTAGAATTAAGGGTCTAAACTTTTTGTTCGTCGAAGGTAAGCGAATTTCGGGGACGAAATTCAATTTAAGCGGGGAAGATTGTAATGTCCCGAAAATTTGAAAGTCCACGTGAACCACATGCATGCAAGTTATTAAATTTCTTTGGTATTTTATTAAATTATTTTAAAGCTTTAAATGCATGTTTATTTCATTAATTGTGTTTTAATTCATTGTTTATTTAAAGTTCATGCAATCTAGGATTTTTATTTAAATTATTTTATGCATTTTATGCATAATTCATGCATGATAGGATTTAATTCATGAAATTTTAAAAGTTCACGCATTAGGGTTTCTAGTTGCATTTCACGCTCGAACGAGGATCGGAGACCGGAGAATTTTCAAGAAAATTATTTTATTACACGATTTATTTTTATAAATTAATTTAAAGCATTTTAAGTGTATTTTTCGAAAATGGGAATTTTTAGGTATTTTTACCCGCAAGATTTTAATTTTTAACGGTACGCAAATTTTATCGAATCGGGGGACTTTTTAATGGTTCGGCTAATATTTTCAAAATCTTTTCAACATGAAATATTTTTCGGGAGTGCGTTTGGATTTAATGGGCTTATTTTTAAGCTTGTTGGGCATAAAACCTTTTTTTTAACTTTTAAAATGTATTTTTATGGCCCATGAACTAAGTATTATTTATATAATTAGGCCCTAATCACCCAATTAACCCTAAACCTAATTTTACCCCACCAACCAGCCGACACCCTTTCAGAATTCATTAGTTCCTTGGTTTCATCATTTACTGCTAGGCCCCATCGGTTGGCTCTTGTTCTTGAAAAAGAATTTCCTCCGGCCTCGTGTTTGTGCATCATTCCAGGCATGCTTCGTATCACCTTTGCTGCATCACTCATGTTGTATATATATCTGATTTGTATGTATTATTCATGAAGGAACTCGATCTGTCCAAGATCATGAAGAAAAGTTTCGACTTTCATCCATATTATGCATTCTTTTCATTATACTCACGTTTTTCCCTAGTTTGTGCAAGGGGCTGCGACCTACGGCTGTTAAGAGATTGTTAAAGGCATTGAGGGTGATCCTGAAGGCAACACAGAACGTTGCTTACTGTGAGTAGTAGAGACGAAGGGTTGAATCGAGGTGGGGGTTCGGGTTTGCTAGTATTGTGGGTAAAGGGGAGAACCATCGGTGCTATGGTGAGCCAAGCGGTGGATCTACTCCTGATGGGTCTGGTCCACGTCCTTGGAGGACCCTAGCCCTGCTGGTTCGATCCTTGAAGCAGCACACGTGAAGTGGAAGCAAGGGAACATGGGTTAGGAGATGGGCTTCTAGCGGGTAAGATGGCGGTGTGGGGGCATGCATGGGAGTGGAGGTTTGAGTCGGTGGAGTACCTTAGACTTTGATCTACGTCCCTGGTGTGTGGGCTCGTGAGTGGTGCGTTGATTTGAGGGTATAGGCGTGAGTTGTGGTCAAGGGAAGTGCATGAGGTGGACAAATAGGATAGGACCGAGAAGTTAATAAATTTATAGTATTGATTAGCCGTGTGTTAGGGAGAAAATGTCATGGTTTTAGGAGCATTTTAATATGTTAAGATATGGTCCATATAAGGTTCGGAAGAATTTAGTAGAGTTTCGAGTCGGTTCGGTTTGAAACCGGGACTCCGTTTCAAGTTTTAAAACGTGTCGATTAAGTTCTGATTTGGCTTGGGATTTACGTCTAAGAACACTTGTAAAAATGTTTTGGGATATTTTAAGGAGTTTGGTAAGCTTCGGGGCAATTTTAGAAGTCCAGGATTGAAACGATAATTTTTGGGTTTTTAGGGGCAAAATGGTCATTTTGCACCCGGGGTGAGATTTTGGTCCTGGCAGCGCCCTGAGCACAAATTTATGATATTTTAAATGTTTATGCATCATGTTTAAAATTTTTACGCAATTATGATAAATACGGTGCATGCTTGGTTTAAATGAAAAATTATGAATATGCATGCTTTTATTTAAGTGATGAATATGATGACACGTTTTGAAGGAAGTGATTTAGTTGTGACTAACACGATGACACGATGACATGTAAGGCCCGGGCTCAGTGGGCGGGTAATGCCGTCGCTGATGACCCTCGCCGTCGGGTACCGCGGTTACACGTAGATGGATCCATCGACTGACATGATGACATGATGATACGAAAGTCACAGCTAATGAACGGAATTCAAATTAAGATTTTAACACGTATATGCTGATACGATGATACATGCTATTACCATGTTTTGACAGGTCACAGTTACGCATACGATATGATAACATGATGAGACATGTTTTGACACGGTTACGATTTTACACGACACGCTTATGTTCATGTTTTTAAGCTCATGAAATGTATTTTGATTATGCTATTTTTCACTGCTGTGTGCTATGTATATTTACTTGTTATTACTGGTACAGGTGTGTTGAGTCTTTAGACTCACTAGGCGTGTGTGATGCAGGTGAACTTGTTGCTGAGGAGACTGGAGGTCCTGAACTCTGAGTAGGCAGCTCTGGTGCGGTGACACGACCCGAGGACCGCATGTTTTCCGCATTATGATTTATGAAATTTGAGAGGAGATGAACCTTTTGATACGTTGACGATTTTAAGCTTTTTATTCGTTTACGTTTACGTTTGATTTTGGAGTAGTTTGGAAATTTTAAAACTGCGTTATTTTTATTGTCAAATATTTAAGATCATTTTTAAATGTTATTGCGAGATTGCGAAGCTTTTATTTTTTTTAAAAAAAATGTCTAGTAGAATTTTAAAAAAGAGCGAGACGTTTCAGTGGTATCAGAGCCGACCTCTCTTAGTACGGTGTGGTTCGGGGACGAACCAAGCGGAAGCTGGTGGGCATGTGAGGCCCGGGGCCGAAGAGGGCGGGGGTTGATCGCCGGTGACATCAGTTGCACGGACAATGAGCGGCTCCTGGCAGGCTTCTAGGTGGAGGGAACATGAATGAACCGACCCACACGGGAATGAGAGGGATTCCGAGACTGTTCAATGTAATGGACTGTACAGTTGAAGAGGGCTTAAAAGATTTGATTTGTACTACTCATATCACGAAGGTGCATCTTCTTTTCGGTAGCTCATCACATAAGAACTCCAAAGTTAAGCGTGCTTGACTTGGGGCAATTTTGGGATGGGTGACCTCCTGGGAAGTTTCCCAGGGTGCGTGTGAGTGAGGACATAAGCACGCTGGAAAGACTCGTCTTGATACAGTGAGGACAGTCGTCGAATCTGGGATGTTACACTTATCATCTTATAGCATGTCAATCACTTCTCATACATGCAAATTTCAATATAAAACAATGCAAGTTATTGTACACTCAAGACTTAACAAAATAGTCGAACTCGAGCCACATAAACGAGTCGAGCTCGACTTCGCGAACATGCTCGCGAACTTAGGAGCCGAATATTCTTAAGTTCGAGCTTGATTCGATAATTGCTGAGCTCGGCTTGATAAGCCAACGAACAATCTAGAACAAACTTTTTATCGATCCAAATTCTGAATAGCTCACGAACGTTTTGATTCTTTTACATCCCTAGTTGGTGCCTATTTTTTGAATTTTGGGTGGTTAATGTCTCAATGAACCAAGAATTACAGTCCCAAAATAGTGAAATCTCTCACTAGCATGCGTGTCAAGATCATACAATTTTTCCTTCCCCTCCTTTTACACCTCTTACTCGATCCAATCAGTGACGAAAAATGATGGAAACGAACAATCCAGCTAAGAAATTTTACAGTGGTAAAATCCCAAAAATCTTGGTAAATCTTTACAAATTTTTGTTTTAGGAACAAATTTTTTCCACCGACACTAATTTAAGCAATTTTATAGTTGAAATAATAAAATAAAATCATTTAAGCGATTATGATAATAGTATAGATTGAATCAATCATATACATCACAAAAAAAAAAAAATGGTTCTAGTCCAGTTTTTATCACAAGTTTTTATTCAGATAGAAGAAAGGGACATTCACAAAATTCACTATCACAAGCCCCAACTTGAAGATGGGCCAGATTTTATTCGTATTGAAGGTGATTCCATTGCACAAAAAGGTCAAAATCAGCCTTTAGCCATTCAGGGTCCGCAGCAAACCAGTGGGGAATGTGGGCAGTGGAACTACTCTGCCCCTATTCTGTGCACGGTTAGGAACTCATATATAGCAAATGGAACACCGACGATACCTAAACCTTCTCCAAACACCAAATTTATAATGCCACAACCAGTAAAAAAACTCAAGAAAACGTGCAACCAACGGAACCGATTATACGAAAATTTCACACCATTTTCAACTTCAACCAAAAGATTCAAGCTGCCCTCAAACTTGATAATTGAAAACTGGTGAAACGAGACTCTCCACAAAGGTTCCTCCATCCAAAAACTTTGCTGGAACTCCATCAGCAACCATGTCCCTAAACGTCCCTGATTTCGGATCATAAACGACAAAACTCTCCTCTTCTGTTAGAAACACAACTTCTCCATCCCCAACATAGCACAAAGGCTTAACTACATCCCGTCCACGATCACTCTTTATACTGAATTTGGTCCAAGAATCTACCAGACCATACTCTTTCATAACCCAAACATCTATTTCATCGCTCCCCATACTATCGATCATACAAAGACACCCTCCAAGAACCACAAGTTTGTTGAACACGAATCTGTACACATCAACACCACTTGGAGCAGGAATTTCGTCAAACGCCTCACGGGCCAGATCGAAAGCCGCAATGACGGATGGGTAACCGGATTCCTGGTCCCGACCACTAGCCAACCAATGAATGGCTCCATTCACAAAAGCCCCAGAGGCAAGGTCAGGGACAGCGTGATCGTAAGGGGAACTATCAAGTCTTTTCCAAACACCAGTTTTCACAGAATACACATCCACAAACGTATCAGCACAATCTGGCTCATATTCATTATCAGTATCAAAATATGAAAGTGTAACAATCTTATAATCATCACTGGAACTATCATACCCAAATCCATGCATGCTAAAGCTCCCTGGTTTATACAAAGCCAAGGGAGAATCCTGTACATGCACCTTCTGCAGAGTAATGGGATTCACCAAAAACTTACCATCTTCTTCGTTTGTTAAGAATACCAAACCATCGGACGAACCCACGATGACATCCCAAGTATCTGGTAACAAGTCGAGGTTTCTTGAAAAGCCATCCATTTGGGTTGTGGATATGGTATGAAGGGAGCGAGAAGAGGAGATGAGAATGAGATTCTCTTGGTGGCTTTTGGAAGTGAATAGCGGGCTCGAAAGTAGATTGTTCCATGGTTTTGATACGCACCTGCACTTGCCTACGGATTTCGCAGGAAGTCTGGAGAGGATTTCGATCAAGATTTCTTGGGGCAACTGGGAAGTCATCGTATAAGTTCAGGGTCGAAGAATTGGAGAGAGGACCAATAAATTGTTCCCACAAAAGATTGCAACTTGATGATGTGTTGGTTGGAGTAGGTCAGAATTCATAACTCTTGTCGGCAGCTAATTGTGACAGATGGAGCATAAACATACATACATACGTAAGTATTACTTGTCCAAATATTAAATGAAAATTTCGAAGGGATGTGTGCGGTCGATCGGTACAAGTGTACGTCGCCTGTCGGGTAATACGTAATTTAAACAGCTACCATCATTTCAACTACTTTTTTAAAATTCACCAATAGCAATAATGTTATTTAACAATTTTGTTCATTTCTATAGCATTATGCGATGAAATAAGCGTTGTGTAAACCTGAATATTTTAAAAAGTGTACGTGTATACATCGGTGCAACTTCACAAGGCATCGTGGATGATGGATACTCGGTCCGCTGTTTTGTAATAAATACTAACCACCCACGCATAATTCATAGAAGGCAAAAACTTGTGTGAGACGGTCTAACGGATCGTATTTTGTGAGACAGATCTTTTATTAGTGTCATCCCGAAAATTTTTTTAATTTTTATGATAATAATATTACTTTTATTATGAATATCGGTAGAGTTGACTCGTCTCACAGATAAAGATTCGTGAGACTATCTCACAATAGACCTACTCTTCATACAAATAGCGCAACAAAAATAGTGTTTGTACAAATTTTTTGGACTACGGAAACATAAATAATCGAACTTCTAAAAATTCAAACGGCGTAAAAATCAAATTTGATCGTAAGTTCTAATCTACTAAAAAATAAAACGTTAAAAATGAAGAAAAATAGTTTGGAAATTGAAGTTATAAACTCCCGACATAATTTTTATATCTATAATAATATGTATGCATCACTCATGCTTTCTGTTTCTTAGCTCCTGTTATTAGGAAGTCTAGTCTCTAGAACCGAAAGGAAAGGTAAATTAGGCTATGACATCAGTAGCAAATCTTTTTCCAAGGATTTTGGTTATTTATAATGCATAAAAATATATTAAAATTGTTGGAAACACTGGAAATTGGAATGAATATTGAAGAAAATAATATAATTTAAAATAAAAAGAAAGTGAATTTGTTTGAACTAATGCTATGGAATTTTTGCAAAGAGTTTGCAAGAGTTGTGATGTCGAGTTGTCTTCTTTTTCTGTAGATACTTTTCTCTTTCTTTTATCTGAATTGGCGTTGACACAGCCTAACTCCCCACTATCTCCATCTTCCAGACGATCTGAATCACGATTTCTTGTCATCAAAACTTCGAGGTTATTCAAAATAGTTGAAAGACTATTGAGCTATCTTTGTTTTTTTTTTTTTTTTTTACATACATGTATAAATGGTCCAGTCGACCTGATCAATACAGATACATACATTTATAAATGGTTCAATACTCTTATAAACACTTCAAAACACCATACAGCAGATATACATCGCACCCACAAACCTCAACAACAAGGGCATGATCTAGATTTTTGAAAATGAAAATATCAGTTATCAGGTTAAGCAGCTGCCTCATCCAAATGTTTCTTTTCTTCAAGATTGCTCGCATGTACAATGAGCAATTCACGTTTCACAACCTGTTGCAATGAACATCTTTACTTCATCAAGAAACTCTGCTTGGTGTTAAACATAATGGATTTTCTTTTTTTCTTTTTTCCTTCTGTTTTTATAATTCGCACACACATACATCTAAGGTGACTCAAACTCAGAACTGCTAAGTCTCAAGGCACCAAATGATCTGTGGACTTCATTGATTTGGCTATGCATAGTGAAAATTGGATGAAAGAACAGCAAACGAACCTCGAATAGTTTGTGTCTGGTCCGGTACCTCAAATAGCTCGAAGCCCTGACTTTCCTCTTGTTTTAAGCACTACTCAATCTACATCACATATGTTGCGAACAAAATAAGCATCCACAAGTCATTGCACAGTTTTCGTATTTCGAATCTTCTGATATATTATACATTAAATTCTCCACCACACTGATTCTATATCCACTGCACTAACTGTATGCTTGCCCTGTGTTTCATCCAGAGCATAGCAGGATGTAGAATGAAATGTTACTTAAGGTCAGCACTAACTTCTTCAATAGCAAAACTATAGACTTTAGACTAACCTTAAGCATGTGATTCTCTTAGGACATAGTCGAATCCAGTCCATTGACGAGGATACTTCTGTGGAGATTACTGAAGAATCAATCAGACATTGTCCATACCGTCTCTAAACCAGAATGCTCAAGGGCGTGAATGGTGCTGTCCATAAATCAATCAGGAATTCAAAAGGGATTTAATCGAGAAGAAATGGTCAAGAAAGACATTAAAATCCCATTTGATCCGGTAGTTAAAACATGCAAGTGAAGAGTTTGAGGCTCCCATGAGACTTCCAATAGTACTCGAGTGTCATCCCAGGTTCAAGAAACTTGAAATAGACCATCTAATCGCAACATCTTCCGCGATCAGGTTTCATCAAGAACGGGTTATAGAAGCAATTATGATTCTATACAATGAAATTTAATCAATATATGAGTAATGAAAGGACTCGATGGTTCTGTTCTCTGTGAAAATCTTATTTTTTTTGCATTATGTCTTATTTAATTAAAAAATCCCTAAAATGTTTTTTTCTATAAACACACATGTTTCATTTTCGTGATTCATTTGTTTAATTATCTATTATTTCTTTTTAAGAGTTGATTTAACATTTGTTCTGTTTTATTTAATTTATAATATATTAATTTTTTTAATACTACTTACTTATATCAATAAACATATTTTAATAAAATTATGAATTGTTAATTTGAAATAGTGCATACGAAAGCACCAAGGTTATAATATTTTAATTACGATTGTTGCTCATCTAAAATAATATAAAAAAATCAACAATCACTATGGTTATGAAACGTAATAATTACATCAATGTGAGTTTATACAAATATAAACAAAAAATCTGATGGTCTCAATTAAGTCTCTACTTTATTTCATGCTAACAGTTTATGAGTATGCACAATAAACCTTCAAAAAAATAAAATGTATAAAAATGATACTCGACAAAAGAATTATCTCAAATTATCACTACTCTATGTCCAAATGCATGGAATTCATAAGATTATTCCAGAAATTGCGATAATCAAATAAAGAGTTTGAGATAAAGAAATTGATGGTGAATAGAGTTTAAATGATAGGGGATATCTATGTAATTTGATATAATAAAAAGACTATTTTAGTAAATTAATTTAACCGAAGACTAAAATTGATTATAGTAATTGTGTGAAGTTTATTTAAGAAAATCTCTATTTTTTTTAACTAGAAAGAAGCGCATACATCGCACTGATCGCACTGATAGAGCAAGTGTATCGCACATATGTTGGAAATGAAATTCATAACTGATTAATTATACCCATTCATATATCGCGCATATGTTGCACATGAAATTCATAATTAGTTGATCATACTCGTCCATAAAAACTTTTGCAGTCAGTTTCTCAAATTTTAATTAAACTCCTTGATACAATACAAAACAAAGGTTGAACAAAATATAAAGATACAAATTTTGAAATTGCGTTGATGTGACGTATAACACGTATATATCCCACGTTGAAACTCATAATTGGTTGATTATACTCGTTCATAGTTAGACTTTAGACATAGGTTTAATTTGAGTCTTGTGAAGTAAATATATATGACTTTCAAATGGTGAAGAGATATTGATTAATAACTTGTGCTATGGAGAGATTTGTGAATCATCTACAATTTTAATCTTTAATAATTTGATTAATTAGTTCCAAATAAATATGAATATAATTACTCAAGTTTATCTTACATATTAAGTTCAGTTTGTTAACATATATCCTCGCTCTTATATTACACCCTCCAAATGTGATAAAACAGTATAATAATTAGAACCAACTACAAGTAATAAAAAATATAGAAAAAACATATTAAGATTGCACTCGGATCAACGAATTTCAAATTCACTGAAATTCACTCGAGTTATTAGGCCGAAAAAAATTCAAGTGAATTTCAAATTTAATTCCTATCAATTCATGCAATTTTAATAATAATTAATGCGGTTGATATCAAATCATACTCAATTCAAATCAATCGATCCAAACACAATATGAGATAATATGAAAGATCAAAGAGCACGATGAGAACATGCTACGTACCCGAATGTTAGCTCTCACATGATTCATTCTGTATAGGGATGTAATCGAGTCGAGCCGAGCCAAACTCTGAATGTTTGAGCTTGGTTTGTTTATAATCGAGCCGAGCTCGAGCTTTATTTAACAAATATATTCATGGCTCACGAGCTTATTCAAGGTTTTATCGAATCTAAACGAGCTCAATAAATATGAATTGTACATTTAAATATTCATTAAATTCATTAAAAGATAAATTATAGAAAAAAATATAATATTCTTATTAAAATTTGTCAACTTATTATAATAAATAAATTTAATAGATTTTTATATATACCTCATAATTAATGTGTTAAATCAATAAATTAAATATCAAAATTATTATTTTTCATCTAAGATATTACTTATGAATTTACTAACGAACATGTTCACGAGCTAACAAGCCGAATACTGTAGAGCTTGAACTTGGTTTGTTTATCTTAACGAGCCTCATTAAACGAGCTCAAACAAACTTTTATCGAATCGAGCTTCGAATAGCTCACAAACGGTTTGGTTCATTTACATCCATAATTATGTACATAAGCTTGTGTAGTAATTTATAATCCATAGCATAATATTGGTTGTAAAACCTATACATACATGTATTATGTATATGTACTTTGTATGTTTATTCATCAAAACCAATCAACTTCCATATTTCTCACACAATTAATTTTCTCATTTTTTTAATATAACTGTATATTATCTGTACGTAATCTACACAGGAGGCGACATAGATTCACAAAGCAAGATTTATTATTGCTTTATTATCAGCCCAAGTCCCAATATTATATGTATATATTCGTGCATGTACCATGCATTAGCAATGCGGGCCATATTTTCTGCTTTGATTTTGACACATATAAAATATCTTCTCCCAAAATATCTCGAGGCTTAACACAACAAATTTTTCATTAACAGCCAAATAAACTTATCACAACTTATAGCAGTTGCCTTCCTTTTATTTAAATTTTAAGTTTTTTTTTTATTGGGAAAAAAAAGAATCATATATCGAACTAGCTATTTGAAAATAGATCGAGTGTTTGTCACTTTACAAACTAGATCTACGGACCTGTAAAAATTTCAAAATATCTTAGTCGATAATACATGCATGGAACACACACACAGTCAAAAGTTGGCTTTTCCAAAGGGGTTCATATTCACATGCGCTTGTACAAATATTGTTCTGGGACATTTCCTCAACTCTTTCATATTTCCACTTTTACTCAACATAACAGCGAAGCATGTTGGATAAAGTGTTCAGGATTTTGATTAGAAAATATATAAATTTTCCCATTTGGATACATAAATTAATATAAAGTTTTAACTTTATTATATAAAAAAAAATAAAGCAAACAGCTTGAATATAATGTAATATGACGTGACATCTAGTGGTCTATCAAGTGGGATACAGAGGACCAAAGAATCACCGAGGTGGCTACGGGACATTATAGAAAAATATTTAGCTGATGCCAACTCAACATACAACCCACATAATTGTGTTCCATCCAATTAAAAATTTTCATGTATATTATAATATATATACATATATAATTTTCTTTTGCTACCACAAACCGTACCTATTTTTATATTCATCAATATGATGACAATCACTTAATATATAATTTTGATATTATTCATTATATCTAACATACGAGTGTCATATCATTGATTAATATAAATGTAGTTACGATTGGTGGAGATATGCCTGCATTTTACGATAATTTGGGACTTCTGTTGGAAGTTGGGCAAATCAATGGGATCGAGAGTGCAGCAATTCCTCTTTAAAATTAAGAAAAATCTTTTCAAAAGAGTTCACGAATATTAATTTATCCTTTAAATTACAGTATCTTTAATTAATCTATAAAATAAAAATACATGTGCTACAATGACAACTTATATATCGTCTTTTACTTTTGGTTTTGCGAAGCGATGAATAGATTAAGTTGCTCAAGTTTTTGTTTGGACAAAAATTCGTGTGAAACGGCCTCACATGTCGTATTTTGGGAGACAGGTATCTTATTTGGGTCATCCATGAAAAAATATTATTTTTTATGCTAAGAATATTACTTTTTATTGTGAATATCGGTAGGATTGACATATCTCACATATAAAGATTCGTGAGACCGTCTCACAGAGACTTATTTTTTTTTGGTTTGAGGGCTGCTTCCTCACTGGTCTAGTGGGATGAGTTATCCTTTCCCCTACTTTAATTTATTGTGTAATTTCTCTGATATGATTTAATAATATTATCATGCTTTAAAAAAAAAACACCCGACCATTATTAAGTATTTAACAAATTTTTTTATAAAAGGTGTATGTAATTCTTTTGAGAAAGAGATATATACAGACTTGACTTGTAGTATAAAATATGAGGCAAGCGCCTTGAGCCCCCAAATTTTGAGGACACCAATTTTTTTTAAAAAAATTATTAGTAAAGTATATTAACGTAGTTAATTCATGAGCTCATCACATAAATAATGATTAATCGACAGTGGCTTGAGATGAAAATTTGAAGTCTTACCGTCTATTTATCTTTCTTAATATCATTCGTAAACATTCAGCAAGAACTGATAATCAATCTGAAATACTTCTCTCATGAGTTCCAACCAAAAAATAAGTCATGATCATCTATTCTATGACGATCAAGCTCATTGTCGCTTGATTTATCTGTCTATTAATATGTTTCAGGTGATTTTCCGACATTTGTCTGCAGTACATTTTGTGATCCAGCAAAAGTTTCATACGTGGAAATTAGTTTTTCAAGATGAAGTTGATCGAAACCTATCTTCGATCAACTTTGTTACAAGAAAAACTAAATTCCTTGGTTATGTTCTCGATCAACAAAAACATAGTTTAGAAAATTGATTATGCAAACTTAATCAATATTTTCACTTCCAAAACTGTGAGGCGAGCAATATTCAAGTGACTATGTACTGTTTCGAAACATAAATTTTATATTTTGTATGGATATTTTCTTATGACATATTGATTTGGGTGATATATTATGTTATCTTTTATTTCTAGAATTTATGATATTTATACTATGTTTTATCTCATACATTTTCTCCGCAATCCGCAACACATCATTTCGTAAATCAAACAATGAATCTACTAATTCAACTATTTTATCAGCTTTCGCAGAGGCAGTTGAACTGGAATTGGCACATGAACTTTCTTCGCCACTAGCTTTGAAAGAAGCAGTTTTACATTGTTTCTCTACATATTCCTCGAAAGCTCTCATCGCTTCTGCCCTACTCGAGAACTTCTCCAATTTTTCCCATTTGAAAACAACATATGTTTTCTCCTATATTGAATGGAAAAATGAAAAATTAATTACCGCATTATATTAAAAAGCTATATCATAACAAAAAATAACTTAAAACTGAATTAAAAAGTCTGTGAAGGGGCATTGTTTTTTTCAAGAATTATTGTGTGGTGTGTTAAAATAATAAATTCCATACTTCAAATCGTTGAAGCAATTAATTTTACTGTCAAATAGTCTAATTCCTTGCTCGAACACTGCCAAAGTCACCAAAGCTCGATATGTGCTTCTTGCGATAAAATAAAATCCAACCTAAATTTAGACCCTTTTAACAATTTGTCCAAAAGTTGCTCTAATTCCACGAATGTTTGTAAGTGGTCCAAAGAGTGAGTGGTTCAGAATTTTTTTTATTTTTTTTAGAAATTAAACTTCTCATTTTCAAATTTGAAACATTCGTCGTTTTATTTAATTAGTATACAAAGAATCATAAGAGATTTAAGTTGTCACATTTATCCTGGAGCGGGAGTCGGAGTCGGAGTCGGAGGCTGAGATCTGCACTGGATTTGGTGGTGGAAGGAAACAGCGGGTCACCGATGCGTGAGAAATATTTATCTGATAAATGAGGAAAACACCATGAACTTTAGACATCGTACGTGTATCTATCTATATCCAGATTTATCCCTAGCTAGTTTTCAATCCGCAAACACAGCAGTGAATCTATTTAGATACCCTCCTTCAGCTATCCTTTCCAAATTCCAAGGCATCTATACTAGTCTTAACGTTTGACCGCATCTATCACTGTACAAACAAAGCTTCATAGCATTATCAAATACGTGTGTATTCTTCATTTACACGTCAACTATTCCAATGGATTAGCCAACTATTCCAATGTGTGATCCGGGCGGTCCAGGGACCACCACGGCTCCTCTCTTCTCGAGAATCCATACATCCTTTCGTAATCCTATTTTTTTAGAACGAGTTGAAGGTGTAGGCATTATTGACGCATAAGAAGCACTAAATTGGGTTTTATCAAGATCAATGCTATGAGCTTCCGGGATACAATGGGATCTTCGTAAAGTTGATCGTTATGAGTGTTACGACGAATTTGATTGGGAGGTTCAATGGCATAAAAAAGGGGATTCATTAGCGCGTTATTTAGTAGAATCATTGAAATGACAGAATCCATAAAAATTATTCAACTGGGTACATGTACACACACATATTATATATATATATATATATATATATATATATATATATTGAATTTGAAATCGGCATAACTTAAAATTTGAATTTATGCTAATTATTAAGTTATAAGAATGACTAAAATTACAACCCAAATATTTCCCTAGCTAGCCACCTTTCATTAACTTAATTAATTTACAGGTGAAGACAGTTAGATATTATGTGTTACAAAATTATTATTATCATTATGTGATTGGGATAATTTGACGGGATGCTGTGGGTCCGAACCCAAAATCTTTGTCTTGACAATAACAATGTTGGGCATTGGTCGGGTCAGGCCCGGTGATAGGAGCGTTGCTTCACGAGGCACCCTAGAAATAAAAATTTCTATTATTTGGAAAATTTGCGTCCAATGAACCCTACAATACCTGCCATCACACTTCACATGTTTGGGCATAAAATCAAAAGCCAAGAATCTTGCGAGCAACCCCATATGTTTTCGCCTCATTTTCTAACCTTTGATATTTTTGCATTGTACATGTCTATGTAATCGAAAAGCTTAAATGAACAAGTTTTATACTACATTTAAAATAATTATCAACATATCACAATATCATTAGATCATGTGAATCCTTAATATTTTAGCGAAAACTCATTAGTTGATGGTTCATATGACAATGTTTCAACACATCATCGGAGAGAAACGCTCATAATATCGTAGCATAGAAAAATTCATCTTCGATGAATCAAAAATGTTTCAGTTGATTTTTTTTCTTTTTTTTAAGTTCGAAAGATTATATATAACTCATTCTAAATTAATGGATCGATCTATCCCTTGTAGAGCTGAGTGTGACCATATATAATGATCAAAATTCACCATGAATGGCAATCCCTTTTCTTCGGTCCTACCGATTTGCCAATTCTTGAACTTCTACGTATTAATTGCCAATGCAATCTATTGTCTGGATCGAGCTATCTGGTTACGACACCATGTTTGGGTGTTACACCAACATATATATATATATATGTTTTGGGATACATACACTCAACATGAAGTAAGATAGTTGACAATCCCAAAAAAAGTTTTTAATTAGATTTCGTATTTGAGTTTTTCTGATTATCAATCATATCCTAATTAATTAATGTAATTGCTTCCCAAATCCGAGTCTTAAAATCATACTAACTGGAAAATTATATTTTTGGTCAATAACTTGCATGTTTTTTTTTTAAAAAAAAATTTATTCATGTGACACGACACCAGAAAATTTTGATGTGTCACCAAAATTGCTGACGTAAAGTCGTGCATTGTTGACGTGTCCACGCTCCAATGAAATCTTTAGATCACAAACGTCAGCTGTTACGATCCTTAAGATATCCAATATATATTCTCAGATAAATTCTTGCACTGTCGACATTGTATTTTTCTCTTGGCCTTTCTTTTAATATTGGAAATTTCCGACGAGGGTTTTCAAGTATTTTAAAAGATTCTTTCATCCTAATGGAGGGGCTCAATTTAAAAAGAATCGAATAAAGATAGTCGGATTCTTCTCAATCCGATCACGATGTTGTTTCTTCCCAACAATTCTAGAGTGGCATGCATAGAAGTGCTACCAGAAGTTCAAGAATTTTAATTAAAGTACTAAATTTATTTTACAGTGAAAACTTTTATTTGTTAAATGATACTATAATTTTTTTTATTACAACTATTTCCATTTGGTCCGAAGTCAATTACTAGGCGAAACTTATCCGACTAATACTAAAAAAATATTGCACAAATTGGAACAATCATTAATTCGAACCACACATTGAATTATTTTACTTAAAAGTTCGACCAATCTTTATTGAAGACATATTTGAACTCTCCCACGGGTGATGCATCTTGACCATGCCCATACCCTTTTCATGTGGGCCCGATCTATCCACAACTACAACCCGGCCCTCAACGTCCCAAATAGCATCTCCATTCCTACCTAGCTATAATATAGGAGGTGTAGAAGAAGAGAAAATATAATATATATATATATATATATATATATATATAGAGAGAGAGAGAGAGAGAGAGAGAGAGAGAGAGATTTTAGCCGCCCTCTAAATTTTTTTAGAAATTAACATTTAATTTTTGTCATATGTAATTTATTTCACTAATACTTGGTATTTGGTGCCATTCACCATGAAAAAGTTGCTAGCTAGCTAGCATCTCCGATCCTATATAAACTCATGCACCCCATATCTTGAAATCCCATCTCCAAAAAGCCAAGAAAACATAACCAATGTCTGGTGTGTGGGTTTTCAAGAATGGTGTGGTCCGACTAGTCGAAAACTTCGGAGACTGCCCTCGTGGGAAAACCCTAGTTCATGTCCCCTCCGAAGAGGTCATTACGTCATACGGAGTCTTGGAAAGAAAACTGTTGTCACTCGGTTGGGAGAGGTACCACGGCGATCCGGAGTTGCTCCAGTTCCATAAAAGATCCACGATTCACCTCATCTCACTCCCAAAAGACTTCAACAAGTTCAAATCTATGCATATGTACGATATTGTTGTCAAGAACCGCAACGAGTTCGAAGTTAGAGACGTGCTACAATCGCAGTGAGTTTGAATTTAGAGAAGTGTAATAATACTGCGAAATTTCCTATTAAACTTTGTTCCAAGTTGACTGAAGGTGAAGTTTGCTTCATATATATTGATGTATTGTAAATTATATATTAATGTATTTCATCTAGCTAGATGTTTTGGGATGGATAGTATATATACGGCACTGCGTAGCCAGCAAGATATTTTACTTTTCTTTTCTTTTATTTTTTTTCTCTCTTTTTGTTTTTTTCTTTCCGCTTAGCACCTTTCGAAATAATTAATTAATACAGGATCGGATGAGCGTGTCCCAAAAAAAAAAAAACAATATCATATACTTTGAATTTTATTTTTTTATGAAAAATAAGATAAATTTCAGCGTAAATTTTGTATAATAGATCACAACAAATTGATTGATAAAAAAAATAGTTTATGAAATCTAATTAAAAAAAAATTGTCTCATTGTGATACTCTCAACTCGATGATGAACTCGACTTTTTTTTAATCAGATATGATTACATAGTATATCTTATTCTTTTTTTTAAAAAAAAAAATTACAGTAACACAAATTTCATTAAGATTAATTGACGAAAAAGTACAAGTTGCGTATAAAATCTCTGCCCTTTTGTGGAGAACGATTCTCTATCTTGTGTTTTTATATATCTTCTCTCCCTTCTTATTTTGTCCTACTTGCTAACGTACGATACACTAAAAAACAATACTAGTCACAATATTATCTGATTTTAGATTTAAATTAATTTTCATTTTTAATCTTAAATCTCACTATTTAATTTGAAATATGTCCCTCACATGTATTTATTTATGATATTGGTTAACCTTGTACATATTTACAATAAAAAGTAATATTTTTTGTTCATGAGAGATCTAAATAGAATTCTTGTCTCACAAAATTGACCCATAATACCGTCTTGTATTGATTTTTGTGTTAATATAGTAAATAGGACGTGAAAAACAGAGGATATAAAGTAAAAACTTGAGCACTTTATAAATGTTGCATGTTCTCGTATGTTTTGTGAAGGGATGAACTTGTAAGAACATCGGACTCCAAAAACAATGTGGCGTGTCCACTAACCAATTGGCCCAAAAGTCAGATACTCAAGTCTTTCATTATACAATGTTTTCCATTAATTTTATAATTATGGATCCGTTTGGACACACATTATTTCGCATTTTTTGTTCCAATAAACCTATAAATCAAACTAACCTTAATTTTGTGATTCTCCGACGATTTGAGAGCGAGTTTGCTTGTTTTCCATCGTTACTGCTCGTGAGGTTTTGTTTTCTTTAGGTTTAACATGCAGAACGATCTGGAAAAATGGTCTATTTTCGGGTAGTTTCAAAACCCAAGCCCAAGCCCAAAAGTAATTGCTTCAATTAACTTAAAATAATAGTTGTATTTAACTAAAATATCTCATTATATTATTAATTAAAGGTAAGATCATAATCATATTTATATATAATATATGTTTTTAAATTAATATTCAAAATTAGACTTATATTGTTTAACATAACTATATCACTACACAGGACCTCATTTTTCAAGTATAAGAATTCATTTTAATATGTATTTTTACTTTTTTCAATAAATTACTTTTTATTGATTGAATTAAAGTGAACAAGAAAAAACCTGAAAATTGTTTTTTGGGAATTCAAGTAAAATCTATGAAATGTTATTATGTAATTCAAATTCATACCATGATCTATGGAAAAATGTTAAATTAATATTCAGTTTTTTTTTTTCAAAATAAATATATTATTACTGGACTACATTTATACGGCATACCGCTTAAAAAATTAAATATTTATTTAAATCTTGTAATTACATTACCAAAAAACTCTCTCCGTCCCCAAATATAAAGTTAGCATTTCATTTTTCATCCATCACAAATATATAGTCCAATATATATATTTGGTTTTATTTTATGTATTCTTTTTTTTTTTTTTACAAATCTACCCATATTCATTAAATACATTAGAAATTAGTTATTTGAAACACGTTTTTATATCATATTAAAGACCTTTTTAAAATAGTTAAATTTTATCGTAACAAATAGTAATTTTTTGTAATTAAAAAATAATAATAATAATTGATATATTTAAAATAAAAGACATATTAATTTTTACTGTACGTCCATGTTCAGCTTTAATGAGAAAGTTTAATCGAAACCCGAAAGCCCCGGAACAAGTTTAATATAATGATCAAATAGAATTATTTCATATTTGGCATTTTGTCCCCCAATTTTTATCATTATTACTATTTTTTTCATAATGACGATTTGACAATTCTATGTCAATAAAAGCAGATGGTCCGAACACATGCATGAAAAATTAAAGCGTATGATAATTGTTATTTCATTTATTTTATTTAAATGAGATGACACTTTCGTTTACTTGGACTCCTGCCACTTTTGAAACATTTTATTTAATTCTGAAAGAAAAATGACTTGTACTTTAAAATTATTATTTTTTAAATGAAATTTTAAATTAAGAATTTGTCTTTTTATAATATTGAGTTTTTAAATTTTATATTTGATTTCTAATATTTAAAAAAATATTTTTCTTATCTTGTAAGAATCCTATTAAGATCAAAAAAAGTCCCGAGAATAGTTGTTACACAATGCACGTGCGAGATACGAGAGAATAAAGATAAAGATCGGGAAAATTTTCTGAAGAACGAAGCATCGTTGTTTCATTGTGTTGCTGTGAGTTGATGAAGACACTCAAAGATAACACATGCACAAAGTGTTGATTGAAGAATTATTTTGTTACTCCAAATTTTATTAGCACATATTGCATTATTATATTTTAGTTATTTTTGTTATTAATATTTTAGGGTGTAATTTATTTCCTTTACTTGTTAAGAAATATAATTTTTCATTTATTCGCTACTACTAATTTTGTAAACTCGGTTTCTTTTCTAATAATTATTTTTTCATGAGACATCACACAAATTGTGTTCACTTATATATAATTATCACTTGTCATTTTTAATTAAATTATTTATTCGTGTTTAGTTATTATTAGTTCATCATTACTTGTAAATTTCACGTGCTACTTTTTTCTTGGCTCAAATGCATTCGTCATAATTTTAACCTCTTTATTAGTTGCCAAATCAATTTCAATTTTCAAGTATTTCTCCAGTTAATATATCGAATCATTAAAAAATTTGTTTTTTAAAATTACTACTTAATTTATTTCTAAAAGGAACTTACTATGGAGAAAAACATATGATAATTTTTATTACTATCAAATCATTACCATTATTATTGTTGTTGTTGTTTAATAATTAAGTCGTCCAACTGCCAATTAGACTTAATGCCAACCACCTGCAGAGTGTCGTCTACCTTTAATTATGTATAAAAGTCGACCATGCAAATTAATATGGGAAATAGTTCAAAGATTAAATAGTATCGGGTTTTTTTTTTTTTAAAAAAAAAAACAGAAATTAACTCTCATATACCTGCAGATATATTAAATAATACTAATAATAATAATTGTAATAATTATTATAATAAATAAATAAACAAACTATGTTTCGATGTAAACAAAAAATTGATAAATCAAAGATATGTCACATACAAGTCATGAGTAGGTCGCTTGTGAGACGGTCTCACGAATCTTTATCTGTGAAACGGATCAACCCTATCGATATTCACGATAAAAAGTAATACTCTTAGTATAAAAAGTAATACTTTTTCATGGATTATCCAAATAAGAAATCCGTCTCACAAAATACGATCCGTAAGACAGTCTCACACAAGTTTTTGCCAGAAGGTCATTGGTTTTGAGTTTAAAAGATTCAAACAAGTCAAACCGATGAATTTCATATAATGAATATAGTTGTTGAAGGCAAATGGCAAAAACATAAAATACGGCTGTAAGCCAACGACATAGGGTATCAATTTTTAACAGAGAACAATATGAAGTACTAGAGAGAGCAAACATTACCATATGAAAGAGATTTATATAAAAATGGAGAAAATCCATAAACAAAATTGAGTGATCGGGTTTTTTTTTATTAGATTACATTATTTTTAAAATATATTTATCAAACTATTGTGTTTTCTCACAATTTATCAAATTATTGTTAAAATAAAATGAATTTTTTTTTTTACTCACGACTATCCCGAACTTGTAAGAAGTAGAACATCAAACAAATATTTTTTAAATAATTTTTCACTCGCCCGTGATATATATATATATATATATATATATATATATTAGTTACATATATAATAATTTAATATATATATATATTATATTAATTACATATATAATAATTTAATATATATATATAAATAAGATATAATATAATAATTTATATATTTCATAATATAAAAATACATGTATATTTATAAATAGGTATTTGAAACAAAAAAAATTTCAATAGTATGATAACATAAAATAAAAAAAAATCAAACATCTTTTTATATATACATGAGTTCAAATTCGAGCGGATAGAAATCATTTATTTTCAAATATTAATTCAAACTCTAATTTATACAAAAATTAAATTCAAATTGAATCATTAGATCAAAATGAAATTTGAATATATTAAATTTATTTAAATTTTATATAACACGGACATAAAATATTTAATATAAAAAAATTAGATGAGCAACCAATGTTTTTTTATTAATTAAAATGACTTTATAAATTTAATATTTTAAATTAAAATTTGGATATATCATATATATAATATAAATAAATAAAAGTTCGATTTTTTTTCCTGAATGAAGTTTAACGTAGTTAAACAAACAAAATATAAAATAATTTGTTGATTAATGATTATAAATATTTTTGAAACATATAATTAGATTCATGCATTTAAAAATATCATTAAAATATTTCTCTAATAATATTTAAATTAGGAAATTATGATATATATCTCAATAAATAGAAAGTCGATGATGATTTGCTTCACCGCGGGAACCAAACATCTCATTTCTCATCAAGTCTATCAAAGAAATTTGCATTTATCAAAGAAATATGCCCTTTTTTTTTATATTTTTCTGAAATAAATATATATCAAAATATTGCTCTTACATTGTTTTTACAAACTGTACAATCTAAAGATCATAAAATGACAAGTAGACCAGCTTTTTAAAAAAAAACAAGTAGAACCCATCAAAGAAATGACAAATGGAAAATAATATATTATCTTCAGTTTAAACTAAAAGAAGGGTTCAAGCAATTAGTTATTTTTTTTTTTACTCAAATAAAAATAATTTGACATAGTCGTATTTATATATTCATTATTTGTATTATTGTGATTATTACTTTGAGAAAGTCGGCATCATTACGCATTAAGTCAAGGTACCTAAGTGGTCTGATATGACAACAATATTTTTGAAGAAAATAATAAAATTCATTGGATAAATTAACTCTATAAACTTGACTAGTCAAAGTCGAGCATAATTTCGCACGCTGTCCATTCATATGATGTAAAAAGAAAAATATTAATTGCGGCAACAAGTTTAATTGCTTGATGTTGATGTACAATAGTTTATAGTTGTCTCTGTCGAGTAAAGCGATCGAACCATAACGTTTAAGCTGTTATGTTGTTTAAAAGATTTGAGGTGCACAAATACCACTAGCAATATAGCTTTTGGAAAAACAACAAACGTTCGGTCATATGATTGATATCAAAGTCAATGTCGTGAGTTCGATTATCATTTATTGCAAATAGAACCAATTATTGAGAGAGATTGTTGAGATGCAATATTGTTGATGGGTAGACCGATCGAAGCTTGGTATTTGGACTACTTTGTGATTTAAAATATTTGAATTACAACGAAATACATAAATTCCATATTAATTAATGTACGCTGCTTGCTGATGATCTAAGAGCATATATGTATATATGTGTGTGTATATATTTGTAGACGATAGCAAGTGGGATGTAGTTCGTGCAAGTTTCTCATGATTTAGTGGACGAATTATTTTTCACGGGCTTGGCGTACACCACTATTTTCTTTATTTAAATTTTTTATTTTAAATATTAAAGTAAATAATATATATATTTTGTATGCTTTATTTTTCCACCCCAAAGTGCGAAACAACATACATGTAGGGTGTCCACACTGTGAAAAACTAAATAATTATAAGCATTCAATGAAGCTTATTTTTTTTATAATTTATCAATAACTTGACAAAAATGAAAGAAATATAAATTACAGTACTGAAAATATGCATATTATTATTGTTATCAAATAATCAATAATTGGACATAAAATGAGAGCAATATAAATTACTTGACAAAAAATATAATTTTTCTGCATATCTATACTATTATATTATTAAGTGGGATAAATTTTTACTAACTGAATTTGATCTGACTTTGTGACAACAAACTAAATTTACATAAAATAAGTCTTTTGTGAGACGGTGTCACGAATATTTATCCGTGAGACGGCTCAACCCTACCGATATTCACAATAAAAATAATACTATTAGTATAAAAAGTAATACTTTTTAATGGATGACCCAAATAAGAGACCTGTTTCACAAAATACGACTCGTGAGACCGTCTCACACAAGTTTTTGTGATTTGCATATATTTAATTTAATTTAAATTAAATTAAATTCTTTTTATATGCAATTTTTTTTCTTCTATATTTCAGACACATTGCATGCTCAAGTACTATTCCATTAAGATTATTGCTAAGAATTGAATATAATCAACATTTGGGTCTAATATATGATGTGAATTTCTGATTTTAAATATGTTGATTAATATTTAACTTCATCATTTTGATATATCTCGAACGAAGGGGACTCACATTGATATTAAAATCTATATCTCTGCTTTACACAATGTAATTTTTTTAATGAATTTGGCAATTAATTTATTTTATAAATTTTTTATTAGAAGCTACTAAACATTAATCATCTACTTTTTACCAAGTAAGATTTATCAATTTGAAGTAAATTATTGGGTTCTGCTGTATTTTTTTGTGACGTGAGAACCTATATATATATACTATTTTCGATGCATATTAACTAAACTTTTGAAACAATAAAAAAACTTAATTTTATTTTGTACATTATTTTCGGACCATCCAAAACGAAAAGAAATTTGTTCAAAGAGAAAAAGAAAAGGAGAGGTTAAAATAATAAAGAACATTACCAATCTGTAGTTGGAAAAGGACAGTCCCACGCCGTCATCAAGTCTTGACTGTGAATCTGTGTTATATATATGTATATATATGCGCGCGTGTACAGAGAGTAGAGAGAAGTAGACTTGCCGGCATTCATCGTTTCTCTCTAAATAAGACAGGATTTGTGTTCTAGAGTATCTTATTTTAGTTAATTTTTATTAAGCGTGTTGAATAGTCAATAGCACAGCTCATTAATTTTATTCAAGACTCAGTCTTTTTCATCATTCTTTGAAGAATTTTGTGGCAGGTAATCAACAATTCCTCAATCTGCGCAGACTGTTTCTGGGCTTGCTTCGTTTTTGCTCAAGATTTGAGTTTGTGCGAGAATCTGGTAATTGATTTTCTTTGATCCGGTTTTAAAGTTTGATTCTTTTTCAATATACTGTTGTGCGTGAAGCTATGGCGTAAATTATGGCTCCTTGGTTTGTGGTTTTGAATTGTCGAAGAAGCTGATTTTTCATTTCAAAGTCCGGTCGGGTGTTGCATGACAGTATTCGATTTTGTATTGAATTGGGTCTTGATTTATGTGGTTGGATTCACCTTAATATTATGATGGATGCCATTTTCGTCATGGGTTTCTGAAAACTGAGAGATTTTGAAGAGATTATACAGTGGATTGGCTGTTATTTACGAGTTTGGAAGAGGGGTTTGATTGTTATTGGTGAAAACTATGGGTTGTGTGTGTGGTAAAGCTTCTTCAGTAATCAAAGACAGTGAGGAGAGTCCTAAGCAGAGAGAATTGATTAGGAAAACATCAGAATTACGCGCAGCTCGAGCGATTTCCTCAAAAAGAGATGAGAGCTTTCGTCTGAAGGAGAACTTGGAGAATCGTAGTGTAAGAATTGGATTGATTGATAAAAAAGTAAACGCATCAAGAAGGGTGAGAGATGATTACTATGACAAGAAAAGAGAAGCCCCTGAAGCCGCGAACAATTTTCCTTTAGTGGTAAATATTCCTAAAGCTGTAGAAGGAGAACAGGTTGCAGCTGGATGGCCATCTTGGCTCGTTGCAGGGGCAGGTGAAGCTATTCGGGGATGGATACCCCGTAAAGCAGACACTTTCGAAAAGCTTGATAAGGTATTTTTTTGGGTCTTCTTGTTAAATTCATTACAAGATATGCACTTTCTATGGTGTGAAAGTATGATTTGAATGCCTTTTCTAAATCAAACTAAAGCATGTAGATTTCGCAGAAATCCGAGAGTTAAAGGTTTTATCAACTAAATTGTTTCTGAAGTATGCTGGTCTTGTTCCTTTAGTTCAGGGTTACCTGGGATTTGCGGAGAAGCATATCCAATGGATACATCCAAGAATGAAAGCTGTGTGCATATTCCCAAATTGTCATTTTTTTGTAGTGAAAAATATCTCTTCCGTTCATATACATGCAAGGGACTGGCCAGGGATTTGTGTTCGGTGTTCCATTTTTATGTGATTTGTTTTGGGTTCTTTTGTGAGCATTTTATAATTGCAGATAGGCCAGGGTACTTACAGTAGTGTGTACAAGGGTCGTGATCTCCTGCAAAACAAAGTTGTCGCTCTTAAAAAAGTTCGTTTTGATAATATGGATCCAGAAAGTGTCAAATTTATGGTCAGGGAGATTCTTATTTTGCGAAACCTTGATCATCCAAATATAATCAAACTGGAAGGCTTGGTCACTTCAAGAACATCATCCAGTTTATATCTTGTTTTTGAATATATGGAACATGATCTCACAGGACTCGCTTCACTCCCTGGAGTCAAGTTTACAGAAGCGCAGGTAAATTTTTGTGATGAATTCTTCTATCTTGTTTCCTGTCTTAAATGCAACACTAATTGGAAAAATTGTAACTTTGGTTTCTGGTGTATTTTTTAGGTGAAGTGCTACATGCAGCAGCTGTTGTCTGGATTAGATTATTGTCATAATCGTGGTGTCCTGCATCGAGATATTAAGGGTTCAAATCTTTTAATTGATAATAATGGCATCTTGAAGATCGCAGATTTTGGTTTAGCATGTTGTTTTGATAGTCGTCAAAGTGTTCCATTAACAAGCCGTGTTGTGACTTTGTGGTATCGGCCACCAGAACTTTTACTTGGAGCAACTCAGTACGGAGTTGCTGTTGATTTATGGAGTACTGGCTGTATCCTTGGAGAATTATGCGTCGGCAAGCCCATCATGCCTGGAAGGACAGAGGTATTATTTGGAACATGGCTTTTATCATGCGAACTCATAATTTCTGGATACTTATCTAGTGAATTTTAGTCTATGTTTGTTCTTTTCTTGCATATACGGCTCATTCCTTTGGCAGTTCTTTTCATAAGGCTAGTCTTATTACTTTTTTAGGTTGAGCAATTACATAAGATATTCAAGCTTTGTGGTTCTCCCTCCGAGGATTACTGGAGGAAGTCAAAATTACCTCATTCGACTGTGTTTAAGCCAGTTCAGCCATATAGACGGCGAATTGCTGAAACATTTAAGGATCTTCCTGCTGCTGCCGTGAGCCTCATGGAGACCTTACTCTCAATTGATCCTTCTGGTCGAAGTACTGCTGCTAGTGCTCTCAAAAGTGAGGTTAGTTCTCTCCGTCTCTTCCTTTCTCTCTATATATATACATATATATGTATGTGCGCGTGCGTGCGCGTATGTGTGGATACATTTGCCACCATCCTAGAATTATCTATGAGGGTTGAGATACGAGTTGGCCGATGTCCCTTTGTCCAATTTAGGATAAGGTCTTGGCTTATGGATATCATATTGTGCTCTATGTTCTTTTGTTTATTATTTTTTTACAGTTCTTCTCAACAAAGCCATTTGCTTGCTCTCCATCAAGTTTACCGAAGTACCCTCCAAGCAAAGAAATAGATGCAAAACTACGGGAAGAGGAAGCAAGAAGGTATGTTCTGTGACGAGATTGTGATTTTCTATTTTTGGGTACTTATTTGTGAAAAATAAGTTTCTTTAGTTTTGATCTATTGCAAATTAAGCCTTCTAAAGATATATTGGCACTAAATGGGACCCTAAGTAAGGGACAAAGGGGTGAAAGGACATTGTTACTTAATTTTGCTTGCTGGCTTGTTAGCTTGAACTATATTTTTACAGGCAAGGAATCCATGGAGTTAAGGGACAAAGGGGTGCAAATGAATTCAAAAGAATGAAGGAATTGCAAGCTGCTCCAGTACCCGATACTAATGCCGAGTTAGCAAGATCGATGCAGGTATTTGATAGATTCAGTCTTAAACTCAAATAAACAAAACTTAATTCAATGTTCAAACCTAAAGGATTGTTTTAGATGTTAGTGCTTCTGCTTTAATTTTCCCTTCCCGAATCAATCTTCATGCTGTGTTGTGGAGAATTCAAACTACAGCAGCTTCCTCCTGAACATATAATTAGTAATTACTACTGGTCCTCTTGGCACATAATTAGTGCGCATATATAAATCTACATTAAATTTCAGTGTCCCGTCATATGTTAAATTCGATTTTTTTCTTATTTCAATTTTCATAAAAAAAGGGTAGTGTGGGTATTTTTGGGAATTTTTTTTTGGCAGTATTGGAAACCAAAAATAATTACTTTAATGGTCTGACCCTTAATAATATAGCAAATTAATGGCTTTGGTATGGGGTTTTATCATATGTAAATCCTCAACCTTTATGATGAAAGCTCGGTTCTTTTTCTAACAAGCTTTTTAGTCCTCACTCTTAGATCTATCTGTTATCATGATATAGGAAACTTTGATGTTTTTGGATGGCACGTACTGGAATTCAAATACATGTTTATACTCGTGTCTTCCGGTCCATTCTTCCCCGATCCCATTTTTTTCCCTCTTTTTTCTGTGGCCTGATAAATTGGAATCTGGCATTTTTCTATGCCTTTTTTCCCCCAGAGGCAAGGCCATCCTAATTCAAAGAGCCGAGCGAAATGTTCAACTCTCAGGAGGAAGAAGCTGCTTCAGGTTTTCCAGTTGATACCCCACAGCCTGTACAAGGTATGATAGAAATGAGCAAAGATCATCCCCAGAAACGCCCGGAAAGATATTCTCATTCAGGGCCCCTTGCCCCAGGAGTGGGGTGGACGTACTCTGGCAGGAAAAACGACGATATTTCCACTGGTTCTACTAGAAGTGATTTATCCGCACTATCAGGTTTGGTAGCATCCAGGGCTTTTGCAACAGCTGAATCCCGAGACGAGTGGGCTTCACATGCAGAAGCTGCAAGTCAAGCAGGTAGACTTTCCGAATCATTTGGAGATCCAGCGAGGAAGCAGGATCGAAAACATCCCAGGCGTATCTTTTCTGGCACCCGACAAATAGAAAATGGAAGAGCTAGCACAAAAGAACCAGTTATAGTAAGCTTCAGCACTAAACTTGAAAAACACCTTGTTTTTGTCTTATAATTTCATCATCTTTCTACAGCTGCCCGAAATGATTACCTAATCTCCTAGTAGCTTCCATTTTTATGCATACTGTCTGGAGTAGTGGGGAGATCCAGGGATTTGGGAGAGGGTTGATGTAATAGAATTTGGGTAGAAATATACTATTCTAAAAAAAATTGCATCGCCTCCGATCCCTGCGGGATCCACCCTTGTTGATTTGTTTGGCTTATATAAAAAGGCTTTCATGTATTCTCTCCTCAGGATGGACATGGCAACAAAGAGAGAAAATATCATTTCTCAGGTCCAATACTCGTCCCTTCAAATAATATAGACCAGGTTCTCAAGGAGCATGATCGCCGGATCCAAGAAGTCGCGCGACGCATGAGGCACGAGAAAGCAAAAATTGGTAGAGCCCGGCCTCAGGAGGCGCGTGTTTGAAGTTTCATCGCTACCATGTAAATAGATGGTTTTAGTGTATATTTATTCTGATAATCGAGGATTAACGTTTCTATATTTTCAGTATTATGGTCAAATCGTTGCATGAAATGTAATTGCAAGATAATTGGTTGCTGTAATGCGATGTAGGGATGTTCGGTAAAAAAATTTGCATTTTTGGCGTCGTATTTATAGAAGTTTCCATTTTAGTTCTATATCTATGGAGTTCTCCAATGTAGCCCCTTTCTCAATCCTATAATAAACGAATTTGATCATATTCCCCGAAAATTCCTTACTCTTGACACTTTAGTGGTAATAAGGAAATGACAAAAACTTATGTGACACATTATCACGAGTCTTATTTTTTAAGGCGGATCTTTTATTTGGGTCATCCATGAAAAAATATTATTTTTTATGTTAAAGTATTATTTTTTATTGTGAATATCGGTAGGGTTGATCCGTTTCACAGATAAAGATATATCGTGTGACACCTGGGCCGAAGAGGGTAGGGTGTAATCGTCGGTGTTATGAGGTTGCATGAACAATGAGCGGTTTCTGACAGGTTTCTAAGAGAATATGAATGAAAAGAAAAGAACATGAATGTACAATTCCTCTAAACTCCAATACATGACAACTACACATAATGGTACACTCATCTCTGTCAAACGTCCAGGGAAACACTATTTTTTTTAAAATGAACTTGTATATTTTAAGATTGACAATTGAACACTTTAATTTTTTTAATTTTGCGTATTGCACCCTCGAGAAAAATGGTTGGAGGATTCAAAACGAGGGCCGGGTATAGGAAGAAATGTGGGTTGGATCGGGGGAGATCATTATTGGGCTTATGGCAGAAGAGTCCGAGAAATATGTATATCATTTTGGACTGAAAAATAATAAAAAGTTAATTTCTTGGGCTAATTTTCGTACATTTTTTTAAAAATCTTTCTTCACAACTTTGATTTAGTATTATTTTAAAATTAACTAGATCCATCTTATAATTCCACATGGATGTCAGAAATCTGATTATAATAATGTAACTAACATTATAATTACTTAATTATATACATTATAATTTTAAAATATAAAATAAATAGCATAACTAATAATTAACAACGTGATGGGATTAATCGGGCAGCAAATGCAGTCGAAATTTGTGAGCCCGCTTAAGTAGGCAGTTGAAAAAAATCCAAGCTGGATTAGATTTGAAGTTTTTGTTGCGAAAAAGTAAAAATTTATGGTAAAAAGTAAAAATCTCAAACTCTCAAAATTTACCAAACTACACACTTTATAATATTTTTCTCTCTACTCAATTGTGATTTTCTTCACAAATGAGAGATCTATTTATAGGAAATCTTTACAAATAATCCAAAAATAAAATACATCATTACCTACATCATCACACACTAATTTTCAATATTTACAACTCTTATTTTCAACATTCAAATATTCAATACACACATTTTAAATATATTTTTCAACACTCCCCCTTGTGATGATGATCATAATGATTGTCTTCATTACGTGTTTTTATACTGCCTTGTTAAAAACCTTACTAGGAAAAACCCATTGGGATAAAAACCATAGCAAAGGAAAAAGAGTGCAGTCACGTAAACTCCCCCTCATGTTGACACGACAATTCTTCACAAATTTCGTAGATTGCGCATCCCAATATTATATATATGCTTTCTGAATATTGACGTAGGAAGCGCCTTTGTGAAGAGATCTGATGAATTTTCACTTGATTGAATGTGACGAACATCAATACATTTATTCTTCTCAAGCTTCTTGGTGAATGCGAAGAACTTAGGAGGAATATGTTTAGTTCTGTCGCTTTTTATGTATCCTTCTTTCATTTGAGCAACACATGCAGCATTATCTTCATATAGTATCATAGGGTTCTCGTCGAATGATAATCCGCATGAGATTTGGATATGTTGGGTCATTGATTTTAACCACACACATTCACGACTTGCTTCATGTAGTGCAATAATCTCGGCATGATTTGATGAAGTTGTTACGAGCGTTTGTTTCTGTGAACGCCAAGAAATTGCAGTGCCTCCACGAGTAAATACATATCCAGTTTGGGAACGTGCCTTGTGTGGATCAGATAAGTATCCAGCATCAGCATAACCAATTATACTTGGATTAGTATCTTTTGAATATAAAAGTCCCAAGTCTGTCGTTCCTCGTAGATAACGGAATATATGTTTAATTCCGTTCCAGTGTCTCTTTGTTGGATATGTGCTAAATCTTGCCAACAAATTTACGGCAAAAGATATATCGGGCCTCGTACAATTTGTAAGATACATAAGGGCACCGATAGCACTTAGATATGGTACTTCTGGACCAAGAATAGCTTCATCATCTTCACATGGTCGGAATGGATCCTTTTCTATGTTTAATGATCTAACAATCATTGGAGTACTTAAAGGATTTGCTTTACCCATATTAAAACGTTTAAGGATCTTTTCTGTATAATTTGTCTGGTGAACAAACATTCCACATTCTTTTTGTTCAATTTGTAAACCCAGACAATACTTGGTTTTTCCAAGATCCTTCATTTCAAATTCTTCCTTCAAGTATGACACAACTTCTTGAATTTCCTTATTCGTTCCAATGATATTTAAATCATCAACATATACAGCAATAATTACGCATCCGGATGTTGTTTTCTTAATGAAAACACAAGGGCATATTGAATTATTTACATATCCCTTTTTCATCAAGTGATCACTTAGTCGATTATACCACATTCGACCTGATTGCTTTAACCCATATAATGATCTTCGTAATTTCACAGAATAACATTCCATGTGTTTTGAACTTTGTGCTTCAGGCATCTTAAATCCTTCAGGGAATTTCATATATATATTACTATCAAGTGATCCATATAAGTAAGCTGTAACAACATCCATAAGACGCATTTCTAAATTTTCAGATACCGCCAAGCTAATCAAATACCGAAACGTAATTGCATCCATCACGGGAGAATACGTTTCTTCATAATCAATTCCAGGCCTTTGAGAAAAACCTTGTGCAACAAGTCGAGCTTTATATCTCACTATTTCATTTTTCTCATTTCGCTTTCGAATAAAAACCCATTTGTATTCAACAGGTTTTACACCTTCAGGTGTAAGGACTATAGGTCCAAAAACATTACGTTTATTTAGCGAATCCAATTCAACCTGGATGGCTTCTTTCCATTTTATCCAATCCTGCCGATTTTTACATTCACCAAAAGATTTTGGTTCATGATCTTCATTATCATTTATGATGTCGATTGCCACATTATAAGAAAATATATCATCAATTTCTTCTATATCTTTTCGGTTCCATATTTTTTCAGTATTAATGTAATTGATAGAGATTTCATGATTCTCGTCAGTTTGTGGTTCTGACAGAATATTTTCATCATCATGTGTTTCTTCAGGAACACCATTCTCTATTTTGTGATCATCATGTGTTTCTTCAGGAACATCATTCTTTATTTTGTGATCATCGTGTTTCTCTATAAATTTTCTTTTTCGAGGATTTTTATCCTTGGAACCGACTGGCCTTCCACGCTTCAGGCGTTTAATGACATTATGAGTATCTTCAATTTGTTTCTTTGGAATTTCAATTCGAGCAGGGGCATTTGCAGCATGTATATATGATTTAGTTACCCCTTTTGTGTCAGCAAATGCATCTGGTATTTGATTGGCTATTCTTTGCAAGTGTACAATTTGTTGTACATCTTTTTCACATTGTTTTGTTCTTGGATCCAGATGTAACAATGATGATACATGCCATGTAATTTCCTTTTCGGTATGTTTCTGTTCTCCCCCTAACATTGGGAAGATTTCCTCATTAAAATGACAATCAGCAAAACGTGCTGTGAACACGTCGCCTGTCTGAGGTTCAAGATATCAAATGATTGATGGACTATCATAACCGATAAATTCCAACCTTTCTTTGAGGTCCCATTTTCTTTCGTTGCGGTGGTGCAATAGGCACATACACCATACATCCAAAAATTCTCAGATGAGAAATGTCTGGTTCTTTACCAAATGCAAGCTGCAATGGGGAGTATTTATGATATGCACTTGGTCTGATGCGAATTAATGAAGCAGCATAAAATTGCATGTCCCCATATAGAAATAGGGAGCTTTGTTTTCATAATCATTGGTCTAGCAATCATTTGCAGACGTTTAATCAATGATTCAGCCAATCCATTCTGTGTATGTACATGAGCAACAGGATGCTCAACAATGATTCCCATAGACATACAATAATCATTGAAAGTTTGGGAAGTAAATTCACCAGCATTATCAAGTCTAATTTTCTTGATTGTATAATCGGAAAATTGATTCCTCAATTTTATTATTTGAGCAAATAATCTTGCAAATGCAACATTTCGAGTTGACAATAAACATACATGTGACCATCTGCTGGAGGCATCAATCAATACCATAAAGTATCTGAATGGTCTACATGGTGGATGGATTGGTCCACAAATATCACCCTGAATACGTTCAAGAAACATTGGTGATTCAGTTTGGATTTTGGCTGGTGATGGTCTTATAATAAGTTTTCCAAGAGAACATGCTTTACATTGAAACTTATTATTCTGAAAGATCTTCTGGTCTTTCAGCGGATGGCCATGTGTATTTTCTATAATTGTTCGCATCATTGTTGAACCAGGATGTCCCAATCGATCATGCCAATTGGTTAATATTGAAGAATTATCAACTACCATGTTTGATTCAATCGGACTTATATGTGTATAATGCAATCCAGTAGGGAGCATTGGTAGTTTTTCAATCACATATTTCTTTCCTAATTTATATGTGATAAGACACATATATTTCTTATTCCCTTCATTCATTGTTTGAGTATCATACCCATGGGAATATATATCATTAAAACTCAACAAATTTCTTTTCGATTGTGGTGAATATAAAGCATCATTGAAAAAAAATTTGTACCATTAGGTAACAAAAATTGTGCTTTACCACATTCTTTAATCAAGTCTACAGGACCTGATATTGTATTCACACTTGTTTTTGTTGGTTTTAGTTCCAAGAAATATCTTTTATCTCGGAGGATAGTGTGCGTTGTACCACTATCGGGTATGCAAACTTTAGCTTTGCTCATAGTATTTTCCATATTTCAACTTCAAAAAATATATGCAATGAAATAAAATTACTGACAATAAAATGCAAAAATATAGCACACAATAAAACATTATCATATGGGTACATAAAATATTTTACATATTTATTCCACCAGCAAATTGATCATTGTCTGAGAAATCAATCAGAAAATCTCCAGCATCAAAATGAGTTGAATCACTCAAAGGTTCACTTTGTTCAGTGAAGTTGGTCTCCTTTTCTTTTCCCTTTAATGATTCTTTATAAAGTTTACAAAAATGCTCAGGGGCTCGACAAATACGGGACCAATGTCCTGGAGTACCACATCTGAAACAAGAACTTTCATATCTTTTTGAGTGATTCTCATTAACACTCATATTTTCATGATGCCTTTTCTGTGGATGGTTTGGGACGTTCTTTTGAGATGAGTTATAAAAGTAACTATCTCGATTATTTTCAAAACCACGGCCGCGTCCACGACCACGACCACGACCACTTCCACGTCCACATCCACGACCACGACCTCGATTTCGTCCTCGACCAAAATCTTGTTTATAACTTTGATTTTGGTTTACAGATTTAAATTCATTTTTGCTTACGACATTTACTTCAGGAAATGCCGTTGAACCAGTGGGTCGTGCCTGATGATTTCTCACTAAATTCATTTGTTCGAATCTTTCTTTTAATCCCTTCCACAAAGCCATGGGATGCCAACGCAAAAATATCATGGCTTTTGTCTTTTCTTGGGATGTCGATATGCCATTTTCTTTTATGGTCTCATTTAGACCCAATGACTCAAGATGCATTTATACATCGATAGTCCATGGCATATAATTTTTTTCCGTGATATCAAGAGCAATGAATTCGAGTTTTGCCAAGTTTGACATGGTGGTACTAAAAAAAAATTACGATGCATTTTATTAGTTAATGAATATTGCAATACAAAGTAATGGATAAACAACAAGTACAAGTATTTGTAAAAATAAAGAAAACACACGAGGAGGATATTCTCCGATAAATAAAAGACTCGTGAGTATGATAACCAAAATAATTAAAAATAACTTTGAGAAAGTCATCTTCTTTTTTCTTCGAAAATTTGATGAAGAATAATTTTTAGAGAAGAAGAGAAAGTTGGAGTGATTGAATGTGTTTGTGAGATGATATTTATATGGTAAAAACTAGCCGTTTTGTTACCGTTTATGACCGTTGGTGTACAAAAAATAAATGTATGTATTTGTATAATTTTATGGTAATAATATGGTGAATATAATATTAATCATGTTTAAATAATTATGTATATCATATCACATTATTATAATGAGGTGTCGTAAGTTATTTTGTTTAAAAACCTTATAGGCTTTTATACTTGTCGTATCCCTTACCGGAAGTGTGGGATGTCGTCTTAACTTCCTCCCAGGATTTATAACAAGTTTTTGAAAAATTTATTTTTATTATTTCTAATAATAACATTATATTATATATTAAATATATACACAATAAATAAATAACAGTAAAATAAATATTATTACTTTTATTACCTTTTTCTTCTGTTTGGAGCTTGGAAAAGGATGGAGGACTTTTAGAGCTTCGTGCTGATAACGTGTTGTGAAAAAGTAAAAATTTATGGCAAAAAGTAAAAATCTCAAACTCTCAAAATTTACCAAACTACACACTTTATAATATTTTTCTCTCTACTCAATTGTGATTTTCTTCACAAATGAGAGATCTATTTATAGGAAATCTTTACAAATAAGCCAAAAATAAAATACATCATTACCTACATCATCACACACTAATTTTCAATATTTACAACTCTTATTTTCAACATTCAAATATTCAACATTCAAATATTCAATACACACATTTTAAATATATTTTTCAACAGTTTTGAATTATTAGAAATAAATTTATTTTTTCAAAAAAAAAAAATATAGTTAAATTTTAATGAATAAAATAATATTTTTAGTCCTCTAACTTTCAAAGTTTGATTTTGTTGCGATAATTTTGATTTTTTTGTGTTTTACTTTTATTTCATTGGAGTGTTGGTATGTCATCGAAGGATAATTACGGAATCAAATGCTGACATCACATCAGAAATTGTTAATTTGTCGGACTTCTTTTTAGAAATTTGATCATAATAACTGAAAATTAAAAGCTAGTGTTTCAAAACCAAACTCTGAAAACTTATTGGAATTAGATCCAACATTGATCAAGTTATTGGACTAAAATAGTTGTTTTTTTTTTCTCAATTTTGAATATTTGGTTTAAACCAAAAAATCGTAAATCCAAACCAAAAAAACCAAAAGTCGAACTGAATCTGAAATCGAATTTTTTAATTCAGATATAAATGTTAAAATCGAAGTTTATATGATTCGATTTCACGTGTCAAAAACTGAAGAGACCAAGAAAATCCAAATTTAATTAGTTTAATTAAATTTTATTTATATTTTTTAACACTATATGTTTTATGAAATGTTACTTAGTAAATTAAGAATCATTTCGATAAAGTTTAGTTGATTGGTATTTATTTAAATCATTTAAAATTTATATTTAAATATTTTACGAAAAAATTAACTAAAACGATAATATGTAATATTTTAACATATATTTTAATTACTAGTTATTAAACATAACACAAAGCCAAAACAAAATACAATTTAAATGTCAAATTATATATTTCTAAAGCTGAAATAATTTGCGTAAAATCGAAAGGAACCACCGATAGTTTTGTAACACTTGTTAAAGGTCAAAAACCTTGCCTTGATAACAAGTAAAATGTTTTTTTTTTTTTTTTTGAATTTATAAAACGACATTAACTTGTCGAAAAATAATTATATTCTAGCTCCATCCATATCAATTTCTAATTAAAAGCAAAAATCGAGAGCAAACAAGTAATTGATATAAAATAAATCCCATATAGGGGACCAGCCAGCTGGTGATATTCTTGAATGACAGAACTTGATTTACGGAGAGTCAAGCGCAGCGCTGTAGATTGCTTCAAACGCGTATTCTATACATGATTTGAACTTATTTGGATCCATGAAATCTTTCTCCATCGTCATTGCAATTCTCAGCATCCCCACATAACTCACCAGTGTCACCGACAAGCTCTGCAATACCAATAAATAATTCATCCATTCAATAACAAATACGTAGATTATCGACTAAAGAAATGTATGTCGTCGTTTATATCTAGCTTATAATGAGATATTTGCGACTTTTACCTGAGGCGGCCCCGCCACGGCGAAGTACATTCCTTTAACTGGCTGGCCAACCAAGGCCATTTGTTCCACAGGCCCTATCACATTGGAAATTGCCATACTTGTGTTCTTTAACGTTCCATGGATGTATTCAGCTGTTGCCTGTTCAATTATTTATGTCACAAAAAATTAATCAATACATAAACTTGATTACATAATTCCCATTAATCGCGAAACCGGGCATACGTACCTCGGGGCCTCGGATCTTTCTGATGAGATTGAGCAACTGGCCAGTTAAATGAACCGCAGCAGAGTTCTTCTGTCTCTTGATCAATTGATGTGCTTTCTTGATGAATATTAGAGGACTATCCGATTCGTCTTTTTTCGTCAATTTCGGTATGGAAACTAGTAAGAACGCGAAACGATTCCCCCAGGGAGTTTCTGATCCAGGCTTGATCATTTCGTTCACTGACTGGTAGCCCCCGATGGCCCTTGTGTTGAATAACACGAGTGATGTACATTTTGCTTCGCCATATTCTTTACTTGTCTTTTGCATGTATAGACGGGTCCCATATGTGATTATTCCCGTAATCACATCATTCAGCGTCTGTAAGGACGAAAATAAAAATCTTCCTAGAACTTTCAGTAATAAATGCGATACTGAAATTAGACGTTTACGGGATGGGAAAAAAAATCTAAGTTTATTGCAGAATAAATCACTTTCTATGTTGATTTTAGACCAATCAGTTCTTATCGTACCATTTCTGAAGGCGTAAGCTAAAAATGGATGGGCTCCACGTGACTTGATGGTTTTACCATGAACAATATCCTCACACCTAGCTTTTTAATGTCTCTCCCCAGAATTTCTTCCTCAATCAGTAATTCAAACTAATGCATAGTATAAAATATGTTTTTAATAATTAAAATGTAGTCTTTTATTCTGTAAGTCCAGCACAAGCTATGTTAACATAGACAAGGGAAAATCAAACGTTTCAAAATTTTGGAGATCCACTTATACTAGCATAAATTAAGACTTACCACATTAAGTTTGGTCTTGATATGTCTCATGCGATCGATGGAAAATGTCGTTGTACATGTAACAATAGGTCGAAATTCGACTCCATCGACACCGGATCTGATAGGAGATATTTCGTCTTGAATCAAATTACTCTTGAAGATGTTCCATCCAAAATCATAAACCGTGTATGTCAACCCCGAAAAGAATTTGGGGACACATCGTAAAAATCCGTAGCCTCGACCAGTACCGTGATCCTTCGAGTTCGATTTACGTGAAGGAAATGTTAATGGCAACAAAGGGTTGTCCACTCTTTGTAGACAAGATAAAAGGGCTCCCATTAAAGAGTAGCCGTCACCTAGTGAATGGTGCAGCTTGAAAATTACATTCCCAGCTGAGTTTTTGGTAGGGTATTTGAATATGTGAATTTCCCACAAGGGCCTGTTTGGTGGGAACTCTTCCATCGCTAGCTTTGACAGGTAATTGGTGAAGAATTCGTCGTAGAAATCAATTGACATATCACTCGGCAAATTGGGCACAGTTACGTGCTCTTCGAGATTGACATCAACTTTTTTCCATTTCTTCACTCCTTTATCTGTAACCTGTTGAATAAAATCGAGATTTACATGTAAAATCAGTGGAAAAAAATGTTATGTAAAATAATTTTAGGTCTTGTCTGGATTGATTGTTTCGAATTCTATGAACTTTTTTAGACGGAAAATTCAGATTCACATTTAATAAAAACTGTATGTTAAACAATAATTATAGTGAATTTCAAATAAATCCGAAACAAATTTCATTTGAAATTCATCACTCTATGAATCTGAATAAGGGTCAGTCTACAGATCCCTGAATTAGTTCTTTTGTACCATATTTATACATCAAGCACGCTCATTACACAATATTTTCAAGCTTAATCACTGATCTTTACGTACTATCGTTTTGGTTATACAATATTCTTGATTTAATTTGATTGAAAAAATAATCATGGTAGTAATATAATATTAAACAGAAAAAACAATAAATAAGACAAGAAAATCATATATAACTTACCATTATCGAAGAAAACCTTGGATTAACGGGCAAAAACACATCTCTAAGAAGCTGCATGGTCATGGAGTCATCAATGGGCAACTCGAACTCCATAACCCCAAGAATCGACAGAGATAGCGCCGAGCTTTTCAAGTATTGCGCACTTGGGCTCATTGGTTCCAATGTTTCTTCCTCCACATAGCACTCCATATTCTTCACAGACATCTCTTCAATCTACAATAACTTATTGACCAGTTCCCTTTTGTTACCAACAAACAATTTTGCTACTGAAGTACTACGAACTAATTTTCTTGCTGCATCGAGTGTCCTTTTTATAGTACAAATATGACACACAAATAGGTGCTACATATTGGCGAGGCGGGCTAGAAGTAGTCAACAGAAGTGGGTAGCATGGGGCAGAGAGACGTAATAAGTGACTGTCAAAACGAGTAGTACCGGTTCATGCCCACAATAATTAAAGGGGGCCTAGTTATTAGTTCCCCCGTGGATCGACGTCGTAAATTGGATCATCTTACGTTCGTTCATACATACCATATGAATTAGTCTCATACGTGTTTGCGTATTAAATTCTCTGCCGCGAGCTGACCCCTTCAACGGAACAGGTTTGCTTCTCCTTAATCATTCAGCTTTTTTCTTTCGTACTGGTTGAGTAGGTATCTTGTCGTACGATTTCACGAATTTCTATGTGTGAGACGAGTGAACCATACCGATATTCACAATAAAAAATAATACTCTTAGCATAAAAAGTAATACTTTTTCATAGATGACCCAAATAAGATATCTGTCTCACAAAATACGACGCGTGAGACCATCTCACACAAATTTTTTCCAAAAAATAATTATTTAAGATTTAAAATTCATTATAAAATTCAAATGTCCAAACAAATTATTAGATCTGAAATCCCAAACTTCAAATAATCCCTAGCTTCAAATAATCAAATCAATCAATCTAAATACACTTTGAATAGTCTCTCTCTTCTTTTTTTTTTAATAAAAAAATTGTTTCCTTCTCATTTTCATTGATTGACTAAATTATGGATGAGGTTGACATCGCCCATATCAGTTTACTAATTCTCGTCCATGTTTTCACATTTCATATGTCCCCACACTATTGCGAGTGTCTGAACAGTTTTACTAAGGTAATCATGTGGTTAATTCTTCATTTATTTAGATAAAATGGTTATTGATTTTTTTTAAAAAAAATTATTAGTTTATTCTGGTTTATTAATTTTCCATTTAAAAAAAAAAACAAAATTAAACATGCTAGATAGACGGAAGTATGCAATTTTTTTTGTCTCCACGTGCATATGCTATATTATTAGTGTAAAATTTATTGATTGTATATATGAACTATTGAAAAATATTAAATTTGTTCATGATCTTACGAACGAGCTAACATACAATTATTTACCCCAAACTAAAGCATTTATTTCCCCAAACTTTGTATTAACGTCAAAATGTACATTTTTTTTATCATATATATAATTCAAAATTTTCTTAAATTATAAGGAAAAAACCATTACATATTTAATAAGGATTATGAAATGATTAACATAAAAAAGGATTATGAAATGATTATCTGGTGTGCCAAAATTTTCTTGCCAAAAATTGAACTGCATTTTTTTTAAAAGATTTTTTGTTTGAAAGCTCAAGTTACGTCATTATCAATAGTTATATTACTTAATTAATAAGAACTTGATCCTCAAGCTTCCTATCAAAGAATGGTAGTACACTTAGATTACCTGTATGTGATCATAAATTTATTTTCAAACAAACTTATAAAATATAAAATAAAATTCTAAATGACATGCAAAATTTTCTATATATTGTACAAACGAAAATGAAATGACAAAAACTTGTGTGATACGGTCTCACATATCGTATTTTGTAAGACAGATCTCCTATTTGGGTCATCCATGAAAATGTATTAATTTTTATGCTAAGAGTATTACTTTTTATTGTGAATATCGGCAGGGTTGACTCGTCTCACAGATAAACATTCGTGAGACTGTCTCACAAGAGACCTACTCAAATGAAATTTGGTGGAACTGATTACTTTCATATAAAACTTGGGTATTAAATAAGTGGAATTTATATATTTTTCCAAAGTAGTTGAACATTTTGTAGACATGCAAGTTAATCAATTACCTATTTCGTAGTAATGTTTAAACCAACTCTCACAAGTAAACCCTTTCTATTTGTTGTTTGCATTTCTTGCATGAACGATGAAGTGTAACATTGGCCAAAAGATATGATTAAGGAAAATCTGGGGTTACGTACCATGTAATTATTTAGACTACCACTTCCAAAATAATTGAATGCTCGTTCAGTGGCTCAAGACTTGATTCAAATTACTGCTGGCAAGCATTATTGACTTTGAGAGTTGAATTTCCTTTGTTAAACTCTAGTAAGAGTATAATTAAAGTTGATAAACAAAGTTGCATCTTTTACATTTATATATTTAGAAATTTAGTAAAATATGTGATACAAATTAATCAAATATTATAACATGCATGGCAAAAATTTATGTCGCGTTTTTTAAGAAAAATAAATCAATAACATTAACCACATGTGGGAGTTATAGATTTTACAAAACTACGGAGAATCGATTATCTTATTATTGTTAGGAATGTGAGCAATTGAGAAGTCTAAGATATGTTATTGTGCCTTGGGGATCATGAGTACCATATGTCATCTATTAGGTTTTTTACCCATCTCACAGGATATGGGGAGTGTTTTGGAGAACTTTTGTTTATTTTAAAGCGATTATCTAGAGATTATTTTGAAGTTGATTAGAACCAAAAGTTTGAGTATTTGGAGAATAATTGCTTCTAAACTTAATATTTAATCAAATGACAATCATATCCTTAAACTATATAAAATTGTTCTATTTTAATTATCTATTCACACAATCAACAATGTGCTTATATAATTATTATTACATTATGAATATTATATCAAAATTAATTTATTTTTATAACATGAATGCTTACAAAATATATAAGATTAATAAAAATAAAAATATAAAAAATGAAAAAATTTGTATAAATACACAAAATATGTATAAGTTTTTTTTGAAAATGCAAATTATATAAAAATGAAAATATTATTTTAAAAAATAAATGTAATGTGATAAATATTTTAAGAATATAGATTTCAACTTGTAATTTTAAGCACTAAACTAAAAAACCATAAGAGAGAAAAAATATCACATCTTGCTTTTAGCTTTTAGATAAAAGTTAGAAACTGAAGTTGACATTCAAAAACACTTTCATACAGCTAGAATTTAAGAAGTACTTCATAGAAAATTGAAATAGGATGGAAAAAAATTATTTTTTGAAATAATTAAATATAAACATATAATGAAGATATAGTACTTGATATTTGAGATATAGTATAACAAAAAAGTTCGTTGTAAAAAAAACCTAATTTGTTACAATAATTTTTTAAAAAAATTATACCTTTAAGATAAATTACCTAAAAATAGGAGCCAAGCTACAATACCAAATTTTCAACATTTTATCTAGAGGTGGTCGATGCGGTATATCGTACCGAAATTTTGAATACCGTACCGAAAATACCGGTATGAGAAAAATGATACAGTTACCATACCGAAAGTCGGTATGCTGAATTTTCGGTACGGTATCGGTAAAATACCGTCATACCGAAAATATGTATAAAAAAATTCATTATCTTGTAATGTCAAGGCCAGTGATCACAAATACTAAATAAATCCCTCAAGACAATCAAAGAGACCATAAAAGATATATACAAAACAAATCAATCAAGACAATAATTAAACACCAACCACAACACGTGTCTGGAGATCCAAGACATCAATGAACACCAATAAACTTCAACCGCAACATGTGCGACTTCTTCATCCGCTATTTTTGCAATAATGTCTGAGGTCCTGTGATTTCTGAAGCTTGTCAGCTTTTTAAAAAGTCGAGGCCCAGCATCCAGTCCTCTAGCTAGCTACAAGGTTAGGCGATTGAGATAAGACTTCTCAACATTTTTTCTCAACTATGAGTCAAGTTGTTTCACTGAACTTTGATTTGTACTATTCCAACATGATGAATTCAAACAGAAGTTAAATTATTTATTTTGATACGGTATCGATATATATCGTTTTAAAAAATTTAACTTTATTATTTAAAAATATTATATATATTATTTCGGTATTTCGATATATATACCAAAAATTTCAAATTTCATATCGTTACCGTACCGAATATTTCGATATCGGTACCATAACGTACTGAAAATTTCGATATACCAAAAATTTCTATAAATTCGATATTTTTCAGTACGGTTACCTCGGTATACCGAAAATTCGCTTTTTTCTCCACCCCTAATTTTATCCCCGCCATATGTTACATATAGTCATCATTCATGTCAGTATATGTGTTGAATGTTCACAAGATAATACATAAATATAATAGCAAAACCTAAAAAATATTCGTGAAAAAGTTAATATTCAAAGTCAGCTTTTATTGACATTATTTTTTTTAAAAAAAATGATATTTAGAAAAATGAAAAATTATATAGATCAATATAGGGGGATATAGTAGTTGCATGAGGAAAAATATGGAGACATATAGTGGGGGAGAGAGAAAATGTGTATTGTTTGGAAATTAAATCTAAATGAGTTGCTAATATTAATTAATGTTCTTTTCTAGATTTATCTATAAATAAAATGGAGGGTAGTTTTTCCAGGAGATTCATGCATTATTAAATAGTAATATTATAGAAATTATGTTCGAAAAAAGTTTAAAGTATAAGAAACTTAAAAGTTGAAAATATAAAATTCAAAAATCAAACCACGGAGGGAAAAAAAAATAGAAATAAGAGAAATAGAGGTAGGCAAATTGAGATAAATTGGTTTAGGATTTACCTTGTATTTTTATTATTTTTCTTTGGGTGCCTGCATCCATCTTTGGACCATATGGTAAAACAGGTTTAATATTAATATGTTATTGTGTTAATTCGAAGTTTATCCAATACGCACTGAAATATGATACGAAAGAAATATGATATGAAAGTAAACTAGAAGTTGAAGTAAAAATTATAAGTTAAAAAACTACTGGATCAGCTAGCACAAATTGATTAATTTTTTAAAAGAATAAGAAACACAATGATTAGACTTTTTCTTCAAGGATGAATGGTCAAATTTGTCAATTTAATTGGTCAACCATTTCAATCACTTATAGATCGCTATATCGCATTGGCTGTGGAAGGTGTATAATCATTTAATCAAATCAAGAATATAGTGGTGAACATAGACTAGAAGGATGCATTTGGATAGGATCAACTTTAAAACTATTAAATTCGCGTTTCAAATCATTTTGAGTTGTGAATAATTTTTGTTGGGAATACAATCAAAGTCCTATATTGAAAATATAAAAGGAAGACCATGAGTTAATAAGATAGAATGATATCTCTATTAATATAATGCCTTTTGGGTAAAGACCAAAAATACCAATTAAATAATTTGTTTTTCTGGTGCTATTTTCATATTGTAATAAATCGCTGTCAAATTAGATTGTGTTTGCCATTTTAACATTGTTTACTCCCATAATTGACTTTATAGATTTCGCGAATCTCTGAAACTAAAAAGAAAATTAAGCACAAAAAAAATATAAATTAATTATACACCACTCGCACGTCTTCAACCATTTGGATTCTTTTAGCACAATTGTCTGATCATGTAAAATTTCTCAAAATGCTCTTCAGTAGTTTCATCAAAGTATATTTAAAATATTGTTCCAGGAAACTCGTGATCAGCGAACTCTATCTTGTTTTTATCCTACAAATATGATCGACTCAAGTTATTAGCAGCAGTTATTGTACCTATATGCTTATAAACTCACTCGTATTACCCCAACATTATAATTTCGGACAAGGTGATTAACTCAAATTGTTGGAATAACCTTACAAGTTTATGGGAAAATTGCCACAGTACGCACGTACACACGTAGCAGCAAATATGAACAAACAAAAACACAACAAAACCACATCCATCATGTGGGATTCCACATGAATATATAACAGCACACACTTAAAACAAAATATTAGATTTTTTTGTCAAACAAAATATATATTAGAATTTAAAATATGAATTGTATGCAAATATTAATTAGCATATTCTTTGATATTACTATATATAGTGTATGTATGCTACCTTGCTAATGCATAAAATATCACCAATTAGTAGTAAGTGATTCAATGGCACTGCCCGGTGAAGAAGAGTCCACTCATGAGCTTCTTATTGCTCACGCTCAAGTTTGGAATCACATCTTCAAATTCATGTTGCCCATGTCCCTAAAATGTGCGATTGAATTAAATATACCAGATATCATCAAAAATCATGGCAAGCCAATGACCCTTTCTGAATTAATCAGTGCTCTCCCCATCAACAAAGCCAAATCTCATTGCATTCATCGTATAATGCGTGTTTTGGTCCATTCCAAGTTCTTCATCAAAGTTGATACCAAGAACGAAAACAAACAAACCGAGGGTTATTGGCTAACACCGTCGTCTAATCTCCTTTTGAAAGACTCGCCCTTGTGTGTTTCACCTTTTTTGCTACTCATACTCGACCCAATTCTGATAAAGCCATGCAATAGTATAAGTGAATGGTTGGCAGATGATCGTGTAACAGCGTTTGAAACGACGCATGGGTTGATGTTCTGGGAGCAAGCAAAGACAGTTACCGGCTTGAATGAGCTGTTCAATGAAGCCATGGCTGGTGATGCACGGTTCGTGAGCTGTGTAATGCGTAAAGAATTTGAGAGGTTATTCGAGGGAGTGGAGTCTTTGGTCGATGTAGGAGGTGGGACGGGGACGATGGCTAAAGCTATTGCTGATGCATTCCCGGAGATGAAGTGCACAGTTCTCGATCTCCCACATGTTGTTTCTGGCTTGGAGGGGGTCGATAAGTTGAACTATGTTGGGGGAGACATGTTCACGGAAATTCCTACAGCTGATGTTGTTTTACTAAAGGTATGTGCAATACTCTTAAATTATACGTAAATATTAGATTTTTTTAGTCAAACCAATCAAATATCTGAGGACATCTAAATCAATAAATATGGCTAAAAATGAAAGTGACAGATGATTTAAAAGTCTAAAATTACAAACCTGATGAATTTTGTGCTGTTTTAATGGTAAACATATAATCTGTTTTTCACCAAAGTACAATATGCGTCAACCTGGACCAAAACAAACATCATTTTTCCCTTCAATTTCCTTTTCTTTTTCAATATTTGACCGAATGAATAGTCAGTCATATTGACAATATATATTCATGTGATACAAACAATTAACAGTGGATACTACACGATTGGAACGACAAAGATTGCATCAAAATATTAAAGAAATGCAAAGATGCAATCCTCGGAAAGGAGAGGAGAGGAAAAGTGGTAATCATCGATATAGTTCTGGGGTATAACGAAGAAAACAATACAGTAAAAGAAGATCAACTCTTCTTCGATATCGCAATGATGGTTTACTTGAATGGAAAAGAAAGAAATGAGAAAGAATGGAAGAAGCTGTTTCTTGATGCTGGCTTCAGTAGCTACAACATTACTCCAACATTAGGTGTGAGATCTATTATTGAAGTTTATCCTTGAATCTACATGCATGCATGTTTAATTTGGTGTCACTTATATATGTCACATATAAAAATAAGTAATAATTTGTCGGCCCATTGTTCCATTTTAATATGTCGCATGTTGTGATTCGTTGGATGGTTTAATTAATTTGCACGATTCGGATGATCTTCCGATGTTGAAGTACTGCACCGGCTTATTGGTAAAATGTGATAATATAATGTTTTGGTCTGTAATTTATTATCCTTCATAGCTCCTATACAACAAATACATCTTTGATACACTTAGATAGTCATGTAGTCAATTTGGAACATATTACGTTGTACGTAATACAGAAAAAAATTAATGGAAGAGAACGATCCTAGTTTTTAAAAGATTATAAGTGAAGTAGATTTGAAAACAAATGGTACTCACTGAATAAACATCTACTAAGATTGTTTAAAATTTAAGCAAAAGAGGGTCGACAATTTTTTTATTATTGGTTTGATCAATTCTAAAATGGGAACCAAAACAGTGAACATGTGGTTCAGTTCTAGTTCTCAAAACTAAGGAACCTCAACCACCTCTTATTTTTATTTCTTGTGGAATAAAAACTAAATATTAAAATTATTTTATGACATCATTGTTAAATAATTGGTTTCATCGTCTCACATATTGTATTGTTATTTTTTTTAAAATTTAAACGAATAAAATTTTTGTTCAAACTATAACTAAAACTATTAGAAATCGAAATCGGAACCGTATCCAAGCAGTTTGGTTTTGGTTCCATCTTTAATTAAAATGGAAGCCATGGGTTTGGAATCGTGGTTAAGCCCTCTAGATATGGAGTCTCTAATTGTAAAAGTACAATTAATGTTTATAATAAAGTTTTTCCTAATAGATAGTTTCATAGTTTACGTTGATTGTTCGACCATATTAAAAACCTCTTTATTGCTTAATTTAAATTTCAATTACTACAAAAAATAAAATCCATGTTTATAAAAATTTTTCATTGCAAGTAGATATATTAAAATTATCTTATTTAGCATATAAAAAACATATAATAATTTAAGATAATCACATTAATGTATATTACTACTTCGTAATACGTTCATGCTTGCATGAAATTTTCAAGATTAATGAAGAACATGACTCTTGGAAGCATGAAAATAATTTTTTTTCGAAACTAAAAAAAATATTGAAACTCGTAACGGAGTCTTAATTTTTATTAACGAAGCACTTGTTATACCATTAGGGAGCGTTTGGTACGCGTGATTAGGCGGGATTATTTTTTTTATCCTGCCTAGTCAGCTGTTTGGTACGCGTGATTATTTAACCAAGTCAATCCCTCCTATGAATGATTAGGTTATATTAGGTATGTTAAAATAATACCTCCTCACCCCCTAGAATTATTTATCCAACTCTTAATACCTCCTATTTTTCCAATTTTACCCTTCTCTTATATTCAAACTCACCACCACTTTCCGCCACCGACCGCCGCCGCCACGACCGTCGCCGGCCGACCACCGAAAACTAATGTGTTTATAGTGTTGGATTGGTATTTGGATTACATCATTCCGAAAACTAAGTATGTTCTTCATCTTCAAGTTCTTCGTTCTTTTTGGAAGAGATAATGTAAGAGGTTACCCTTTTTGTTTAATACTCAGCAAGTGGGGGGTCGATCGAACTCAACAAATAACAATACATATATGTATAACACTAATTATGAAAATTTCGAAATTTAATAAGCTTGATTTTTATATTTACATGATCTTTACATCTAGTAACTTGAACAATATGTTGGGGAAAACATGCATATTTGAGGTTATGTTCTATTATATAGGGAAAATAATTTATTTGATTTACTAACTTGTTTTATTTTTTTGTTTTAATTCATAATCATCAAAATTTGGTCTTAGTGTACTAACTTTAAATTTCTGGTTATTTTGTTTCAATTTAATAAATAATGTACATGATTATCATTATAATTGTGTAATCCCCCAAAAAAAAAACAAGATGAAAACGAAGCTGGATTAATTTATATTAGTTTCATTATAAATGATAAAAGAACGTACTAGCTGTCTCGAACAGTTCCACTCATTCACATATCATATTATTATGTATAAGACTATCAATTCATCGAATCTAGCTGGATATGACAAAAAAAAAAGTGAAGCTTGAATTCGGTTTGAATTAATTTTATTCGGGTTCGATTTTGAGTTCAAGCTCGAGTTCGGCTTGAAGTTTGAAAATTTTAAATTTTTTTCTTTTATTCGATTCGAGTTAAAGTTCGAGTTCGAGTTCGGTTCGATTATTTGAACATGTTCGTGAACTATTCGAATCATTGTTCGAAAATAATTACTTGAAATTTATTTATTTAATATATAATTGTATTATATTAATAAAATATTAATATTCACCAACGGCTCGCGAACTATCAATTATAATAATTTGGGCTCAAGTTCGGCTTGAAAAAAGTTCGAACATGTCAAATATTTTTCAAGTCAGCTCGTAAACCTGCTCAATTCATTTACATAATTAATTACGTATATATCAAGAAGATATTTTATGTGCGTCGTGAACCATATCATACATAAACAATACAATTGTACAACCAAGTAATCTATAATATACCAAACAAACTTAATCATAGAGAGATTTTTGTTTTAAAAATTATATATCATCATTAATTTTTATTGGTGATAGGACTTTTAGTTGTGATAGGAAATTATTTTGTCTAGCTTTACGTAAACATTTATATATATTTTTTATTAAATCAAATAAAGTCTGTTTATCGTGGTATTTTCATATATCTATAAGTCACTATCAATTCAGATTGTGTGTATCATTTTAACATTGTTTACTCCGTGACTTACATATTTCACGAATCTCTTAAACTAAAAAGGAAATTAAACACAGCTAAACCTAATACATAATGTAATCAATAATGTTCTCGATTTGAGAGAGAGCCATTCACACTTCTTCAACCATTTGGATTGTTATTTTCCCACAATTATGTCTCGTTACGTTCATGATAATGCGTTCCTGAGATTGAAATCTATTCATTCATTTAACGAAGTTTAAATTTATCTCAAAATGCTTGCCAGTAGTTTCATCAAAGTGCGTCATTTATGTTAATTAGCTGCACTCGATCACAAGATTTAAAACAAATCATGTATGTTCGAGGAAACTCAATGAGCCTGTGCGCAAAGAATTCTATAAGCAGCATACCCGCGTATCGATTTTTACTTTACAACAATGATTAACTCAAGTTAATAAAATCATTTATCGTGTGCATGCAGCTTATAAACTCACTCATATTATAATTTCGGGCAAGGTGATGATGTGGACATTTTAACCAGTCGGTGGCCTCATGAAACCACAGCAAATAGTCATAGGAGCAACACTTTAACAATTAAACAAAACCCGACAAAACCACACCCATCAGGTGGGATACCACGATATAACACCCTCAAACAAAATAGTAGATATGAATTGTATGCAAATATTAATTAGCATATTCTTTGACATTACTATATATGGTGTATGTATGCTAGCTTGCTACTGCATACAAATATCACCAATTAGTAGTAAGTGATTCAATGGCACTGCCCGGTGAAGAAGAGTCCACTCATGAGCTTGTTATTGCTCACGCTCAAGTATGGAATCACATCTACAAATTCATTCTGCCCATATCCCTAAAATGTGCGATTGAATTAAATATACCAGATATCATCAAAAATCATGGCAAGCCAATGACCCTTGCTGAATTAATCAGTGCTCTCCCCATCAACAAAGCCAAATCTCATTGCGTTCATCGTATAATGCGTGTTTTAGTCCATTCCAAGTTCTTCATCAAAGTTGATACCAAGGACGAAAACAAACAAAACGAGGGTTATTGGCTAACGCCGTCGTCTAATCTCCTTCTAAAAGACTCACCCTTATGTGTTGCACCTTTTTTGCTAGCCGTACTTGACCCAAATCTGATGGGGTCATGCTATAGTATAAGTGAATGGTTGGCAGATGATCATGCAACACCATTTGAGACGGCGTATGGGTTTATGTTCTGGGAGAAAGCAAAGAGAGCGAACAGCCTGAATGAGCTGTTCAACGAAGCCATGGCTTGTGACTCACGGTTCGTGAGCCATGTGATGCTTAAAGATTGTGAGAAGTTGTTCGAGGGAGTGGAGTCTTTGGTCGATGTAGGAGGTGGAACAGGGACGATGGCTAAAGCTATTGCTGATGCATTTCCTGAGATGAAGTGCACAGTTCTTGATCTCCCACATGTTGTTTCTGGCTTGGAGGGGTTCGGTAACTTGAACTATGTTGGGGGAGACATGTTCGCGGAAATTCCTACAACTGATGTTGTTTTACTGAAGGTATGTGCAACTCTCTTATGTTATACGTAAATATGAGATTTTCTTAGTCAAACCAATCAAATATCCTCCGAGGACATCTCAATCTATAAACGTGACTAAAAAAGAAACTGACAGATGATTTAAAAGTCTAAAATTACAAACCCGAATAATTTTGCGTTGTTTTAATTGTAAAAATATAATTTTTTTTTTACCTAAGTACAGTATATGTGACAACCTGGACCAAATAAAAACATCAATTTTCCTTTCAATGACCTTTTCTTTTTTTAATATTTGACCGAATAGTCATATTGACAATATATATTCATGTGGCACAAACAATTAACAGTGGATACTACACGATTGGAATGACAAAAATTGCATCAAAATATTGAAGAAATGCAAAGATGCAATCCTCAGAAAGGAGAGGAGAGGCAAAGTGGTAATCATTGAGATAGTTTTAGGGTATAACGAAGAAAACGATACAGTAAAAGAAGATCAACTCTTCTTCGATATAGCAATCATGGTTGATATAAATGGAAAAGAAAGAAGTGAGAGAGAATGGGAGAAGTTGTTTATTGATGCTGGATTCAGTAGCTACAAGATCACTCATGCATTAGGTGTGAGATCTATTATTGAAGTTTATCCTTGAATCTACATGCATGTTTAATTTGGTGTCAATTATACATACATATATATATATATATATATATATATATATATATATATATATATAATTTGTCGGTCCATTGTTCCATTTTAATATGTCGCATGTTGTGATTCATTGGATGGTTTAATTAATTTGTACGATTCGATGATCTTTCAATGTTGACCTCCACCGGCTTATTGGTAAAATGTGATAAAATGTTTTGGTCTGTAATTTATCATCCTTCTTGCTCCTACACAACAAATACATCTTTGATAAACTTAGATAATCAAGTTTTCAATTTGGAATATATTATGTTATAATATAAAAAAATTTATTGGAAGTAATTATTGTAATGGAAACGACCACAACATATATTGTGAAAAATAGCCTGGAGAGAAAGATATATCCTTATTTTTTAAATATTTTAAATGAAGGAAATTTGAAAATGAGTGGAATTCATTGAACAAATTAAATATCTATTAAGATTGTTTAAGATAAGCACTGAAGGTCAAAAGATAAACCCGACCATAGTTTTCAATAACTGTGAAACCAAAATTAAACTAAATCATTTTCTTGGTTTGAATTCCAAAATCGGAACTAGAATAGGTAACATATGGTTCAGTTCCGGTTCCCAGAAATAAGGAACCTCAACCACATGAAACCGGTATTAGAATCATAAATTAATTTAAAATTTTAATATCTTTTAGTATATATAGGTACTTTAAATTATATTATTAAACTATTTAATCTTTACATATTCAATTTTGACTTCTTATATTTATTTATTTCTTTTGAAATAAAACTAAGTATTAACATTATTTCATGATATCATTATTAAACATTTGGTTTCATCGTCTGTATTGTTATTTTTTTCTTTAAATTTAAACGAATAAATTTTCGTTCCAACCATAACCGAAACTATTATAAATCTGAATCGGAACCGTATCTAAGTTGTTTGGTTTTGATTTCACTTTAATTAAAACTTCGGTCCAAAATACGACTTCATCTTAGCTCATAAATGATCGATTGTATGAAATTATATTTGAATACATGAGAAAAAGTGTTACATCGAATGTTGGTGGAAGTCACCTCTTTGACCCACGGTAGTCACTCTAAAAAAATGTATAATTACTTCAGTATTATTGATTTCACTTGAATTGTAGCAATTTACCGTTTTTCCTCTCATGATACATCATATTGAACTATTATATTGTTACATTATAGTTCGAATTTTTATAAGAAGTAAGTTAAACTTTATCATCACTAAGTACTAAAAGACTTAACCTCTATTATCATTTCTATTATTGTAAATGCCAAATATCGCAGTACCAGAGTCTGAACCAGATCGAACTAGAAAAATTAGAAGTATTATAAAATGATCTTGTGTGCTTTCCTATCTAATTTGAAATATGTACCTTACTATATCTAAAGTGATGGGTTGTCATGTTAAATATGTTAGCTGGTAATTATATAAAATGTACAAACGTTTCCTCTACTGATAGTAATTATGATTATTTATAACTCGGTGTCCACAACATTAAAAAAATGTAGAAACAAAGATGTTGAAAAGACTTTTTTATATCATGAAAAATAATAAAAATATAAAATTATGAGTTATTAAGATAAATGAAAGAGAAATTAAACAATTATATGTTTTAAACAATGTTATGTATGTATATATAAGAAAATTTAATTTATTAATGCATATGTACATGAACTAACTATATTTATCATATTAACATCAAAACAAAATAAATAAATAAAAAAACATTACATTATTTCATTTCAATAGTTAATTTTAACAAAACAATATGTTTTTGGGTGCAAAGCACATCTTTTTTCCTATCATTATAAATAAGCAAAGAACAAGGCTAATTCTCCAGCTACCTCTATATCAGGTACTAGTTGACTCGAACAGTGCCACTCATTTTCACGTATATATTATGTATATAACAATAAGATATTTTATGTGCGTCGTGAATCATATCATATATATACAATTATACATTATACCAATCAAACTTAAATATAGTTTTAAAAATAGTTGGACAAGAAATCTAGTCATTTGACTTTGAGCATGATAACAACTTCCCCGTTTTAATTTATCTTTACGTAAACATCTATTCTTTTTATTATTATTAGATCAGATAACGTGTTTTTATGGTGTTATTTTCATATTGCTATAATTCGCTGTCAATTCAGATTTTTTGTCTCATTTTAACATTGTCTGATCGTGTGTGTGTGTGTGTATATATATATATATAGAGTTTATGTTAGCTAATGTATTCCTTGCCGTTTAATGTTAAATGATTAAATGGCACTGCCCGGTGAAATAGAGTCGACTCATGAGCTTCTTAATGCCCATGCTCAAGTTTGGAATCACATCTTCAAATTCATTCTGCCCATGTCCCTAAAATGTGCGGTTCAATTAAATATACCAGATATCATCAAAAATCATGGCAAGCCAATGACCCTTTCTGAATTAATCAGTGCTCTCCCCATCAACAAAGCCAAATCCCAATATATTCATCGTATAATGCGAGTTTTGGTCCACTACAAATTCTTTATCAAAGTTGATATCAAGGACGAAAACGAACAAAACGAGAGTTATTGGCTAACACCGTCCTCTAATTTCCTTTTGAAAGACTCACCCTTATGTGTTACCCCTTATTTGCTACTTGTACTCGACCCAACTCTGATGAAGCCATGGAATAGTATGAGTGAATGGTTGGCAGATGATTGTGTAACAGCGACTGAAACGACACATGGTTTGAAGTTTTGGGAGCTAGCAAAGACAATTACCAACCTGAATGAGCTGTTCAATGAAGCCATGGCGGGTGATACACGGTTCGTGAGCCATGTGATGCTTAAAGATTGTGAGAAGTTGTTCGAGGGAGTGGAATCTTTGGTCGATGTAGGAGGTGGAACGGGGACGATGGCTAAAGCTATTGCTGATACATTCCCCAAGATGAAGTGCACGGTTCTTGATCTTCCACATGTTGTTTCTGGCTTGGAGGGGGTCAGTAACTTGAACTATGTTGGGGGAGACATGTTCCAGGCGATTCCTACTGCTGATGTTGTTTTATTAAAGGTATTTCCAATACTCTTATATTATACATAATTATGAGATTTTTTTTGGGATCAAACCAATCAAATTATCTGTTGAGATTGGGATGAGTACATGTGACAAAAAGGACCAAATGAAAACATAATTTTCCCTTCAATTTCTTTTTTTTTTTGTTAAAAAATATTTGACCGTGAGAATATTCACATGTTTTAACAATATCCATATGATACAAACAATTAACAGTGGATATTACACAACTGGAACGATGAAGGTTGCATCAAAATATTAAAGAAATGCAGAGATGCAATCCTCAGAAAGGAGAGGAGAGGAAAGGTAATAATCATCGACATAGTTTTGAGGTACAACGAAGAAAGCGATACAATAAAAGAAGATCAACTCTTCTTTGACATCGGGATGATGGTTTATTTAAATGGAAAAGAAAGAAGTGAGAAAGAATGGGAGAAGTTGTTTCTTGACGCTGGATTCAGCAGCTACAAGATTACTCCTGCATTAGGTGTGAGATCTATTATTGAAGTTTATCCTTGAATCTAATACAGTTCCGAATAATACATGAATAACTCATATTTGTCTGTCCATAGTTTCCATTAATTCATTGGATGGTTGGTTCGATTTGCATGATTCAGAGTTCACAAATACATAACGTTCATTTAACCTTGCTAACAATCCTATAAAACCCACCTTAAATTCATCCTAGAGTATTCGAACAACTTCACAAAACCTGAGTATTACCACAAAGACTAACTTAACATTCATCATAAAATAGCACGATTTCCCCAAAACCGACGGTTTTTCTGCGGCACTTCATATCAATTTCATTTTATATTAGCATTTGTAAAATTTCATTAAATATTCAATCCAATAATTATGAGCTAGTAATTTCCAACAGGCTGCTAGAATCTCATCTCCAAGAAGGAATAAGACAAGTAGCTTCATTGTGAAATGCAATACACACACACACACACATATACACACACACCCCTTACTAATTAGTAGTATATTTTAAATGTCACATCAAATATTTGGATTTCCCATAATTAATAAGGTGTGTGTGTATATTTTAAATGTCACATCAAATATTTGGATTTCCCATAATTAAATTTTCTAAGTCATTGCAGTGGAGAAATTAAATTTGGGACATTTTAAAAACGGTCCAGGCATTAATTTAATTGAGGCTACGGATCAAAATTGAATGTTTAAAAAAACCCAGATGCTCGAATGGCAGTGTACTGGTCCGAAATGAGATGAAAAAAAGACCAGTTTTGTGGAATTTTAAATTTATCTTTCTTTTATTTTCTTTTCTTGGTAAAGTTCATATATACATACATATGCGTGCATGCGTGTGTATATACATGAGTGATGCTACATATACATCAATATTTGTACATCAAATCTTACGTCACAAAAAAATAAATGCAAAAATTTAGTGTCAAAATCTCATGATATATTGAATATAAAATCTCAATATGTAAATATCGATATACGATATGTATATTTAATAACACCATTTCTTTTATATGCTACGAATTGAGGGTATTAAATTATATCAGCTAGTTTTGTGATACGTATACCTTTTACATGTTTACTAGTATTCCGACAATGAATATATACATCACTCTAGCAAACAAACAAAACTGCAATATAAAATTTTTATATTTGAAATCCATTGTAACACTCGCTCAATGTATAAAATTTATTCACAAAGTCGAGTATAAACAATAAAAATAAGTGTATATAAAACATTATACATATGTTTGTGTGGGATATATTACTTATAATAAACAATAAAGAATTTAACTAGTTTGTTTTTCCTTTTTTTTTTTTTTTTTTTTTTCAGATTTCCTCCGACAAAACCTGCCTCATTTTAGTAACTAAATCACCAGTGAGCAAGAACCGGTCTTCATCATAATTTTCTCCCACCATTTTCGCATTAACCCTAAAACCCATCTAAATCACATCTCCGACTATTCCAATCAATCAAAACATTTCACCTAAGTGTCTACTTGGCCCCTTTCACAATTTACTACCATGAACACCAACTTTTTTTGTTGTAAGATGTTAATATTTCTTACAACGTTAACATTAGGCATGATCATGGTTGAGCCAATATCATCCAACATGCAAGATCCTAAAACATACGGTACTCATGCACGGATACTACGCAAATGTGATGAAGATGTTGGTGATTGCACTCGCACATATGATGAAGAACTAGATGTGGGATTCGATGATAGCCGGCGATTTTTTGCACAATCGCGATATATAAGCTATGGCGCGTTACAAAGGAACAATGTTCCTTGCAATGTTAGAGGAAATTCTTACTACAATTGCAACTCGCATCAACAGGCGAATCCGTATAACCGAGGTTGCACCCAGATCACGCACTGCGCGAGGAATAACCATTGAAGATACATGTGGATTCGATAAGATTTTTGTTTTTCAAATTTTGATTGTGAAAATGCATGGTTAGTTTATATGTATTTCGATTTTGTCTGAACATTAAGTGAAGGGATTAACTAGCTAATCTACCGTTTATTGTGAAGCTGCATGGTTTATTTTGGTCTATTTGCTTATATTGTCACGCCCCACCTTCACTCTGAGGTTCTCGATTTCCAAATCTAAAATTTTTCTGGTCTTTATAGAATTTTTTTTAGAAAAAAATGGTACCGAGGAGTTATATTCATGATTAGGACGGATTAATAGAAAATTGTGCTTTTATGTTATTTGGTATGATAAAACCTTATTAAATTTTTCCCAAATTAATTTGCATATTTGTACTTTTGCATAATTTAAATCTAATTTCTATTTATTCATGTTATATTTGTGTGTCAATAATTAATTTTTGCTGCATGTTGTGCCCTCGTGTTGACAACAACATAGCACAACACTAACTTCTGATACACACAATATATTAATTTACGTAATGATCAACCGGTCTTTCAACAATTAATAGTTAGTACTCTCACTTAATATTAATTATTAAGTTTCTAATGTAATTTAAATGCTTCGGTCATTTGATTTTCACGAAAAAGAAAGATGATTCAGTTGATTGGTGACAATGGATAACAAAGAACCGTTCTATTAGCAGGACGAAATTGTTTCATTGATTAAGCTTTAAAAAAAACAACCAACAATAAGGTGGTAAATCAATTAAAAAAAAACTTTGAACGGAAAACGGAGATCGAACTCCAATTGACAAACTGATGTAAATTCATCAAATTAAAAACATGGAATATTACGGTAACCGCCGAACAGAAGAACCCTGGAGCAGAGAAAATTAAGCACTAGAATCTGATGCAGATATTGCGAGAACATTGTTCGGAGGAGGGTTTGCATGCGGCGGTGCAGGGTGGTGTTTCTCCACTGCGGGCTCAGGAGCACCATTTTTATTCTTCGGAGATGGTGACGAAGGGGTTGGAGCTTTCTTAGATGAAGATGATGGTGGAGAATGAGACGGCGCTTTGGCTGATGGATTTTGTGAGTGGGTTGGAGCTGCAGCAGGAGCTTTCTTGGGCGCAGATGATGGTTGAGAACGAGACGGTGGTACCACTGGCTGTGCGTGTAATGGGGTCTTAGCTGGAGCCTGAGTAGGAGCTTTCTTGGGCGAAGAAGGTGGTTGAGAATGAGATGGAGGTACCACTGACGGGGCGTGTGGGGATTTAGCTGAAGCTCCTGTTGGAGATTTAGCAGGAGCTTTATTGGGTGACGATGCTGTTTGGGGATGACAGGGTGATATCGCTGGCGGCTGGTGTGATGGGCTTATGGCAGATGGAGTTGGAGCTTTTTTGTCCGAGGATTGTGACGGGGAATGAGACGGTGGCACCATTGGTGGGGCGTGTGTTGGGACTTTGGCTGATGGAGTTGGAGCTTGGGCAGGAGCTTTCTTGGGTGAAGATGGCGTTTGAGAATGAGAGGGTGATGCCACTGGCGGTGCGCGGGATGTGGTTTTGGCTGATGGAGTTGGAGCTTGAGTAGGAGCTCTCTTGGGTGAAGATGATGGTTGAGAAAGCGAGGGTGATAACACTGGCGGCACGTGTGAGGGGGGTTTGGCTGATGAAGTTGGAGCTTGAGAAGGAGCTCCCTTGGGCGGGGCGTGTTTTGGGGTTTTGGCCGATGGAGATGGAGAAGGGGTCTTGGCTGCGGGGGCTTTGGAAGGTGCTGGCGAATGATGAGTTGGAGCCAGTGTAGGAACTTTGTTGGACGGGGGCATAGATGGAGAACCAACAGGTGACGCGTGTTTGGGTACAGGAGCATTATGGGATGGGGTCGGAGAGTGGGAAGGTGGTATCACCGTTGGCACATGAGTGGGAGGCTTCGCCGCAGGTGAAGGAGAGGGCAGAGGAAGCGGTGGAGCAGTGTGGTTCATGTTGCCGCGGTGATCCGAAAGGACTTGAACAATAAGCTTCTGATCACCTTTCTCACAGTGTTGTGCATGGCCACTAATAAAGAAGAACAACCCCGATCTTGTCAACTTGAACTTCGTGTTTCCATCCTTGAAAAGTTTAATGGGATCATCTTTGTTGCATCTTTTGTAATCTTTTTTGCTTACAACAAGGACCGAATCGCCTCCTTTCTTATATTTGAACACTGCATGCATGCAAAATTATATACATGATTTATGCACATTATATATAGTGACGTCTAGCACGAATATTTAAGACGCGGATTACAAATATATACATACACGTGTGTATTTATTTGCATGTGTATGTATAGGAGCTACATACCGAGGATGTCATTGATTTGGAAACGATTTCTTTTAGCCCAATGGTTGTACGATTCATCAGACGGATCAACAACCCAACCTTCGTCTTCACCAACATAGAATGTACTAGCTTGAGATGAACACAAAAACGCCATTGAAATTGCTACCACAAAGTTCATCATCCAAAACGCCATTGATAATAATAATTAATGATAATAATTATGTTTATTAGAATAGAATATGCAAACTGCAATCGCAAAGATAAAGAGAACGAACGCTTAAAGGGTTGCTGATGTGAAATGTGTTCTCTTGGCCTATTTATATTCATCGGATAGCGTATTTATTGCAAGACTTTTGGCCTTCTGTTTTCGACGTTATTTTATGGGATTTAATTTAATTTATTTATGTTTAAAATAAATATTAACGAGGCAGGCGTTTAGGATATATATTTCTCAGGTTGTATTAGCGGTTGTAAACTTGCAACATAATGTGATATAAATGTGCGTCATGTCAAATTTAAAATAAGTATAATCCATTTAATAAGTATAATCAAACTTTAATCAACTATTTTTTGAAGAAAATAATTATATTAGAAATACTTATTTTCTTAAATAAATTAAATTGTTGACCAAATAAACTCGAGGAGGTTTTTTTTTTTTTTTAAATAATTGACCAAGACACCCACGACTTAAAATCTAATAAAAGCTGCTGCGGTCTTCTTTTCTTTGAATTGATGGTCTTCTCTCTTTGCTACTAATTAATAATACTTAATACATTGCTATGTGCTCCTTAAATAATCACTAATGTACGTGTGACTAGAAGTGGTCAAAGGATTGGGATGTTTTCTATATTCTCCCTAATTATTATATTTAGAATAATTATTTCTCTTAAAAATGATTCTTTTCTTGAATATCTACACTACAACGAAAACGGATGATTATTTTCTTGAATATCTACACTACAACAAAAACGGCATACGACAACGAATTTTATCCGTTGTCGTAGCCTTTTTAAAACTGTTGTAACTGAGGGTGTTGTTGAGGTCCGTTCAACGACGGTTTATTAAACCGTCGCTAATTAGCAATCAAGAGCGTCACTAATTTTAGCGACGGTCTTCAATCAAGATTTCTGTCGCTAATTTATTTCGAAAAATAAAATTTTTTTTTTAATAATTTAATAAATATAAAAGAAACTAATAATCGAAACTAAAATCGTGTGAGAGAGAAAAATTTTAAGTGTTGTGAAGTAGTAAAATCGTGTAAGAAAGAAAAATTTTGAGTGTTATGAAGTAGTGAGAAAAATTTTAAGTGTTGTGTGAAGTGATAAAATTGTGTAAGAGAAAAAAATTTAAGTGTTGTGAAGTGTTTTGGACGAAAATGGACCGAAAACGAGGTTATTTATAGAGATTTTGCGACGGTTCTTAGATAAATCGTTGTTAATTTTAAATAAGCGACGGTTTTCATAAAACCGTCGCTAAATGTAGCGACGGTTTTAGAAAAACCATCGCATGTTTTAATTATGCGACGGTTTGGTTTAAACCGTCGCTCAATGAAGCGATGTTTTATACATTGAATATAAAAAGATCAATTTAGTTTACATAAAATAATTATATAGATATTTTTATTGATATTTATATAAAAAAATCAGGATAATTAGACTAGTCGTGTATATTCGCCGTGAACACTGAATACAAATTGGTATCCATTTCGAAAATATTAATTGTACTAAAATTCTTCATACATATTTTCCAATTAACATTAGTAAAAAAAGGTAATTCACATGTTTGACGTTTCATAGTTTGTATCAAAAGACGAGGAATAACACACACTGTCAAATTATGAACTAATGAATATTTAACATAATAACTTCAATAGCATTATTTTTGTTTGATCACCACATTTGTATTGGAGTACCCTATTCTACCAATCATTAGAGGATACTTTGAAATGGTTTACAAAATACACAACTTTACCAAGTACACTGGGTTAATTACTCGAGCAAACTGAGATACAGATTTGGGGTAATTACTCCAAATCTTTTGTTACTTCCGCTGAAGCTTAAACCTTGAAACGGGTTTGGAGCTCGGTGCACCAGCCAGATCTGCAGTTGAATTCGTTTTGATGTTATGAGTATGCTCTACAATTGAACCAGTAAAGGCCTGTACCAGAAAAAAGAAACAAACATTTATCAGTAGAGTAGCTTGCTTCGACAGTATGACTGTAATGGAGATGTGCTTGGATTAAACAATGGGCAGGATAGGAAGAAGCATTATGAAATAGATTCACAATGTCATGTCTTGTTTAAAACAAAACGCAAGTGCCGCTGACAAGAGGTAACAGATCATCAAGAATCATTCAATTGCAAGTGACAGAGAAGTAGTCAACCCAGGTTCTTAAGTTGACTTTCTAATTCAACACTAGATCAACTCCAAATATATAAGAAAAACAAGGTTTTGTTTCACTCACTTAGCATGGAGATTGTCTCCACATTTCGTTTGCACGTTGATATAAACTAGTATAGTTGTAAATTTACAATTGTCTCGTGCTATATCTTGACGAAGGTTTTGACTGTCTCACAAGTCACGACCATCCAAAGCTATATATGGTATGGGATAGGTTGTTAAACCACAAGTTCCAAAATGTTAGAGGTTTGTAACAGAGGATCTCAGACCATGAAAAACCCTTTTTTACGATCCTTATCCTGCAGACAACCACTCATAGAACTTAAAAGTTGCAGTTTCAGTGGAACCAAAGGTTGACAGAGCAGCAATCTCATTCACCAATACCATGTGACCCGTTGATCAAAAACACCAACAAATTGATGGGAAACTCAATAAAGACCAGGATTTCATTGGTACAAAGATAAGAAACAAAACATACCATGTTACTGGCAGTAAGAGGAACTTGAAATTTCTCCTTTACTTCAGGAACCTCTGAGGCCTTACTCACCACACTGCTGTTGACAGATGGATAACTCCCACGTGAAGAGCCATCTAAGCCTACAGGAGCAGAGTAGAGTTCAAATAGCACAAAAAACTAGTCAAGACAATCAATATGGGGCTGAAATACATATCTATTGTTAGAACGGCCAACTTTTGTCCACATTTTATCTTGGTGACTTCACTTATGCCAGTAAAAAGGAAAACAATAGACTCATCTTTGATAATTCAGAAGTTATCGTGGATCCAATCATCCAGATGCTTTTTAACATTTTTAAATACTCAATCTATCTAATAAATTTGACCCAGGTTTCCATGGCAAGCTACTGGTCAGGGTTAGGGTGATCAAAAGGACAGCTATGAAAATAATGGAGTAAATGATTGTACTCATGATCCGGGTAGCAAGGTGAAAGTTACTTTAGAAGCCAAAAGAACGGGCTTAGCAATGCATATTGATTAGGTATAAGTATACCTTTAGACACCGGCGGTACCTCTGGAGTTTGAGCCTGAATAAAAAAAAACAATGAATGGAATCATACACTACTATTACACAAGGGCTTAGCAATGCATGTTGATTAGGTCACTATTACAACCTAAGGCATCATTCACTTGTACCTGTGAACTTCTAACTTGGTCGATAGAAAATGGACTGATACTGTCATCTAGCACCTTTGGTATCTGCTCATCCTCCTCATATTCATTGGCTTTTTCCGCTTCTTCCTCTTCTTTTTCTAGTTCAGCAATTCGTGAGAATATGCGTGCATATTCTTCATCTTCAACTTCAGCTTTTGTATCATCCTCCTCGATGAAACGGGTAAAAGATTTATCCTCTGATATTTGAGAAACAACGAATCATGACCTATAACCTCCAAATCATCAAAATTAAAATGTGCCAATTCTCAGAAAAAGCACCGGATTGCAGCATAACAATGTGCATTATTTCGATACTTAAACTCCGGTTCATGAAATAAAAAATGCTTTTCTGTATTTTGAAAAAATACTACACCATGATTAAATATATCAATGTCCTTTCATATGTAATGTTTCCTTGGCATGTTTGGCGAGTTTGGACCCAAATTCTTCGAACAAATTCTTCTTCAGTTATATTTCCTACCAATCTCACCGCACAGGGTGTAGAAAAAAAATTGCTGCATTTCACATCAATAGCTATTACCAAGAATACAGACCAGGCTACAGCAATAATTGATTCTGGCACCAACAACATAATAAGAATCAATACAAATAAGCAAGTTTGAATTTCCCATTTCCTTTCGCTGGATAAATACAAGGTAAAACAAAAGCTTCAGTTTAAAAGAAAGAGAGATGTGAAAATACATTGAACCTTACAAAAAAAAGTAACATGTGAACAATTGTAGTCACCCAGCTCAATAGCTTCATTGTAAAGCAAGAAAACAATTTTAGATAAAATAGAACCTGCCTGCTCTATGTAATGTCTCAGAAGAACCTTCTTCTTGATAATCTTCCCTTATATCTACTAGACCCTCCTATCAAACATTTCATCAAAAGAATAAGAATCTAAGGTAAGCAAACAAGGGGGAGAATAATGAATTCGTGAAACTCAAAATTAACATGTCCATAGACCATGAAATGCACATTTACGATTAATAACTATGTACAGATTTGCAATTAAATAATTAGTTAATGAAAACATTTAAATTAAGAAACAAGTCAGGGTTAACAGTGAGTATGGTCTAATTAATATACATGTAGGCAAAAGCATTTGGATCAACTTCGACAAACTAGCTCAATAAAATTCATACAACAAAAGTTTATATTAAATGCAGTACATGTCAGGATCTTTCTTTGCAAAAAAAAATATCGCCAGTCATTTTTGATCCAATGATGATCCAGGTTAGGAAGTCCCCGCAGATGCTGATAGGTAATCGCGGATTTCAAACCCATCCTAACCTTCAAGCGAATTTTTGTTTATCATCATTCTATGAAACAAATAACAAATCTAGAGAGTAACCCAAGTGGAACTCAAAAAATTACATATCACTCGCCAAGAGAAAGGGTGAGAAAGCACAACGCGCCAACACCTATTACACAACATAATTTACAGATTGTTCTAGAGACTATTTAATCTTTGATTTATCATGCATCCATACGTAACTTTGCCTGTAGGAAGCAAACGTAAAGTAAAACTTAATCTTTCTTTAGCTTTTGGGACAATTTAACACTTTGTTTAAACGTGCACGGAAAACACTAATACTAACTATCTAATGATCCTTTCTCTGCAGTTTTCAGAACTACCAGAGGTCATATTCCCAAACGAGAGAACAAGAGAAGATGAAATTAAAAAAAAATATTTGTGAACAAAGTTAACAGCTTACTGCTGACTCAGAAGCTGTAGCACCAAAGAATGAAGCCTCAGTCATTAGGTCCTCCATAATAGCCTTGAGAGACTCAACTTGAGTCTCCAAGGCCTTGCCTCGTCTTTTCAAAATCTCAGCTGTCTGCTTGGAAGTCCTATCAGCATAGTAACCTTCTCCTAAGAGAACCTGAGGACCGGACAAAAAGTATTTTACTTGCTTTTATTATGAAAAGTTCTGATGATCTTCTTGAATATTGGTTTTCCAACATCCATCGGCTAAAGAATAGTGATTATCAAGTTTTGTACATCAACGTAAGTGTTTTAACTCCAAAGAAACATAAATGCATCTCCAAGGAAAAAAATGCTTTGATTTAGTACAGAAGCAGAATAATTTTAAATGAATTTCAGTTTTTTATATAATGATGCAAAATTTGAACATAAAATCCACCAAGTTCTTAACAAATCCAACAAAAGTCGTCGTCAAACACACACAAGGCTAAATACTGTTCGATGTCAGTGATTTTTTTCAAAAATCAATTTGCGTCACATTTAATAAAGTTACACAAAATGCTCCCAAAAATAGATCATGGTTAAATAAAAGTTCTCAAGTTTAATTCGAGCAAGAAGAGCATTAGATACTATGAATTTGGCACAAATTTAGGTCAGAATTTCACCCTTCAATTAGTAGCTTTATCGATTAAATCACACTTTTATGTAAAGACAATTTAGCAGGTGAATAGCCCATGCCCTACAGAAGAATATGTGTTATAATCCCAAAAACTATAGTAGTTACGTTCAAATATATTACCAAAAACTCATTGGTGTGAATCAATCGACCAGGAAAAAATGCTGCCTTTCCAAAAGGAACCTAAAAACCAAGACAGAAACACTGCTATGTCATACATGGGGCACATAAATTCATATTAAAAATCCAAAGATAAAACTTCATTCACCATGATATGGTGGCTGATTTCGTCTGGAAGTTTCTGTACAAGGTTTATGAGGTTCACGTTATCGTTGATGAAACCCTTGAGTTGGCTTAGCTGCTGTTTGCGTTCAGCAATCGTCTCCTCCACCAGTTTTGTGGCTTTCTGAGCTTCCTCTGCCGGGAAAAGGGACGATAGTGGCGTCACGATCCCCTTCCTCTCCGATGGTCTCGAGTCCATGTAACCTTTAAACAATGCCGCCGGTTTAGGGCCTATACAAACCTCAAGTAGAACTAACGATTTCAAGCTCGAACTTTTGGTAATTTTAACCGATTCTGAATGATTATACAATGGAGTAAAACAAAAACACTACGAGACTTCTAGAAATCAAAATCAACCGTAATTTGAGTTGGCAGTCAAATTGGGGTTTAAGCTGGGAGAGAGCAGAGTGCTCATCAATAAAATACTACACAAAATTAAAGAAAAAACCGCAGCTTAACGAAGCGACGATTAATAACTATGTACACAAAATTGACGTTTTTTGAAAATATCATAGCCTGATGAAACGAGGTTTTTAATCAACCTGTTAAAGAAAAAATTAAAATTAATCAAAATACTATACAAAATTTCATAAATAAAATACTACAAAAATTAAAACTAAATATTAAATTTTTCGTAAAAAAAACTATTTAAAAACCTGACGTGCGCGAAAATATGAAGAGCACACCGACGAACTAATCTACGAAATTAGTACGAAAAAATGTTAGTACAAAGTAAAAAAAACCGAAACTTGAAAAAAATTGATAGAGTTTCGCTACGGCCAGATAAGAAAAGCGAAAATCGATGAAGAAAATGATCGCGAAAGTGGGTATATATAGAATTATAACGACTTTGATTGAAACCGTCGCAAATAGCGACAGTTTTTGATAGCCGTCGCCGATAGATCTTTTGGCGGCGGTATTTTAAAACCGTCGCTAATAGCGACGGTCTAAAAAACTGTCGCTAAATGTTGCGCATTTTTAAAATTACCGTCGCTGAACAATATATAATAGGCCGGTGTGTCAACCCCGGTCCCTCCAAAATATATAACCAAAAAAACCCATTGACCAAATACCAAATTTTGTTTG